>NW_023494786.1:10480287-12880287 GCF_904425465.1 Colossoma macropomum | reverse complement strand
CGCCAACCAAAATCTTGTGTTTAAGGAAAGATTTTTTAGTACAGCTAAAGACCAGCTTTTCACATAGTGTATGTTTAGCACCGTTAAAGGCTGCTCACTTCATACCACTTTAATACCTGGCCCCACCTATTAACAGTGCTGAAAGGGTTACTTTAAAAATATTTTTCACTACAGGTTAGCGATTGCAGCAGCACGGTGGCGCAGTGGGTAGCACTGTTGCCTCACAGCAAGAATGGCTTGGGTTCGATTCCCGGCTGCGCGGCCAGGGTCATTTCTGTGTGGAGTTTGCATGTTCTCCCCGTGTCTGCGTGGGTTTCCTCCCACAGTCCAAAGACATGTGGTCAGGCAAATTGGACATGCTAAATTGCCCCTAGGTGTGTGTGAATGTGTATGTCTGGCTGTCTGCCCTGTGATGGACTGGTGACCTGTCCAGGGTGTATCCTGCCTTCTGCCCAATGACAGCTGGGATAGGCTCCGGCACCCCACAGCGACCCAGAAGGATAAGCAGTTTAGATGATGTGTGTGTGTGTGTGTTACCAATTGCCTGTTTAAAAATATAATTTCACCTAATCCAAAGAATTACTATATTAATGTAGCCTGATTTTTTCCATTATTTTTGGACTACTTGACTTTCTATATAGTTCAAAGTTAGTAGCTACCAAAGTAATTAGCGTACAAGAAGTTATCACACACACACACACACACACACACATCTTTTATGCCACTTATCCTTCTGGGTCACGGGGCGGGGGTGAAGTTATCAGTGAAGGAACATTATTTAGTTTGCTACATCAAGTTATTTTCTCACCTTTCCTCATTGGCTCTGTATGTTGGTTTCTGCTGGTCTGCTTGCTATCTCTGCTCTCTGCGGTGCTCTCTCTGTATTAATATTTATTTTTACACAGAATATTTTTTTAAATACAGATGTGAGCAAAACTGTTGAATTGTACATTCTTGTGTATATGTATATTCCATCCTACTCAAATACTTGACCTACTTTTGTTTTGCAGCACTGCAAGAAATTCTGTGCTATTTTAAGGCTACATTAGTGACAGATCACATTAATTTCTTTTTTCTACCGATACCTGATCATTACCTAAACGTCTGTAAATATTGTCCCAATACTGAAACCGGGTATGGGATTGGTGCCTCCTCTAGTTACAACCCAACACTGCTCATGGCACTGACCAACATACCCTCATGTCTGTGTTACCTTCTGGCTCTCCCTTTTCAGTTAGGCTGTAATAGCTAGGCCTGCTGTAGTCACTGCTTGCACTCTTTAGACACTATCTATTTTGTCTAGTCACATCAAACACAACCAATTGTCTGTATGTTTCTTTGCAGAGCTGAACAACTGTACATCATACTAGTCAGCAACAGTGCCTGGTTTTCACTGATCAATTTCTCGTTTCTGACACTGATAGACCTTTAACAGGAGCCACTGGTTATCACTGTTTAATCTAAATACTTCTGTCTAATGACAGGTTCATTTCCTTTTTTATGTATTCAGTATAGTATATTAATTGCAATGTGCAGCACTATTGTTATCTGATGGTATATTATTAGTTGGTTGTCTGATTTATATTCTTCTTCTTCTTCTTTTTCTGCCAGATATTTGTCCGCATATATTATCTCAGGGCAGGCCTTTGAGCACAAATTCAATGTTGTTCAGACCCACACTCATCTGTTTGTCTTTTTTTCCCCTCATGCCCTCGTTTCTTTCGTAGACTCCCATTCATTTTGCCTCCCACACAAGCCCAATTATTTCTTTGTCCGACAGCCACCAAACTGCTTGTACTCACTCAGGGAAGGTCCTCAAACTCTACTGCACATACTGCCCATACTGACCTGCACTCCTCTATGTTTCATTTTTTATCCCTTGTTCCTCCGCTTGAGTCCCATTGATTTTAACAACAAAGAGCAACCACTTAACCACTTAAGAGCAACGCCCTAACAACCCCTCAGTTCACACCTCTCATGCCATAGCAACAAGCTTCAGCTGTGCAATCACTCTGCATTTTCTTCAGGAAACGCACTATTGTAGTTGTAAAATCTCATCCTTTATTCACATTGCTTTTGTATTATTGTTTTGTTATCCAGAATCGACCAGAGGAGGATAGATTCCCCTTGGCTTCTTGAGGCGTTTTTCCTTGCCACTGTCACCCTTTGCTAGCTCATTTTGAATTTGGACCTGGATTTTCTGTAAAGCTGCATTGTGACAATGCTCACTCTATATAAATAAATCTTGACTAATTAATTAAAATGTATTCAGACTGATAGTACACTGTAAACTTAAATGACAAATAAATTGTTTTTTTTTTCGGTAATACTTAAGGCTATTTTAGTGCTTGTCTGTCATTATTAGCAGCAGCTCATGTGACAGTAATGATATGATCGTCTGTTGAGACAAGCAGATTAAACGTAAAACATTCACAGCCCTCATAATTTTATCATAACTATAGCCTATATTATATGTGCTGCACAGCCTACCTGTTTATCTTAAAGAAGTCAAAGCTGCTCTGGGTCAGCATAGCATCTTATGTACAGCTAAACATAGTGGACAGTAAGTCTACAGCTGTTCTGAGGTCAGTGGACATTCAGTTGTATTCCTGAGGATTAGATTAGATTGGCATGCGAGATTTTAAAAATGATAGGCCAACACAGTATCAGGACAGCGCTGCCTCCACGGTGAACTTCATAACTGAAGATATGTGGGAAATAAAACTCATGCAAAACTACAGAAGTCTGGACCTCAGTGTCCTCATAGATTGTTATGGCCATGAAAATGGGTGTGCATATATACAGTCAGTCAGATTTTAGAACCAATCTGCTGTACAGTGTTCACTAACCCCACTTCAGCAAGTTGCCATATCCAAGTTTCTGGGAAGAATTTACGAACTGACTCAACGGGTCCAGACTGAGGTGCAGAGAGAAAACCAATAGTAGGTACCCAAGATAATCCAGCTCCTCCACTGTGCACTAAAAATCAGCAAAAACATGAACAGTTAGCAGACCTTCTTCTTTAACTGTTAGAAGTTTTTTTTAACTTATGAAAACAAAATCTAGAGTATGCATGCAAAACCACAACATATAGATTTTAAAAATAACACAATGATTAAGATTCAGAAATAAATATTTATGAAAAAAGTGGAAAAAGATGAGTCTGGACATACAAATATGATGGTGGTCATTATATCGTCTGCCTTTGTAGATCAAACAGTGAGGTTTTCTGACAGCCAAATTTGTTAGCATCTTGAGCCCCACGCGCTGTCAGATAATGAATGTAGTAAACCACAAGCAAGATGTGTTTGAAACAGCTTCAGATTATGCTAGTATGCTTTGTAGTAGATCTCTTTAAGACTTAAATGAAATGCATTTGAAGAGTGATGTTCCAAACGCAGTATAGACCAATTTCAAGAATCGTATTATTTTTTCATGATATATGTTGTTGGGAGCGAGCTTCAAACAATCACGAAATATCAGTGCTTTATTGTGATTAATAGTAACTCTATTACAGAAATAAAAATGTCTTTTCCATTATACATCAACTGTTAGTCTTTTAAAACCTTATTATATTCAAAAGTGTTACAAATGGATATCGTCGCCATCCGAAGAAAAACAAGTATCTCCAAAATGTTTACTGTAATACTATAATAATGGAGCATTTCTATTGGTCTATTCATCATGAAATTGTACACATTGTAAAGGGCAGCTGCTGTGCTCAAAAGAAGTAGAAAGAAAAACGGTAACACTATGAATGTCACATTTGTAAACATCTATAAACACATTTTTAACGTTATAATGCCTTCATACGGCATTATAAACATGATTATAAACATTTATAAAAATGAATTACACTGGATTACACTTTATAGCCATGTTTATTATACATTATGAATTGTTAATATAATGCATTGTAAGTAGTGTTGATAACATGTTATACTGTAAGTGCCAAAGAAGTCAGTCCCAGCTTGGAGACTGCAAAGTAAAGACAAATACCAAGCTAACGGTGGTGTACATTGACTTTCCCACACTGGGTAAAACACTGATGGCAGCATTAGTTTAAACTCTGACATTTGAAGCCTGTAATGTGCTTTATTATGTATGTTTTAGTGTTTCAGTAAATCCTTCAGTAAATACTTCAACTTGAAGCCTCACTCTGAACACTGGAGGAGGCTTTAGTACAGTACGCTTCACTTTACTTAGAGCGGACAAATACCACTTATGAGCTCTTATAATTTGTTATGAACAGTACTTATAGTGTATTATGATAACAATTCATAATGCATAATAAGTATGGCTATAACGTGTAATGCATTTTTAAAAATATTTATAGCCATGTTTATAATGCCTTTTGAATGCACTATAACATGTTATGAATGTGTTTATAGATACTTAAAAAAGTGACATTCACAGAAAGTGTTACCAGAAAAACAATGGAGATACTTTTTTCCTTGAACAGTGACAATATACAGCATTTTTAAATGAATCTGTACATTTTCTTTCTGTTCAGATGTGATTATAAAGGTCTAGTGTAGAAGAAATTTTACACATAGATTTGCAAAAAACTGTTTGTACATTCAGCGAGTTACCTTCAGGGTACGATACACATGGTCTTCCTGTGCACTCCTTTGTACTCTAACGTGCAGACACTCCGGCTCATCTTCAAGTATGTAGCCATAAACTGACACTGATGTCACTGGCAGCAAATGAAAAACCTATGGAAGATTTAATTTAACTTGTTAATATGACATTTTTAAAAACAAAAGTCTTATAATATGGACACAACCTCTGTGTGTTCTCCTAAATATAATAATCTTTGTATTACCCAAAGGTAAAATTTGTAGACACATATATACACATACTTACTGAGCACTTTATTAGGGACACCTCCTTGTTTCTACACTCATTGTCCATTTTGTCAGCTCCACTTACCATAAAGGAATCTGTATTCCACAATTACAGACTGTAGTCCATCTGTTTCTCTGAATATTTTGTTACCCCCTTTCCTGTTCTTCAGTGGTCATGACACCCACTGGACACCCACAGAGCAGATATCATTTTGGGTAGTAGATCATTCTTAGCCCTACAGTGACACTGCTGTGGTGGTGGCGTGTTAGTGTGTGTTGTGCTGGTGACTTTTTCCAAATCCAGATTATGTCTTGTTTTTTATACTGGCCATCTTGGTCAAATACCAGCATTAAGTGGCCTGGAGGACCCATGCTATAGTCATCTTGTATCCTGCCAAGTGTTATTTGGATTTTTTTTTGTTTGTTTATGCATTAGCCAAACCGTATGAATCTGTACATAGTTGGAACTGGTTGTGTGAATATGCTTGGTGGACATGTCTCAAAATAATTCTATAAACAAACAAAGGTAAAATATTGTCTGTTTTTAACTAAATATCAGTAAGCATGTAGGATTATTTCTCATTAGTAAAGGTAACCCATCCCTGATGTGTTACAACATCAGTGTCACTGCAGTGCTGAGAATGATCCACCACCCAAATAATACCTGCTCTGTGGTGGTCCTGTGGAGGTCCTGACCTTTGAAAAAGCCATGACATGAAGTCCAAGGAACTGTCTGTGGATTTCTTTGATTAAATTGTGGCAAGTTATAGATCAGGACAAGGATATAAAGCAATCTAAGGCTTTGAGTGTTCCCATTACCACAGAGGCCTCAATAACTTTGATATGGAAGAAGCTTAGCACAACCTTAACCCTTTATAGACTAGGTTGTCTGGCCAGATAGGGCATCCAAGCAACAAGGACCTTGGTCAAGGGAGGTAAGAAAGAACCCAACCATCACTCTAAAAGAGCTCTTATGCAGTCTTGTGCAGAGATGGGAGAACCTGTTGGACAGATGCACTTCATAAATCAGGCCTTTATGGCAGAGTGGCTAGATAGAAGCCTCTGTTGAGTAAAAGGCCCACTTGGAGTTTGCTAAACAGCATGACAAGGACTCATAAGGAAAAATTCTCTGGTCTGTTTAATGTTTATACAAAATGAAACGCAACACCTCGTTTTGTAGCTTTATCGTTATTCAAGATGGAACTTCTAGCTAACTGTCATACAATTATGAAGACTGAGCAACGCTAAAAACAAACATGATACCTGCATAGTGACAGAGTAGTAAGACAAAGTGGGACGCTATGTAAATAATAAGGTAGCTCCAAGTTTAGCTTAAATGTTCAAGTATCTATGCTGTTTTACTTATTTTTTGTTAATTATTTGCATAGCTTTTGATTGATTTTTGAAGCAAATTATGATTTTGGAATGGATTTACAGAGGTGAGTTTAATGAGTCCAGAGTTTGTCAACAACGTCAGTCTAGCATCTCCCATTGTAAAACAGTGAAGTATATGTCAGATATAAAATATGTCTTGGCTTAATGACTGAATCTGGGGAAGGGATAAATCATTTTTCAGTCCAACTAATTTTCTTATGTCTCTGCAACATCTGTATGCTGGTGGCTTTGTATTTTTCCTATCCACATTGCTTGTGTTGTAATTGCTGTAATATTGCACTAAATTTGCAAGTGTTTTAACCCCTTAAATGGCCCAAAGTTTTATTACACACTTCTATAACCTACGAATTACCCAGCAAGTTTGCATTGATGTCCCTGTAGTTACTGAATGATAAGTCTGGGATTTTAAGGGGTTAAAGTATTAATTTCTGGCTTCCATACTTCAGAGATAATTCTATAATTGTTTGCCGGTTTTCTACTCAACTCACTGGTCTACACAACTTTATCACTCTGGAAAGGAATGGAGGTGTCCGTATGACTCCATATGAACTGTTGTTTTTACTGGCCCTTTGCTGATACTCTGCCCATCTCATTTATGATCATTTACACCATTCCTTGGCCTAATAAACACTCACAAAACTCCATTGTCTATTGCTGTTATGTATATCCTCCAGGTCCTAAAATGCTTGGTATTAAAAATGATGAGAAAAATCAAGCTCTCAAGTATGTGTTGAATATTCAGTAAATCTGAACTTCACCTTGTCAGCATTCAGGCGTTTTCCTGGTTCCATGATGAACACACTCTGATCCACAGCACTGAGTCCACACAGTGAACCAGGCAGAGCTGAGAGCTGGAGAGTGTTTTCCTCACCAGGAACTGCCTCAGTGGGAGAGAACTGCAGTGAGACCTGAAGATCATGACGGAAACAAATTTAGAGTGATTTATCTTTTTCACAATAATTCTGAGAAAAGACACTGATTAATTAATTAATGCTAACACTTACATGAAAATATGCAAACATATCAAAAATATCAAAGTATGTTATATCACCTTGTTTCTGAAGCATTTTTCAACATTAAAATCCTTGCTAGCAGCGATGACGTTCTCACTGGGCAGCACACAGTACACCAGAACCTGCACTACAGGAGCCAGATCAGCATCAACAGACAGTCTGAATGAGACTTTTCCCTCTATGAGCTTTTTGGATTCTTTCACTTCAACTTTCTCATATCCATGATGGACTATGGCTCCTTTAGACAAGACCTACACCAAAGAACCAAACTTATATTGACAAACAGCCAACTGTATTTCATTCAGAGCTGTCTGAATAGAAGAAAGTGTTCGCTTTACAGTATAACTGTATGTACTTACTGTATATATAATATCAGTGCTGTAATTCTCAGTAGTTTCTCCAACAATGTAGTACTTAATGTTTATGAAAATTTCAGAACCACATGGAATCGGTTCCTTCAAGCTCTCTATAGATAATTCACTATCCACAGGACTGTAAGGTGTAACAGGTTGAGGGAGTGGTATAGTCACATAACTGTCTGCAAAGTAAGGTCCTCCATATCTGGCAGATTCAAAATCTGGATAGATACTTGCCTGGATAACAGTGAGACAGGGTTTTGTTTCAGTAAATGACAGCATAGACAAATTTTCTGAAAATATTTGGTCATCATACCATACCCGCAGTGAAATCTGTGTTTGAGGGAGATCAGAGGCATTAATTGCGAAGCTGGCCAATCCATTAATATCTGTGGTAAGATTGTGTAGTAGCTTTGGAGACCACCAATAACCTTCTGAAAGATATACTTTCTTGTTAGGTATTGGTTTTCCACGGAAGGTTGTAACTTTGATCTGTTTATCAGTGAAAAAATATTGTTATGTTATTAAATTGTCAATTTTAAAACAGTCAAAACCTCACAAAGCATAAAGAATATAAGATGTTAAGGACTTCTCAATGTAAAGACACACACCTTTCCCTTTATAACTGTGTCCTGTTTGACGTTTTTTGGTAAAGTCAAGAAACTCAGCTTTACCAATTTTATAAGTAAGCTGTATCCGTTCAGGTTTTATAATGGAAATGTCTAGAAAAAAATAAAGCGACACAAATTCCATTACTTGCTACATATGACTGAAATATATAAAAAATGCGTTTCAGTTTGATAGTCTGTTTCAAAGTTAGCAGACAGGCCATGTTATTAACTCACCTGTTCCTTCCTCTGTCACTGTAATAGTAGCAGCCAAATAATTATCCAAATAAGGATGAAATTCAGGATAAGTGAAAGCTGACATGTTAAAGACAGCAGAGGCACAGCCAGACTCATTCATCTACAAGCCAAACCACAAAAACAAATGCTGTTATTACATGTATAAAACTGGTACTACTTTTCTCACTTGGAGCTGATTAGCAGAGGATGCTGCTTATCCTCCCGGGTTGTGGGGGGTGCTGGAGCTGGTGCTGGAGGCAGAGGGCAGGAAACACCCTGGGCAGGTTGCCAGTTTATCACAAAGACACACTTACATACACATTCACACATAAGAAGAGGAAGTACTAAAGCTAGCTAATTGCTAGTAGCATGCAGTTCCATCTCTACTTACCAATAAGCCTCTCAAAAAAGGTATAGGCCTAGAGGCTAAACCGTCTAGGCCTATACCTAGACGGTTCAGTGATAGACAGAGTGATTGAAAACTAAAATACTACAGTGGAAAAACGTGAAACACAATACACACAAGACATTACGTGAGGATTTGCATTGTAAAATGAAATGCTGAATTCATGTTGGAATTGAATACAATCTGAAATGTAATAAACGCATGAGTATATTGCTTTCCACTGTTCTCTACTTAAAACAACGTTAAATCAATGTAATGGATCTTTTATTTTTCATTTTGGCGTATTTTCTACATGTTACTGTTTAAATGCAATCTTGTGTGCATTGCATTTTAGGTTGCATTTCAATGAAAAAAATACATTTGAAGTACAAAAAAGAGGTCAAGTGACATGAAAAAGGTAATCTATGGAAAAGTAATATCATGTGTGCATTGTATTTCACTGTTTTGTCTGTTATGATCACATTTCAATGAGGAAAATCCATTTAAAGTACTGCATAGTGGAAAGCAATATAGTTATGCATTCATTATATTTTAAAGTGGATTGTATTTAATTCTGATGTGAATTCAGCATTTCCACTTAGGGATTTGTTTAGCAGAAAAACTGGTTTCTGTTTTCCGTTCACTGCAGTCTTTACCACCACTGTCCTCAATTGCTGCCCACAACGGCAACTAATTTTCATCAACTAGTCTATGTAAGCCCTTTAACACATACTTACACACCTGCACTGTTTCATCCAGGCATGGTGAGATCAATGGGATATACTCCTGATAAGGATGTGTAGCGCACACTTTCACCAGTGCTTTACCAGGTACTGGCTGTCCATAAGTGTACCTTCAAAAATAAGCAAACTTTGAACTAAGTAGATAAAGAACAGGGTAAAGGCAGGCAATGTCATTTGTATTGCATTAACTTTGTATCATATTTACATAATTTACATACAGATATTACAGATGTTCCATTTGGTTGTACTAAAATCCCATTGATTATATTTAAAGATGGCCCAAAGAATGAAAACTTAATATTTCTGCTTTCATGTTGAGTGCTTGTGGTTTACTCTTGAAAGAGTGACTCACTTTGCACAAAGCTCTATCTTCAGTTCCTCCTCTCCAATATTCTGTTCTTTTGGTGTTTTCACTGTAACCTCAAACCTGGGTAAAACTAAAAGACAAATGGAATCTGTTATTACAGTAAACTGTGCTGATTATTACCAACAGAAAAGCTAATGTCCTAGTGCTGTCACTTACCGTACTTCTTCACCTCAAAGTAATGTCTGGTCTCTCTATCCCCAATGTGAGCCTCCAGTTTATACTCGCCCTCAGGAGCCTCAGGATTCAGTTTGTGAGAAAGCTGCACTATCAGGCCTGTTGAGGACACATTTGTCCACAGACCAATCCTGTTACCTTTATTATCCTGTTTGGTTCCAAAAAACCAAGAAAATATTTAATTTGATTTATTGCAGTGACAGTATTAGGAGAAACAAAAAAGATTACAGACTTTATTTATTAAGAGTTTTAAAATGAAGATGTGCTTCCATCTCCTTACCTCAAGAGCCAATAAGCTGTACTGTAAAAGAGAATAGGACAGTATGTTTGTGTCATTTTGATTAATAAATGTCATTTTGCATAGTATAATAAAAACCTCTAAAAGCATTTAACACATCAACAACTAAAAATGGTTGATTTAACAGATAGATGGGTTTTTATAAAAATGCCACTGGAGAGGCTTCTTGGGTGTAATTTTTCTAATATATATGTCAACCAAATTCAGTCTTCATCAGAATTTCTTAATTCATTGATTTTTTTAATCGTGACAATTTCTTTAACGCTGGTTTACTTTTACAGTCAAAGAAAAGCTCTTACCTCTTGTTTAAGGGGGATAAACTTTTTATCCATATTGACAACTCTGAAATTCACTATTTGAAAGGACAGTAATAAAGAAATATCATGTTCTGAGATGTATGATCAGTAATAATTACTTTGCCATTAAACTGTGTTGCAGAAATGATGAATTACCTGTTTGGCCAGGGTTGTAGATTGGTTTATCAGTCTGAATGAATGTCAGTGGGCTGTAGGATTTAAACATGACTTTACCTCTCTGTGTTCTCCGATACCTTTCACCTTTGACCTCTACCCTGATCTCCTGCACTGACTCACCCTCAACCTGTGGAGCCTGTTGAGATCATATATTGAGCTATTTTCCACATTTAGACATATCAAACACTAAAAAAAACAAACAAAAAAAAAGATAAATAATCTTGGTTTCTGACCTTAAACTGAGAGCAGCGGTGAAATTCTTCCTCCACTCTCTCCTGTAGAATTATTCTGTTCTGGTTGTTGTGAACCCGATAAATAGTCATTAGCGAAGTTTCTTTAGGGTTCAGAAAACTCGTACACAGTGTAGCCTCAGATCCAGACTCTATCACTGCAGGAAACGTCACCATGAAATACCTAAAGACAAAAAGTAGTAACTTTAAGATGATGTCCTCATTAACACGAGTTTAGAGGTGTAATATGAAATTTTACTGAACGAATGTGTTATGGATGAGAAGGTTATTCAAAGAAATAGTTCAGAAAAAAAAGAAAATAATTATGAATGCAATGATTATCTTTGATACTTGAATGCATGTCCTTTGCAGTCAAACGCTGTACTGCAGCCACTTTCTGCCATCAGTTTTGTCTTCAATAAGTGAAAAGCATGTTCAGTTGGGTTGAGGTCAGGTGACTGACTCATTCCATTTCTTTGCCTTAAGAAACTTTTAGGTTGCATTCGCGGCATGTTTTGGGTCATTATCCATCTTTACTGTGCACTGTCTTATTGGTTTTGCATGATTTGACTAATTCTGAGCAGAAAGTATAGCACTATACACTTCAGAATTCATTATGTTACTTCTATCAGCAGTCACATCATAAAAGTGACCCAGTTCCATTGGCAGCCATACATCTCCAAGCCATAACACTACCTCCACCATGTTTGACAGATGATGTCCTTCCTTTCCTTCTCCATATTCTTCTGGGAACATCATTCTGGTACAAGTTAATCTTGGTTTCATGTGTCCAAGAAATCCTGTTCCAGAACTGAGCAGGCTTTTTTTTAGCTGTTCTCTAGCAAAGTCTAATCTGTCCTTACTATTCTTGAGTGTTACAAATGGTTTGCATCTTGGGGTGAATCCTCTGTATTTACATTCATGAAGGCCTTTCTTGATTGTAGTCTTTGACAAAGATATGCCAACCTCCACTTGAATGTCCTTGACTTGACTAGATGTCGTGAATGGGTTTTCCTTCACCATGGAATGAATTCTGATTTTCCAGGCCTCTTGGTGTTGCTGAGCTCGCCCGTTCATTCCTTCCTTTTATGAACATAACAGATTGTTGATTTGGCCACTCCTAAGGTTCTGCTATCTCTCTGTCAGGTTTATTTTTTTCAGCCTAATGACAAACCCTTTCACTTGCCTTGATGCCTCCTTGGGCCGCATGTTGAGAGTTCCCATGAACAGCTACGAAAAGCGTATTCAACACTTGGAATCAATTTGAGACCCATTCTCCTTAATTTATCATTAAATAATAATGATTTCAAATGTTTATATTTTTGCTTTAACAGTAAAGATATGCTGCAGAAAAAGCATTCACCAGTGTTATAGTAGATAAATGCTCCAAATATTGCAAAATGATTGACTGTCTCCCAGGCAACAAAGACAACAATTATTATTATTAGTACTACTAGTAGTAATAAAAGTTATAATAAAATTACATTGATCAACAGTGAATACTATTGCAAAAGTGTGGACTGAGTGAACCCAAAGATAAACAGCCCAAACAGTCTACGTGCAATGTGTGATCAATATAATGGTTGTGTAATCTGTCCTACATTTTGGAGAACCACAACTAATGCAATAAAACATCTTTAAAAAATAAAATAAAATATCATCTGTGAAAGATCTAAAGCTACTAGACCTTATTAATGAAAATGTTCAAATTGGCCATGAACTCCAAGTTTGTTCTAAATGTGAAAATACTAAAAGGTGTGATGAATGCAAAACCAGCCATTGTGATTTCCTACTAAAATAAAATCACCTACAAAACAAAATCCTAACATACATTACATAAATAAAAAAAGTAACTTTTGTGTGTTTAGGTTGTAATACAACATACAACTGGAATTGTTTTCTGTTCTAATATACATCACATTTTAGAATGCAGCTTGTAAGACATGAAAAAATATATATTTTATTATTTGTTTTAGGTCTGTGTTTGTAGTGAACATTTTTACAGATCCAACATACACCTATACTTTTTTCATATAGCCTATATGTTTTTATACAGCAGCTTTGGTATTTGTGAAATGATATTAAGCCACTGCTGCTTAAGGTGGAATGAGCCTGAAACTGGACAAATATTCAAAGTCAACAATAAAAACCCAGTTGGGTAGATTGTATTGAAAAGAAAGCATGTTTAACATTATTACCATATGGTTATATTACAGTATGACACAAAATAAAGTATGTCATCTTTTGGTGTTACTTACGGTCCTGAAGTTTGTCCATAGACACAGAGAAAGAGGAAGCAGGCTAACAGTAGCCTTTTACTAAAGTGAATCCTCCTGACAACCATGATGAAGTCTGGTCACCAACAACAAGTCAAGAAGCTCAGCTGCCTTTTTAAAAGATCATTCAGCCCACAGAAGATTCTCATCAATGATTAATCAATTCCTTTTGGCTGAATTGAAAACTTGTACCATAAGCAATAATATATCCATATGTGGGAAGCTGAAATGTGGTATATTCAAAGTCCAAAAACGTTAAACATTTACAGTTGCTTGCAAAGTTTTCATGTTTTGTTGATTTTGGAAGCGACAATAAGTGTCATGCATCCACAGAGATCTACCTATCAAAGATCAGCTTTCCTGTAATTCTGAGAACTAGTCCCACTGTTTCACATGTTCTCATCAGTCAGCCTTCTTATACCTGGACTAATGTAACTACAACTACTGGACAATCGTGAGTTGCTCACCATTAAATTGGCATTAGAGGAATGGCACCATTAGTTAGAGGGGGCAAACCATTCTTTTACGGTGCTGACATGTCATTGGAATCTGGATTACCTTCACAAATCAAAGAGACTAAATTCCAGAGAAGCAAGGTGGGCAATGTTCTTTTCACGCTTTAACTTTGTAATCACACACAGACAAGGGGTCTGATAATGGCAAAGCTGATGCTTTGTCATGCCAATTTAAAGGAAAGTAGATATATTATGGGAAACACACTAACAAAGTTATAACAAAAGAAAGAAGTAATACCTTTCAGTTTGTTAGCTAAAGGTACTGTATCAAGGCTTAGAAGCGGCATCATTCACATATGAGAAAGCAACATCCATAACAATGTGATACACATTATTAACATCTAACTCTTTTGTGTTGACTAATGTTAGACAAACAGGATATGATGTAATTCCTTCAGCCCTGATTTGACAATACAGAGATGCTCCAAAGTGAATCCAGCTGAGAGGTTAGCTACGCCTGAAGAAGGTATACCACATCATTGTGAATAGTTAACCACAACCTTCTTAAAACCTAGAGAAGATTTATATAGTGAACCAAATAGTGAGTTAATTTTGTTTGTGGATGGATCATGTTTAGATTTTCATATGGCATAAAATTAGTTCTGACAATGGCCAACACCTTGTTAATAAAGTTATTGACATAATCACACAGACGTTAATTATTAATTAATGATTAAATGTAGATTGGGATGTGTATATCATCCATAATCGCAGGGCATAGTTAAATGTCATAGTTGAATTGGCTAAACAATCTACCATTAGCTTTAATGAGTATGAGAGTGGTTACCAATTGAATCACTCATTTGACCCCTTATGAAATGCTTACAGGGTGCCCCGTGCCTGTAACATATTTCTGACGGCCTACTAAAGGCCCTCAGCTCGAGTAATTACAAGCTGAGTTACACGAATATGTAAAATGTTTGACTAAAATCCGTAGAGAAATCTTCAATGATGTGAAAGGTGCCACTGAGGGAAGAAAGTTAGATATTAGAGATCAGCTCAAACAAGTGCTGCCCAGAGACTGTCTACATAAGGGTCTTCAAAAGAGGCTGGACGGAACCAAGACGTGTGGGTCCTTCCAAGGTGGTCCTAGCAACTCCAACTGCAGTTAAAGTGGAAGGACAAAAGGTGTGGGTCCATCTAAACCATTGTTCCAGAGCAGCGCCTGCGCTGAGACCAGTGACTGAACAACCACCAGCACAACAAGAAGAACACATCCACAAGGATGATGACTCCCAAGAGCCTGGACCAGGTGGAACTTCCAGACCAAGAGCAAGAGCCCAAGCCCACTGAGAGACACCACCAGCACTATCGGACGGCGATGATGTGGACTCGGACATGGATGACTGAAGTGAGGAAACATGAAAACACAATCGTCAACCTCTTGCTGTTGTCATTTGCTTTTTTCATCACTTGTGTTCTGCTGGGACTGACAGTGTGCATGTTCTACATGATATACAACCCTCCACAGTGTCTGAAAAATGACTCACGTGCACACAATCAGATCCAGAACTCTCATGAGCGGATGAAAACAGCAGAACCGGAATACTTTCTTGCGTGCCAAACCTGGAACTTGACTAATGGCATGCACTGTGAACAGTACTGTCCAATTACCAGCCAAAAAGTTTGCCAAGGATTGCGTGGGACACCGAATGAGTTCAAGGTGTTGCATGGATGGACAGAGACAAAAGGGACATGCAAATCAGTCTTGCTGTTGTCAATGGTTTCCAGGTATTTCCAATTGTACACAAGAGCCTAATTGTGTTGGACCAAGAGTTACACCTAGCAGGAAAAACAACGGGCTATAATGTGTGTTATCTCTTTTGCTACTCCTTAGTAATAATCACTCACTGCCAGCAGGTGATTCCTATGTAACATATAGGAGCACGGGTACCAAAGCATATGTAAAAGACATTAAAGGGAAAATAAGAGGAATAGGGATTTTAAAAGCTGATCGATGTAAAGTTTCAATAAGAATAACAGTAGGAGCAAAGTGTGAGTTAGTCCTCTGTCAAGGATATAAGTGTGAACCAATCATCTGTCATAAAACTATTAATAGAAATAATTCCAAAGGAGTTGTTGTTAAAAAACGGAAGGCACATGAGATGATTAAAATAGGACAAAAAGTTATAGAAGACACATTAGATGAGACTAATCTGAAGAAAAAGGGATGGTTGTCACAGAATATGCTTCCCAAAATATATTGTATCATTACTTACGCTATACTGCTGAAATCAACATGAAGATTTTATAACTTGCCATTCCAAACATGTACCAACTATAGTGGCTATAGGAGGATTAGAAGAGTGTTGGGAAAGTGTTACAATCTGCCTTTACTCTGTTTACTGGATAGTTTAAGCCTAAAGGTTTTTAGAAACAAGGGTTTCGACAGTTGTACAGCTATGAGCAAATCATTTACAGCTCCACCTCTGGTAATTAAGGATGGTAGATTAAATGATACTTTTTGTTTTTGTCTAGAAGAAGTAATGAGATTAATAGCTTTGCTATTAGATATGATAGAAAGTTAAATGCCACTATTCAAATAAACAATAAAGGGAATGTTACCTCTGACATAGGCTTTACTGTAGGATCTAACCCTGTAGCAGACATTTTTGGAGTGTTGTGTTACACCTTTGGTACGCAGCATGATTATCAAAATTGTGGGGAATATTATGGCATATTTTCCTGTGTTATAAGTTGAAACTCCTACAGCTAGTAACAACTTTCATGTGACTTGGCGTGTTGCACCAGCTCAAGGAATTAATTAGGACTGAGTGATGGCCTATTAATCCATGTGTTCTTTTTTTAAGTTTTCTTTATACTTTGGTGTTTCATTCTATCCTTTAGTGACATTAGTTTGTGTTTTGGGAAATGTTATAATACATTGGCAAGTAAATATGTTTGTTAACTATTTCAAGGGTCTGGTTTGCTTTCAGGCTGATGCTGGCTACTGACATCTAAGAAGTTGGGTTCAAGACACCAGTTGCCTCTTTGGGGTTGAGAGCTGAGACTGGAATGGTCCAATTGTGGCTTTTTGCGCTTATTGACTTTCTTGGGACACCTGGTATGTGGGACTTAAAGAGCCTGTATAGTAGCTCTGAGGAGCTTTATAACCAGGAAGACCCGGATTTGCCGTGCCTTATGCAGCTATGCTCACCTGCAGCTGGGTTCACAGACAGGCCTGTGTGTACCTACTGACCCAGTGAAGAGAGGGGCAAGTTGACCTTGAAAGGTAGAGCAGACTGGTAAAAACCTGTTGAAGCCAGTTTTGAGGAGTGAGCTCATCATGCGATGGCCAAATTGATGGACGAAGAGATGCACCTATTAGAGAATGAGCTAATATCAAAATTTGAGAAGTAAGGTGGGGGGATATCAAACTACCCCAGATAAATGGTATATAAAGTGTTGTTTGGAACACTGTATTTGCGCAGTTGGGTGTCTCGAGACCCTGTGCCACCTGATGCTGAAATAAAGAAGAAGCCTTTTTCTCCCTTCCACAAGAACTCAGTGGCTTTTATTAAGGCTTTTATTCTACTTTCTTTATTTTTGATTGAATACCCTTTTTGTTTTTGTTTATTTTATTTTTGTTTATCTTTCGTAAGTGATTAAGACAATAATTAGAACAAAACCACAGCACAAAATAGTTTAGATTTTAAAACCATCATATGTCGGGGTTTGGGCAAGGAAGAAAATAGCTGTTGGTCCTGACACCACCTCTGCCAAAAGTCAGTTTGTGAAATTTCTGTCTGCTAGATCTGTCCCAGTCAACAGTAAGTGCTACTATTATGAAATGGAAGCACCTAGGAGTAAAAACAGCTTAGCCACAAAGCGGTAGACCAGGCAAACTCACAGAGTGGGGCCACAGAGTGCTGAAGCGCACAGTGCCTATACTCTGTTGAATCACTCACCAAAGAGTTCCATATTTCTTCTGGAAGCAATATCAGCAAAAGAACTGCGAGTTAGAAGCTTTACAAAATGGGTTTCCATGGCTGAGCAGCTTCACACAAGTCTAAGATTAAAATGCGCAGTGCACCGGGGGGAGAGTGGTGTAAAGCACGTCGCCACTGGACTCTGAAGCAGTGAAAACATAATCTGTTGAGTGATGAATCACACTGCTGTATCTGGCAGTCTGATGGACGAGTCTGGGTTTGGCGAGTGCCAGGAGAACACTACATGTACACTACATACTTTAGCACAGTTCAAATGTGTTTTTAAAGTTCAGTTTGGCAGCGCAGACTAGTATACTTAAATTATACCCTAAGAGTGCCAAAAATAGCACATGACTAGTATACCTAGTATACATAAAGCATGACCTACATATATATCAAGTACACATTAGCTGTTCCAGTGTAGTACTTACTGCATAACTTAAGCATGTTATTTTGTTAAAACTACTTTAGTATACTTTTTTTCCCCCATAAGGGTATATTTACAGATTTCAGGACCACCTGTAGCCCCAGGGCCTACAAGCAGGTTAAAGCGCCCCTGGAGACCCCCATTGTACTGGTGTTTTCCTCAAGTGGTTGAGTGGACATAAAAGAATGACCAGTCTTTTGAGGTTAGCCTTAGCCTAACATGGAAAGTAAGGATTGCCTTCCTGTTTCCTCCCATACTGCCAAAAAAGACCACTGACTCGGTTTCAGGGCCTTCCAGCAGTATTTGACTGATGGATGTATTGGTGTATCAGATGGATGGATGTATGAGACAAATAACTTGA
This sequence comes from Colossoma macropomum, assembly GCF_904425465.1. NCBI lineage: Eukaryota > Metazoa > Chordata > Actinopteri > Characiformes > Serrasalmidae > Colossoma > Colossoma macropomum. Next base: position 12,861,650 of record NW_023494786.1, on the reverse strand, counting down.
AACATTTGAGGAAGCTGAAGTTGGCTTCTTATGTAAATTTCCCCTTCCAGCTGAAATGGTGCAGCAGTTACAGAAGCCTGTACATCTAGTACCAGAATGTACCTGCTGCTCCACTTCATTTGGAACAAAAAATTAAAACAAAAACATCTGAATATGAAGCTATTATAGAAGTTCAAAAGTGAACACCTAGAACTGTTTTTGCTGGGTTGGGGTTAATGTTAGAAAGCAAAATTGAAAAAAGGTTCATATATGTATTTTTGATACATTTCAAGCTTGCTTTGGTTGTTAAAATATTATTCTTATGATGATGTGAAAGGGCCTAGAATAGCCTCTGTCAACATATAAAAATAGGTTAACTTTAGCATCTAAAATAGATTTATTTGAAATTATACATCTGAAAAAATACACTCACTGAGCACTTTATTATGAACACCTCATTGTATCTATTCTCATTGTCCATTTATTGGCTTACCATATTGGTGCACTTTGTTGATCTACAATTACAGACTGTAGTCCATCTGTTTCTCTGCATACTTTGTTAGCCCCCTTTTACCCTGTTCTTCAGTGGTCAGGACCCCCTCAGGACCACCAAAAAGCAGGTATTATTTGGGTGGGGGATCATTCTCAGCACTGCAGTGACACTGACATGTTGGTGGCATGTTGTGCTTATATGAGTGGATCAGACACAGCAGTGCAGGGATTTCAGACAAAAGCAGCAGCCAAGAACAATCGATAGGACAGTCAGATGTTCCTGTAACCCATTTCTTCCACTGTATCAATGTTTGTGAGTGTGATCCATTCCTGCATTGTTAAGCAATCAAATGACAGAGACTGAGACCTTTATATTTATATATGTGCATATTTACTGTACATGGGTTTCATGTAGGGAAATAGGGATTTATTTGTACTCTTTTAATAAATACATTTTCAACATACTTGATGAATGTCACTTTGTTGTGAATGTTTATATTAGTATTGAGGCTGTAGACCCATCTGCCTTACTTACACAGAACTTGTCTGGCAATGTGAAGCAGGCTAGAAGGTCTCAAAAAGCAGCACATTGTGCCACATTCAAAAGAGATTGAAATACAAGTGTGAAACAATTTCCAAGTCATTGAAATCAACCACTCTGGAAAGGGTTACAAAGCCATTGCTAAATGTCTGGGACTCCAGCAAACCACAGTGAGAGCCATTACCCACAAATGGAGAAAACAGTGGTGAATCTTCCTAGTGGCCAGCCTACCAAAATTTCACCAATAGCACATCAACGATTCATCCAGGAGGTCACAAAAGAACTCAGATGAACATCTAAAGAACTGCAGGCCTCCCTTGTCTCAGTTAAGGTCAATGTAAATGATACCACCATAAGAAAGACACTGGGCAAAAATGGCATCCATGGGAGAGTTGCAAGGCGCAAACCACTGCTGACCAAAAAAACACAAAGGCTCATCTCACACTTGCCAAAAACCATCAAGATGACCCCCAAGATTTTTGGGATAATATTTTGTGGACTGATGAGTCAAAGGTGAAACTTATTTGGAAAACATGGGTCCCGTTACATCTGGCATAAAGCTGCATTCCACCATAAGAACGTCATACCAACATGGTGGTGCTAGTGTGATTGTCTGGGGCTGCTTTGGTTCTTCAGGACCTGGATGACTTGCCACAACTGTTGGAACCTTGAACTCTGCTCTCTGTCAGGAAAAGCCAAAGGAGAACATCTGCCTGTCTGTTCATGACCTAAACCTCAAGCACAGTTGGGTTATGCAGCAGGACATTGATTTGAAGCACAAAAGCAAGTTCACCTCTGAATGGCTCAAAACAAACAAAATTGAGGTTTTGGAGTGGCTGAGTCAAATTCCAGACTTGAATCCCATTGAGATGTTGTGGGAAGACCTTAAATGAGCAGTTCATGCTCGAAAACCCTCCAATGTAGCCAAATTAAAACAATTCTGTAAAGAGTGGGCCAAAATCCCTCCACAGCGATGTAAAAGACTCATCGCAAGTTATCGCAGATGTTTGAATGCAGTTGTTACTGCCAAGGGTGGTACAACCCATTATTGGGTTTTAGGGGGCAATTACTTTTTCACATGGGTGATTTTTTTAAAAATAAATCCTTATCTTCAATAAATAAAATTATCTTTGAAAAGCTGCATTTTTTGTTTACTCGTGTTACCTATATCTTATATTAGAATTAGTTTTATGATCTGAAATATTTAAGTGTGACAAATTAGCAAAAATAGAAGAAATTATACTTTTTCACAGTACTGTGTATTTTGGTAAAAATGCTACTAAATTCTGTGGAAAGGGAGTTTCTTAGGTATGGAGACACTCAAAGAAACTTTATTTATAAAAAATTTAGTTGTGTTCTCTGATGAAGCCATAGTCGGCTTCTTATTTGCCAGCTTCTTGTTCTAGTCCAGCAGAGCTGATGCAGCATGCTAACTAAAACTGCAGCACTGCGTTTCTGAGACAGTATAAAGTGTATAAAGTGTGTAAAACATAAAGTGTGACTGAATGTTCTAAAATCAGACAAAATATCAGGATTGATTAAGGACATGGACTAATGTTACACATTAAAAAAAAATTATTAAAAGAAAACTAATTGATAAAGATTAATATAATTAACTTTGTTTTTGTACAGTTAAATTGTCCAACATGATTAACATTCACAACAAATGTAAACTCAAGCCAAGCTCTGTTTCTTTTGTTTAACTGCCATGAGGAAAATGGTGAGTTAGCCTGGTAAGTTTCTTCAGTAAGACTGGAGTTTGTGTTGAAATGAAGCATATTGATGTTACTGATTGCTTGTTTCTAATATCTAGCTTCAAGTCAATGTCAGAGTCAGAGCTAAATCCAAGTCAAGTTGAAAGTCTATTATGATTTTATCTAGTCATCAAAACAGAGTCCAAATCTCTGAAAAGAGATCAAGTTGTAATTGTGTATAACTGTTACATCAGTGCTTGGGGGCAACTTGTAATTGTGTATAACTGTTACATCACTGCTTGGGGGCTCCCCTCCTCACCTTCAGAGCTCTTTCCTGTTACCTTTCCACATTGGGTCTTGTTTTGTGTATTCATTGTTTATATATTTTTTAGTTACCTTGGACTATTTGGAATATCTATATTTTAGACTATTTGTATTGTTTTCTGGGGTTTTTGGCCTAGAGTTTGTATTAATCTGTTTTTGGATCTTAATTGTGTCCTTTTATTTCACTGATTACAACAAGAAAGCAGCACGAGTTGCTTGACATCCATATTTATTGATCAAAAATAGTCATTCTGTTTTCTCTTGAGAACAGAAAAAAAAGATATATAGACAGTGTCAGTGTTTTCTGTGTCTCATACTGTGAGGCTGCAGATCTGAATTCTCACACACAGGGGGAGGAGTACTCTGTCTCAGACTGGTCACCTAAATGAAAGAGGTACTGAATTTCAGTAAATAAAAGCAATACAATTACCTGAATAGTGAAGCATAAAGCCCAGGAAAATCTTACTTGTTTGGTAGTAATCATAAACTTTGATCACAGCTGGTTTGAGGTTCTTGACTGGAAGCACCTGTTTAAGATGAAGCCGATAATTTATAGGAATATCCTTTGGTACCTGTTGAAACAAACCAGACATTGTACTGTAAAAATGCTCTATTTTACCTGTTCATTTTGCTGTGGAAATTAGACTCTTTTCATTTCTTAAAATGTATAAACAAGAACCTTTTCAATTTACTATCCTCAACAGTGATCATGTTCAGGCCTCATATCTAGAGACAGATGACACATTAAAGGAAAGACTGAATACATCGCTGCTGTCAGACCAAAACCTTGTATCTCCAGTTTTTGACATAATTTGAAAACATCTACTGTCCTTTATATTGTGTGTAATTTCAAGATGAATGGACCAAGAGAAATTGCCCAGAATTACTTGTAAAAATGTCTGGTTCCATTGACTTACATTAAAAGTAAATTATGTTTTTTCCTTCTCCTGTAAAGTTATCATTTTGGAGATATGAGATTTTGGTCTGACAGCAGCGATATGCATGAAGAAACTGCAGATCAGGTGTACTGCATGATACAATTACATAATTAACACTCATGCTCTGTGGCATGTATTAAGATGCTGAGCAGTCCCAGTTGACATCAATTTCGGATGAAGATGGCGAGAGGAAAAGATCTGACTGAATCTGACTGCTCATCTGGCTAGTGTTTCAATAGGAACAGTGACATTTACATCTATGGGAAAGATAAGACAGTAAATGAGGTTGGAAATTGTGGTTCTGTGGTGAAGAAACACATGCTGTGCTCTACATAAGTATGGAAAAAAATGACCTGGTCACATTAATAACCCATCACCATGTTCATCACAAGTGGGAGAGTGCGTACACCAAGAAGGTGGTACAGGCCCGAATGCCTGACCACTGCAGTGAGGGGGGCGGGTGGCTCTGTTATGCTCTGGAGGGAGATTATGCTGCCATGGTGTGTGTCCTCTTGACCCATTAGAGCAGGGGTGTCCAATCTTACCCACGAAGGACTAGCGTGGCTGCAATTTTTTTTTAATTTCAAACAAGCAATCTGAGGTATATATTTGTCTTAAAATATCACCTGTAACCAAAGGAGTGTATTTTTGGCCACTAGCGAATAGTTTTATGAAGTCAATAATTACTTTGTCATTTATGATTATTTTCAAATCTGTACCTCAAGCTGACATGCAGGTAAATTGCAGCGTTCTTGCTGGGTTTTGAAAGTCTGGAAAAAGATGAAAATTTCTGGGCCAGAACATGTATAGATATTCTATTGCCAAAATAATGATTGCAAAGCTAAAGAAATTTACGGTTACTAAGGTGTTGCCAGGCGGTTGCTATGGTATTTTATATGGTTGCTATGGTTTTGACATGTAATTGCAGTAGTATGGCTGTGGAATAGAGCTTGGAGACCTGCCTTGAATAAGTAGATGCAGTTTCATGGCTGTCATGTAAAGGAAATAATAGCTGGGGTGTGGGCGAAAATCAATGGCAGAAAGAAAGGTTGAGAAAAAAGGACAAACTGATGAGTGCAGGTCAGAACAACATTGAATTCACGCTTAGGGGTCTGCCCTGAGATAGTATATGAAAAATGGAGTATTTTGGTCGAGCAGAAGGACAGTAGATGATACAATTTTTCACCCCATTCATTCCTATGGGAAAAAATCGTAATTTAATAAAGATTGTAGTAAAACCATACGTCCGATCAAAAAGCTGTATACAAGCACACCATTCCCAATCAGACCAAACATTCCGGAATAACTAATAAAGTTAGCACTAATAAAGTGCTCTGCCACAACTCATTCTCAACTACACAAACCACTACTGACCACAACCACAGGAGACACATTCTACTTATTTATATAATATAAATTATATACTCTAAAACTTTTTTGGAAAAGGCTGCAGAAATAATATAGAACAACATTAATCTGTTAACATTAACAATTTAGAAAATCACAAATGACAAACTAATAATTTAACTGTCTATTACCAGAGGCCATAGAAATATGAATAACAATGCATACCTTTGGTTAGAGATGAGAATTTCAGTTAATAAATAGAGGGTACAGAGACAGGGAGCTAGCCAGAATATTCTCTGTCAACTGTTAACCACAGGAGGATCATCAGAGCTTATACAGTTAATTACACCCTCTGTCTACTGAAAATGTGGAAAAAGCTTTTTAAAACTGAAATAAATTAGGTAGCTCAACAAAAACAGATACAGAACTGGTTATATTCCATGACATGTCTGGTTACTAGCAGAAAACTGTAAAAAAAACAGTTAGTTATTTTATTCAGAGTCAGGCAAGAGCTATTAGTTATATTTCGGAAGAATAGTGTTCCCTCCCTCCAGTACATTTCCAGTGACTGGCACACTTTAGTTGTTCTGGTAGTCACCAGTGCTTTTTGTTTGTGGTGTCACACATCTTATTATCAGTACTGTGCAAAATATTTTGCCAGTTAAAATTCTATAGAATAAATGCAACACAGGTTTTGTTCCTGACTTCATTGTGCACTCTAGCTATTTCATGCACTGTTCAAAAGGTTTATTAGCTTAACCTAAAATAAAAAGTACTTAATGTGGTGGAAAGCAATATAATTGTATTTATTTAAATATATATTTTAAATTTGTTCATCTACATTTTTGTTTAGATAAACAAAATCAACATTTTAAATCAATTCAAGTTTCACTTTTTGCAGTACAGCAGCACATGTTTATGTCAAATGAAGGACTGATTATGTATTTGACTGAATATGTCTGTGACATCTTCACAGTACTGTACATGTAACATAAAGATAGTAAGCTGTGATTTTCTCTCACCTCTTTTATATACATGAGTACATGGTCATCTTTGGAATCGACTCGCTCCACAAGTGGGCTGTTTTTTAGCTGAGGAAACAAGATAATTACTTCTCTGCAAATTAATAAATACTTACAAAGAACTGGTTGGTCTGAACTGCAGTGAGGACAAATGAAATAGTCCTGAGTTTGCAACTTTTTTAAGCTATGTGTTCATTTTTTTTGTAAAATGAAAGAGCAAAAACATTTATAATTGTCACTGAGGTTAAGGTGAGGTCTGTGTGTGCATGTGTGGGTGTGTTACAATAAACACTACTACTTACATCACTGGGATCTGCTGTGAATCCTGATAGGATCTTTATATCCACTATCACCATGTTAGTGCTGTTTAGAGCCCCATTATATCTGAAGAAGAAATTAAAGAAGACTGGTCATTAATCACAGAATTTACACTTACATCAAATGTACAGTGTTTTTTCCCATACTGAAGGTAGCTTAAATAAACTATTTGATGCGGAAGTTTCAGACATGTAAAGTTTAATTCAGCTGTAAAAGTTCAGTAACCTGTGGTACTATGATTTCAAAATCATGTTTGTGTGTTTGAAAATAATTAAAAGCAGTAATTTCCTTTAAAAAATCAGAACAACTGCAAACAAATGTCTCCTTATTATCTAAAGTTATCAGTGTATAGTTCCCTCATATCAGATGACATTTTTATCAAAATACATGCGTACGTGACTGTGAAGTTGATGGCCAGAGTTTGTCCAAATGACTTTGTACAATCTCCTTCAGTTTTAGCCTTGATGTGTAATGTACTGGTTCCAACAGGTGTGGGGATATTGTAGAAAAGTGCAATCTGCAGGTGGGGATAAGAGAGATAAAACCAGTAAAACAGCAAATAACCAGACGAAGTGTCTCCTAAACCTATGTGACCAACAAGCATCTACATAGAGGCCTGCATAAAAGGTGAGTGTTTCTGAAGACAGGTGTTAAAATACTGGCTATTCTCAAAGAAATTTTCTGCAACTAATCCTAGGACTTGCAGAGATGCATTACCTTACATTGAGCTTAAACAAGACTGCATTTAAATGTAAAGTTATACATTCTAAGCTACATTTTCCACTACAACAACCTTAATTTTCCCTTGCTAACCCCATAATCATCAGCTTCAGTTGGTATGGTTGGTTTCCTTGACAAACACCCCTGCTGAACCCCAGACTGAATAATAGCTAGCTGAATACTAGTTTTCTCCAGAATTCACACCCTTGCTAAAAAATTGACTGCAGGCCACTGCTAGCACCATCAAAACCCTACACTAACCATTTTGACAGACCTCAATTTGCAAGACACGCAGAGTCACACAAAGGACTTATCACGAAGTCTAAACATCGACACCTACCATACTGACCAGAGGGTCTTCTAAGTTATTACCTCAGCATTGCTCTCAGATAATACCTCCATGGATTCTCTGGGGGTAGCCCAACTAATATTAATGAGACTGGAACAGTAGCACATGCCTTTGGCAGGGCTGCCTAGGCCTACCTCAGCTATAGAACACTAATTATGAAAATAACTGTGGTTTCATGAATTCTGGCAGACTACCAGAGTTTTCAGTCCATTGGAATCTGGAAAAACATTTGGACAATGTTGTCCATGTGAATTGAGTATTTGTTTTACTGGCATTTCTAACATTCTTAACATAAAAAATACTCACAAAGTGTTTAAGGAGATGATTTGAAAAACTCTATGCAAATTCCATTAATGTAGGACCAGGAAGAGCTAGACACACTGACCTGTACAGAGACGCAAGTAGAGCCCTTCACCAAAATGCTGTATTTGCCAGGAACATGTAGTGGTCTCTCTTGGTACAATAACTTGTTGTTCTGGTCCACATCAAAGTGGTGACTCTCTTTATCTTCTGACTGCACAGTTACTGTGCTGGAGCCATCAGAGCTGAACACTTTGGTGGAGTACAGAGCCAGAGCCTGGAGGGCCACCACTGTGTCCTAATCCAAACACAAAATCGTTGAGGAAGGTTCACAAACTTCAGTGTCTGTTTAGATGCTCACCTGAATTCTAATACTGAGTAGGACTTCTGTCCTCTTAGAACAGTCTGTCTTCGTGGAAGCATAGATTTAAGAATGACAACATTAATTTCTCTTTGTAGATATTATGAGATTAAGGATACACTTTGAGTACCTGGGTGGAGGAGAAGCCTCCATAGGGATTCTGCTGCCTCACCAGCCAGGTGACAATCCTGTTAGCATAGCCCAAATCAGCAGCAGTGACTTCAGCTGTAGTGAGAACAGCTAGCATAACATAGGAGCTGATCTCCACTGCTAAGGACCCGGAGTCATCTGATGCAGACTGAGACCAGTGAAGGCGACCATCTACATAGAGACACAAGAGATGTGATAAAATCTAATTAGCTTATGTAGAAATAAAAAGAGATAAACCACAACACTACAGACACTAAAACAGTAATACAAAATAGCTTAACGTTTGATCTTAAAAGTTTCATACCTCCTGAAATAGCAATACTATCCAACTTCTTCAGCAGCTGCGCACGAGTGTCATGTTCTCCAGCCAGACTGAAAGTGTAGGCCAGCAGTGCAGTGGCATAGGTGTTTGTTAGGTTGCCAATAGAGGACTTCAAACATGATAATCCTTTACTTACAACAGGATCCTACAACAAAAAAATGCAAAAAAAGCGTTGAAGACAATGTAATTGTAATATTGTCCCCTAAATTCTATTCAATCAAGACAGATTACATGTTAACATCATAAAAACAAAACTCATCACAAGTCTCTACAGTTAAATCTCTGCTTTGAGAGGATCTGCTGGATGGTGTGTTTAATCCTCTGAAAAAAGAAACTAATAGAAAAATAAACGTCAGATAAACTTCAGTCTGTATACTACATCCAACAGACAAGCAATACAGATTATTCCACTGATGCAGTGCACAGTGCTGCTCGCAAGTTTGTGAATACCATGATGTGAATTTTTACATTCATTTATCAAACAAAGTTATCCAACACACCTCTGCTTTCAATAACTGGCATCACCCCCTTGAGCAACAATGACCTCAACCAAATGTTCCTGTAACTGTTGATCAGCTGTGCACATTGACTTGGAGGAATCTTGGCCCATTTCTCCTCACAGAACTGCTTCCACTCTGTTATGTTAATGTGCTTTCTTGCATGAATTCCATGTCTTAAGTTCTGCCACATTTCTATTTGCGTAAGCTCTGGACTTTGACTAGGCCATTCCAAAATGTAATATTTCTTCTGTTTCAACCATTATTTGTCGATTAACTGGTGTTTTTAGGATTGTTGTCTTTCTGCAGGACCCAACTTTGTTGAGCTTCAGCATTCATGAATGGATTCCCTGACATTCTCCTGTAGTATGTTTTGATACAATCCAGAATTCATAGCTAAATCAAATGATGGCAAGCTGCCTGATTCTAGTAGCAGTAAAACAGCCATAAAAAATGATGCTGCCACCTCTGTGTTTCAAAGTTGGAATGAAGTTCTTATGCTTGGATGCAGTTTTGAGTTTTTTCCCAAACATAACATTTCCCATTTAAGACATAAAAATCTATTTTTGCCGTATTGGTCCACATAACATTTGTTAAGTATAGTGTTAGTTTAGGCAAGCTCAAAGTCAAGGTCAGGCCCCAAACTCAAATCACCAGCTGTTTCAGCTGATCGCCTGCTACGCATACGATTAGCTAAATGCGTCAGGTCTTTTATTTAAGCTGGTTTATCATTCTCACTGCTCCTCTGCAAGCCCTTTTGCAATTTCCTGCTGGCCAGTAGTTTGCTTAGTATGGTAATTTTTCAAGTGCACATGGAAGAGCAGGGAGGTCCCAGACCAGAACCATACTTACAAATATAACTACTGAAAATTGACTTTACACAGGTAGTGTGCCCTGCTACTATTTATGGTAGGTTCACTACTTCAGTATGTTTGGTAGTCTGCTGCCTCAGGGAGTAATAGTAATATGGCAGTGCACAATAGTTTGTGTTGAGCACAGCCTGCGTAGCCAGCTCAAAAGGATAGCTATGACTTAACGCTAAAGAAAGTAAGGGTTTTATTTCATTTGGTTGTGAAATTGGTATGTTTTATTTTGTGTGTTTCCAGAAACATGCAAGGTGAAGTTGGCTGCTTGGAGTGGGTTTTTAAACAATGTGTCTGCAGTTTGGTGGGACAGCATGTGTGCATTTTACTATCCAGAGGGGTGCTGTGGTACCATCTTGCTGGTGGTGATTTTTATCCATTTAGAATGTGGTGTGTTTGGCATCCAGTGATGCAGGCTTGTCTTCAGTGTTTACAAGAACGGGCTTATGTCACTTTTTACTGCTCTAATGAATCCTTTAATATTACATCAGAAGTGAAAGTTGTTGATAGGGTGAATAACATCAGGGTTGTTGCCCAGTTAGTTCTGTGATTCTGTAAGCTGTAATTTACAGTTTAATAAATGAAACGCTATTTGAATTTATTGAGTTGCTCTTAATGCCTCTCAGGGGAAACTTGCATTTCCCTGTTTAAATCATTACACATACATTGGCTAAATTTGTCTGGGCACTTATGTAAGCTGCTTTAGCCTGCCTTTTCTCACTGCTACCTCTGTAAGTCTCTTTGCAACCTCCTGCTGGCCAGAAGTTTGGTGGCCATACCACCAAATATAACAAAATAAATTACTAACAAGATTTTCTTTGATGAAGTGGTCCTGACTGAAATTGAGCATAGCGTTGGTTCGGGCAGGCCACAAAGACAAGCTCAAGCCCCAGTCTCAAATCACCAGCTGTTATCAGCTGATCTCAATCAACTGATAGCTCAGCTGATTGCCTGCTATGCATAAAGGTTGTTTATTGAAGCTGCTTTATTCTGCCCATTCTAGCCACTTCTTTTTAAGCCACTTTGCAACCCCCCACCCCCCCCACCCCACCCCAACTTCTCCTTTATTCCGTGTTTGACCCAAGAGGGGGTCTTCCTGCTGCTCTCCCTGCCTTAGGCTTTCCATGTATGCACATGGAAGAGCAGGGAGGTCAAACCACCGAATATAACTTACTGCAAATAGAAATAAAGATAAAGGATAAGATAAAGTGGTCCTAACTGAATTTTTGTAGTCTTCTGGCTCATCCAAGTGGTCTCTAGGAAACTTTAAACAGGTAACAAAGTTCCTCCTGGAGAGTAGTGGATTTCTCCATGCTAACATTCCATGTGTACTTTTCACTGCCTGATGGTGGACTCATTAGCACTTATATTAGCCAGTGTAAGAGAGGCCTGCAGAACCTTAGATGTTACCCTGGGGTTCTTTGTGATATCCCAGATTTTTATAAGCATTACTCCGGGAGTCATTTTTGTTGGATGACCACACTGGGGAAAGTGGGTCAGTGGATCCATGTCCACAAGTCCACATTCTTCAGAAATTGTTTCGGAACCTCCTCCAGCATAATGAGCATTGGCAAATGTTTTTCTGAGATTCTTAGAAATCTCATTTGACTGGGACATGACATGCACTAAAAATGTGTGTGGTAAAGACCAGACTTTGATGGTGAAGACCCAGGTTAATGTTAAATAGGGTAAGGTCAGACACATTTATACCTATCTACCTGTCATCTAATTGGATAAAATCTCCTGGCCCTAATTGTCTCCTATAGGAAACTGATAATTCTAGGGGTAGAACGTGTTATGGATGTTATGGAACGTGTTAAGCAACCCCAGAACACTCAAAAGAGAGAGGTTTTACAGCCCTCCAAGGAGGCCAAACGTTCGTCAACTTGTCTCCTATGAAGCCGCTGCCTGAACCTGTCATATCACTGCCCACCATTGAGGTAACCTTTGAGTGCCCAGGGATGGACCAAGTGGTCTACTGCTGAAGTCTGCCAGGGGACATCCTGGTCCTCATGAATTGCACTACTCACTATGCGGATTGTGTTGCTATACCAGTCCATTGCCTGTTGAAATTCAGGTCTGAGATATGCCTGTGTGGTCTCCAAGGTGCTGACTTACCACTACATGCCCTGTTTCTGTACCAATATTGGGGACCAAGGTAGCACTTACTCGCAAAAGGCAGAAACAAACCATGCATGGCTGGTGAACACTGATGGGCCACAGCTGAATGCCAGTGGATGGAGACATAAAAGCAGCTTACGCACTTACAGTATTTGATGGACTCCAAGCTGGAAATTTTTTTTTTCTCCACCACCATCAATCCTACTTTCCCACATCACTTTTTGCCCAAATTGTGAATGAATTCTCACTTTTTCAATGGACTTTCAGTTTCTGTTTGTTTGTGTGTACGTGTGTGTATGTGTGTGTGTGTGTGTTTGGCCCAGTCGGACGGTTCCATTTACATGATGCATATCATGCATCATTAAAATGTCTTGTGTTGAGTATTATGATGTACACAGAGATCAAGAGATAGTAAAGAGTACAACACTGAACATGCTAATAGTTCCGGTAGTTAGGAGTGGGTGATTTTTGCTAAAACTAAATCAACTTCTTAAGGTTGATATAAGGCTTTACAATTTGCACAGGCTGGTCAGTGTCCTTACCTTGGACGTATGGCCCAGTTCAAGAAATGCCGCAGTGATGTAAGCTGTTATGGTCACATCATCATTTACACCACCCTACAATACATGGAATGGAATGTTACTTAAAATTAAAAAAGAATTGCTCAGAAATTCTCAGTGTAAAAGTCAGATACACTGTATTACCAAAAGTATGTGGACACCTGACCATCACACCTATATGCACTATATGACATCACATTCCAAATCTATGGGCATTAATATGGAGCTACAGTTATAACTGCCTCCACTCATCTAGGAAGGCTTTCCACAAGATTTTGGAGGGTGTCTGTGGGAATTTGCGCCCATTCAGTCAAAAGAACATTAGTGAGGTCAGGCACTGATGCTGGAGCGAGAACACCTGGCTCACAATTTTCAACATTCCAATCAATCCCAAAAGTGTTCAGGCCACTAGAGCTCCTCTACACCAAGCTTGTCAAACCATGTCTTTATGGATCTTATTTTGCGCACAGGGCCACAGTCATGCTTGAACAGGAAGAGACCTTTCACAAACTGTTGCCACAAAGTCGGAAATATATAATTTTCTAAAAATTATTATTTCACACTACATGCTTCAGCACTCAGACACCCTTCTGTGTGAGTTTGCGTGGTCTACTGCGTTGTGGCTGAGCTGTTGTTGCTCCTGGCTGCTTCCATTTCACAATAATAGCACTCATGGCACTTTCAGATCTAGCAGTGCAGAAACTTCATGAACTGACTTGTGGCAAAGGTGACAGTGCAACGCTTAAAATCCCTGTTCTCTCCATTTCAGTACAATCCATTCTGCTGCCAGTGTTTGTCTATGGAGATTGCATGGCTATGTGCTTGATTTAGCAATTGGTGTGGCTAAAACACCTTAACTCAATAATTAGGAAGGGTGTCCATGTACCTTTGGCTATGTAGTGTATGTAGCATCTAATAACACACCTTCATTCTGTTGTTGAACAGTCGTCCTTGTCTTATAAAGCAGCCATCTGGTCTCTGCTTACTTATCAGCCATTTCTTTGCACTGTCAATGTTTCGTGGATCAATAAAGATGTAATGCTGTGCTTTGCCAAAGGTCCTCAGTACAAAAGCAGTTAACCTGGTGGTGGAGAAATATATTTATATCCACATTCAAAAGTGTCTATTTTATAACATGTTCTAGTATAAAAATTGTTAGATGAAAGTTTGGCTATCTAGTCATAATGTCCATGTTCAGTAGCATTGTGCTTAGTGCTGGTATGTAAAATCATTTTTCAAGAAGCTGTTACCAGGTATTCCCCTCTCCTCTGCCAAATGTGCTGTATGCACCATTAAAATGCTTGTAGTTCAGTTGCCTCTGATATCCTGTGAATTGCAAATTATTCTTAATTAATTAATGAATTACTCCAGCTTAGTTTAGCAAGAGTCTGTTCAGTAGGTCTAGTGATGCTACAAAAAATTCCTTCATAATGATAAATTCTCTCACCGCTCTTAAGGAAACCTGTAGCTCTCTCACGGATGGCTGCAGTGAGCTGTCCAGTGTTCTCCAGGTACTGAAGAATGTAGATGTTGGGGGAAAGGATAGCAATGTTTTGTTCTCCACAGCCATATGGCATCTTCAGCAATCCATCAATATTCTTTAGTGCACGGCCCAGTATGTCTCCTACAAAAGAATCCATTAATATTTACTCAAACATTTGCAGTTGGAAAAAATAAATCTGCACTCTCATAGCAACCAGTCCAAATAATCAAATATAATACTCATTACAGTCATGGAAAAAGAAAGTATACCATCCTTTAGTTATATGTTTATCGGGGCCTAAATAACAAATTATGGGCTCCTCGCCAACTTCTACAAACAAAAAAAAATCTCAGGTGACAAAAACACAACAGATTTCAGTTTGAAGTAATTTGGTCCAAAAAGTAAATCAACATCAAAAAAACAGGTGGGAAAAAATAAGTACACTTTATAATTTAGTAACATGTAGAAACACCTTTAGCAACAATAACATGAAGTAAACGTATTCTGTAGGTGTTTATTAATCGTTCACATTCTTTTGGAGAAATGTTAGCCTACTCATCTTTACAACATTGCTTCAGTTCATTGATGTTTTAGGACATTGTTTATGCACAGCTCTTTTAAGATCCCACCAAAGCATTTTGATGGGGTTCAGGTCTGGACTTTGACTTGACCATTCAACACAATCAGCACCTTGATTTTTTTTATTCTTTAGCCATTCAGATGTTGATTTGCTGGTGTGTTTGGGATCAGTGTCCTTTTGCATGACCCAGTTTTGGCCCAGTTTAAGATGATAGACAGCTGGCCTCACATTTGTCTCAAGAATATTCTGGCATAGAGTTCATTGCTGTCTTACTCTTCTAATGATTGTGGGAGGGGTGGATGTATTTTTTCCAACCTGGTTTCTGAATGTTGGTTTAGTTTGAGAGAAAAAAATATTGCACACCGAGATCTGGTGTGTTTTTGTTGTCACTTGAGGTTGTTTGTCTGTTTGTGGATGTTAGCAATGACTACACAATTGTAATTTAAGCCATGATAAATAAAAACAGAGAATTGAAGAAAGACAGATTTTCTTCTTCCTGTGATTTTATGTGAAACTAGATATTTAAACCACATAATGAAAAATGGAAAATATTAAAAATATTTCATATTTGTGGCTTATTTAATCATGTAAGCCATTCAGTTGACTTTCTTTGAACTTTTATATTGTCGTTTTACAGTGAGTCATATCAAAAGTATTTTAATTCAAGCCTGTGATATTAATAATGGGGTTGTTTAGCATGTTTGCTATCTGTTAGCTAGCTGACCAGCCTATAGTGCTAGTTGTCAGCTTGTCAGTTGTCAGTTTAAACAAAAAGGGGTTCTTACTTCATCAGAACACTTAGTGGTTCATGCGAGCCGCATGAATGTCAAAGATTTTTCCATTAACAGCACAAGGATTTCATGATGTGGCGTAGTAATACAGAGTTCAGTTGTTGTGAAGCGGTCATAGGTGTGTGTATATTGAGTATTTTATAACGGCTTTGAATGCAGCTCTGCCGATCAGATTTCATCCTGGAGACCGGATCAACTATTCCCTGCACATCAACTGATTATTTATGAGCTGAACTGAGTATACTGCATAAAGAGAATACCTACAATTGTGCAGGTCAGTTGGGTCCCAGGACTGGGGTTGAAAACCAATGCTCAAGTGTCATCAAACAGATCTTGGCTAGGACCGCACTCTCACTGAACAGACGTTCTTTAGGTCAAGTGTCCACACTTTATGTTTACTCCAAATATTTTCTATCCTTACCAAGCACTGAAACAGAAGCTCGTGCTGATCCCTCTATCACATCTTCAGGAAGAACCAGCTCCAGCTCCTCTGAAACACTGTTTCCTGTAAATCAAAGTGTAAACATGTAGCTCATTCTTTACTGAACAGTACATGAGTGTTGACGCACTGGTGTAAAGAGTAAGGATGTAAGTCAATGCGTAACTTACCCTGGGGACACAGCAACCAACTCTGGCTTGTGGTCTTCTCACTTCCTTCAGCCTACATGAGAAAATTGTATGATCAAAGTAACAATAAACATCATGTATATAAATGTATATAAATCCAGGGATGGGTAGTAATGGAATACATGCAATTGCGTTATGTAATCAGGATACCAAAAAAGTAACTGCATTAATAAAGAGATCAGAAATTACCAGCAGGAAGGACATTTAAACCACATACAAACATCCAAAAACTAGCCATTTTTAATGATAAATGTGTGACATGAATCATGCAGATTTGAAGAGTTAATCTCTTTGCAGCCCCAAACATGAAAAGAAAGCAAAGAGTCATGAATGGCAAAGTTAGTTTCATTTTCTCATGTATGGTTTCTTTCTTTAGTAGTTTTTGAATTGCTGCAAAATGTTAATATGTGCAAACTATCATTAACTGTAATGAAGACAACTCCCACTTAGTTTTACTGTAAAATTAATGCATTTTTAAACTTGTAGGATTTCTGTGGATTAGTGAAACTGCCAAGAGCTGAGGGAGCATCAACAAGTTATGATCAGCCAAGAACGATGCAGTAATATAAAACCTTATGTACCAGTACAGGCCTTTTAACAGATAAAACACAAATGGTGGCAAGTCAGAGGTTTTAGAATGGTCTATATTAATAATTATTGTTGATGAGGGGTCTCAAAAGAAGATTTCTACCAAATTGATCTTTTGACTTTGGTATAAAAAGCAATATATGATTATCATCAAATAAGGCAACATCCCAGGACAGTAGTTCAGTTTTTAACTATAATGCATCTGCTTGTAACCCAATAAACTGGATTATTCTACATACAACTTATTTCCTTGTGTTTTAGTCTCAGTGTTAATTTTTTTTTGATTTTTCTGTTAAAATCACTCAATTTTGTCCTGGAAAGATGTCATCATTGTCACAACTCACAATTGTACTTGCCTAAACTCACTTTATACTGTACAAATATGTCAGCTTTATGTTTGAAATATTTACATATAAATAGCTGCACTTCCTTTACTTTGGCTGTTTTCGCATTTGCCTTGTGTTCAGTTAAATGTTTGATGAAAAAAGTCTTGATGAAATTTTTTTTTTTTTAAACTTGTCTTTATTGAATTACATGACTTTAAAAAAACAGCAATCCGAAAGTAGTGGAAAGTAATCTGATTATATTACTTTACTGCAGTTATCTTTTGGATTATGTTACAATTATATTTGTTAGCAGGTAATCAGTATTCTGTAACGGAATACATTTTTATAGCAACACTGCCAACTTTGTAAAAATGGATGAGTACATTTTTTAAATGCTAATTTTTAGTCCTACCTGTACAAGCAGGCTCCGTGTGACTGTGTCAATGCGGCCTCTCTCAGGCACACTCACAATCTCATTGTCACACACAGTCTGTGACTGTTCTGCCTCAGCACTGACTGTCACACTCAAGACCCCTAAAACACATCAAAAGATGCAAACAAGAGTTTATTAGCACTAAAAACAATTCAACAGAAATGTGAGATTATGTCTGAACTTGAGAGGTTTAGAACTCACCAAGCACAGAGGGAACAAGAGTCCATTTGAAAGTCTTTCTACCATTTGCACACAGACAGGATGAATACTCTCCATCAGAGGAGGCTTTCAGAGTGTAGGTTGAGGAAGGAGCTGGAGTCACTTTAACCTGTCCGTGAAGCACAGGAGATCAGCTTACTGTGGATGTGAAGTGATGAGAGACTGGTGAAGACAGAAAATGCTGATTTTACAGTACCATAATGCACTTGGAGAGATAGTTGAAGACAGTGGCCTTCAGCTCAAACTCCTCTCCCCGGATGATGGAGTAGGGCAGCGAGAGCTCCAGGAAGAAGGGCTGGAAGACACGAAGCTGAGCAGAAGGAGCCACTCCCAGACCTCTAGAGGACAGACAGAAAGCCTCCGTCTCCCAAGTGGTGATAGTGTCAGGAACAGTGACAGGAACCTGTGCTGATCCAGAATCTCTGTGGAAAAGTAACACTGACTCTGTGTATCTTTTAGCAAAACAAATAAATCAGGATAATAACAAATACACCAGTAAATTGGGGGTAATATGACTATATTTTATCATTATCATTCTGTTTCACTTGTATTCAAGTTAAAACAGTGCAAAAACACAATATTTTGTGTTTTGCTTTAGGAATGTCTTTGTTTGTTTGAGTACAGATTTATGTGAAAAATGATGCCTGCAACATGTTCCAAAAAAGTTCAGACTTTTTGATTTTTAAAGCAGTGCTGTCTGAGGGATTGAATGTCACAGGAATTCAGTTGTGGCTGTCGGCCTTGCCCTTTATGCACAGATTTCCATTAATCTTTTGATGTTATTATGCACTGTAAAGGGTAAAATGCCCAAAATCCTTGCAATTACTCAGCCTGCCCTGGAGGTTTCTTTTGGACTCAGACATGATTGCATCACCTGTTTAATGTTTCTGTTTAACAAAAAGGCCCCACCTGTCAACAGGGTTGGGAGGGTTGCTTTAAAATGTATTTTACAGATTACTGATTACCTGTTTAAAAATGTCATCTGCATTCTAATACAAAGAATTACTATATTCGAATAATCTTTCAGTTACCTTAAGATTACTCTTGTCAACAATGATTACAAATTGAGACCATTTTAAAACTCTGACTGACCATCTGTGTTCTGTCTGCTAAAAGTGTGGTTCATAAGGCTGTATACTGGTGCATCATCCTTAGACTTCAACAATTTGCCTTAAGGCATTAATTTAACACAAAAATTAGATAAGATCTGATTGTCTTTACAGATATTAACATTTTTGCACCTGCCAGTGAAAAACCAACTTTACTTCTCACAGGATATTTTTCACATTTTGTTATTGTTCTGTTCCACAATATTCTCCTTAGTTAATGTTTTCTCACTTAAGCACATTAGCAAGTGTTTGATTAATGTAATGTAGAGTAATTACATCCCCATTTTCAGAAAAGTTTAGATCTTTACACAGCAACAAATGAGAATAAAGTAGTTTACTTCCAGATCAGTTTGCTGCTGTAGATTCAGGTGATATGGAAAACCAGAGAAAATGCCTGATTTAAATATCTCCAGGAAAACACATCTTATCTGCTGGTGGCAGCCCCTTCCCAAATTAAAAAAAAAAATCTTCAAATGTGGATTATTATATGACATATTTATCATTCAGAACAGTGAATTTTGACAAAGAATGAATTTGCGTATATGTGGTTTAAATGTAATCCTGCAATCTGATTACTGTCTATTTGGGGCTTAATTGGACCTGAATTTTCTGTAAAGCTGCTTTGTGACAACACTTGTCGCATGGCTGGTAGCCTGGTGGTAGGAGAGGTGAGCCATCAACTGGAAGGTTGCGGGTTCAAATCCCATGCCTGACTAGGTATACCTTGTTGGGCCCTTGGGCAAGGCACTTAATCCCCCAAATGCCCTAAGTGGTGCTGCTCTACTGGCAATACAGTGCTGCTTCCTGATTGAGCATAGTTAGGCAGCAAAATGATGAATTTCCCTTGTAGGACCAATACATTACATATATGTATTGAAAAAGCATGGTACAGTTTTACATGAAATTAATAGAATTGGAAATGCTGTATTTTCACTTTCTATCTCTCTCCCTTTCTAGCTCCTTCCTTTATCTCTAATGCTTCTCGGCCCTCACTGATTACTCAATAATGAATTCTCTCATTTGATGCAGACCAACATAAAAATGTATCCCACCAGCAATGAACTGAAACAGGGTTTGTTTGGAGACAGACTGAGACGTTTTGTTGATTTTTGTCCTATCCTGGTGCAGTTCTGTGCAGACCTGTGCATGGGTAAAGTGTTCACACCTGACAAAACAAACTAAATGAAAGAAAAAGTTTGATTTGTCCCCACCAAACAATGTCAGTGTGAAAGCACTAGTCAACTATGGGAACATTAAAAAAGATCCACTGTGTCTCCACTGTGCCCCACCTAATGGGAAAGGCAGGTGTATATAACAACGCGTAATGTTCCCTGTTGAGTTCTGAATTACTTTGTATGACTGGTTTATCAACACACTAGTTAATAAACACTCATTCTCAGTGTGAGGTGTTATCAGTCTGTTTACACAGTACAAGAACTTACTGATCTATAGTGCTCATTTGATCATAATAGCGAAGTCTGTAGCCTAAATTGAGCTGAACATTATGGGGTTTACCTTTTGCACAGGTAAACCATTAACTTCCCTCTTAAACACTCGGATTTAAATGTTCTTGCAGAAGATCTCATATTTATATAGTAATCATAGCTTGTACTATATGTGTTGCAGAGCCTGTTCATCTTAAAACCCTGTTCCCTGTTCATATTAAAGAAGTCGAAGTTGTTCTGGGTAGCACTGAGTCTTAGACAGTCAGATTTTAGAACCAATAAGTTGTACAAGGTTCACTAACCCCACTTCAGCAAGTTGCCATATCCAAGTTTCTGGGAAGAATTTACGAACTGTCTCAATGGGTCGGGAACCCAGTCTAGAACCTGATGCAGAGACAGGAACACCAATGCCGCTTCTTGATGTCAAGTACTCAACTGAAAATCAGTAGAAATATCAACAATTAGTCAACCTTATGCTGTGGCTGTTAGAAGTTGTTTTTATCTCAAGAAACGAAAAAAAAGAGCATGTAAAAATGCAACTTACTGGTCTCAAAAGTTCTCATAGTTTACTGCATTTACTGTTTGGGATCTTATATTTTCTTCAACTTAGCTAAATATGGTTGTGTAATACAATAATAAATAGTCAGAAATAAAAATTTATGAACAAAAAAGATGGAAAATGATAAGTCTGGACATACAAACATAATATTCGCGACGATATTGTAGGCCTTTGTAGATCAAACACCGAGGTGCTCTGACAGCCAGATTAGTCACCATCTTGAGCCCGACGCTCTGTCAGAATCATAAACCACAAGGAATATGTGTTTGATACAACTTCACATTATGTTAGTTTGCGTATGTATCACAAAGTTTTATAAATGAATATACAGAATTTTGAAATGAAGCTCTACATTTAATATTTCAGATTTAATTAAGAATGTCTAGTGTTCAGATTTAATTAAGAATGTCTAGTGTAAAAGCATTTGTGCACATATATTTACACAAAACCAGATCCCTTCCACTCTATACACTAACTTTGTACAATGCGTAAGGCCCCACAAATTACTCAAGGGCCCCGCCTCCCCATTGTGTCAAAGCTCTTTACTGTTCACAACTTCAATGAGAAGATGAAGCAGAGCTATCCATCTGGGGGGTATTTCACAAAGAAAGATTTCTTAGTTTAGCCAGATAACTTAAGCCCAGATATCCTGTTTTGTAGAATATCCTCCTGGTCATGAAAAAAGAAAAAAAGTAGCGCATCTGTCTAGTCTGTCTATCTCACTAACCAGGCTGGGTACTGCATCTATTGTTCTGTTTGTGTTTTGCTTGCTTGCCAGCCACTTCCAGGGCTGTGTTCTGTGACTTTGAACTTGACAAAAGTGAGAGTGAAATACTACTTATTACATTTGATTATCTGCAATGGGCAATGGTGTTTAAAAACTGCAACTTGGAAAGGTAACTGTGATGACCTGATGCAGCTGATAAAATTAATAACAGCATTATATGTCTACAGATGGAGCAAACTGTTTTTAAAGAGGGAGGGTTGTAGTGGGAGCACTGGGGTGTCAGGTCTGACTGTGTGGCAATTGCAAATGATTTATATCGCTCACAGGTCAGGTAGGAGGGTCCCTTAGCAGAATTGTGTGTAGGTATCTGAAAGGTCAGAACCAGCTCTGCACAAAACTATTTGTCCAGTCAACCTGTTACCTTTAGGGTATTGTAAACATGGTCTTCATTTGCACTCCGTCGTGGTCTAACTTGCAGACACTGCAGCTCATCTTCAACTCTATGGTCATAATATGACCCGGATGTCATTGGTAACAAACGAAAAACCTATGAAAAACATAACTGAACTTGTTACTCTGGCATTTTTTTAAAACATAAATCAAGCTCTTAACTGTAGTGTTGTCATGTCTCTGTAATATGTGCTTGGAGGTGGCTTTGTATTTTTCCTGTCCATATTGCTTGTGTTATAGTGGCTGTATTATTGCACTAAATTTGCAAATGCTTCTAAGTATTAAACAATTTCTGATTTTTATACTTAAGAAATAATACCGGAATTGTTAGCTGGTCGTCTACTCGACTCGCTGAAGGTCAACAAGCCTCTATCCATCCAGAAAAGGAATAGAGTTGACATATGACTGCATATGAACTCTTGCTGTCTTTACTGGTTCTCTGCTGATACAACTCTGTTCATTTCATTTACATTCATTCACATCATTCCTTGGACTAATAAGTACTCACATTACTCCACTGTTTGTTGCTGTTAAGTATGTCCTCCAAATTCAAGCTCTGATATCTGTTTCCTTTTTATTTCATTTTCATATTTAATTTTTTTTTCTCCATTTTTTTGTTGTAATTCTGCCTACCTGTGTTACAGTCCCTGCTATGTGTAGTGATACTTATAGTAGTATTAGCTTGATTAAACACTGTGTACATAGGGTTGGGTGGTATAATGGTAATAAGGTATACCGCGGTATGTAAAAATGTTGCCAGTATTTAAAAAATTATGACAATATTTACAAATTATGATGTGGCACTGACTAGAGGTTTGGAGGCTCAGCGATATCTATAGGTGGCGCTGATAGAAATACAGGGAAAATCAGAGCCTGGAAAATACTCAGGAAAAAATAAGCATGATAGCATCTCAGCCATGGCAAAGAGCTACACAGAACCGCACATTCTCTGCACACACCATGGAACATGTTCGATTTCAGCTTTCACTCTAACAAAAGTGTCCTTTGAATGGGTGCAATATTTTCTAAATGCGTGTCATTTTAGCATCAGTTAGTTACAAACAAGCCTATGCTGCAAGACATTTGGCCTGCTAACTAAGTTCTTGTTAGCTTAGCCAAAACGATCCAGTCCCAAACAGCTCAGAACAGGTTCAGTTTCAGCTTTTGCTGCCTCAAACATTAGTTTTTATCATCTAAATTTGTGCCAACAGAGCACCAATTTTCAGAATCAGCCTGTACTGTGATGGGTGTGCCACTGTTTTGGTATGTGTCCTGCTAAGCTAATGTTAAGGTAGCCAATCAGGCTATGGATCCAAACATTATGTAATAGGTTTAATTTGGCCTTTTTGTTCCTTCAACGGTTGCTTGACTTCACTCCCTCAACTATTAATTATAATTTTTAATTTTGATTCATTTTGATTTTTGAATTTTTTTTTGGAGACAGTTTGAAGGTATTAAAGAAGTGGATACCACTCAACACTATGTGTACATTATACATTATACATTTTAATCAAACCTGTTGAAAAACATTTAATTTCACTGTTCCAAGACCTTTTGGAGAACATCACATTTTAAATTACACTGTTTTTAAAACCAAGCACCCATGTATGTGTTGAATATTCAATAAATCTGAACTTCACCTCGTCAGCATTCAGGCGTTTTCCTGGTTCCATGATGAACACACTCTGATCCACAGCACTGAGTCCACACAGTGAACCAGGCAGAGCTGAGAGCTGGAGAGTGTTTTCCTCACCAGGAACTGCCTCAGTGGGAGAGAACTGCAGTGAGACCTGAAGATCATGATGAAAACAAGTTTAGACAGTTTTTTCCCATTAACCGTGATTGATTACAAGCCACCAATCATCTTCACATGTGAAAACAAAGATATAAAGAACCAAATGTGTTAGCATTACTTTGTTTCTGAAGCATTTTTCAACATTAAAATTCTTGCTAGCAGCGATGACGTTCTCACTGGGCAGCACACAGTACACCAGAACCTGCACTACAGGAGCCAGATCAGCATCAACAGACCGTCTGAATGAGACTTTTCCCTCTATGAGCTTTTTGGATTCTTTCACTTCAACTTTCTCATATCCATGATGGACTATGGCTCCTTTAGACAAGACCTACACCAAAGAACCAAACTTATATTGACAAACAGCCAACTGTATTTCATTCAGAGCTGTCTAAATAGAAGGCATGTAAATCGTAATTTTAGAATATATGACTGTATATACTTACCATGTATATAATATCAGTGCTGTAATTCTCAGTAGTTTCTCCAACAATGTAGTACTTAATGTTTATGGAAATTTCAGTACCACATGGAATCGGTTCCTTTAAGCTTTCTATTGATAATTCACTATGCACAGGACTGTAAGGTGTAGCAGGTTGGAAGAGTGGTATATTTGCCTGATCGTTTGTAAAGTACGGTCTTCTATAACTGTGATAATGAGTACCTGGATAGACACTTGCCTAGAAAACAGTGAGACAGGATTTTGTTTCAGTAAATGACAGCATAGACACATTTTTTTAAATATTTGGTCATCATACCATACCAGCAGTGAAATCTGTGTTTGAGGGTGATCAGACGTATTAATTTTGAAGCTGGCTAATCCATTAATATCTGTAGTAAGATTCTGAAGTAGCTCTGAAGGCCAACCATGACCTCTCAAAAGATACACTTTCTTGTTGGGAATTGGTTTTCCACTGAAGGTTGTGACTTTGATCTGTTGATCAGTTAAAAAAAAACAAACATTTAATATCAAGTTGTCAGTCTCAATTCACTCAAAACATCACAAGCATAAAGAATATAAGAAATTAAGGACATCTGAATGTGACAACACTTACTTTTCCCTTTATAACCGTGTCCCGTTCAAAGTTTTTTGGCAAATCAAGAAACTCAGCTTTACCAGCTTCATAAACGAGCCATACCTGTGCGGATTTTGTGATGGAAATGTCTAAAAAAAAAAAAAAAGTGACACAAATGCATTACATATATATATATACACATACATATAATATATATATATATATATATATATATATATATATATATATATATATGCTACTAACTCTATCTAACCTAACCAGGGGTGGGAATCTTTAGGCACCTCACGATTTGATTCGATTACGATTCAGAGGGCTGCGATGTGATTATAAAACGATTATCGATGCATCTTGATGCATCTTTTTTTCTATACAGAATTTCACTTTTTCTCACTGTGTGACAAGTTGGAAGTTTTAAAGCAAAGTATTTGTAATGATCCATAATGAATTTATTTCCAAATCTTTTATTAATAAATCAACCTGGAAGCAATATTCCAGGTTAACTGGAGGGCTCTCATTCATTGCTGTTTGGAGCACATGAGATGCTGCTGCCATTCATCTGTGATAAAATGCGCCGCTACGGTCAAATAAGATTCTGTGGCAATGTATGTCCGCGCAGCAGATTACAGCTATTCTACCCGTTTTTCCTCAGTGATTCTAGCGAGTTTGGTGGAAGTTTTGACATCGCTTGATTGATGGTCCTCTGGTTGGCAGCAACTACAACGGAAAATGGGTGGAAACATGTAATATGGTTTTTCCCCTCAACTCCATATAAGCCAAAGTGCTTCCATACACCAGCTCAAGGGTCGGCAAACTGCGGCTCCACATCAGAATTAGATTTGTAGGTAAAAATAAAATTATCCTCCTTTGCAGTAAAATAAAGCTCTGCTGATCGTTCAAACACAATTTTAACAATAAATGATCTTAAACGCTGAAATTAATGTAGCCTATAACTGCTAGTTCACCTAGCTAGTAGCTAACGAAAAGGCAAGAGTGAGAATGAAGATGAACATTGATAATTTGGAGATGAATGCACTTATTTGCATCTATAATCACTTCAGCTGGTTTCCTGATGCATTTAATGTACAATGAGAAACTGTCAAACACAAAAAAACAGGTGAAACTGAAGTCAGTATCTCATTTGAATTTTCTCGTTCCACCTTAAATGGTGCAGCAGTTACATTCTCGCACCTCAGGCACCATTTAAGGTGGAACGGGAAAATTTGAATGAGAAGCTGGAGACTGAGAAGCGACATCAGCCTTGTAAAAAGTACAACATTGAGAGATGTTTTACAAGAAACTGTTCTACTTTTGTGGAAAAGTTTCCAGCTGGTGATGCAAGAAAAGCAGCTACAGCTGAGCTAAAGCTTAAAGCAGACCAAAGTGAGTCTGCTTTTTTGTTTGTATTATATTTTTAGCCTGTATTAGTACATTAGCACGTATTGAAACACATACAGTCAAGATGGTAAAATGGACTCAAAATGCTATGGCTCCCAAGGTGGTTTGATTTTTGTTGAAAGGACAAAATGACTCTTATTAACATTTGGGTTGCGACCCCTGCACTAGCTTTTAATGTAGTGCGCACGCCACAGACTGTCCGGGCGCTGCACTTCCGCGCTTTGCAAAGTTCCGCCTTTTGTGTTCCATCAACATTACATTATCAATTAAAATTTAGAAAATCGATTTTTGACATTTGTGCATCGATTCAGAATCGTCCACGTCCGCATCACGATGCATCTAAGAATCGATTTTTCCTTGCACCCCTAAACCTAACTCACTTACAAGTCCTGATATTTATACAATTACATTTTCTAAATATTTTATTTTGGTAAAATCTATGTTCTGCGTCACAAATAAAACTTGGTTAAAGCTTGGCTAGATGGCATTTACTTGTTGAATTATATTTATTAGATGCTTAACTTATGAAAAACTTATGTTTGTTTATTTACTGTATATACTATTATATTATTAGTAATAAGAACCATATTTAACAACGTAAGTAAATGTAAAATATCTTTATTGTGCAAAAGTTCAGTTGAGTAAATATCACCGTCAGTTTGCCAGTATCAGTGACTTTCAATGTTTTCTTTCTGGCTTGGTGGAAGCGGTGGGCCGTGAGACCGTGCTGCTGAGTGATATAGCTGACCAATGGAGGTGCACCACAGGCAGGTAGTGGGCACGCAGGCCTGGCTAGTGGCTAGCAATGTTAAAGGCTAAATCAAGGCTAAAGGCTATCATTACACAGAGAGTCTGGTGGTTCCTTCTGCTCTCACAATAACATTAACTTAGACTGTAAGTGACCACACAGTAGCAGAGGAGTGATTACTAAGAGAAGTAGCTCAGCCGTTCAGGGAAGTGGTTAGTTAGCGTGTTATTCAAACGAAAAACTGCCATTATAGTTTCTGCCATGAACGTTTTCACTGCTGCTTGTCATCCCACACCGCCAATGTGTTATGTTCTGTCTACTGGCACACGTGCACATGTCAGAAATTGCTTCATGGTGTCAGTCATAGGTATCGGTATCTCCATCACCAATACTCATACTGTGTTTAAGTGCCAGTATCGGTGCTGACACCCATACAGTATTGTATCAGTGCAACACTAACATACATATATATATTACATATACACTGGAGATCAAAATTAGAGAACAACACACAATTTCCTAAATGTCAAGGTCACTGTGTAGTCTTATGTGAATTTGTCCTAACAGGAGTGAAAGAGCAGTATTCTAAGCTTATTTCATGAGTTGTATATATTCTAAAGCACAGTATAAAAAAACTTAAATGAGATAATTGAAAAAAGAACACTGATCAAATTTAGAGAACACTTTCAGATACCTGCAAGTTATTGGTGTTAATCTGGCACCTGGTGCTAATTTCCTTAATTATCTGACAAACCCTATTTAACTGGCAGCCTAACTTTCCAGTTTTCACTGACTTTGCAAGATGGTGAGCCGTTCCAAAGTGAGTGAAACCCTCCCGCAGCAGATTGTCCAGATGAAGGCCAAAGGGGTGACCCTATCAGCCATAGCAAGAGAAGTTGGTCGTTCCAAGTCTGTGATTTCTAGAGTATTGCATCTTTACAACATCACAAACTCATTCAAGTCCCCCAAGAAGGCTGGTCGCCCAGGAAAGACAAATGCAAGAGAGGACAGGATAATGCGAGGACAGGATAATGAGAATCTCCATGGGTAATCAGTTCAATATTGTAGCTGGAATTGCTCGCCAGTTCAGCACTGAACAGGGTAAGGAACTGTCATACAGTGTAAGGAACATCATACAGTGTCTCGACGTTTAAGAGCATTTGGACTGAAAGCCCACTCTGCAGTGACCAAAACTCTCATTAGCAGAAAGAATCAAAAGGCTAGACTAACCTTTGCTGAGGAGCATGTTGTGTGGTCAGAGGAGAAGTGGTCCAGAGTTCACTTTAGTGATGAAAGCAAGTTTAATTTATGTGGGTCTGATGGGAAACATTATGTTCGTCTACAAACTGGGGAAAGACTGAACCCAAAGTGTGGAAAGAAGTCAGTGAAAGGTGGAGGAGGAAGTGTCATGGTCAGCAATTTTCATGCAGGACAATGCCCCCTGTCACACAGCAAAACGGGTGAAGTAGTTCCTTGAAACTGAAAACACTGAAACAATGAAATGGCCAGCCCAGAGTCCTGATCTAAACCCAATAGATAACCTCTGGAAAATCCTTGGCGACAAAGTTATGGCCAAGAAACCCACAACAGTCACCAAACTGTGGAAGAGACTGCAAGAAGAGTGGACCAAAATCACACCAGAGCAGTGTGAGAGACTAGTGATGTCCTGTGGCCGCAGATGTGCTGAAGTCATTCAAAGCAACGGGCTGTACACTTTCTACTGATTGGTGACTACTGTAACCTTCAGAAAATTTAGTTGTAATCTTTCTCTGTGCTACAGTCATTGCTGTCCTCTAATTCTGATCATTGTTTTTTCTGCAAAATAAAGGTTTTATGTTGAAGTACTTTGGTTATTTTGTACAACACTGTTCTAGTGGCATGGTATACCCCTAACAAAAAATCCTTCAAATGTTGACCAATGTGTGACGTGTCAACAGAAACCAGACGCTCGCGGAAGTAAAAGATGCTGGCGTTTAATAATACTAGGCGAACAAACCGAAAAAGGGCAGAGCAAAAGACGAAGTCAAAAATACAGGCAAAAAGTTCCAAAACACAGATCAGTCCGTAGAGGCAAAAGCACAAAAGGGAAAAGACAAAAAGGCAGAGTCGATATACACAAAGCAAAGGTTCAAACACGGGATAATGGCAGTCAGTATACAAACGCTCGGTAGTTCAACAGGAAACAATACCTCGCACTGAATTAGACTAAAGCCCGGGCTTATAAAGTAAACTACACAGGTGCTGTCAGTTAATATTCAGGTGATTTGGAGCGCTGATTGGAACGTAAGCCAGTGTCAGAAGTCACGTGATCTCCCATAGAATTGTGGGCAATGGAGTCTGTGTCGGAGTCCGAGGGAAGTTGCCGAGTCATGTGATCTCCCAGAGGATTCTGGGAGATGAAGTCCGTTTCTTTTCAGTTCACCGAATGCGTGACAGTACCCCCCCCAAAGAGTCCGGGTGGGCCTCGGTACGAGGACGACCAGGACGACCACTACACACGCCACCGGGCTTCCGAACCGGGGCTGACCCAGAACCGCCGAGGCGCTGGAGAGATGGGTTGTCTACTCGAGGGTTTCCAAGACGGGCAGGAAGAGAGCTAGTAAGCCTCTTTCGCGGGCGACCCCTGGGACGAGGAGCTGGCTTCTCCGGGTGCTGGCTGTGGAAGTCTGCGATGAGACCTGGGTCTAACACATCTCCAGCAGGCACCCAACATTGCTCCTCAGGGCCATACCCCTCCCAGTCCACTAAGTACTGTAGGAGCCCGCCCCGTCTTCTGGAGTCCAGCAGCCTCCTGACAGCGTAGACTGGAGCCCCGTCTATTTCTTCTGGTGGCGGTGGTGTGACGTCTGGCGTAGCCTCGTCCAAGGGCCCTGTAACAACGGGTTTGAGAAGAGACACATGAAATGAGCGTGATACTCTAAAACGTGGGGGTAAGTCTAAACTGTATGTCACATCGTTAATTCATTTTACGATTTTGAACGGCCCAATATACTTGGGCTGAAGTTTTCTACAACTTCCCTCAGCACGGCGAAAGTCCCTCGTGGCCAGCCACACTCTGTCTCCTGGTTGAAAGACTGGGGTTTGACTTCTGTGTCGGTCGGCCTGTTCCTTGTGGCGTTGTATCGCTGTCTGAATGCGCTGATGCGTTTCTTCCCAAACTTGCTCGCTGCGTGCCATCCACGCATCCACGGCAGGAACATCTGTTTGGGATCCGGTCCAGGGTGCTAGAGGGGGCTGGTAACCTAAAATACACTGGAAAGGTGTCATTCCCGTGGCAGAGCTGGTTAATGAATTTTGTGCGATTTCCGCCCACACCAAGTACTTAGACCAATCCGATGGGTTATCAAAGCAAAATATTCTCAAAAATTTTCCCAGTTCTTGATTAGCTCTCTCACACTGTCCGTTAGTTTGCGGGTGATATCCTGAAGAGAGACTAATGGAGACCCCAATGTGTTCGAAAAAGGCGGCCCATACCTGAGAGGTGAATTGTGGTCCCCTGTCAGACACGATGTCCTCCGGAATTCCGAATATTCTGAATACGTACTGGAACAAGGTTTCGGCCGTCTGAAAAGCACTGGGAATGTTAGCAAAAGGTACAAAACGGACTCCCCTAGAAAATCTATCAATCACAGTCAGAATGGTTGTAAACCCTTGTGAGTCCGGTAAATCAGTAACAAAATCGACTGCTATATGAGACCATGGTCGGTTGGGTATGGGTAAGGGCATTAACTTCCCAGCGGGTAATGTCTTTGGGGTCTTACACTTGGCACAAGTCGAGCATGAAGACACAAAGGAATGTACATCTTGGTTCATTGACTCCCACCAGTACCTATGGGCAAGAAGCTGCTTTGTTCGGGTTTCTCCTGGATGGCCTGAGGTTACTGATGAATGAGCCCATGTTATAAGCTGGGTCCAGGACTGTTCTGGTACATAAAGCTTCCCAGGTGGGCATTGGTTAGGCACTTGGATATGGGGTAAAGCCTTTTCTATATCTTCATCAATTTGCCATCTAATAGAAGAGATGTTTACCTCTGGTGGTAGGATTCGTTCTGGTGTCTCGAGCTGAGGCGTACGCATTTCCTGTTGGTGCATTCTAGACAACGCATCCGCCTTGGTGTTGCGAGAACCGGGTCGATATGTGATGCTGAACTGAAAACGCGAAAAGAATAAGGACCATCTAGCTTGGTGGGCATTGAGTCTCTTGGCCGTGCGAAGATATTCTAGATTCTTATGATCAGTTAAAACCGTGAATGGGTGGTTGGCCCCCTCCAACCAGTGACGCCACTCTTCCAAGGCCAGCTTGACAGCGAGTAGTTCCCGATCTCCGATCCTATAATTTCTTTCGGTAGGCGACAACTTATGAGAAAAGAACGCTACAGGATGTAGCTTCAGAGGTGATCCAGTCCGCTGTGACAATACCGCTCCTACTCCGGTGTCAGAAGCATCTACCTCTACTACAAAGGGCCGTGTGGGGTCTGGATGTTTCAAAATGGGGGT
This sequence comes from Colossoma macropomum, assembly GCF_904425465.1. Classification (NCBI taxonomy): domain Eukaryota; kingdom Metazoa; phylum Chordata; class Actinopteri; order Characiformes; family Serrasalmidae; genus Colossoma; species Colossoma macropomum. The sequence goes on along the minus strand of NW_023494786.1, from coordinate 12,829,943 downwards.
GGTTGTGAATGCTTCTTTCAGGCTCCGGAAGGCTTTTTCCGCCTGTGGGGTCCAGGTGATCTTTTTGGGATTCCCTTTTAGCAGCGACGTTAGAGGTGAGGCCGTAATGCTAAAGTTTCTAATGAATCTGCGGTAGAAATTGGCGAAGCCTAAAAATCTCTGTAATTCCTTTACCGAAGTAGATGTGGGCCACTGGACAACCGCCTCCACCTTGTGGTTGTCCGTAATGACTCCCTGTGGACTGATGACATAGCCTAAGAAGGAAACAGACTGCTGGTGGAATTCACACTTCTCTCCTTTGATAAACAAATTGTTCTCAAGGAGCCGTTGTAGTACGGCTCGTACATGTTTTACATGGGACTCTAAGGAAGGAGAGTAGATGAGAATATCATCAAGGTAGGCGATGACAAATTGCCCTAACATGTCTCTGAGCACGTCATTGATAAAGGCCTGAAATACTGAGGGGGCGATAGAGAGTCCGAAGGGCATTACAAGATATTCATAGTGCCCCCAGTGGTCAAAAATGCAGTTTTCCACTCATCTCCTTCCTTGATTCGGATGAGGTTGTACGCACTTCTAAGGTCTAACTTGGTAAAAAACTTAGCTCCTTGCAATTGTTCTAATGCTACGGGTACTAGTGGAAGGGGATAAGGGTAAGTCTTGAATATTTGGTTTAGGGCACGATAATCAATACAAGGGCGTAGGCCGCCATCTTTCTTCTTTATGAAGAAAAAACTGGATGCAATGGGAGATGTGGAAGGTCTGATGAAACCTTGTTCTAGCGCCTCCTGAATGTATACATTGAGTGCTCTTTGTTCTTCTTGGGACAGGGGATAGATTCGGGCCTTGGGAAAAATGGGATTCTCAATCAGCTCAATGGCACAGTCATGGTTTCTATGAGGAGGCAGTTTAGTGGCATTCTTTTTGTTAAAAACTTCCTTCAGGTCTGCATACACCATAGGGACCTCCATAGTAGAATCACAGTTGGGGCTTTCTATGGAAGTGGATAAAACTGCGAGGGAGGACTGGATAGTAAGGCAGTTTTCGACACAGTGATCAGACCATTTTGTGAAAGTGTGTTCAGCCCATGAAATAGTGGGATTATGTCTTTCTAACCAGGGGAGTCCCAAAATTAAATCAAATTCTGATTGTTCCAACACTAGAAAGGACATTTCCTCCCTATGAAGAGCACTGGTCTGTAAAATCAATGGTGTTGTGGCCTTGGAGATGGTCCCTAACCCGACTGGTCCTCCATCCAGCGCGGCCAATTTAAGGACAGTCTGGAGGGTCTTCACTGGGATCTGCAGCTGTTCCACTATTTTAGCATGGATGAAGTTCCCCTCCGCACCCGAATCGATCAGGGCTGAAACCATAAGAGAATCAGGATGAAAGTATATCGTCACAGGCAACATAACAGACTTCGAAACCAACCCCTTAGTGGGCACACTCACCACATTAGCATGTGGAGAGAACTCCACGTGCTGTCCAGGGGTCGGCGCCTTGCTTTTCTGTGGTCTGGCTCGGCAGTCGCGAACTTGGTGTCCGGCTTTACCACAATACAGACATAAATGATTGCTCAGCCTGCGCAGTCTTTCTTCCTGTGACAACCTTGAGGAATTGCACTGCATCGGTTCTGGGTTTTCAGTGGCCTCCTGGGTGACTTTCACATGGGGAATTGTCCTTCTGTTGGTTTTCTCACTCGTGTTTCTCTTTCGGGAGTGTAGAAGGTGGTCTAGCTTAATAGCCAGAGTTATCAGCTGATCTAGCGTTAAATCGTCGTCTTTGCTAGCTAATTCGTTTAGGATATCAGCGTTAAGTCCTTGACGAAACATCACTAGAAGAGCGGCTTCATTCCAGCCTCTGCTTGCTGCTAGAGTTCTAAATTCAAGTGAATAGTCCACCACGGAACGATTTCCCTGACATAATTGGGACAATAACTCACCACAAACTTTGCCCTCATAGGGGTGATCGAACACAGTCTTGAATTCTTTAAGGAACTGGGCATACGACATGTGGTGAATGTTAGCCCAACTGGCAGTGGCCCATTCAAGCGCTTTATCCGCTAAACGAGACACCACAAAAGAGATTTTAGCCTGATCAGAACTAACAGGGGAATTGTCGAAAAACACCGCACATTGTAATAAAAAGCCTCGACATTTATCCGGATTCCCCTCAAACTTGTCAGGTTTACTAACCGGAAATACAGCATGTGTAGTCTCTGCCGTGGTGGTGGAGGAAGCCATGCTTACAGTCTGTTGGGCGAGGCTCATAGTCTGCAGCTGGCCGGTTAACCCCTTTATACTGGCGACCAGTTGAGCCAACTGAGCTTGCTGCTCTGCTTGTTGGTGAGCTAGTGACTCCAAAGATTGAGTCACTCCGGACAACATGTGTTGATGTCGGCCTAGAAGTTGTCCTTGTTCGCTGAGAGCCTTTTGGAAGGCTTCGGAATCCGTCATCTGCATGTTCGGCAAGGTATTCTGTGACGTGTCAACAGAAACCAGACGCTCGCGGAAGTAAAAGATGCTGGCGTTTAATAATACTAGGCGAACAAACCGAAAAAGGGCAGAGCAAAAGACGAAGTCAAAAATACAGGCAAAAAGTTCCAAAACACAGATCAGTCCGTAGAGGCAAAAGCACAAAAGGGAAAAGACAAAAAGGCAGAGTCGATATACACAAAGCAAAGGTTCAAACACGGGATAATGGCAGTCAGTATACAAACGCTCGGTAGTTCAACAGGAAACAATACCTCGCACTGAATTAGACTAAAGCCCGGGCTTATAAAGTAAACTACACAGGTGCTGCCAGTTAATATTCAGGTGATTTGGAGCGCTGATTGGAACGTAAGCCAGTGTCAGAAGTCACGTGATCTCCCATAGAACTGTGGGCAATGGAGTCCGTGTCGGAGTCGGAGTCCGAGGGAAGTTGCCGAGTCATGTGATCTCCCAGAGGATCCTGAGAGATGAAGTCTGTTTCTTTCAGAGAGTTCACCGAATGCGTGACACAATGAAGATTACACTTTTTCTGAAAAAAATCAAGTGTTCATAAATTGTTCTCTAATTTTGATCTCCAGTTTATATGTATGTGTATATATAGTGTATACCCTTTAGAGAGAGAGAGAAAGTAAGAGACTAAGTTTCAAAGTTAGCAGACTACGTTTATTTCAGCGAGATCTGTTATTAACTCACCTGTTCCTTCCTCTGTCACTGTAACAGCAGCATCAAGATTACTTCGTAAATCATGTTCAAATTCAGGACTAGTGAAAGTTGACATGTTGAAGACAGCAGAGGCACAGCCAGTCTCATTCATCTACAGAGCAAAACCCCCAAAACGAATGCAGTTAATGCACAAATAAAATTGTCTAGCACTTTTCTCTCTAGGAGCTCATTAGATAAAGAAGCACTGCAGAAAATTACATTTCTTCAAATGAGCTCTTAGAGAAAACAGGGAGTTGCACAATTATTAACTTTTACTAGTCGAATAGTTGTCACTCTCACATTAAAAAAGTTTTCCTACACATTTGAAAGGTATTTTGTTAATATTTTGCAGTAGATGCTGTGGTTTGAGGGTGTGAGATTTACGTGATAAGTCGTGATGCTGTGACAAATAAAAACAATGCAACGATTTGCAAATCTCATAGACCCATATTTTATTCACGATAGAACACATATCAGATGTTGAAAGTGAGACATCTTACCATTTCATGAAAAATATTGACTCATTTAGATAACTTGATGGCAGCAACACATCTCAAAAAAGTTGGGACAAGAGCCATGTCTACCATTGTGTAGCATACCCTCTTCTTTTAACAACAGTCTGTAAACGTCTGGGAAGTGAGGATATCAGTTGCTGGAGTTTTGGAAGAGGAATGTTGTCTCATTCTTGTCTGATGTAGGATTCTAGCTGCTCAACAGTCCTGGGTCTTCTTTGCCGGATTTTTTGTTTCATGATGCGCCAAATGTTTTCTATTGGTGAAAGGTCTGAACTGCAGGCCAGGCCAGTTCAGCACCCGGACTCTTCTTCTGCAAAGCCATGCTGATGTGATGAATGCAGAATGTGGTTTATCATTGTGTTGCTGAAATACGCAAGGCTTTCCCTGAAAGAGACGTTGTCTGGATTGGAGCATATGTTGTTCTAAAACCTCTGTATACTGTTCAGCATTGATAGTGACTTTCCAGATGTATAAGCTGCCCAATTCATAGGCACTAATGCAACCCCAGACCATCAGAGATGCAGGCTTTTGAACTGTGTGCTAATAATAAGCTGGATGGTCTTTCTCCTCTTGACTCTGCAGGACATAGTGTCCATGGTTTCCACAAAGAATTTCAAATTTTGATTCATCTGACCACAGAACAGTTTTCCATTTTGCCTCAGTCCATTTTAAATGAGCTTTGGCCCAGAGAAGATGGCAGTGTTTCTGGATTTTGTTGACATATGGCTTCTTCATTGCATGATACAGCTTTAACATGCATTTGTGGATTGCATGGCAAAGTGTGTTCACAGACAATGATTTCTGGAAGTGTTCTTGTGTTACTGTTCCCATGCAATGATTTCCAGTTTAGAATCATGTCTGTTTTTAACGCAGTGCCACCTGACAGCCTGAAGATCACAAGCATCCAATATTGACTGTCGGCCTTGCCTCTTGTATAGCGGGATTTCTCCAGATTCTCAGAATCTTTTGATGATATTATGTACTGTAAATGGTGGGATATCCACAGTCTTCACAATTTTACATTGAGGAACATTTTTCTGAAATTTTTCCACAATTTTTAGATGCAGTTTTTCACAGATTGGTAAACCTCTGCCCATCTTTGCTTCTGAGAGACTCTGCCTCTCTAAAATGCTCTTTTTATACCCAGTCATGTGTTAGTTGTAAATTGCTCCTCCAGCTGTTTTTTTTTTTAGTACCACTTACCTTTCCAGCCTTTTGTTGTCCTTGTCCCAACTTTTTGAGATGAGTTGCTGCCATCAAGTTCTGAATGAGTTTCATGACATGGCAAAATGTCTCACTTTTAACATCTAATATGTGTTTTATTTAGATTTATTTACATTTTTCACAGCATTTACATTGGGGCTGTACAATACAGAAGAGTTTTTTTGTTGTATTTCAGTATGTTTCAGCCTCAGGCAATCTCACCACAGCAGCCTGACATAAATGCTAAAATCACCACAGCTCTCAGAATACCACCTCTCACAAAGTTTAAACTGGCTAGGGAACAAACCATTTATGAAGTTGAATAGCAAGCCGTTGCATCTACTCGCCAATAAGCCTTTCAGAGTGAGGTATAGGCACAGTCACTGAACCAGTAAACATCTGCGTATCCCCAGAACTGGACAATTACTTCTGAATTGTTGAAACCATAAAAAAGATATCCTGTGTGCTTGCCGACCGGTACTCCAAGTTTGTTTTTGATGCTCTTGTTTCACTAAATGTGCTTGGTTGTTTTGCTTAAAAGTCAAATGGTTGTTACCTATCAAGATGGTTCTCAAAACCTACACATTCTGGCTTACAAACCTCTATTTCAGTGCAGTCTTGTGCTGCTTGCAGGGGAAATGGATTTCCTTCTATGTAGTATTTCCACACTAAAAATGCACAGTGCCAGCTAGTTAACTAGTTAACTCCTCCCTATAACATACACACATACACACCTGCACTGTTTCCTCCAGGCATGGTGAGATCTTAGGGATACTTTCCCGATAAAGCTGTATAAATTTCCTACACACTTCCACCAGTGCTTTACCAGGTACTGGCTGTCCATAAGTGTACCTTCAAAAATAAGCAAACTTTGAACTAAGCAGATAAAGAATGCAATGTCATTTGTATTGCATGTAATTTATATCAAATGATCTACATCCAGAAATTATAGATGTTCTGCTTGGTTGTACTAAAATTGCATTGCATTTAAAGATTACAATGGGCTTCAATTAATCATTTATTTCTTTCCTGTTGAGTGCTTGTGGTTTATTCTTGAAGCAGTGACTCACTTTGCACAAAGCTCTATCTTCAGTTCCTCCTCTCCAACATTGTGTTGTTCTGGTGTTTTCACTGTAACCTCAAACCTGGGTAAAACTAAAAGACAAATGGAATCTGTTATTACAGTAAATGGTGCTGATTATAATCAACAGAAAAGCTAATGTTCTAGCGCTGTCACTTACCGTACTTCTTCACCTTAAAGTAATGTCTGGTCTCTCTATTCCCAATGTGAGCCTCCAGTTTATAATGGCCCTCAGAAGCCTCAGGATTCAGTTTGTGAGAAAGCTGCACTATCAGGCCTGTTGAGGACACATTCGTCCACTGACCGATCCTGTTACCTTTATTATCCTGTTTGGTTCCACAAAAAGAGGAAAATATTTAAATTTGATTTATTGCAGTGACAGTATTAGGAAGCACAAAAGGATTACAGACTTTATTCATGTAGAGTATCAAAATGAAAATGTACTTCCATCTCCTTACCTCAAGAGCCAATAAGCTGTACTGTGAGGGACAATAGAACTGCATGTCATGCTTGTGTCATTTTGATTAATAAATGTCATTTTGCATAGTATAATAAAAACCTCTGAAAGCATTTAACACATCAACAACTAAAATGGGTTGATTTACAAGACAGATGGCTTTTTACAAAAATGGCATTAGAGAGGCTTCTTGAGCAAATAAATGGAAATATATAGGTCAACTAAATCAGCCTTAATCACACCTTCATAATTCATTCATATATTGTATTGCCATTTCTTTAACACTGGTTCACAGTGACAGTCAAAGAAAAGCTCTTACCTCTTGTTTAAGGGGGATAAATTTTTTATCCATAGTGACAACTCTGAAATTCACTGTGTGAAAGGACAATAATAAAGAAATATCATATACTCAGCTGTATGTTCAGTAATAATAATTGGCCATTAATCCGTGTTCTGGAAAAAGTGAAACATATTGTAGTAATGATGAATTACCTGTTTGGCCGGGGTTGTAGATTGGTTTATCAGTCTGAATGAATGTCAGTGGGTTGTAGGATTTAAACATAACTTTTCTTTTCTCTGTCATCTTAAAACTTTCACCTTTGACTTCTACTCTGATCTCCTGCACTGATTCACCCTCAACCTGTGGAGCCTGTAGAGATAATTTGTTCAGCAATTTTCCATGTTCAGAAAATCAAACACTGATAATAATATCAATAATAATAATAATAATAATAATAATAACAAGAAGAAGAAGAAGAATCTTGGTTTCTGACCTTAAACTGAGAGCAGCGGTGAAATTCTTCCATCACTCTCTCCTGTAGAAGTGTTCTGTTCTGGTTGTCATGATCCAGATAAATGCTCATTAGCAGAGTCTCATTGGGCTTCAGAAGACTTGTACACAGTGTAGCCTCAGATCCAGACTCTATCACTGCAGGAAACGTCACCATGAAATTCCTAAAGACAAAAAGCAGTATTTTAAGAGAATGCCTGGATAAACATGAGGTTAGAGTATAAGAATGTATATATAAGAAGTATGTATAAGAAAGTTATTTATTTCACTGAAAACAACTTGATCAGATGAAAGATGTTAGGAGTTATAGTAACTGTAGCTATGAGTCTAATGTTGTTAACAAATATTAGAACTCAGTAACCATCCAAAGAGCCTAAATTGTTCTATTAAAATGCATCACCTACAGCTTCTAGCTTCTACTGTCCTAAAGCACAAAGTCTGCGAAACTTTAAAGCATCAACATGGTTTCAAATGTTTAAATTGTCGTTTTAAAAGTAGAGATATGCCATGGAAAAAGCCTTGGCCAGTGTCATGCATGTGTGTATATATATGTATATATATACTTTTTAGCCAAGTACATTTTCATATACATGGTATATACATCATTTGTGGTGATTTCTTACTATGCTGCATTGGTAGCTGGGCAAACACTGCTAACTATCTAATCTAATCTCCTAATTTACTGTTTATGTTGAGGTGATTTCCACCATTCCACTGATCCCTGTTCAATCAAGATTTGAGATAAAGAGATGCCCTTTATGCTGCAGTCTTCATCACTGCCCACTATGCCCAAATTTCACACCAGCCAAACTCTACCAGTTAAAAAGCCACCTAAACCTACATTTAAAAAGGTAGTGCCTTTTCAAAGTAAGTTTCTGTTGTTACTTCAAAGATGTTTCAGATAATGGTAAACATTTATGACCCAAATGTTGTTTTACTTGCAGGCTTTAAGACTTCTAGGTCTAGTCTTTGTTGTAGGCAGTACAGAAACAGGGGCTAGACTGTGGAATTTTGATGGTAAGACATTTCGAACTGTATAATACAGAGCATCAGAATAACTGTTACACTATGTCTAAAATGATCCAGGTGCACTCACATTGGTGTTAAGATGTTAAACCACATATAACCCCCCCCCGTCACAACCACCACTGGGCTGTGGAGCAATGGGACCGCATTCTGTTAGTGCTGGAGCTCCAGTAACTTTAGGATGAGTTGGAGTGGTTTTGGTGATCCAGATCTCATCTTTCATCATCAGTACCTGACCTCACTAATGCTCTTGTTGCTGAAATCAAATCCTCACAGCAATGTTCCAACATCTAGTGTCTTTTCCAGTAGAGAACAAAAAGGGACATATTCCATACTAATACCTTTGCTGTACAAACAGGTGACTCTATACTTCTGGACATACTGTGTTTGTCTGCAAACAACAAACTGCATTTTGAATACACAATTTGAAAACACAGTTGTGAGAAATTTCTATAGATGTTTCATATTTAATTTTTAAATAACAGGTGATAATGACTTATACTTGTTAGGTTGACAGTTGAGACTACCACCCTACCCAGGTGATTTAGAGGAGACTACGACCCTAAGCAGCTCAATGCATGAGCCTGTCCAGGTTAAACAGTAAATCTTAAGAAAGCAGCAACTATATGTGAGAACTCTATGTCAGTAATTACTTCAAATATGTAAATTTTGCTTTTTGCAGCCAGAGGACAAGTCCATCATGGAGACGAAGTGTATCCTGATAGGACAAAGCAATACCACATCATCAGAGGTAGACATTATGTAATGCAGGGGGGCCCCCAAGTCATTCCTGGGGACTCTAAGTAGCTTTCCCTCATCACGCAAACCTGATTCAACTCCATAACGAACAGGCTTATGTGATGGGTCAGGTGTGTGACAATGCACAAAAAGGTTTGGAGCATGGAGTCTACAGGACTGACTTTGGTAACCCTTGCTGCAATGTGTGTGGTGGTATTTTTTGTTGTTTTTTCTAATTTATTGTATGTTTTCTCAAATTTGTAATAAGAGTCCACTGTGATGGCACATTTAGGAACTGTTTTAGTGACCATGCTCTTGTCCAAGACCATGAAGGTGGATGAAGTGACAGCAGCACTGCAGCCATTCCTTACACTGAGAGCAAATCAAGGTAGGAGGAGAGAGATCACATTCTCTCCCCTGTTATGTTTTATTTTGGTAATGTGGGTGACGTACAGGTTTTTGGGCCACAAACATAATAAATAATAAAAATGCAGACAATTTGTTGACTAAAACTGTGTGTATAATATAATTTTTTTTGGTGTTTACAACTTTGTATGATTTTATTAAAAGTTTTAGATTGTGTTGGACATTGATTCCTTACTGTAATATCAGCGTTGTGCCACAAAACACTCGAAAACTATCTACACCCAGTTACAGAAGCTTACAATTTGCCCCTTTAACCATGACATTGTATTGCAAATTGTTCAGATAGATGCTCTATTCTGGCTAACTTAACACTGATTTTGTGTTTCTATGTTGACAGTTTAGTTCAGTTACACCAATGAACTTTCAAAGACCCGGGACACTAGGCCTACTGTTGCCCGGCTGTGCTGGTCGAACATCCTTATTCCTTATTTAACAACATCTGTGACCAAAACAATGTGCACAAACTACATGATCATCACTTACAGTTGCTGGCTAGCCTGAGCATGTATCTGTAAACATATTGATCATATGTGGCATATAATTTCACTGTCGCACACCTGCTTCATTGAACGTAAATGTCACATGCACAAGGTGCGTTCTGGCATGACCACGCCCCCAACTAATTTCATTGGCCACTGAGGGTTTGGGACTAGAGAGTACATTTCATGATGCATTTACATGCACAGTGCATGTGTACGTCACACATGCACTGTGGAGCCCCAGAAAGGCTAGTTTGACTTGGCCAAAGAACACAGTGCAAAACTTAAAAACATTTGAACTCTGTATCACTCTGCATGTCTGTCGCAGTGGACCCTGTTTACCACTGTGCAGAGTTCAGGGTTCAGCCCGGTAAAAAAATTGTACTGCAGCAGATGACTGTGCCGCCATCCCATGTCTAAAAGGGCATCTCCATGTCAAAGCAACTGCATTCAGATGGCACAACATATTCCGTGAGGAATTTGCCTGAGACAAAGCGGAGAAGGAGTGGAGTGGATCTTTATGTTCAACACCAGATCACACATCCCTAAACAGATCTGCAATCATTGCACTTCAACTTAGAGAAAAAGTCCATCAGGCTTAATTCTTCCAATACAGCCCATGCAAATATTAGCAATATTATCAAGTGCCCTAAACACGACCAGCACAAAGACACAGCATCGTATTTCTACATTACAGTAAATTAACGTTAACACTGTTAACCATTTAGAAAATCTTAAATATCCTGCTTGCTGGGAGTTTTGTCTGGGACCTGGAGCAGGGAGAAAGTGACATATAACTAACTCTGATTGGTACTTTGGCAGATTTGATGTCTTCTGCACCAAATTTAGTTCCACCCAACTCAAATCAGACTGAATAAAATGGCAGAAACAGTCATTTCTAAAATCCACCAACAGAGAAGACCAACATCATTTTTGTATGCCAGTTTATAGTAAAAACACCACAGCAGACAGGGGCTTTGATGAAGACCTAGATGGCAGTCTACAGCTGATTTTCATAACACTGGCGCAGGGTGGTGAAAGTGAGGTGAGGGGGGCATCTCAAGTGAATAGTGCCCTTTTTGATGAGCTCTAAATGCTTAATATGCCGCTTTGGAAAACCTGTTTAAAACCTGAAATTGTCTCTGTAGTGCAGCTCAGTTTGGTTGGGTGCGTAATTTTATAAAAATGCTGCTTTAAAACAGTAGCCTGACCTTTTTTTTTGCCTGCTGGCAGCGCCAGCTTCCAGACGAGCAGTGTTAGCTTCAATTACACAATGGACAAGACTGTCAGGTATGCCATCTCTTATTTGCCAATAAATATATGCACATTGTTGAGGGAATTTACACATTGTACAATCAATACTAGTATGTAATAGTAGTATTGTAATACTGTTATTACAATGTGCAGTGTCTAGTTTTATTGAAAACTGATGAAGCCTCATGACATTTTAAGTTAGATCTATACCCAAGTTTGAAAAAACCTTTACCAGAATTCCTACTTGTGTTAGTGACAAACAGACTGACGAACGTGGCTACACAAGGCCAACGTTGGATTCCCCTTCGCCAGTTTCTTATTTAAATTTTACGTTCCACCTTAAAATGTGCAGCAGCGCCTATACAGGTGCCAGGTAACTACTGCATGATTTAGAAGGTAGAATGAAAAATAGAATGAAAAGCTGGCGAAAAAGAAGCTAATTTAAAGGGGAACACAACATATGCTCAGCTCTCGAGAAACTTGTAGAGTCAGACTGTTTCACAGTGGTGGTGATAGGAACCAGACACCCACCTTTAAAAGCTTCTTTGCAGAAAGTTATTGCATGAAATGGTTAGGAATATGTTTTCCACAATTTTACCATCATCAACATTCCATATAAAAACTCAGAAGATGTGTGGGTTCACTGTTTCTATCACCACCGCTGTAAAGAAATCAGAGTCTCTGCAATGAACCATTTTACACCAAGCCACACTGAACGACTCTGTTTGCATCTCAAGAACTGAATCATTCAGAAATTGCCCTTTAAGCTTTGTCGTGGTTGCCACAGTCATTACTGACTGAACAAATTCAGTCTGAAACGCACACACAGTCCTAACTGGGCAGAGAAGTGGAGTATTTATGGCTTTTAGCTTCATTTGCATATTTCTGCAAATCTGACTTGGTTAATGATCATTAAGACACATATTTGTAGAATAGGAAGTTTAGATATTTGCAGCTGAGTTGCCAACATCTTTCACAAGCTGGCTGCAAAAACCAGAAAAGATGAATGTAGAGTGCATAGTTTTCTGTTTCTGGATAATAATAATAATAATAATAATAATAGTAATACATTTTACCGATAAGCTAAATGATACTTGGTTAAATAAACTTTGCATATTACATTGTGACTGTGTTTATTTAATAGGGTATTTATTAGGATTACAAGAAAAATGGACTTGAATTTACATTTGCATAATTAAAATCAAATCTGCCTACACAATACCACCCTTATTGGCAATTTCATATACTGACAAAATCCTGATGTGAACTGATTTGAACGCCCTTTTAATACACCCCAATACACCTACAATACCCTTCGTATTTTAATATTACAGAAACTATGTGGGCTACTCGGTTGACTACTGAGTTCTATAGTTTCCTAGAAATGTTAGCCTGGCCGTTCCAGTTCTGAACTAAAGAATAAAAACCCACACATGTTGGGCACAGTGGCAAATTAAGTAAATTAGATTTTTCACTCAACGATTTCTTTAAGTGATCAACAATAAATACTATTGCAAAAGTGCAGACTGAGTGGACCTGAAGATAAAGAGCCCCAACAATCTATGTGCAATGTGTGATCAGTATCATGGTTGTGTAATCTCTCCTATACTTTGGAAAACCCCAGCTTACACAATAAAACATCTTTAAAGAAAGAAGTTTCAACATCATCTGTGAAAGATCTAAAGCTACTACAAGACGCAACATGACATCAAAAGCACCATTGTGAACATTTTCACAAATTAAAAATACTCATATACTTCCTTAGATATAGTCTAGTATGTATGTATGTGCAGATCTGATACCTATGACACATTTAGCCAATGCTACTTAAGGCTATAACATAAAAACCATATCTGAAGCTGAGAAATTGTATTGAACAGAAAACATGTTTATGTAATTACCACATGGTTTTATTACAATGTGACACAAAATAAAGCACATCATCTTTTGGTGTTACTTACGGTCCTGAAGTTTGTCCATAGACACAGAGAAAGAGGAAGCAGGCTAACAGTAGCCTATTACTAATTTGAAACCTGCAGACAACCATGATGAAGTCTGGTCACCAACAACAAGTCAAGAAGCTCAGCTCTCTGTTTAAAAGGTCATTCAGCCCACACAAGATTCTCATCAATGATTAACCCTTACAGCAATATGTTTTGGCTGGATTGAAAACATTGAGTCCAAAACCATTAAACATGTAAAATTGTATGCAAAGGTTTGGGCACCCCTGGGTAAATTTCATTTTTTGCTAAATTTCAAAGTGACAATAAGTTAAACACGTCTTCTACAGATAATAAACTTCTGCACATTTTAATGCACAATTACTGTTTATCTGTAAATTTCAAAATAAAATGTGGCATGGGCAAAAATGATGGCACATTATACAGATGTGCCCAAAGTCATGGGACAGGAACTGGTAAAATGTAGGACCCCCTCTAGCCCAGCGAAGTGCAGCAACTTGACGCAGCATCGATTCCACAAGTGGATGGAAGATGTCTGGAGGGATGTTGAGCCATGCCATCTGGCCACCCACAGCTCCTTGATATTTGTAGGTGCAGGATCTGAGGTGCAAATGAACCTTTCCACCACATCCCATTTGGCTCACGTCTGGCAAACATGCAGACCATGCCATGTGCCTGATTTCTCCAGAATGTCTGGTGGGTCTTCTGCTCCCTTATCCCATGGAAAAGAATTGCTAAAGAATGCTGCACTGACCTGCAGGATACAGCTGTGGGGCCTCCTACATAGTAATGTGGATGTGATTTCTTCCAGAGTTGTTTGTCTGTTCACACAAACAATTCTAGCCAGACACTGCCAGTCATGATCATTAAGCACCCGTGGGCAGCCAATGCATTGTCCACTGTGGATGGTAATGCCTTCAATAACGTATTCCCAGTACACGTGACATTGTGGATTGAGGAATGTTAAATGCTCATGCAACTTCAGAAATGGAATGTCCCATCTGGCGCCCACTACATGCCTTGTTTGAGTCCGATAATTCATATCACCTTGCCATGAGCACGTTGGCCAATGTTCAGCCTCTCTCACAAGATAAAACCTCACAACCTATACAGGTGTGGCCCATGCCAGTCACTTTATACTTAATTTAAATACTGCTCTCCCATGACTTTTGGCACCTCAGTGTATAACTCAGTAAATACAATTGGTATTCCATATGGAAGCGGCTATTTAATGTTTTAATACACTTATCAGGGAAGTCAAGACATTGCACTGGGCTTGATATCCTGACTTTACATCGGCAAACCCCCTAAGCGGAGGCACAATCTGCTGAAATTAGGAACCATGTCGACCAGCTCAGAGCAGAAATTAAACTTGCAAATGATAAAGCATATGCTAAAATTGAGAAACATGTGGTCACCCTTGAGTCCTCAGTTGACAGCCACTCCAGGTTGTGCCGTTGCAACCTACGCATTATCAGGATAAAGGAAAGGCAAGAGGATGGAAAGTGCCTAAGTGACTTTATAACTCAATGCCTGAAGGAGACACTTGGCCTTGATAGGCTCCCTTTACTCGATCGGGCACACCATACACTACATGAGAGGCCAAATGACGAGGATCCAATGACAGCCTTTGTTATCAGATCTCACTATTTTCAGGAGAAGGAGGCAATTCTAAGAAAAGCCGGGCAAATGAAACAATTGATCACCAGAGATACAGATAAAATCCACATTCAACCAGATTACACTCCGGCAGTTGCCAAGTGGAGGGCTGAGTTTAATGAGGTGCTGGGCCTGCTGAGGACTTGTGAGGGGATTCACTATGGCCTGCAGTACCCAACAGAGCTGAGGATAACAACGCTGGACAGTGAGCATACACGCTTTAAGGATCCCACACAGGCCAAGGACTTTATTTTGAAGAACCTGAAATGCAAAGAGTGACAATGTACTTTCTGTGAGGCTCCACATCCATATGGCAGAATGCTGGACTAATGTTACTCAGACTACTACTCTTACAGCCCATCTCAGAAATCTTGTGAACTGTATGTTTTATGTTGTGTTGTGTTGTTTTCTTTTTTTATGTTTTCTGACTCTAACTTCGCAATGTTACAGAGGAGTGTTACTCTTTAGAATGTTTTATGACCCTGCTATCTCTAGTCAGGCTGTTATTAAGTCAATGTTGAAGCGGGAATATGGTGGTCTCTAATACTAGTAGGTCTGGGTGGGCAAATATTACATTTACTAATTGGAATACCTAAAGGCTTAACCATCCAGTAAAATGCAATAAGGTATTCTCATATGTATTAAAGCTGCAAACAGACATAGCATTCTTAACTTAAATTCACCTGCCTAACAAGGACCACACTAGACTCAGTAAGGGTGCTTTTATCAGATTTATGTAATATTTTTCACCAATTTTTTTCTCTACTTACACAGTTGAACAGTCACCAATTGATTCTCAAGGGAGACTTAAATTGTGTTTTAAACCCCACTCTGGACCACTCTAGAACACCTGGAACACTAAATAAATCAGCAGAGAATATTAAAGCCTTTCTCCAGGTGTATGGGGTGGTTGAGACATCCGGCTAGACGTGTTCTTTCTTTTCTGCAGCACAACAGTGATCCTCCAGTATAGACTATATTCTGCTATAAGAGACTTCTCTGCCTGGTGAGGTCTAGTGAATAGGCCAATGACAATGGCACTTTGCTTTCCAAATAATGAGCTTCCATAACATACCTGGAGACTTTATCCACATCTTCTGTCTGATGATTTTGTTAGCTGCTTATCCACTCAAATTGAATTCATTCTAGAAATCAGTCATGAGACATGAGCTGTTGTAACCTCTGAGAAGGAATGAAAGGATATCTATGTGGACAGATAATATCCTATAATGCCAGTATGAACAAAAGATTGTTTACACGCCTTAATAAATTGATATCTTTGGTTAATGATGCTGACCTGCTTAGGGAGATAATAGCTTTGCTGAGAGAATTTGACACACTTTCAAGTGGGGAAGTTGAAGAGCTTCATTTCAAAGCTCATGATTTCTATTAGCATGGGCAACAAGCCAGTAGAATACTAAGTCACCAGTTAAGACAATATACAGAGGCTGGGTTTATAGCAGAGACTGATGTTTGGATGGAATAACTACTGATCAAAAGGCATTAATGATCGATTTAGGAAATTATTTGAGGACCTCTACACTACTGAAAATTGTGATGGTGCACAGACAGCTCAGTTCTTCGATAGTCTTGAGATGCTGACAATAGGTCCACAAGATAATACAGATCCTAATAGTAGTATTTCAACCGCTGAAGTTGAGCAGGCAATCAAAAGATGAAGAGCAGTAAAGCTCCAGGGTCAGATGGCTTCCCTATTGAGTTTTTTTAATCTCAAGTAAACTTACCCTGCTTCTAAAGGATGTGTATGCTGAGGTATCACAGCAGGGATCGCTCACCCCTACAATGACTTAGGCCATAATGTCAGTTCTTCTCAAAAAAGTAAAAGACCCTCTGAAGTGTGAATCATATTGGCCTGTGAGCTTGCTCTGCTGTGATTATAAGATTTTAACTAAGGTTCTAGCTAGTAGACTAGAGTCGGTTATGCACACAATAATACACACAGATCACACTGGCTTTATTACAGGGCAGCAGCTTTACACAATGTTCTCTATTGTCCTGAAACTTCACCAGTAGCAGAGGTTTGGCTTTCCTTAGATGCACAAAAGCATTTGTTTGGATTGAATATGAATATCTTTTGCCACTCTGGAGGTTCAGTTTTGGACCCACTTTTATCTTACTAACAGTTTGCTCTTCCCTATCAACCACCAGGCCCGAGAGATATCATTTGAGTCATATCCATGACCTGTGGCACTTCAGAGATCTTGGAGTATCAGTAACCCATTGACACAGTGATCTACTCAAATATAACTTATATCAGTCCTGGAGAGGACTTAACTGGACTTTGTCCTTTGGTCAACATTTCGTAAATCAGTAGCTGGCAGGATTAATTTGATCAAGATGACAGTTATGCCCAGGTTTTCAATCCTGTATCAAACAGTGTCTGTCTTCATCCTGAAGTTCTTTTTTAAGGAGGTAGATAAGTCCATATCTGCCTTTATCTAGAATAAGACTAAGACTAAGACTATCTCGTGGATAGGAAAGGTGTATCTGGAGAGACAGAAAGAAGATGGAGGCTTAGCACTCCCAAATTTCCTACCGGGTTACTGGCTGGCTAATATTCATAAACTAACATAATGAGTCTCTGCGTCCTGTGATGGAGGTGGATCAGTGTGGAACAACATTCCACACACCCTGTGTCCTTACCTTCTTTAGTATGTGCCCCATTACCACTCAGTAAAGAACGCCTCACAAATAACCCCACTGTGAGCGGCTCACTTCGAATATGGTCCCAGTTTAGGACTCATTTTAAGCCTTAAATTATTTAATTGAAAATCAGCTACCCCTCCTACGCATGCCCAATGGGTAATGGATGTGATGGCGTATTTAAAGCTTGAGAAGCTGATATACTTAACCAGGAGATCCACCCAAAGGTTTTACAAGGTTTGGCAGTCATTGTTAGACTACTTTAAGTTCCCTGCTAGAGAACCTGAAATATAGAACTAGTTTCCATGTTTTAATTAATTGACAATTTCTGTAATAGATAAATAACTTACTTTTTTGTGGTCTTGTTTGTTGTATATGTTGCACTCAAAAACTATAAAAAATATTTAAATAATAATAATACAAATTGACTAATGTGTGCAGTACTTATATTAAAATACAATTACTGACAATGTCTGTTGGTATTGAGGCAGGGACAAAAACTTGTAGCTGATTGTGACTAACTAGTAGCTAATGTAGACAACCTCAGACAGCATTATGTCTACATTTTAGCATTGACTTGAGTCTGTATACAGTCATATGCAAAACTTTGGTCAAATTTTATGTTTTCTTAATTCAATTTTCTAAGTTAAAATAAATCAACACATCCTTTACAGGGAACAAACAAATATTGTGGTGTCCAGCTACTGGTTTGCGCTGCCTAAGAGACTATGGAGGCATGGCCATGCAAAGGACCATGCTTACTCTATGCCAATGCCATAATGTGACATTTTTCAGCAAATGAGATGTTAAATGTGTGTGTGAATGAAAGCATATGAGCGCTGTGATATTTAGTTTTAAGAATGTAAATATTGCTCTTTAACTGTTTTCAGTTACAAGAACACACAGTGTTATCCTTAGACTGTTTACTTACAGGACACGTACGGTCATTTACCTATTTCACATGTACAAACTTTGAGCAAATGTTTTACTAACATATTTAAAAGAGGAGGGTTTTCTCGTAAGTGACAGAGCACTGTGACTGACACATTGCAAAAGTATGGCATTAATACGACTTCAGTTAGGAGTCTACAACACCGTGCATTCTTATTTTTACTGATGATTATTAACATTGTGTATGGTTAGGTTCTGCATACCACAAAAACAAGAGAAAAGGGAGCTACTGGCCACAACACATTTCATTTTAGAGTTCCATCACAACTAGTAGTATGTCTCCTTATGTTCTGCATAGGAAGACAGGAGAATTCGTATGTGCCAGTTGAAGGAGCATGAAATTTAAAGCTAACCAACATTTTGTCTAGTAATGTATTATCATATCAATCACTAAATGTACAAAGTAAAATCATGCAAAATGAGCTGTAAAATGTACTACAAGAGCAGGGATGGAGCACATTAAATTATTCTAAATAATAAACATGCTTAATAATTACTCATAAACACACTGTGAAGAATGCAGGGATCCCTGATCATCACAGAGCTCAGCGACAGTTAAGTCCTATTCATAAAGCCAGGATGGCAGTTCCATGGCAGCCCATCAGTCTCTCCTTTACCACTGTGGTAGTCTTTATACGAGTCCAAGGTAAAAGCCAATAAAAATCGACGTCTTAATGAGATAACACAAAAGAATGAAAATGAAAGTCTACAGTATTTGGGTGCCTGAAGACACACACTACCTCAAAGATTCTAAGAAAAGAAGACGTACTGTAAAAATACAGCAACTAATAACTGCAGAACATGCCAACATGGTGGACAAAACATTGTCCACTTCAAAAACAATGGCAAGACATAAAAGAAAACTGAAATTTTATTCACCGCAAGAGCTTTCCTCCTTCATTCCGGTGGGTGTTTTCATCCCACCCCAAGCCAGCATGAATGATGCACTGCAAACCCTAGCCAAAAAAAAAACTGGCCTGGAACAAAAATGTACAGACTGACTCTTTAAGATCCTTAGGGATTTTAACAGAGCAAAATTAAACCACAAACTACCAAAATATAGACATCATATAAATTGTCCCACCAGGGAAAATAATGGACCACTGATAGACTATTCTTAAAGACATGTATCACTCTGTCCCCCAGGCAGCTTTGGGGCACTGCTTGGTTCATCTTATTCCAACCTACAGGCAGAAACTAAAATTTGCAAGTTTTACTGCAAGTAAAAAGAGTGAAGAAATGTTCCTTTTAAATCATGGCAGAGCAGCAACATTGATTTGAATTGTAGCAGAATTCAAAAACCGATGGGAAAAAACAAATATAGGTCAACACATGAGAAGAATAAACAATGAAAACCACTCAGTATGCTCAAAGAACTGTGGCAATACTTCTCATAGAAGAACAGCAAACAAACAGCTTATGAGGGAAACAGACAGGTGACACAAATCAGTAAAAAGTTGAGTCTGAACAGAGAGGTAGTCTGCGATTTGTTGATGGTGTGTTGGTCAGAGTCACATGCTCCCCAGAAGGACTCTGGGACTCTGTCTGGGTTGTGGCCAGTAAGTGGAAAGTTGTGGACTACAGGACTGGAGGTCAGTGTGACAGAGCCATGTTTGAAGTCACTGTAAAATATATGACTATGCTCATCAAGTGAATTCTGCTTAGTGCACCATCATTAAAATTATTTGTGTTGTTCATAAAATAATAACTGACATTTACGTTGTTTGGTGATCATTGCCTACTATTATTAAACTGCATTTTTTTGGTGGAAGAATTATGTTTATTCTGACTATTATTCATAATAAAGTGAATCATTTATTGAGAACTGGTGTATGTTTTCATATTGTATTTTGTTCTTGTTATCTTAATTAACGTGGTGAAACATCACCCCTTACCCAAGGTAGAAATATTGTAATCCAAATCTAAATCCAAACTGCTTTTTGAGTATACTAACTGAATCAGTGTAAATGCATAATATATGTGACCAAATATGTTTGAAAACAAAATGTCATCCAGAGAAATTAGGATCTGACTAGTTCAGTTGTTATTTTTTCCATATCAGTGTTCTGTTATGAATGGTACATGGTACATGTAAATCATGTAAAACAGTGGTTAACAAAAACAGTAAAACACATTGGTAATCCTTCTGTATGAATGAGAAAAAGTGTTTCAGTGATGTTAAGCTAAATCTGGCAGTGCATTTTATGAATCTGGTCCCATGCTTCCCTGCACAATTATATGTTAGATGGTGCAGTTCAATTCTGGAGTCAGCTAGCTAATTAGGCACTATTTTATGCAGCATTTACATGCTCAGTGCACTTTGGGATTGCTCTTTGTTGAAAGGGCTCAAATGCCTAAAAGCGTCTTATGAGGTAAAGACAGGTCACTGTGGATAAATTTGTTATACTTACTGAAAAAAAAAAAATGCATGTCTGGCTGACTCATTTGAAAAGATCAAACAAATCTATGTGACTGCAATACCAACCAGCCTGGTCTCAAGATGAATTAGAACATATTCGACTAAAAGACCATTTCCAGGATTGGTAAAACATGAACGAAACATAATTGGCCGTTCGTGGATATACACATTATTTTCTGACGCCTAGCCCAGCCTCATGGAGGGAAGCAATCATTTCAGTTATACCCAAAGAGGGAAAGGATTTTTTAGATTGCGGGAACTCTAGGCCAGTCAGTGTTCTTAATTTAGATTATAAATTATTCATTTCAATTTTTGCATGAAGAATTGAGCAGGTTTTGCCAAGCCTACAACAAAAGGAGAACCCAACATATGATGAGATACATTAACCAAAACAAACCTGACGCAATGTTAATGAGTTTAGATGCCAAGAATGTGTTTGATTCGGTTAGGTGGTCTTTTTATATAAAGTTCTAAAAAAGGCTTCCACCATACATTCATTAAAATAATTCAAACAATATACAATAAGCCTAGTGCAAGAATTAAAATAAATGGAGACCTCTCAAGCTCATTTGTGTTAGAATGCAGAACTAGACAAGGGAGCCCACTTTCTTCTTTGTTATTCTCTTTATTTATTGAAACTTTAAGTCAAACAATCAGACAGAACAGAGATTGAGGTATTTGGTATTGAACAAAACTTGTATTATTTGCCTAAGATATTTTAGTGTACCTAGGGCAGCCCACTCAGTCTGGGACTGATTAATACATTGGAAGAGTATTAGTCTCTTTCACAATATAAATGCAATATACAAAAGACTCAGATGATTACATTAAATTATGTCCTCTCTAAAAGTCTCAGGGATGCATATAAGCTCAATTGGCAGACAAATAAAATAAAGTATCTGTTTTACCAAAAGAATTGTCAGATTTGTTTCAAGTAAACTATGTTCCCTTAAATGTTAAAATAAAGGCAGATACGCAATGATGGAACCGTATTCCATGCCTCACCTTAATCAAGAGGGTAAAAACAATCAAAATAAATGTACTACCTCAATTACTTTACTTTTTTCCCCCAAACTCTACCAGTAGAGATATGAGATCAGCAATTTAGAGCATGGGGCAAATGGTTTTCCTGGTGTATTTGGCGCAGAACATAGAATTAAGAGGAACCACACAACAGCAGGAAAAAGAAGGAGGAGGAATCACCCTCTGTGTCTGCATGATTACTTTTATGCTTCTCAATTAAGGCCTTTAATATGTTGGAGAAGTGAGCACTATACAGTAAGATGGAAGGAAATTGAAAATGCATTGGCAGTACACAGTAAAATTCATAGTGTTAAAATCACAGTGTAAACATTTTTTGACTCCCTGGGAGTTACCTTAACAATCATGAGTGTTAAAATGTCCATAGAGTTGGAATTATTTCCCAGAGTTAACAAACCAAGAGCAGTTTCAACTCCTCGCAGGGTAATCTGTCTCACAAGCTCCGCCTCCAACTCGTTAGGCGCTAGCTATATTTTTCGCAATTCATCGATTTCAACAGGTATGCGTATTTTGCTCCTACTCTTGAATTTGAAAGGTACTAACATAAAATGTGTATTAAAACGTGTTTCTTTTGTTTATTTCTAAACATATTTCAACTACATTGTAATTTATCCTGTGGTAGCTAACTAGCTATCTTTCATGGCCCCAATTTTTCCACAGCCCGTTCTCCTGCACCCGCCATTTTCATTTTATGCCGTTCTCAAACGAAGGTAAGTTAACTTTAATGTCAAGTTCGGGACCGTTACGAGTAAATGTTAAATGGTGTTGGTGTAATTTTATTTAATGTATTAGTTAATAAAAGGTAGCAGCAGCTAGCTAGCTAAATGTCGTTTCTTAAGGGTGGTGGTAAATGGCTAGCTAGCCAACCTGCTAGCTGAAGAAATTGGTTTTTGGGCGCCATTTGTCGTGGTACGAATTCGCAGATTGCAGTTTGGTTCGGGCTTAGCACAAGGTGAGTTCGCTTATTTATTTGTTTCACATATTTCGTCGCGTTTTAGTGCCTAAAAGTTTTATTAATCTTTTCCCAAACATAGTAAAGCTGTTTGGTCGCTAAGTACGTGCAGCTGAGGGACTGTATTTTTTCTGTATTCCATTGTAAAAGGAGCATTACTATGACTCGGAGAGCGGATCTGGTTACCTGGCTTGGCGTTTCAAGACAATCCAAAGAAAAGCATCTACTGAGAGCCCAATACCAGCAAGCAGTTCATGTGTGGGAGGTCCAGCTTCACAACGATC
Source organism: Colossoma macropomum (assembly GCF_904425465.1). NCBI lineage: Eukaryota > Metazoa > Chordata > Actinopteri > Characiformes > Serrasalmidae > Colossoma > Colossoma macropomum. The sequence goes on along the minus strand of NW_023494786.1, from coordinate 12,806,849 downwards.
ACCTTCATCCAGCTGTGAGCCTGCTTTGAGTGAAGATCAGATCAGAGAGGCAATATCTCTGATGAAGCATTCCTCTGATGAAGCTGTAGTCAAACAGAAGATGAAACTTACGTTCAGCCATGGAAATCCTCTGATGTGCTCTCTGTTTTCTCTCGCTTTACAGATGTAAAGGGCCTGGTAGGAATTCTTCGCATATTTGGTTGGTAGCATAGCTTTCATAAGAGTACAATGTCTGGCCTTTTAAGTAATGGTTCTTTTTGCTGATTGAGCAAGACTTTGTGTTGCTGTTTGGAGAGAGTACTTCTGCAAAGTTTCTGGAAAAATGGCCAACTTCATTCAAAGATAAAGTCATCCTGAGTCTCTCTCAGTTGAGTGAAGTACAAGAGTTGATTAAAGCTGCAGAGATGCCACTGGGGAAAAAAATGGATGAAATGGATCTGTTCGGTATGCTTCACATTTATATATCTTCATAAAACTAGTGTAGTCAGAGGTGAGAAGCGTGTCCCCGGCCATGCAAAATGTTTCGCTAGTGATTAGTATTATTTGTTATTTACTGGTATCTTCCTCAGTTCTGCCATAATTTCTCATTGCTTAATTGTGTATGTTGCTTAAGGATGGGACAGTGACCTTGCTTCGCTCATACTGCTGCTTCATTTACTTTCACCTTCTGCGCGAGGCCGAAAAAAGCCAGGCAAGATGTCAGCTATCCAAGCCACAGGGTATCTCGTTGTGTTCAGAAAGGTTTGTATTTCTTTTTTGGTTTGTTTGTTTTTTTCTTTCAGTAATTTTATCTTGTGGGGCACTTGCAGCATTGATGAAGTTTATTTATTTACATATTTATCTATTGCTTTAACCAATTTGTTTCAAGGAGAGGTACCTTGCGCAGTTACTGAGGTCCTGGGTGTTGGTATTTATGTATTTATTTATTTGTTTTATTTTTTTTTTTTAGACAGGAACCAGCAACCAAGAACATCTTGACTCCATCAGTGAAAGCTGCCAGCCCTACCTTCTTGCAGTTGGTACAACAAAAAGTCACATTCATGCGTTCTACATCATAGTGGACAAGATTGCAATTCCATGTAAGGCAGCTGGTTCTCTTTGTGCTTTTGATGAATTGTTTAAAGCACATTTGTTTTTGGTACTGCCTACTGTGAGAGCCTGAGTAACAAGTACACATTTATTCAGGCGACAGTTTATAACATAGACATTGGGAAAGTCAAGGAAAGCCCAAGAGTGGCTGAGTTGAGGGCTAGATTTGTACAGTAAATGCAGATTTTGTAAAGGGCATGCTGACATGATTTGTTATATATGTCAGTCAAATCACTCGAATGCCAATTTGCTTGTTAGACACTTCAAGGTAATTCATGGGCTATGCCCTGGTAAAACACTTAGATTGAAATGTGGGGAAGTAGGGTGTTTCCATGTGTCAGGCACATTTTCTGGTTTTAGAAAACATGTAAAAAGAGCACATGAAGATGAAAATGCAAGTGCGTTTAATGAGGAAATGGCTACTGAAGGGGGACACGGTGGTACTGATATTGTGCAGGAGGATTTTGATGACTTGACTCCAAACACTCTTTCTGTTCCAGAAGTGTCTAACATGAATATTCTGGATATGTGTGCCTCAGCTGTTGCGCAGGTTCAGGCTGCAGGAGTTGGACAGGGCATAGTGAACAGTTTGGTTTGTTCTCTGGAAGAAGTTGTGCATGAAATACAAAATCAAGTTAAAGAGACAGCTCTCAAACACTTGCCTTCAGAAGATACAGAATGTATCAGTCAAATCAAGAAGTCTAAGTGAAATTGAAAATCCTTTCACACAATTAAATTCTGAGGCAAAGCGAAGCAATTATTTTTCTCAGAATTGGAGCATTGTTAGTCCTGTGGAGAAAGTACTTGGTGTCAGATTTGATAAAGGAGAAACAAAACCACAGGAACGTATGAACAGGTTATTGTAAGTGACAAGTTTGCCTATATACTTATCTTGGAAACAGTACAGTCTATATTTAAACATCCAAACGTTAGTGATATGTTAAGGCCAACATATTTACCTAGTGATTCCGTATATAGTGATTTTAAAGCATGCATCATACTGGAAGAGCCATCCTCTTTTTTGTAAAGAAAGAAATGCTTTGCAGATTCAGTTGTTTTATGATGATTTTGAAACTGCAAATCCGTTAGGATCTAAAAAAGGCATACATTAATTGGGGGTTATTTATTTTACTTTAAGAAACTTTTCACCAAAGTTTGGTGAACCTGGAGAGAATTCTGCTGGAACAAGGTCCATCGATTCTTTATTACACCTGTGCAGAAATGACACCAAGGTTCAGGATCCAGCTTCTGGAGAATGTGTAACTCAGTCAATGCAAATCATTTCCATATCTTTTGGGAATGTACTGTTCTGTCTGGGTATTGGAAGGCTATCCATCAGGCTCTCTTTCTCTTTCTCTCTCTCTCTCTCTCTCTCTCTCTCTATATATATATATATATATATATATATATATATATTAAAATATGTTTGTTGTCATAAGAAAAGCAAAGATTAGAAAAGGAGGATATATATATATATATATATATATATATATATATATGTGTGTGTGTGTGTGTGTGTGTGTGTGTGTGTATTTATATGCATAAAAGCATTTAAAGTGATGCAGCTGAATATGATCATAATGTAACTGTTTAGATATTAGACACTCATGATTGTGCTGATAATTGAACTACTAATACAATTGTTTGATACAATGTGAAAAGTCTTCCCCCAATAAAAAGAAAATTTTAAAAGATAGTCCATGTTCGAGTCATTGGTGCTAAAAAGTTGAGCCAAAAGTCTTTTATGATTTTGTCAAGTCATCAAATTCGTGACTTGAAATTTAACTTACCTTGGACAATATCTAGACTTTAGAATATTTGCATTGTTTTCTGGGCAGAATTTTTTGGCATAAAATTTGTATTAAACTGTTTTTTTTGATCTTACTTTTGTCATTTTACTTCACTGGTTACAACAACAAAGCAGCACATGAGTTGCTTGAAGTTGACATTTATTTGATCAAATATAGTCTTATTCTGTTCTCTCTTGTGAACAGAAAATGAAACCAGCATACAGAAAATATCAGACTTTTCTGTGTCTCATACTGTGAGGCTGCAGATCTGAGTGCTCACACACAGGGGGAGGAGTACTCTGTCTCAGACTGGTCACCTGAATGAAACAGGTATTTAAATTCAGTAAAAAAAAAGCAATACAATCACAGTAATAGTGTAGGAATCATAAAGCCCAGAAAAATCTTACTTGTTTGGTAGTAATCATAAACTTTGATCACAGCTGGTTTGAGGTTCTTGACTGGAAGCACCTGTTTAAGATGTAGCTGATAATTCATAGGAGTGTCCTTTGGCACCTTTGGAACAAACCAGACACTGTACTGTAAAAATGCTCCATTGTTCCTGTTCAATTTGCTGTGGAAATTAGACTCTTTTTGTTTCTTAAAATGTTTAAACAAGAACTTTCTCTCTCTCTCTCTCTCTCTCTCTATATATATATATATATATATATATATATATTATAATATAATATAATATATAATCAATATATATATAATATATATATATATATATATATATATATATATATATGTGTGTGTGTGTATATATATATATGTGTGTGTGTATATATATATATATATATATATATATATATATATATATATATAATGTATTAAGATGCTGAAACTGACTGCTCAACTGGCTAGTGTTTCAAAATGAACAGTGACTTTTAGATCTATGGAACAACATAAGTCAAAGTTGGAAATTGTGGTGCTGTGGAGCAAAAACCACAAGCTCTGCTCTAAGTGTGAAAAAATCCAGTCAGATTAATAACCCATGACCATCTTCTTATGGTGTACACCAAGAAAATGGTGCAGGCCTGAATGCGTGACCCCAACACTGAGGAGGTCTGGTGGCTCTGTTATGCTCTGGGAGACATTAAGCTGTCATGGTCTTGACCCATTAGAGCAGGGGTGTCCAATCATACCCATAAAGGGCTGGTGTGTCTGCATGTTTTTTAAGTTTCGAATAAGGCAGGGCAAGTTTATTTATATAGCACCTTTCATACACTGCTGTAATTCAAAGTGCTTTACATGAGAGAGCACTAGCACTACTACTACTACTACTACAAAGTAATTTAAGAAGTAATGTAAAGGAGAATTAAAATTAAAAATATGATTAAAACATGATTAAAACAGATTTCAAAAGAAAAGAATCATTAAATTAAAAATCAAATTAAACAAATTAAGATAATCAAAAATGTAATTAAAAAATTAAATTAGGAGAATAAGGTGCCATTACAGGAGAGAAGTGCTGTATAACTAAGTGTTTTAAACTGAGCTGAAAGCACGCTGTAACAGTAAAGTTTTGAGCCTGGGTTTAAAAGTGTGTAGTGTCAGGAGTCTTCTAATGCTCTCTGTCAACTGGTTCCATTTAAGAGCAGCATAGCAGCTAAACGCTGCTGCTCCATGTTTAGTCTTTACCTTCAGCAGGACTAACTGACTAGTTCCTAATGATCTGAGAGTTCTGCTTGGCTCATATCGATGCAACATATCAGATAAATATGCTGGTCCAACACTATTAAGCAATTTATAGACCAGTAATAGCATATTTTAGTCTATTCTGTAATTTATAGACCAGTAATAGCACCTTTTTGTCTATTATGTAACATACTGGCAGCCAGTATAAGGATTTAAGAATCGGGGTGATGTGTTCCCCTTCTTTTACTCCTAGTGAGAACCCTGGTAGCTGCATTTTCAATTAACTGAAGCTGTTTGTTTGCCTTTTTAGGAGTCCAGTTAGGAGATCATTCCAGTAATCAATTCTACTAGAAAAAAAGGCATAGACTGAGTTTCTCTGAATTAGAAAATCTCTAATCTTGTTGATGTTTTTGAGGTAATAAATGGCTGATTTAGTGACTACCATGACATGACTGCAAAAAAGTAAGATCAGAGCCCATTAGTATACCAAGGTTACATGCTAGTTCTTTAGATTTTAGGGCTCTCAAATCCAGATAGGTAACTAGTCTGTGCCTCTCGTTGCTATTCCTGAATAATATAATCTGTTTTATCTTTATTCAACTGCAGAATGTTTTGTCCCATCCAGTTAATGATGTGCTCAAGGCACTTACAAAGTGAGGCAAGGGGACCATGATTGTTTGGGGAGAGGGCCAAGTAAATCTGAGTATCATATGCATAGTTGTGATAAGATATCCTATAGTTTTGTAGTATATGGCTGTCACGCATCCCTCTGGATCGAACTGTCTGGAGAACTCCAATTCTCAGAACTCCCTTGGTGATCTTGTGACTGTCACACAACCAACCACAGCCAATTGTTGTTCCCCTTTGCCTGAATACTAATCTGACACATCTGTTTTGTTTGTCATATGACTTGAGGTATTGCTTCTTTCTCTTGAGCTACTGAGCATTCTTTCATGTATTGCCTTTTTCTGTATTGGACTGTGTTTTTGGGTTTTTGACTCTACTTTTTGCCTTTGCCCTGTTTTGATCGTGTTTGCCTACTTTTGTTATGTTTGTCCTTTTGTATTTTTGGCTTATTTTGGATTTGACCTGTGCTTGTCTTCTGACCATGAGTTTGGATCACATTCTAACCAGTAAAGCCTCCTTTTCTAATTTTATCCGCGGATGTCTGGTCAGTTGTGTCACCAAGCGGCCAATAGGAAGCATGTATAAATTAAGAGCAGCCCAAGAATTTAACCCTGGGGAACCCCACAAGTCACTTGCACTTGCTTTTAGAAATATTATTTTCTATTTTTACAAAGTTGCTCCTTCCTTACAGGTATGAACTAAACCATTTTAGGACAGATCCTGAGAGTCCAACCCAGTTCTCAAGTCCGTCTATAAGAATTTTATGGTTAATGGTAACAAAGGCAGCACTGAGATTGAGTAGTAGTAGAACAGATGTCCTATTTAAGGAAAGAAAGACAGTAAGTTGCTTGAAGATAATTTTCTCAATTATTTTTCCAATGAAAGGTACATTTAAAATTGGTTTGTAATTGCTCAATAGAGTTGCTTCTAGAGAGGCTTCCCAACTGTAGTTTTTAATTTGTTAGAAAAAATGCCTGACAGGAGTGAGGTGTTTACTATATGAAGTATGTCAGATGCTACTGAAACACATTCTGTAAAACGTGGTTGGTAAGGTGTCAAGACTACAAGTGGATGATTTGAGATGACACTATATTAAATAAATTTCATTATTGATAGCACTAAATTGGAGCATTTTAACCATGATATTTATATGTGGTGATGGAGAGAACACAGACTCTTTGGTGGATACAAAAATATTGATGGTTTGTCTGTAGATGACTTATGTTAGTTTTTCAACCATGGTGAAGAGTATTTTACTATTATTATTACTGTTACTATTATTATTCATAATGTTGTAGAAGAAGGATTGTCTAGTTTTGCATATATTGTATTGTACTCATGCAGCCTATCTTTGAAGATTTTTTTGTAAATCTGAAGCTTTATGCCATCTGCGGTCAGCCTTCCTACATTCTCTCTTTCGGAGTTCAATAGCATTCCTCCATGGCGCTTCCTGTTGGCATGACATGGTTTTAACTCAACAGAGTCAGAGCTAATTTGGCTCATGAAAAGTGTAGCTGTGCTGTCAATTATAAACCATTTCTTAAAGCAAACCTGTCTAGTCTTGATGTCTAGTGAGGTCCATATTTAAAAAAAAACACAGTAATGATATGACAAAGCAACATCCTTAACAGTGGCTCATATGTTGAGACCTTTTGAGATAACTACATTCAGAGATCCATAACTACATAAAGAGATCCTGGGCATAATTGTCATTGGAATTGTCAATATATGTTAATCACCAGCAATGACAAAATGATCAAAATCACCAGAAATAAAGCATAACATCTGTAAATTCACCAATAAAATTAGCATTATAACTGCTTGCATTGGAAAGAATCCTCAAATATAGCAGCTACACCTCCACTTTTCTAGCCAGCATGTGAGAGATTTATAAAATTGAAGTTGGAAGTGGTAGAGCCAACTCCATTAATATGGTTTCAGCACTACATTCATGTAACCATGTTTCTGTTAAAAGTGTGAAATCAACCCCATGGGCTGTAATTAAATCATTAATCAAATGATTAACCAAATGATAATCAAATTAATCAAAAAGACTTGTTTGTGAGAGATCTAACATAGACCTAACTTGGTATTCTAACTTGGTCAGGGCATTCTCAGTGGGGAGAGGATATTGTGGCTCTGGAGTGATGACAGTCATTAAATATTAAGGCTAACCACCAATGGGGGTGCACATGAAGAAAATTAGGTTCTCGATCAGATTTGTCTCCCCTCTTGTTGGTGTGCAGTCCATCTTGCCTAAGAAAATTCTCTCTTCCCAAAAAAAACAGGTTACAGTTGTCAATAAAGGTGTTTATTTGTCTTGCAGGTTTTATGTAGCCAGTTCTTTAATCGAAGTAGTCTTGAGAACATCTCGCTTCTCTCTACAGGCAGAGGACCACTGATAAATTGAGGTGGACCTCAATGGCAGAGCACAAGGGCAGGTGGCAGTGAAAAAACAAAATGAATAATCTGACTAAAAGTCTAGAAATGCTGGCCTAGGTGCCAGGGAAAAGCCTTAGCAAAAACTACTCCAAAGAGGAGTGTGGATAATCAAAGGCTCAAGAAAGGGAGGGAAAATGACAGAATAACTTTAATCTTTTTTTACTTTGTTCCCTTTGTCTTCCTTTATTCATTAATTTCTCTCTTTTTTAATTCTTATTCTCTTGTTACACGTGATTTATGACCAAGGCTTAGAGGGATCAGGAGTAAACTCCGAGAGACTTGAGAGCAATTATCCAAATACCAGCTTGATCAAGAGGTGCATGCACATGGCATGCAAACTCATGTCTGAGCACAGAACAAACAACGAGCCACTCTGAAGTACAGGCGAACATGGGTGTGACCGGTTGCCTGACCAGATAAGCAGGTGCTCCTGTAATCAAGTGAGGGGCTGAAGGTGGTACAGTAGGTAAAAAGGGGCTGCATAGGACTGGTTTCAGGCAGGAAACATGAAATGTTGGATTTACCCTTATAGACCTGGGCAAAAGTAGCCAGTATGCAACTGGGTTAACTTCCTGAACTCTAGGTGCAGAGACAAATCCTTGGAGGACAGCCACACTTGTTGCCCTGGGCAGAAGGAGGGCTCCAGTCTCCTACAGTGGTCAACAACTCGCTTATGAGCTCAAGATGTAGTCAGGACTTTGGCATGTGCTTTTTTTCAAGCTTGTTGACCTGCTGCTCAGCAGCACAAACTTCTACTTCCTCCTCTTGCACAAAGAAGAGGGGGGTGGTAACCAAAGTAGCATTCGAAGGATGACATCCCTAATGATGATGCCATAAGGTGGGCATATTCAGCCCATAGGAAGTGCTCAGACCAAGATGCGGGGATGGACAGTGCCAGACAGGGCAAGGTTCTTTCCATGTTATGGTTGCCTCTCTCCCTCTGCCCATTAGACTGAGGCTGGAAACCTGATGGCAGGCTGACTGTGGACTCCAGGAGCTGACAGAAGGCTTTCCAAAAGCAGCTCACAAACTGGGGGCCTCTATTGGACACAAGATCTTGTGGCAGGCCGTGTATTCTAACTATGTGGCTGAAGAGCAGCATAGCAGTTTCCTTGGCTGATGGACATTTTGGTGGTGGGATGAAGTGGCATGCTTTGTAGAAGCAGTCAACCATGACTGACACAACTGTTTTGCCCTGGGAGGCTGGGAGACCTGTTGTAAAGTCCAGGGACAGGTGTGACTGGGGACAAGAAGGAACTTGAAGAGGGTGAAACAAACCTGCTGGATGGGTTCCTGGTTCCTTATTCTTGGTAATTCCTTATTCAGGCTCATGTCAGAGGGCCTTCTGAATAGCAGCATCAAGGTCCCACATTATGGGGCTAGGATCTGTGTGGCTGGGAGGAGGAGTTTGGGACTACAATCTGGGATGGAGGGTTCCCACTGTCTAGAGAGGGCATCAGGCTTAAGGTTCTTGATTTTTGGTCAATAAGAAATAAAAAAAGAAACAGTTGAAAAAATAGGTCCCACCTTGCCTGATGGGGAATCAGATGCGTAGCATTCTAAATGTAGGTCAGGTTTTTGTGATCGGTCCAGACCACAAACTGATGTTTGGCCCCCTCCAGCCAATGCCTCCACTCTTCCAAGGCCAGCTTAACAGCCAGTAGTTCCCCTATTCTCTGCATCAAAATTACGTTCAGCAGTGGTAAGCCTATGGGAATAGAATACACAGGGATGGAGTTTCTGATCAGATCCAGACCTTTGTGAAGGGACGGTGCCCTCCCACCTCAGAGGCATCCAGTTCCACAATAAAAGGTGCTTCAGGGTCTGGTAAGCGGAGGCTGAGGTGAGCCTATGCTTGAGGTCCTTAAAAGCCCTTTGGACCTCATGGGTCCACTGAAACCGGCATTGGGACTTCTTTGTTAGGGTAGTGAGAGAGGAAGCTACACTAGTAAAGTTCCACACAAATTGCCAGAAGAAATTGGTGAAGCCCAAAAATCTTTGGGCCAGCTTAACAGAGGTGGGGCGAGACAACTTCAATTTTTGTGTTTCTGCATTTTTCTTACAAAAAACCTCCTGAAGATCCAGGTATTAAGGGGGAACTTGGGAGATACCAGGAATCTCGAGAGAGTCTTCTGATAATGGGAGAGTGATTTTAGGTTCCCTGATGCAAAAACTTAAACACTGGGGTCCCCATGCCATGACTCATTGTGCCACTCAATCGATTTGAGGATTGTGGTGGAGCAGCGAGGGAAACCCCAGGATAAGTTGCACTCCTGGCATCAGAAGAAGGAGTACAGAAATGCGTTCAGTGTGAGGACCTTCAAGGTCACAGGGAGAGTCTTCTGTCTTACAGTCCCTGACCCCAGAAAATGTTCTAGTTTCTCAAGGGATAAGCTCTGGCTGCCAGAGAGGAATCAATAAAACTTCCTGCAGTGCCCAAATCCAGGAACACTGTGACCGATTTCTTCATGTTTCCAGGAAACTGTTGCAGGGAGATAAATCCCACAGGGAATGGACTAGGGAGGAGTGACAGGCCCTGGCATTTACTGACAGCTTGGGACTAAGGGCTCGAAAGTGATCTGGACTCCCACAGTACAGATACACCTCTCCCTCACACAAGCATCTCACTCTTGTTAAGAGAAGCGGGTGCTCCCTAATTGCATGCACTCTTTGGGGGGTTTAGGGGGCTTTCTAAATGGGGAGTTAGGCAGTTCAGGTTGAATAGAGAGCCCAAGAGGATGTCTGATATGAGAAGCTCTGCATTCTTTACATCTTTCTTGCAGGCGATTGTCCAGTTTGAGGGTAAGCTCATACAAGTCCTCAATGTATGTGGGTGGGCCTCGGGTTGCACATTCATCCGTCAGTTCATCTGCTAATCCCTGCTGGTAAGTGGCCATGAGAGCCTCAGAGTTCCAGCTGCTTTCAGGTGCCAGTGTCCAGAACTCAGTCACATAATCTGCTACAGAGCGACTGCCCTGCCGAATGTGGAGAAGGTGAACGGCTGACTCTATACCCCTAACTAGATTGTTAAATGTGCTAAGCATAGCCTTCATTAATTATTTAATATTACAGCATTCAGCAGGCTGATGCTCCCAGACTGAGGTGGCCCAGGCAAGCGCCCTTCCTGTAAGGAGCTTGGCACATTCAGAAGGGAGGCGAGATGGTTGCTGTTAAAAGGCAAGAGAGCACTGCAGGAGGATGGGAGATGGGGCTCAGAATGACTGACAGTAAGGGGGACTGCCTGGACTAAGGGATCACTCCCCAAAACCTTATCAGATTGGTAAGGCTGGGTAGTGAACTGTGTAGGTTTCACTACTCCTTGTAACTGGATTAACAGAGACTACAGCTGTGACAGAATATCTTGCAGGACATGTACATGTCTAGCAAGTGCAGACTAATCAAGGCTGTTCTTAAATGATCTAGCTCTGATGGGAGTCATGCTGTAACAAGGTTTGCCCAGAGGTGGAATTGAACCAAGGCCTCCAGGTACGGGAAGCCAAAGCATTGCTGGTTGAACCACTGGCTGTGGACAGAGGGGGACCTCAATGGCAGAGCACAAGGGCAGGTGGCAGTAAAAAAAAAACTCAAATGAATAAGGTAACTGGATATCTAGAAATGCTGGTCCATGTTCCAGGGAGAAGCTTTAACTAAAACTAGGAGAGAGGAGAAACCAAGAGACACCATACACTGGGACTTAGCTGAGAGGGTAACCGACCCATGTGCAGCCAAATCAGCTACACAACCACTCAAAAACTAAACTGAAAGTGTGGCTAGTCAAAGGCTCAAGGTCTTGTTTCTCTGGGTCTGACAACAGGATAGGTGACAGGGCTCCTGCCAGTGGCAGGCTGAGACTGACCTGTAACAGGTTCTTTCTGCATTATGTGTGCTGCCTTTAGTAGACTCACTGAGGCCTTGTAGTGGGTCAAATCTGTCCTGCAAATGAAGTGACTGGGACCAATATTCTATGTTGGCTTTGTGCTGTGGCCTCTGAGCAGCAGCTTTAGCATTAGCATGATGGGCTGCCAGCTTTACTCACATTAGCAGCTCTATCCACATGTTCTGCTGGCCCAGCTCTGTGTGTCTCCACTGCCTGTTGCCCTGTTAAGCCCTCTGTCTGCTGTCTGTTTCACACACTCCCACACGCTACTCCTCATGTAACGCAGGAATGCTAGTCCTTAAACTCCAACAACAAGCTCCAAAAACTCGCTTCCAAAACTCATTTTTTGTAGAGTTCTGTAACAGTTCTGACAGCACATGTGTTCTGAAACTTGAGTAGTCATTTTGCAATTTTTTTTTCTTTGTCAGCCAGCAGGAATACTTGTAATTCCTATGTCTATAGCACTATTATAAAAATACAAAAACCAAGAAAAAAATATCCACTTTTGGCTTCATAGAGGTCTTAACCTTTCTATATGTAAAAAGCTCAAACTATAGCTTAAAAAAACCCATGAACATCTGAAAATAAAGAAGAGAAATGAGATATATGCAGAGAAATGTCTAAAAGGCAAAGAAGTAGGACATACAAGCACATCTGAGGTATATATTTGCCTTAAAATAACACCTCCAACCAAACAAGTGGATTCTATTCATTTTTTTGACCTCTAGCGAATAGTTTTATAAACAATCAATGTAATTCTTAGTTTGTTTTTTCAAATATGTAACTCATGGGAATATGCAGGTAAATTCCAGGGTTCTTGCCTGGGTTGGGAACGCCTGGAAAAGTATGTGAAAATTAATTTCCAGGCCAGGATATGTATGGATGATGTATTGCCAAAATAACGTACACTAAATTTCTGACAAGAAAAAGAATATAAAAATAAAAAAGTCAGCTAGATATGCTATATGCTACAGACACTTCTCTGCCCTTCCAGAGTCTCTGTTTACACAAACCACTTCTGCTGCTAAGTTAGCACAGGGAACCGGTTATCTTCCATGACATGGTTACCAGCAGCAAACTGTAAAAAAGCAGCTAATGAAGTATGACATAGCCCTACATAGAATTTACTCAGATGTCTATGATATCTTCACAGTACTGTATATGTGATATAAAGATAGTAAGATGTTTTCACTCACCTCTTTTATATACATGAGCACATGGTCATCTTTTGAATCGACTCGCTCCACAAGTGGGCTGTCTTTTAGCTGAGGAAACAAAATAATTACTTCTCTGCAATTTAATAAATATTTACGTAAAGGAACTGGCAGATCTGAACAGCAATGTGAGGACAAATGAAACAGTCGTGATACAACTTTTTTTTTTTATACAAGCCACATTTTGTAAAATGAAAGTGCAAAAACACTTACTTTTATCACTGAAGTTAAGGTTAGTGTTAGCCCTGTGTGTGCGCGCGCGTGTGTGTGTGTGTGTGTGTGTTACAATAAACACTGCTACTTACATCCCTGGGATCTGCTGTGAATCCTGATAAGATTTTTATATCCACTATGACCATGTTAGTGCTGTTTAGAGCCCCATTATATCTGAAGAAAAAATTGAAAAAGATTAGTCATAAATCATCAAAATTCACATTTACATCAAATGCACCGTCTTTAGGACAGAAAACAGAAACAGACAGTTCCATATTGAAGGTAACTTTAGCAAACTCTTTTATGAGGAAGTCGCTGTGGTATAATGCTTACATGGCAAGCATTATACCACAGCGACTTCCTCATAAAAGAGTTTGCTAAAGTGTATGTATTTAAAAACACTTAAACTGGTAATTTCCTTTAAAAAATCAGAATAACTGCAGAAAAAGTCTCTTTATTATCTAAAGTTGTCAGTCTATAGTTTCCTCCTTATTATCTGAAGTTATCAGTTTCCTCATATCAAATTATATTTTTATCAAAACAACATTCGTACGTGACTGTGAAGTTGATGGCCAGAGGTTGTCCAAATGATTTTGTACAATCTCCTTCAGTTTTAGCCTTGATGTGTAATGTACTGGTTTCAGCTGTTGTGGGGACATTGTAGAAAAGGGCCATCTGCAGGTGGGGATAAGAGAGATCAAACCAGTGAAACAGCAAATAACCAGACAAAGTATCTCTTAAAAAAAGAGACAAAAGCCTGCATAAAGGTTTCTGAATACAGGTATTAGTACTGGTTTTTTCTCAAAGAAATGTTCTGCTACAAATCTGAAGACTTGGAGACATGCATTACCTTGCATTGAGTTTAAACAGACTGCATTTTAATGTAATGTTATGCTTGCTAATCTACATTTTCACTTGCTAGCCCTATAATGACCAGCTTCAGTTGGCATGGTTGGATTCCTGCTATTGCTGATTTCCCCAGACTAGTACCCTTGCTAAAAAATTGACAGCTAGCTTGGCCTGCCGCTGCCAGCACCATTAACCATTTTTACAGATAAGATTAGGTAGGGGCTCTCACCCTTTCAACCCCAAAGTCCACTTGTTTATGACTGCAAAACATAGTGGCTGTGCTGATACTGAAAACCTGAGAATCAGGGACTGACAACAATCAGATCATCCATCCATTTTGGTTCAATCACAGAAAACAAAATTTGCAGTTTGGTTAAAAAATATAACATGGACCGTGATTTGGAGCTGCTGTCAATCACGTTTTCACTGGAAATACTACACTGGCTTTCCTCAAGAGTAATTATTTGGTCTCTTTACTTTAAAGGGGTTTTTGTGATTCATTTGAAAGAGGCAAACCTCACTCCACTCACTGGACTGGATTAGCATCATCATAATCAGCACTAATAATAAACTGTACTTGATATCTTCTTCTTTAGAATAGGTTTATCAGTTTGAATTCAACCACTCAGGTCAAAAATACGATGAGCCAAAATCAAATGCATCTCTTCATTATTATTTTATTTTACTGCAGCTCATGTTGGAGAAACGATATGCAATCAAATAGAGGTCTGTAATGAGTCAAACGTTAAAACAGGCAGATTATGGTGACAGTACTGGCGACATGCTAGAAGATGAGGAAAGCAAGTTCTACTGAAGAATTCCCTATTTTCAATATAGAATTCATTCCCACCAGCAGTGAACTGAACTAGAGTTTGCTTGGAAGCATAATGAGACCCGCATTTTTTGTCGGACAGGTTTAGATGTCTGTTGCAGATCTGAGTACAGGTGGAGAATTCATAGATGTCAAAAGAGCAAACTATAGAAAAAATCTGATTGGCTCGCACCAAACGAGGTGGGTGTAAAAGCACCCTGAGAAACTTCTCCATCTCTGGCACACTAACTGTCTACAACGTGCGGCCATGGCTACGTTGTCTCAAACTGATGACGTTTATTTATGCCTGCTCCTACAGTGTTCTTATTTGTACAAATGTTTGTTATAGTTTGATAAAATGTGGTTCTTCAATTCTTAATTATTTTATCTTTTTAAGTTAATAAGTTAATCTTTTTCCCACTTTTATGACTTAAAGTGACATTACCGGCCCAACTACTGCCTCCCCCTGAGTACAGGCCCACTACAGGGTGCTTCAAGGCACCACAAGCTGAGAAACCTGCTTTAAGGTATTACCTCTGCATTGCTGTCAGAGGATACCTGCATGGATTCTCTGGGGGTTGCCCACATAATATCAACGACACTGAAACATTAGCAAATGCCAGCATTTAAGTCTAGCCAATAGCATGTTTTCAAACAGTCTCTGTACTTGTAGCTTTTATCCCATTTTAAAAATTCATCTCGAAACAAAAATGAATTCTTCTACCTGCTGCTTATGTAGTAACTGTACCTGACCATAAGCAGTACCTTAGGTGTACCTTCCTTTCACTATGGCATCCTTTAGCAGGGCTGCCTAGGCCTTTCTCAGCTACAGAACACTAGTTATGAATATAACTGTGGTACTATGAATTCCAGAAGACTGTCAGAGTTTTTAGTCCATTGGAACGTGCAAGAATATTTTGGACAATGCTGTCCATGTGAACACTCTTAACATATATACTACTCATAAAATGTTTAGAGAGGTGGTTTGAAAATCTTTATGCAAACTCCATGAATGTAGGGCCAGGAAGATCAAGACACACTGACCTGCACGGAAACACAGGTAGAGCCCTTCACCAAAATGCTGTATTTGCCAGGAACATCTTGTAGTGGTCTCTCCTGGTACAATAACTTGTTGTCCTGGTTCACATCAAAGTGGTGACTCTCTTTATCTGACTTCACAGTTACTGTGCTGGAGCCATCTGAGCTGAACACTTTGGTGGAGTACAGAGCCAGAGCCTGGAGGGCCACCACTGTGTCCTGATCCAAACACAAAATCATTGAGGAAGATTCACAAACTTCAGTGTCTATATAGATGCTTACCTGAGTTCTAATACTGAGAAGGACCTCTGTTCCCACAGAACACTCTGTCTTCTTTGTAGCATGGATTTAGGAATGACAACCTTGATATCTCTTTGTATACATTATAATGTTCAGAATACACTTTGAGTACCTGGGTGGAGGAGAAGCCTCCATAAGGATTCTGCTGCCTCACCAGCCAGCTGACAATCCTGTTAGCATAACCCAAATCAGCAGCAGTGACTTCAGCTGTAGTGAGAACAGCTGCCAGAACATAGGAGCTGATCTCCACTGCTAAGGACCCGGAGTCATCTGATGCAGACTGAGACCAGTGAAGGCGACCATCTATATAGAGACACAAGAGATGTGATAAAGTCTAATTAGCTTATGTAGAAATAAAAAGAGATAAACCACAACAGTACTGACACTAACACAGCCCAAAACAGCTTAACATTTGAGCTTAAACGTTTCATGATGTAACTGTTACAGTTATTCTAAACATTTCATACCTCCTGAAATGGCAACACTATCCAACTTCTTCAGCAGCTGCTCTCGAACATCATGCTCTCCAGCCAGACTGAAAGTGTAGGCCAGCAGTGCCGTGGCATAGGTGTTTGTCAGGTTGCCAATAGAGGACTTTAAACATGATAATCCTTTACTCACAACAGGATCCTACAATCAAAAAATGTCAAAAAGTGTAGAAGAAAATGTAATTGTAATTGTAATATTGTGCCCTAAATTATATTTAATCAATTACATGGTAACATCATAAAATCAAAAATCATCCCACAGAGTAAGTCTCTACATTTAAATCTCTGCTTTGACAGGATCTGCTGGATGATGTGTTTAATCCTTTGAAAAAAATAAACAAAAAGAAAAATAAATGTCAGATGACCTTCAGTCTGTATACTACATCTAACAGTCAAGCAATACAGATTGTTCTGCTGAGACAGTGTACAGTGCTGCTTGAATGTTTGTTCTTTACCATGATGTGAATTTCTACAAAACCTAAATAAAGAGCTGATCATATTTTAAGTCATAACAATTGATAAGAGGGGAACTCAGTAAAACAAATAACACAAACAATTACATATTTTTTCATTCATTTATTAAACAAAGTGATTCAACATGTCTTTGTTGGCAAAAGTGTGTGAACACTTGCTCTCAGCAACTGGCATCACCCCCTGCAATATTTATATCTGATTAAGCTCTAGACTTTGACTAAGCCATTCTGAAATGTAACATTATTTCTTCTCCAACCATTCTTTGTAAAGTGACTGGTGTTTTAGGATTGTTGTCTTTCTGTAGGACCGAACTTCTGTTGAGGTTCAGTTCATGGATAGACACCCTAAAAACTTTAGTATTTTTGATAAAATCTAGAATTCATAGCTAAATCAAATGATGACAAGCTGCCTGGTCCCAGTAGCAGCAAAACAGCCTCAAACAAAGATGCTGCCATCACCGTGTTTCTAAGTTGGGATGAGATTTTTATGCTGGATTGATGTTTTTTGTTTTTTGCCAAACATAATATTTCCCAATTAAGACATAAAAATCTATTTTTGCCTTAACAGTCCACATAACATTAGTTGAACATAGTGTTAGTTTAGGCAGGCTACAAAGTCAAGCTCAGGGCCTAATCCCAAATCACCAGCTATCTGCTGATCATGTGATACTCATGATTTGTAAAATTTGTTAGGTCATTTATTTAAACTGCTTTAGCCTGTCCATTCTTGCCACTCCTATGCAATCTATTTTGCAAACCCCTGCTAGCTGGTGGTTTGCTTGATATGGTCGTTTGTCACATGCACATGGAAGAGCAGGGAGGTCCCAGAATAGAGTTATACCGCCAAATATAACTACTGCAAATAAATATTTCAGAAGCAATAGGCCCTGCTTGTGTTTATGGTAGATCCACTACATCAATATGTACGGTAGTCTGCTGCCTTAGGGAATAATAGTCATATGGCTCTGCACAGTAGTTTGTGTTGAGCACAGCCCACACAGCCAGCTCAGCAGGAAAGCAATGTCTTAACAACACTAAATAAAATAGGTAAGGGTTATTTCATTTGGTTGTTTAGTACAGAAACATGTAAAATGAAGTTGGCTGCCTGTAGTGGGTTTTTAAACAATGACAGCATGTGTGCAAGTTGACATTTTACTATCTAGAAGAGCACTGTGGTACCATTTTGCTGGTGGTGATTTTTATCCAGTTGGAATATACTGTGTTTGGCATTCACTGATGCATGCTTGTCTTCAGTCTTTACAAGAACAGGCTTATGTCACTATTTAACTGCTCTAAGGAATCCTTTTAATGTTACATTTTATGTGAAAGTTCTAAGAGTGATTAACATCAGAGTTGTTGCCCAGATATTTCTGTTATTCTGTAAGCTTAAATTTACAGTTTAATAAATTAAAAGCTATTTGAATTTTTTGGATTGCTCTGCATGCCTCTCAGGAGAAACTTGCAGTATATTGCTTTAATCATTACACATACATTGGCTAAATTTGTCTGGGCACTTATTTAAGCTGCTTTAGTCTGCTCATTCTCGCTGCTTCCTCTGTAAGCCTCTTCACTACCTCCTGCTGGCTGGAGGTTTGCCTGGTATGGTCATTTAGGGGCTCTTTCTGCTGCTCTCCCTGTCTTAGGATTTCTACATGGAGGGCAGAGAGGTCCCAGAACAGAGCCATACTGCCAAATATAGCAAAATAACAAATAACCAACAAAATATTCTCTTTGATGAAGTGGTCCTCACTGGAATTGAATGTAGCATTAGTTTATCTGATCTAAATCAGCTGATGGCTCAGCTGATTGCCTGGTATACATACAGGTAATTTATTTAGGCTGCTTTAGGCTGCCCATTCTAGCAACTCCTCTGCAAGCCAGTTTGCAACCTGCCTCCATCCCAACTCCACCTTCACGCTGTGTCTGACTTACTTAATGTCAGGGTTTTGTCATTGATGCCTGCTCAGTTCTGTCTTTCTGCTGCTCTCCCTGCCTTAGGCTTTTCAAGTATGCAGATAAAAGGGCAGGGAGATCCCAGGACAGAGCTATACTGCCAAATATAACTTACTGCAAATGAAAACAAAATATTTTCTTTGATTAAGTGGTCCTAACTGAATTTTAGTCTTCTGGCTCATCCAGGTGGTCTATGGGAAGCTTTGAACAGGCAACAATGTTGTGGATTTATAGTGGATTTCTCTATGCTATTATTCCATGTGTACTTTTACTTCAGTGTTTGCCTGATGGTGTACTCTCACATGAGCACTCACATGAGCCAATGTAAGAGAGGCCTGCAGATCCTTAGACGTTACCCAGGGGTTCTTTGTGATCACACAGATTATTATAAGCTATTCTCATGAAGTCATTTTTGTGGAATGACCACTCTTGGGAATGGTACTGAGTTGACTCTAGTTGTCTGCCTGACAGTGGATCAGTGAAGTCCACATTCATGAGAAACTGTTTTAGAGCCTCCCTCAGCATAATAAGCAATGGCAAACGTTTTTCTGAGATTCTTCGAAATCTCATTTGACTGGACATGGCATGCACTAACAAATGTGTGTGGTAAACATCAGACTTTGATCATGAAGATTCAAGTTGATGTTTTTACATAGGGTAGGATCGGCCACATCTGACTGTCATCCAATTGATTGAATCTCTTGACCCTAATTATCTCCCATACCAAACTGATAATTCTAAAGGTTCACATACTTTATATACATGTTAAATCACTCTGTTCAATACATGAATAGAAAACTGTAGTGTTTATTGGGTTCTCTTTATCTAATGGTTAAAAGATCTGATCTCATTTTAGGTCAAATTTATACAGAAATGCATATAATGCTAAATGGTTTAGAAACTTTTAAGTGACACTGTACATCTGGCCTGTTATTTCATATGGGCATATGAATGTGAAGTATATTTATCTCAAGTGGTGGTAAAGATATTCAACTTAAAACACAATGTGTTATGAATGCCTCGCTGGAAAAGCATTTGTCCTTAAAGGGATAAGGGGATCTCCGAGGCCTGAATATCATTATACATTGATTTATATGTGTGATTCTGGTCATACAGCTGGGATAGGCTCCAGCACCCCACCGCGACCCAGAAGGATAAGTGGTTTAGATGATGGATGGATGGATGGATGCATTCTGGTCTTCATGGGAAAATGAATCTTGTATACTTTTTTTTCCAAAAAAGGGTGGCAGTTTAGAGATCAGTATATTTACAGTATCAGCATTATTGATGACCTCGACAAATCACAGCAGCACTACTGATATTAAGATGAAGATGACTTCTGATCTGCAAATTTGTGCCTGTAAATATGCAGCAGCAGGTGAGGAGACAAGATACATTTGCCAATTCATTTTATTTGAAACCAGGTTTGCGATCTGTGTCTAAACAAGTTGAAACAAATTGTTTGAGGATCCATTTAGACAGCAGCTGGAAGTAAAAAAGTCTAACAACAGGAAAAATAGGAAACAAATCTGCAACACAACTAGAGCAAAACTGAAACTTGTGAACTAGCCAACACAAAAACAGTGTTGACATCAGGTGATTATCACACAATAAGCAACCAAGAAAACAAGTACTTCGAATACTGACAATGCACAGAAACCCCTACGTCATTGTGACAACCCCTACCAATGTGATCTCCCTAGCCATGATAACAAACTCACCATATGTGGAGCCAAATTTGCAGTGGGAGCAGGGATAAAAGAGGGGTGTGGACCAGGGACTTAAACAGGACAGGAGTGAAGCTTAGGGACAAGGGTCTAGAAGGACATGGTATGAGGTGGTGACAGAGTCTAAGGACTGGGTATGTCAGCAGACTAAGGAACTAGCATGGAGACACAGGGACAGGACACTGAAATCTAGCAGATCAGGACACTTAGAAGTCTGCAGAAGGACTCTTCTGACACCCTAAGAGTAAATGCCAACCGAACAGCATTTTTGTCCCAGGTAAAGCTGCATCACTGTCCTTAGCCACAAGGCAAACAAAAATAGTGACGTCCTCAGCTATGATCTATGAGGAAATGGAGCAACAGTGCCTACAACAGCAGGTGGGGACACTAAAGAGGTGGCGTCTTTAGCTGCTAAAACTGGAACAGCAGCTCCTGCAAAGTCTCTATAATTGCAGCATTTACAACTGTGGCACAACTGTAGTCATCGGGGTACACTATGAGCACCCAGGGATGGACCACGTGGTCCACTGATTAAGTCTGCCATGGGTCATGAGGACATCCTGGTCCTCATGAATTACACCACTCACTATGCAAACTGTGGTGCTGTACCAGGCTGTTGCCTGTTGAAATTCATGTTTGAAGTATGCCAGAGCTCCTGTGTGTCCTCCAAGGTGCTGATTCACCACCATATGCCCTGTTTCAGCACCAGTGTTGTGAGCCAAGCTAGCAAGTGCCGGCAAAAGGGGCCCTTATACTGTAAACGTCTTATTTGTTTACTTATGCCATTATATGCTGTTGCCTCAGCAGATTAGCTAACAATAAGCTTTGGTATAGCCTTACTTTCTGTACATTTTTTTACATTCTTGCCATTAACTTAGCTTAGCTTATCTTTAGGCCTTGCTGTTTTTTATTCTGCTTTATTGCTACTCAACCTGTTCTCTGTTATATTTCAGCTTTTATTAAAACCTTTCAGTGGTGTCAAATCTCTGGTCCAGTCTGGTGTTTTACACAGAGCATTGCCAAGACATGAACAGTGGCTTAAATAACTAATGTTTGAAACAGATTATTTCATGTAATTTGGATGTTTACTTCAAATTATGAATCTGTGAAGTACACTAACACAGAGATCATGAGACAGTACAACACTGAACATGATAATAGTTCCAGTACTTAGGACTGCAGGATGTTTGCTAGGACTGCTCAATATATGTAGGTTAACATAGATATATGTTTTACAGTTTACACAGGTTAGTCAGTGTCCTTACCTCAGCTGTATGGCCCAGTTCAAGCAACGACGCAGTGATGTAAGCTGTTATGGTCACATCATCATTTACACCACCCTACAATACATGGGAATGTTACTCAAAATAAAAACTAATTTGTTCATAAATTCATTGTGTAGAATTTGTATTGCCCAAAATATGTAGACACCTGACCATCACACCTATTTGACCTATACGTCACCTTCCAAAACCACGGGCTTTAATATTGAGTATAATACTTGCTGTTATAACACCCTCCACTCATCCACGAAGGCTACCCACAAGATTTCTGAGGGTGTCTTCAAAACCAATTTCATGAAGCTCCTGACACACAGTTCTTGTGTTGATGTTGCTTGCAGAAGCAGTTTGGAATGCTGTAGTGAGTGATACAACAGAGAACAGGTGATTTTTATGAGCTACATGCTTCAGCACTCTGTGGCCCCTCTCTGTGAGTTTGCGTGGTCTACTGTATTGTGGCTGAGCTGTTGTTGCTCCTGGATGCTTCTATTTCACAGTATTAGCACTAACAACACTTGCAGATCTAGCAGTGCAGAAACGTCATGAACTGACTTGTGGCAAAGGTGACAGTTTAAAATCGCTGTTCTCTCCAGTTCACCACAACCCATTCTGTTGCCAGTGTTTGTCTATGAAGATTGCATGGCTATGTGCTTGATTTAGCAATGGGTGTGGCTGAAACACTTTAACCCAATAATAAGGAGGGGTGTCCACATACTTCGGGCCATATAGTATATGTTGTATCTAATTACACACCTTCATTCTGTTGTTGAACAGTTGTCCCTGTCTTGTAAAACAGCCATCTGGTCTCTGCTTATTTATAATCCATTGCTTTGCACTGTCAATGTTTTGTGGATCAATAAAGGTGTACCGCTGTGCTTTGCCAAAGGTCCTCAGTACAAAAGCAGTTAACCTGGTGGTAGAGATATTTGTATCTAGATTCAAAAGTGTCTATTTTACAACATGTTCCAGTATAATACAGTTTATAGCAACTAAAAATTGTTAGATGAAAGTTTGACTATCTAGTCATAATGTCCATGTTCAGTAGTGTTATGCTTAGTGCTGGTATGTAGAATCATTTTTTCAAGAAGTTACCATGTATTTCCCTCTCCTCTGCCAAATGTGCTGTATGCACCATCATGATGCTTGTAGTTCAGTTGCCTCTGATATCCTGTGAAAAGTCAAATTATTCTCAATTAATTGATTAATACATTTTTGTTCAGCTCAGTTTAGCAACTGAGTACTCAGTAGGTCTAGTGATGCTTCTTCATGATCACAAATTCTCTCACCGCTCTTAAGGAAACCTGTAGCTCTCTCACGAATAGCTGCAGTGAGCTGTCCAGTGTTCTCCAGGTACTGAAGAATGTAGATGTTGGGGGAAAGGATAGCAATGTTTTGTTCCCCACAGCCATATGGCATCTTCAGCAGTCCATCAATATTCTTTAGTGCACGGCCCAGTATGTCTCCTACAAAAGAATCCATCAATATTTATTCAAACAAATGTTGTCTTTGCAGCTGGAAAAATAAATCTGCACTCTCCTAATAACCAGACCACACCAAATAATTAAACCATAATACTCAATTCAGTCAAGGAAAAAGAAAATACACCATCCTTCATGTTTTTGATTTTTGGGGGCCTAAATAACAGATTTGTGGTCCTCACCAACTTCTACAAACAAAAAATTACCTCAACAAAAACACAACAGATTTCAGTATATAATTATTTTTTTTAAAACGTTGAAAAACCAGATGGGAAAAAGTAAATACATCGTATAATTTAGTAACGTGTAGACCCACCTTTAGCAACAATAACTTGAAGTGAATGTTTTTTGTAGAGTTTATTAGTCTCTCACATCATTTTGAAGAAACTGGTAGCCCACTCTTCTTTAAAACATTGCTTCAGTTCATTGATGTTTAAGGACATCTGTTTATGCACAGCTCTCTTAAGATCCCACCACATCATTGTAATGGGGTCGAGGTCTGGACTTTGACTTTGCCATTCAACACAATCAGCACCTTGATTTTTTTTTCTTCTTTAGCCATTCAGATATTGAGTTGCTGGTTGCTTGGAATCATTGCCCTGTTGCATGATCCAGTTTTGGCCCAGCTTAAGCTGATGGACAGCTGGTCACATTTGTCTCAAGAATATTCTGGTGTGAGGTAGACTTTATTGTTGTCTCAATGACTGCTAGTTTCTCAGAAAGATTAGCAACTGTCTTGAATGTTATGCATTTGTAAAAAAGTCCTTTTTCACTGTAGCATGGTGAATTTAAAACTTTTTAGAGATGACCTAATAAACCATGGTGTTGGTGATCTGTAATCATACAATATATAATTGATAATTGTGATATTTTTACAAACAGTGACATTCAGAAAACATTGAGTTTTTTGTAGATATCACCCAGGTCTAGTCTACATTACATGATGACCTTTGCCCCCAAATTTTCTAAATTCAAAGTGATTTTCTCGATTGGGGTCTTGATTAGAAGGGATTGATAGTGTGGATAATCTGGTAGTTTGAAAGGGGAGACCTGTAGTGTGAGGTGTTCAGCAATGTAACTAAATGAGCGATTTAAGCAACAGCAAATGGAAAGGAGGTGAAGAGACGTGCATGCACGCTGCTTGTTCAGCACACGACGGAGACAGAGGAGCTGTTTGTTGAACACATGCAAAGAGTCAGTCTCTTTATCCTTTCAAGTCAGTTGCCAGTTTGTAGTAAAATATTTCTCCAGCTCTCACTGTGATATCTGCATTTCTTAAACTTTCTTTGTTTTTGTTTATTTCCAGTGTTTTGGTTACTCAAATCAGATTAGTTACACTACTTAACATAAGGTAGTTCACACCAGAAAGATCCTTGTTGGCTTGTTGGTGGCTCTCTGGAGAAGATGTAGAAATGCACGTGCATATATGAGAAGCTCTGACAGCAGGGATTTCAAACTGTGGTCCTGTCAATTCATCTGGAAAATCTCCACTCCTTGCCTAATAAAATGTACTAGGTGCCTCTCCTCAACAAGACAAACAAAAACTTTGCATGCTTTGCTGCTGTTTGCTTCACTAAGACTTGGCTCAGTAAATCCATCCCAGACAGTGAATTACCTCTGCAAGGCTTTCATCTACACCGACTGCATAACGGAGCTTTCAGGGAAACCGAAAGGCGGTGGAATTTGCTTCCACATTAACGAAGGTTGGTGTACAGATGTCACCATGCTAAATGAATACTGCAGCCCAAACTTGGAGGCATTGTTCCTAAACTGCAAGCCATTTTATTCACCAGCTGATCAGAAAACTGGCTTGAAACAAAAATATATGGAGTCACACTTTAGGGATTTTAACACAGCAAAATTAAACCACAAACTGCCAACATACAAGCAGCATATTAATTATTCCAGCAGGGATAATAACTCACTGGACCACTGCTACACTATTCTTAAAGATGCATATCGCTCTGTCCCCCAGGCAGTTTTGGAGCTGTCTGATCACTGCTTGGTTCATCTTGTTCCAACTTACACGCAGAAACTAAAATCTGCAAAGCCTGTAGTAAAAGCAGTGAAGAAATGGACCAGAGAGGCAAAGCAAGAACTGCAGGACTGTTTTGAATGTACCAATTTAAGTGTTTCTTAAGCTGCAACTGACAACCTGGATGAATTGACTGACACTGTGACATCTTATGTCAGTTTTTGCAGAAAAAAAAAAAAAGTGTTCGTCAACCAAGACCTTTCCAACATGCAACAATTACCATGGTTCACAACCAAACTAAAACACCTTCGTCAGGCCAAGGCAGAGAAGTATACAGAAGTGGAGATAGGGCCTTGTTCGAACAGGCAGAAACTCACTGACAAAAGAGATCAGAGTGGCTAAAAGCAGCTACAGCTACTGAAAAGCTGAAAAACAGGTTTTCAGCCAATAACCATGCATTAGTGTTCTCGTAAAACTTTCTCCATGTTAAAATTGAAGTAACGTATGGCCTCTCTTATGGCCTCGCCGCTTATTTAATCATGTGAGCCATTCAAGTGACTTTTTTAAAACTTCTGTATTGTCGTTTTATAGTGAATCGTAAGTTTTTTAATTAAAGCCTGTGATATTAATGACGGAGTTGTTTAGCATGTTTGCTTTTAACCTGTTAGCTAGCTGACCAACCCAGATCTAGTTATCAGCTCGTCAGTTTAAACAAAAGGGGGTTCTTGATTCATCAGAACACTTGATTATTTATGAGCTGAACTGAGTGTACTGGATAAAGAGAATACCTACAACTGTGCAGGTCAGTTGGGTCCCAGGACTGAGGTTGAAAACCAATGCTCAAGTGTCATCAAACAGATCTTAGCTAGGACCGCACTCTCACTGAACAGACATTCTTTGGGTTAAATCTCCACACTTTATGTTTACTCTTGATATTTTCTGTCCTTACCAAGCACTGAAACAGAAGCTCGGGCTGATCCCTCTATCACATCTTCAGGAAGAACCAGCTCCAGCTCCTCTGAAACACTGTTTCCTGTAAATCAAAGTGTAAACAGGTGGCTCATTCTGTACTGAACAGTACATGAGTGCTGATGCATTGGTGTGAGGAGTAAGTATATAAGTCAATGCATAACCTACCCTGTGGACACAGCAACCAACTATGGCTTGTGGTCTTCTCACTTCCTTCAGCCTATATGAGAAAATTGTATGATCAAAATATCAATAAACATTATGAATATATATGTATAAAAATGCAGGGATGGGTAGTAACAGAATACATGCGATTGCGTTATGTAATCAGGATACCAAAAATGTAAATGCATTAATGAAGAGATCACCAGTAGATTACATTCAAACCAAATACACACAAAAAATACATACAAACATCCACGTTTTGCAAAAAATTGTTGATGTTATGCATGTTTTCTTTTAATGTTTCAGCGGGAAGTTTTTTTTTTTCTCCCAGAAAAGGATAACATTATCTAAAAACATCAAGTATCATAATCTGTGGCCCTGACAACATCAAAACATCCTCTGAATGTTGCAGGTAAAAACATTGTCTTTTTTAACATGTAAATTTACAAGAACATTATCTGAAATGATAAACATCCATAAAACATTCTTTGAACATTATGTTAAAACATTTTCTTAAAACATTATTAGAACTTTCAGGTAATATTTGCCAAAGTTGTGGGAATGTTCCCTGCTTGCTGGGATTCCTTCACTTTGGCTGTTTTCGTGTTTGTCTTGTGTTCAGTTAAAGACTTGTTGAACAAAAAAGCTTGTTAAAATTATTTTAAATTATTTTTTTCTTGTCTTTATTGAATTATGTGACTTTAAAAAGACCAGTAATCCAAAATTAACAGAAAGTAATCAGATAATGTTACTTTAATATAGTGATCCTTTGTATTAGGCTGCAATTAGATTTTTTAATAGGTAATCAGTAAACTGTGACAGAATCAATTTTTAAGGTAACCCTCGCAACTTTGTATAAATGTATGAGTGCATTTT
Organism: Colossoma macropomum; assembly: GCF_904425465.1. Classification (NCBI taxonomy): domain Eukaryota; kingdom Metazoa; phylum Chordata; class Actinopteri; order Characiformes; family Serrasalmidae; genus Colossoma; species Colossoma macropomum. The sequence goes on along the minus strand of NW_023494786.1, from coordinate 12,779,577 downwards.
AAGGCTAATTTTTAGTCCTACCTGTACAAGCAGGCTCCGTGTGACTGTGTCAATGCGGCCTCTCTCAGGCACACTCACAATCTCATTGTCACACACAGTCTGTGACTGTTCTGCCTCAGCACTGACTGTCACATTCAAGACCCCTAAAACACACCAAAAGATGCAGAGAGGAGTTTATTAGCACTAAAAACAATTCAACAGAAATGTGAGATTATGTCTGAACTTGAGAGGTTTAGAACTCACCAAGCACAGAGGGAACAAGAGTCCATTTGAAGGTCTTTCTACCATTTGCACACAGACAGGATGAATACTCTCCATCAGAGGAGGCTTTCAGAGTGTAGTGTGAGGAAGGAGCTGGAGTCACTTTAACCTGTCCGTGAAGCACAGGAGATCAGCTTACTGTGGATGTGAAGTGATGAGAGACTGGTGAAGACAGAAAATGTTGACCTTACAGCACCATAATGCACTTGGAGAGATAGTTGAAGACAGTGGCCTTCAGCTCAAACTCCTCTCCCCAGATGATGGAGTAAGGCAGCGAGAGCTCCAGGAAGAAGGGCTGGAAGACACGAAGCTGAGCAGGAGGAGCCACTCCCAGACCTCTAGAGGACAGACAGAAAGCGTCTGTCTCCCAAGTGGTGATAGTGTCTGGAACGGTAACAGGAACTTCTGCTGATCCAGAGTCTCTGTGGAAAAGCAGCACTGACTCGGTTTATTTTTTTATCAATAAAATAACATCATTGTGATAATGATCACAACAAACAGTGTAGGGGGAGCAATATGAGCTTATTTTATCATTATCATTCTGGTTGACTTGTATTCTGGATCTGCATGGTACAAAAATATTTTGTGTTTCACCTTATGAACTTTATTGTTTTTTGTGTGTGTTAGATCACCTTTCCTTTTAACCACACTTTTTTAATCATTTGGGGGACTGAAAACGTTGCCTTTGTTCTGTTACACAGGTCTTCAGCTGGGCCGTTTTGTTGTTTTGAGGTTATATTGTCGTTTTGAGGTTAATAATGTTCCACACATTTTCAATGGGAGACTGGTCTAGACTGCAGGCAGGTCAGCCTAGCACATGCATTCTTGCTGTAGTCACACATGCAGAATGCTTCTTGATATTATGTTGAAATAAGCATGGACGTCCCTGAAAAAGACATTGTCTAGAGGCAGCATATGTTGCTTTAAAATGTGTTCAGTGTTAATGATGCCAGCACAGATATGAAAGTTACCCCTAACGTCCCCTCGTACTATGACAGACGCTAGCTTTGGAACTTTACACTGGTAACAACCTGGAGGTCCTTTTCTTCTTTGGCCTGGAGAAGGCACGTCTAGTGTTTCCATAAACAATCTGAAAGTTTGACTCATCAGACCACAATACATGTTTCTACCGTGCATCAGTCCATTTCAGATGAGCTCAAGCCCAGTAAAGTCTATGGCGATGATGGATGTTGTTGATATATGACTTATAACCAAAGAAATAAATAATGGTTAAGTAGTTCTCTTACATTAAACCAGTGTCGAACTACACTGGCTCTCGTTTGGGCCTTTTGCAGGGGGTGGGGGGTTTGTCTTCTCAACAAATGCAAGTTTAGTCCAATGTAATGTACAGATATGCACATTTAGTCCAATATATGCACAGTCGCATTATAATGTGATATTTTTTGTTGTCAAGTGTATTTGAATTTTTACAGTAGTTAGTAGTGTTGAAGTGGTGGCACTGCTGTGAAGTTTTAGCTCTGGCTTTTCTAATGATGACATGCATGGATACCTAAATATACCGTTTAGTTTGCTGCACGCATTGAAACTAACATGTTATCTAACATGTTTTTGCATTTTTTTAAATCATTTGAGTTCAGCAGTTGCCCTTTACATTGTGTGAAAATTTCACGATGAATGGACCAATAGAAATAATCCATAATTACTTGGAATAAAATCTGTTTACATTAACTTACTTTGAAAGTAAAAAACTATTTTGCCTTGACCTGGAAATCTTCCTTTTTGGAGATACATGTTTTTCTTACTTTATTCTACTGCAAAGAAGAGGGACTTAACTCAAATTGGGCCAGTCTTAACTGCAAATGGGTTTACATTCTGAAATGGCTGCAAACAGGTTTAACGTTAACTCTAGCGGGTCATGTAAGCTTTATGATGTTTTGTGCTCTACTTGTTAAAAAAAAGTACTTATTTCAAAATTTTAATATAAATAGGTTTATATACAGCAAATATAAAACATCGTCAAGCTTAAAATTGCAGTATTTTTCTGATGCAAAAATGAGTCATGCCTGATCTTTTATATGACCAACAAAATTAAAAATATGTCTGGGTAAGAATTAGTGTGCCATGATGAAGCTAAAAAAGCTCTGATCTCGTGAGCCCTTTGTTGACAGAGACTAAAGGATGAATTCAATTAAATAATATGAAAACAGTTGTTTGTTTCTGATAAATGCATGAGAATAGAAGCAAATATCGGCATCACTGTCATTCAATGGCCAAAAAATATGCAGCTCAGACCCCCATCTATAAACAATTAACTTCATATTTATCTAAAAAAGTGAATTTGTGTAAATCCTTTAGGTTATAAAAAGAAATAATTTCAATATTCACACAAACACATATGCACATTTCTAAACATAAAATAAAATCTCAAGAGGAAGGAATTATATTAGACTACGCTATGGATTAAACTCGGACCTAGCCCATCTAACTACTCTATCTTTTAGATTATTAAAAACATGAAATAGACATCGGACATGTATTTAAAGCACAAAACATAAAAAAACCTCAGGAACACAGAACCCAGCACCACAGAAAACCCACCTGACATCCTAGCAACCATTGGCGAAGCACCTTTCGTTTGGAGCTATGGCCTGCCCATTTGGAAATAAGCCCCTCCCATTTGGAGGTTTTCCAGCATGCAGCAATACAATACTCTTCCACTGTAGAATACATGCAGTGCTATAGTGATGTCTGGACAGGTGGGTTTAAAAAAGGATGTCAATATAAAACAATGTCCATTTCAAATGATGTAACCGTCACTGCCCACATATTTCCATGTGCTCTTTACATTGACATGGATGTTAAGCAATAGAGGGCAGTCCAGAGTCAAATGTTTCTGGCAACACCAAATTTGGCAACGGTCGAGGAGGTCGTAGTCATTAGTTATCATTAGTTAATCTAAATAGTTCTGTCCAATGATAAGCTTGTTTCCTTTCTTTTTTTCTACCTTCATTTTAATTGTAAAGTCTTATTGTCAATGTTGCTCTTGTTGTGTTATTGTATTGCTGTAGACCAGAGGAGGATGGATTCCTCTTTGAGTTTTGAGTAGGCTCAAGATTTCTCCCTCCTTCTCTTACAGAGTTTTCCTTGCCACTGTTTCCCCTGGCTTGCTCATTTGGGGCTTAATTGGACCTGGATATTCTGCAAAGCTGCTTTGTGACAAAGCTTGGTGTATTTATTGAAATGCATTGAAACTGAAAATAAATGATAAGCTTATATACTAAATAAACAGATTTTAAAGTGCTGTATTTTCATCTCTCTGCCTCTCTCTCTTTCTGGCTCCTTCTTTTTCTCTCTTTCCTCTTGGTCCTCATGGATTACTAAATGTTTAATTTCCTCATTTGATGCAGACCAATGTCAAAAAGTCATTATCATTAATAAACTGAAACAGGGTTTGTTTGGAGAGCTAGTAAGATTATTATAGAATATATGGTTCGCTTGTTTCATTTAGACCTAAATATGAGTGTGACTGAACTAAAAAAAAAGTTTGATTGGTCCCCACCCAACAAGGTAGGTGTGAAAGGACTAGTCAACTATGGCAACATCAAAAAAACATGGTCTCTACTGTGCCACACCTAATGGGAAGGGTAGGTGTATATAATAACGTGTGATGTTACATGTTGAGGTCTGAATTTTGTATGACTCTGGTTCATCAATACACTAGTTAATGAATTCTAATGCTCAGTATGTTTACACAGTACAGGAACTTACTACTGATCTATAAAGTGTTCATTTGATCGTAATAACCAACTACAGATTCTGTAGCCTAAATTGAGATGAAAATTATAGGGGTTGCCTTTTATAAATGTAAACCACTAACTGCCCTCATAAACATTTAGATTTATAGGTTCTTGCAGAAGATTTATATAGTAAACATAGCCTGTAGTATCTGTAATGCAGAGCCTACTTGTTCGTCTTAAAGAAGCCAAAGTCGCTCTGGGTAGCATTAAGTCTTAGTCATTCAGATTTTAGAACCAATCTACTACACAATGTTCACTAACCCCACTTCAGCAAGTTGCCATATCCAAGTTTCCGGAAAGAATTTACGAACTGTCTCAAAGGGTCCAGAATTCGGTCGAAAGGCAACACCACTCATGCCACCTCTTGAAAAGTACTCAACTGAAAATTCATAAAAACATCAACAATTAGCAGACCTTATGCTTTAGCTGTTAGAAGATGTTTTTAACTCAAGAAAACAAAGTGTGGAGTATACATGTAAAAATGCATCATACTGGTCTCAAAAATTCTCATAGTTTACTGCATTTACTCTTTGGGGTCTTACATTTTCTTGACTAAATATGCTTATGTAACACAATAATAAATATTCAGAAATTTATGAACAATGTGGAAAAAGGTGAGTCTGGACATACCAAAATAGTTGCGATCATATTTTAGGCCTTTGTAGATCAAACAGTGAGGTGCTCTGACGGCCAGATTTGTCACCATCTTGAGCCCCACGCTCTGTCAGAATGTCATAAACCACAAGAAATATGTGTCTGAGACAGCTTGACATTGTGTTAGTTAACTTTTTATATTGTGGTTTGTTCCAAACACAATATAAACTACTTTCAAGAATTTTCTTTTTTTTAATGTTAGAAATGAGCTTATTATGAATAATAATACCTTTATTGGAAAAATTAAATGAGTTTTCCATTATATATCAGCTGTTGTTTTTTTCAAAAATTAATTATGTCCCAAATTACAAATGGATGTAAAGCATTTTGGAATGAAACTCTATATTTAATAATTTTCTTTCATTTTTTAGATTTGATTATTAATGTCTAGGGTAAAAACATTTGTACACATATACTGACATGCCAAAAGTCATAAGATAGCAGTATGTAAATTGATTATGAAGTGACATTATCTCAGGGGATGGCTTCAGAACGCCCACACCTGTGTAAGTTGTAAAGTGTTATCTTGTGAGTGAGTTTGAACACTGGCTAGCGTACTCATGGCAAGGCGACATAATTTATCGGAATTCGAACAAGGCATGATAGTGGGTGCCACACGTATGGAAAATTCCATTTCCGAAATTGTGTGGGGTAACTGGACCCCAGAGGACTGGCAACATATGGCATGGTACGATGAGTCATGGTACAAATTGTTTCGGGTTGTTGGTAGGGTTTGTGTGTGGTGCGATTTGATCCCAATTATCAACAAGGCCCTGTGCAGGCTGGCAGTGGTTCCATACTGGTATGGTGTGTGTTCTAATGTTATGGGTTGAGTCCACTGGTCTGCCTGAACACATCATTGACCACCACATTGAGTTGCTGCACTTCGCTGGACTACGGGGGGTCCTACACAATACTAGTTCCTGTCCCATGACTTTTGGCATGTCAGTGTATTTTCACCCAAAACCAGATCCCTTCTGCCCTGTACGCTCACTTTGCCTGTTGCATAGGGCCCCATAAAAACACAAGGGCCCCACCTCCCCCTCGTGTCAAAGCTCCTGAGAGGATGAAGTGGAACTATCCATTGGGGGTGGTATTTCTCGAGATTTCTCAGTTAACTTAAGCCCAAAGTCAAGCCTGTCCAATAAGAAAAGAGCTGAGGGACATTTCTATTGGGCAGTTTTCATGTTTGAGATCAAATTATCTGTGACTATGCCTGATAAAAGGGAGAGTGAAATAGAAACTACTTACTACATTTCCTAGACACCACCAGGCAATGGTGTTTACAAACTGCACATCAGAAAAATAACTGTGTTGCACATAAACATGTGTTCATATGCACTTTCACACAATTAAGCTCACACTTTGCAGCAGCAACCTCTGTCGAGACCAGTCCAGTCCAGACAATATATGTAAATGTTGGCACATTCCTCACAGGCGCACATATTATAAAATAAGTCAGTGATTATCTAGTCTCTCAGTCAAGGTTTGGTCACATCTCTGGACAAATGCAAAATGGAAAGAAATGGGTTGACAGGTCTGACTGTGTGGCAATGATTTATATCGCTCACAGGTCAGGTAGAAGGGGCCCTTTGCAGAATTTTGCTTAGGGCCCCAGGAAGGTGAGGACCAGCTCTGCACAAAACTATTTGTCCAGTCAACCTGTTACCTTTAGGGTATTGTAAACATGGTCTTCATTTGCACTCCGTCGTGGTCTAACTTGCAGACACTCCAGCTCATCTTCAACTCTATGATCATAATATGACCCGGATGTCATTGGTAACAAGTAGAAAACCTATGAAAAATATAATTAAACTTGCAATTATGGCATTTTATAAAAACATAAATCACGATCTTAACTGTAGTGTTCTCATGTCTCTGTAATATGTGCTTGGAGGTGTCTTTGTATTTTTTCTGTCTGTTTTGTCTGTTGCTGTTAAGTACGTCCTCCAAGTACAAGCTTTAAAACCTGTGTTCCTTTTTTCCTTTCATTTTCATATTTAAAGGTTTTTTTTTTCTCTATTGGTTTCTTGTGATTCGGTCTACCAGTATTTCTACCAGTGTGTAGTGATATGGACAGTAGTATTAGCTTGATTGAACACTGTGTACATGGGGTTGGGTAGTATAATGGTATTTAGGTTTACCTCAGTATGTAAAAATGTTGCCAGTATTAAAAAATGATGACGACAGTATTTCCAAATTATGACGCATCAGATTTCTATTCCACATTGGAATATAAATTAACACACCCCACCCATTTATATTTCAGAGAGGCTCACTGATTAGAGGTTTGGGAGCTCACCGATAGTGGGAGAAAATCAGAGCCAGGAAAATTCTCAGAACTGAGCATGATAGCAGCTCAGACACAGCTAATTTACATGTATCAGAACTACACATTCTCTGCACACACCGTGAAACATTGTAGATTTCAGCTTTCACTCGAACAAAAGTCACCCTGACTTTGTGATCTCCTCTGAACGTGTGTGATACTTTCATTCATTTTCATTTCATTTTCATTTCATGATATTTCATTGTCATTTTAGCATCAGTTAGTTACAACTAATTCTGTGCTGCAAGTCATTTGGCCTTCTAACTAACCTCTTGTTAGCTTTGCCAAAACGCTATAGTCCCAAACACCTCAGTACATGTTTACTTTTGGCTTTCAGTCACCAATCACTCTAGTTTTGCTGTCTCAAATATAAGATTTTGTCATCTAATTTTGTGTCAACACAGCACCAATTTTTCAGAAAGACCTGTACTGTGGTGTGTGTGGCACTGTCTAGCAAACAGGCTATGAATCCAAACATCACGGAACAGGTTTAATTTCTCCTTTCTGCCTAGCCGCCCGCTCTCGCCACCTGTGTCACCTCAAAAATACAGCATACCATGGTAATATTTGGAAATGGTTATTAAAGAAGTGGATACCACCCAACACTATGTGTACAAGTTATATATTTTAATCAAACCTATTGACTATTTCACAAACCTTTAATTTCACTGTTCCAAAACCCCTGGAGGACATTTTAAATGACATTGCTTTTAAAACCAAGCACCAGTGTATGTGTTCAATATTCAATAAATCTGTACTTCACCTCATCAGCATTCAGGCGTTTTCCTGACTCCATGATGAACACACTCTGATCCACAGCACTGAGTCCACACAGTGAACCAGGCAGAGCTGAGAGCTGGACAGAGTTTTCCTCACCAGGAACTGCCTCAGTGGGAGAGAACTGCAGTGAGACCTGAAGATCATGATGGATATAAGTTTAGACTTTTTTCACAGTGACTGTACTGATTGAAAGCCACCACATATCTTAAAATGTGAAAACAAAGACATAAAGAAACAAACATTTTAGCATTACCTTGTTCCTGAAGCATTTTTCAACATTAAAATCCTTGCTAGCAGCGATGACGTTCTCACTGGGCAGCACACAGTACACCAGAACCTGCACTACAGGAGCCAGATCAGCATCAACAGACAGTCTGAATGAGACTTTTCCCTCTATGAGCTTTTTGGATTCTTTCACTTCAACTTTCTCATAACCATGATGGACTATGGCTCCTTTAGACAAGACCTGCACCAAAGAGCCAAAAAATATCTTACTGACAAAGAATCAACAACATTTCATTTAAAACTGTCTAAATAGAGGAAATGTAAATATTTACATTACAAAATTACTGTGTGTCCTTACCATGTATATAATATCAGTGCTGTAATTCTCAGTGGTTTCTCCAACAATGTAGTACTTAATGTTTATGTCTATTTCAGTACCACATGGAATCGGTTCCTCTAAGCTCTCTATTGATAATTCACTGTGCACAGGACTGTAAGGTGTAGCAGGTTGAAGCAGTGGTATGTTTGCCTGATCATTTGTAAAGTAAGGTCTTCCGTATCTGTAAAATGGACCATCTGGATAGACACTTGCCTAGAAAACAGTGAGACAGGATTTTGTTTCAGTAAATAACAGCATCAACACATGTTCTGAAAATATTTGGTCATCATAACATACCATGAGTGGAATCTCTGTTTGAGGGTGATCAGATGTATTAATTGTGAAGCTGGCCAGCCCACTAATATCTGTAGTAAGATTTTGAAGTAGTTCTGGAGATCGATTTTGACCTCCCAGAAGATACACTTTCTTGTCAGGAATTTGTTTTCCACTGAAGGTTGTGACTTTGATCTGTTGATCGGTAAACAAATTAATATCAACTTGTCAATTTCAAAACAGTCAAAAACTCACAAGCATAAAGAATATAAGAAATTAAGGACATCTGAATGTGAAAACACTCACCTTTCCCTCTATAACTGTGTCCCTGTTCAAAGTTTTTTGGTAAATCAAGAAACTCAACTTTACCAACTTGATAAGTGAGCTGTACATGTTCAGATTTTATGATGGAAATGTCTACAAAAAATAAAGTGATACAAATGCATTACTTGGTATTTATGAGAAAATATAATATATATAATATATATATATATATATATATATATATATATATATATATATATATATATATATTATTTCAGTGTGACTCTGTGTTTATTTCAGAGATCTGTTATTAACTCACCTGTTCCTTCCTCTGTCACTGTAACAGTAGCATCAAGATTATGTTGTAAATCATGTTCAAATTCAGGACTAGTGAAAGCTGACATGTTGAAGACAGCAGAGGCACAGCCAGTCTCATTCATCTACAGAGCAAAACCCCAAAAACGAATGCAGTTAATGCACAAATAAAATTGTCTAGCACTTTCTCTCTAGGAGCTCATTAGATAAAGAAGCACTGCAGAAAATTACATTTCTTCAAATGAGCTCTTAGAAAAACCCATGATGGTTAGAGCTATTTAATCTAATGACAAGTGATTATCCTTTGTACTGTAATGTACTAGTGGCTGCACAATGATAAACTTGTACTAGTCGACTAGCCATAACCATAAACAAGACATCCTGTGTATTTGCCAACCAGTACGCTGAGTGTATTTGCATTGTGCTCGTTTTGCTACACATGCTCGGTTTTTTTGCTTATAAGTCAAACAGCCATATCAGAGACAGCAGTTCTCCAAACCTACACAGTCTGGCTTATAAGTCTATATTTCAGCACAGTCTTGTGCATTTCGCAGTGAAACTGGGTTCATTTTGTTTAGTATTTCTGCACTAATAATGTACTCAGGGCTTTGTTTAGCAGAAAAGCTGATTTATGTTCTCTTCTCCATGTTGTTCACAGCAGCTTTTACTAACTCTTGATTTTAGCTTCTCACAGTGCCAACTTGTGAATTTATTAGTCGACTAGTCTATGCAACCCCTATATCATACACACATACACACCTGCACTGTTTCCTCCAGGCATGGTGAGATCTTAGGGACAACCTCCTGATAATGCTGTATAAATTTCCTACACACCTCCACCAGTGCTTTACCAGGTACTGGCTGTCCATAAGTGTACCTTCAAAAATAAGCAGATAAAGAATGGGTTAAAGGCGTGCAATGGCATTTGTATTGCATTTTCTTTATATCACATAGTCTACATGCAGAAATTACACATGTTCTGTTTGGTTGTACGAAAATAGCATTGCATCGTACAGTGACTCACTTTGCACAAAGCTCTATCTTCAGTTCCTCCTCTCCAACACTCTGTTGCTCTGGTGTTTTCACTGTAACCTCAAACCTGGGTAAAACTAAAAGACAGATGGAATCTGTTATTACAGTAAATGGCACTAATTATTATTAACAGAAAAGCTAATGTCCTAGTGCTGTCACTTACCGTACTTCTTCACCTTAAAGTAATGTCTGGTCTCTCTATCCCCAATGTTAGCCTGCAGTTGATACTCGCCCTCAGGAGCCTCAGGATTCAGTTTGTGAGAAAGCTGCACTATCAGGCCTGTTGAGGACACATTGGTCCACTGACCGATCCTGTTACCTTTATTATCCTGTTTGGTTCCACAAAAAGAGGAAGAATTTTTAATGATATTCATTGCAGTGACAATATTATGAGGCACAAAAAGGATTACAGATGTTAATCATTAAGAGTTTTAAAATGAAGATGTGCTTCCATCTCCTTACCTCAACAGCCAATAAGCTGTACTGTGAAAGACAATAGGACCAAATTTGTGTCATTTTGATTAATAAAGTCATTTTGCATAATATAACAGAAATCTCTCAAAGCATTTAACACATCAACAACTAAAAACTGTTCGTTAATTTAAAAGACAGATGGGTTTTTACAAAAATGGCATTAGAGAGGCATTTTGTACAAATAGATGGAAATATATAAGTCAACTAAATCAGCCTTAATCACACTTTCATAATTCATTCATATATTGTATTACCATTTCTTTAACACTGGTTCACAGTGACAGTCAAAGAAAAGCTCTTACCTCTTGTTTAAGGGGGATAAATTTTTTATCCATAGTGACAACTCTGAAATTCACTGTTTGAAAGGACAATAATAAAGAAATATCATATTCTCAGCTGTATGTTCAGTAATAATAACTTTGCCATTAAACCGTGTTCTGGAAAAGGTGAAACATATTGCAGAAATGATGAAGTACCTGTTTGGCCGGGGTTGTAGATTGGTTTATCAGTCTGAATGAATGTCAGTGGGTTGTAGGATTTAAACATAACTTTTCTTTTCTCTGTCATCTTAAAACTTTCACCTTTAACTTCTACTCTGATCTCCTGCACTGATTCACCCTCAACCTGTGGAGCCTGTAGAGATGATTTGTTGAGATATTTTCCATGTTCATCACATCAAACTCTAATAATAATAAGAAGGATAATGTTGGTTTCTGACCTTAAACTGAGAGCAGCGGTAAAATTCTTCCTCCACTCTCTCCTGTAGAAGTGTTCTGTTCTGGTTGTCATGATCCAGATAAACGGTCATTTTCAGAGTCTCATTAGGCTTCAGAAGACTCGCACACAGTGTAGCCTCAGATCCAGACTCTATTACTGCAGGAAACGTCACCATGAAATACCTAAACGCAAAAAGCAGTAATTTTAATATGATGCCTGAATTTAGATGAAGTTTAGAGTTATAAGAAGGTTAATATAAGAAGGTTATTTAAAGGAATATTTCAGTGAAAGCAATAATACTTTTTTATAATTTACTATTTATCACAGACATAGTTGATCAGCTGAAATGTGTTTGGCGTCATAGTAACTGTAGCTATGAGGCTAATGTTGCTAACAAACATTAGAACTCAGTAATCATCCAAATAGCCTAAATTGTTTAAATACACCTACAACTTCTAACTTCTACTGTCCTAAACCGCATCAAGTCTGCATAACCTTAAACTCCTGTCAACATGATTTCAAGTGTTCAAATTGTTGTTTTAATATTAGAGATATGCAGCGAAAAGAGCGTTTAACAGAGTTATATTTAAGAAATATATATAAATTACTAACGTTTTTTTAAATTCAGTGCTCCAGTGGCAGCACGTAGCGGCCTCACCTACACGTTTCCGCCTCTTCTGCAGGAAAACAGACCACTCTTCTCGACCGCTCTCCGAATGGCGAGTAAAAAGTGCAAAACGGAGAACACGCTGTCTAACCGTCTTTTTAGAGAGAATGTTGGTGAACTCATCTAATGGCAGATATATTGTGTGCGATATTTGAACTAACGTTATACTCGTAACCTAGCTAACTGCTAGACTGTGGCTTCTGAAACCGAGTTTCCGGTTACCGGTCAACACTGTCAGTTTTTTGAAATATGGTGGAGAAACGTCTCATGTTCTCACATTCACTGTAAGCCATGATGTTTGGGGGAGCCGCTAATGTATTAGCTTTTTATGGACCCGTTAGCTATCGCACTCAGGTAAATGAAGTTAATCACTTACAGTATGATCCTGCAAGACGTGACTCATGTAAGTAGGAAGCAGTGTGATACAAAGAACGGTCTAATAAACCTTCACAAGAAGCACCTTTAACAATTTAGAGAAGCTTAACCTACTTGCTGGGAGTTTTGTTTTGGACTGGGAGCAAAGGGACAGCAGTCACTTTAGTGATGGACAGTAAGGCATGTAGCCGAAATTCCATTGTTTTTACTCCATGAATCAGGGCACTGTTCAGTTTCTCCGCATGTCACAGTGCGCCACACAGCATTTTACTATTACTACATTAAATTAAAGCCATACTGAGACCGAAGAAAGCTGCAGTTGATCACATCTGGCTTGAAATTAGTGCAGAGGAAGGCACATAGACAGATGGTAATGGTAAGTTACTTTAGCTAACATCACTATTCTAGTCTTTTTTGGCACATATTTTTCAGCTTAAAAACAGTCAGTTTGTGAAGAGGTAGTAAACAGATGTCAAGTGTGATAAGTGCTGTTTAACTTTCGTTGAATGTATACTCTACTAGCAGTGGTGGACAGTAACAAAGTAAATGTAATTCGTTACTGTACTTAAGTAGTTTTTCCGTGTATCTGTACTTTACTGAAGTATTTCCATTTTGGGCAACTTCACTTGACTACATTTCAAATATCTTTCTTTTTACTCCACTACATTATGAGAAATCTGTTGTTCCTTTTGGTTTATGTGTGCATAAAAACATAACGTCAAAACGAAAGAAGCGTGAAGCAAGAACACCAATCAGGGCACAGCGCGCACTTTGTTTTGAGCTTGTTTTGACCTGTTGGACATACCGACACAGTGCAAGCATATGGCACAATGTCAGTGCAGCAGTGTAACATTTTGGGAGTGTCTATTCCACCATAAATGACTGAACTAACCTAACTTTGTGTAAATAAACCACAATATAGAAATATGTACACATATGCAGTTGTGACTGACGTGTCTTTTTTCTGAATTTATACAAACACGATTTCATTTTATAGTAAATTTGTTTTTGCTAGTTTATGTTCATGAACAGAGACCTACAGATGCAGTATAGTAAAGGAAAACACATTTGTGAACCTGAGTTTAAAGCAAGTTTTTATTAAACTTGTAAATTGCAAATAAATCTTACATGGAAACTTTGCTTGTTCACAAAAAGTGATTTCAGAGCCCCTTAGTTCTACCTGATGGAAACTGTTTGCCTTCAGTGTTTTGTGCTTATGATCATTTTAATAGACATCAGCGTCAGACTAATTAATGACATTCTATTAAAAGATTGGTTTACCAAGAGTGACACTGGAGTATTTTCACCTAAAATGAGTTAATGAAGCTAATGAGTTAATGAGTCTCGTTACAAAAATGATAACAGGACATTAGAGCCATAATTAATCTTTTAGTACTTTTAGTACATTTGAGGCAAATACTTTTGTACTTTTACTCAAGTGGAGGTCTAAAGGGAGGAACTTCTACTTTTACTGGAGTAATATTTTACCTTGGACATCTCTACTTTAACTCAAGTACATGATTTGTGTACTTCGTCCACCTCTGGAGTAGAGTGTAAAAGTGAACTTAAAAACATCAGAGCTCCTCGCTGGATCTCTATAGCAGCACAGTATGGCAAGCCAATAGGATTGGAATTTGTTAGGGTTTTGATGGCACATAAGGCACATGACAGCCCATAAGGCTCAGCGTGGTGCTTATGAACTGTTAACATAAGTTCTCCCCGTTGTTTACACTAGGCCAAGGGCAGAGATGTACCATGCAGGGGTCCTCACTGTCTTTTCCCATTGTTCACTTTCCTTTGCCCCAGGACGGACAAAAAATAGAACTTCTGGGAACTGAATGTGCGCATATTGCAAGCTGTAATTTTGTTAATTTATAATATAATAATAAAATTAATTTAATTAACTTTTGATTGTTCATTCTTGTGAAATAATTACACCCTATTACAACCCTATTTCCCAAAAGGTTGGGACGCTGTGCAAAATGTAAATAAAAACAAAAGGCAATGATATGCAAATCATTTAAACCCTATATATAATTGAAAATTAAACAAAAACAAAAGCAACATATCAAATGTCAAAACTGAGAAATGTTATTGTTTTTTGAAAAATATTTGCCCAATTTTGAATTTGATACCAACAACACGTTCCAAAAAAGTTGGTACAGGGGCAACAAAAGGCTAGTAAAGTTGTGTAATGCTGAAAAAAAAAAAACACCTAGTGGTTAACTGGCAACAGGTCAATAACATGATATGGGTATAAAAAAGCATCCCAGAGAGGCTCAGTCTTTCAGAAGTAAAGATGAAGAGGGTTCACCACTCTGTGAAAGACTGCATGATCAAACAGTGCAACAATTCAAGAATAACGTTTCTCAATGTAAAATAGCAAAGAACTGTTGCTTTTCATTATCTATGGTACACAATAACATTAAGAGGAGACATCTGGAGAAATCTCTCTATGCAAGTAACAAGGCTGAAAACCAGTATTTGCTGGCCATGATCTTTGGGCCCTCAGGCAGCACTGCATTAAAAACAGACATGATTCTTTAGTGGAAATCACTGCATGGGCTCAGAAACACTTCTGAAAACCACTGTCTGTGAAAAGAGTTCATTGCTGCATCCACAAATGCAAGTTAAAACTCTAAAATGCAATGTGTGCTATTTCATAATAAAAACACCACAACAGACAGGGGCTTTAATGATGACTAGATGGTAACCTTGTGTTGATTTTTATAATATTAGCATGAGTGGGATGGTGAAGGTATGGATAAGGGGGCGTCTCAAAATGATAAGCTCTAAATGCTTAATATGCCACTTTAAAACACATAGTGGAAAATTGTGTACATTTGATTTTTCACTGAACCTTTTCTTTAAGTGATCAACAGAAAATACTACTGCAAAAGTGAGGACTGAGTGGACCTGAAGGAAAAGAGCCCAAACAATCTATGTGCAATGTGTGATCAATATCATGGTGTAATCTCTCCTAGACTTTGGAGAACCCCAGCTAATACAATAATCTTTTATATATATATATAAAAAAAAGGTTTCAATATCATCCATGAAAGATCTAAAGCTACTACAAGCTGCAGCTTGACAAAAAAGCACAATGTGACTTTTTTTTAATGAAAATGTTCAAACTGGCCACAAACTCCAAGTTCTGAAAGCATTAAAAGGTCTAATGAATGCAAAAGCACCCATCAGAGTCTTCTACTAAAAGTTTGGATATTATCGTCTTAATATATGTCATGTTTTAGAATGCAGCTTGTAAGACATTAAATGATTTTGTTATTTGTTTCTTTGTAATGAACATTTTCACAAATCCAAAATACTCATGTACTTCCTTTGATATAGCCTTGTATGTTATTATACAATGGCTCTGATATCTATGACATATTTAGCTGATGCTACTTAAGGTGAACTGAGCCCTGAACTGGACAACTGTGATTTGACACAAAATAAAGCACATCATCTTTTGGTGTTACTTACGGTCCTGAAGTTTGTCCATAGACACAGACAAAGAGGAAGTAGGCTAACAGTAGCCTTTTACTAAAGTGAATCCTGCTGACAACCATGATGAAGTCTGGTCACCAACAACAGGTCAAGAAGCTCAGCTGCCTTTTTAAAGGGTCATTCAGCCCACAGGAGATTCTCATCAATGATTAACCCTTAAAGCAATATCTATATTTGGCTCGATTGAAAACTGATACCATAAGCAAAAATATATCCATATGTGGGAGGTTGAAATGGGACATATAGGACATATTCACTTAGAAAATCAACAAAATCGTTATTTGACCAGGGCCCCCCAAACATATGATTAATTTCAAAAATTGCTCTTTAACTGTTTTCAGTTACAAGGACACACAATGTTATCCTTGGACTGTTTACTTACAGGAAACGTTGTTTACCTATTTCACATGCACAAACTTTGAGCAAATGTTTTACTAGCGCATTTAAAGGAGGAGGGTTTTCTCATAAGTGATAAAGTATTGTAACTGATACATTGCAACGTCAGTTAAGAGTGTACTACATGGTACATTCCTATTCCTACTGATGATTTTCCTACATGTTGCTCATTGCATGCTGCATTCCTCTTAACACAAAATACATGTATTATATATGTATATGGTTATGCTCTAGTTGATGTGCCACCTAAAGAACCATGAAATTTAGAGATTCATAAAAATACAAGTCAGCGATAGTCCTGTTCATAAAGTCGGCATGGCAGTGATTAACCCCCAGTCTCTCATTCAACACTGTGTTTCTTTTTACTTGTGTCCAAGGTAAAAGCCAACCAAGATCAGAATGTTAATGAGGTAACACAAATAAAGAATGAAGGCCTATCTGGTTGCCTAAATGCACATGCTGCCTCAAAGATCCTAAGAAAAGAAGAAGTACTGTAAAAATACAGCAACAATTAACTGGGAAAAACTCCAACATGGTAAATTCAAAAACTGAAGTGAAAACACAAATTTTGCTCAGAGGAGAGTTGTGGACTACAGGACTGGAGGTCAGTGTGACAGAGCCATGTTTGAAGTCACTGTAAAATATATGACTGTGCTCACCAAGTGAATTCTGCTTAGTGCACCACCTTAGTAAAATTATTTGTGTTGCTCATAGAATAATATCTGACATTTATGTTGTTTGGTGATCATTGCCTACTATTATTAAACTGCATTGTTTGGTGGAAGAATTATTTACATTTATTGTCACTGTTATTCATAATAAAGTGAAACATTTATTGAGAATTGGTGTATGTTCTCATATTGTACTTTGTTTTTGTTACATTAATTAGTGTAGTGAAACATCACCCCTTACCCATGGTGGAAATACTGTTATTCAAATCTAAATCCAACCTGTTTTTGAATATATCAACTGAATCAATGTAAACACGTGTGACCAAACTTGTTTGAAAACAAAATGTCATCCAACCCACATGGTCTTCTTATTAGAGACATTATGATTTGACTGGTTCAGTTGTTATTTTTTCTATATCAGTGTTCTGTTATGAATGGTACATGGTACATGCAAATCATGTAAAACAGTAAAACACGTTGGTAATCCTTCTGTATGAATGAGAAAATGTATTTTAGTAATGTTCAGCTACATCTGGCAGTGTATTTTATGAATCTGGCCCCATAATCTATACTACTGTAATTCATCTGTAACTAGGAGTACATCACTAGTAGTTACATCGCTGAATGCATTGTTACTGTTTAATGACATTGTTATTAGAGACAGCATGAAGTGTATAAAGTGTGCAAAAAATATAGTGTGACTGAATGTCCTAAAGTCAGACAAAATATCAGGATTAAGGACATTAAAAAAAACTGATTAATACAGAATAATTTAATTAATTTTGTGCATCTTAAAGCCATGAATGTTTTTTTTGTACATTTAAATTGTCCAACTTGATTGACAGTCGCAAGAGATGGAAGAGAGCCTAGCTCTGTTCCTTTTGTTTAACTGCCATGAGGAAAATGGCGAGTTAGCCTGGTAAGTTTCTGCAGTAAGACTGGAGTTTAAGTGTTGAAATAGAGCAAACTGATGTTACTGATGCTTTGTTTTTCATACGAAGCTTCAACTCAAAGTCCAAGTCACTGGTGCTAAAAAAGTCAAGTCACAAGCCTTTATGATTTTGTCATCAAATTCATGACCCTTTGTACTTGTGTATAACTGTTACATCAGTGCTCGAGGGTTACCCTTCTCAACTTCAGAGCTCTCTGTAACCCCAGGTTTAAGGGTTGTTATTCAACCAGAATTTTTTGTCTTGTTTTGTGTATTCATTGATTATTTTGGACAACATTTCTGTTTTAGTTACTTTGGACTTTTTGGAATATCTAGAGTTTAGACTATTTGTTTTCTGGGCAGAATTTTTTGGCTTAAAATTTTTATTATTATTGGGTCTTCTGTCATTTTACTTCACAACAACAAAGCAGCACATGAGTTGCTTGAAGCCCACATTTATTTGATTAAAAAAAGTCTTATTCTATTCATGTTCATGCCTTATATATACATACAGATGACAAATTACATGAATGAAGAAACTAATGAGTGCAGATGCTTCCAGACAGGTGTACTGCATGATACTGTTACACAATTAACATCCTACCATGCTCTGTAGTATGTACTAAGATGCTGAGCAGGCCCAGTTCATGATGAAGATGGCAAGAGGAAAAGATCTGACTTTGAAACTTACTAGTACTAGTGTTTTAATAGGAAAAATGACATTTACATCTATGGTAAAGATATCAGTAAATAAAGAAATTGTGGTGCTGTGGTGCAAAAACCACATGCTCTGCTCTAAGGCTACGTTTACACAGCAGGTAAAAGTGGCCCAAATCCGATCTTTTTCCTCATATGTGACACAGAGGTGTCATCTGCGTGTCTGTGTGAACAGCAAAAAACGCATTGAATCTGACATTTTTAATTCCGATTTGAGACGCTTTCATATGTGGTACTGAAATCCGAAACGTATCCGATCTGCGGCAATGCGACTCAGTCTGAACAGCCAGATCGGAATTCATATGACTTTTACGTCAGTCCAACTCGACATTCGTCATAATTTCGCGCTGCTGAGACTCAAAAACATTCAGGCTGATGTTTCTGTACCAAAAATAGAAGAGACTCATCGCAGCCGCTCCGTGTTCAAATAGGTTTCGAACGAAACGGCAGATCGCGGCCGGAGGAGCCCGAGGCTGCAGCGTTTAAAGAATCTGAGCACACGAACCAAAGAAGTGCCCGTGACTGAATAACGCGCCCTTTTTTACGGCGAATCCGAACACACTGTGGGTGATGAGTCCAGCTGTCAACCACTGGAACTTTATACTCGCTCCTGCGATGCTGGCGAAGACGAAACTGAAGTTCCGGGAGCGACTGGCGTTCACTGGCCGTCATGACTGTTTACCTCCGCCTCGTGAGGTATTGTTCTTTTGCGCATGCGGGTCGGTTTAGGAGCTGATCTGTTCAGACTGATGTCGCATACATGTCACATTTAAAAGATAATGTGAACAGCCAAACAAAAACATCGGATTTGGTGAGAAAATCAGATTTGGGCCACTTTTACCTGCTGTGTAAACGTAGCCTAAGTAAGTGTGGAAAAAATGATCTGGTCAGATTAATCATCCATCACCATATCCTTGTGGCATACAAGAAGAGAATGGTGCAGGCCTGAATGCTTGACACCTACACTGAGGGGGTCTGGTGGCTCTGTTGTGCTCTGGGGGACATTATGCTACCATGGTTTACGTTTTCTTGACCCATTAGAGCAGTGGTGTCCAATCATACCCACAAAGGGCCGGCGTGGCTGCATTTTTTTTTTAATTTCAAATAAGGCAAGGCAAGTTTATTTATATAGCACCCTTCTTACACTGCTGTAATTCAAAGTGCTTTACAGAAGAGAAAATACAAAGTAAAGTAATTTAAGACGTAATGTAAAGGAGAATAGAAACTAAAAACAGGATTTAAACAATTAAATCAACAGATTTCAAAAGAACAGAACTGTTAAATTAAAAATCAAATTAAAAATTAATTAGGACAATAATGTGCCATTAAAGGAGAGAGGTGCAGTAAAGCTAACGGTGTTTTAAACTGAGCTGAAAGCACACTTTAACAGGAATGTTTTTAGCCTGAATTTAAAAGTGTCTGGAGTAGCATTCCTCCATGGTGCTTTCTGTTGGCATGACATGGTTTTAACTTTTAACTGGAGCAATCTCATCCATCACACTGACAATTCTTGAGGCAAAGCTATCCAGAAAAGCAACAGAGTCAGAGCTCATTTGGCTTATAAAAACAGTAGCTGTGTTGTCAATTTTAAACATCTTTTTTCTTAAAAGCAAAACCTGTCTAGTTTTTCTTAAAGCAAACCTGTCTAGTCTTGATGTCTACTGAGGTCCACATTTCAAAGAAAACACTGTAATGATCTGACAAAGCGACAGCCTTAACAGTGGCTGATATTTGGACCTTTTGAGAACTCTACATCCAGAGTTGTGACCCTGTGTGCTCTTGATCACATGCTCAGAGAGTCCAAAAGAGTCCAATACAGCACAGTATTCCTCTACATAATCATCATTAGAATTGTCAAACATATGATGTTAAAATCACAAGCAATAGGAAAATGATTAAAATCAGTGGAAATAAACAATAACACATCTGTAAATTCATCAATAAAATTTGTATTGTACTTCAGAGGCCTGTAGACAATCACTATTAATATTCTTGGTGCCCCTTTCAGAACCGCATAAAGATACTGAAAGGATGTGAAACCCAATGATAACCCAAGAATCCTGAAATAGAGCAGCTACACCTCCACCATTCTAGCCAGCATGTAAGTCATTTATAAAATTAAAGCAGGATGGACCTGGAAAATATCAGTTTGAGGGATTACTTGAAAATGGCGTGACTCATTCCCTTTCAGCAGAGGAGCGTGGGTGGAGCTTGTGTTGTAGGAATGTAGGAAGCTTTTCATTCAGTTCAGAGACTGATATTCAACTCATGTTGAACGATATGTTTCGTTTTTTTTTATGCTATTTTTTACACTATTAATGGTTCATTATTAATCCTTTCCTTTATACTGGTTTAGTGAAACTCCATGATGGCAATCCAAAGAGTTGTCTGCATACAAGTGTGTGGATTTTATCTTTGCAAAGAAACCTATAATTAATCTCAAATGCCACAAAACTGCTGCATGTTCCGTAGAGCCAATGTACACATTTGAATTAAGTAGGCATTCTTCTTTCACATTGTGAAAAGTCTCTAACAGCAGTCAGTGACAGTAAAGGCTCATTAACACTCCCTTTATGTACGAAAATAAATATGTCTGTTTCAAACAATGTAGCGGTCACTGCCCACGTACGTCCATTCGTCCTTTGCAGTGGCATGGACGTTAAGCAATACATCCACTAGAGCAGGGTTTCTCAACCTGTGGGCCATGGACCACCAGTGGGCCGTGAAGCACCCTGTAGTGGTCCGTATTATAACCAATATCAATATTAACAAAGATGTACAACTAAAACATCATAGTCGCAGGCTAATTAAATGTCATAAGTTTGAGACAATGTGGCTGCAGGTGCACAGTGCAGGCAGTTTGCTAGAGATGGCGAGGTTCCTCAGGGCACTTTCTCCTACCTTTTGGTACCTAATGGTTTTCCATTACGTCAGCTGTTGTACTTTTCGGAAACTTGCGTCCCAAATTTTTACAAATGGATTTTTTGGACAGAAACTCAACATTTAATGATTTTCTTTCTGTTTAGATTTTATGAATGTCTAGTGTAAAAGCATCCATACACATATATTTACACAATACTAGATCCCTTCTGCCCTCTTCTACACTCACTATGCAGGTTGCATATGGCTCTCCCTTGTGTCAAGGCTCCTTATTGTTCACAACTTATCCAAGTATTCATCTGCGGGGTATTTCACAAGATAAGATTTCTCCGTTTAGCCAGATAATGCCCAAAGTCAAGCCTGTCCAACAGGAAAAGAGCTGAGGGACAGTCTTATTGGACAGTCTTTCTCGTTGGGCTTAAATTATCTGGCAAACTGAGAAATCCTGCTTTGTGAACTGCAGAAACAGCAATCAGGTAAGCTTCTCGCCTCTCCAAGTTTGATGTCAGCAAATAACAGTAATGTTTAACAAATAAATGTTGATATGCTAGCCGGGCAGCACATCTTTCTAGTCTGTCTCACTAACCTGAAGCTGGGTAGTGCATATCTTGGTCTGTTTGTGTTTTGCTTCCTTGCCAGCCAAGGCTGTGTTCTGTTCTGTGACTGAGGGTGAAATACAACTACTTATTACATTTGATGGACACCTCCGGCAACAGTGTTTACAAACTGCAGCTTAGAAAATAACTCTGTTGCGCGTGCACTAAATAAAACTCGTGTTTTGCAGCAACAGCCAGTCCAGTCCAGACACTGTATGGATGTATATAGGCACTCTTCACTTTAAAACAAGACAGTGATTATCTAGTCTGTCAGTCAAGGTTTAGTTACATCTCTGGACAAATGCAAAATGGAAAGTAATGGACTGAAATTGACTATTGACTAAATATTGAATTTAAACTGTTGATTAGCTGAGCATACTGGCCAATATGAATGCAGATCTCCCAGTAAATAATAACCACAAAGTATTCAGCCAAGCTAAAGTATATATAGTATTTTATATGTGAAAGTATACAAAAGGAAATCTGAGCATTTGAATGTTTGAATAGGCCAGATGCAGCTGATAAAATTAATAACAGTATTACATGTCTACTTATTCTTAGACCAACAAGTTGGAGCAAACTGTTTTAGTTAGAGCAAACTGTTTTTTGCTCACAGGTCAGGTAGGAGGGTCCCTTAGCAGAATTTTGTTTAGGGACCCAGAAGGGTCAGGACCAGCTCCGCACAAAAATATTTGTCCAGTCAACCTGTTACCTTTAGGGTATTGTAAACATGGTCTTCATTTGCACTTCATTGTGGTCTAACTTGCAGACACTCCAGCTCATCTGTAACTGCATAGTCATAATCCGTCACTGTTGTCACTGGCGACAAATAAAAAACCTATGGAAGATATAATTAAACTTGTTAAAATCACAATTTTAACTGTAGCGTTCTCATGTGGCTTTGTATTTTTTCAGTCCTGATTGCTTGTGTTGTAGTTGCTTGTAACATTGCACTAAAATTGCAAATGTTTTGAAGAATTAAATAAATTCTGCCTTTCATACTTCAGAAATAATTCTGGAATTGTTCGCCAGGCATCTATTCAACTCGCTGAATCAACAAGTCTTTATCCATCTGGAAAAGGAATAGAGGTGATAAATGACTGCATATGAACTCTTGCTGTCTTTACTGGTTCTGTGTTGATACAACTCATTTCATCTCATCTACATTCTTTCACATCATTCCTTGGACTAATAAGCACTCGTATAACTCCATTGTCTGTTGCTGTTAAGTATGCCCTCCAAGTTCCAAGTTCATTGCTGTTTCCTTTTTTTCTTCTATTTTCACATTTACAGTTTTTTTCTCTACTGGTTTGTTGTAACTCTGCCTACCTGTGTTTTAGTTACTGCTATGTGTAGTAATAGTAGTATTAGCCTGATTAAACACTGGGTGGTATAATGGTAATAAGGTATACCGCGGTATGTAAAAATGTTGCCAATATTTAAAAAATTATGACAGTATTTGTAAATTATTACCTGTCAGATTTCTCTCTCACGTTTGAATATAAATAAACTCATTCCACCCATTTATATTTTAGAGAGGCTCATTGATTAGAAGTTTGGGAGGTCAGCTATAGGTGGCACTGAAAGAGAGAGGGGTAGAATCTAAGCCAGGAAAATACTAAGAAAAACTAAGCATGATAGCAGCTCAGCCATGGCAAAGTGCCACACATGTCAGAACTGCACATTTTCTGTACACATGGTCAATTTCAGCTTTCACTCTAACAAAAGTCACTTAATTTAGTGATATCCTCTAAATGGGTGTCATATCTTCTAAAAGGGGGTCATCTTAGCATCAGTTAGTTAGAACTAAGTCTATGCTGTGGCACATTTGGCCTGATAAGCTTAGTCAAAACACTACAGTCCTAAATACCAGTACAGGTCACCCCAAGATCACAACGTCACTTGACTTTTGCTGTTTCAAATATTAGTTTTTATCATCTAAATTTGTGTCAACAGAGCACCAATTTTCAGAGTCAGCCTGTACTGTGGTGTGTTTTGGTCTGTATCCTGCTAAGCTAACATTAGGGTAGCCGATCATGTTATGGATCCAAACACCATGAAACAGGGTTGATTTCATCTTTCTGTTCCTTCAATGATGGCTTGACTTCACCCCCTCACATATTAATCATAATTTTTAATCATCTAAACTTGGGTTGATGTTTTAGTTACCCAGAACATGTTCTGTGGTGAGCAGAGCTGTTATCATGCTAGCTAAACTAATGCTAACCAGCTCCTCTCATCTCATTAGCAGCACTGTTTAACATTTATCAATTCTTAGATAAATGGTTTGATATTTATTGAATGATACCTTAAAAATTGTGCATTGCATTCATCTATTTATTGACTACGTAAACCTACTCTTTTTTTTATCAATTTTGAATTAATGTAAGATGAGAGCAAAATGCATTATAAGTGCTTTCACATCCATTACTTTCAATACCCAGCATACTACAGTAATATTCAGAGACGGTCTGAAGGTATTAAAGAAGTGGATACCACCCAACACTATGTGTACAAGTTTTGCATTTTAATCAAACCTGTTGACTCAGAAAAAAAAAGAAAAAATCTATTTCACTGTTTAATTCACATTTTAAATAAGCACCCACGTATGTGTTGTATATTAAAAAATGTCAACTTCACCTCATCAGCATTGAGGGGCTTTCCTGGTTCCATAATGAAAACACTCACACAGCACTGAGTCCACACAGTGAACCAGGCAGAGCTGAGAGCTGGAGAGTGTTTTCCTCACCAGGAACTGCCTCAGTGGGAGAGAACTGCGTTCAGGTGAGACCTGAAGATCATAATGGAAACAAGTTTATATTGCTTTTTCCACAGTAATGATGACAGATTGCAAGCCACCAATTATCCTAAAATATAAAAACAAAGATATAAAGATCCAAATGTGTCAGCATTACCTTGTTTCTGAAGCATTTTTCCACATCAAAATCCTTGCTAGCAGCGATGACGTTCTCACTGGGCAGCACACAGTACACCAGAACCTGAACTACAGGAGCCAGATCAGCATCAACAGACAGTCTGAATGAGACTTTTCCCTCTATGAGCTTTTTGGATTCTTTCACTTCAACTTTCTCATATCCGTGATGGACTATGGCTCCTTTAGACAAGACCTGCACCAAAGAGCCAAAAACATCTTACTGACAAAGAATCAACTACATTTCATTTAAAACTGTCTAAATAGAGGAAATGTTAATATTTACATTACAAAATTACTGTGTGTCCTTACCATGTATATAATATCAGTGCTGTAATTCTCAGAGGTTTCCCCAACAATGTTGTACTTAATGTTTATGGAAATTTCAGTACCACATGGAATCGGTTCTTTTAAGCTCTCTTAAGGTGTAGCAGGTTGGAGCAGTGGTATATTTGCTTCATTGTTTGTAAGGTAAGGTCTTCCGTATCTGTGAAATAGACCATCTGGATAGACACTTGCCTTGAAAACAGTGAGACAGGGTTTTGTTTCAGTAAATAACAGCATAGACACATTCTTTGAAAATATTTGGTCATCATACCATACCAGCAGTCAAATCTCTGTTTAAGGGTGATCAGACGTATTAATTTTGAAGTTGGTCAATCCATGTTCAAAGTTTTTTGGTAAATCAAAAAACTCAACTTTACAAATTACATCAGAGAGCTCTATGTGTTTGGATTTTATGATGGAAATGTCTAGAAAATAATAAAGTGATACAAATGCATTACTTGTTATATATGACTGAAATATCCTTATACATTTCTTTTCAATGTGATAACCTGATTAAGTTTAAAAGTAGATAGACTGTTTATTTCAGAGAGATCTGTTCTCATCTCACCTGTTCCTTCCTCTGTCACTGTAACAGCAGCATCAAGATTACTTTGTAAATCATGTTCAAATTCAGGACTAGTGAAAGCTGACATGTTGAAGACAGCAGAGGCACAGCCAGTCTCATTCATCTACAGAGCAAAACCCCAAAAACGAATGCAGTTAATGCACAAATAAAATTATCTAGCACTTTTCTCTCTAGGAGCTCATTAGATAAAGAAGCACTGCAGAAAATTACATTTCTTCAAATGACCTCTTAGAGAAACCCATGATGGTACTTCGAGTTTGTTTACACTGTGCTTGTTTTGTTAACTGTATCAGAGACAGCAGTTCTCTTAACCTACACAGTCTGTCTTATAAGCTTATATTTCAGTGTAGCCTTGTGGGGCTTACAGTGGATTAATTAGCCAACTAGTCTATGCAACCCCTATATCATACACACATACATACTTGCACTGTTTCCTCCAGGCATGGTGAGATCTTAGGGACAACCTCCTGTATAAATTTTCTGCACACCTCCACCAGTGCTTTACCAGGTACTGGCTGTCCATAAGTGTACCTTCAAAAATAAGCAGATAAAGAATGGGTTAAAGGCGTGCAATGGCATTTGTATTGCATTTTCTTTATATCACATAGTCTACATGCAGAAATTACACATGTTCTGTTTGGTTGTACGAAAATAGCATTGCATTGTACAGTGACTCACTTTGCACAAAGCTCTATCTTCAGTTCCTCCTCTCCAACACTCTGTTGCTCTGGTGTTTTCACTGTAACCTCAAACCTGGGTAAAACTAAAAGACAGATGGAATCTGTTATTACAGTAAATTGCGCTGATTATTACCAACAGAAAAGCTAATGTTCTAGCGCTGTCACTTACTGTACTTCTTCACCTTAAAGTAATGTCTGGTCTCTCTATTCCCAATGTGAGCCTCCAGTTTATAATGGCCCTCAGGAGCCTCAGGATTCAGTTCATGAGAAAGCTGCACTATCAGGCCTGTTGAGGACACATTTGTCCACTGACCAATCCTGTTACCTTTATTATCCTGTTTGGTTCCATTTATTGCAGTGACAATATTATGAGGCACAAAAAGGATTACAGATGTTAATCATTAAGAGTTTTAAAATGAAGATGTGCTTCCATCTCCTTACCTCAACAGCCAATAAGCTGTACTGTGAAAGACAATAGGACCAAATTTGTGTCATTTTGATTAATAAAGTCATTTTGCATAATATAACAGAAATCTCTCAAAGCATTTAACACATCAACAACTAAAAACTGTTCGTTAATTTAAAAGACATGGGTTTTTACAAAAACAGCATTAGAGAGGCATCTTGTACAAATAGATGGAAATATATAAGTCAACTAAATCAGCCTTAATCACACTTTCATAATTCATTCATATATTGTATGACTATTTCTTTAACACTGGTTCACAGTGACAGTCAAAGAAAAGCTCTTACCTCTTGTTTAAGGTGGACAAAATTT
Organism: Colossoma macropomum; assembly: GCF_904425465.1. Lineage (NCBI taxonomy): Eukaryota > Metazoa > Chordata > Actinopteri > Characiformes > Serrasalmidae > Colossoma > Colossoma macropomum. Next base: position 12,752,073 of record NW_023494786.1, on the reverse strand, counting down.
GTATCCATAGTGACAACTCTGAAATGCACTGTTTGAAAGGACAATAATAAAGAAATATCATATCATATTCTCAGCTGTATGTTCAGTAATAATAACTTTGCCATTAAACCGTGTACTGGAAAAGGTGAAACATATTGCAGTAATGATGAAGTACCTGTTTGGCTGGGGTTGTAGATTGGTTTATCAGTCTGAATGAATGTCAGTGGGTTGTAGGATTTAAACATAACTTTTCTCTGTCATCTTAAAACTTTTACCTCTGACTTCTACTCTGATCTCCTGCACTGATTCACCCTCAACCTGTGGAGCCTGTAGAGGTAATTTGTTGAGATATTTTCCATGTTCATCACATCAAACTCTAATAATAATAAGAATAATAATATTGGTTTCTGACCTTAAACTGAGAGCAGTGGTGAAATTCTTCCTCCACTCTCTCCTGTAGAAGTGTTCTGCTCTGTTTGTTGTGAAGCAGGTAAATGGTCATTAGCAGAGTCTCATTAGGCTTCAGAAGACTCGTACACAGTGTAGCCTCAGATCCAGACTCTATCACTGCAGGAAACGCCACCATGTAATACCTAAAGGCAAAAAGCAGTAATTTTAAGATTAACACCAGTTTTGAGTTATGTATAAGGTTATTTAAAGGAATAGTTTAGTTAAAAAAAAACAAAACAAAACAAAAAAAAAGCAGCCAATTTTCCACTTAGTAGTAGTTTGGAGTCATAGTTATTGGAGCTATGAGGCTAATGTCGCTAACAAATATTAGAACTCAATAACTGCCCAAATTGTTTCTGTTAAAATACATCATTTACAACTTCTAACCTCTACTGTCCTAAACCACATCAAGTCTGTGCAACTTTAAAGTGCCTGTCAATATGGTTTTAAATATTTAAATTGTTGCTGTAATAGTAGAAATATGCTGTGCAAAAGGCATTAGTTATATTTGATATATATGTATTTTAAGAATTTTAGAACATTTATCTACAATAAAATTTGTATTCATTTTCACACACTAATATGTATAGTGTGTGAAAATGAATACAAATTTTATTGTAGATAAATGTTCTAAAATTTCCAGTCTGTTCTAAAAGCTCCAGTCGGAGTGACCTTGCCTACATGTTTCCACCTCCCCTGCAGGATAATAGAGTGCGAGTGCAGAACAAGCTGTTTAATCATGTTCTTGCAGATAATGTTGAACTCAGCAGCACTAACGTTATATCCGTAACTTATAGCTAGTGGAGAAATGTCTTATGTTCACCAAGCCTGTAAAGGACTGTTGCGGCAAAACACTGTGAGCCTTGATGTCAGAGGGTCAGCTAATGTTTTAGCCTTTTATGCACCTGCTAGCTATTGCGCTGTCCTAAATGAAGTTAATGACTTACAGTAGGATCCTACAAGATGGGATTAACATAAGCAGGAAGCGAATAGCAAACTTGTGGGGCGTTCTTAGAAGCCTGATCACTAGCCAATACTGACAGTCAACTACTGATAGCTATGTTTTACATAATGCCATATATTAATGTCGCATTCGAAGACAAAGAGATTCAACTCAGAAATTACATTTTATTATTGGGTCAACAAGAACTTACAATGTGAAATCTATGTTGATTACAATAGTTGACTAACGTTACACTGGCTTGACTGGCTAAGTTACCAAAGCAGTTTTGCCCCCTGGCATCACACACTCAGTAATGTTTGCAAACAGCATACTCATCTATAGCTTTTAGTTACATTTTAGCATTTTTTTTTCTTAAATCTAACTTTGGTTAATGATCATCAAGTCACATACATTGTAGGATTTTTTTAAAAAAATGTAGATATTTACAGTCAAGTTACCAGCACCTTTCACAAGCTGGCTGCAAAAAAACAGGCAGAAAATATTAATGTAGAGTGCATAGTTTTTTGTTTTTGAATAATAAGTGAGAAAAACAACAACAATAATAATCTTTACTAATGAGCTAAATGATACTTGGTTGCCTAAACTGTTTGCATATTACATTGTGACTTCATTTAACAGGATATTTATTAGAATTGCATCTGACACTGAAGTTGACTTAAAATCAGATCTGCCTACACAATACCACATTAGATTACTTTTATCTACACTGATATCTTCAAATACTGAAAAAGTCCTGATGTGCACGGGTATAAATGCCCTTTTGAAACCTTAAACCCCGCCCTCATCGGAGTCTGTACACGCCACTGTTCTGTAAAGCACTTTTACAGAAACTATTTGGGCTCTTTGTTTGACTATTGAGTTCTATAGTTTTCTAGAAATGCCACACTGCTTCAGCTTTAAACTAAAGAAGAAAAATTTGGGATCGACACGTTGTGGCTGATCAACAGTGAATACTATTGCAAAAGTGTGGACTGAGATGACCTGAAAATAAAGAGCCCCAACAATGCAATGTGTGATCAATATCATGGTTGTGTAATCTCTCCTACACTTTGGAAAACCCCAGCTTTTACTATAAAACATCAAAAAGAGGCTTCAACATCATCTGTGAAAGATCTAAAGCTGCAACATGACATCAAAAGCACTATGTTAGACCTTTTTTTAAAGGTCCAACTGGCCATGAACTCCAAGTTCTGAAAGCATTAAAAGGTCTGATGAATGCAAACCAGTCATTTGAATCTCCTACTAAAATTACAGAAATTATCGGTTTAGGTTCTAATATACGTCAGGTTTTAGAATGCAGCTTAAAACACATAAAAAGAAATGATTTTGTTATTTGTCTCAGGGCTTTCTCTGTAATGAACATTTTCACAAATCCAAAATACATACATCCTTTGATATAGCCTTGTAAGTTATCGTACAGCAGCTCTGATGTCCTGAGCCCTGAACTAGACCACTGCGAATAAATGGAGTCTGATGACAATATTAAACACACAATTTGTTTATGTATTTATTTTTGCTACAGCATAAACACCTGATCTGAAGCTGAGTAAATTGTATTGAACAGAAAGCATGTTTTCATAATTACTGAATGATTATATTACAGGTTGACACAAATAAAGCATCATCTTTTGGTGTTACTTACGGTCCTGAAGTTTGTCCATAGACACAGAGAAAGAGGAAGTAGGCTAACAGTAGCCTTTTACTAATGTGAATCCTGCTGACAACCATGATGAAGTCTGGTCACCAGCAACAGGTCAAGAAGCTCAGCTGCCTGTTTGAAAGATCACTCAACCCACAGGAGCTTCTCGTCAATGATTAACCCTTAAAGCAATAACATTTGGCTGGACTGAAAACTGATTCCATAAACAAAAATATATCCATATGTGGGAGGTTGTCATTCAGAGTCCAAAACCATTTTCTCTGTTAAAGATGTGTTATTTTTACTTAGAAGATCAACAGAAACATGTCATTTGACCGGGGGTGCCCAAACTTCTGCATATGACTGTGGGCATTATGAGCAACATATGCATGCATTACAACTGTTTCACAAAGACTTTAAGCAGTCTTTTTCAAATGAAGTGCTGTCACTGACACGCTGCTGTTCTTCCAAGTTGGTTCATTTACCTATTGTGTGAGAAATCTGCAGCAACTGGAAGCCAAAATGCAGCAGAAGCCCAGCTTGCAGATCTACATCAGCTACATTATTTACTATAACTGTTTTTTTAAGTAAGTTACTTTCTAAAAATCAGCTAAATGATGTGACCTTTAGAAGTGCATATATTAATAGTGTATATATCATAACACATGTTAAATGTGTGCGTGAATGAAGGCATATGACCACTGTGATATTTGGAGTTTCAATAATGTAAAAATTACCCTCTAATTCTTTTCAAGTACAAAAACACACAATGTTATCCTCAGACTGTTTACTTACTGGAAATGTTCAGTTGTTTACCTACTTCACATGTACAAACTTTGAGTAAATGGTTTACTAGCACATTTAGAAGAGGAGGGTTTTCTCGGAAGTGACAGAGCACTGTGATGGACACGATGCAAAAATATGGCATTAATACTTGATGGGATGTCAGTTAGAGTCTGCTATAAAGTGCACTAATGTTTCTACTGATGATTTTACTGCACATGTTGCTCACTACGCTCTGCTTTCCTCTTACACACAATACACTTGAGAAGTTATGTGGGCTGGCAAAATATTTCAATCCACACGCTGAAAACAGTAACTGAATATTGTTTAAGATTGTGTGTAGCAGTATTTGTGGTATTGTTTTACAATGTTTTAATCAATGTTTTAACATTGTTTTAATTTTTGATACAAAAAACCCTACTGTAATCACATTACTAGAACAAGACAGCTGATGCCGAGAGTTTATCAAATAAAGTCCAAAATTCCAAAGAGTAGACAAGAAATGAGCAGGGGAAAAAAAACAGTAGCATACAGGCACAAAAGAGCAGTAAAAAAAAATGTCCCAAAAATGATAATAAATTTGGTGACAGAAAACAAGAGAAACGGAACAGAAATAAAGGCTCTGAACAGACAACAGGTAATCAGTGGACCCATATGGAAAAACAATATATTGACATATATTTTTATATATTTGAAATACATTTCAAATGCATTTCAATCCATGCTGAAATATAATATAAACACTAAAATGCATTTCAGAATATATTGCCATATTTACCAAATATATCTTAAAATGCATTTATTATTACACACAGAATTGCACCATAGAAATGTATGTAAATGTATTTATCAAACACATTAGAAAATGTATGAAAATAGCCAAAATACTTTTGAAATGAATTTGTATTCCAATATCTACCTTTGAAGTATTAGAAAATGAACCTTTAACATGGCAAAATCAAGTGTTGTAGGTACTGATACATTGTGAAAATGCATTTATGATTTGATGTCTTGTTTATTTGAAATACATTTAGTGTGAGCACTGACTCACCATATATACACATGTTTAATGCAAAGTACAATATTTTTTGGGGGCCCTTCTTGTGGCAGAGTGACAAACTGAAAGGTTTAAATAGACCATACTCACTGTATAAATGTGTGAGAGAGGCAGGGTTATACACTGTGTATAGTTATGCTATAGTTATATACCACAAAACTAAAGAAAAGGTGGTTAGTGACCACAATGTACTTCATTTTAGAGTTCCATCACACTATCGAAGACATACAGGTATACATCTGGTAGTATGTCTAGTTATGCTCTACATATGACAGGAGAAGACACTGTGAAGATCACCATCACAGAGCAGTAGTGGGCCAGATTCATAGAAATAAGTCAGCAAAAGCAAGTTCTATTCATATGTCCCATTCATTCATTCATTCATTCATTCATTCATTCATTCATTCATTCATTCATCGGCATGGCAGTAATTAGCCTCCCAGTCTCTCCTTTACTGCTGTGGTAGTTTTTATATGTGTGTCTAACATAAAAGCCAATCAAAATTGATATGTTAATGAGGTAACATAAATGAAAGAACAATGTACATGCTACCTCAAAGATTCTAAGAAAAGCAGAAGTAATGCTAGGCAAACAGCAACAATTTAAACGCTGAAAAAATATTTCATAAACAATTGCGGAACATGCCAATATGGTATTAAACATCACTTGTATCCACTTCAAAAGTGAAGGCAAAACAAAAAAACTGAAAGTGAAAGCATCCTGAAATGATAACGAATCCCTACAGAGATTTATAGGGAATCCCAAACTGAGGTTGTGTTTATTTTGATGACTCCAATTTTCTTTGAAATCATGACAGAGCAGTAAAATTGTACCTCTCCTGAGTCAATGAAGAAGAGTGTTTTGGCTGAGCCATGTTTGAAGTCAGTGTGAAATACACGACTGTGCTCACCAAGTGAATTCTGTTTAGTGCGCCAACTTATCAAAACCATTTGTGTTGTTCGTAGAATAATATCCAACCATTACGTTATCATTGCCTACTATTATTGTTTAGTGGAAGAATTGTTTAATGTACCTTTTTTCATAATAAACTGAATTATTTATTGAGGATTGGTGTATGTTCTCATATTGTTTTTTGTTCTTGATATATTAAATAGTGTGGTGAAACATCACCGCTTACCCAGGTTAAAAATATTTAACAGCTACAGAGTTGGACTATGCTGCTGATTTGGACTACGCTAACATTATCGACAGCTGGCTGGTGAGGCAGCAGAATTCATACGGAGGCTTCTCCTAAACCCAGGCGCTCCTCCAGTATTTCCTCTACCTTTTCTCTTGGTCTGTTACATATACATAAAAAATATAATGTAAATTTGCTTTTTTTCTTTTTTTTAATGTTTGGATCAGGACACAGTGGTGGCCCTCCAGGCTCTGGCTCTGTACTCCACCAAAGGTTTCAGCACAGTGACTATGGAGTCAGATAAAGAGAATCACATCTCTGATGTGAAACAAATATAGTTTTTGGAATGCAAGATCTCTGGTTGATGCTTGAGACAGATTTTGCCTCCCTTTTTCACTCAGAGGAAAACAAAATTAATAGATACACGTTTTCAAATGTACTTCATTACTTAACATTTGGCAATGAAGACTACTTTAAGCCAAGACTACTTAAGCGAATATGACAACAATAATGTGTAGTATATGGTCATAAAAAGCACTCCTGATAAAAAACTATTCTAGCATAAAATTAATAAGACCATTAGTGACTACAAACTTGGCAGAAAGTGCAGTTCGCATGGAAAATTAATGACAGATTCATAGGAAACTGTGAGTCTGCCAGTCTGTTTTCTTGTTATAATTATTTAAAAATGCATGCTTTGGCCATTTTCAGCAATTTGAAATATATAAATATATGATGTTATTGCTTGTGTAATATAAAATGCTTTAATATTGGTTTTCTTTGCTATATTAATATATTATACTTTGTATTTGTTTTAAGGTCAATGATTTAGTCACAGTCTGGAGCTGGATTCTGGATTCCCTCATCGGCAGACCTTAGTCTATTAGGAGGGGCGGTCACACTTCTCCCACCCTCACTCTCAGCACAGGTGGTCCACATGGCTGCATCTTATCACTCATGCTCTACCCCCTGTAAACATACAAGTGCACTGCCAAGCACAACTCCAACACAATCATCAAGCTTGCTGACAATACAACAGTATCAGGCCCTACAACAACGAGGAAGCCTACAAAGAAGACATGGAAGTTCTCACAGACTGGTTTGGGTTGGGTTGGCCTCTGAAAATTGCAGCATATATTTTGCACACATGTACACACTTTCTATGCACCAGCACAATTTGGTGTCTAGTTTATTTATTGTTTGTTGTCTGTTGTTGTATCGTCTATTTATTGTTCTTTGTACTTTTTGCGAATACATAGTCTTAATAATGTTACACAATTAATATATAATTCTATAATATAAAAAATATAGAGATGATGTCTTGTGTAATAATGACTATTAATTAATCTTTTAATCTTTTAATTATTAAGGGACGTTTTAACATGCTGCTCATTACAAATGAAGTTTACATGTCATGTCATAAAGATATGGGTAATGGCTGAGGAAAAATCACTCTGAACTGTCTCTTTAATGACAAACACTTATTTGCTCAGGAGACGCTCTTGTCCAGAGTCACTTACAAAATGTGTTATGTGATATAGTTTTTACACTGAGCGCAAAGTTTACTTTCATTTTGTTTTTTTTACCATATGCCACTATCAAAGTCTGTGTAAAGCGTAGTGGGTTTAGTGAGACATGACGATTGGTCAGTAGGGCACTGCCCCACTAAATGACCCCCTGACGCAGAGCCTGATCTGGCTAAATAAATAAACACAAGTATAAACCTTGAGGATGAATTGCTTGCACCTATGATTCAGATGACACTCTAATTTACAAATGAAGTGCAGATCAGAAAAGTGTTAACCTGGATATTGTCTGAAGTGATGAATCTTTAAAAGAACTTAGTGACTCTGTTGCTATGTTGCTGTACAAGCATGTAGTTCTGAACCAAGGTGCAGGTGTGGTGTAAAGCCCGAAAATTGAAAATCAGAGCCTTGTATTTGATTTCTCTTTGCAGGAAGCCAGTGAAATGATCTTAGCAGAGGAGTCACATGGGAGAACTTTGGGAAGTATTGGACCAGATAAGCCTCAGCATTCGGATTCTCTGTAGTGGAAAAGTGGCATGAGAGAAGGTCTCTGAGGAGGGAAATGCATTACTCAAGTGGGGAAATGACTAAAGGTTGAACAAGACGTTGTGTATACTTTGCAGTCAGGAGTATTATACATTCACCTGATGCTGTGAAGTAAGAATCTGTAGGATGTGGCGGTATGTATTATGTGATTGCACATATGAAAAAGTTTTGGAAAAATCGTACTTGTTTTATATTATGTAAGTTGAATATAAGATACTCAGTATATGGTACCAAAACATATACAACGCATATTAAATTAATGTACTGTCAGACATATACAGTCCCCTCTACAATTATTGGCACACCTGGTAAAAATGAGTAAAAAGGGTTATAAGAAATTCCTCTTTAGGCGAATTATCATTCTTTATATCTGGCTTAGATGTAAACAAAATCATTCAGAGTTGTTTGGTGTAAAATGTGCCTTTCTAGAAGAATTTACAGTCAAAAGTGTTTACCATTATAGTACTAGGAACCAGACGTCCATAGGTCCACACAACAAATATCACCATTTAATCTGCTATCTAAAATGACCAGTCAACTTACATGTGTCTTAGAAGTTTTTATATGTCACACTGATAATGGTTAAAAAAAAAATAAATAAATAAATAAAAAAGATCACAGCTGCACCTTGCTGGGTAATTGTTTAGAGTGGTGGTGAACTGCGCTATACCAGGATGCAAAAATAAATGTAGAAAATACAGTACGATGCATTCTTTTCAGTTGCCGTTACAAGTACCAGAAATCCTGAAGTTGTGGCTAATTGTTTTGAAGCTACACACAAATTCTTCCACATATTCTGCCATCTTCCAAAATATGTAAGAAAACTGTAAAAATAAACTAAACAAAAGCTGCTGCTGGTGTTAGCCGTGTGGAACGGCTGTAGCTACAGGCTAGTAACTATAAAAGCATGTTAGCTTGTGCATTGATCTCAACTGAGAATGTGGTTTTGACAGGAAACACAAACTAATCCTGGAGTAATAATTTATATTAAAAATTTGTTTTAAGCCAAAACTTTTTAACAAAACTATTACAAAATAATGTCTCAGGTATCAAGCAACACATTCACAACCATTTTGTATAATAACTTAATGGGATGTAGCTTTTGGAGTGATTAAATGCTTCAGACATTTGGTTCCTAGTACTGTAATGGTGAACAATTCTAACTCAAAATTTCTCTAGAAAGGCGCATTTCACACCGACCTACTCTGAATGATTTTGCTTACATCTAAACCTTTGAATGATTGAGTAATTTTGTAAAATCGGTGGGGTTCCCCTTTAATCTCACACTAAAAATAATGAACTCCAACCTTTAATTGAAGAAAATTTATTCTAAGAAAAAAAAAAATCTCTCATCAAGAAATAATTTTTTTTACAAAACCATGTGCCATAATTATTGGCACCCCTGCATTTTACACTTAGTGCAATCTCCCTTTGCCAATAAAACAGCACTGTAACATCTCCTGTAACATCTCATAAGGTTGAAGAAAACAGAGCTGGGACCTAGGTCCTCTCCTCCTAGGCACTACCCTCTTTAGCTCACCCTACAGGTTTTCTATGGGGGTTAGATCAGGGGACTGAGATGGCAGAAGCTTGATTTTGTGCTCACGAAAACATTTTTATGTTGATCTGGACATACGTTTTGGATCATTGTCCTGCTGGAAGATCCAGTGATGGCCTATTTTTAGTTTCTTGTCAGAGAGTGGCATTTGATTTAAAATGTTCTGGTATTTCATATAGTCCATGATGCCATGAGGTTACCAGGGCCTTTGGAGGAAAAAACAGCCCCACAACATCACAGACCCTCCATCACACCCAACAGTGGGCATCAGGTTCATTTCAGTGTAGTCATCGTTCTTTTTATCCCAAACCCACCAAGTGTTTGTTGCCAAAAAGCGCAATTTTTCATTTCATGTGACCACAGAACATGGTTCCAATCGTAAGTCCCAGAAAACTTTTAGCAAACTCCCAGGCACGCACTTTGTGGTTAGATGACAGGAAAGGCTTTTTCCTGGCATGACTTCCAAATAATCTGTTGCCATGGAGGTGGCGTCTGTTGATAGTTTTGGAGACTTAGTGATCCCAAGATGCTACTTTTTTTGTATCCTTCCAATAGTGAATTTTGCCTCTCATCATCCTCTTTACTGTGCATGGTGGCAAAACAAACTTGGGTCCTCACCCAGGCAAGTTTGTCACAGTTTCAGTTGCCTGGAACTTTTTAATTATCATCCTATCTGTAGATATGGGCATTTTCAGGTGAGTAGCTATTAAGAAGGTCAACAGACTTTTCCCTTATTTGAATTGTGTATTTTCTTGTCTTTCCCATGTTGAAGAATGACTAAGGGAATTTAACCTCTGTGTCACCTCATATATAAATACACTATAATGCCAAAAGTATTCACTCACCCATCCAAATCATTGAATTCAGGTGTTCCAGTCACTTCCATGGCCACAGGTGTATAAAACCAAGCACCTAGGCATGCAGACTGCTTCTACAAACATTTGTGAAAGAACGGGTCGCTCTCAGGAGCTCAGTGAATTCCAGCGTGGTACCATGATAGGATGGCACCTTTGAAACAAGTCCAGACGTGAAATTTCCTCACTACTAAATATTCCACAGTCAACTGTCAGTGGTATTATAACAAAGTGGAAGCGACTGGGAACGACAGCAACTCAGCCACGAAGTGGTTGGGGGTCAGCGGATGCTGAGGCGCATAGTGCGCAGAGGTCGCCAACTTTCTGCAGAGTCAATCGCTACAGACCTCCAAACTTCATGTGGCCTTCAGATTAGCTCAAGAACAGTGCATAGAGAGCTTCATGGAATGGGTTTCCATGGCTGAGCAGCTGCATCCAAGCCTTATATCACCAAGCGCAATTCAAAGCATCGAATGCGGTGGTGTAAAGCGCCGCCACTGGACTCTATAGCAACGGAGACATGTTCTCTGGAGTGACGAATCATACTTCTCCGCCTGGCAACCCAATGGACAAGTCTGGGTTTGGTGGTAGCCAGGAGAACGGTACTTGTCTGACTGCATTGTGCCAAGTGTAAAGTTTGGTGTAGGGGGGATTATGGCGTGGGGTTGTTTTTCAGGAGTTGGGCTCGGCTGCTTAGTTCCAGTGAAAGGAACTTAGTTTCAGTGAAAGGAACTAATGCTTCAGCAGACCAAGAGATTTTGGACAATTTCATGCTCCCAACTTTGTGGGAACAGTTTGAGGATGGCCCCCTCTTGTTCCAACATGACTGCGCACCAGTGCACAAAGCAAGGTCCATAAAGAATGGATGAGCGAGTTTGGTGTAGAAGAACTTGACTGGCCTGCACAGAGTCCTGACCTCAACCTGATAAAACACCTTTGGGATGAATTAGAGTGGAGTCTGCGAGCCAGGCCTTCTCGTCCAACATCAGTGTCTGATCTCACATATGCACTTCTGGAAGAATGGTCAAAAATCCCCATAAACACACTCCTAAACCTTGTGGAAAGCCTTCCCAGAAGAGTTGAATCTGTTATAGCTGCAAAGTGTTTGTAGGAATTTTTGGAGGTGCCAATAATTGTGACACATATGGTTTTGTAAAAATAATATTTCTTGACTGAAAATGATCGATTTTTTTCATCAGTATAAATTTACTTCAATTAATGGTTGGAGTTTTCTACTTTTTGCAGTGTAAAATTAAGCTGAACATCAAAATTTCTTATAATTCTTTTAACTCATCTTTAGCAGGAGTGTACTGTATTATGGAGGACACTGTATGTCCTACGTACATACGATACTGTATAAAGTTACATAAAGGAGCAATATAAGAAAACAAACATACATGTTTAGATCTGAATGTCCAGTGCTGGAGGATCTCAGTGAAGTTTCTTAAAAATGACTATATGGTTGGGTAAACTTTTATAAACATCTCTCAAATTTATAGAATTAGTGGAAAAATGACAACTTTTATGGAAATCGACTAAGCTTACAGCCTGCCATGCAGCTCAGTGGTTTATCTTGGAAAAACACTATTACACATAAGCATTGTAAATAGTAATTTACTGTTGTTCCTATTAAACTATTAATCGAAACACTTCCTCTTTTTATTCACTTCTAATTTTCAGTTTTATATTTGCATGTTTTAGATATTTATCTTTTAAGTCAATTATAAAGTCATATTAGATCTAGATTTAATTACTGATCCTAAGCTCTCTCAGCATAGAAACGCTACATTTTCCCTTAGGTTAGCAGTTTATGCTAACATGCAGGAGGACTAAACCAAACCCCATCACTGTAACTTCCAGAACTGTTTTCAAACAAAACCTAGAAGCAGATAGTTTTCATTGTTGGTTTGAATTACTGGTTTTCTTCTACATCAACATTAAAAGAAATAACAGTGTATTATTTCTAGATAGCAACTACTTTGCTAAACACTTTGAGCTAACGTTACAGTGCTGGTAAAAGCTACTGTATAAGCTACTAAAAGCTACTGTGCTAACCTAGCTGCTAAAAGCAAAAGAGCAGTGCTACTGAAGTCTTTATACACCCACTCACTGTCCACTCAGGCACGCCTACCTTGTTGGTCCACCTTGTAGATGTAAAATCAGAGATGGTAGCTTATCTGTTGCTGCGCAGTTTGTGTTAATCATTTAGTCCTTCTTCAGTGGTCAAAGGACGCTGCCCACAGGTTGGCTGGATATTTTTGGTTGGTGGACTATTCTCCGTCCAGCAGTGACAGTGAGGTGTTTGAAAACACTAGCAGCACTGCTGTGTCTGATCCACTCGCACCACAACACACACTAACACACCACCACGTCAGTGTTACTGCAGTGCTGAGAATGATCCACCACCCAATAATACCTGCTCTGTGGGAGCCCTGTGGAGTTTCTGTGCATTAATATTAATAGTTAATATTTTCCAATTTATTACATTAAATTAAAACAGGTCATTAAGGAAAACATTTCACCAAAATAATTCTAATAGATGACAGCAAAGATGAAAAAAAGAAAAACTGAATTTCTGTCTAAAGTTTATATTCATTTTAATAAAGAACATGCAAAACAAAAAGTAAGTCACAACAAAAACAAACACCCATGTGTTTCCTTTTTTTGAGGCTGCAGATTTGAGAGCTCACTCACAGGGGGAGGAGTACTCTGTCTCAGACTGGTCACCTGAATGAAGGAGATGTTAAAGATAAGTACAAAACAATAACGCAGTTGCAGCTATAGTCTTGGAACAACACAGACTTGGAAAATCCTACTTGTTTGGTAGTAATCATAAACTTTGATCACAGCTGGTTTGAGGTTCTTGACCGGAAGCGCCTGTTTAAGATGTAGCTGATAATTCATAGGAATATTTCTTGGGACCTGTTGAACACAAACCCAACAGTGTAATGTAAAAAATTCCTTATCTATTCTTCTTTTGGACAGTGAGTCCTCTGTGAATTTAGGCTTTTTTATTTACTTATAATTTTCATTTCAGTTTTATATTGTCATGTTTTAGATATTTATCTTTTAAGTCAATTATAGTCATATTAGATCTAGCCAATTACAGATCCTAAGCTCTCTCACAGATTAAATTAATGATTTACATTAATTTAGGCTTTTTGTGTACGCGTAGTGAATGTAGACGACTGCCCAGTCTGCCGTTCTTAAACATAATTACCGCCTTTCTTAAAGCCTATAATTAAAACAAAATGCAAATATATGGCTACACATGTTGATTATTGCATTTGAATGAGCTCAATAATTCATGATTATTAATCTTTTCTCTCACCTCTTTTATATACATGATAATATGGTCATCTTTGGATTCAGCTCGCTCCACAAGTGCCATATATTTCAGCTGACAAAAGAAATGTTATTACTTGTTCTTACATGTGATGATTTTATAACAATCTAAGAAAACATATCTAAATTTATATATGTAACTAAGTGTATATGAAACACTGCTACTTACAGCACTGGGATCTGCTGTGAATCCTGACAAGATTTTTATGTCTACTATGACCATATTGGTGCTGTTTAATGTTCCATTATATCTGAAAATAAAGTTACTTACTTCAGGCATGAGCAATAATACCATTAATGTGTGTTACTAAGCAGCAAAATAATAAAAAAAATGGTTATTATTTATAAGAATTCTGCTGACTTAAAATGTACTATTTTTAATTTTCCTAATATTGGGTTTCTAGCTATGTATTTTTCTCGTGAATCACAAACGAATGCTTACATGACTGTAAAGTTGATGGATAGAAACTGTGCAAGTGATTTTGAGCAACGTCCCTCAGTCTTAGCCTTGATGCTCAGTGTACTGGTTTCAGCAGGTGTGGGGATGTTGTAGAAAAAAGCCATCTGCAGTTGGGGATAAAACAGAGAAAACAACAGAAACAGTAAATGTAAATGGATTCACTAACACATTTCAATCAGGTTTTAGATCCCACTACAGTACTGAGATAGCCCTTATATGATTTGAAATGACAAGTCTGAATATTAATTCTGGCAAAAAATCATTACAGACACTGTAGATCTTAAAAATACTTCTAGCCAGGTTGAAAATCTATGTAGGACTTTCTGGAAATGTCGGTTCATGGTTCATGCCTTACAAAGGTGGTATAACTTTGTTGCAACTGGCAGTTATGAATCTATTCCCCAGTGACCAGTTTCTGGGCCCTTTTTATTCAAAGCCCACAAGACTGTGTGCCATTTGTGTAGATGCTATGCAAATATACTTGTCTTTCTCACCAAATATTATAGATAGAGGTACAATGTATGGAACACATAAATAATTGGTTGGCCTTGGCCATTTAAGGAGTTAAAATATAGCCAGAAGTAAAGGTTTATTATCAACAAAACCTAAAGAAACATATCCATGCTTTTATTTCTAATAGGACTGATACTTTGTGTTCTCCTAACTGAACTTCCTTAAAAGACAATTAAAAAGTTGCAGTTCATTTAAAATGCTCCTAACAAAGACAAGATAGTATAAAGAGAGCACAGCACATTAATCTAGTTCTAGAATCTTTACAACAGCTTCTAGTTAGTTACAGAATTGATTTTAAAGTGTTACTGTTAGCTTAGAAACACAGCAAGGTTATTTCTGTATATTTCCTATATGCTGTTTTGATATGTAGGTCTCTTAAATCTATGGGTAATGTCAAGCAAATCTATGGGTAATGTTAAGCAAACTGAAGCAGCCTTTATTTTTTATGCTTTATGCCAACTCCCAGAGGATCTTATAGGTGCCCAAAATTACCTATTAAAACTGAGGTTAAAACATTTTTGGAAAAATGTTTAAAATAAAACACTAGGGCTCCCAAGTGGCACAACCGTCTAAGCGTTGGCCCTATCATCAGGAGATCGCGAGTTCGATCCCTGGTGATGCTACAGCCATCCGTAGCCGGGAGTCCGAGAGAGCACAATTGGCCTTGCTCTCTCTGGGTGGGTAGGATGGCGCCCCTTCTCCCCCCATCACTCAACGTGATGCTAGTCAGCGCAGGCATCTGTTAGCTGACATAACAGATCTGGCGGTTGGCGCTTTCCTCCGAGTGCGTTCGGCCGTCCAATGACGTTGCGTTAGCGGCAGTTCGAAAAGAAGCTTTGGCGGTCACAGGTCTCGGAGGAAGCCTGCGTTAGCCTTCACCCTCCTAGTGCCGGTAATATCCTGTGATTGGGGGAGTCCCAACTAGCAGGTGGAATTGGAAACGACTAAATTGGAGAGAAAATTGGGTAAAAATCAAAAAAAATAAATAAATTAAACACTGGAAGCCATGCCAAGTGTCCTGATTACCAGTTTAGTGCTACCACAGCCATATGTGAGAATTCATACTCAATCTTGAAGAATGTCTTTATGGACCACAGATGTACCAAGTGCCACGCTGCACAAGGCCCAGCTGGTGTACCTGGCCTTCAAGTGAGACCTAAGAAGTAAACGTACGGTCAGAGGAGATTTAGTTTAGCTGCAGGCAAAGCTTACATAATGGCTCTGGTGATGTACAGAGTGAAAGTAGGAAGGGTGAGCTCAGCAGAGCTACCAGAGGCCACCTCAGCTTTACTCTTTGTTAGTCTCATTTCTGATGTATAGTCTTTGTTGGTGTTTGATATCCAGTGGACACAAACATTGGAACCAGGGGATTCTGGAAACAGCTGCATTTGTCCCACCCGAAAATTATACCGCAGAGAGAAAGAAAAATTATTTTATTATTTTATAAGTGCAACACAGAGGGTAGCACATTTGCCAGCAAATCAGACAAACTTCCCATTTAATGCCATGTCGTGTGTTGGGTGATGATGGGCGTTTGTTAAGGTTTGTTATTGAGGTGCATTTTCAAAATCAAAGAGGTTAGAGTAGCAAATGTGTGCCCCCCAATGCCAAACTCACTCCTACACCCCTGGACACATACAAGGGCTATACACACACTTACCTGCACAGACACGCAGGTGGAGCCCTTCACCAAAATGCTGTATTTGCCTGGAACAACTTGCAGTGGTCTCTCCTGGTACAATAACTTGTTGTCCTCATTCACATCAAAGTGGTGACTCTCTTTATCTGCTGACTGCACAGTTACTTCGCTGGAGCCATCAGAGCTGAACACTTTGGTGGAGTACAGAGCCAGAGCCTGGAGGGCCACCACTGTGTCCTGATCCAGACACAAAAACAATTAGCAATTGCACAACATTAAATATTTTACGTATATGTAGCCAGACCAAGAAAAAAGGTAGCGGAAATGGTGGGCAATTACCTGCGTGGAGGAGAAGCCTCCATAAGGATTCTGCTGCCTCACCAGCCAGCTGACAATCCTGTTAGCATAGCCCAAATCAGTAGCAGTGACTTCAGCTGTAGTGAGAACAGCTAGCAAAACATAGGAGCTGATCTCCACTGCCAAGGAGTCAGAGTCATCTGATGCTGACTGAGACCAGTGAAGGTGGCCGCCTATATATAACAGCACAAGAAATAAAACTAGATCAAAAAGATTACTCTACAAATTATAGTCAAATCAGTAACCTGGAGATTACAAGAGAAAAATCATAACCCTATGAACATCAGTATAAGCTAAAACCATGGTATTATATTAGTACTAAAATATGAGCTTAAAGATCCATGGTATAAAATATATTTCATACCTCCTGAAATGGCTACGCTATCCAATTTCTGTAGCAGGTTCTCTCGCGTGTCATGCTCTTCAGCCAGACTAAAAGTGTAGGCCAGCAGTGCAGTGGTGTAGGTGTTTGTTAGGTTACCAATAGAGGACTTCAAACATGACAACCCTTTACTCACAACAGGATCCTTAAAGTGTTAAAAAGAACACAACAACAACAATAATAATAATGTCATTTCTCAACAAGCAACTGCAAGGAGTTTTGGCTATTTCCATCTCTACAGTGCATCAAAATACACACATTTTTGACCCTCACACAAAAAATCTAACAACGTTTATAAGGTAAAATATCAAACATTGTGTATATGTGGGATTTACAAATCACAGATTTCTATTTTTAATTAGCATTTGACAAACTGGCCCAATTTTTAGGAATTGTACTTTAAGTAAACTGGATTTAAGCAAATTAAGTTATCTTACATTTAAACAGATATATTATACTCTTATTATGATAGCAGTAGAGTTCCTGCCTAAAGAAGTTATCCACTGAAGTTATGCTGCACAACTGGCATGTTGTGTTGAGGATTCTAACAAATGTTTGACATCAGATGTGACAGACATACTGTGTCTACCAGTATAACATGAGAAAATCAATGAAGACAAATAGATTAGTAAGCTTGCTAGGTAAGTCTAAATTACTCTAGGGCTTTTATTAGCATAATACCATACTTTAAGTTGATGTCGACAAATGTCTACAATATAGGGCGTGCAGAATCATCTGTAAAGATCTGAGAGTGTAAAATCATTTGTGTTACAGCTGCTGGCATATATGCTGATAATGCTAGCTTTATAGCTCCCAAGCTAGTTAATATTACATTGGCAAACTCTTTACAAAGTGACCGTTCTAAAATGTGCACTTCTCACAGCAATACTATTCTAGTTTGCATTCTATTTCACTCAGTACTGGTCCTGTACTGGAGTCTGATGACTCTGTCTTGACCTGGATTAGTAAGAAAAGCGCAAAATAATGCTGCTTATACTGCAAGTTGAGAATTCCCCCTGCCAGACAAAGCCCAAACTCAAATAGGCACCCAATACTTTGTTACTGCATGCTTTACTAAGTGCTTCTCTCATTTTTACAAAACCCTTGACATTTCCAATTAATGAGTTTTGTGCTTCATTATTCATATGTTAGCCCTACACTGGAGGGATGAGTTATCAGGAGACAAAAAATGCAAATTCTTTTTTTTGTGTCTCACCAAACATGTAAATGTATTGTTTACAGACAGATACGTCTATTTCTGTGCTCTGCTCAGAGCCTGAATGTTATTTAAAATAGGCTGTTGATTACCGCTGCTCCAGCGTCATTTTTTCATATTTCAGATGCTGTTTAAATTCTTAGCGTTGTGCATAGTCATTGGTTACGTCTTATGCTGACAAGGCGAGTCAAGCATACTGAATAAAAAACAGAGATTTTTGTTCTCTTGTGTGTCATTCATGATGTGGTGGTAGCCTATCCAGCGGTCAGAGATAGCGTGAGTTTATATTCTATATTTAAGCTGTTCATGTAAGTGAGCTGCTGCCATTATGTGTATAATTACAGTATATAACTATTCAAGCACTACTTAAGCATACTTTTTTCCCCACAAGGGAAAGTCAAGATATAATTTTTGGTGTAAAATCTATTAACTTGAATAACACAACACATTACAGAGGAATTCTCTTTGATGCAAGTACATCTCATTGACATGATGTCTTTCTACTGTTAGACCTATATTTGATATAAAAATTCTCTCATAAAATGATCAAATTAACACAAGGAAGATAATTTTTAAGCTGTTTTGAAGTGTATTTATACATTTAGTATTGCCAGATATCATATTTATCACTAATACTGCCAAAAAAGAACACCTCCTGAAGCACACCACACTGAACTCTAGGTTTTAAACAGAAATAATATTGCTTATAAACACTTTGTTTAAGTATAGTTTTAGTATAAAATAAGCACAGTTCATTGTAAGCACATTTTCAACACAAAATATGTCTTTTGAAGTATACTTCACTTAGGCACATTTTTAACACGAAAAATACTCTTTTTTTTAAGTACAGTTTAAGCATAAAAGCACAATTCATTGTAAGTACAATTTGATGAACTCAAAATTAACCCCTTTTTTTTCCACTTTACTAAGGTACGGTTTTTACACAGCAGTAATGCTCCTAGGACACTTTGCAAAAGTATAGTTTAATCATAAATTAAGCACAATATATATTTTTTATAAAGTAAATCAATGCCAAATTAGCACACTTAAATGAAGTATACTTTTTCAAAATACACATAAATAAATGTAGATTCAGTGGGTAAAAAGTTCAGTTTAACGTAAAAAATACACTTGGAGCATCCTGCTTATAGTTTAAGTAGACTAAATGTTACCTTGGATAACTAACATTAGGTAGATTTGCCTGTGAACTGTGTGTACTTAGCACAGAGTTATCTGTGGAGATCAGTATGATTAGTTGACACAGCTTTGGCATAGTGTGACAGTGATAATCAGGAGAGTTCGGAGAATTCCCAGTGGGCCCGTAGCGTTTTGGGCAGGTTACTATGAGCTAATGTACTGATTGTACTAATGTTACATTCAAGTATATATCTGTAGTAATTTAAGGGTTGAACCAGCGGCCCCATATCAAGAGGTGCAGCACCAGTTTGCTGATAGTACAGTGGACAAAGATAAGATAAAGCTGAAGTTAGCTTCTTATTCTTGTTTCTCGTTCCACTTTAATGATGCAGCAGTTATATTCAGACGCCTTTACAGGCATTAGTGTGTAATTGCTGCAGTATTTAAAGGTGAACAGAAAAAAGAACATCAGCTTTGAGAGATTGGCGTATCAAATTCAGCACGACAATGTGAATCTGACATAACAAGCAGTGCTCTACAGAGGTTATTATTTGTTTTGCATTACTGATGTGAAGATGGACTGCAGCAGCAAAAACTGCAAAGAAGGGAGCACCAAGAAAATAAGAATGAAAAAGCTGCTTAGGAAAGATGAGGACATATCTGAGCAGATGGGCAGTGAGAAATGCTGATAGGACCTTAACTTAGATAGCATTAGTTTGCAGCAATGTATTACTAGCTAGCCACCTTGGTTTTCAATGTAGCATATAAGAAATAAAGAAAATGCAGATTTTAGAAATAGTTATTTTGCACAAAGGCAATGCTGTGTGTGTTTGTGGTAGGAGAAATACAACAAGAGTCTGGGGTGGGCAGGTCCACATTATGTAACTCTCACTCTGGACGCTAGTGATATCCTTAATTAAACATCAGTTACACACAGGAACACCTTAAAACTTTTTTTGTTTTGTTTTTCTGATGTCTGCTTTCGCATAAAACTAAAAAGCACACAGAATACTTTGATTGTCCTGGTTGTGAAAAACGGCACGTCATACAGTAATGTCACATGAAACAGATGAATATCGCAACCTGCTGTTTATCGTAGGTGATGCTTGAGAATGTAAGTTTCAACAATGAGTGTGAATGACAGGAGATCAGTCTGTCTCAGTAGGAGATAAATCTCGTAGGCTCCAGCAAAAAAAAAAGTCACTTCCTAGCCTATGGAATTCTCATAGACCCTTCACAAAAGCATGCTATTCTTTGATTATTCATGTGAGCATGACTGTCATTGTTAACCCCTGAGTTACTGACATTGAGATGACTGCAGATGGAAACTTATTAGCTAACTCTCATGCAAACCATCTCTTCTCTTTTGTGCATGGTCCCTGACAAAATAAACATAATAATGGCAACAAGTCCTGAATTTAAATCACTCAGACTGTTGACATGTACTATGTGAGGTTACTTTCTAAATAATGAGGCTATGAGGCACACAGGCCCATAATAAGGCATTACTTTTGCACTCTGTTTAATAATTATGATGTTTTTTGCTTATCCTGAAATTTACACAGGCTCATGAATGTCCTCACCTTCACTGTATGGCCCAGTTCAAGCAACGTCGCAGTGATGTAAGCAGTCATGGTCACATCATCTTTTACACCACCCTATAATACATTAGTACATTACTCAAAATAGAAACCAATTCATTTTATAGTATGCAGAATCTGTTAAGTAGGATGCATAGCCCTAATAACACACCTTCATTCTGTTGTTGAACAGTCTTCCCAGTCTAATAAAACAGCCGTCCGGTATTTGATTACCTAGCAGCCATTTCTTTGCACTGTCAATGTTTTGCGGGTCAATAAAGATGTAACGCTGTGCTTTGCCAAAAGTCTTCAGAAACAAAAGCAGTTAACCTGGTGGTGGAAATGCATTTATATCTATTAACAAAAATGTCTCTGTAGATGCAGCGTTATTCAGTAATTTATACCAACTGAAAGGAATTAAACGTTTAAGTTTTCTAATCATTTGCACATCTGCTAGCTGCACATGTCACGAGTTGCTTTGGGAAGTTCTCACCATGTATTTCCCTCTCCTGTTCCAAATGTGCTGTATGCACCATCAAAATGCTTGTAGTTAAGCTGCCTCTGATATCCTGTGTAAAGGAAAATTTATTTTAACTCGGGTTAGTTGAAGTGCCTACTTAGAACAGTGTCACCATGAAAAGATTGTTCATTAAGAAAAGTTCTCTCACCGCTCTTAAGGAAACCTGTAGCTCTCTCACGGATGGCTGCAGTGAGCTGTCCAGTGTTCTCCAGGTACTGAAGAATGTAGATGTTGGGGGCGAGGAGAGCAATGTTTTGTTCTCCACAGCCATATGGCATCTTCAGCAATCCATCAATATTCTTTAGGGCATGACCCAGGATGTCTCCTACAAAACAACATGGTAATACAACCACACTACAGTAGAGCTATTTTTTTCAAAGTGTTGTAAGTCTGTTATGAATGAAGGCTGCTAACAACATGCTTTAGTAATGAAAATGGGCCTCATTTACCAATATCTTCCTGTCACACCTCCCTCTGGCCCTGCTGACACTTCCCTTGACAATTTTCTCACAGACTCCAACTACCAGAGTCCCTTGGGAGATCATGTGACTTTGGACTCTCAGGTCATCAGCCTATCACAGATATGCCTCCCTGGAATACAAATCCTTTGCATTCATGTTTAGTACTATTTAAACTGCTTGATTTTCTCCTGTTCTTTTTGAAGTATTGCCCCAGTTCACCTGAGCATACAGAGCATGTTTCTCATTTGCCTGTTTTCCATGTTATGACGTGGTTTGCATTTCTTGACTCTGAATTTTGCGTTTGCCTTTTAGCTTTGTCTGCTATTTTTATGATCTCTGTTTTTTGGCTTGACTTGGCTTGTGTTTGGATCACTCTCTGGATGTCCCTGCTTATTTTTGGTCGCTTGCTTTTGGTATTGACCTCGGACTGATTTGTCACTGTGAGTTTGCACTGCCTTTTCACATTAAGTTTGTTTTTCAAATGCAAGTGTCTGACTTATTCGGTCCAATTACATTACCTAAGTGTGAACCTAAGCACTCTTGAGAGTGAATAGATTCTGTTTTTACCTAAGAATAAATCCCAAATAAGAAAACATTGGTGAATGTCAGAATCTTGAAAACTGCATAAGTGAGTTTAAAGAAGAAATTTCTTTTGGTTGGTGAATGAGGCCCAATAAGCTTGTGTACTAAAGAAGTCATTTTCAGCTGTACTTCTTCTGTTGCTTTGTGTCTTGCGGTGGTAAATGACATGCTCAAACTGTCCACAAAATGATTCTTGTTACAATTAAATAAGGAAAATGCACAGTGTGACCTTCACAAATGTATATTTCCAGCAAAGCTGAAAATGATCAATGCCACAGATGGCAATTAGAACTGACTGGAATGGATTGCTGCTCAGTTCTCATTAGATGTAGCTCTTTTACTTTGCCTGACAAACTGTAAAAACGAAACATCTTGAATTTAAACTAGCGTGCAAGAAATATACTTTTTAAAAGTATGATACAGGCTCAGAATGCAAGAACAAGCAGGTGTGGACAAAGTTTATACCATTGCTCAGCAGCACAGTTGTTACTGTGTTTTCAAGACGTCACTCAAATGTCAGCAACTAAACAGAGCTTAATAGGACAGATGAGGAACTGCTAGCCTTCTAGCTAAACTAGCCCTAGCATTACAAACCCATTCCACTGTACTGCCCTAATTAACATTTAGAAATTGTTTTATAAACTTGCTGGTTTAACATTTACTGGGTGATTAATATTATCCTATAAGATGCCATCAGATTAGCTCCTTTTCTGCTAAACATGCTGTGGCCCTGCCCCCAGGGGCTGCCTGACAAGTCAAAGACCGTCAAAACAAAAGGGCAATAAACTCATAAACTGACAAACTGACCCTTACGCACTGTGTTTTCGACCACAAATTCCATACCCATTTACTGATGTCTGTCTCATTGATCTAAAGGTAGATGTCATTCCAATCACTGTTCCTACTGAGAGTTTAGCACAAATTACTAGCAGGACACATAAATATATAAAAATACTACAACAAAACTTGGCCCAGTCTCTACTCTCTACAATTGTCAGCCAGTATGGGGAAATACCTACAAATTCACACCTGTGGAAAGAGCAGAGTCATTTCAAACAGTTTTACAAGAGAGCATGTTTATGTTCCATTTTTTTAATTTATTTTATATTATAAAATTACTTGTAACAAGCTTTGGAATTTAGATATGTAGTCACCCACCTGTAATTACACGCTTCAATAGCATTACTATATTCATATTCTGAACTATGTAACTAGTCCTTATTTTGTAGTTCGTTGATTGTTTTCATTTTCTTCACACTTTAATGTAAAGTGTTCATGCAAAGGCCTCATTTGAATATTACATTTTTCATATTCAGAGGAGAATAGACAGACTTGTTTAAGCCAACAGAAAAGCTATTGTAACTACAGTAACCACTCTTTATAATGGTGGTGTTCAGAATAGTACCTCTGAGTGCTTAACACTTCAAAGCTTGAGGTGGATGGGCTACAACAGCAGAAGACTACATTAAGTCCCCCTGGCAATCAAGAATGGGAATCTCAGGCTGCAGGTTGCACAGGCTTACTAAAACTGCACATTGTTTGGTCTGAAGAACCCAGATCTCTGCAGACACATTCACATAGTAGGGCCAGAATGTGGCATGAGCCAAGATATGAGTCCTTGGACCCAACCTGCCTTGTGTCAAAAGTTCAAGCTGTTGGTGGTGTAACGGTGTGGGGAATGTTTTCTAAGATCACACTGGGACTTCTAATACCAACTTAGCATCCTTTGAATGCCACAGCCTTTCTGAGTAGTTTCTGACCACATGTCTCCCTTTATGACCACAATTCAGCCATGTTCAAATTATGATAATGTGGCTGGTCACAAAGAACAAATCATCTCAGACTGATTCTATGAACATGACAATGAGTTCTGTGTACTTCAATGGGCTACATAGTCACCAAATCTCAATGTAATACAGCACCTTTGAGATGTGGTAGAACAGGAGATTTGCAGCATGAATGTGCACTTGACAAATCTGCAGCAATTATGTTATGCAATTGCGTTAACATGGACAAATCTCTAATAAATGTTTCCAGCACCTTGTTGAGTCCACAACACAAAGAATTCAGGCTGTTCTGATAGTGGTACCAAGTTTAAGTTTCTAACAAACTGGCTGGTAGGTGTATACCAGATTTCCTATGTCAGAAGCCCTAAAAGAGTTATTGCGTTCCAATGAAATTCCATGTTCTACAAGTCAAAAAATACAAGTGTCAGGTAAGTTATCCAAATGCCAGCTGAGAGATGCACATGTAATTTGCCATAGTCAGTAGGACCCTCATCATGTCATAAACATTATATAAATTCTTAAGCATTTTTTATATTTTCTTACCAAGCACTGAAACAGAAGCTCGTGTTGATCCCTCAATCACATCTTCAGGAAGAATCAGCTCCATCTCCTCTGAAACACTGTTTTCTGTGAATTGAACAGGCAGCTCAATCTTCACTGAGCAGTGCAGTATTGTGTATGTCAAGAAGAAAAAAGGCATACATCAGCAGTTAAAATATGTAAGACTGGCTCCCGAGTGGCGCAACCGTCTAAGCGTTGGCCCTATCATCAGGAGATCGCGAGTTCGATCCCTGGTGATGCTACAGCCATCCGTAGCCGGGAGTCCAAGAGAGCACAATTGGCCTCGCTCTCTCTGGGTGGGTAGGATGGCCCCTCCTTCTCCCCCCCATCACCCAACGCGATGCTAGTCAGCGCAGGCGTCTGTTAGCGGACGTAACAGCTCTGGCGGTTGGCGCTTTCCTCCGAGCGCGTTCGGCTGTCCAGTGACGTTGTGTGAGCGGCAGCTCGAAAAGAAGCGGTGGTTGGCTTCACAGGTCTCGGAGGAAGCCTGTGTTAGCCTTCACCCTCCTAGCGTTGATAGCATCGTGTGATTGGGGGAGTCCTAACTAGCGGGTGGAATTGGAGACAATTAAATTTGGGAGAAAATCAGGTAAAATATGTAAGACTTACCCTGTGGACATAGCAACCAACTCTGGCTCTTGGTCTTTTCAGTTCCTTCAGCCTACATGGGAAAATTGTATGATTAGGTCATAATAGCAGTAAGCATAACTATGAATGTATCAAATACTTTCTGGGGCTATTTTAAATAGTCCTACCTGTACAAGCAGGCTTCGTGTGACTGTGTCAATGCGGCCTCTCTCAGGCACACTCACAATCTCATTGTCACACACAGTCTGTGACTGTTCTGCCTCAGCACTGACTGTCACATTCAAGACCCCTAAAACACATCAAAAGATGCAGAGAGGAGTTTATTAGCGCTAAAACAATTCAACAGAAATGTGAGATTATGTCTGAACTTGAGAGGTTTAGAACTCACCAAGCACAGAGGGAACAAGAGTCCATTTGAAGGTCTTTCTAACATTTGCACACAGACAGGATGAATACTCTCCATCAGAGGAGGCTTTCAGAGTGTAGGTTGAGGAAGGAGCTGGAGTCACTTTAACCTGTCCGTGAAGCACAGGAGATCAGCTTACTGTGGATGTTAAGTGATGAGAGACTGGTGAAGACAGAAAATGTTGACCTTGCAGTACCATAATGCACTTGGAGAGATAGTTGAAGACAGTGGCCTTCAGCTCAAACTCCTCTCCCCGGATGATGGAGTAGGGCAGTGAGAGCTCCAGGAAGAAGGGCTGGAAGACACGAAGCTGAGCAGGAGGAGCCAGACCAAGACCTCTAGAGGACAGACAGAAAGCCTCTGTCTCCCAAGTAGTGATAGTGTCAGGAACAGTGACAGGAACCTGTGCTGATCCAGAGTCTCTGTGGAAAAGTAGCATTTTTCAGTCAACATAAATTCTGAAATCCAAAGTATGTTAGCAAAACTGCAGTAAGGTTGGCAATAACAGCAAATGTATTGGTCAATATCACAGCATGACATCATTTAAGGCCATGAAGCACAATGTAAATCTGTCCACTTGAACAATCAATATATTAACCCCTTAACAGGCCATGGGCCCACTAGCAGGCCCAAAGTTTTATTACACACTTCTATAATCTAAGAATAGCTCAACCAGTTAGCACTGAAGTCCCTGTAGTTACTGGATAAAAAGCCTTTGTATCTAATAAACCCGGGATTATTTTTGTGTCATGCTACAAAATTGTAACTGAACAAAGAACACTAAAGAAAAATTACACAATGAAACAATGTTTGCTGATTTACTGACCCCACTTCAGCAAGCTGCCATATCCAAGTTTCTGGAAAGAAGCTGCGAACTGTTTCAGTGGGTTGAGAATCCCAAAATGCGGAACCAACATAATAATCGTAATAATCTGTTGAGTAAGAAACATTAAGGATTAGCATATTTTCTAAGGATTAGCAAGTATTCTAATAAATTACAGCATCCTAATACCCATTACAATATTTGGATTCACCTAAAATAAGTTATTTAAACATATAATACAGCTCTAACACATAATGTATTTCATTGCACTGATCAGAATGAACTTTAACACTATAACTAAACTTCTCTATATTTACCTTTTTTTGCACTTCCCACTGTGCTTCGAGATTCTGGCTGAAATATCCAGTTAGGGAATGGAAGTACCGCTCATTACTGTTCTTAGCCAAGTCAAAATGTGTGTGCTTACGTTTTAAGTTATTATTTGTCTCATTAATGGCATTCTGGAACAATGTGCATTTTGTGGCTGTCACTACAGCTCAGTCAAGAGGAATGTACAGTAAGAACCACAACGTTACATAAACAGCACAGAGCTTCAGCAGACATGAAAATGTGACTTCATAATAACAACTTGCAAAAGCCCAGTTAATAGCACTGAAATCCGGGACTTCCGGTGTGTCGATGTTGCAGTAGGACGTAGAGAAAAGGGGCTTCCGACTTCGTGCTCTTTTATTTCATTAAGCATTTAATTTAC
Source organism: Colossoma macropomum (assembly GCF_904425465.1). Lineage (NCBI taxonomy): Eukaryota > Metazoa > Chordata > Actinopteri > Characiformes > Serrasalmidae > Colossoma > Colossoma macropomum. The sequence continues at coordinate 12,724,510 of NW_023494786.1, read as the reverse complement.
GGCAAGTAAACTTTTAGAACAATGAAGTACAAGTCTAGTGTAGCGAACACTGGCTGAAACTTTACCCCCAAGCTGAGTGTTTCTAACGTATCAACAACCCAAAAGTTAAAGGCCTCTTGGCTCCAGTGAGTCTGGAGTTGAAAGTGTAATTCTGTCGACTTAACACTCCCAACCCCAAACTCAGTCAAATTTACGACTGGCCACATGGCCCTCCAAAGTCCTGTGGACAATTTTATCTTAAGTAACAGAAAGTACATTTCTAAGGTATATGTCCACTCCAAACTGCAACCTTTCGTTAGAACTCTTTTTAACTAAACTAGACATACCAAGAACAGAACTGATACGACAATCTGGACTGCAAATTTAAACTTTCTAAATTCCCTGGGGATCTCAAGCATGGACCCACAGCACCCCCAAGGGGTGAAAATGAGAATTACCACATCACCACCGTAAGGACATGTGCTTATAAGGAACCCAAGAAACTTCTTGCTTTGTCTGCTTGATTATCAACATTTATATAATCTGTAAGCAATACTACTTGTTGTATTAATCTTGTTGTTGGGTAGTACCTAAATATTACCTGTATCTTTTTCTACTGTTAAGTGCTAGAAATATGTAGAGTATAACTTTGATAACAGTCAGACCCAACCATTTAATTGCTGAGTTTAGACTATTGACCAATATGTATCCTGAATGTGGTTTTCTTTTCTTCCTTTGTTCCTTTCCTTTTATTGTCGATTTTATTTTTCATGCATTGGGTCATGTTCAGATATTATAGGCAAATATTACCTGTGTTGAGTAGCTAGTAACCTTAGGTGAGGAGAACCTATCAGCACTCTGGCTCCACCTCCAAAGGGTAGGGCCTCCAGCTGAGCAAAACCAGAGTGCACCGCAAAGTTCAGTTCAGAGTTCTGCGTTCTCAACAAGAGGATAGCTAAATTTCTAAGTTTGTGCTGGCCTTGGTCAGAAAGACAGGTCAGAAGTATTAGGATGCTAAATTTTCAGATCTGAAACCTTTGTTTGTTTTGTAACTTGCCTGTTCGTCTACACACCTTAAGTTTAAACCACCCTCAGAGAAGGAAGGTGGATATTTCTTGTCTAGCCAGGGAGAATATATCCATAACTTTCGAGTCTGCTAAAAAGAGGTAGTTAGTTTAATTAGTATCACCAGCCTCAGAACCCTGATTGCAACCTGAACCTCGCCAGCGGAGTGGGAGCAGTTCTGACGGCACGGAGACCCAGCATCGCACCCAGAGCCACGCACTGATCTGTGAACAGATTGACCATCGAAAAGCTGCCCAAGCTCCACCGTCAGACGGCCTCAAGACGCCTCTGCCCAATCACTGACGGAAAGGCGCGTGCCTGCACAGAGATGCAGCATCCACGGCCAGCGAGGAGATGAACCACCACGTGAGCCGCAGCCTTCGATCGAGTCCATCCTGAGGCGACCCCTCCTGAAGTCAGCCCCCCCGACTCCAACGTAAGCTGGTTCCATCAATTTACAGTCAGGGCCCTGACGCCAATTTATTTAATAAAAGAACTTTTAATAGGTACATCCAGCCATATAGTTATTCCCGTCCACACTTAGTTTAATTCTCTAGAGGCTCTCCCAAGCGATATTATATTTAGCCAATAAATTCCCTTTTCTGAAGCATCCTTGGTGCGAGCGTTTCTCTCTCTTGCCCTGGTCTGTAGACTTCAAATAAATCCGGGTTACCCCACACCCTTATATAAGGTTCTAGCAATAATAACAGTAAAAATTGCAAAAACCCGTTACACTAGCACTGTTCGCAAAATGAACAAACAGAAACAATCTGCACCACCGGCAACACGGGCAAACTCTAGCATTGCTAGTAAGCTAGCGGCTATGGCTTCCTCTGCTAACAACGGCAAGAGAACATCTGAGAACACCGAGGGTGTCTCCATGAGCCAGTTGGTTTCTGAGCTAACTAAACAACGCATCAGTCTCAAAGAAGACATCTCTCTCCTAATTCAGGAATCACTTGACCCTTTACAGACATCGGTGAATGCCTTAAGAGAAACCGTCGATAGCTTTCAAAGTCGCCTAGCTACAACCGAATCTCTGGCCTCCGGGAACTTGGAAAAACTCGTAGTAGCTGAAGCAGCCATCGAGGCTCTGCAAAAGCAAAACGCACTCCTCACAGACCGACTCAAAGACATAGAAAATCGCTCGCGCAGATCTAACCTGAGAATTGTGAATGTTCCCGAGGGTAGCGAAAGTGGCCAAGATACGATAACTTTCGTCTTAGACATGCTGATGGAAATTACCGGCAAAGAACTGTTCGACAAGTCACCCAAGTTGGAAAGAGCACATCGCTCCCTCAGTCAGAAACCACACAAAGGACGACCACCTCGACCATTCATGGTGTGCTTCCATCGATTTCAGGAGAAGGAGCGCTTGCTACGATGGGCCAGAAAACATGAGTTGAAATATAAAGGAGCATCTGTGAGGATATACCCTGATCTCAGCACTAACCTGACAAAGAGGCGCACTGCCTTTCGTGAGGTCAAGCAGGCACTGTACCACAAAGGAATACGATTTCAGCTACTCTAGCCAGCCCGTCTGCGAGTCAGTTACGAAGGGGAAACGTTTATATTTCACTTGCCCGAGGAAGCTAAAGTGTTCTACAAACAATGCATGACCACTTAAGTCCAAGTAAGTTAACATGGCCTGGTTAACTTTGCTCTGCTTATTTCTACCACACTACACCTGGTACTCAATGGGCTAACCAAGATGCAATCTACCACCTATAACGGCTGTACTGACTGGTATTCGATTGAGCTAAAGAAGTTCTCCTTATCTTGAACTGTAACCTGACCCAGTCAGCACTGAAATAAAAATGCTATGCCAGACAAAACGTTTTCCAGTCAGTTTCCCAAATGACTGTCTGGGGAAGAGGATTATATTTTTGTTTCAGTGCCAGTTTAGCAGCCATCAAGCTTACATTAATACAGATTACTAATCTGACTTTTCTTTGATGTTGAAGGACCACACGGTAGGCTTACAAATTTCCATGTTCACGTATACGCTTTTCTGATTGTTGATAGATAATTTTCTGAGGTCGAGGGCCCTTCTGACTTCAGCAATCGTAAGGGATGGGCTACCGGGAGACACTCAATTTAAGTTTGGGCCTGCGTTTTGCCTCATCTTAAGAGGCAAGCCTAGGAGATGTTTGGGTTATTTTTGCTGCCTTATGGATCATTTATTTGATTGTTGTTTTTGATTTAATGTGTGAAGACAAAGTGTTATTTATCTGTTATAGGATGTTTCATGAGATGAGTGGGTTTGAACTGGGTGACAGTTATTATAGCCTCTTTAAACTGACTGTCATTAAACTTAAATGGCTAAAGCATCAGAATATACTACAAAGTTAGGAGGGACAGCATTCTGTTTAATTAGCTGGAATGTCAGGGGCCTAAACGGACCAGTTAAAAGAACTAGGATATTTGGCCACATGAAAAGGTTAAACACAGAAATTGCATTCTTGCAGGAAACACACAAGTGTATAGTAGACCAAATTAGACTGAGAAAACCGTGGCTAGGACAGGTGTTTCATTCAACTTATAATACAAAGGCAAGAGGAACAGCAATTTTAATTCATAAAAAGCTACAATTCACTGCATCAAGTCATTCCAGATTCCAATGGACGATTTATTATAGTATCAGGCCATCTTTTTCATGTCAGCGTGTATGCTCCCAACTGGGATGATGCGGGTTTTATGAACAGACTATCCTCCTTGCTACCCGACTTGAATTCATACCGCCTGATTTTGGGTGGAGACTTAAATTGTGTGATAGATTTGGTCTTGGACAGCTCAAACCCTAAACCTTCACCCCCCCCCTCTAAAATATCTCAAGCACTATCCAGCTTCATGACTGAAACTGGTTGTCAAGACCCATAGATAATCCAGATAAAAAGAAATTTTCATATTTTTCTCATGTTCATCATTCTTACTCAAGGATTGACTATTTTTTTTCTAGATAAAACATTTTATTTATTTCCAACGCAACTGATAAATTTTTCATAACTAATAAATCTGAATCTGTGTCCATTCTATAGGAAACGCTTAAGGTTGTAATCAGAGGAGAAATTACATTTTCTATAGCACGTAATAAAGCAAGAAAACAGAAACAACAACAACTTATAGACTCTATATTGAAGCTAGATCAAGAATACTCTATTATCTGTCACCAGAATTATTTAAGGAGAGATTAGCTCTTAAAACACAGTACAATTTATTATCCACTGAAAAAACTGAACAGTACCTGCTTTGGTCGTGAGGAAAGTTCTATGAAGATGGAGAAAAAGCAGGACGTCTTTTGGCTTATCAACTAAAAAAGAAATCTGCATCTCTGATACTTTCAGGAATTCATAATTCAGCCCAAGAAGTGACAGTAGACCCCTATGAAATTAATGAAGCTTTTAAAAAATACTACTGTCATTTATACTTTTCTGAATTCACTGATGATGATTCGGCTATGTCCAGATTCTTAGATATCCCAGTTATCCCTGATCAAAAAGAAAGAATGGATCAACCTTTGCAAATGCAAAATAGCAAAACCCCTGGACCGGATGGCTACCCATCGTCACTCTTTCACCAATATTCGTAGGCTCCTTAATGTTACATACTCTCCTGCAGCCGGGGATTTCCCAGAAGAGGTGGTATCCCTGGACGCAGAAAAGGCATTTGACAGAATTGAATGGAATTACTTGTTTGCGGTATTAAAAAGATTTGATTTTGGCCCAAAAATCATCTCCTGGATAGGTTTGATATATTCCTCGTATAAAGCATCAGTACTAACCAACAAATTACGTTCACTATATCCCGCTCTCAAAAGGAACGAGACAAGGGTGCCCTCTTAGTCCTCTTCTTTTTACTCTAGCAATCAAACCACTGTCCATTAAACTGAGAACATCAAAATTAGTGCAGGGTATTCAACGTACAGGTATTGAACATAGAGTCTCCCTGTATGCAGATGACCTTTCACTATATTTATCAGACCCCGTAATGTGTGCCCCTAATATTGTAAAGATCTTCTACGAGTTAGGTAAATTTTTGATATAAATTAAACCTTTCTAAAAGTGAGTGTTACCCTGTTAATAGTGTAGCCATGCAAATCAAAGAGACAGAGCTGCCTTTTCATGTGTCTAAAAACAGTTTTAAATATTTAGGAATTAAGATCACTCCAACTATTCATGGCTTATTCAGGGAAAATTTTGTACCCCTTAATTCTAAACCTAAATCAGACATTCAGAAATGGAATATGCTACACTTGTCTCTTGTAGGCAGAATTAACTGTATTAAAATGAATATATTATCCAGATATTTATACCAATTTCAATGTCTTCCAATCTTTTTGCCAAAGTCTTTTTTTCTGTCAGTAGATAAGCTGATAATGGCATTCTTATGGAGAGGTAACCACCCTAGAATATGTAAAGAATTTCTAGAAAGAAGTAGGCTACAAGGAGGTTTATCTCTTCCAAATCTAAGGAGCTATTACTGGGCCGCAAATTTACAAAAAATTGTTTATTGGTTCCAATTCCCAGAGACTAATTGGTGTAAAGCGGAGGCAAACTCCTGCAAAGCATCGTCTCTTGCTGTCCTTATTACAAAAAAATTACCTTTCTCCCCATCACAATATACTTCATCCCCAATTGTATGCTCCACACTTAGAATATGGTCGCAATTCAGACAACATTTTAACCTTGCAGATTTTTCAATGTTGGCCCCCATATGTGATAACCACCTTTTTCCAGCAGCTAAACTGGATCATGCTTTCACAGTAGCAGAGATTGGGTATTGCTAAGTGTAGTGATATTTATACTGATGGTACTTTCGGCAGTTTCAATGCTCTCACTGAAAACTTTTTGTTACCATGATCTAGCTTATTTATTATTTAGTTATTTTCAGATTCGCCACTTTATTCAGAATCAAAGTTCAACTTTCCCCTGCTCACCACCAGCTTCAGCTTTAGATAATATCCTGCAAACCCCCATGCATCTTAAAGGCCAGATTTCACGTATACTAAACACAATCTTCTCTCTTAAAAGTGTGTCACTAGATAAGATTAGAACGGACTGGGCAGAAGAACTAGGCATAGAAATATCTGATGAGAACTAGGCATAGTAATATCTGATGAAACTTCGCGAAGTGCTTCATGTTCTCGTTAAATTAAGACTCTCCCTGCAAACTGACTTTCAATTTTTGTATGTTATGCTCATCCATGTCCATCCCACTGCAAAGCCTTACAAGGTCTAGTAATTTTTAAAAAATCTGTGTGTAAATATATATCTTACTTTGTCACCATCCTTGGATTTGTAGACATTATAACATTCCTTTTTTTGTGTGTGTTGTTTTTTTTTTAATTAATTTAATTAATTACATTTTTATTGTGTATGTGTACCTAATAGGCAGCAAGGGTTGGGAGGCACTGTTGTGTGGGGAAATTATGGGGTGGGGGTGGGTGGTAGAAAAAAGAAGAAACTGGATTTGACTGCATTGTGATATGCCATCTTTTTTTGTCTTGTTGAATAAAAAAATATTGGAAAAAAGATTAATTAACTGCAGAAAATAATTATTTTGGGACCAACAGGACTGACAATCTCAAGACCAAAACTAGACATGAGTACTACAACACTACTGCCAAGACAGTTCTCACAGGTGTCTAAGACTCTTGCACTGCAGTGTACTTAATTACAAACTGAGTTACACAATTACATTTGTGTATTTATTCTGTATCGATAGATTCAGGTCTGCACTTCAGATTTTGTTCTGTGATGTCAATAAATGACAAAAATGCATCAAAAATGTAAAAAAAAAAATAAACAAAAAAAAAACAAAGATAACACAAGTAAGACCCTGTAGGTTTGGATTTCTTTTTCCCTTAATAATAAAGACTTTCATTTATAAACTGCATTTTGTGTTTACTTGTGTTATCTTTGTCTAATATTTAAATTTGCTTGGTGATCTGAAATATTTAAGTGTGACAAACATGCAAAAGAATAAGAAATCAGGAAGGGTGCAAACACTTTCACACCACTGTACATGTTTTAAAACTACAGCAGACATCATCGTCCAATATAGCATCAAGCTAACCCCACTACACTGACACTACTACAGTGATCATACAAGGAGTATGATCAAAGCACAGGTTTTTTTTTTGTTTTTAAACATTTGCACTAGATCTTGCTATATAACGCCATTGCTTTATGGTTTTCTGCCTGGACCTGAGTCTCAGTGAGATGAAATTAAATGAGTGTATTAGTGTGATTAATTTGTGTAGGTTGACTAAAGCATTTCTCTCACACAGATTCAAGCTTCTGTTGACAAATTGATTACAGACATTGGCCCATAAATATTTAAATGTCCCAAAAAACAAGATTATTTATATTTAGGGTTCAGGCATGCAATGCATTGAACCCTATTGTAATTGTCAAGATTTTTCTTCCTATTCCTTTTCTTCCCTGAAACGGAACGCACAGCCCAAACCGTAAGTCCTAAAGACTTGAAACTTGGTCAATAGGTAGTAGTTCCCTCCCGCTACTCAGGCGCAAGGAATCAGCCCAGTCGGCCACAAGGGGGTACCATAGCGCAGGTCAACGCGTTTGGGTCTATAACTCCTAAATCAGATTTTTGCCAGAAAAAACATATTTTTTTCCAAGTTCCTTGGGTCCAAACAAACAACTTTGCCATTTGGATTATTTAGCTCCGCCCACTTAGATTTTGAGCTAATTTGCATAATATGCGAAACATACTTTTGCGAACTAGTCCTACAATTTTTGCCCGATCCTCAAGTTTTTGGTGTCAAAAAATTCAGAAGAGCCTGAACCTCAATAGTTTTAAAAAACATTTTGACTTTTCTAAACAACATGGCTGTCATATGCAAATGAACCCTTCTGGATAAATGAAAAATAATTTAGAATTAATTTAAAATTCTGTAACTCTACAACCCTTCAGCCAAAAAATTTCAAACTTGACAGACACATTTGAGAGAAGATTCTGAGGTAGCCATTCGATTTTTGTGCGCATATGTCATTAGGGGCGGAGTTAATGCTACATGGCTGTTTCTCAGCATCTGTACATCCAATCAGGCTGAAACTTTGCAGATACCATCTGTTGGCCAGACTATAGGTGAATCCATAAGGACAATTTGATTCATTGAAGTATATGGTCGCCATCGGCCAATAAGCATTTAGCAGGCTTTTGACAGGCTTACCATTGACCAATCATCATGAAACTTGAATGACCTCTACATATAGCCACTTTCTAACAATCAATATTCAATCAACAATCAATCAGTTTGAAAAAAAACTGACCACTGGGGGGCGGTATTCATAAAAATTAACATATTATTACATATTATTACTATTTTATTACAAGTTTTCTTGAACATCCTTGTGTATCATATGTAGTATGTTATTCCAAACAATTTTGCAAATGCATATTTATTACAAAAGTGCGTAGTTTTTTCATAATCGTTAACTGTTTAAAAAGCCTACTTTTCGAACTAGTCCCTGGATTTTGATCCAATCTTTTTGAACTTGGTCTTGAAAAATTCTTTGGCATGTGTAGGTAAATAATTATCATTTTATAATTATAAAAATATTTTGACTTTTCCACTCAGGGTCGTGTGGATCAATCAATTAATTACTGCGACCATGGCATTGTTAGCTTGATTAGCTATACCTCAACAGCCATCGGTCGCATCATGTCCAAACTTTAAGAACTTTTACATATTTGGACTATAATGGTGTCTGCCAATTTTGGTCCAGATTGGCCTTTAGGGGGTGCTTTAGCACTCAAAAACACTTAAAAATCAATTAAAATGCTATTACAATGTTATTACAAGGTCAACATATAAACACATGGTGCCATATAACTCATTTCACTCACATGAACAACTTTCTAATTACATGTTATGTCAGAAATTGTACTGTTTGTCTGGTATTTTGGCTTATTCATTCAAAGACTACGTTATACAAAGGCTTTTTATACAAAGGTCAAAAGGTCAATCTGACCAAAACTTGGTAAACATCTTTGGATATGGTCCCTGATCAAGAATCACACCATACTGTGGCCTTTTCACTAATTCTGACCCACTTTCACTGAGCTCCTGACACCAATAGGGCCTCTTATGAGTGCACTGGGCCTCATTATGGCCTACATCAAATCAGTGGCTTAAATATAGAACCAATCCACTGTGCAAGTGCAACTTCTTGGATGTTCTACAAAGCAGTGTGGATCAGTACATATGAATGCAAACCTATAATGTGTTTAAAACACCACTGCTTCTTGTTTAAGGCAACTGAAGGCCTTTTGATGAACTGACTTCCTATCAGTTCTATTCACGCTGCCTATGAATAAGACCCACAGCTTGAGGCCTTTTTAGGCCTAATGGGCTAAACCAAAACCTTAAGGTCTTTTTAGGCCTAATGGGCTAAACCTGCAGGAGGGCCCGTACTGCTGTTGCATGCTTGAACCCGCTCATTGCCGCTTGCGGCTATATTTTTATTTATTCCTGCATTTCTGTAATGGCAGGATGTTATAAGCATTCAAAATATCTATTTTCACTTGCCAGAAGTTCCATAAGTGCATCATAAAAGCATACATGCATAAAAGCATCACGGGGTGCAATAATAAGGTAAATAACAGTTGTTCATAAGGAACACGATGTCACTTCTCAAGATGTCACTTATTGGAAAGATGGTGATATTTAAGCATTAATGAACATGACCATTTAATAATAAGATGAAAAAGATGAGACTGGACATACCGTAACGATCAATGTGATCATACTGCTTGCCTTTGTATATCAAACACTGAGGTGGTCTAATAGCCAGATTAGTCACCATCTTCAGACCTACTCTCTGTCAGGCAACCAATGCAAGGAATATATGTTTGACATAGTTAGCTTTAAAAGATGTTAATTCGCTATAACATGAATACACAATGTTATAACATTTGAACACATATTTACTACATGATAAGCAATCAGTCACTTACCTGTATGGTAATATAAACATAGTCTGGCCATGAATTCCGTCGGGTTCTAACATGCAAGCACTCCTGCCTATCTATAACGTTGTAATGATACTGTGACACTGATGTCACTGGCAACAGATTAAAGACCTATGGCAGATAAAAAGGTTACTTATTACTACTGTCTCACCCCCCACACGAAAAAAACCTCTGTGACCTTTACATGTACAGTACTGCACAACATTTTTCACCATCTGGGGAAAAAAGCAGAAAACATACATTACTGTGCAAAAGTCACCTAAGCATATTATTTATGAACAGAAGGTACTGAAGCAAATTATTTATAATAGGGGTTTTAACCTTTTTCAGGGTTAAAATATTTTGTACTCTTCCCCATTTTCACTCCATACACACTATTTTATATATTACAGGTATTACAGGAGTATAATGAAATAGTAACTCTACTCACTTACTGAGAATACCACAAACCTGTAAACTTGAACTAAAGAAGTGTTTTAAGTTTAGCACTCACTCATCTTTTAGTTCAATCAAAACCGTCCCTTAGTAACAAGGTGCTGTATTGCATTGAGATTTGGTGACTAGGTAGCCCATTGGAGTACACAGAACTCATTGTCATGTTCATAGAATCAGTCTGAGATGATTTGTTCTTTGTGACCAGCCACATTATCATAATTTGAACATGGCTGAATTGTGGTCATAAAGGGAGACATGTGGTCAGCAACAATAGTCAGAAAGGCTGTGGCATTCAAGGAAAGTTGGTATTAGAAGGCCCAGTGTGTTCTTAGAAAACATTCCCCACACCGTTACACCACCAACAGCTTGAACTTTTGACACAAGGCAGGTTGGGTCCAAGGACTCATATCTTGGCTGATGCCACATTCTGGCCCTACTATGTGAATGTGTCTGCAGAGATCTGGGTTCTTCAGACCAAACAATGTGCAGTTTTAGTAAGCCTGTGCAACCTGCAGCCTGAGATTCCCATTCTTGATTGCCAGGAGTGGGACTTAATGTAGTCTTCTGCTGTTGTAGCCCATCCATCCCAAGCTTTAAGTGTTAAAGAAATACACTTTATATAACAGAGAAAATCATTTTGATGAATGGCTGGTGGAAGAACATGAGAACATGAAAAACACATTTGTTTCCGGTAGCATTACATTTTACTTCACACCAAGGTAAACTTGGTGTGGAAGTTTCAGCCAGTAGAAAATAAAAGGCTGAGCTGGGGTATCTTCTTAAAAAATACTTAATAGAGGAATTTCCTCAGTCAGTACATTATCACTTTTCACTTACAGTTGCAAAAAACAAACTAGTTAACTGGCAAACGTTAACCATTTACTGAACTATGCATTCCCTCCAAAACCACTGCAAGTCAGGACCATTCGTGCTTGCCTTAAGCATGGAGGCAGTCTGGTGTGACTGTAGCTTCACGTCGATTACGTATTTCTATTGGGTGAGCTTGTTACTGAGGGCTGGTTTTGATTGAACTAAAAGATAAGTGAGTGCTAAACTTAAAGCACTTCTTCAGTTCAAGGTACTCCTTTACAGTACTACTCTTGCGACCCTGTGGAACCACCTCGGGACTCTTAAGACGGAGGGTACTATTGATTAGCCAAAGCAGTTGATGGATAATAACTACAAATAATACTGGACTGTCTCAAGGAGTGGTTTGGAATGGTTAAATAAACACTTTGACATATGCTGGGCTGAGATGTAATGGAATATTAGTACTGGAAATCAGTATTAAGAACACAGAAAATAAGTATCTGCATTCAGTTTAAGTTACGTTTTATAAAGGCAGTTTGCATAATACATTTAAATTCCTTACAAAATTAAAAAAAAAAAATTAAAAAGAAACATCAGTATGTGCTTACAAACTACTTTAAAATTTTGGCACATTTAGCAAACATTTGTTAGCTGGGCACAAAAAGGAACTTAATAAGCGGCTTTTTTACAAACACTAAAGTTCCTGCTGAACCCTGAGTGGACTGATAAATTGTTTTGAAAACGCAGTTATTAATATCAGGGTTGCTAGGCTCTTTTGTGAGATTGAACTGCACAGACTCCTCAGTGGTGTCCTGCTCGGGACCAGTAATGAATTGAAGTGGACAGGTGATGAAAGCAAAAAACAAAAACAGATAAAATTACTTCTTAAGAATTTTGGAACTTCATTCAGATGATAGAAGAATTACATGAAGGAAACTGCCAGTCACTAACAATGAAAAACAGCATAAATTAAATAGAAATGACAACAGCATAGTTTGAGAATGAATTCTAAATATATTCTAAATGTATTCCAAATATGTTACTTTTTCATGTATTGTAATGGGATATGTTACCGAATACATTTAGGACAATGTATTCTATATTTAGTAATTAACACTAAGCCTTTACTACATATTTTGTTCATTTCTGGAAACATGAATAATCATTACTTTTTGTATTAGTGTTACTTATATTTGTTGCAATATGAGTTTTTCTGTGTAAATAGCAGCTTACTGCTCAGATAAACAGCTTTTCAAATTTAATTTCTTTTCCACAGTGTTGTGTATATTGCAGAAAATTACACAGAAGCCTCAATAACTAAATATTTTTGTTTGTAGTTTTTTTCCATCCTTTGTCCTTTTCACTGCTTCCATTCCTATGTGGAGGCTTTTCTGCCTCTTGCAATTGAAGTAATCCCAAACACAGTGACGTTGAAGTCTGGGCAGTGCATTGCTCTGAAAACACTAGGAGCATCTTTGTTTGATTTGCCAATTTTCATCTTTTTTGTCTATTTTCTTTCTTCAGTAATAGCCTCTTCACAGCTACCCATCTTTTCAGACTCACAGGGTTGTCTTCTCACAGTGGAAGGATGGACAGAAACACGTGTGGATTTTCTCAGATCTGAAACAGGAGTGGAGCTTGATTTTCTCCTCTCTCTCAAAGATGAGGGCTTTAAGTGCTGTTTATCTGATGGGAAACAGCTCTAGTGGTCTAACAGGTCTTGCACAGTTGTTCAGAGCCAAATTTTTATTTTCATCTTTTAATCATTTTTTGAACTCCACTTTTGAAAAATGTGTTTTTGCATGTATTTTCCTTTCAATTCTTTTTGACTAGAAATTGGATATATAAAGAGTGGTCTCTGACATTTGTATAGTATTGACACGATAGAAAAAAACATACCAAACACTCTCTCAATGGCTTCAACTAAAACAAAGGAAATAAAGCTTGTATTTAGAAATCAATCATATATCAGAGTCAACAACATAAGCAGATGCATATGTTGTCAAACCTGTTCATCAGGGACCCTGATAGTCCACATTTTCCTTTATCCTGATGTGTTGAGTTGGAGCAATAATATGAACTCTTTGGGGGGGGTACACGTGGACTGGGTTGGAAAAATCAGACTTCTGCAATTTTAATAACTAATAGGACATCAGCATTACACTGCAACATAGGGTATATTCATTTGAGGGCAATTAAGAAAGACAAAAATTAATGTATAAACACAAGTATGACTACTTGGAATTATAATGAGATTTACTTCTAAAACAGCTCAAAATATATAGCGACATTCAACGGTTTTGCCTTATAAATGTAACTTCATAGTACCAAAGTTTTTGAAGGGCATTGCATATTAAAGCACACACTTTTTAAAAACAAAAACCGGTGTTTATTAAATATTCAATAAATCTGAACTTCACCTCGTCAGCATTCAGGCGTTTTCCTGGTTCCATGATGAACACACTCTGATCCACAGCACTGAGTCCACACACTGAACCAGGCAGAGCTGAGAGCTGGAGAGTGTTTTCCTCACCAGGAACTGCCTCAGTGGGAGAGAACTGCAGTGAAACCTGAAGATCATGATGGAAACAAGTTTATACTACTTTATCTTTGTGCATGGTATTCATAAAAAAATACTGTAAATGACTAATTGGAAGCCACCAACTATCTAGAAATATAAAAATAAAAATATAAACACCAACATGTTACAGTATTACCTTGTTTCTGAAGCATTTTTCCACATCAAAATCCTTGCTAGCAGCGATGATGTTCTCACTGGGCAGCACACAGTACACCAGAACCTGCGCTACAGGAGCCAGATCAGCATCAACAGACAGTCTGAATGAGACTTTTCCCTCTATGAGCTTTTTGGATTCTTTTACATCAACTTTCTCATATCCATGATGGACTATGGCTCCTTTAGACAAGACCTGCACCAAAGAGCCAAAATTCATCATACTGACAAACAATTAACTACATTTAATCTAAAGCTGTCTAAATAGAGGAAATGTCCATGTTAATATTAGAATATATAACTGTATGTACTCACTGTGTATATAATATCAGTGCTGTAATTCTCAGTGGTTTCTCCAACAATGTAGTACTTAATATTTAGGGAAATTTCAGTACCACATGGAATCGGTTCCTTTAAGTGCTCTATTGATAATTCACTGTGCACTGGACGGTAAATTGGACTGTTAGGTGGACTAGAAGGTGTAGCAGGTTGGAGGAGTTGTATACTAACTTGATTGGTCGAAAAGAAAGGTTTTGTGTCATCAGCTTGGCCATCTGGATAGACACTTGCCTATATGACAATGGTCAGGAATTAGTTGTAGATATATATAGAAATTCTCAAAAAATTTTGACCATCATACCATACCTTTAGTAAAATCTGTGTACGAGGGTGATCAGCTGCATTAATTGTGAAGTTGGCCAGTCCATTAATATCTGTTGTAAGATTCTGAAGAAGCTTTGCAGACCAAGGTGGACCTTCCAAAAGATATACTTTTTTGTTAGGAATCAGTCTTCCACTAAAGCTTGTAACTTTGATCTGTTAATAAGTGGAAGGAGATCTGTTATCAATTTCAAAGGTGTAATGGCATTTTACCATAATGGCAGGCAATGCAGAACAGCATTGTACAGTTACAAATCCAAACCACTATGGTCGAGTACCTGTGTCTGTTTCCTACCACATAACAGAACCAGGAAAGTAAGCGAGTTCTCTCTAGGTTGTGTGTTAGCATTACCAGTAAACACAAACCACAGCAGCTGCCATGGAGGAGCTTCAAATGGTGAATTAACCTTTACTCTGCATTTGGTCCCAGACAGAGATTCTGGTTTCCTTTTTTATGATGGTCATTTGACTACATTGACATTTTGTGATTCTATGATGACTCCATTTGTCAAATTGCTAGCCCATACAGCAGAAATGCCCTATTATGGATTTGGAGCCATACCATAATGTACTGTTCAGTGAAAAAACACCATAATAGTAAAAGAAAAGTGAATGCAAAAAAAGACTCACCGCTCCCTTTATAACTGTGTCATGTTCAAAGTTTTGTGGTACATCAACAAACACAGTTTTACCAATTTGGTAAACAAGTTGTATCGTTTCAGATTTTACCATGGAAATTTCTTGGAAAATGAAGTGACACAACATGTAAGTTATTTAGTACATACCACTTAAGCTTATTTTAAGTAGATGACCAAGTTTAACAGTTAGTCAATCTGCTACAAATGCTTTTCTGTCTATTTTCTGTCTAATTTGGAGATCTGTTATTGACTCACCCGTTCCTTCCTCTGTCACTGTAATAGTAGCATCAAGATTATCTTTAAAAATATGTTGAAATTCAAGACTAGTGAAAGCTGACATGTTGAAGACAGCAGAGGTACAGCCAGTCTCATTCATCTATAGAACAAAAGCCCAAAAACAAATGCTGTGTTATATATATTATTCAAAGTATATATATATATATATATTCTTTTTTTTATATTTATTTAAAACAAAAAATCAAAGTGCGTTTAAGCAGTTGTAAAAAACTATGCAAGTAACAGATCTGGTACACAAAAAGGTACTGTGCACGTACATTTTCGTTTATCATGGCAGAAACAGTGTAAATATACCCTCAAAGATTAAATGCCCTTAAGGTCCAAATATGTACCTTACATAAGTACAATTTTGTTCCCTGGTGACGTGGGCGGTACCAGCCCAGTGACAGTTTAGCACCTTATTTTCTGAGAGGGAAAGAGCCGTTTCACCACAAGAGACAACCAACTGTTGTATGCTGTTACGGCACATACAGACTTACACACCTGTACTGTGTTATCCAGGCATGGTGAGACATCCTGCTCAATATATGTGAAAAATGGCCGGCATATTTGCACTAATGCTTTACCAGGTACTGGCTGTCCATAAGTGTACCTTCAAAACATAGACAATCTTCAATACGAGCACATAATAAATGGGTCAAAGACAGATGCAGAGCTTGGTATTGTATGTTTCTTTGTAGCACGAATCGTCTACATGTTAAAATCAGTTTGTCTAAAATGATACTGCTTAATTTTAAAGTGAGCAAAAGGATTCAGTGCCTAAAATGATCAAACTGCAGAAACTAAAGCACACTAAAGTTTCTCTACTCTTCAAACAATCACTCACTTTGCACAAAGCTCTATCTTCAGTTCCTCCTCTCCAACATTCTGTTCTTCTGGTGTTTTCACTGTAACCTCAAACCTGGGTAAAACTAAAAGACAAATGGAATCTGTTATTGAAGTAAACGGTGCTGATTATAATCAACAGAAAAGCTAATGTCCTACTTCTGTCACTTACCGTACTTCTTCACCTTAAAGTAATGTCTGGTCTCTCTATTCCCAATGTAAGCCCCCAGTTGATACTCGCCCTCAGGAGCCTCAGGATTCAGTTTGTGAGAAAGCTGCAGTATCAGGCCTGTCGATGACACATTCGTCCACTGACCGATCCTGTTATCATTATTATCCTGTTTGGGTTAACAGATATTATTTTAGTGTAAAAATAATAAGCACTATACATTTCTTACAAATATTAATCAAGGAGTATAATAATAAATGAAATGTATTATATACTGTGGATCCATCTCCTTACCTTAAGAGTCAAAAGGCTGTACTGTAAAGTAGACAGCAAGATAAAAAATTTGATGTTTGAATTTTTTTGATTGATACAAAATCAAAAAACCTTCTAAAATAATTAAACACATTAAAACAAACAGTTAAACTTCTTTATTAGAACCTCTTTAGTACAAAGGGGAGTAGTGTTCAGTAGTTTGATAATACTAGGTTATTAAATGGCATTGGATGGCCTTCTGGTGTACTTCAAAGTCAACGAAAATCAATTAGGGCAGGTTTTCTGGACTTGGATTAGTAGTCGCAAAACAAATGCCACTGAAAATTGATATGCGGCTCCTCAAGGTAGAACAAAGCACCAAAGTATGACTGTATTAAAGTACTGTACATCAAAAGTAATTCATTAATATCTGGACTTTGCTCAAAACCAGAAAAATGTCCAAATTTAGGACTGGCATATACACTGTAAATTTAAATTAGTTGAAAAATCAAGCAACTAATTACCTTGGAAAAAATTAAGTTACTTAACAGGTTCAAGCTTAAATAACTTTATACTTGAGTTATAGTTACTTTCTAATTTTCAGTGATCCACACTTCCACATCAAGTTACCTCATATAGCCCAATTCTTAATAGTTTCAACTGAGCCGGCAGTACTCTACTTTTCAAGTACTGCTTACTCTTGAACTATTTAGATGAACTTCCCATTTAATCACCCCACTCAATAAAACTGTTCAAACTCACTGCCTTAACCTGAACACAAAACACCATCATGGTGAGAACACAAAAACATGTCGAATGCACCTACAACATAAGTTAGCAAAAGAATATGCTCTGACTCGGAAATAACATCACTCATACACTACAAGCCATACACTCATAGGTTTGGGTGCATATTTTTTTTCAGTTTTGGGCAGAGTCATAGTTAATTACACAACTTTTGATGTGAGGTAATTTTTTATACAACTACACATTTAACAACTACAGGTATCCAAAGTATACAAAACAAGTGTGTGCTTTCTTCTCCCTCAGGGAGGGGTATCTCAAAAACGAAGGCCTCTTGGGGAATGTGTTTCTATAAGCCTTGTGAACGACCACTGGTCTTGTGAAAATTATTTTTTCTTTGCTAAAAAAATATTTTTATCTTATTGTTTTTTCTTTTAATCAGAATTTGTAAAACATCCATGCCCACTGAGTTTACAACGATTTTACACTGGTTAATATTGGCAGTTGAGGAAAAAGTCTTACCTCTTGTTTAAGGGGGACAAAATTAGAATCCATAGTGACAACTCTGAAATTCACTGTGTAGGACAAGGGTAAATATATTGGGAACTGTACATTCATTATTAATTTTACTGTACTAATATTAGTATTACTAATACTAACGTACTAATATTAACTAATACTAGTATTGTATTTTAGTGCACTAAAACAAATGGTGACAATGAAGTGGTAAGACAGAAATGATGAAGTACCTGTTTGGCCGGGGTTGTAGATTGGTTTATCAGTCTGAATGAATGTCAGTGGGTTGTAGGATTTAAACATAACTTTTCTTTTCTCTGTCATCTTAAAACTTTCACCTTTGACTTCTACTCTGATCTCCTGCACTGATTCACCCTCAACCTGTGGAGCCTGTAGAGATCACATCATATGTTTTTTCAATGTTCAAACATATCAAACACTAATGATTCCTATAAAAATTATCCTGGTGGTTTCTGACCTTAAACTGAGAGCAGCGGTGAAATTCTTCCTCCACTCTCTCCTGTAGAAGTGCTCTGTTCTGGTTGTCATGATCCAGATAAATGGTCATTCGCAGAGTCTCATTAGGCTTCAGAAAACTCGTACACAGTGTAGCCTCAGATCCAGACTCTATCACTGCAGGAACCGTCACCATGAAACACCTAAAGGCAAAACGCAGTGAGTTATGTAATAGAAACAACTGTAGAAAGATCAGGACAAATCTGAGTGATTGACTGAACCCAGTAACTATCATTACTACAAAACTGTAGACTCAGTTACCCTGAAGATACACATGAAACACCTGTGTGCTATGACATGGTTGTGTTATCTTTCCCACACTTCTGGGTAAAAAAAAAGTCACTTTCAAAAAGAGTAAGGCTCATTCAGTAGTGGCATCAGGACTGCAGTTCTGGAATGGCATGACCAGGCCAATCCAATCTCACAAAGTATAAACTATAACTGTGGTGTTAAGTGTCATTCAAACACTATAGTGGGGAAAAAAGCAATAGAAGCCATGGGCTTGCTAGTCATCCAAAACACCTCAAACTCAAAGCTTATAAAAGAAAAAAAGAAAAAAAAAACACACTTGTATCTTTTTTACTTTCAGGAACAATAATGTCCAACAGAACTTTAATATACTAGCGCTTTCTGGCATTTAAAAGAAAAATGTCCAAAATAAAATGTATTTAGATTCTCTATAGTTTCTGAAACACGATTCATTATTTGAAAAAAAATCTTACTTGTATTACTTTTTTTATGACTTTTTAAGATGTAGACGAGGTAAAACGGCAGTTAGCAGTAGCATCAGTGTTACTGTTGCTTCTTACTCTTTCACTGCAAAAGCAAGAGAAAAAGACTTCGAAAAGAAGTCGGGTTATCGTTAAAACAAATGTGTGCATGAGTGTAACAACTGAATGTGTGTGAGTAAGAGATGGACTGTGTGTGTGTGTGTGTGTGTGTGTACATCGCTCCATCATCAGCTGACCCACATCACAGCACCACAGTGCGGCAGAAAACAAAACAGCACAAGAACTGGCAGACATTTGAACTACCTCACTGTTAATAAGAACACAGGTTATCGGCATAAACAAATTGAAATTTCTCAAAAGTGATTATTTTACAATCAGTCCAAAAAACAAAGATGAGAGAGTAAAGTGAATGAAAGAAAGGACGTTGTCTGATGACATATGCACGCGCAGTCGGGAGCAGAGAGGTGATGATGGGTGTTCTCATTGATGATAAGTCAAGGTGGTGTGAGGTGCAGGAAAAACATGCAATATTACTGATTAGTATAATTCTTCCCTGCCAATTGTTTTGGCACAGGGATGATAGTAGTAGGATGATGGTAGTTGTTTTGAAGCATTTCAGGACAGCTGCCTGGCTCAGAGATGTTGACATCGGTTAGGACATCTGCAAGCTGGTCAGGACTCCCCCTGAGCACCCGGCCAGTATGTTGTTAGGGCCTGCAGCCTCTGGAAAGAGTAGTCCTAATGTCTGCAGTCTGCACTGGCTGGTTGTTCTGTGCTTCAAACTGCACGAAGAAATCGTTCAGTGCATCTGGGAGTGAGGCATCACCATCACAGGCATGTGATGTCACTTTGTAGTCAGAGATAGCCTGAATGCCCTGCTATATAGGCCGTGTGTCTCTGGTGTCTAAAAAGTGTCCATGTGCATAATTGTGCTTTGCTTTTCTGATAGCCCGGGACACATTGGCTCTTGCTGTTCTAAGAGCTGCCTTGTCATCTGACTTGAAGGCAGCAAACGGAGGAATAGAGGATGGTCATGAACAGAAAATCATCATTCAGAAAGGGTAAACACTTTAACCATAGTAATAAAGCTGGAACAGACGCAATAAAAACCAAATAAGATGTAACACATACTATCCAACTTATAAACATCCACATTTAGAACATTAAATTTAAACTAAACAAGGCTGCAGAGAGGCGCATTGCATTCTGGACGTCCTCTACGCGCTCTGCTCTCCAAGTGGCCCAAAGTCCTAAGTCCAGTTGTGGTGCCTCAGTATCATACACATATAAGAGACAATATAGGCTGTAAGACATTTCATTTTGACGGAAAAGACATGTAATTTGGGTCAGATCAGAATATTATACATGCTGTTCCTTTCATACTACCCAGTATCTTTTACACAGCTGCTCCGATATCTGTGACAAACAAGCCTGTGGAACTTGACCCCTGAAACTTCTGAGTAGAATGTACAACATGAACATTCAAAGCCAAAATCTTTCTCTTTGCTAAATCAAAACATAAAACATTCAAAGCTGGTAAACCTGTATTGAAAAAAAGGATGTCTACATAATCATCATATGGTTACATTTCAGTGTAACACAAAACAGGCCACTATTTTTTCCACAAACATCTTTTGGTGCTACTTACGGTCCTGAGGCTCGTCCATAGACACAGACAAAGAAGAACCAGGCTAACAGTAGCCTTTTACTAATGTAAATCCAAGAGACAACCATGATGAATTTGGTAACAAGTTATGAAGTTTCACTGCCTTTTCATAAGGACATTCAGCCCACAGATTCTCTGTAAACATTTACACCCACCATCTGATAAATGGTTAACCTCTTTGAGCAACATATTATTCCTAAAGTTTAAAAAAAATGTGTTCAGATGAAGTATTACCGCAGTTAGTGTGTGATTTGTGCTGCAAAAAAAAACATGATACACAAAGCGAATGCACAAAATAACTGATAACCCAGCTAAAAATGATTGGTCTAAAAACATTTTTAGAATGTTACCCTGCAACCTTTTATTAATCCCGTTTTCAGTGGGAAGGGTTTTTTTGTTCCCAGAATGTTCTTCTTAAAGGTAGAATAACATTTTCTAAAAACATTCTAAGAATGTTTAGTGATAACATTCTTACAACTTTATGCCCTAAAATTATTACAGTGTTTTCAGCATGAAGTTTCTGGCCCCCCAAATGTTAGCTTCCAGGCTAATTCAAGTGACACATTAAGTGTCACATAAACCGCAGACCTGGTATTTTGGCATTAATAGGTATCAGTATTAAGCCTATATCAGCAGAAAGTGCTGGAAGGGATACCAGAGTTTTAAACAACGAATCTGACTTAATCCTGTAACAAATCTATCCTGAAAAAGCACCCGCACTGTGTGATGTCACGTTGTGAGCTGATTCATTTAAGTTATTACACTAAAAAGAGCTTGCTATTTAAGAAAGAATTTGGATCAGTAACGATTAATAGCTTTTTCACCAAAAGTGGTATTTTGCCATCTCTTATCAACAGCAAGTCATATAATGCTGAACATTTTTGTATTTGGGATTCCTCCATGTACTATGATAAGGTAAACAAAACTATGCAGTTTAAAAACAGCTTCTTAATGTAAGAAATAATGCTTAATGTTTACTTAAGGAAAAACTCATTTTTCACCAAGTATTGTATTTACTTCAGCACCTAACAGCAGACTGTACTTTCTGCAATGACATGATTTACCCAAACCATTCAAATAAAATTTTAAACTTGTAAACCTTGCTGCAATTTAAATGCTTCAGTCAAATATTAACATTCAGAACATATCAGCTGCCATGAATGCATTCACTTATCTAAACAGACTGTCTGCCTAAACTTTAGCACAACAAGGATCTAAAGCAGCTGAGTCCAGTAGAGATAGAGGTCAACTTTTCAAACATGTGAACTCACAAGAGTATCATAACTCCTCTTTAGTCCATAAGTCTCTACTGTAAGGGTTTGTACCTTGTCCCCCAGTAGTCACAATAATTTGTTGTACTTTAAAAATGTACCCTAGCTCTTTCGAGTAGTCCACATTGTCAGCATAAAGAAGTCCAATCAGTGTGGCAGAGGCATTTGGCAAGTCATGCGGGTCTTCCATTATCCCCTGTACCTCCATGACCAAGCATACACTGACAATGTCAACAGGAAGCATGAAATTATCTTCATCTTGTGCCATTAATCTGAAGTGCTTTTCTCTCATTGATCTCTTGTCTTAATTTGAAAATGAGAGAGACAGAAACACAGAGAGATGATTTATAAGATCTCAGATGGATTAAACAATTAAATATATAAGCATAAATATACATTCAATTACTAAATTACTAAAATGCACTGGTAAATATCAGTAGCTTTAAAGCAAATGTGGACAGCACAGTGCCATCGAAGACATACCTGACATAACTTAAGGAAACAAGCAGGATCTTCTCAAACGTAAAGCAGGCCCAACAGTGCTACTTTCGTTTGTCACTGATTAGAGTTCTGTTTAAAAAAAGGGGAAAATACATACACACACACACCAAAAAGTGTCAACATCTTTTAAAAACAGATGGTTTTTAAATGATTCTTTTAAGAAACTGTTAAGCTATTTGTAAAACAGCAGTAACAGTGAATAAACCAATCAGCACATCACAGAGGAAAAACCTGAGCAACACTGTCTGAAAACCTGAGCAATTCCAGCTTCATCAATTAGTTGAATAAAGTGGCAAAGAAAGGATAGTAAAAGGAGGGAAAAACAATAAGATGATTATTATTACTATTCCCTCACTTCTTTCTGAGTGATATAACTCAAGGAGCTTGGGAGATGCTGATCCAGGCCTTCATAGATGGACAAACGTATGACATGATCCTGGTGAACTGAAGGTTAAGCTAAACACATGTAAGCCAACATTTTTCAACAGATTTTCCAAAGACAAAATACAAGTTGGCCAACTGTTTTTCTTAGATTTATAGATTAGGAAAACAATGAATTGTTTCTAGAGTGATTGTTTCTAGAGCTTCATTCTCATATATGTACTGTATGGAATGAAGAATGAATGGTCCACCTACCTGTTTCCAATTTGCATGGCCTTAAGCATCGTCTTTTTCTTCGTCCCAACTCAGGCCAACCATTTGCACACCCCGCTGCATTGATCTTCTCAATGTAGAATGGGTTGACCTTTCTTGCTCTGTCCCCCTTGAGGTATCCACATAAATACCTGACCGGCTGGGTGCTTTAATTAACCACACAGATAATTAACTCATTTAAACCAAGTTTATTAGGTACACTTACTATTGGCCATTTTTATCAGAAAACCCTGCCATTTCTGTGCACTCTGTAGGTTTAGTTACAGACTGTAGCTCAACTATTGCTGCAGAATTTATCAGGCCCCTTGTACCAACAGAAAGGGACCTCCACAGGAAAACCAATGACCATGAACACTGACCAGCCACTTCATTAAGTACACTTCATTGTATTTACATTCGTTGGGCCTAATTCACTAATATCATTATAAGCTGTTTCATAAATTAGTTCTTGAGAAAGGTCCTAAGAAAAAGTGTGTAGATTCTGTTCTTACCTAAGAACATGTACCATATAAGAAAACACTGGCGAATTTTAGAATCTTAGTGAAAACTGCCTAAATGGGTTTTAAGACATTTCTTCTTAAGAACAGTTGGTGAATGAGGCCCAGTGTTCTTATCAGTGCCACCGACCATATAGGTGCACTTTGTAGTTCTACAATTACAGACTAGTCCATCTGTTTCTCTGCATACTTTGTTTGCTCCCTTTTAGTTTTAAGGTGTAGGGGTGATTTGTCTATAAAAACCTACAGTATTTACAGGTCCAACTCATTCACTAACAGATCAAAAACCTACAAGAAAAAAAAAAAACAGAAAAAAGGATATAATTTGCACGACAGAAAAATCTATTTTCTAATAGCTTGATTTATGCCGAACAATAGCATGGATTAATAAATATCTTCAGCCAGCAGCAATATATGAAGAGCTTAAACTGCGGTTAATAAAGCATTTACATGCACAGTAGTGATCCTATATCCTGATAAATATGACATTATACACTATCGTTACACACACCGCACCCTAGTGCTGTGAGGACGTCAGTGGAACCAAGGCCTGCAGTGCCTGCCGAGTGAGGAGGTACTAACGTTAGTCAGCTCACAGTAGGTGAAACATATGTACACTCAGAGATTTCTATGTACATGGCTTCAAATTTAAGCACTCTGTTCAAATGCGTTGCGGCTATTATCTGTAAATTATACATAAAGGGCAAAATATTAAGACTGCACAGTCGCTAGCTAACCTAAGTTTATAGCGGGCTAATCTGCTCAAAGTTACAATGCTGCTAGCAAGACTGAGAGTGAAAAATGGACACGATATGCGTAAAAATTATATTACACACAGTTAGGCGCATTAACCAGCACTG
Organism: Colossoma macropomum; assembly: GCF_904425465.1. NCBI lineage: Eukaryota > Metazoa > Chordata > Actinopteri > Characiformes > Serrasalmidae > Colossoma > Colossoma macropomum. The sequence goes on along the minus strand of NW_023494786.1, from coordinate 12,699,693 downwards.
CGTGCTTTGCGTGAAACCAAAACTCTTACTTATGAGCAGTCAAAGACACGGTTACCCCTCAGCTTCGCTGACGTTTACAACCGCCATCTCTCTCTCTCTCTCTCTCTCTCTCTCTCTCTCTTCTCCACAGCAAAACAACAGGATAGCATCTGGACTAAGGCAGTGAATAATTCCTCAAAAATTCTTCAGGTTAATACTATACTATTATTTATTTACACTCACAACTTAAAAAAGACAGATAAATTAATCTAAAAGTTGAAACTGGTAACTCCATTCTACTCCAGGTCAAGGCGCCTTTGATGTCAATTTTTCTGACAAGTTTCTTTAGTTTTGACAAAGGAAAAACTTTATTTGAAAACACACATTATCATCTCCAGAGTCACCAAAATGCAAAATTCATTTTTTACCTTGTAACTTCACAGCTGTGTCAGCTGGAATGACATTGCAAACTCACTTAACTGTTAAGATAAGTTTGTTTTTTGCAGTCGTCCATAAATAAATCTGAGCTTCACCATGACCTTGTAAATACAGACATGCCAAACGTCATATGACAGGAACTAGTGACATGTAGGACCCCCTCTAGCCCAGCAACTCAGCGTGTCATTGATTCCACAAGTGGACAGATGACATCTGGAGGGATGTTGAGCCATGCTGTCTGGATAGCCACCCACAGCGCTGTGGTGTTTGTAGGTCCAGGATTTCTAGTGCGAATGGACCTCTCCACCACATCCCATAAATGCTTGATTGGGGCAAACGTGCAGGCCACATAATTCGCCGGAACTCTCCAGAATGCTCCTCAAACTAATTCTGGACAACTTGGGCCCAATGGCACGGTGCATTATCCTGCTGGAATATCCCATCATTGTGGGGGTACATGAAGTCCATGAGGGGCTGCAATTGGTGATCAAGCAGTGAAACGATCAGTGGCGAGTTTAGCCAGACCAGGGGATCCAACCAATGCCATGAGAACACACCCCATATCAGTATGGAACCACCACCAGCTCACACAGTGCCTTGTTGACAACTGGTGTCCATGGCTTCACGGGGTCTGCGCCACACACAAACCCTACCATCAGCCCAAAACAGTGGGTACTGTGACTCATCAGACCACACCACATGTTGCCAGTCCTCTAGGGTCCAGTTAGCAACCTCACAAGCCCAGGCGAGGCACTGTGTCCGGTGTTGCGGTGTTAACAGAGGCACTCTGATGGGTCTGCTCCCGTATCCCATGGAAGCTAAAGAACGCTGCACTGACCTGCAGGATATGCGTGTGAAGCCTCCTGCATTGTACCACAGTGTTACGCTAGCTGTGACTGGTCTAGACAGTTTGTTCTACCTCTAAATATCATAGTCCAATCAGCATCAAGTTATGTTCTGTACAGTACCACCCCTTTTGGGGCGACTTCAGTCTGGTTGAAAATCGGCCAGATTGCTCTAATAGAGTCTCATATTTAGGCAATTTATTTAGAAATGTAGGCACTGCAACGCAATCTGTATGAGTTCCAGGAGATCTAACACTGACATGCTTTCATTATACATAACCTGGGCTGCTTTCAGCCTTGACAAAATGTAACAAACCTTTACTTAAATGGAAATGGTGGTGCATTGAATTGCAACTATAGCTGTGAAAGCCATTTTTCTCATTTTATTTCAAAGAATTTTCAGAGAATGGTGAAATGGGTTTAAATATGCGTTTATCGCTTAAAAATGTGTCTTCCAAAGTCTTCAGTAGTTGTGTACACCAAGCTGCAGTGGCCACATTTATAGAGGACTTTATTAGAAAGCATTGTCACACCTTTTTGATAAAACATTTCATTCAACCCAGGAATCGTAGCACAATGATCTGACATTGAATGTACCCCTGGTGCAGGGATAACTGGGGCAGCTAGTGATCTAGTTCCATCTAGTGGTTAGCATGTAATGTGTAAGTACAACTAGGCTATGCCTACATTCATTTGTTTAATCAGAACACAACTAGCTACAAAATAAATGTTCAAGATTTGCTGCACCTAAAATAGACTGTTATCTGATGAAGACTGAATTAAATTATTGTGACTGAAGACTTTACTCAATTTTATTTGATTAATGGTAAAGCTGGCCTCTACATGTTCAAAAGGTATTTGTGAGGGCAAACTGATAACAATGTTGATGACCACAGTTGATTGTTCAGTCATTGTAGAGCCAAATTCATTTTATTCAAGAAGACCTACAATGAAATCCTGGATACAGCTGTCCACAATTGCTGTACAGTATGTAGCTGAAAGAGAAATCTTTGTTTATATGGTCATTTACTGGTAGCTTGTGGTATGGTGGTGTTGCTACACTTTAATTTAACATCTAACTACACAAATTTATTCCCTTATTTGGGAGGTGATGAATTAATTAATAAATAAAATTAAATCTTAAATTTAATCTGGCACTGTCAACCTTTTTCCTCCTAACTAGGCCGCAACATTTTGTACTTGGGATTATATCTTGTTTTGGGTTACTCTTTCTTCTCATTTAACTACCCCATCAAATCAAGCACCTGAAAAATCAAGGCCAGATTTCTGGTTAATTTCAGACTCTCCATAACATTCTAAAGAGACCTAGACACAATTCTCACTGTGATGTCAGCTCACAACTTTATTTGCTGAAATGAGATACACCTACTATACACCAAAATGAAATTCTCATTGGGCACCTTATTCCTCTTTGTTGGAGGATGAGGAATTAGCTCAGGCACAGGCCCCAAGCACAACAGAAAAATATGTTCAGTGTTTATTGTGAATTGCTTACATTACATGTCCATTTGCTACTGAGAAAAACGGAACAGAAAAGATTACATTTGAAACTACTAAATTAAATGATAAGAACAGCATAAGCTGACATTATCAAGAATATCACTTATCAAGAACATCGCACTCTTCTCAGGCGTCCCATATAAGAATCTATGTAACGATCAGAAAATACATGTGTAAGTTCTAGAAGAAGTAGGTCTGAGCAGGGTGGGCAGAATACAATCTATTTGTTTAATCTGGTAAACAATGAAACTTGCATAATTCTAATAATACACTAGTTTTTAAACTTTCTACACTTCTTAAATAATGATGTACTATTAGCTACATGTTTTAAAGTATTAAAATGTTCTCAGTTTTATTTTTGATGAAACTCAGTCAGGCTTTATGTTGAAAGGCTAATTCCTAACAACATTAGATTAGCGATTGATTTGATAGAGCACGAGTCCTTTGATTTTTACAAAGCATTCGACTGTTTAGAGAATTATTTTTCTGAAGTATTAAAACAGTTAGCAAATGCCATTCAGACATCATATAAGAACAAGTAAGTAACATGTCCAACAAGCTCCAATATGGTACCACTTATAGGTTCAATATTGGCACAGGCATCAACAACAAGGTTGTCCAATGTCTCCATTTCTTTTTCTTTTGCCAACGCTGCATTTAGCCTTAGAGTAATTACACTGGAGTCATATATACTGACAAAAAGGCTGTTTTTATTAGCATGACACAACTTGGTTTTACAAAGTAAGCAACAAATTGTATGTGCATTGTTATTAAGATATTGTCTGATGCATCTGGTCTATGCCTTAATAAGTGTGAGCTAAGTCTGCCACTGAAATTTGCCTAGGTAAACAATACAAGTTGAGCTGAGCAGCACATATGTTGTTTGAAGTTCCTCTTTATTTCAATGAAAAACAAACAAAGAATCTTATTCCATTACCTCTGATTTAAGACAAACAAAACAAACATCTAAGGCTTTTTTCTGTGTCTTGTACTGTGAGGCTGCACAGTGAGTGCTCACACACAGGGGGAGAAGTACTCTGTCTCAGACTGGTCACCTGAATGAAAGAGTTGTTAAAATCAGTAAATAAAAGCAATACAATCACAGTAAAAGTGTAAGAATCATAAAGCCCAGGAAAATCTTACTTGTTTGGTAGTAATCATAAACTTTGATCACAGCTGGTTTGAGGTTCTTGACTGGAAGCACCTGCTTAAGATGTAGCCGATAATTCATAGGAGAATTCCTTGGGACCTGATGAACACACATCACATATTATAATTTAATAACAATAATTACTTTATTTATAGAGCACTTTTCATACTGGTGGCAGCTGAAAGTGCTTTATGGACAGTTGACAAAGGTTAACAGTAATAGAAGAAATTGATGAGTATTAAATTATATACACATGAAGCACAGCACAAATAAAAAAGAGAATAATTTTATTAAATCCTAAATCAAAGAAATTGATTTCCAAATGATTCATAAAAATATGTACTGAACTTGACTGAGTCATAAAAGGTGAAAATGGCAAGAAGTATAATAACAGAAAGAGGCCTCTCCACATTTTCTGTATTTTACAGAAGGTACTTGCAGAAGGCCAGTATCGGCAGATCTGAGATGACATGTTGGAACAGAAACATAAATAGTGTACTGTAAAAGTGCTTCATTATATCTATTCCTTTTGGGCTGTTTCTTGTGAAATGATAGGCTTGTTGTATTCCCAGTGTGGACATGCAAAAGGTTTTCCAATTTTATGAAACACGATTAAACACGATGAAAATCCTTTACTTTCTTAAAGCCTACCAGTAGATCAAAACAACGCACTGAAAGAACATGTTTATGAATGAATGATTTCTGTGTATGATTGTAAACAGTAACTGAGGAGTATTGAAGCCATGTCTTTTCTCTCACCTCTTTCATATACATGATAATATGGTCATCCTTAGAATCGACCCGTTCCACAAGTGGGTGGTGCTTTAGCTGTAGAAACAAGAGGATTACTTCATTAACATTTGAATGTAAGTAAACACTGCTACATACCAAAGAATTAGCATATATATATATATATATATATGTATATATATATATATATATATATATATATATATATATATATATATATATATAGCATACTACTTACATCACTGGCATCTGCTGTGAATCCTGATAAGATCTTTATATCCACTATGACCATGTTAGTGCTGTTTAATTCCCCTTCATAACTGAAATAAACAGACAAACAAACAAGCAAATTTTAGCCACTACTTATTTAGTCAATTTTCAAATACCGTTTTGACCAAACGGTAATGTACTACAATGTAAAATGACACACTGTGTCATTCATCATCAAATTAATGACATTAAATTGGGTGCCAGGTTGCTGCAGGCATTATTGGACATAGTTACCTTGTAGGAATGTTGCAGTCTTTAACTGTAATTATTTAGCAGATTCATTTATGCTGATGCATAATTCTTGTAATATTTACAGTTGGCATTAATTTTACATTATTTTTTTTTTCAGAATGGCATTATAGGCCCCACAAGTACCCAATGTACTTTTGTGCTGGCTTCAAGTACACATTGGATGCATTCTGTCTGTGTGTTATGTACAAAATCAGTGCAGTCATGCATGGAAAAATGCAAAATGCATTTCTCTCCCTCATGCATATGCATTTGAGGGAGAATCGTGCAGAATGTGGGAGGACCACATAGAAAGTGGGTGGAGATATTGGAAGTGCAGTTGACTACATATTTCTGACTAAAGTTTGAGCGATTTTCTCTGTAAATCTGAGTTGGAGTTGTCTTTATATCAAGCAGAGTGACTGATTTGACTATTTATCCATTTGGAAAAAGGATGTCAGTGTAACTTTCACGCTGCACCGCTCTGCAGCTCCATCAATGTATGTGTGAACAGCCAACGCATGCAAGCTGTAGCAGTCATGCAACATGCAAACAATGCAGAGGTTGTGTGTGTGAAACAGGCCTAAGTGTCTCAAAGGTCTGCTGTTAGGAAACTATATTCTGTGATGGCAGTGCACACATGCTGAAAGACCTTTTACGAACAGATTCAAAACTATTTCAACTCTCAAGATCAGATGTGCATGTATGAGACAGAGCACAAAATGCATCTTGATGTGGCCACAATATGCACTCACAGTCCTTGTTATTGTTTCCCAAATTCTATTTTTAAACTGGAATAGAATTTCACCCATGTAGAAGGATTTGGTGTAAAATAACAGTTCAGTTATAAATACTGCTATCTGTTCATCACTGAAGTTTAATTTTCTCTTCTGTCCTGGGCTTATTGATAGCTCCACTATTTCACTGCATCTTTTAAACCTTGCTTTCTCAGGGGCATGATTAGTAAGCAGGTCGGTGCACAGTCTGCATGAATACTTGCATACTGAGGGCCCATATTTTGCACCTGCACCTAAGGATGCACAATAACATTGGAATCATATTGACATCTACAGATAATTGCTTTAAAAAAAATATCAGGACCAGATAGATGTTTAGAGCTCACACATATTTCAAAACGATATATAATATGTATTTACTTCACTAGGGAAAACAGAATATTTAGGTGACTAAATGCTACTATGTCTACATATATTTTGCAATTGTAGTAAATTATATATTTCTGTATAACGCAGATACAATTAGACTTAGTCCCAATATTTTATTAATTTTATAGTTTATGCATCAGCACCAATAGGCATTGTCAGATATGTACACAAAAAAATTCTGGTTTTCAGCATCAGGCCCTCAAGTCCCATGTTGGTCCCTAGCTCATGCCTACATACCTAGCTCATCTGGCCCTAAAGGTTTTCAGAAAATCTAAATTTATCATTCAGTAGATTCCTCACATTAGGTATAAGTTGCTTGTTTTAAAATCACAAAAACATTCTTACGTGACTGTGAATTCAAGGGACAGAGCGTATCCAAATGATTTTGTGCAATTTCCCTCAGCCTTAGCCTTGACGCTCAATGTACTGGGTTCAGTAGGTGTGGGGATATTGTAGAAAAGTGCCACCTGCAGTTGGGGATAGAAGAGATCAAACCATAGAATCAGCAAACAAACATTTTTAATGTCTGAATTGACTGCAAATATACTTCCAAAACATATTTGTTCTGATCTGTTCTGATTTCTGAAATCATTTTCCAGATCTCATGACTTTGTATGGGACTGTATTTTTGATGCCAGACGTTTAAAGAATTTTTTGTCATCAAATGTTAACATTATTGTCTTTTTCATGAGTTGAGTTTCATATATACTAACCACCAGACATGACCTGAAAGTAATATGCCAGAGGTGGTAGGAATAAAAACAGTAAAATGATGATACATGATGCATCTTCTATGGCTTGTAGCTTCTATGGCTTGTAGCCATCATTAAAAGTAGAATGACACACCTGCAGATAAATGCTACCACCAGTATGTTTTAACAACGCTCTTGTTAAAGCTTGGTTGCTATTGTTGCTTACGGTTATCTCTAGGTGCAAATACTTTGATCAAGGTGCTTCTTAAAGGTTCCTATGGGATTTCTGGGTGCTAGACTTTTTGTGTGATTCAGTTTTAGGGCCAGTGGCAGAACTGGATTTCACCAAAGACCACTTCACTACCAATGATTATCTTAGCACATCTGGGAGAGCTGCATAGATCTCTCTGGAGTATTTCTAGATCTTGACCTGGTGAGTTTTCAGCCACTTGATCATTGCCCAGTATATACTCCCAGTTTAACAAAACTGATGTGGCCCATGGACTCCCCTAACAGAGTGCGCTCAGGAGAGCTACTGGTGGCTTAGCTTCACTCTAGGTTAGTCTCATTATTTCTCATGGATTTATTGGCATTTGTGATTCAGTTTGCTTTGCACCACCTCAGGAACATTACCAAACACTAGATGCAAAAAGCCTACTAGACACACTGACCTGCACAGACGCACAGGTGGAACCCTCCACTGAAATGCTGTATTTGCCAGGAACCTCCTGCAGTTGTTTCTCCTGGTACAATAACTTGTTGTTCTGGTTCACATCAAAGTGGTGACTCTCTTTATCTGACTTCACAGTTACTGTGCTGGAGCCATCAGAGCTGAACACTTTGGTGGAGTACAGAGCCAGAGCCTGGAGGGCCACCACTGTGTCCTGATCCAAACATAAAAAATCACTAGTAATTATACATTCACAAGACAACACGGATTTCTATATGCGTGTTTCAAGTGACCAAAACAGAAAGAGGTAGAAAAAGAGCTAAAATATATTTGAGTACCTGGGTGGAGGAGAAGCCTCCATAGGAATTCTGTTGCCTCACCAGCCAGCTGACAATCCTGTTAGCATAGCCCAAATCAGCAGCAGTGACTTCAGCTGTAGTGAGAACAGCTAGCAAAACATAGGAGCTGATCTCCACTGCCAAGGAGTCAGAGTCATCTGATGCAGACTGAGACCAGTGAAGGCGACCATCTACATTTAAAGACACCAGAGATATGATTAGGCCAAATAAGCTCAACAAGAAATGAGAGAGAAGTCATAACACAATGAGCTAAACACCAAAATATCATATTGGTCATGAACTATAAAACTCCATGATATAACCACGTTACCAGTATTCTCATCATTCCATACCTCCTGAAATAGCAACACTATCCAACTTCTTCAGCAGCTGCCCTCGAACATCATGCTCTCCAGCCAGACTGAAAGTGTAGGCCAGCAGTGCAGTGGCGTAGGTGTTTGTCAGGTTGCCAATAGAGGACTTTAGACATGATAACCCTTTACTCACAACAGGATCCTAAAAAAACAAAACAGATATTAGAGCAAAGAAGAAAATACACTGTTTTAGATGTTTCACATTGATACAAATTGCGTGGCATCATAGTATAAAATCACCTCCCCGCTTTGTAATTCACATGGACCTTTTCTAAAGGGTGACCTGGTGTACTGACCAATGCGTGGGCATGGCCGAATTGACACTGAGATAATGTCCTATTTGCGCAAGAATCACTGACAAAAAATGGAAATGGAATGTGTTAGGTCATTTGGACATTTACTTTATAAATTCTGAAGCTATGATGTACAGAGGTCATATGACTGCAGAGCTAGCATCACACTGAACATGCTGTCTAATAATTAAGACTTGATGTCAACCTGAAATCAAAAATGAGTGGTTAGTAATTAGTTTTTTTTCCTGGTCATATTAAGTGTCGTCATATCATATGAACATCATTGAAAAAAACAACAAGAAATGTCTTCTAATTCTTGATTACATCATCATGCTTCCCCCTCCAACCACCCCTACATATCATCAAACTAAATTGCTCAGCTAGCTCAGATACTCAGATAGCCCTAATACTGTGTTCCACCCAGCACATCATGATACAGAAAGAAAATGGATCAACTTTAACATTTTGACGCATTTTGCCCATCTTCCCTATAGAATTTATGTGGACATAACACAGGCTGGATTTAACAGAGGCTGTTCAGTGTCTTTACCTTGGCTGTATGGTCCAATTCAAGCAATGATGCAGTGATGTAAGCTGTTATGGTCACATCATCATTTACACCACCCTACAATACAATGGAATGTTACTCAAAATAGAAACCAGTTCATTTCATTTACTTAATACCTAAAAAGGACTTAGTATCTAATAACTCACCTTCATTCTGTTGTTGAACAGTCGTCCCCGTCTTATAAAACAGCCGTCTGGTCTCTGATTACTTATCAGCCATTTCTTTGCACTGTCAATGTTTTGTGGATCAATAAAGATGTAACGCTGTGCTTTGCCAAAAGTCCTCAGAACAAAAGCAGTTAACCTGGCAGGGGAGAAATCAATTGAGTATTTCATTCAAAATTTGTTTGTATAACAATTGTATAACAAGTTTCAACACAATATTGCTATCTATAACAGCTGACAATTATTAATTTAGTTTAGGTTTTCAAAGAAATTGTCTCTACTAGCTGCATGTGCTCTGAGAAGTTCTTACCATGTATTTCCCTCTCCGCTGCCAAATGTGCTGTATGCACCATCATGATGTTTGTAGTTTAGTTGCCTCTGATATCCTGTGAAAAGGAAAAATTTTTATCCTGGTTAGTTGAGGAAGGTCGTCTCATGATGCCTAGTGTCATCATGAATAGGTTCTTCATGAAGATAAGTTCTCTTACCGCTCTTAAGGAAACCTGTAGCTCTCTCACGGATGGCTGCAGTGAGCTGTCCAGTGTTCTCCAGGTACTGAAGAATGTAGATGTTGGGGGCGAGGAGAGCAATGTTTTGTTCTCCACAGCCATATGGCATCCTCAGCAATCCATCAATATTCTTCAGTGCACGGCCCAGTATGTCTCCTGCAAAAGAACACAATAATATTAGTTATTTATTCAGAAAATATGTTATTGCGCCTGGCCAAACATACATGAAATACAATCTAAACCACAGTACAAATATATTCAAGTAAGGCCCATCATGAATTCATTTAGTAAGTGACTTCTAGTGTGTCTGCTAATGTGTTGAGCTTCACTGCCACTAAATTGCTATGGCTCAAAGTCATCGTTTCCAGCCAATGTCCACTGCTATTGTGCCTTCAAGAACGACATTTGACCCTTTTGGGGGGTTGTCCCTATGGTAGCTTAGCCCCTTAAAATCCTAGGCTTATTACCTATTAAGGCTTATTATTCAGTAACTAAAGGAGTCCAATGCAAACTGGTTGAGCTATTCTTAGGTTTTAGAAGTGTGTAATAAAACTTGGGGCCTACTGGTGGGCCCTGACCTTTTAAAGGGTTAACATAAAATTTCTACAATTTCCCTATATCGAATTTCCTTAGCTTCCCAACTGTAAGCATCTTTGAGCATATTTACTAATATTATTCATGTTACAGACGTGTGAAAAAGTTTGGGCCCACCTGGTCAAATTACATGTTGTTGTTTTTCCATAGTTTAGTATTTGAGCATATTTAATATTTAATATTGTTCTGTAGAGAATGTATTAACTGATTTTCACTTAGAAAATCATATAATTTGACTAAGGGTGTTCAACTTCTGAATATGACTCTATGTATAAACAAATTAAATCAATTTTAGTGTTCTTCAGTGATGTGGAATAACATGATCGATCAGTGCCACCTCTTTATAGGGGACGCTGCTACAGGTTTTGCCCTTCATGCTACTTTTGTAGGCTACTGACACCATATCCACCAGCAAGCTGTAAGAATGACACTAATTAAGGTAAAAATGTTAAACTTTTCTCTTGCTTTGCACTGCTCGTTAATGGATGAAATGAAAGTACAAGCACATAGCATGACTTTCAAAGCTTGATATTTCTGATACCAAGCTTTTCTGAAATTGTTGGCAAAGGAACACCCTTGGCTCACTTCAGTCCCAATCAAATCAAATCAATTCATTTTCAAAATGAAGATGAATCAGTTCTTGGTAACAAGGTTAACCAGCTCATGTCATACATTTGAAATTTGTACATGACCCACATAGTGCTTAATTGTGTAAAAAGTGCAAAATTTTATGTCATTTTTAGTCACTGAAAAAAACATCCCTAATGTTTATCATGTAATCTTACCAAGCACTGAAACAGAAGCTCGTGCTGATCCCTCTATCACATCTGCAGGAAGAACCAGCTCCAGCTCCTCTGAAACACTGTTTCCTATGAATGAAACAGCCATATTTTCTGTGTTAATATCATCATTAATATCATATTAACTGGTTGAGAGAGTGTTCAGTGTGATGCTTGCTTTACAATTTAAGAATAATCTTTTTGCTTTAGGAAAACCCACCCTAGTCCAGTATCATGTGTGCTATAAGAACACTTGACTCATCAGTATGAAGAATAGATGTAACAAAGATATGAGGCAAAAAAATGAACTAGCACTGACCCTGTGGACATAGCAACCAACTCTGGCTCTTGGTCTTTTCAGTTCCTTCAGCCTACATGGGAAAATTGTATGATTAGGTCATAATAAGAACATGAACTACCTTCAGTTTGTATTTTCTGTTTTAAATAGTCCTACCTGTACAATCAGGCTCCGTGTGACTGTGTCAATGCGGCCTCTCTCAGGCACACTCACAATCTCATTGTCACACACAGCCTGTGACTGTTCTGCCTCAGCACTGACTGTCACACTCAAGACCCCTAAAACACATCAAAAGATGCAGAGAGGAGTTTATTAGCGCTAAAAACAATTCAACAGAAATGTGAGATTATGTCTGAACTTGAGAGGTTTAGAACTCACCAAGCACAGAGGGAACAAGAGTCCATTTGAAGGTCTTTCTACCATTTGCACACAGACAGGATGAATACTCTCCATCAGAGGAGGCTTTCAGAGTGTAGGTTGAGGAAGGAGCTGGAGTCACTTTAACCTGTCCGTGAAGCACAGGAGATCAGCTTACTGTGGATGTGAAGTGATGAGAGACTGGTTTAGACAGAAAATGTTGATCTTACAGTACCATAATGCACTTGGAGAGATAGTTGAAGACAGTGGCCTTCAGCTCAAACTCCTCTCCCCGGATGATGGAGTAGGGCAGCGAGAGCTCCAGGAAGAAGGGCTGGAAGACACGAAGCTGAGCAGGAGGAGCCACTCCCAGGCCTCTAGAGGACAGACAGAAAGCATCCGTCTCCCAAGTGGTGATCGTGTCAGGAACGGTGACCGGAACCTGTGCTGATCCAGAGTCTCTGTGGAAAAGCAGCACTGACAATTCCATCATCAACATAAATCCTAAACTTAATACATTTTTCAGTTTATGATATTGACTTTATTTTAAATTACATAAAGCACACCATTATACAAGACAGCAAGAGAGTTAAAATACTTGCACAAGTTAGTAAAAGTGCTTAAAGACAATCTATGACAGTCAATAACATCATAACACCATGGAGATACACCAATCTCACCCCTTAAACCGTAAGCCTATTATTCTGTTACTGTATTGATGTAAAAACATCTTGAAATCTTACTTGATTGGTAAATACAATAAAACTAATGCATTATATAAATAAGAGAGTGAGGAATGACAGTGTGGAACCACATTAGGATCCCGTAGAGCTTAAGAGAACAGGTACATAAACAAAAAGGCGCATTAACCTTCTATATTTTACGGCAGCTGAATTGTTTAATCATCAAATACAATAAAACACACTTAAAAATAAGTCCATGAAGTCATAAAGCTGATTCACTAACCCCACTTCAGCAAGCTGCCATATCCAAGTTTCTGGGAAGAATTTACGAACTGTCTCAATCGGTTCAGAGTCTTCCTTCAATAAACGCTCTCCAAGTGCCATAGGAGAGGCCAGGGCAACTGTGTGCCGCCCTTAAAATGCACAAAAACCTGAACATTTAGCATGTCATGTACAGTAGCTGGCAGAAGTTGTTTTAAGTCAAAGAAATAGCTAGCAGAAGAAATGGATTTACATCCATGACCGCCATAGACATAGCCGCGGCGATACTCTAGGCCTTTGTAGATCAAACAGTGAGGTTCTCTGATAGCCAGGTTCGTTGCCATCTTGAGCCCCACACTCTGTCAGAACATAAAAAGTCATTATTCAATATAATAATAATAATAATAATAATAATAATCATAATAATAATAATACATGATATTTATAAAGCACTTTTCAAGAACCCATTTATGCTTACAATTAAAGCAGTACATAGAACATCAGAAAACAAGACAACACAGAAGAACATCATAAGGAACATGCTTTTGACATGACATTTCCAAATTATGCTAATTCACTTTAACATATACTTCTTCAAATATTAAATGAAATACATAAATTAAATAAATGACCATTTATACTAGAATATTTACACAAGGCTTAACATTACATCTAATAAACAATTAGTTACCTTTAGAGTATTGTAAGCCTTGTCTCCCTGTGTATCCCGTCTCGGTCTAACATGCAAACACGCCTGCTCATCTTCAACTTCATAGGAATAATCTGATGCCGATTTCACTGGCAACAAGTTAAAGACCTAAGACAGACATAAATGAATGTATTATTATTGCATGTCTTTTGCAAAAAGTCTCAACACACATAACAACCGTTTATGTCCTTTGTGTGTATTATATTAACACCACTGAAAAAATGTAGCAAGCAACCACACTCTCAATAGCTTCATTCAATTTTATGTGCAATGAATAGCAATACTAAAAATATGAAAAAGTCTGTTGCTATTGCATTAGTGCAATACTGCACTATTTAAACTAAAACTCTGTGGTATCAAGTGTTCTAATGTCACAGAATTGTCTGCATGCTGGCAGGTATGTTACAAAAAGGCTTAATTCATAAAGAATCCTAGATTGTTCCATTGTTTGTCTATGCAGCTCTGTGACAGTCAAGAAGCCCATTTCAGTGGAGAGGAGCACAGAAAATAATAGGTGTGGAATGAGGGAAAAAAAATGTAAGATATATTTTTGCTAAGCTAAATCGCTTTTTAAAAAAATAAGTAAATGTATCAGAATCACTGGCATTAGCTTCTAAAATACACTAGCGTTCAAAAGTTTGGAATCAGTGTTTTCAATAATACAAACTTAATTTTGTTGCAGATACACATGTAAAATGCTTCTAGTATGATGATAACATTCTACAGTTTTTAAACAACTAGTAGGAAGCTGTATAAATGAGCAATGAACAGAGTTGTATGTGATTCCATAACTGAGAAAGTTGTACAGCGTTTTGAATGCCTTTTATTGAAAACGAAGAAAATAGACCACATCTCGCTGATCAATAGTGCTAACATTTGTGGTATTTTTTTTGTTTTATCATAACTTCTTCTTGTTCCAAATATACTTTAAATCATCAGTTTAAAGTTTCATGACTAGTCTATAATATTCCAATCTACACAGTATAAAATAGTATCGAAGAACAATTATGAAAAGTAATTCCAAATATCCTGTCACATAGTAGTAATACACTGTTAATTCTACCAAAGGGTAAATTAGAGTTTTAAGATGAGGTGTAATAGTATAATTTTATGTCCCATAGAAATTGAAACCCAGATTTAGTACAATCTCAAATAATGAGTCCTAATCTATGTGTACAGTGCAGTGGACTGTGCGAGCAGTTAGTGGCCGTTTTGCAGGTTATTTACAAAGAATAATCGCACAGGTGATACGTGCAAAAAGGCGGAGAAAACTAAATACTAAAATGAGGCTTCGGCCAGTGCCAAACGTTCTTGACAGCTGTGGCATGTTTGATTTGAAGATGTGTTAGCTGAAGTGCGTATGTAAAAGAACTATACCTCCCCAACTCCCCCCCCCCACCCCCCCCCCAAGTAAAAGAATAAGAAAAAGTAAAGAATAAGAGGGTGTGCTAAAGCAATTATTTTATTTTATTATTATTACATATTTAGGAAAAGATGTAAGACATAAGAAGAGCAAAAGAATATATTTAATACACATTTATTCTGCTGCAGAATGGGGGGCACTAAGTTAGGAAGAAAGGTCTTGGATTACATCTAAATACAAAATAAATAAGTGTTGTTATTATTTTTTTATTTTTCCATTTCATAATCTCACTAAATATGTAATAGTGTTGAAAACACAGTATGTAGAGTAAAAGTGGACTGAAGTCTTAGGAGTTTTCTTTATTTCCCATTGTTTAGCAATTACACTTTACTGTTTTCTCAGCTCCACCACTGATACTGTCGGCTGTTCAGTTGCATTCTTTTCATAATTTTTCCTTACTTATTTATTACTGATCATGTTTCAGTGAGGAGAATGTTCATAGGAGTGAGGCATTATATGGACCACATATTTAATTTATGTACATATTTTATATAAAATTATCATTCAAAACTAAAAAGCATTAAAAATTGTAGGTATAACTATGGGTACTAACTTCACCTATACTGCACCATATTTTGCATACTTTGGTAGAAACACCCCAAATTGCATATTCATTAAGGCACACTTGCACAAATGCACAGATAGCGTGTGCTATTTTACTCATTTGAATGACGCAATCTTCCGCAGACCCTGTTAGTAGTTTAGCTTGCACATTTTTTGCAGATGCTATCAAGCTTGCACATGTTTTTGTACACAAACCTTTAGTAAATCACAAAGCTTTTAAAACTAGGCCTACTCAGTAAATCTGAACTTCACCTCATCAGCATTCAGGCGTTTTCCTGGTTCCATGATGAACACACTCTGATCCACAGCACTGAGTCCACACAGTGAACCAGGCAGAGCTGAGAGCTGGAGAGTGTTTTCCTCACCAGGAACTGCCTCAGTGGGAGAGAACTGCAGTGAGACCTGAAGATCATGACGGAAACAAGTTTGGACAGTTATCTTTTTCAGAATAACTAACAGATTACATCTTGCAACTAATAATTATCCAAAAAGTATGAAAACAATGATATAAAGGAACATATGTGCTACATTACTTTGTTTCTGAAGCATTTGTCCACATCAAAATCCTTGCTAGCAGCGATGACGTTCTGACTGGGCAGCACACAGTACACCAGAACCTGAACTACAGGAGCCAGTTCAGCATCAACAGACAGTCTGAATAAGACTTTTCCCTCTATGAGCTTTTTGGATTCTTTCACTTCAACTTTCTCATATCCATGATGGACTATGGCTCCTTTAGACAAGACCTGCACCAAAGAACCAAAAAACATCATACTGACAAACAATTAACTACATTTAATCTAAAGCTGTCTAAATAGAGGAAATGTCAATGTTAATATTTAGAATATATGACTGTATGTACTCACCGTGTATATAATATCAGTGCTATAATTCTCTGTGGTTTCTCCAATAATATAGTACTTGATGTTAATAGAAATTTCCGAATCACATCGAATTGGTTCCTCTAAGCTCTCTATTGATAATTCACTGTACACTGGACTGTAAGGTGTAGCAGGTTCAAGCAGTCGTATTTGTGCATCACTGGTTCTAATGAAAGGTTTTCTGTAATCATGGAATAGGCTGTCCGGATTGACACTTGCCTAGATAATAATGAAAAAATAATTAGTTTCAGATAAACACAGAGTACACGCATTCTCTCAAAGTGTTTGTTCAGAGCATACCAGCAGTGATATCTCTCTTTCAGGCTCATTGGGTGCATTAACTGTGAAGCTGGCCAATCCATTAACATCTGTTGTAAGATTTTGAAGTAGCTCTGGAGACCACCTTTGACCTTTCAAAAGATAGACCTTCTTGTTAGGAATTGGGCTCCCACTGAAGCTTGTAACTTTGATCTGTTGGTCAGTGAAAGAAAATATGTTGTCAGATTACTAGGTTGTTCAAAATGCTTAAATCGTCATAGTATAAGAAAAATAAGTACTGAACAAAGACTGCATGTAAAAAGACGCACCTTTCCCTCTATAACTGTGTTCCTTTCGAAGTTTTTTGGTAAATCAACAAACTCAACTTTACCAATTTCATAAGTAATCTCAGTAGTTCCAGATTTTACCATAGAAATATCTAGAAAAAACACACAATAAGCATGTTACTTACTACGTAATAATGAAACACATTAATTCATTATAAGTGTGCCTTTTCTACGGCGTATGGAAAGACTCACCTGTCCCTTCCTCTGTCACTGTAACAGTAATGTCAAGAAAATTGTCTAAATGTTGTTCAAATTCAGAACCGATGAAATGTGACATGTTGAATACATGAGAGGCACATCCGTTCTCTTTCATCTACAGGAAAAAAAAGAAAATACTTGGTGAGAACAGTTTTATTAGTAAGTAAAAAAATGTCTTCTAATACAGTATTAGATACATACACACCTCCACAGCTTCAACCATGCACGGTGCAACCATGGTGGTCTGATGATAATAATAGCGTTGGAATTTTCGGCACATTTGCATCAGTGCTGTACCAGGTACTGGCTGTCCATAAGTGTACCTTCAAAAAAGAATACATATAGCATGCATATATATATACACACACACATGTATATATATATATATATTGCTGTTGGAACAAAACCTCATATGTCCATTTTTCAGTTTTTGACGTAATTTGAAAATGCCTGTTGCCCATTACATTGTATGTAAATTTCATGACGAATGGACGAAAAGAAATTACCCAAAAAGACTCAGAAAAAGGTCTGGTTCCATTGAATGACATTAAATATATATGGTGATCTAGCAATGGTGTAGCTGAAACATCTGAACTCAATAATTAGGAGGGGTGTTACCATACTTTCAGCCATATATTGCAGTTCTAGGTTAAATATTTCTGATTTTGATGTTTTAGACAAATCAGAGATATTATTTTTAGTCTAAAAATTAATCTGATAAGATGATGTTTGTGAATTATTATCAAAACCAGCACTCACTTTGCACAAACCTCTATCTTCAGGTCTTCATCACCAACACTCTGTTGTTCTGGTGATTTCAGTGTAATCTCAAACCTGGGTAAAACTGAAAGTCCAAATCAAAACTTGTTATTGCAGTAAATTACACTCGTTACTTCATTATCAACAGAAAAAGTGATGTCACTTACCATACTTCTTGACCCTAAAGTTGTGTATGATTGACCTTTCCCCAATGTTAGCCTTCAAATTATAAAGGCCCTCAGGAGCCTCAGGATTCAGTTGGTGAGAAAGCTGCACTATCAGGCCTGTTGAGGACACATTCGTCCACTGACCAATCCTGTTACCATTATTATCCTGTTTGGATCCACAAAAGATACTTAAATTTAATTTATTGCAGTGACAGTTAAGGGAGCACTGACCAATGTTTTCAAATGTTAAAAATCAATAGTTTCATGAAATGTGTAATAATGTGTTAGTCCATCTTACCTCAAGTGTCACTATACTGTACTGTAGAGGAGAGATTAAACATCAATTTTTATTGGGAACATATCAAAACAGCTCTGAAATCATTCAACACATTAAAAACAAGTAGAATGTCTTTGATACAAAGTGGTATGCACAACTTCACTAGGTGTTTATGAAAATGACATTGGAGGGCCCTCATGAGTAATTAAATACATAAGGACAGGACTTACGCAACTAAAATCACATCATCAGCCTTTCTGAATTTATCGTTATGATTTCTTAGCACTAAGAGGCTAAACAGATCACAATAATTTTATTAAGTAAAAAAAATCCCTTACCTCTTGTTTAAGTGGGACAAAATTGGCATCCATAGTGACAACTCTGAAATTCACTGTAATGATAAATAAATATCATATTTTGAACTGTACGTTGTATAACTTTGCCATTTAAGGAATATTCCAGCATGTTTCAACCTAGTCTGCTGTGTGTACTGCACCTGTCAGTTACCCTAGACAATTTCAGCCTGTTTGCCTGTGCTTAGAAAAACCTGTTGACATATAACACAACAGAAATCTCTGGAGAGTAGCTGAATTTAATTAAGAATTGTTTATGCTAAACATATTTAGCATAATCAACATCATGTCACGCTCCATTATGGGATCATTCTGCCATATTGGCAGGGTTTATTCTTTGTTTACAAGATACAAATACTTACACTCACTGCAAGAGCTTAAAGAGATGTTTTATTGTGTTTATTCAGGCTTGTCATGCTTAAAAAGTGAATCAAACGAGAACAGAGTGTATCTTAACCAACTCCAAAAGGATGTCAATCAACATTACACTGATAAAAATTAGTCTTATTGATGGTGCGGATCCATGAGAACTCCCACAATAGAAGGGAGTCATGATCTGAATATGCCAATGTTAAGACCACTTTCATTCACAGACTTTTTTCCTAGCTAATGTGTGGCTCAAGTGCCTGTTTTGAGTAATTCAGAATTTTCAAATCACTGGAAGCCCATGTGGAGTTTACAAATCAATTTTCCACTCAGCCTCTGGCATGTTTACCTCAGTTATTGACATATTTCAGTCAACCACTGGCATGTTTACTTCAGTTACCGGCATATTTCACTCGCCCTCTGGCATTTTCCACTGTAGGTAGTTACACTGCTAGCTTAGATAGTTAGTGACTAAATGAGACTATTAATGTACTATATTAAAATCCATATTAGATCACTCTTAAGGTGCAGTCAGTCTACGAGAAACAGATGTTTGACACCTCAGCTAATGGTACTAGCCTAATCACAGCACGCCTGACCTCAGACTGAAATTCTTGGCTAGAAAAAAACAGCATGTTTGTGAAGTTAGTTAGCTAATACCAAACATGATAAATCCACTATATGACTTTAGAGATGTTATTCCATGAACTCCAGGTATGGAAAGTAATTTACATTTACTCTTTTTACAGTAATTGAGTACATTTATCCCTGTAACAGTAATTTTTTAGTAGAATAAATTATACAACCCTGAGTCCAAAAAAGTTGGGACGTTGTGCAAAATGTTATTAAATGGAAAAAGCAGTGATGTGCAAATCATTTAAACCCTATATGTAATTGAAAATAAAGCAAAGACAACATATCAAATGTTGAAACTTTTTGAAAAATATACCCATTTAGAATTTAAAGCCAGCAACATGCTTCAAAAAAGCTGCGACACTAGTAAAGTTGTGTAAAAAGAGAGTGGTAAAGCTGTGTAATTCACTACTTTACAATAAAATATTGTTGCATTTATAATATTGTTGGGGGGGGGGGCAAAATAGGTATACTGATTTAAGTGAAATTATTATGTGAAAATAGGCAAGGTGTGAAAGCAGGTATAAGAAGAAGATTCTTTACACTATTCAGAAGCAGCCAAGGCTGACTAGATATGCCACAATGGCAAACTGCACATAAGACATTGTGTCATGGCATCACATTCCCAAGCCCTTTTTTCACAATGTCTAGGGAAATGCATCAAAATGACTGCCTGTAGTATTTGACCTTTCTATGCAGCTGCAGCAGAAAGAGATTAGATTGAAAAATGCTACAGTATTCCTTTATGCAGTGTACTGAAAGTGGAGAGACACATTGAAGAAATGATGAATTACCTGTTTGGCCGGGGTTGTAGATTGGTTTATCAGTCTGAATGAATGTCAGTGGGTTGTAGGATTTAAACATAACTTTCCTTTTGTCGGTCATTTGAAAACTTTCACCTTTGACTTCTACTCTGATCTGCTGCACTGACTGACCCTCAACCTGTGGAGCCTGTAGAGATCACATTATATGTTGAGCTATTTTCCATGTTCATCAAACATTAAAAATACCTGACAAATTATCTTTCTGACCTTAAACTTAGAGCAGTTGTGAAATTCCTTCTCCACTCTCTGCTGTAGAAGTGTTCTGCTCTGGTTGTTGTGATCCAGATAGATGGTCATTTGCAGAGTCTCATTGGGCTTCAGAAAACTCGCACAAAATGTAGCCTCAGAGCCCGACTCGATTACTGCAGGAAACGTCACCGTGAAATACCTAAAGAATTGATGAACAATTATGAGAGTTAAATGAAACATTACTAAGACTGTGAGTTATATAACAAAGCGCTGTACAAAGATCAGGGCAAACTTGAGTGATTGATTGAGCAACCGTTACTATTGCAAAACTGTAGACTGAGTGGCTCAAGATATACAAGCCTAAATCCTATGAAGTCAATAGCATGGTTGTGCAATGTAAGCAAGAGCTCCTCCACTTTGGGACATACTAACTCTCTCCTGACTAACTTTGAGCAGTCTCAAAAAATCATCGTCAGAAATAATAAGTCATTTCATCTCACATCAAGCATGTTTCAAGACGATTTGTCACACACGAAGCTGCTACAAGTGTGATATCAATATTTGAACCAAAGCTCTGAAAGTACTAAGGTATGAGAAATACAAAAACAGCAGTGAGAAAAAGGAAAGTTTTACTGACCTATATATTCAATTACACAAAAATTATAGATGGAGATTTTTTTTTATTTTTAGTGTTTGTGTATTATTTCCTATAGATAATTTAGGCTTTGATACTATATGAATCAGAAAGGGGGAGGGGGGTGTCATTTCATCCAAAAAGGGGCCAAAAAATTTAAACAAACAGCACTCTTAGCTTTTAACATACATTAGGTTTTCAGTTTTTAATTAAATTTGGTTGAGGGCTTCAGATCTATCTTAGTACTGAACATTTTCACAAATCCAAATTCTCATATTAGTATCATTTTAACGAGTGGTTCCAAAATGGATAATATTTAATTTGTGTGATTTAAAGGGGAATTCCACTGATTATTCAAAATTAGCAATTTAAACCGTCATGTAAAACAGTTAACAGTCTAGAAATGCACCGACTCTGATTTCCTTATATGATGGTAACAGGAACCAGGGGTCATAATGGCTACAGTGCAAATATAGTCACTTTATTTACCATCCAGATTGTCCAGGGAATCTATATGTGTCTAAAGTTTTATATGAAATGATGATGATGGATGGTAAAATACTGGTAAATTTCTTTAGGTACTATTTTGCCTTACAACATCCTGCATGTTCTTTTTTTGTCATGAATGGCTTTTCAAAAAACACATTTTGGGCCAAAATCATATCTCAGAACTATGATTAAACAATGTTTCAGGAATCAGGCTACATATTTCTAACCTTTTCATGTAATAACGTTCCATGAGGCATTAAACTCTTCAGAAGTCTGGTTACTATCACCACCACTGTGCAAAATTCTGATGCAGTAATTTTCTCAGAACAGAGCATTTCGCATCAAACTACTCAGAATGGCTTTGTATACATCTTGTTGAATTATGCAGGACATTTGAAAAATCTGTGGAATTCCCCTCTAAGATGTAAATACACTGTAAGACATTGACCTCTGAAGTCAAAATCTTTGCCTTTGCTACTGCACAAAACATATCTATTTTCAAATTACATGTTCTGTGGATTTTCTAAGTGAAAGTAAGTTAACACATCCTTCACATCCAACAATCGACATCCAAACAAACACACTTCTGCACATTTTAATGTACAATTACAGTTTATTTGCTGAATTTAACATATTGAAAAAAAAATACATAAAATGTAGCCAGTGCAAAAGTTATGGCATATTTTATATGTCATGTTTTATTTTTTCCAATATTTTACACAGAAAAGAAAAAATATTGCAGATGCCACATTTAAGTGTGTTTAAATTATTTTTACTCAGTGAATCAACAAAAGATGTATTTTGATTGTGGGTATTCAAACTTCTGCATATGACTGTATGTATTATAATATGTCAAAGAACAGACTACAACATTTTTCGCCAGCAGACATCTTTTTGGATTACTTACGGTTCTGAGGTTTGTCCGTACACAGAGAGAAAGAGGAAGCAGGCTAACAGTAGCCCTTCCCGTACGAGGAACCCCCGGACCACCATGATGAAGTCTGATCACCAACACCAGGTTAAGGAGCTTGCCTGCCTTTTTAAAAGGATGTTCAGCCCACAGGAGGTTCTCTGCAAACATTTGGACTCATCATCTCATCAATGATTAACACTTTTGAGCAACACATTTTGGCCACACTGAAAACTGATAGCGTAAGCAAAAAATGTGTCCAAATGTAGTGTTTTACAGGTTTGTTCTCTTGATCCAAAGTGGAAATTTGGAGTGAAAACAACATATAACCTTCTCTCCCTTTTAATAATACACAAATTGATGAATGTTTATTATGTTGACAATTATGTAATCATTACACATGACTATAACCATTCAGTACTATTCACAGTCAGTGAAGCATGAACTGAATCTTATCATTTGGATTTATGACTAATAGGAGCCTATATAGAGTTTAAACATTTAGAATAGAACTGAAGCATTAAAATATAAAGAACTGTGTTACAGTCATGTAAAAAAAAGTAAGCACAAGCCATTAATGTTTCATTTTTTGAGACGTGGATATATCAGTATTTGATCATCAGCTAAACCGTGTGTATAGATAAATGTTACATAATATGTAACATTTAATATGTAATATATACATGATAGTATATTTAAAAATACAATGAGGCGTCTTTTTTCTGTTGAAAAAGTAAGTGCAGCCCTGACTTCGGTAACTGGTATTGCCCTTTTTGACAGAAACAACTTTTTGTAGGCATTTCCTATAACTGTCTACCAGTTTCTGACATCTACTCAGAGAAATTTCTACCCACTGCTTTATGCAGAATTATTTCAACTGCAATGTTTGAGGGGCTTCTCTGAAGTACAGCCCATTTCAAATCCCCCCACAGAATTTTAACAGGATTTAGATCTGGGCTTTGAATAGGCCATTCCACAGCCCTCCATTTCTTCCTTTCCTAGGTGGATTTACTTCTATGTTTGGGATCTTTATCCTGTTAGAAGGTTCACTTCTTCAGCTTCAACTTTTTGGCACATTCTCCTCAAGCATTCTCTGGTCTGAAAGAGAATTCTTAGGATTACAAGTAGGCCAGGCCCTCAGGCAGTAAAGCAAAAAACCATAACATTTCCACCACCACACTTTACAGCTGGTATGAAGTTCTTCTGTTCAACTGCAGTCTTTGGTTTTTGCCAAATATGGCTTCGATACTGTGGCCAAACAACTCTGTCTTTGACCTGGTCCTGATCCGTGCCTAGATACTGATTAGCAAACTCCAGTCTTGCCCCGATGTTTTTTTTAAGCAGCAAATGCTTCCTCCTTATGCACCTCCCATGTACATCAAATTTGTGCAGTCTTGTTCTAATGACAGATGCATGTACTTTGTGGCAAGATCTATTTGCAGATCATGTGATGAAATTACAGACCTCTTTTAGCATCTTACACTCCACTCTTGTGTTAAATTTGCTGGGGAGGCCTGGCCTGGACATGTTGGCAGTGGTTTTAAATCTCTACTTGTAGATGATCTTCTGCACAGTGGAATGATTGATTTCCAATAGTTTGCATATCTTCTTAAAGCCTTTCCCAGACTCAAAGGCATCTACCACCTTCTTTCTAAAGGTCTCAGATAGCACTTTTGATCTAAGCATTCACACTCCAATAACAAAGAACAAACCAGACTAGCATTTTGAGGTTCAAAAAAGGACAAGTTCCTCCAAGATGTTCTCTAAAGGTGTTCTAGTCAGTAGCACCTCTCCACAAATTGCACTTCTGTTTATTTCTATTATAATAAGGTTGACAAATAAGTGTATTTTTGGTGTCAGCTGTTAAATTATATCACTTTTATCTGTATCAACACTCTTTAAATGAAGACCGGATATCTGTATGCCCAAATATGCTGGAAAAGTCTGAACTTTTCACAGGGCTACTTACTTCTTCACGTGACTGTATGTCTGCATTTACTGACAACTGTAAATGTCAACTGTAAATATAGAAGCTTTATGAGAATGACATTTATGCAAGTTTAAAATTGTAAGAGAAATGTGCTGAAGAGTGAACCTCCTTATGGTGGAACCACTGACAAACTATTCACTATTAAAAAAGGCCTGAAATGTTAAGTGTTAATAAAATGCCTTCCGAGAATGTGTAAAAAATAATTGTTCACCTAGAGTGTTTTCATAATATTATCTTTATAAGGGAATCTCTAAAATTGCCATATCATGCAGGGTTTAGAACTAACACATTACTTTTTAAACGTCTGTTAAAAGATGTGATCTTTTGAAACACAGAATTAATATGTACCAGATGACCATGTTAACTGTGTGGGCTGAAATGAGTGCAGGTCACTATTACGATAAACTGTGGATTTTTTTTTCAAGTATGTCAAATTTGCCCTCTTAGACTGTTTACTTACAGAAAAACGTATGGTCACTGACCTGTATCAGTTGTACAAACTTCAAACAAACATCTCCCTCTTGCGCTTTGAGTGAGCAGAGATGAGCCTTCTGCATATTGAAAAAAACTCTAGGAAACACTTTACATGACCCCTGTTACATAACATTAACATAATCATGAAATAAACTTGTCATGGCAGGTGTCATGCACCGTGATGAGTTGTCATGATAGATTATGGCAAGTAATATAACAATGGACTTCCTTTATTAGTATCTAATAAGCCTGGGATTGTAAGGGGTTCTTTAAACCTACTTATGCAGTTTACATGAAGATTCTGACATTAAACAAAGTTTTCTTATTTGGGATTTGTTCTTAGGCAAGAACAGAATTTTTGTGCACTCAAGGGCACAAAGGTGCAAACAATTCTGAACTCGTCATGAATCTGACATAGACATTTGTCAGGACTTTTCTGAAGGACAAATTTAAGAAATAACTGTCATGATATATGAGATAATCTTAACTAGGCCCCTGCCTTCATAACAGTCTTATAAATAAATAAGTGTCCAAATTAATAATTAATTAATAATCAGTTTAAGGGTCCTTAGGTCAATAAAGCGTCACTTATTTAAAAAACAACTGATTTCATCTTACAAATACTGATATAAGCGGTTATTGAATACTTTTATTAAGTATTGATTTTTAAAAACATTATCCAAGCTTTGGCAAGTGTCAAAAAGTAATTTTGTATGTAGCCTTCAAATAACGTGTTACTCCAAATTGATAATGATAACATGACACTGTAATATTAATGGAAATCATCCATCATGACAACTCATGACAGCGTATGACAAATCTGCTATGGCATTGTTATGCCAATGTTATGTAGCAGGGATCAAGGACAGTGTGACCTAATATTGCATACTGTAAGCCTGCAGCATTAATGCTTCAAATCAATGATCGAGTTTCAGTTAAATGTCTATTAAATAATCCATTTTATGCCACTCTCATCACTGGGCGTATCATACGCTGTCATATGAACAAGTTTGAACACTCCCAATCACATAACATGTTTTCTTGATTTTCTGCATGAAGGTAAGTCAACACATCCCATACAATGGATCAAATTTAAATATGACATTTTTCTGCAAATTCTAGCACACAATTTCTATTTATTTGCTGAGTTTAACATATTAACAATATATAACACGTATAAAACTGTGCATTAAACCATACCGAAGGCTTTCTCTGCAAAGGACTTATTTTCACTTAAAAATCATAGGGGGCCCCCAAACCTTTGTATATGACTATAAAACATAACAGCAAATGTCAAAGTTAACATGTGGCGATCAAGTGCATAAGCCTGGGCCGTCCAGTCTTATCTGCCATGGGTCAGTGTTGCTGCAGCTCACCTGACTCTACTTGTTTAATCAAGTGGTCTCAGTTTTCCAACAACTGATTAGGTAAGCTCCTGCTTCATTGGAATGATGAAACTGCAGCCCCACTGGCACTTAGTGCATAAGATCTGTCACCCCTATCGCAGACACCACAGTTTCAACATGATTGCGTCTTCTACTACATGTTGTACAGTTGTTAGTGCATGCTGTTGGTTAGCGCTGTGGAACCTGAACAAAGATTCATGATTCCTGGGCTTTTTCACACCCAGTTTTTTGCTGAAGTCCTCGCTTCAGTTTTTTTTGGCATGGTATCTATTATTTGGTTTGGTTAGCTGTGCTCTGCAGCTGCACCAGTTTACACAGGTAGGCGTGCACTGATTGGTCAGAAACTTGGCAGGTATACAAGCGCTGAACCAACTTACTTCAGTGTTTGTTTTTTATTGGTGCCAAAAGAAAAAATCTATTTATTTTTCTTTTACTAGCCTACTAGTGAATATAATCCAGATCAATCCCCCACCTACGGTTGAATGCAAAAGTTCAGGCACTGCTTGTCAAATGATGTCCTGTTGGTTTTCTAAGTGAAAATAAGTGAACACATCCTCTACAGAGAACACACTTCTGCACATTTTAATGCACAATTACGGTTTATTTGCTGAATTTAACTTATTGGGGAAAAAATCTGGCCTGTACAAAAGTTATGCCCCATTTTGTATTTCAAGTTAAATATGTTACACTTAGTAAGTAAATAGAAACTGTGCAGTACAATTTGTAGAAAATTGTTGTTTTCACATTTGTTCCCTATACAGAGAACAAACAAGGTAATCTGACCAGAGGCATATTCTTGACATAAATGTATTACCTCATCTCTTATGCTGCAAGTAGGGAAGCTTATAACAACTGGGAGGCTGAGGCAGAATACAAACACAAAGTTGCTTAATTGTGGGCAATCCAACACTCATTTGTGATTACAGGGGAGGGTCAAGGGCCAAAGAAGGGTCAGTACACAGGGAGACAACAACAGTGGTGACAAATCCATAATCACAGCCAGGAACAAAGCAGGAATCAGTAACAGAGAATGTTCAGAACAGAAAAAAGGAACATGACTCAGTGCTCAGTTAACACACCAGAGACTTCGCAATCAACTGACACAAACAATGTTTATATATGTGTGACCTAATGAATCCAGGAATAAGTCCAGGGTGGAGGTGGAATTTTCCAGACTAGGTAAGTCCATGTGGACACAATGACAAAGCTACATTTATCACTATCAAGGGAATAAAAATAAACCACATTTAATATCCTTGTGACCATGTTCTTCATGATTTAATTATGCTACTCATATTTTGCAGCCCATGTGCCAAAATCAAATGCTTTGCTTTGTTATCCTTCTTTGCTCACTTGCTGTTATTAGCAGCAGCTCACACTACAAAATGTGTCAAATGTTAAAATAGGGTGGGAGAACGTTAAAACATGTTAAAACAGGCAGATGCTGCAATAAAAGAAAGCATGCTCTGATTTTGCATTCCCTCAGACCCCTGCAAAACTGTACATCCACCACCAGCCAACTGAACCAAGGTTCACTTGGAAAAGGTCCACAATTCAGTTGTTTGGCGCGCACCCATGTGTGAGTGAGGGGTTGCAGGAATGAACCGAACTAAAGAAAAAGCTTGAGAAAGTAGGTGCGAAATGATCCTTAGTCTGATATACATTTGCATTTGCTTATTCAAAATACTGATTTCTTTGTTCCCTGTAGTCAGGTCTCCATAAGTTCTGTGAAAAAAAACATTTATAAAAGAAATATGGGCTACAGAAAAATCCTTCAATCTTGAGCAGCTTCTTATTGTTAAGTTTCATATTATGACTATATTGTATATCTTAAGAGAAGACATAATGCAATGATAAATATAATGACTCATGAAATGTCTATTAATGGGCAGCAGGAACCTGTCAACGACTGCTCATCTTTATTGTCCAATATAACTGATTTTTTTCTTTGATAGGATAAAAGTGTGTTTTAATTTCTTCATCAATTCACTGTATTTGCCTCCTTCTGCCATGTTTTGTAGCTAATGCTGGG
This sequence comes from Colossoma macropomum, assembly GCF_904425465.1. Lineage (NCBI taxonomy): Eukaryota > Metazoa > Chordata > Actinopteri > Characiformes > Serrasalmidae > Colossoma > Colossoma macropomum. The sequence goes on along the minus strand of NW_023494786.1, from coordinate 12,670,883 downwards.
CAAAAATGGAAACACATGATAAGTCTCACTGTCACTTATTTCCCCTGTTAGGCCTGCACAAGAGCTCAAACAGCTAGGCCATGTGCTCATTTTTGTTCTGCCCATCAGCTGATTTTCATCAGGAGGTCCACCTAGTTCTAGACCCATATACTATAGCATTATATGGCCAAAAGGATGTGGACACCTGACCATCACACTTACATTAGTTTGCTGGACATCCCATTCCAAAACCAAGGTCTTTCATATAGAGTTGCCCAATGCCCTCCCCTGCCCACCAACCTTCTTTTGCTGTAATAACAGCCTCCACTCTTCTGGGAAGACTCCACACAATAATGTGGAGTGTATCTGTGAGAATCTGTGCCCATTTGTGAGGTCAGACACTGATGTTGGGCGAGAAGGCCTGGCTCACGACAGACATTCCATTTCATCCTAAAAGTGTTTGATGGGCTTGAGGTCAGGGCTCTGTGCAGGCCATTGAAGTTCCTCCAAACCAAACTCATCAAAAAATGTCTTTATGGACCTTACTTTGTGCACAGAGGCACAGTCATGCTAGAACAGGAAAGAACCTTCCCCAAACTGTTGCCTCAAAGTTGGAAGCATGTAATTGTCTTAAATGCTTTTGTGTGCTGTAGCATTTACATTAACCTTCACTGGGACTAAGGGCCCTAAACCCTGAAAAACAGCCCCAGACCATCATCCGCTCCTCCACAAAACTACTGTTGACACTATGCATTCCAGAAAGTACTGTTCTCCTGGCACCCACCAAACCCAGATTTGTCCATCTGATTGCCAAAATGTATTACTCCAGAAAACATGTTTCCACAGCTCCAGATCTAGCAGGGCAGAAATTTCACAAATTGACTTGTGGCATCATATGACAGTGCCACATTTAAAGTCACTGAGCTCTTCAGTACAACTCTTCTTCTGCCATTGTTTGTACATGGAGATTGCATGGGTGTGCGCCTTTAGGAAGGGTGTCCACATACTTTTGGTCATATAAGCATGGTGGTTGCAAAATCTCTGTTGTTTGTTAGTGTGTTAAGATTCTATGTTCTCTAAGTTAGGTATAATCCCAGTCTGCTTTTGTTCTGTGTTTAACTTCTTGTTCAATTTTATCATTATTGTGTAATCTGTTTATTCTTTTACTCTAGACTCACAGAGCTACCTCTCTGATTAAACTGTATGCATGGGTGTATCTGCAAGGTAAAACCATATTGCATTCACATTATTTATTCGCCAAATTGTAATTTTTTGCTTTTTTTTTCATCCTATTTGCTGGATATGCATAAAACACATGGATGGAAACCTACACACTCTTAAAAACATGCTTCCTCAAGGGTTCTTTAGTAAAGAAAAAGGTTCTATTAAGCACCATGAATATTCTTTGCATCATGAAAGAGGTCTTAAGAATTTGCTATAGACGGTACCATATAGAAACTTTTTGAAAAGGGTTTTATCTTGCAAATACACCCAACATACAGTACAGAGACCCATCTTTTTTAAGAGTGAAGATTTTGTCCCAGGCACTTTAATGACGCCATTACCCTTTGCTTATTCTAAATTAATGACAGAAAAACTCTACCTTCCCATGGACTGAAGTTAAGAGGGCTAAACAGATAATGTATGAACCAAAAGCATGAATTATTTTTACATGAGCATTTTCCAACATCTCTTTATCCCTTAGGCTGTGTTTGTTAGTGTGCTTTTAAGGCTGATATATGGCCTCTTTTCTGATTCGCTGTCCTGTATTGTGCCTCATTTGAAAGAGGTCCATTCTGAAACACTCTTTATAACTTCAACTTGAACAGGTGGAGCTAAACTACTGTAGACCTGAATAGGTGGATGTATATAAAAGGACAATTCAGTTTTCCATAAAATGGGCTCTTTAAAGTGCCAACCGGAAAGCTTAACCAATAAATGGGTCAAATCAGGTTAAAGTTCCAGCACACAGTTCTTGCAGACTAAATCAATGCTGCAGTCTGATCTGTGGCTGACAGTGTGGGAGGTATTATACTCCTAGGTGAAGGTCCATGTAAACTTTTCATGCTAATACTAGAGATGCTGTGGCATGACAGTTGAGAGGTTCACTACAGGAAATCTGTAACTAAAACTGGAAAAATTACTTAATCTCTTACAGATAATCAATAATGTGCAATGATTTTACAAAACTCATTCATTGACGTTCATAATGATTTGTTGTTTTTTGCTTCTTTTTCAATCTCAATACCTTAACGTTTGCTACCTCAAATCTGTGACCTTTAAAAAGGGTCAGTGATATAGAAATGAAACCTTGTCCAAAGAAACCTTAACACCGGCCAGATAATGCTGATACCAGGCAATAATCTACACGCACAGAGCTTTAAAGAAACACATGATCAGTGACTTCTTACCTTCTCAGGAGCTCTCACACCACACAAAGTGTCAGGATGTTCACATACAGAAAACTTTTCCTCCAATATCCCAGTGTGTCAAAACTCCTGAACGCCCTTAAAACACATTAAAACATTAGAGTCAGCATCTGGGTTTGCACAAAGAACACGCTCTAACTTTAATTAGCAAGCAAAGTGAGAAGAGACGTGCCATAGACAGCTGAGGACTGCAGGATGTGACAAATATGTGGACACGTCACTCCATGTCACAGTCTCGCTGGGCTGGACGTGATCTTATAAGGAGAACACACGTCTGTGGAAACATTATTAAACTACTGCTGCTGAATTGTGGCAAAATTTAGAGTAAACAGGGATATGCCCCCTTTAAAACCCACCCCAAATTCCTCAAGTGCCAGAGTGCAAATCATAACACAAAAATAAGCTTGCTAACTAAACAAGCTTTGTAACGAAATGCAACCATTAGCTAATGTTTATTCCAAAAAAAATAATGTTTCAGGAACAGAGCTTGATTTTGTTTCTTGAGTGTGAACTGTGAACTGCAGAGACCACATACAGCCTCAACTTTTATTAGTAGACCAGTGACGTCCTGGTTTAATTAAACTGTTTTTCCCTGGCAAAAGATAATGTGTTTTATTATGTGTTCTCTGCAATCACAACACCTCCACATGCATAAGTTTTGGGGGCACTTTTCAGCCATGCTTACTTATGTTACACCCATGCGCTAACAAACAGGCGTGTTATCCGTCTGACAGTGTTATTGAGTGCAGCATTGCCCCCTACTTTGAGTTACGCTTTCACAACTCATTGGATTGGTTTAGAAATTTCACACTCAGTTTCTTCCCACCCCACATTTAGCCCAAAATTTCTTGTGGGTGTCTCCAGACATTCTCTGTGATCACATCTGGTCTCACAAGACTAGCTACGGCACTGTTGTGTGGGCATTTTTCGCATCTTTCATCTTGGCTTGACTGGCACACGCCCTGCTTGGAACTCTCTGCCATGTTTGGGAAAAAAACAAACAAATATATATATGTTCAATATATTTTTATATTATATTTATCTCAAAGCTAGCGTAAAAATCTCTCAGAGGCTCTTATTCATCAAAGCTAAAAATATGGTCAAATCTGGTCATACAAAGACAGCATGCAAATTTCACCCACAGTTTTGTTATTCATCAGTTTCATCTTTGACGTTTCTGTATAATCAAACTCATGTCTGGTTGAAGTGCGTGTTAATTTGAGTGTAATATCTGAACAACCTGAAAAATGCTACTCTTTAAAAAAAAAGACTTCATGTGGTAACAAAGAATTTGAACTAGTTTTATTTAACACAAAAAAATTTAATTGAAAGAGTCAGTCATTCAAAGTATTTGTTTACACTGAATAAAACCGAATAAAACTGAATAACTACTACAAAAAAAAATAAAACCTAATTAGGAAAAAAAAATCACTCTACACAATCACATCACTCAGCCATCTTATATAAAGTTAAGACAACTCACATTTAATTATTTCAGTGTGACTGTAACACTAAGCTGTTTAGGCTATGGCCACTAGGGGGAGGAGTGCACCTATAAAGACAACCACTGGCTCATGAACCTGCTGAATGCTGAATGCTTTCCTTTTACTGGTTCAATGTCGGATTATCTGCATGAAATTAGGCATGTCTAATCTACATGACGTGTATATGCCGACAGATTTAGGGCGTTTCCTTTGCAAATTATAAAATACAAGTGTGCAGACACTTGTTTCTAAGCACTGAAGCTGATTCATCCTCAGTTGCACTCAAATTATTCCTTGTTTTAATGTCGTAGGACAGTTTCATGTATCAGATGCGGAGTACTTCGGGCGTCATTCAGGACAGTCAAGTTTTCGTTCATTTTAATGGTCCTCTGATGAAAAAGGTAGCGTTCATATCCATTTCATAATAGCTTTTTGTAAGGTAGCTTTTAGAGGCATTAAACATTAGGGATGCTGTATCACCAGCATTGTGAACAGTTCTTACTCGACAAGTTTCTCGAGAAGAGCACATTTTACATCAAAACATTCTGCACGACTTACATCTTCACTATGGAGGAATTCTGAAAAATCGATGGACGTCCCCTTTATAGTATATCAATGCAGCTTCTACCACACTACAACAGCTCTCAAAAAGCATATACAGGTAATACTTCAGAGTAATGATGCATAAACCGACAGAAACTATCGCATATCATAACTAACAATTAATCATTGCTGTAAATACGTTAGTTCACTACGATAACGGCAGTTTTCTGCATTCAACATTAGTAACCTAAAGCAAACTCGGACTCGGACTCTCAACATGTTTAACTACTGTTTACTCCACATTAGCTGGGCGATGCCACAAGCCTACTTAAACTGTAACTGGTAAAGTAAACCGGAATATGAAACAATATGTGGAGTTTACGGCAGCTAAGCTGTGTGACACGCCTAATAATGAAGACTGGAACTGGAAAATGTACGTAAGCAACCGGTGGACTCGAGCAGTGTTAGATTAGCTCGAAGTGCTTAAAGCAAAATCTCACCTTCTGCATCCGAGTAGCCTTTAAAGTGAACTGTACCAGACGTCATGCAAAGGCGACCAGCTTGTTCTGCTCACTAGTTATGAAAATTACAGACTTTTGCACCTGCAGTGGACAAAACTGTCTTGGGTCGCTGTTTCGCCCCCGGGATTTTAGAGAGGGCGTCGTGACATCCACAGGGGCTCGTCACGCTCTAAGAGGGACAAACAGAAGCACTTCTCAGCCCGGAGTTATTGTGGGAAACTTCTGGAAATCTTACCCTGAGAGGCACTAAAATGTGGAGTGGACTCATCCGGGGACTCTGAAAAACGTGGGATGGATTTAATTTTGTTTATTGAGAACTTTGCAGCAACAGCCGCCTTCTGCGTTATCATACACATGAAGCCTCTTCATATACAGTCCCTAACTAATACATCCACTCTGTATATGAACAAGGCTTGAGTTCATGTGCTTGACAAAAACCTGCATGTTAACAGTGTTTTTACACACGCACACACACACACACACACACACACACACACACACATACACACACATTCTCTAAGCCACTTATCCTTCTGGGTCGCGGAGGGAGCTGGAGCCTATCCCAGCAGTCAATGGGCGGAAGGCAGGATACACCCTAGACAGGTCGCCAGTCCATCACAGGGCAGACAGACAGACATACACACTCACACGTAGGGGCAATTTAGCAATTGGCCTGACCGCATGTCTCTGGACTGTGAAGAAACCGAAGCACCCGGAGGAAACACACGCAGACATGGAGGGAACATGTAAACTCCACACAGAAAGGACCCTGGCCGGGTGTTTTTACAGTTTTACAGAAGTTTACAGTATACTAACTGAAGCACGCCCTCCTGGGTATACAGGGCCCGACAGCTGTCAGCTCATGCAGGACAATTTAAAGATTGTGTTGGAGAAGTGTATGATAAATCTTACAAGTTAATGCGCAAAGAAAAATAAACTGTCTAATAAATGATTTTACAAAACAAAGATAAATGTATTCCGAGAGGAGTCAACACTTTAAGAATGAGAATTTCAGCATATCACTGCTGTCAGACCAAAACCTTGGATCTCCAAAATGGTGACTTTACAGGAGAAGGAAAAAACACACTTAACTTTTATTGTAAGTCAATGTAACCAGACTTTCTTCCGAGTCATTTTGGGTCGTTTCTTTTGGTCCGTTCATCATGAAATTCACACACAATGTAAAAGGCAACAGGCATTTTTTGAAATTATGTCAAAAACTGAAAAATGACAAAAATGGACATATGAGATTTTGTTCTGATTCCTATATGCTTAAGAAAGGCTTTCCCACAGAATGTAATGGCATTTTTTATTCTACAGTCTATGTTTGCATTGTTTATATAGTTTGTTCGACAGTAGATGCAGGAAAAAATACAGACATGGTTTAACATGGTTTAAGTTTAACATACTGGACTTTTGCATAACACATTTTAAATGTATTTTTTCAAAAAATTTACAAAACAGGTATATTTGACAGCCGTGATGTTATTTCGTGATAACACATTCCCTCTCATGTTCTATTGCTTAAATATACACACATTGAGTGCATATATATGCAGCCATCATTGTTCTCTTTGGATGTTGCTGATGAAAATTAGAAACTGTAATCACTCTATTTTCATGTTGACCCTGCATTCATGTGATTTCCCAACCACACACTAATGCTTGTCCTGATAATGACCAATACATTCTTAACAACCAAGACTCCGCTGGCACTTTAGTATCCCAATAAACTGTTCAATACACACACCACAAAATGTGGTACTCAATACACACATACACCTCTTTCTTATACACATACACATGAGCCTTCGCTGTGAAGATAATTAACGAAGGTGGAAAGGGTGACGTGTTTCTTTTCCACTGTTTACAGGCTTTAACTTCTGTTCAGCGCTGCTGCCATGATAACACTGAATGATGGCGCACGCACAGTGGAAAAAAAAGCACATGAATTCCAATCTGAGCGTTCACATTAAGGTCGCATGGTCACGAATCGGATACGTATCTGATCTAGGACCACATATGAAAGTGGCTCAGGTCGGATTTGAAAAGATCAGATTTACATGTCCACACAGCCCTGAAAACATCAGATCTGAGTCACATTAGGGCAAAAAATCAGATTTGTGCCACTTCAGCCTGGTAATGTGAACGTAGCCATACACGCATACACAGTGCAGTGGTCCCTTTATCATTTTATACATTTCTACATAGATTTGACCAGATCTTCATTTAACTCATAGATAAAGAGAACAGCAAAAGTGTTAAACAAATAACACAAAAAATATAATTTTTTATTTATTTGTTGAACCAAGTAATTCAACATTAAATATCTTTGTTGGCAAAAGTATGTGAACCTCTGCTTTCCATAACTGGTGTGACACCCTTAAGCAGTAATGACTTCAACCAAATGGTTCCTGCAACTGTTGATCAGCCCTGCACATTGACTTGAATGAAACTTGGCTCATTCCTCCTTACAGAACTGCATCAGCTCTGTTATGTTGATGGGCTTTCTTGCATGAATGCCACACCTTAGGTTCTGCCTCAACATTTCCCCTGACTTAAGCTTTGGACTTTTACTAAGCCAATGAAACATTTCTTCTGCTTTAATCATTCTATAGACTAACTGGTGTTTTAAGGGTCATTGTCTTTCTGCAGGACCCACCTTCTGCTGAGGTTCAGTTCATGGATGTATGCCCTAACATTCTCCTGTACAATGTCTTAAACAATCCAGAGTTCATAGCTCCATCAAATGATGGCAAACTGTCCTAGTCCTGTAGCAGCAAAACAGCTCCAATCCATAATACTGCCACCAGCATGTTTCAAGGTTGAGATGAGGTTCTTTTGCTGAAACACAGTGTATTGCTTTGCCAAACATAACACCTGTCATTTAAGCGATAAAGATCCATTTTTGCCTTATCTGTCTACATAACATTATTTCAGTTTCTTCTGGCTCATCCAGGTGATCTTTAGGAAACTTTAAACAGGCAGAAATGTTCTTCTTGGAGAGCAGTTGATTTCTCCATGCTATCATTCCATATACTACAGTATACTTGTTCAGGGTTTGCCTGATTGTGGGCTCATGAACACTGATATTGGCCAGTTTAAGAGATGGCTGCAGATCCTTAGATGTTACCCTGGGGTTCTTTGTGATCTCACAGAATATTCCACACCTTGGAGTCATTCTGCTGTCCGTTTCACTCTTTGTGGTTGATCTTTCTTAGCGAGTTCTGTCAGTGGTGCTGCTCTACTAAAAACATTTGGAATTAAATAACGGTACTACCCCACTCAAAAATGATCATACTCTCTTTGTAGTCACTGGAGCGTGGCATGCTTTCACTGCTTCCACTTTGTCTACCCGAGGTTTAATGACTCCATTTCCCTGCATGTAGCCCAAGTATGAAACCTCACTTTCAGCCATGGTGCACTTTCCAGGATTGATAGTTAGTCCAGCACCTTTAATCCTCTGAAGAACCTTCTTTACAGGCCTCAGATGTTCTTCTCATGTCATGCTGTACATCACAACATCATCGATGTATACTGCTGTGATGTCTTCCAGTCCTTTCATGATGTCATCAATGAGTCTCTGAAAAGTCGTTGCTGCCCCCTGCAGTCCAAATGGGACCAGTAACCTTTACACATATCAATTGTCATTAAAACCTTCCTGATTCCCAGCCTTTCAATGAGCTTTTCAGCTCTTGGCATCAAACAGGGGTTGAAGGCTGACATCCTGTTCAGAATAGAGAAGTCCAGACAAAACCTTATCCCTCTGTCTTTCTTTGGGACCAGGACTAGGGGAATGCGCCATTCACTTATAGACGGTTCAACCACTCCAAGTCTCAGCATCATCTACACTTCTTTTTAAGTCTGGTATGAGATGTGTGAGCAGTCTACAGTTTGTTTGTCAGCCTGCTGTTGTGCTGAATCAAGTCCATGGCTCTTCTGTGAACAGGTCTTTGGGTATGACTCATGCTATTTCTTGCTGCTGCCATGGTGTGAGGTGTGACAAATCCATGCTCGTAGTTTCACCTCCTCTCACTGGAAAGTACTGCTCACAGTTTTCTTCATCTTCAACCACTTGAGCAACATCTGACCAGTGAGGTTTGTTGCTGGTCCTCTCCACAGCGTTAACATATTTATATGAAATGACTGCAATGTCTTCTTTTGGTCTGGCAGTAGCAATTCATATGTGGTCTGCCCCAGCCTTCTCTGGACCACATATGGACCTTGCCACTTTGCCAGGAGGCTTGTATATGAAGTGGCCAATGAGATGAGTGCTTTATCACCTGGCTTCAACTCTCTGTCTTTAGTGGCTGTGTCCTACCACTTTTTGGTTACGCTGCACCTTTTCTATGTTCTCTCTCACCATTCTAGTCAATTGTTCCATCTCTCATCTTTAAGACATAAATAAGAGTGTTCATCTGTTTTTCTGTGTTTTCTCCTTCCCAGGCCTCTTTCAGCACATCCAGAGGGCATCTGACTTCTCTGCCATAAAAAAGATGGTAGGGTGAGAAACCAGTGGAAGCCTGTGGTACTTCTCTATAGGTGAATAGCAGCATCTCTTTCATTGTTTTATTAAATGATCATGCCATCAATCAGGGGGTGGTATAGGGTAGACCTGATACCCCTAATGTCTAATAACGCTAGAACTTCCTTCAGCTGTCTAGATGTAAAATTAATGCCTTGATGGGTTAAAATGTCTTTTAGTACATTAACATAATCTGGCATGTCTTTACTTTTCAAAGTGGAAAAACTTCAGGGTATCAAGTCGCATAACTGCAAATGACCAAGGTATAGCAGTTCTGCTCTGGCGTCTTGGTAAAAGCCCCACTACATCCATAGCCATCAGCAGAAACAGGCAAATTTATAAGAGGCCCTTTTCGTGTTCTTTTTTAAAGTTGATAGCTGGCGTACCTGACACTCCCTGCTGTACTCAGTGACATCTAGGTATTGGTGAGACCAATAAAACCTGCTCGCTATCCTACTTTTTGGTGTTTTGGTGTGCCCTAGATGACCTGCCCATGGACCAGCATGTCCAAGTTTAAGAATTTCCTGTCTCAGTCTTTTCAAGACTACAAACTGTTCATGTTCTGCCTTAACTCCATACAGTTTATCATTCTTTAGAACAAAGTAGATCTCCACAGCACACTGGTTTTAGGGTCTCATTCTCTTTTTGTAGCTGCCCTATATCTGCTGGGAGAGTCAGCGTTGTTAAATCTGGGCTTTTTAATTGTTCTTCAACTACTGTGCCCTACTGTTCAACTTCTTGCCTTCTTTCTTTCTTTCACTTGGGATTTTCTACATAAGACAACTCATTTAGTAGCTGCTTATTTTCATCTGCTGCACTCTCTAACATAGCCTGATTTCTAGTGACTACCACTGCATCTGCATTATTATGGCTAGTTTGTAGAAGATCAATCAGTAGTGGAATATCCCTGACAGTATTACTGTCAGTCACTCCTACGTTTAACAGGTACGCCTGACCTTCAATCTCAATGTTAGTTGCAGAAGTTGGGTATATTTACTCTTCTCCATGAACACACCTCACTTTTAGCTTGCCTGACTGACTAAACTGGCTCCCGGGTAAACATTGTCTTCTCACTCACTTCCCACTTCCTCATGAATTCTTTGCGCCGCTGGAGCCTTCTTTGGTGCCATTCTTTGTCCTTAGGATTCGTTGTCTGTTGGCTATAGCCTTCTACTGCTTTCTTTGTGCAAGCCATTTGTGATGATGGATTTCAGTCATCTGGTTTCCCACTGCCACCATTTGTGATGACTGTTGCGTGTTGAGGTAATAAACCCAAGGTGTACCTCCTTTATAGAGTAACTACACCCTAAGACCTTTTTTTTCCATTAACAGCTGAAATGCACTGCTCTGTAATAATAAAATACACCAGCCTTGCTTAAAATGTCAACACATCTTTCCAAATTGAAAAATCATTTTTATCATTGTCAGTTCCACCTCTGCAGTACCCCTCTGGTTCAACTCTGCTACAGGCGCGGACGACATGTCTTGGTACCAAAGTACCATGACACGTCACAGTATGCATATCAGTCAAATAATGTTACCGCCCCCTAATGACGCCCTACTTACCCCTTATATATATACTAAACACATAAAAACGTTTCAGATGGTTAAGAAAACCTATTTTGGCTTAATTGCTGTTTACTATTATGTACTTGGGAATAAGAACCATATTTAACAACTTAAGTGAATGTGAAATATTTTTACTGTGCAAAATGGCTCAATAGAGAATATATAGAGAAACCTATGGTGCATACACATCAACAACTAGGCTAAATGTTGTTTCGCCCCCAAATTAACTCAGTTATTGGTCTAATATCTGCACCTTGTACACTCACACTTCACAAAATTCACATAAATTTTGCATCAATGTAGTCACATATTTAAATATACAAACGCAAAAAGAGACAGAAATACAGTGATGTGAATGAAATATTTTACTTTCTGAATGTCTTGATTTTTCAGTGTGGCTTAGTGTGGCTGTACCTTTTGGCTAGTTTCTCTCATTGTCATACCATGAACAAGAATGATGCACATATCACACTGTAATATGCTGAATCACTTGTCTTCTTCATCCTCTTCTTTACCAGCTTCTCACCTGCGGTCTTCCTCTGGTCAGTGATACACCAAAATAGCTCACCTGAGTTTTCAAGCAGCATTACTATTGTGTTGTTTGATTGTACCTTTAGGACTATGTGTGATCAAAAAAGCTCATAAGTGGTGAAACCATGCCAAGTGTGTTATTTTTTTTTTTTTATGATTAACATTTTTTATAGATTTTTCTCTTAGATTAATACAAAACTACACATATCAGTATTTGTAACATAACCCCCTTTATCCTCCCCCTTCCCACCCCAGCTGTGTCGGTGCTACATTCATGACCTGGTTTAATCCAGTGCTGTACAAGGCTCTGTATCATTAAAAGAAAGGGAAATAAACAAATAAATAAATAATAATACTAATAATAAAAAATAAAATAAATATACAAATAAGTGAGCAAACACATAAGCCATAGAAACAGATAAATCAATCAATAAATAAGCAAAACGACAAAATAAATTAAGTAAAAATGACAATAACAACAAAGCGGATCACCACGTTACTCCTCTTTAAGAGCTCTCTATAAATCTTAAATATTCGATGCAGAATTTTAAATTGTATAAGGCGTACTCTAAGGTCTCTAAAAATTATTTTAAAATTTTGACATATTCGTGCCCATTCATTCTCTTCCAGTGTCAAGTTTAAGTCTCTTTCCCAGACTTTTTTAAGGCCATAAGACTACTAACTTGTCTCGTTCCTCCACCAAGAGAAAAATACTTAGAGATTAGTCCATTAGTCTGCACAGCTGCTTCAGGTCGGTGATATAATAGCTTAATCCACCTTATAAAGACACTCACAAATCCATACACCTTAAGTATTTTAAATAGATAGTTCCATTCCACCATATCAAATGCCGTTTTGGCATCAAGTGATATAGCAGCAACTGTAGAATAGGAATCAGCTACTGCCCACATAATGTTGATAAAACGCCTAAAGTTATCAGCAGGGGACCGGCCATGAATAAAGCCCACCTGATCGATTTGTACTAAGAAAGTAATCACTCTGCACAAACGGACTGCTAGAATTTTTGACAAAATTTTTACATCTAATGAAATCAAAGAAATTGGACGATAACTTTTGCATTCACAGGGGTCCTTACCTTTCTTAAGAACAAGGATAATCAGTGGTTGTGACAGAGTAGGGGGCAGTTCACCCTTTTCAAAAGCCTCCGTATACATGTCAAGCAAGAGTGGGGCTAGTTCTAAAGCATAGGTTTTAAAAAATTCTCCAGTAAAACTGTCTGGTCCCGGAGCCTTGGCAGAAGGCAAGGCCCTAATAATTTCAATAATCTCTTCTACTGTTATGGGTGAATCCAGACCCTGTTTTTGCTCCTCTGTCAGTCTGGGCAGTCTGAGTGGCTCTAGAAAACTAGATACCTCCTCCTCCGTGGAGACAGAAGTTGGTCGATAAAGATCAACATAAAAATCTTTAAAAAAACCATACTGATATCTGTTGTTGCAGTTAAAATGGTGTCTCCTGGAGACCTAATGGCGGGAATAATGCATGATAGTTCTTTCTGTTTTATATATCTAGCGAGCAATCTCCCTGCCTTATCCACTGACTCAAAGTATGTCTGCTTTGCCCTGAACACAGAGAATAATAATAAACTATTATACTGATATTTTAAATGAGTTAGCTCCCTCAAGCTATTATGTGAAACCTGACGTTTCAACTCTGTTTCAACCTTTTTAATTTTGCTTCCCAAGTCTAACATTTTTGCCATCTATGTGAGGCATACTGAATAATATTAGAACTGCCTTAAGAGCCTTCCAAAACTACCTCCGCAGAAGGCGATGAAGCCAAATTAATCTCAAGATAAGAATTAATTTGTGCTCTTAAAGCCTCTCGAAACTCTGAATTTTGAAGAAGCGACGAGTTTAATCTCCATCTATATGTTCGACATCTGGCATTCTGAGGTATTAATTCCAATCTCACCCAAGCATAATCGGAGACTAAGATATTACCAATAGAGCACCTGGATGCTAAGGCAACCAATGATTTCGAAATTAAGAAAAAATCTATCCGAGAATATATTTTATGGACTGACGAGAAAAAAGAATAGTCACGCCCAGATGGATTCATGATTCGCCAAATATCAGTTAACCCTAGAGTTTTGCACATCCTCTGGACAGTTAATAGGGCTTTAGGAGATCTCAATCCCGTTTTGCTGCTACGGTCCAGGACACCAAGTGTGTTATTTGTGTTTCACTATAGTGACTGGAGTCTTGTTTATTGAATGAAAGTGCTCTCTGCATGACCACTAATTGTACCTTTTATTTAAATTTGTATTTGTTATGCAAAATAAAGTTAGGACAGTGGTCAGCAACACTGGTCCAGGAGATCTAACTTCTTGTGGAGTCTAGTTCCAACCGCACTCTGCAACACCTGCTTCAGCTAAATACCTTTTTAAGAGACACTGATTGGCTGGATCTTTTGCATTAGTGCAGGTAACAGGATGGCAGCAGGTTAAATGCAGGTTGTAAATAAACTCTGCCAGAAAGTAGATCTCCAGTAGGAAGGTTGATGACCCCTGATTTAGAAAATAGGCAAGATGTGTGTAACAGGACATTACTGACTGATGTTTGCTGAGCTTTACTTTTAGTAATTTAAGAAAAGGTTTAAGGAACTGTGTTTGGAGATTTGGTGTGGTAGCAATGGGAAGAAAAAATATAAACATGCTGTGGCATCCTACTCCTGTTCCTGTGCCTTTTCTGGTATAATAACAGAATAGCAGCACACAAGTTGCTTGAAGTTCTAATTTATTTCACCATAAGGGCTTATTCTGATTGAGTAAAGAAACTAACATTAGTATATAGAAAATGTTTGTCCTTTCCAGGTGTCATACTGTGAGGCTGCAGATCTGAGAGCTCACACACAGGGGGAGGAGTACTCTGTCTCAGACTGGTCACCTGAATGATGGAGGTGTTAAATTAATAAATGAAAGCAATACAATTACGTTAATATTGTAAGAATCATTTAGCCTAAAGAAATCTTACTTGTTTGGTAGTAATCATAAACTTTGATCACAGCTGGTTTGAGGTTCTTGACTGGAAGCACTTGTTTAAGATGAAGCTGATAATTCATAGGAGAATTCCTTGGCACCTGTTATACACACAAACACCAAACAAGAGGTATTTTTTTCTATCTGCCATTCTCAAGCATAATAATCATGGTCAATTTCTTAAATCTTTTATTTAGTTATTGAACTTAAGACTTCATCAATGTAACTGCTACATAACTACTTTATATTTACTATGTAACTACTATGAAACTAACATGCAATTTCTGTAAGTTATGAGAGTGAGGAATTGAAGCGTGGACATACAGACCCCTTATAGGGATTAGGCCAGAAACATACTTAATGAAAGTTCGACCAATTCATTCCAAAAACTCGGTCCCTCGGTACAAACTCACCGTGCGATCTCTTGTTATTGTGGCAGTTAAAACACTCAGTACTGAAGAGGGCGATACAGGACAGATCAGAGAGGGATCTACTATTATCCCAAAAGCCTCAACAGCTAAACATGGACAAGTAGAGGAGAGTAAGCCGCTTTACTTCTTCTGTTAGAATGGAAGGGTGATAATGTATCATATTACTTTAAGCACATGTAAGCCATCTTTGTGTGAGACTCAACTGCTCGTCTGCTATGGCAGTTGAGAAAGCACGCTCGCAGTATAAGATTGCTTGGACAGACTTGGCTGTTGCGATAGTGGCCCTTGCTGTGACGCTCAGAATGCAGCTCGCGCTTGCACTGCATTATGAAATGCGTGTGACACATCTTTGAACGCAACTATGCGCAAAATTCCATCTGCATAGCTCAAAGCGTCTGCATTTGCACACTTGCATGAAGTATGTTACTGTGTTGTTTCTCACCTCTTTCATATACATGATAACATGGTCATCTTGGGAATCAACCCGTTCCACAAGGGGACTGTTTTTCAGCTAAAGAAACAATATAATAACCATAATAAGTTGCATATATGTAATGCATATGGAACATACGACCTGACATCCTAACACTGCATAAAAACAAAATGATCTGCCTGCGTTAGAAAAAACAGTACCACTTACAGCATTGGGGTCTGCTGTGAACCCTGATAAGACTTTCATATCCACTATGACCATGTTAGTCCTTTGCAATGCTCCATTATATCTGAAAAAAGTTACGCTCTAAATTTAGTCATTAATTAATAAAATCCACATTTATACCAAATACATCAGGACAGATACCAGATACTACACAGTTTTATTAACAATCAGTAAACCCACCTTGCAGACAGGTTGCAGCTGTATGCCAATAAAAATACATATAGTAATGATTTTATAGTTTCCTCATAATAGATTGATTAATAGATTGATACAATCTTACGTGACTATGAAGTTGATGGACAGAGTTTGGCCAAATGGTTTTGTACAATCTCCTTCAGTTGTAGCCTTGATGCTTAATGTACTGGGTCCAGCAGGTGTGGGGATATTGTAGAAAAGAGCCATCTGCAAGTGAGGATAAAAGAGAACGAACCACAGAAACAGCTTACAAAAAAATAATTTCTTACGCATAGTGGACATTACACAACTTTCAAAATCTCAGTATTACTACACTGCTCACAATACTCCACATTTATCATTTTCAACCTGTTGTTTGTCGATATTTGGCGAGATCCATAACAAAGTAAACTGAATACAAAATCCTGCTGCTTCACAGAAATAAATGTGAAATGTGAATATCACATGCCAAAAGGAGGCTTGAGAAACTCGCTTTAGTTGATGTTTATGCACTAATTTGTGCAGACAAAATAAAGAGGACCAAAAATCTATTTTTAATCATAACAGTATCAAAATCATGATAGCAAGTCAATTTGAACCATGATAGGGGTGTCTAATCTTATCTGCAAAGGGCCACTGTGGCTGCAGGTTTTCATTTCAACAAAGCAGGACTACACATGATCATTTGTTTGACGGCTGAGTCATTGATTCAACTAGTGGAATCAGGTTTGCTCCTGCTTGTTTGGAACGAAAACTTGCAGCCACAGCAGCCCTTTGCGGATAGAATTGGACACCCCTGATGATAGAAATTCAGCCTGAGATAACAACTTGATGTATCTGAATCAAATGTATGTGATACATAGCTCCACTGCTAAACTAAAGAAGCAAACTTCAAACACCACATTAAAGTTTGCTGATTAAACACATGTAAGGGGAAAATTGTGTAAATGTATTGGTCTTCAACTCCTGCGCTGTTTGCTGATATAGGATTCATGTTGTAGTTAGAGTTGTTGTAATTATGTCTTTTGTATAAATTAAGTCTTCATTTATTTACAAAATTATACATAAAATTACATCAGGCAAGCAATTTTACATGCAGTAAGTTCATCTTAAATACTACAGAAATGATACTGTTACCATCTACAAATGATAAGGTACTTTGGTGTTGGAATCAAGTATCCTGTATTATAAATACATGTCTGGCATTTTTAACAAACCAAACTACTTGAAAATTGGTCGAGTTATGATGATTTTAATTGTGTATTTACTGCCTCTATAGACATACATGCATTAGGAGACATGGCTGCCCCATATCAATATTTACAGTTGTAAAATTCTGGTTACAACTGTAAATGTGTTTTATTCTATAAAGTGGTGGAAGTATAGAAAAATGTCTGACACATCCTTTATTTTAGGATTTGCAAAGGACCTACTTACTAGAGGCCACCCACCACTGACATACTTTCTAGCCAGACACAGACACTCCTACTGAGGTCTAATGTGTGATATGCAGTGAACCAGACCACTGTGAGGCATATGAAGAGGGGTGGATGCAATCTTTCAATGCTTAAAAAACAATTGTTTTACATCTATATAATTATATAGTTATGTTTACAATGACATTTTGAGGGGGACAAGTCTATTTTATCTTCTATCTGTCCCCCCTGTAATTGCCATCTATGCACGGCTGGCAATAAAGAAAAATCAGCAATCAACTTATCACTTTTGTTTTGGTCAGTACCTTCAATCAAACTGATGCTGTGTTCAAGCCATAGATAATGCTGAGCAGATGCAGAGTAGAAAGCAAGTAAACAATAGGACACTTTCTGTATGCTTTGCAAATGCTATCTAACATTGGCTAAGTCACATCTTGTCACTGTATGACTTTGTCTGTATAAAATATGCACTGAGCTTCATAGTACCTTGGACATACTGAATGACAGTAACACAGCAACATGAATACTACTCACCAAATGGTACTTTAGAGAGATAGTCTGTTGGAGCAGACAGAGCTATACACACTGACCTGAACAGACACACAGACGGAGCCCTTCACTAAAATTCTGTATTTGCCAGGAACATCCTGCAGTGGTCTCTCCTGGTACAGTAACCTGTTGTTCTCGTTCACATCAAAGTGGTGACTCTCTTTATCTGACTTCACAGTTACTGTGCTGGAGCCATCAGAGCTGAACACTTTAGTGGAGTACAGAGCCAGAGCCTGGAGGGCCACCACTGTGTCCTGATCCAAACACACAAAAATAAGGAATTACACATGCATATGACAACACTGAAGACATGAGAAGGACTGGAATTTGAGTACCTGAGTAGAGGAGAAGCCTCCATAGGGATTCTGCTGCCTCACCAGCCAGCTGACAATCCTGTTCGCATAGCCTAAATCAGCAGCAGTGACTTCAGCTGTAGTCAGAACAGCTAGCAGAACATAGGAGCTGATCTCCACTGCCAAGGAGTCAGAGTCATCTGATGCTGACTGAGACCAGTGAAGGTGGCCATCTGTAATTAAAGAGACACAAAAGTCCAATTAGCCTGTCTAAATATCTTAAGAGATAATAAACAACGCTGCATGACACTAATACAGTCCAAACAGCTTTTAAGGTTAAAAGTTTCACCATGTAACTGTTACAGTTATTCTAAATATTTCATACCTCCTGAAATGGCAACACTATCCAACTTCTTCAGCAGCAGCGCTCGAACATCATGCTCTCCAGCCAGACTGAAAGTGTAGGCCAGCAGTGCAGTGGTGTAGGTGTTTGTCAGGTTGCCAATAGAGGACTTTAAACATGATAACCCTTTACTCACAACAGGATCCTATAAAAATATAAAATAGGTATAGGAAAATGAAACCTTAAGTTACGCGGCAACATCATAAAATCAAAAATCACGTCTCAAAAATATTTCGCATAACCATTCACAAAAATGTTATGATATACACCACCAGCCATTGCTTTAAGACTGCATGTGAATTACAGCTTCCCATGTGTAATCATACCATGACACTGAACTGGTTAACAATGCGCTTATCAATTCAACACTTTTTCATGAATACAGAATACAAAGTGTGAAATATCTACACTATATCACTACACTTTGCCACTGCTTGTTTACTTAATGCCGATAGACAGCAGAGTCTATATCAATCAGTTTGAGGAAACCAGTGGTAGGAAGAAAAAAAAAAGGACCAAGCCCAAAATGGCAGCTTTTAGTAGTGTTAAAATGAAGCATTATTCAGTAAATCAGCAAAAATGAATCAAGGCAAGTATATTTATACAGCATCTTTCATACATTGCTGTCATTCAAAATGCTTTACAAATGAGAAAAGTCATTTAAAAAGTAAAAGAGAATAGAAATTAAAAACGATTAAAATGATTCAAACCTATGATTATGATATGATTTAAAATAGACTTGAAAGAGATGATCATTACATTAAAATCAAATTAGAAATTAAATTGGGATAATTAAAAATTAGTATAATAAGTGCCATTACAGAGGAGAAGGTCTAAAAATGCTAAGAATGTTTTAAACTGAGCTGAAAAGCCTGCTCAAATAGGAACGTTTTAAGCCTGGATTTAAATGCGTCTAATGTTGGGGCTCTTCTTTACCTTCGGCAGGACTAACAATAAAGTGCAGAATAAAATGCTTACAGAAGCTTAATTTGTGTGAAATGCACAACTGAACAGATATGTTTTCAGTCTATTTTTAAAAAACGGTAACAGTCTAAGCACATCTCACATCTTCAGTAGGTTTATTCCAACTGATGGCAATGTACTGGCTGAATGCTGCCTCACCATGTTTAGTTCTGGTTCTAGGCACTGTCAGGTGGTCAGGCTCCACTGATCTGAGGCTTCTTATAGGCCTATATTTTACCAGCATATCAGAAACGTAAGTAGGACCTTGTCCGTGCAATGATTTATAAGCAAGAAGCAGTATTTTAAAATCTATTCTGAAACTGACAGGAAACCAGTGTACTGCTCTGAGTACTGCAGTGGTGTGTTCATATCTCTTTGTCTTTGTTAGCACTCTGGCAGCAGCATTCTGGATGAGCTGCAGCTATCTCACTTATTTTTGAGGAGGCCAGTAAGGAGACCATTACAATAATCTAGCCTGCTGTAGATAAATGAGTGGACGAATTTTTCTAGATCCCTGACATTTGTAAAATGTCTGAATTTTGCTATGTTTCTTAGATGATAAAAAGCTGACTCTGTGATTGATTTGTTATGGCTGTTGAAGCTGAGTTCTGAGTCAATTTGGACTTTGAGATTTCTGGACTTGTGTTTTAGCATTTAAAGCCTTAGAACAGGAAATTAAGACACATCCAGTTATCAATGAGTTTGATGCATTTATACCAACAGTCTACAGAACTGTAGTCGTCAGGTGAACAGGTGATGTAAATCTGGGTGTCATCTGCATAGCCTATGGTAGGCGATTTTGTAGCATTTAATGGTTAAAGAGAAGTGGTGCAAGAGTCGATCCTTATGGGTCTCCATAAGTCAGAGGAATTCACTCTAATTTATTGCTGCCGAGTGCAACAAGGTAATCTCAGCCATATATATATATATATATATAATATATATATATATACACACAATTTGAACCAATTTAGGACTATTCCGGAGAGTCCTACCCAGTTTTCCAGTCTATCTAAAAGAATACTATGGTCAACCGTGTCAAAGGCAGCACTAAGGTCCAAGAGCACCAGAACTGAAATTTTACCTGGGTCGGAGTTTAGATGGATGTCATTTAGGACCTTTACTAGAGCAGTTTCCGTATTGTGATATGGGCGAAACAAGTAAAATAACTTAGTATAAGGTTTGTTTTTCTGTTTGATTTCTTAAAATGTTAAAGTTTTATAGGAAAACTTGCAAACAGACTTTTACAGAAAGAACAGTTAATATTGTTCCACTCAGCAGTGATGGTTACAAACAGTTAAAAAACATTGCCAAGCTAGTTTGTGTTTAATGTGAAACCAAATAATCTCTATAGGAGAGTCCTTGGACTCTAACCAGGCCAAAACCATTAGTAAAAACCATTAGTATTTTGGACATGGCCCATTTTTTTTGCTGAACAGTGCACACAGAATCTTGACAAGACAAAGCTGGAAGCAATGGTTCATGTAAGAGAGATGATGAGAGGGCAGAACTAGGGTGGACAGAGAGAAGGTGTAGCCTTGCTGCTTATCTCGACATAACATGGACTTGCACGCGAATAATGACTGATGAGTTAAGCAGGACCAGGGACTGGAGATGGTCTGGCATTAATAGCCAGACCATGGCTATGGTGGAGTGGAGACGTGACACAGGGACAGGAGACTACCAGAACCGGAACTCATCTGACTCCTCAAAGAAAAGTGGAACAGCAACTTCTGCATGGCCTCTTAGACTGTGGCATCCTTGACTGTGGCGTCCTTGGTGGCTGAGTCTCCTGTGGGAAGCTTGGCGGAAAGTGATCAGCTCTGAGGAGAGTGAGGTATTGTCCTCCAAAGCAAGTTTGTCTGGGAACAGTTTGGCTGGATGAGGCACTATGACAGGAATGGTTGACGTGCAAAATTAGCCATGGTGGTCTAGCTACAAAACAAAAGCTGGAGGTGGAGCACCATTCCCCCTCCTCCCACCTCCCTACAAAGATTTTCTCCTGCGCAGTCTGAAGCCTGGCTTTATTTTCCTGAATCATGTCGCAAAGTTTGAACAAACATAGCATCCAATGGTGGCATAACATTCTGTAATACTCTGCTGCAGCTGAGGAGACAGGATGTATTAGTGAGCTCATTTTATTTGATTCAAGGTGTTTGACAGAAGGAGCAAGTGGATCGATTATGGCAGATTTAGAAACTGGGAGCAAGAAACTCAGACCTGTGACAGAGCATTAAACCCAAAGCCGGGAGACAAGAACAAAACTTAAACTTCAGAACTAGACTACACAAACACAGCGTCACATCACAATAATTCCATGCAACAAACACAAGTGAGACAAGAACTATATACACCAGTAAAATAGTAAGTAATACTTAAGACCTAATATTATGTTGCTTTTTGCTGAGCTTCGATTAGGAAATTCAGCTCTATACAGATACAGACTATAATTTGAACTAGATCATTAATGATCTCACCTTGGCAGTGTTTCCCAGTTCAAGCAATGATGCAGTGATGTAAGCAGTCATGGTCACATCATCATGAACACCACCCTACAAGACATTGGAACATTACATTACTATAACATTAAAAAAAATTCAGAATTCAGTGCTGTGGTATCTAATAACTCACCTTCATTCTGTTGTTGAACAGCCTTCCCTGTCTTATAAAACAGCCGTTCGGTCTCTGCTTACTCAGCAGCCAGTTCTTTGCACTATCAATGTTTTGTGGATCAATAAAGATGTAACGCTGTGCTTTGCCAAAGGTCCTTAGTACAAAAGCAGTTAACCTGGTAGTGGAGATACATTTGCACATGTATGTTAAGTGTCTGTGTACAATAGGTTCAAGCAACACACAGTGATTTACAACAACTTGTAGTATCTTGTCTAATAGCTGAGTGTGTCCTGATTTGCTTTGGGAAGTTCTCACCATGTATTCCCCTCTCCACTGCCAAATGTGCTGTATGCACCATCGCCATGCTTGTAGTTCAGTTGCCTCTGATATCCTGCACAAAAAAATACATTTTATCCTGGTGGCTTCGGCAGAGTCTATTCAGGATTGCTAGTGTCATCATACAATAAATTTTTCATGAAGCTAAGTTCTCTCACCACTCTTAAGGAAAGCAGTAGCTCTCTCACGGATGGCTGCAGTGAGCTGTCCAGTGTTCTCCAGGTACTGAAGAATGTAGATGTTGGGAGAAAGAATAGCAATGTTTTGTTCTCCACAGCCATATGGCATCTTCAGCAGTCCATCAATATTCTTTAGTGCACGGCCCAGTATGTCTCCTACAAAACAACACAGTAATATAGTTTTATTCAGACTATTACACCTGGCAGAATAAATCTGAAAATTATTTGAAATAATCCATACCCAAACCAAATAATTAAACCCTAATATGCATTATGTGAAACTGCAACTGGCTATTTAAACCATTTCAAGCAGCCATAACTCTAAAATACATGTAATGTATATAAAGCTTTGAACCATTTAGCAGGTCAGCAGATGGCAGTTCATGTTGTGCTGTAGTTGTAACGTAGGGGCTGAGGCAGATTGCAAGTACGAAGTGACTTTATTAAGGGCATTCCTATAGTAATTGTCACAGCAGGAAGGTGTCAACCAACAGGCAGGCAGGAAAAGATGCAGAGCCATAATCAGACAACAAAGAGAGCAGCAGGGGTCAAAAATTACTGAAAACTAAACACAAGAAAAAGGCTGAGGACTCAGGTACTGAACACGGGTAGCAGGGTATATGCAGCAGTCTTAGTGAGATCAACACAAGTTGCAGGTGTGTGGGAGGGGAGGAGAGTGGGCGGAGCATGGAAGAGTCAATGTCATTCTCCCCAGAGACTGTCTAGTCATTGAATGTTGATTGTAGTTCCCATTTTTCTGAGATTATTTCGTTCATAGGGGGCATTTAATGTCAATGTGAAGTCTTACCAAGGAGCAGACTTACTAAAAGATGCTATCTACTGATACTTTGCGGTGGTGGGGAGTGGCCAATTTAGTGGCTTATCCACTAAGAATGTCCTTGCAAAAAAACACAGGCACAATTTCATAATGAACATCAGAACAATATAAACCCATTTGGCTTTATGTATGAAAGCCTGTTTCCCAGGCAGGAGAAAAAGAAAACATCATACTTCTATGATTGCGGTTCAAATTGTGACTCATTAGCTCTAAATAATGACTTATTTTCTCATGATTGCACTATAGTGAGTTGACATAATGAAAGCAATGACAGTCATAGTCAAGTAAAAAAATAAAATATTACTCATTGAGGAAAGTACGTGATTACTTTGACTGAGTCCATTTGGAAACTGCGATATTGTAAAATCCCTTTTTAATTTTGGTGAGCACAACCAGGTCGTTTATAAACTGCATGATTTTGAACTTGTAGTGAGAATAACCTCTTAGCTCTGTGCAGCCTATCAATAGCTGTGACATTTCTGCAGCAAAACCACAGTTACAGTAACAAAACAACAAAGTGTTAAAGCAAATTTCAGTAATGCAGGGACTGCACAACCTAAGAGTTCTCAATAAACAGACCCTCTTAAGCAAATCCCTGCATTTTTCATTTCCTCCCAGTATTTTGTCTTACCAAGCACTGAAACAGAAGCTCGTGCTGATCCCTCTATCACATCTTCAGGAAGAACCAGCTCCAGCTCCTCTGAAACACTGTTTCCTGTGAAACAAACAGGCAGCTTTATCTTTATTGCTCCCAGTTACCCAAAAGCTTCTCAGTGTTAAGATCATCTTAACTGATAGAGTTCAGTGTGATGCTCTACTATTCAAGAATTGTCTCTGTGTTAAGATGCTTTTGGAAAACTGTGTGTGCTACAACTATGTGAATACTGACTCATTAATATGAAGGGTACAAGTGTAAAGATTTAAATTAAAAATTCAAATATGTGTAGGACAAACCCTGTGGACATAGCAACCAACTCTGGCTCTTTGTCTTTTCAGTTCCTTCGGCCTACGTGAGAAATTTCTATGATTAGGTCATACTAAGAACAAAAACAACCATCAATTTGTGATTTCTAAGGCTAATTTTTAGTCCTACCTGTACAAGCAGGCTTCGTGTGACTGTGTCAATGCGGCCTCTCTCAGGCACACTCACAATCTCATTGTCACACACAGTCTGTGACTGTTCTGCCTCAGCACTGACTGTCACATTCAAGACCCCTAAAACACATCAAAAGATGCAAACAGGAGTTTATTAGCACTAAAAACAATTCAACAGAAATGTGAGATTATGTCTGAACTTAAGAGGTTTAGAACTCACCAAGCACAGAGGGAACAAGAGTCCATTTGAAGGTCTTTCTACCATTTGCACACAGACAGGATGAATACTCTCCATCAGAGGAGGCTTTCAGAGTGCATTGTGAGGAAGGAGCTGGAGTCACTTTAACCTGTTCGTGAAGCACAGGAGATCAGCTTACTGTGGATGTTAAGTGATGAGACACTGGTGAAGACAGAAAATGTTGATCTTACAGTACCATAATGCACTTGGAGAGATAGTTGAAGACAGTGGCCTTCAGCTCAAACTCCTCTCCCCGGATGATGGAGTAGGGCAGCGAGAGCTCCAGGAAGAACGGCTGGAAGACACGAAGCTGAGCAGGAGGAGCCACTCCCAGACCTCTAGAGGACAGACAGAAAGTGTCCGTCTCCCAAGTGGTGATAGTGTCAGGAACGGTGACAGGAAACTGTGCTGATCCAGAGTCTCTGTGGAAAAGCAGCACTGACTCTGTTTATCTTTAATCAACAAAATAAGTCAATAACTATATATACATAATTCACTCCGTAGCAGTAAAGTTTATTATAAATCAAATATGGCACACCAAAATATCACTCTTAAAAGAAAAGCTTCCTAAATGGTTCTCAGTTTTTAAAAAGCCTTCAATTAGCTGTAGGGAACCCTCCCTGTCTAGGCCTTTAAAGATGGTCTAATGATTTTTGTATGAAAAATTACAAATAAATCTCTGTGATTTTAGTTCATTTGGTGCATAAACTCAAGTATTGTAGTAATTCTCTCATTTTATTGTTAAAATTTGTTTGGAAACAAAAGGGTTAAATTATTAAAAAGTCCACTGGCAAATTTTTCAGTTCAGGATTTTTTTTTCTCCACAGTATCTGGGAGTTACAACCAAGCAAGCTCTCCCATTATTTAGACCTTCAGGAACCAGGAACTGAACTTACATAATCACTAACATAATGAGGAAGTGACAGTGGAATTAACCAATCAGGTTTTGATTTCCAGTGGGTGGGACCAATTTTATGAGAAAAAACAAAAATTTAAATTCTATAAAGATTCTTAAAGATCTATCCATGGCATCACGTCTATGTTATTGCTCCAAATATTTTTTGGAACCTTTATCTTTAAGAATGATATGCTAGTAAAATTTCTTAAGGACTGATATTCACAGCATCATTTAACAACTGAACATAACCACACAACACAATGTATAACATCAAGGCCAAGTGAAAATATGTCTGCATGAGATACATTAGCCCCATCATATTATGCTTTTTCCTCAGTTATTAATCATAATACTGATTCAGAAACTACTATGACACTACAATGCAAGTTTTACAGTTAAGAGAGTGAGGAATTTAAGTAGGAACTTACATACACATTACATTCTTTAGGTTTAGGAAATGAACCTTAATTACTTTATACCACATCAAAGAACACATTAAATTGAAGTACACAAAAAAGTAACCATGAAGTAAAGTCACTAACCCCACTTTTACAAGTTGCCATAACCAAGTTTCTGGAAAGAATTTGCGTACTGTCTCGATGGACTTGATGGTTGAACTATGCGCCGGTAAGGGTTTTTCATCAACAAAGTGCTGCACACTGTCATCTGTTAGGCTGTAGGCTGACTCTAATTCCAGATCTGCAATTAAAGTGAATAGCTGAAAAAGAACATACGTCATATATGATTATACAGTTGTATGATGTATAATCATATATGATTATACATCATACAGCTGTCAACGGTTCTCACTGTTTATTTCATCCCAGTTACTCCCTGTCCAGTCACCACTTATCTTATGTCTCCACTACACCCTGTTTCCTCCCTAGTCCCAGCTTGTCAGTCATGCTTATCACCTGTGCTTTGTTAGTCTCCTGTGTATAAGTAGCCCCTGTTTCTTCATGTGCACCAGGCCTTGTGTGTTTACTACTTAAATATGTCTATTTATCTCTATAGTCAATTTTATAGCCTGCTCTTATGTTTTTTTGCTCTGTTTAGTCTCTTTCACTGTTTATTTATAGTTTATTGTTTGCTTCTCCAGTGTTGTTGCTTATTATAAATAAATTCTATTCTCGTACTTACATCGGCTTGCCATCAGCATTTTTTTTTTTAACTCCTTAAATGGCCAGGGCCCTCCTGTGGGCCCAAAGTTTTATTACACACTTAAATACTCTAAGAATAGCTCAGACAGTTTGTTTTAAAGTCCCTGTAGTTACTGAATAAGAATTAAGGATTTTAAGGGGTTAAAGTTCTTGTTTATTTCTATGAATCCAAAAAAATCAATAAAGAATATTCTAATAGTCTTGATGTTACTCATTAATGAAACAATTCATGAATAAGTTGAAAAAAGTCTGGACATACCGTAGGAATAATAATAGTTATTAACACATTTAGTGTCTTTTACAGCCAAGTTAGTCGCCATCTTCAGCCCCACACTCTGTCAGATGATGAAACGTCATTATTCAGTATAGAATGGCACATGAAATGTGTGACAGTTTCAAATTGCATAGGTTTATTTTCTAGCAGAAACAGTAGATTTTAGATTTGATTAGGACTAGTTAAATAATATTTGTAACACACATATTTACACAATCATTTACACCACATGTGACAAGAAGACATTGTTACCTTTAAGGTATTGTGAACAGGATGTTTCTCTGTCGTCTGGTAGGGATAACACTTGAGTTCATCTTCAACTTCAAAGACATAATCTGATACTAATTTCGCTGGCAACAAATCGAAGACCTATTAGTATGAAAAAAAAATATATTTGCATTATATAGCTACACTATGTCTGAGAAAAACTTTGTGTCAGTTTTGCCTGAAAGAATAGAAATTTGAAAAGAAAGAAAAAAAACAAAAAACCTTCTAGTTTGTTGCTAATGTACTAGTGTAATTCTTAACTGTTACACTTTCACATCTCAGTATCTGCGTGCTGTGGCTTCACATTTGTCCTGTCCTCACTTCTGTTATATCTGATCTAAAGCTACAATGAACTTCTAAATGTTTATTGCAGAGACCACAAACACCATCCAGCAGCAAACCAAGCTCTGTTCACTCCAGTTATGGAAAAGATACTATAAACTGAAACATACACTATATGGAGTGTTGTACTGAGACACAACTCTTAATCATTGAATTCAGGTGTTTCATTCAGTCTCATTGCCACAGTCGTACAAAATCAAGCACCTAACCATGCAGTCTGCCTTTACAAAGATTTGTGAAAGAATGGGATGTTCTACAGACCTCACTGAATTCGAGTGTGGTACTGTAATAGGATGCCACCATTGCAAGTCAGTTCACGAAATTTCCTCCCTCCTAGATATTCTACAATCTTGAATGAAAAGTGGAAGAATTAAGGAACCACAGCAACTCAGCCATGAAGTGGCAGACCACGGAAAGTTACAGAGTGGGGTTGCCAAGTGCTGAGGCGCATAGTGCATAAAAGTCACCAATGCTCCAGACCTCCTCCAGCAATTAACATCAGCACAAAAACTGCCCCGGAAACTTTATGGCATGGGTTTCCATGGTCACGCAGCTGCATGCAAGCCTTACATCACCAAGCACAATGCCAAGCAGCAGATGAAGTGATGTAAAGCACGCTGCCACTGGACTCTGGATCAGTGGAAATGTATTTGGATAGGAGAACGTTGCCTGCCTGACTGCATTGTGCTAACTGTAAAGTTTGGTGGAGGAGGGATAATGCCATGGGGTTGTTTTTCAGGGGTTGCCGTAGGCCCCTTAGATCCAGTGAAGGGAAATCTTAAAGCTTCTGCAAACTAAAACATTTTGGATAATTGTATACTTCCAACTGTGGGAAAAGTGTGGGGAAGGGCCTGTTCTGTTCCAGCATGACTAAGCCCCAGGACATTTTAATACAGCTGATGTAATGACTCAAACATGTTTTTTGTTGCCTGGCTCTGCATTTACATACCTCTTGTCATGCATGTCAATTCCTTGACTAACTATTTATACATTTAGTCACAGTGAAAATTTTTTATTGCTTATAATCGCTCTGTCATGAAGAACTTGCAGAGGTACATTCCCCTCTTCAAACACCTCCAAAACTCAACCACATCTTCAAGTTCTCACACTAACCATTAATCTTAAGGGAACATTTTTCTTACCTTAAATTATCCTAAAGCAAAAGACAGCTAAGTAACTTTATGCACCGCTTGAGGGATTAAATACTGACCAGCCACTTCATTATGTAGACCTCCTTGTTTCTACTCTCACTGTCCATTTTACCAGCTCCACTTACCATTTATGAGCACATTGTAATCTACAATTACAGACTGCAGTTCATCTGTTTCTCTACCTAGTTTAGTCAGGACCAAGACAGGACCACCACAGAGCAGGTATTATTTAGGTGGTGGATCATTCTTAGCACTGCAGTAACACTGATGTGGTGGTGATGTGTTAGTGTGTGTTGTGCTGGTATGAGTGGATCAGACACAGCAGTGCTGCTGAAGCTTTCAAACACCTCACTGTCACTGCTAGACTGAATCCACCAACCAAAAACATCCAGCCAACAGTGTTCTGTAGGCAGCGTCCTGTGACCACTGATGAACAACTAGAGGATGACCAACACAAACTGTGCAGCAACTGATCAGCTACTGTCTCTGACAAGGTTGACCAACAAGGCAGGAACATCTAATAGAGTGGACAGTGAGTGGACAGTGTTTAAAAACTCCAGCAGCACTGCTGTATCTGATCCACTCGTAACAGCGCAACACCACCCAAATAATATCTGTTCTTTGGTGGTCCTGTGAGGGTCCTGACCCCTGGAGAACAGGGAGAAAGAGGAATAATAAAGAAGGCAGAGAAATCGGTGAAGACAGTGTTTAAGTGTAGGACTACAAAGTGCACCTTCACGGTAAGTAGAGCTGATAAAATGGACAATGAGTGCAGAATGAAGGAGGTGGTTTTAATGAAGTGGCTGCTCAGTGTATAAGGGAAATTTGATTGTTAAGGGAAATTGTAAGGATAGGTGACAATTTCACTTAAGGAAACTCTTATGTACCACCTAAGGGTTTTTTTTTGCAGCACACTTAACCTGGTAAAATACTTAAGCTTAAACCTAAGGGAAAGTTCAGCTTGAAGTGTTTTATGCAACTGGGCACAGGGTCTTTCTTTGTAACGTACAGGATTTCCCTGGAGACCAGGGACACAAGGAGACAGGAGGTAAGCACTAGTAATGTGCTTTATTAAAATACTCAGATTATTGTGATGACAAGAAACATCAAGATAAGGTGATGGTTGTGGAATCCATGAAAAGTTAAACAGAAAACAAACAGGAATAATAAAACAATGCTGAAACAAACACAAGAACTACAAAAAGGACTGGAAACTAGAAAACACAGGGAAATTAGAAATGAAGAAAAAACTAACCTCAAAACAAAGGCAATGCTTCAAAAAGAGCTGTATTGAATGGGGAACATTAATCTTTAAAGGAAACAAGAACCAACTGTGGACAACAACAAAAAGGAAGAGCATCGAAGTATGAGGAGGAAGTCGAGGTGGAGGAAGTACCACACCAGGAATTAGGGAGGAGCAAGGGTAAAGAATGGAATATAAACAAAAACACATGGACAAGGCAAAGTAGAATAGCAAAAAAATCAGATACAAAAGGTACAAAAACAAGAACAGACAAGTGGAACATACTGGATGAAATGTTACAGAAGCCCCCTCTTCAACGTGCAACTCCTAATGTGTGAAAACAAATATGAAAATCAAATGCACACTGGGAGCTGGAAAAGAAGAGTAATCCAGAAAAGTACACGAACATAAAGAGAACAACGACTTTTAGGCAGTGACTTAGCAGAGGGTTGGACATGTTTGGACTGGGCCTGGGACTGAACGTAACAGAACGGACAGCTTTGTACAAAATATACTCTGCATGATTAGTAAGCAGTTTCCAAATTACTCAATTTTAATGTGAGTTGGTCCTCAGAGTATCACCCCTTGGTAAATGGCCAAAGTAGTCAAAGTTAGGCTCTTGAATCAACAAAATGAATTTTTTAATCTTTTCAGAATCTTTTCAACAAAACTGAAGCTATTTGTTGCCATAGGTGGTGTATGCACAAAAGTCTGTTTCAGTGTATTTTAAGGTATCAACCACTGTTCTTCCCCTGGTCTGACCAACTACCTGATGTTCTGGCCATGAATGACTGAATAAGAAATAATGAGCAAATATGGGGAAACTACAGCCAGACACACATCATGACTGAGACTAGGCCAAATGTCGTAGCTATCAGCTATCATAACACCTATGCCTTCCTGTGCCCATGCACATTTTGTTGTCCCTTTTTAGATTATGAAACAAGTTAATCATGTCCCTTGTAGACTTCAATTGCACTCTCATTATCTTATCTGGCCTTCAATTCATGTTTTTCTATTGAAACATGTGTCTTCACTGGCATGCAGCTTCAGATGTTGATGTTGCTGTGGATATTGGGCAAGAGAAAAACACCAAAGTTCACAGTCTGAATGGCCTATAACTGAGACACGTCTCTTTTTACTGTTTACTGACAGAAGAACTCTGAAGTCTGAATACCTATATGTACAATGGCCTGCCTTCATGAAACTTCTCAAAGTTGGAGTACTGATCTAGGATCAGATTCCTCTCTTATCTAATATGACTTTACTAACAGGAAAAGATCCTAGATCAACAGTCCTACAACAGCTTTATGTGCCCATGAACCACATCCCAGAAGGTTTAAAACTATGAATGTTCAGCAAATCTGAACTTTACCTTGTCAGCATTCAGGCGTTTTCCTGGTTCCATAATGAAAACACTCTGATCCACAGCACTGAGTCCACACAGTGAACCAGGCAGAGCTGAAAGCTGGAGAGTGTTTTCCTCACCAGGAACTGCCTCAGTGGGAGAGAACTGCAGTGAGACCTGAAGATCATGATGGAAACATGTTTATATTGCTTTTTCCACAGTAATGATGACAGATTGCAAGCCACCAATTATCCTAAAATACAAAAACAAAGATATAAAGATCCAAATGTGTTAGCATTACCTTGTGTCTGAAGCATTTTTCAACATTAAAATTCTTGCTAGCAGCGATGACGTTCTCACTGGGCAGCACACAGTACACCAGAACCTGCACTACAGGAGCCAGTTCAGCATCAACAGACAGTTTGAATGAGACTTTTCCCTCTATGAGCTTTTTGGATTCTTTCACCTCAACTTTCTCATATCCATGATGGACTATGGCTCCTTTAGACAAGACCTGCACCAAAGAACCAAAATTCGTCATACTGACAAATAATCAACTACACTTCATTTCAAGCTGTCTAATTGTAAATATTCACTTACATACAAAATTACTGTGTGTCCTTACCGTGTATATAATATCAGTGCTGTAATTCTCTGTGGTTTCTCCAACAATGTAGTATTTAATATTTATGTAAATTTCTGAACTACATGGAATCGGTTCCTTTAAGCTCTCTATTGATAATTCACTATGCACAGGACTGTAAGGTGTAGCAGGTTGGAGGAGTGGTATTTGTGCTTCACTGAACGTAAAGAAAGGTTTTTTGTCTTCCTGGTATAAGTTGTCTGGATAGACACTTGCCTAAATAACAATGAAACAGGAATTTACTTTAGTGAAAAACAGTGTAACAGAAACTCTCAGAAAATATTTGGTCATCTTACCATACCAGTAGCGAAATCTGTGTTTGAGGATGATCAGACATATTTACTGAGAAGCTGGCCAATCCATTAATATCTGTAGTAAGATGTTCAAGTAGCTTTGGAGACCACCTATGACCTTCCAAAAGGTACACTTTCTTGTTAGGTACTGGCTTTCCACTGAAGGTTGAAACTCTGATCTGTTGATCAGTGAAAAACACACACACACACACATTTTTGAAGCCGCTTATCCTTCTGGGTCGCGGGGGTGCAAAAAATACATCTGTTATCAAATTGTCAATTCCAAAAAAAAAGTGAGAACCACACATGCACAACAAATGAAAGTACTAAAGAAAGACGTATGTAAAAGACTCACCTTTCCCTCTATAATTGTGTCCCGTTCAAAGTTTTTGGGTAAATCAAGAAACTCAGCTTTACCAATTTCATAAGTAATTTCTATAGATTCAGATTTTTCCATGGAAATGTCTAGAACAAAAATAAGCACGTTACTATATACATAATAATGAAATGCACATTGTTTCTTTATAGTGATCTGCTATTAGTGTGTTTCTCCCTCAAGTATACTTTCCCTACAGTATGTGTGAAGACTCACCTGCTCCTTCCTCTGTCACCGTAACAGTAGCGTCAAGAGAATCTTTCAAATATTGTTCAAATTCAGAACTGATGAAATGCGACATGTTGAATACAGGAGAGGCACATCCATTCTCTTTCATCTACAGGAGAAAAAAAAACTTGTGAGAACTGTCTCATTAGTCAGAAAAACTGTATTAGAAACATACACACCTCTACAGTTTCAACCAGGCACGGTGAAATCATGGCACCACTCCGAGGAAAATACTGTGTAACTTTCCGGCACACTTGCACCAGAGCTTTGCCAGGTACTGGCTGTCCATAAGTGTACCTTCAAAAATATACTGTTTTAAGCTAGGCAGAGAGAATATATACAGTACGGCATTTTTCATATCATACATATACATTCATATACACAGTGTACTTTGTTGTTTGAAAATCATTCTGCAAGAATTTAAAGCAGTGGTACCCAAACTGTGACACATATTCAGGTTCTGACTTTAATCTTGATTTAATTTCATTCTGTTATCTGGCCAAATTCTAACATGAGCATATCTTAGGATGCTAACTTTAATCAAAAGTAAACGCCAGATTTTTGCATAGCACTGTGTGTACAGTCAAGTTGTAGTTAAGATCACTAGAGGGGAGTCAGAGTCAAGATCAAGACCTGGACACATGAAGTCTGAGTCAAGACCAAGGCCAGAAGTGGCTGGTCTTAGTCAGAGAGAAAAAGACAGCACTGAGCCCAGGTTTTTTTTTTTCTAGAATATACAAACAAAAAGAGGTAAGGTGGAAAAATTACATTTGTTTGTGGTTAACTGTAAACTCATTATCATTCATTTTACCTATATATATGTATCATAATTTATAATGTATTTTGTAAAATATATAATTCAGTAATATATATCCTACATTAGGATATATATTATTATTCTCTAAAACAAAATTTAGAACCACCACCTAAAGTCAGCTGAAGTTAAGCCATCATGGCAGGGATCATTCAGATTCTCAACCAGCAGCAAAAGATTTTATTTACTTAATTCACCAGAAGTCTCAAATTCAAATAAACTAATCATGTAGTCTTTTCGAAGGAGGGCCTGTAGAAAAATACTTACCTTATATTTTTCATAACCCAAATATGCACTCATTTACCACATCTTTGTCAATGCTCAGCCAGTTTACTTGCTTATTATTCTATTTTTATTCATGACATGTCTAAGGCAGTGTTTTTTTGTTTCTTTTGGCCTACTGAGCATAGGGCAGGCTTCTTTTGTCCTGTTTTTTGTTCTTTGTTGGGGTTCGTGTTCGAGTTTAGATTTTGTTAGTTTTGGTGCCTAATCTGACGAAGTTCGGGTGGCTCATGTGAATGTCTTTATTCCCTAAACTTTAATACAGATTATTTTGTGTAGTTTTTATTCGTCACGGTGTTGAGCCAGTCATGACATCAATATATGGAGTCCAATAAACAGTGTTCAGAAAACTTCACACAGAACAGCAGACTGGCATGGGACTCTTATTATGACAGCAGTGGTGTTTCTGCTCAATGCAGGTGAAGTTTTTGCAAGTGTAGTGCTGCGAATGAGAGCAGTTAATTCTGCATTCTCAGTAGATTTGTTTCATAATTCGGTTCATTTCTTAATTCTGACATGCTGTAATTACCGCTGTGAGATAAATGAATCAGCCAGGTGGAAGACCAGCAGCTTGTACTTTGAGACCCCTGATGCAGAGAAAGGACTGTTTTTTGTTTAAAGGTTTTGTTGATATTCAATAATGTGTAACGAACACTGGCTGAAACTTTACCCCTAGGTTAGTGTTTCTAACGTATCAACAACCCAAAGTTAAGGGCCTTTTGGCTCCAGCAAGTCTGGAGTTGAGGTGTAAATCTGTCGGCTTAACACCCCCCAACCCCAGACTCAGTCAGATTTACAGCCGAATCAAGAACCAGCTCCCCTCTCCCTTGACCTAGAGGGCAACAGGACAACGCCTCCCTGGGATATTGGCCACATGGCCCTCCAAAGTCCTGTGGACAACTTTATCTTAAGTAACAGAAAGTACATTTCTAAGGTATATGTCCACTTCAAACTGCAATCATTCATTAGAACTCTTTTTAACTAAACTAGACATACCAAAAACTGAACTCGTACGACTTTGGGCGGCAAAATTCCAATGTTCTGAATTCCCTAGGGATCTCAAGCATGGACCCACAGCACCCCCAAGGGGTGAAACTGCAAATTACCACATTACCACCGTAAGGACTTGTGCTTATAAGGAACACGAGAAACTTCTTGCTTTGTCTGCTTGATTATCAACATTTATATAATCTGTAAGCAATACTACTTGTTGTATTAATCTTGTTGTTGGGTAGTACCTAAATATTACCGGTATCTTTTTCTACTATTAAGCGCTAGAAATACGTAGAGTATAACTTTGATAACAGTCAGACCCAACCATTGAATTGCTA
Source organism: Colossoma macropomum (assembly GCF_904425465.1). Taxonomy (NCBI): domain Eukaryota; kingdom Metazoa; phylum Chordata; class Actinopteri; order Characiformes; family Serrasalmidae; genus Colossoma; species Colossoma macropomum. Next base: position 12,635,448 of record NW_023494786.1, on the reverse strand, counting down.
TGAGTTTAGACCATTGACCAATATGTATCCTGAATGTGGTTTTCTTTTCTTTTCTTCCTTTGTTCCTTTCCTTTTATTGTCGATTTTATTTTTCATGCATTGGGTCATGTTCAGATACGATAGTACCTGTGTTCTTTGACATGTTGTGTATCAGGTAACAAGGCTTACACTCTCTCTTAGAAACATGCCTGAATATCCTAGTTGTTCATTCCTTGATTTTGAAAGTTAAACCAATTTGATGATATAGAAATGTTTCTTTTTCTTTGTTTAAACTAGCTGAAACAAAGGAGGCAGTGATTCTGGGGAAGGCATTCCTAAATTATGCACAACCAATCAGAGTTGGAAACAATGAGTAGCTAGTAACCTTAGGTGAGGAGAACCTATCAGCACTCTGGCTCCACCTCCAAAGGGTAGGGCCTCCAGCCGAGCAAAACCAGAGTGCACCGCAAATTTGGGTAGAGATTCCTGCGTTCGGAACAAAGAATAGCTAAGTTTCTAAGTTTGTGCTGGCCTTGGTCAGAAAGGCAGGTCAGAAGTATTAGAACGCTAAATTTTCAGATCTGAAACCTTTGTTTGTTTTGTAACTTGCCTGTTCGTCTACACACCTTAAGTTTAAACCACCCTCAGAGAAGGAAGGTGGATATTTCTTGTCTGGCCCGGGAGAATATATCCATAACTTTCGAGTCTGCTAAAGAGAGGTAGTTAGTTAAATTAGTAACACCAGCCTCAGAACCCTGATTGCAACCTGAACCTCGCCAGCGGAGTGGGAGCAGTTCTGACGCCACAGAGACCCAGCATTGCACCCAGAGCCACGCACTGATCTGTGAACAGATTGACCATCGAAAGGCTGCCCAAGCTCCACCGTCAGACGGCCACGAGACGCCTCCGCCCAATCACTGACGGAAAGGCGCGTGTCTGCACGGAGATGCAGCATCCACGGCCAGTGAGGAGAGGAACCACCGCGTGAGCTCCAGCTTTCGGTCGAGTCTGTCCTGAGACGACCCTGCCTGAAGTCAGCCCCCGACTCCAACGTAAGCTGGCTCCATCAATTTGCAGTCAGGGCCCTGACGCCAATTTATTTAATAAGAGAACTTTTATAGGTACATCCAGCTATCACTTTGTTTTGTTTGGTTTTCTGGTTTTATTTTCTATTGTTTATCATTGAATGTAGTCCAAAAGTAGTTTGATATTTAGCCAATAAATTCCCTTTTCTGAAGCATCCTTGATGCGAGTGTTTTTCTCTCTTGCCCTGATCTGTAGACTTCAAATAAATCCGGGTTACCTCACACCCTCACATAAGGTTCTAGCAATAATAATGTTAAAAATTGCAAAACCCGTTACAAATGCTAAAGCAAAGTTCAGTTTCCAGTTTTCTTAGATGGAGAATTTGCACTTGGCTGGTTTCGACAACAATGTCTGAGTTCACCTTTCCACAAGACAGAGACAAGACAGAGACACAATGTTGTCAAGACCAAGACAAGACTGACTTCATTTACACTCTCAAGACCAGACTTGTGTACCACAACGCTAGTGTAGAGTATCCTACCCTGGCAAATGCTGTTAAATGTCAACATATTAACATGTCATGTCAACAAAGTCATTCTCTACACTGAAATTAGTTTGAAAATTGGGTGGAATTCCCCTTTATTTGATAGAGGTTTCTGCTACATCACTAACACATGCCTAGTAGTATACCATAGTGTGAGAGATAAAGACAAAAGCTGCACATTTCAGTTGCTGAATTGTAATTTGAAAGTTAAAGTTGACTTCTGTTGCATTTTTCAAATCTGCAACATTCAAGTTCATCTTTTCCTTCAAGCCAATGTTTCCCAGCTTCCGTTCTGTTGTCTGTCTGCACTGCACAGTTCATTGTTTTCTCTGCACCTGAGCCACATGACTAGCTAATGATCAAGTCCTTCAGAAGACGAATCTGGAGGGTAAAAGAAGAAAACACTACACTGTGCAGAGCAGAAGGTCTACAGGCCTGGAGATGGAAAGAACTCTTATAAAGCATTCTTGCCAGCCTCTTTGTCAAGTAAATTTTAGCTTATTTACCTTAGTCTTTTGAGCTGGAGAACCACATCTGATGAGAGAAAGCAGGGGCAGTTAAGCAGGTTGGAGGCGGAGGAGTAAGAAGTAAGTGCTGACAAAGGGAGCAACTCATGCACATGGAGAACATCCAGCAGGAAAAGCAGCAGCATGTCCAGAATGTGTGGGAAAACAGGAGCAGCTATACACCCCTAAGGATAAGGTTTAGTTTTGACTGCCCATCCCTTTACTCCCTCTGTGTGGCCCACTTTCCTGTTCTATTCGGTCTCTGCGTAATGGTAAAAAAACGCTCTGTACATTTTATTGTGTGGGGTGTTTTTACAGTGCTCAAAACTGATCTGGTAGTTACAGACATACTTGATCAGGAATTTGTCTGTATGATCATTATAAATGATTATTTGTCATTACTCTGGTTAATTGCATGCTAACTGCATCTTAAATTCTTTATCTTTAATTTTGTATGTGTTTATTTGTTTTTATTTTTTAAGCAAACGCTCCCAATTTAAAAAAAAAACATTTGCATAATTCTGTCACTGAGATGTAATCAGTCATTTAGAGTGGTTTCTTTACAGAGATGAGAAATGCTGGCTTAAAAGAAGAGATGAACTTGAATCATGCAAATTACAAAAAAAAATAAAAAATAAACAGAACCCACTTAAACTCTCAAATTTACAAGTTAGCACCTGAAATATGCAGTTTTCGCATTTATCTCTCACACTATGATATACTACTAGGTCAAAGGTTGGCAACCCAAATCATTTTGTCCTTTCAACAGAAATCAAACCACATGGGGATTTGATGTCCATTTTACCATCTTGGCTGTAAATATGTCTCAGTAAATACTAATGTACTAAAACAAGCAGACTTTGCTCTGCTTTAAGCTTTAGCTCAGCTACAGTTGCTTTTCTCCTGCAGGAACTTCTCCTCAAAAGTGCGATAGTTTCTTGTAAAATGTATCTTAACATTCAATTTTTAACGAGGCTGAAGTCGCTTCTCATTCACCAGCTTCTTGTTCGAATTTTCCTGTTCCACCTTAAATGGTGCCTGAGGTGGCAGAGTGTAACTGCTGCACCATTTAAGGTGGAACAGGAAAATTCGAACAAGACAGTTTGACATTTTTTCAGTGTAACTGCAAAACTGCAGTGTAAACATATCAGGAAACCAGCTGGAGTACTTTTTACTGTCTTTTCGTTAGCTATTAGCTAGGCGAGATTTCTGTCTGCGTTGCTATGTGACCAGCAGTCTGCGTGCCAATTTTCAGGGTTAAAGGTTGGTGAATTAGCATTAACTCCAGCATTTAAGACCATTTATTGTTAAAACTGTGCTAGAATGATCAGCAGAGCTTTATTCTACTACAAACTTACCTAAAAGTATAATCCTGCCACCACAGGCCAGTAAAAGAGCCACATGTTGCCGACCCCTGTATTAGGTGTACAGTGATGCAGCAGCAATCTCTTATAATTAAAGCGTAAATTCACTCAATTTTCAAAAAATCTGTATAATTCAATCTTAGAGATGTAAACAAAGTCATTCAGAGTGTTTTGATGTGAAATAGTTCATTGCAGAAAAACGTACAGACTCAAATTTCTTTATAGTGGTGGTGATGTCACAAAACTTTCTCATAAAATTTTCATAAAACAATGCCTCAAGGCATCAAGCTTTGTGTTTATAATCATTTGGTGTGACTGTAAAAGGGTTGGGACACTAAAACTGATCACCAAATAAAATAAGAGACTAAAATAAAGGGCAGTTATTTCAGTTTCTGTTTTATGTTTGTGATTCACTCTTGAAACCATCACTTACTTTGCACAAACCTCAATCTTCAGTTCCTCCTCACCAACACTCTGTTTTTCAGGCACTTTCGTTGTAATCTCAAACCTGGGTAAAACTAAAAGTCCAAATCGATTTAGTATTGCAGACAATTGCACAGCTTACCTCATTGTCAGTAGAAAAAATAATGTAATGCTGTCACTTACCATACTTGTTCACTTTAAAGTTATGTGTGATTGACCTATCCCCAATGTTAGCCTTCAGTTTATACAGGCCCTCAGGAGCTTCAGGATTCAGCTTGTGTGAAAGCTGCACTATCAGGCCTGTTGAGGACATATTTGTCCACTGACCGATCCTGTTACCATTATTATCCTGTTTGGTTCCATAAAAGATTTAGTTTATTTAATTGCAATGACAGTATGAAAGAAGCACTGAACAAGGGTTAGGAAATTTGTAATACAATGTGTGGATCCATCTTACCTCAAGAGTCAGTATGCTGTACTATAAAGGAGAGTAAGACTGAGCATGAGGTTTTTTTTTTTATCCTTTTGAAAAAGAAACTATCAAAACATCTCTAAAATCCTTAAACATAATAAAAAAGAGCAGAACATCTTCAGCACAAAAGAGTGGGTAAAACTTTACTAAAGTGCTTATGAAAATGACATTGTACGATGCTTATGAGCAATTAAATGGAAATACATAATAAACACACAATCACTCTTTCTAAATGTATTGTTCGATTTAATTAAAGATCACAAAATTTCTTCCCTTACCTCTTGTTCAAGTGGGACAAAATCAGCATCCAGAGTGACAACTCTGAAATTCACTGTAAATGGTAAGTAAATGTCAGATTTTAAACTGCACATTGAGTAACAAACATGTTTCCATTAAAGGAATACTCCAGCACTAAAACTTGGACTCTGTCTCTGGGGTGGAGCACTGCACAGCTCCAGCCCTCAGTTCTGCTGCATCTGTAAAATAGTCAGTTTCTAAAAACAATAATTTCAATGTGTCTACCTGTACTAGAAAAGAAAGCCTGTTAACATTAAATACACTAATAGTAAAAGCAATCTGGCAGTTTCTGAATTTATCAGTACAGGTTTACTCCTTCAGGAAAGCTCTCTGTAAATATGTGTATAATTAGCTTTTCCAGGGATGAGGCTAGGATAATGGAGGGAAGAATTTGTGGCAATACGGTGTTAGTGTAGTGGTGTGGAGGGGATTTTTACAAAATCTCCTGATTGAGCATGCATACCAGAAAGCATTAGGGAAGGTGAATGTGACCTCATTTTGGTTACAGTGTTCAAAAGTCTGAAAAAACAAGTTCATTCCTTTGCCAGAGTTTAATCCTACATTCGTACTTGCAGTGACCTTTCGCCTCTTGTCGCCTAAATAGGCCCTTTTCACATTTCCACATTTTTTCTGCTGGAAGTACTGGTTGCAGGGTTACACTGCTTCCACTAAAACAACATTAATAGTGATGGTCTTTGTGGAAACTGTCTACAGTGGCATTATGGAGCATGACGACGCCCTGTCGGTATGTGTGCATGTTTAGCTTTTTGCCAACTAGTTCAGTGTTAACAAGCTGATTCAACATCTCCAGCTATCATGGCTCAATTTGGTTATAGTTATTTCCAACAATTATTTTTTTTTCACTCTGTAGCGTTAGCTAACGTTATCGTACCCTGATAGCTGTGAAGGAATTATTCTGCAAAGCATTTACGTTCTTTATTCAGCTTGGACTAAGGCTGGCGTACACCACATGACTTTTAAAATCTTAACAGATTAACGAGGTTAGGCTACAAATAAAAATTTAAACTCTCAGATCTCCTCAGAGATCATATGACACAAACAAAGCTAAACTTACGGGAGCTGATTAAAATGAGGTTGAGAAACACTGATATTAATATGAGAGTTGGAGAAATATTTCACTACAAACTGGCAGCTGACTTGAAATTGTAAAGAGAGCGTCTTGACTTCTGGATCCATACATTATAAACATGATAACAACTCTTATCTTCCTGTGTTTTACACGCAGCTGCTCTGTCTCTGCGCTCCGCTGTTCGAACTCATCTCTTTGCCTGTTTCTCCACTCTTCTAGCTCTCTGATTGGCTGCTGTTTAAATCACTCACTTCATCTTTGACCTTCTCACACTAAAAATAATTCGTAAATATCAAACATGTCTGATAACATCGGAGGACCTCCAGTCACTTCGATCAGAGGGCTAAAGATTCACTTGTTCTTCCTCTCACACTACCAGATCATCCGTGCCGTCAGGCGCTTTTGATCAAGCTCCCAACATGGAAAATCGCTTCAGACTGCAAAAATTTGCCGCAAGGGGTAAACTGGGCATAAAATCGGGCAAAAAATAATGTAGTGTAGGCCCAGCCTAACACATTGTTGTATGTTTGGTGCTCCCCAACAATTCTGAATACACTCTCAAATTTCAACCTGGTAAAATGATACACTTTCCATGCTGAGTTCAAGTGACATGAAGGCCAGTATTTCAGTATATTCGGTTAATAATTATCTGTAAGGAAATAACGGAATTTGTTTAAGTGGGTATTTACGCACTTCCTTTCCTTGTAAGGAAGGGACTATCGCTCATCGCTTGTGGGCGTCTCTGAACTCCAGCTGACCGCTGGTTGGCATTATTTCTCTTACAGGAACCAAAAAGGGGACATAACATTTCACAATATTATAATAGAGCTTCTGCTGTTTTCCGTTTCTAACAACCAACTGATTAGGCAGCTGGTTGTTTTCACAGACACATATCTAGGACCCAGCTTGACATTTTTTTCTCACAAAATTGGTCCCTCCTACTGTATATCTGGAACTTAAAACATGATTGGTTGATTCCTCTGTCACTTCCTAATTATGCTGATGGTTAATCTAACACGTTAGGTCCTCTCTTCAGCTCTTAAAGTTCTAATCAATAAGAGAGCTCACTAAGCTTCATCTACCTAGATACCACAAATCAAAACAATTCTTTACTGGCCAATTTTCCACTTAACATTTGAAGAATTCAAACCTTTTGTTTCCATCCAGAACTTAACACTGAAACAAGGGTAGTACTGTAACATTTATAGAGTTTATAAAACAAGCATGATTCTACAGAATGCAAATGAACTAAAAGTTACAGATATGTATTTTTTAGTTCCAGAAAACATACACCCCTCCCTGCAGGCCTGGAAGGCCCTACGGTGTACCCCTCTGAGATATTCACATTTTCAAATGATCATTCACAAAATTCAGCAACTGCCCAAATGAGTTTCAACTAGGGCTGGGCGATAAAACGATAACAATAAGTATCGCGATAAAACTTTTCCTTGATAGAGCGATAAGACAGGTTCAATACATTTTCGATATAATTCACCATTCTCACACTTCCACGTTTTAGCAAAAGCCTTGTGCCGTTTTCTACTGCAAGGAAAGCGACACTACTCTGCTGTCGCCAGGAGAGGGCGCACTTCCGAATTTTTTGACTTGATTAGAGAGGGAGGGGGCCACGAGTAAAAAAAAAGGGTCGCCAAATATACTTTAGCAACGGCTGAAACGCGGAGTTATACATTCCCTGTTTGAGTGGAGCGACCGACGATCTGTTCTCCTGTGACCGAGTGTGAGTGATGAGGTCAGTGGTGTAACTGTACTGTCCTACAGTGAACTCACCTCTTTCCATGCATCCTAACAACTTTAGCGGTGTTAAATCACGTCTACAACGCCGTGTTACAGCGCCAAACCGTCATATTTTAGTATTAGTGCATTCCTAAGCAACGAAAGTGAAAGAAAGAAGTGGGTTCATGTAAATTACAGCCCTGATTTAAACAAAAGTAAACTGAGGAAGCTGTGAGGCATTGGGAAGCGGGAGAGCGCTATCTTTCCAGGCTAGCTGTTTTTAGCTGCTGGCTAATTGAAGCAGTGCTCCATCACCCCACAGCACGGTTAATTGATGATACGGTAGATCAAACATGACACAAAAGCACCGCTTTCAGTTTAAACATACCTAAAAGGAGAACTCTGTGACTGGTGTGAGAGATTCACACGGCAGATAATGCTTCTGCACAGCGTACGTCAGATATACTGCGGTTCACCCCTTAAACTACTACGATAGCATAGAGAAATCCAGTCGTTGCTAGCTGGTGTCTGAATACTGTGATATGCTCTGACATGGATGTGGTGGGAGTGACCGCAGTGACCTACCGAACCGAGTTGACGTTGTTGAGAAACTAAAGAGTTTAGCACTGTTGTTGGCCACTTGTTTAGCATGTGTAACGGGGTAGCCGAGCGCTCGTCACCAGACAGCTAAAAATAATCTGTTTTCTTTCTTAAACAATGACTATTACAAAAATTGCAGCTGTGCTTTTCCAGCTGATAAAAACAGCTCAGAAACTTTCTCCCACTCTTCCATGACAGATTAGTGAAATGTTTGCCGAGTGTTTATCGTGATCCGGCCATAAGTGATAGTTTAAAACCACAATTAACCACCCAGGAGCAAAATCAGCCTTCAAACGTGAAAGAAATAATGATTCGACATTTACCGCGATATGTATCGATATCGAACGATATGAATTTTGTTTATCGTGATAACGTTTTCGGCCATATCGCCCAGCTCTAGTTTCAACTCAACTACAAGTTATGTGTTCTGTTAAGAGGAAACTCTTCAAAATGATAACCATACAATATGATACAGCTGTAGCAGATAGAGATTACATTGAAAAACGATGGAATACTCTTTTACCAGTGTTCTGAAAGTGTTGAGTCACAGTGCAGAAATTATGAATTACCTGTTTGTCCAGGGTTGTAGATTGGTTTATCAGTCTGAATGAATGTCAGTGGGTTGTAGGATTTAAACATAACTTTTCGTTTCTCTGTCATCTCAAAACTTTCACCTTTGACTTCCACTCTAATCTCCTGCACTGACTGACCTCCAACCTGTGGAGCCTGTAGGAATCATGTTACATGTTGAGATATTTTCCATTTTTAGACATATCAAACACTAATAACACCTAAAAGTAAAAGATGTTTTCTGACCTTAAACTGAGAGCAGCGGTGAAATTCTTCCTCCACTCTCTCCTGTAGAATTATTCTGTTCTGGTTGTCATGAACCAGATAAATGCTCATTCGCAGAGTCTCATTAGGCTTCAGAAGACTCGTACACAGTGTAGCCTCAGATCCAGACTCTATCACTGCAGGAAACGTCACCATGAAATACCTAAAGGTAAAAAGCAGTAACTGACAATTCAGAGATTTAAAGTGAAACATTAAAAGACACCACTGTACAAAAATCTGAGTAAAACTGAGTGCTCAACTAAACCTAGCAATCATTATTATTGCAAAACTGTGGACTGCGTGCCTCAGAGTACACAGAACGCCTAAGTAATCAGGACTATAAGAGGCCCAAGGCAAGAATGTATTTTGAAATTCCCCTTCCAGGTGAACTGGACCAACTCATTTCAGTATTTGTTAACTTAATCTGGTAATGCTTAATCCACAAGCGTTCAGCTGTGGTTTTACCTAAAATTTCAACACACAACAAACAATTTCCAAAACACAAGAGCTCGTAGGCTGCTAACATAACCAAAATACTGACAAAATCACTTACATTATAAACCTATAAAGCCTAAACCTCATAAAAGAGTGTGCTTACTTGACTGAAATAAAACATAGGTGAGGTTACCGCACAGACCAATGCAAAGCTGATGTTATTTTTAAATCTGTTTCTGTCTTTGGAAATAAGTAGAAAGCTGTCAGGGTATTGAGTGTCTTTTATAAGACTCCCCTGGCACATCATCTGAAAATATCTTCAAATTTAGAAACTTTAAATATTGAATGTAAGTTTAACAAGATAATGGAAATAGAAAAAAAATGAAAATCAAACAAAATGTGTGTGTGTGTGTGTGCTATGTAATCAAATGAGCCATATATACAAAATCACAGCATATAAATATTACAATATGCCACAGAAAAGGCTACTACATTTTGCACCAACAGACATCTTTTCAAGATTACTCACAGTCCTGACGTTTGTCCATACACAGAGAGAAAAAGGAAGAAGGCTAACAATAATCCCTCCTGTACAAGAAATCCACGGACCACCATGATGAAGTCTGGTCACCAACACCAGGTTAAGAAGCTTGTCTGCCTTTTTAAAAGGTCATTCAGCCCACAGGAGGTTCTGTCTAAATATTAAATATTTGGACTCATCACCTCATTAATGATTAATCCTTTTGAGCAATATATTTTAGTCACACTGAAAACTGATAGCATGAGCAAAAGCAGTGTCCAAATCAACAGAGGTGGAGCCAGCAAGGGGGTGGGAAGAGGGGGGGGGGTTTGCTGCATAACGAGGAAACCAGGTTGTCATGCCACAACACTCAAACAACCTGGCAAGAAATCATCATTGCTAAAGTGAAAGGAAGGAAAATAAACAAAAAAGAGCTCACTTTACCTGTCACTGCTTTCATTAACTCATTCACTTTTTTTCTTTGAGTCAACGAACACTGACCAAAAGAAAAGTGACCATCAAGCAAGGGGCAGAGAGCATTCAACAGATGATAAAATGACCATACATGTGAACCAGGATGAGAAAACAGAAGACAAAAAGAGAGGCAATGTGATCGTAGGTGAAAATGAAAGATTTGACAATATAAATAAAATATGTTACAACAAAATTTATCTGTCCAGCAAAAATACATTAAGATTAGTTTTTGCGCACATAGTGCGTCATGGTTTATGCACCCTATACAGCAGCCTTTCTGTGAAGCATGCTCACTTAAAAAACAATCGACCTGAATAGATAAGAAAACCTCTGGCTGTCTAAACATCTGCTAAAGGACATGATCTATTAATACGTACCAAATGGCCACGCTAACTGTGCTGCACTTAAAATTGGTAATATAAATACCAATATAAAAATCATTCAACCCACCAAAGTCATTTTTTCATGGCGCATTCTTTACACTTTTTAATCTCCAAAAAAAACATTTCCATAAGGTGTTCATAAGCTTTGACATCTCTTTAACTGTAATCTCTCTAACTGACATCTCTCTAACTGTAATCTCTCTAACTGACATCTCTCTAACTGACATCTCTCTAACTGTAATATTTAACCATTTCTGACGTGCAAACGCTGCCAGCTCATTAATGTTCCTTGGTTTCCGTACCGCCACACCCACCAAAGATTTTCACGATTAATAAAGGCTCAAATCTGAACGGGAGACGTCGGGTTAGTAAAGGTTAGCCGGAATGAACCGATCCTCTAGCAGAGCTACTAACTTAGCCTAAGCTTCCGCGTACGTGGGTTAGTTAGTTAGCTTAGCTAGCGTTAGGTTAGCTAGCTAGCTAGCAACTCTAAACAAGTGTACACACCAGTTTATTACACCAGAAATTCGGCACCGTCCCACTTTAAAAAGGCACTAAAAAGTACCTTTCACATAATTTGTGAGACCAAACAGTCATCTAAAAGAGTTCACTCGCTAGCCTGCCAACATTTTATAAAATGGCTAGCTAACTAACTAACTTTACTGTTAACAAATGATGCTTATTTTCGTTTTGACACACGAACAGTTCAACATTCACAAATTATAGGATTACGTTTGAAGAAATATTCGACTAAAAACAATTGAAAAAAACAACAATTTACTCACCAAATGCGTTTTGACACCTTCAGAAATTTCCAGAAGCGGCTCTAAGCGCGAGTTCCCGCCTCCGCGGTGAAACGTTGGGACTCGGACCTCAATACGGGTAGAATCTGCCCTCCTCAGTACGGGTGCGATCTGTCCGTATGTCTTTTTATGAAAATTGTGAACTTGCACAGTTAAATTGTGTATTTTCTTCATAATATAATGATAAAATTAAAGTTATGTACTGTTTCTTGATTTAAAGTATCTATTATGGTAAAATACTATTTTGGATTTTATAGTGTTTTACTGTTGCTATTTGATAGTTTCTCACTGTAATACAAACTTTTTTACAGCATTGTTAAGTATAGTCTCTGCAGAAGGCAGTAGGGAGGTTGACAAATGGAATAAGGCAAGAAGACTTGGAAAAATGGTCCACCACTATTAAAATGGTGAAAAAAAACCCTGACTGAGGTAGGTCTGTTATAAAGTCTATGAATAAATGTGATCAGGGTCTTTGTGGGATGGGCATAAGGTTACCTGCTGGAGCTTGTCTAGGCAACTTGGCAATACACTATATGGACGAAAGTATTGGGACACCTGTACATTACACCTACAGGAGATTTTTGACATCCCATTCTAAATCCATAGGCATTAATATGGAGTTGGTCCCCACTTTGCAGCTATAACAGCTTTCACTCTTCTGGGAAGGCTTTTGAAGTGTGTCAGTGGGAATTTTTGTCCATTCATCCAGAGCAGCATTGATGTTGGATGAAAGGGCCTGGCTTGCAATCTTCACACAGTATCACAGGCCTACCTAACCAAATGGGGACAGAACATTTATTATGCTGCATTCCTGGGATAATGAAATTTGATTTGTTTTTTTGTGAGCACTGTCACTGTATTATGGCCAATCAAAATCTGCCAAGCTACATGCTATTTTCTCAACCCTCCATTCACTGCTCAGCAACCGCTGCTATGCGCAATTGCTTGACTAGCGTTGGGGCATTGAGGTCTGTGGAAGTTTTAGAATTTAGACTCCCAGATAGTGAAGCATGATTTGTCACAGAATACATTTCCACTGCTTCAGTGTCCAGTGGTGGCGTGCTTTACATCACTCCCCCCTATGCTTGGCATTGTGCAGCTGCTCAGCCATAGAAACCCATTTTGTGAAGCTACTAATGTGCACATCTTTTGCTGATGTTGCTTCCAGAGGCAACATGGAACTCTTTATTGAGTGATTCAACAGAGGATAGGCACTGTGCACTTCAGCACTCGGCGGCCCCACTCTGTGAGTTTGCGTGATCTACCGCTTGGCGGCTAAGCTGTTGTTGCTCCTAGGTGCTTCCATTTCACAATAATAGTACTTACAGTTGACGGCGGCAGGACAGAAATTTCGCAAACTGACTTTTGGCAGAGGTGCCATGTTTAAAGTCACCGAGCTCATCAGTACAATCCATTCTACTGCTAGTGTTAACTGTAAGGCTATGTGCTTAATTTTATCCACCTATTAGCAATAGGTGTAGCTGAAACACCAGACCTCAATAACTAGAAGGGGTGTCCACATACTTTTGCCTATATAGTGTATATGTATACACATGATCAGATTAATGATTGAGTAAAGCCTTTTGGCTACACTGCAGCCTATTATCATAACATAAAATGTGCAGAAGTGGGTTTTCTATAGAGGATTTGCAAAGTGAAAATCGGAACATATTTGTAACATATTTTATGTTATAACATGTAACTTATTTTAGCACATAGATTACCCTTTAAAACGGTTTATAACAGCAGCACATATTTTGTTTGAAGGTCATATTTATTTCAATGAAAAAGAAAACAAACATCTGATTAAGATCAAATAAGATCAGGATAAAACAAGCAACCATGTCTTTTCTGTGTCTCGTACTGTGAGGCTGCAGATCTGAGAGCTCACACACAGGGGAAGGAGTACTCTGTCTCAGACTGGTCACCTGAATGAAAGAGGATGTTCAATCAATAAATGAAAGCAATACAATTCCAGAAATAGTGTAAGAATCATGTAACCCAGGGAAATCTTACTTGTTTGGTAGTAATCATAAACTTTGATCACAGCTGGTTTGAGGTTCTTGACTGGAAGCAGCTGTTTAAGATGTAGCTGATAATTCATAGGAGAATTTCTTGGGACCTGTTGAGCACAAAGCACATACCGTCCTGTAAAAGTGCTCCTATATATGTGCACAGTTTGCTGTGAAACTAGTGTTTATATGTTTTTGTGTCGCTCTGGATATGCAAAAGCGTTTTTAATTTGCTGTTCTCAAAGATGATTATCACTTACATTCATAAAGCCTACCAGAAGAATAAAATAGGAAAGTCCTAAATCAAAGTATTTATTAATCAATGATTACTGTGTATAAATGTCCACAATAACTGAGAAGTATTTAACTGTGTTCATCTCTCACCTCTTTCACATACATAATAACATGGTCATCTTTGGAATCGACTCGTTCCACAAGTGGGCGGTATTTTAGCTGAGGAAACAAGATATTTACTTCTTGGCAATGATTTATGAAACATTTGAATAGCAGATTGTTTATTAATCTTTCAAAACTACTTACATCACTGGGATCTGCTGTGAATCCTGATAAGATCTTTATATCCACTATGACCATGTTAGTGCTGCTTAATTCCCCACTATATCTGTATAGAAATGATAATAATAATAAATAAAATTTAGCCACCAGTTAGTTAGTCACCAAGTTAGAATCATATACAGTAATAACTGGTACTACAACTTAAAATAATCACTGGGCAAAGAATTCTGCAGATATCAAATGTAGCTGTGTTTAAATAAACTTACAATATATTGTTATGATTGTAATAATTTTTTCTTTGACTAAAAATGTATTTTTATTATCTGCAGTTATTCCCAGTTTCCTTATATTAGGTGTAAGTTATCATTGTCTTTTAATCAAAAAGACACTCTTACGTGACTGTGAAGTTGATGGACAGAGTGTATCCAAATGATTTTGTACAATTTCCATCAGTTTTAGCCTCGATGCTCAATGTATTGGTTTCAGTAGGAGTGGGAATATTGTAGAAAAGCGCCACCTGTATTTGAGGATAAAAGAAATTAAACCAGAGATACAGTGAATAAACAAAATGTCTCTTAAAGCTGCATTATATAGCTCATTTTTAATATTTAACCACAAAGAGATCTGCAAAAAAAGCATTTGTTCTAAAAACTGTCACTGTAGAAACTGTCACAAGAAACTGGAAATCACAGTTGTACTTTGCCTTTACTTTGTTGCCACATATGCAGCCTTCTACAAAGACTGATGACCTTGCATTGCATTTAAATGGGTCTGTATCTATTTTGCATGCAGCAAACTGATGTTGAAATTAAATAATGAGCTAAGTTTCAGCTTAAATCTGAGGGAATTACATCCAAATTAGATGAACAGTGTAGTAATTACAACCATTTGCATACATAACCCCCTCATTTTTTATTGCCTCATAATTGGATAATTGGCTGCTCAGCTGTTCCATGGCCAGTTGTGTGTTATTCATTATTCCACTTCCAAGTAAGCAGACAGAAGGTGTAGAGTTGATTTCAAGTGTGACATTTGCATTTGGAACATTTACAGTTAACAGATGCTGTTAACTGCTGTTAGGCTGAAAAATCAAAATAAACCCATGACAGCAAAAACCTTAGCTGTGGCCAAATAAATTATTTGGTATAACCACGGAAAACAGCTGTGGTGGATGACAGAAGAATTCATTTCCTAGTAAAGAAAACCCCCTACACAACAGTTGGCCAGATAAAGAACACCCTGCAGGAGGTAGGTGTGTCTGTGTTCAAGTCAATAATCAATAGAAGACTTCACCAGAGTAAATAAAGAGGGTTTACTAAAGAATGAAAATCATTGTTAAGCCTGAAAAACAGAAAGACCAAATTAAAGTTTGCCAAAAAACATTTTAAAAAGCCAGTATAGTTCTGGAAAACATCGTATGGACAGATGAGACCAAGATCATCTTGTTCCGGAATGATGGGCAGATAAGAGTATGGAGAAAGCATACTACTTGTCAAGCATGGTGGAGGTAGTGTTATGGCATGGGCATGAAATCTAAGTGTAAATCATCGATTCTGATGAGCATTTACAAAGTGTTTAAACAATGCTATATTTACAAAGCGGCCAACCTTTAATAGCACCTAATTCTCCTGTTCCCACACCTTTTTACGCTAAAGTTAGTTAATGAAAACGTTATTACATTGTGAAATTAAATTGGCAAAGACTGTTTTCATAGGACGAGCGATAACAGTGAGAGAAATCAGAATAAAGTTACTGGGAGAAATGATATGAAAGAGACCATGCTAGCTCCATGCTATATATGGAGGATATGGAGAAAAACACTACAACGCAGTGGCAGTTGTGCAGAACTTTCTTTTGCTGTGCTCTGCTGGTGCCTGAATCAAACTGCGTGTTACATTGCTGTGAAAAAGTATTTGTCCCCTTCCCAATGTCTAATATTTTTACATATTTGACACAATTTAATTTTTCAGATCATTAAACTACATTTAATATTAGACAAAGATAACCCAAGTAAACACAAAATGCTGTTTTTAAATGATGACTGAATGTCTGCCCATTAGTTTGTGACCTAAAGCTCAAGCACAGCTGGATTATGCAGCAGGACAATAATACGAAGGACACAAGCAAGTCCATCTCTGAGTGGCTCAAAAGAAACAAAATTAAAGTCTGAAATGGTCGAGTCAAATTCCTGACTTGAATCCCATTGAGGTGCTGTGGCAAGACCTTAAAAAGACTCATCATAAGTTATCGCAAATGTTTGATTGTGGCCAATCAGATTCAGGAGTAGCCAGTGGCACACTGACCACACCACTGGCTTCATCACTTCATACTAGACAAACTGACCTGCACAGACACACAGGTGGAACCCTCCACTGAAATGCTGTATTTGCCAGGAATGTCCTGCAGTGGCCTCTCCTGGTACAGTAACTTATTATTCTGGTTCACATCAAAGTGGTGACTCTCTTTATCTGCTGACTGCACAGTTACTGTGCTGGAGCCATCTGAGCTGAACACTTTGGTGGAGTACAGAGCCAGAGCCTGGAGGGCCACCACTGTGTCCTGATCCAAACACAATAACAAAAAGGAATTATATATTGACAACACAACACTGCTTTCTATGTCTATGTATTATGAGACCAGAAAAGAAAGAGTTAGAAAAAGGGCTGAAATTTATTTCAGTACCTGAGTAGAGGAGAAGCCTCCATAGGGATTCTGCTGCCTCACCAGCCAGCTGACAATCCTGTTAGCATAGCCCAAATCAGCAGCAGTGATCTCAGCTGCGGTGAGAACAGCTAGCAGAACATAGGAGCTAATCTCCACTGCCAAGGAGTCAGAGTCATCTGATGCTGACTGAGACCAGTGAAGGCCACCGTCTATACACAAAAACACAAGAAATATAATTCAAATAAGCTTAATCTAGAGATAATAATAAACGATTCATAATCTTATGAGTCCAAGAGCAGAGCATTATAGTTATAGTAAATGTGTCTTCACCTTTTTTAATATTCATAATTGCTTGACTCTAGTTTAAAAAAACAAACAAACAAAAAAAGCTATGATATTTTATGTCACCTTCTTCTTCTTCTGTGAGTTCATTTCTGAGGTGCTGAGCAGAAATCTAATTATTGTCTGACTCCTGTAGACTCAGAGTTTTACCTTTATCTGATTATCAAGTGCATATAAACACATTGAACAAAATCTTCTACACACTCAATAACATTACCAGTTATTCTCATCATTCCATACCTCCTGATATGGCAATACTATCCAACTTCTTTAGCAGCTGCACTCGTGCATCATTCTCTCCTGCCAGACTGAAAGTGTAGGCAAGCAGTGCAGTGCCATAGGTGTTTGTCAGGTTGCCAATAGAGGACTTTAGACACAATAATCCTTTACTCACATCAGGATCCTGAAAAGAAAATATAAATTAGGGTGAAGAAGAAAATACAATAGTTTGGAAGTCTTTCCAGGCTCAGATATATGGTGAAATAAAATAGGGAAAAGTCAACTCCACACTAATTCACAAGGACCATTTACAAAGGAAGTTCTGATTTAATTACCCATGTGCATTCATGACTGAAACGACACAGAGATAATGTCCTATGCTCCCAAAATTTTTGTGTCATGTTTGAGATTGAATGCTTCATGTAATTTGGATGTTTACTTTCCAAATTCTAAAGCTGTGAAGCACAGCAGTCTAACACTGTATCCTAACTGGGTGGCTTCTGCTTGGAGCCAGAAGACCAGACACTCCTTTTTACAACTGTGGTAGGACTGATATAGGAATAGGAACATGGAGGAGATAGGGTGGTGGTGGTGGGATTGCAAAAACTTTGACACAGAAAACAGAGTGTAGGAATGAAAATTTGTAGGGCATTAGACTGGAAGGAGGGGGGTTTCAGACGTGGTCCTCCTCCTAAACTTGCTACGTATCCTCATCAATCAGTGACACAAAATAAAATTCAAGCATTTTGGCAGTTCCTCTCCAAACTGTTTACTGGAAGTGTCGGAGAATTTTCTTTTTCTACTTGATGGAGGAGTTTCTCCTTTTTCATTTCAAGGTGGAATCTTAGAGTGGCTCAAAGCATCCAAAATAGAAACAGGGCATCCATCAAAAATGAGCTCAGCTCATTGAGCTCTGCTACTCGCAGCTGGTGTAGACAGCTTTATTGATAATAATCAATAAATATATCAAAATTGGTTTTATCATTGTCACTCACTGTTAGGACAAAGTGTGAAAGACATAAGATGGTAGAGCAAGTGTCACATTAAACATTCTGGCTTATATTATGATAATTACAACCCCAGTTCCAAAAAAGTTGGGACGCTGTGTAAAATGTAAATAAATGTAAATAAATACAGAATGCAATGATTTGCAAATCTCATAGACCCATATTTTATGCACAATAGAACATAGAACACATATCAGATGTTGAAAGTAAGACATTTTACCATTTCATGAAAATATTAACTCATTTAGAATTTGATGGTCTACCATTGTGTAGCATCCACTCTTCTTTTAACAACAGTCTGTAAACATCTGGGAAGTGAGGAGAACAATTGCTGGAGTTTTGGGAGAGGAATTTTGTCCCATTCTTGTCTGAGGTAGGATTCTAGCTGCTCAACAGTCCTGGGTCTTCTTTGCTGGATTTTTCATTTCATGATGCAGCAAATGTTTTCTATTGGTGAAAGGTCTGGACTGCAGGCAGGCCAATTCAGCACCTGGTTCACTGTTCACTGTGTTCACAGACAATGATTTCTGGAAATGTTCCTGAGCCCATGCAGTGACTTCCAGTTCAGAATCATGCCTGTTATTAATGCTGTGCCATCTGAGAGCCCAAAGATCATGAGCATCCAATATTGACCATCAGCCTTGTCCCTTGTGTACAGGGATTTCTCCAGATTCTCTGAATCTTTTGATGATATTAGGTACTGTAGATGGTGGGATATCCAAAGTCTTTGCAATTTTGTGTTGAAGAACATTTTTCTGAAATTGTTCTACAATTTTTAGACTGTTTTTCGCAGATTGGTGAACCTCTGCTCATCTTTGCTCTGAGAGGCTCTGCCGCTCTAAAGTGCTCTTTTTATACCCAGTCATGTGAGTTAGTTGAAAAGTGGTTATTTAGTTGTTTTTTATTAGTAACACTTACTTTTTCAGCCTTTTGTTGCCCCTCTCCCAACTTTTTTGAGATGCGTTGCTGCTATCAAGTTCTAAATGAGTTAATGTTTTTCATGAAATGGTGAAATGTCTCACTCTCAACATCTGATATGTGTTCTATGTTCTACTGTGAATAAAATATGGTCTAAGAAATTTGCAACTCATTGCATTCTGTTTTTATTTACTTTTATTTACATTTTACACAGCGTCCCAATTTTGGAATTGGGGTTGTATAATAAGCTTTTTGCCTGTCATCTGTATTAAATCTTTTTCAATGCGAACTGAAGAAGAGTTCAGGAGAACAATGGTTTGCAGACCTGACATCTTTATTTAAAGCACAAGAATCTCAAGAAAGAAACTTAAGAAAAGGGAATAACAACTACTACAAGAAAAAAGAACAGAAAATAAGAAAATTAAACAAATTCCAGCACCTCCATAAGGAAAATAATCACGTGGATATAAGGTCATAATTTACACAGATTAGTCAGTGTTCTTACCTCTATTGTATGGCCCAATTCAAGCAATGATGCAGTGATGTAAGCAGTCATGGTCACATCATCATTTACACCACCCTACAATACATTGGAATGGCAGTCAAAATAGAAACCAATTTATTTCATTTACTCAGTACTTAAAAAAAAACATCTAATAACTCACCTTCATTCTGTTGTTGAATAGTCGTCCTTGTCTTATAAAACAGCCGTCTGGTCTCTGCTTACTTATCAGCCATTTCTTTGCACTGTCAATTTTTTGTGGATCAATGAAGATGTAATGCTGTGCTTTGCCAAAGGTCCTCAGAACAAAAGCAGTTAACCTGGTGGTAAAGATAGATCTGTATTGATATTGAACATATCTGAAAATGATTATTTGTGAAGCATTTTTGTTACTATCAGCTGCATAAATTAATTGTCCCACCATGTATTCCCCTCTCCTCTACCAAATGTGCTGTAGGCACCATCACAATGCTTGTAGTTCAGTTGCCTCTGATATCCTGTGTAAAGGCAAATGATTTTTATCTTGGTCAGTTCAGCAGTTCACAGTCTACTCATGATGGCTAAGATTAATCATCAAGATAAGACCTCTCACCGCTCTTAAGGAAACCTGTAGCTCTTTCACGGATGGCTGCAGTGAGCTGTCCAGTGTTCTCGAGGTACTGAAGAATGTAGATGTTGGGGGAAAGAATAGCAATGTTTTGTTCTCCACAGCCATATGGCATCTTCAGCAGTCCATCAATATTCTTTAGTGCACGGCCCAGTATGTCTCCTACAAAGATTATTATAGAAACTATTCATTCAGGTCAATTACAATAATTTTTTGCACAAACAAAAATACACATGCACTTCATGAACAATTCAGACTACACTATAACCATTCCACAGTACACCTGATTAATTTCCTGCTTTGAGGAATCAGTGACACTAAATCTCTCCTCCATGGCTATGGCTTAACGTCAAACGTTCTTTTCCATTAATGGCTACTGCCACTTTAGGTCCTTAATGGTCCAAAATAGGCACACATATGAAGAAGTTGGTTCAGTGTTCTCTCATGTTGTGGATAGCCGCTGTCTACAGCAGACAGAGACAGAGGCACACATACAGGCATTTGTTACTTTGTTAAGTAACAAGCAATTTAACTCAATCACTTTGGATAAAACATTTCTTCAGTCAATGTATTTGTTTACTAAAACCAGTTTAATTGATTGTTATCATGCATGTAGTAGTGTAGCGTGCAGTGTAAAGACTTGAACTGACAACCACTAAAGTTTTGACAGGATTTTGGCTAAAATATTGCTAAGATAAACATTAGGCTTTATTGTAAGTACATCATATGCAGCTTGAAACAGTAAGTAGTTACATAGTAGCTATCTACTATGTTAACTTGTGGCAAATGTAATATAATGTGGTCAATACAGCTAGATATTCAGTTTTAGGCTATAAAGCACTAATGTGCTGATGAGCCAATCATTTTAGCCCAAGCAGGAATTTTAACTCCACATATAGTGAAAGTGTGAACTGGTGAAAGAAGAAAAGAACCTTCCTGACAGCTCTTTTTATTCCTTTTTTTCTCACAATCAATAGTAGCCATAAAGTGTTGTTAACAGTAAGTTAATGTTGGCTAAACGGTCACTTATTGTCAGCCATAACACAATTTTATATCCCTCTACTTGCAGATGGATAAAAGAAATGCCATTAAAAGAGACTGCAGCTTCAGTCAGGTGAGAAGATCACACTCTTTCTGATTGC
The DNA here is from genome assembly GCF_904425465.1 of Colossoma macropomum. Lineage (NCBI taxonomy): Eukaryota > Metazoa > Chordata > Actinopteri > Characiformes > Serrasalmidae > Colossoma > Colossoma macropomum. The sequence continues at coordinate 12,614,035 of NW_023494786.1, read as the reverse complement.
ATCAACTGAAACTGTACCAATCTATACTCTGTGTGTTTGAGAAACACCTTTAGGACCTTATCTAAGAGAAAAGTGATAACATTGCTTGACGAACATACCTTTGCTTGATCTGTGGAGTAAACGGATAGAATTTAAGTCATATTATATCTCTGCTTTGTGTGCCAACGTGAGCAAATAGCCATTATAGATTTTAAATGGACTGCTGCTTTAAAAAGCCATTAAGAACAGACATTTTGGGGCCATTCTTCCTTTTCTGCTGGGGTACCATGCCCTCAGATCATCCTCGAGTTGAGGCTTAGCCCCCCTTCCAAAAAATTCTACTGATACGTCTAATTAACAAGGGAATCCCTTTTTTTAAACCACTTCATTCATCATAGGCTGCAGGTATGTCCAGTGAATAAGCCCCAGCCAGATGTCCAAGGCAGCTGCACGTCCAGCAGCAGTGATCCCGTGCCACTGGCTGTATGGTTGTGGTCATGGCCAGCCCTTAATTCAGTTCTGGCATCACTTCCACTCACACCAGCAATTGTGACATACTTGACTCCTTCATAGCTTTGACTGCAAGACTGCCCACTATATGCTGTTCATGGGCATTGCCATCTTTGTTTACATCTGCACCTGGATTTCCAGCTGACGTTGTGGGAACGGGAAACAGCGCACAATGACATTTCCAAGCTTGGCTTTTCTTTTCTCTGTTTGAGTTCTCACTGCTCTCCTGGCTCTGCTGGGTAGGGCAGTAGGACTCACCCCCAGTTGCTGTGATCCTCATGAGGAATCGCCATCATCTTCCTGAGTTGTCACACAAACAGAGTACTCCATCTCTTCCCTGAGCTCTGTAGCTTAGCTTAGCTGCTAGTGGCTGAATAGTCTGAATCTCTTGTTGTGCTTTATAAAATGGCCATAGATGGCCACAGCCACACCTTACAATAAGTGAGGTGTTTGGCTAACAGCTCACTATACACACAGCTCACGTTGGCACTCTCTCACTTCCAGCTCCGATTGGCACCCACTTCCTGTCTTCTCTGACACACCTCCAAGGTAGATTAGCAAACATTTAGTCTTAAATCTGGTGCAGCAGGTATAAAAGGCTATGCCTGTCAGAAAATTTTAAGTGATTGCTTTTGGGCATTGAAGAGCATAAGCAGACCAGAAGAATGTTAAAACACGATAGGACGATTTGTTAAAACAAGGGATGTTAACTTCATTTTTTTAAAAGAAAACTATAATAAATAAACTATACAATAAGTTAGTAAACACTCAAAATGCTGGGAAAGTCATTAAAAAGGAGAGTAAATGCCTTTTCGAATTAAAAAAGATACATGAACAGTGTTTACATGTGTTTACCCTCCACTACATCCCTGAATATAGGGTTTGAGTTTCTTTCATAAGCTTTTCAGTGATTTGGAGTAACATTATTATATTCCATATTCTTGTGTGCATATCCAACATCATGCTTTGACAATGACAACTTAGCTAGCAATTTTATGTTATCATTTTAATTCTTTCAAATTAAAATCTTTAAAATTAAGCTAACCTTCAAAAATTATATTTCTATTAAAACTGAGCTTTTCTGATATGCATTATCATCAATGTTGACTCTTCAGTCCCAGTAATATCAACAGTTAGCACTAGTTACTAGTTATTCGTAACAAGGTGAACCAGCTCTTACTGTTCAAAAAACAACCATTTGTGTACAATCCATTTAGTGCTTAATCATGTAAAAATGCAAAGGTCTATTCATCTGAAATGAGCTGGAGTGCTATCATAAATCATGGCATCATAGAAATCTACTGTTTAGTAATTCTTCATTTTTAATTCTGTCTGTCTTACCAAGCACTGAAACAGAAGCTCGTGCTGATCCCTCTATCACATCTTCAGGAAGAACCAGCTCCACCTCCTCTGAAACACTGTTTCCTGTGAAACAAACAGGCAGCTTCATCTTTCCTGGGCAGTAACACAGTGTTGTGTATGCTAAGAGTGTCAGTAGTAAGCATGTAATATAATAATACAATAATAAAATATCTTTTTTATAGGACACTTTTCATACCAGTGGCAGCTCAAAGTACGTTAACAGTAACAGGAGAAACTATGAGTATTACTTTAAAATCAAATAAGATATTAACACAGATCAATTTAAAATGATAAATACATAAGTAGAATTTTAATTAAATGCTAAGTTAAAGATATGTTTTCAAATGGTTCTTAAAAATGTTTACTGAGCTTGACTGTCTAATAAAAGGTGGTTCCATAGTAAAGAAGCATAATGACTGAAAAATGCCTCTCCATGTTTTCTGTTTTTTACAGAAGGTATTTGCAGAAGGCCAGTATCTGCAGATCTAAGATCACATGTAAGATTATGTTTCTCATACAAATCAAACTGCTAAAATGTGCAGGACTGACCCTGTGGACACAGCAACCAACTATGGCTCTTGGTCTTTTCAGTTCCTTCGGCCTACGTGAGAAAATTTCATGATTAAGTGATAATAATAATAATAATAATAATAATAATACTTAAACCTGCCAATGTGTTGTCTAAAACTGTCTTTAATAGTCCTACCTGTACAAGCAGGCTCCGTGTGACTGTGTCAATGCGGCCTCTCTCAGGCACACTCACAATCTCATTGTCACACACAGTCTGTGACTGTTCTGCCTCAGCACTGACTGTCACATTCAGGACCCCTAAAACACATCAAAAGATGCAGAGAGGAGTTTATTAGCGCTAAAACAATTCAACAGAAATGTGAGATTATGTCTGAACTTGAGAGGTTTAGAACTCACCAAGCACAGAGGGAACAAGAGTCCATTTGAAGGTCTTTCTACCATTTGCACACAGACAGGATGAATACTCTCCATCAGAGGAGGCTTTCAGAGTGTAGTGTGAGGAAGGAGCTGGAGTCACTTTAACCTGTCCGTGAAGCACAGGAGATCAGCTTACTGTGGATGTGAAGTGATGAGACACTGGTGAAGACAGAAAATGTTGATCTTACAGTACCATAATGCACTTGGAGATATAGTTGAAGACAGTGGCCTTCAGCTCAAACTCCTCTCCCCGGATGATGGAGTAGGGCAGCGAGAGCTCCAGGAAGAAGGGCTGGAAGACACGAAGCTGAGCAGGAGGAGCCAGACCCAGACCTCTAGAGGACAGACAGAAAGCCTCCGTCTCCCAAGTGGTGATAGTGTCAGGAACGGTGACAGGAACCTGTGCTGATCCAGAGTCTCTGTGGAAAAGCAGCACTTGCACTTAGGTTATCAACAGAAATCTTAAGCATCATACATTGTTCAGTTTATAACATTTATAACCTTTTTTTAGAAAATTAAAATTCACAATGAAAATTAACAGGTATCATCACCCTTAAATTTAACCTAATAACACAGCTGGTCACTTGTAGACGAGTTTGATGCAGACAACACAAACAAAACTGACCAGCAGACTGGCACATTACGTTCAGCATTCAGGCCTCAAGTGAGGAAAAGTGGATATGCTTGTCTTAATGGCCACAAAAACAGGCCTGGACCTCAATTAAAAAAAATAATCACAAGTTTAAATCACAATCACAACATTGCTCAGAAAAATTACAACTGTATATTGTGGTGCCATGATTTAAATCACGTTATCACTGCTTGCCACATGTCGGCCACAACATACAGATGGTCATTTAAAAACATGCACACAAATCTGAAGCGTGCTCGCCTGAAACGGTGGATGTATTGAGGGAGTTTTAAACAGGGTGTAATGGTTTTGGTGAAGTATTGTTTATATATTTATATTGATTAATTTTGCTCGTATATTTGTTATTACATGGTTTTTGAACATCAAATTCATTATATTTTTCTCCTGCAGTGTATTGCTTTATTTTTCCTGTTTTTCTTCTGGTCTTGCATTTATTTCCAACATATTATTATTACGCTGTGGTATGTTCCATTTATGGTGGGTGGGGGTGGGAGGGAGTACCTGTATAAGAGGGTCCAGCTCTCACACAGCTTTGTCAGCATTTATCTTGTATTTAGCCCAACTTGACTTTAGACCTTTTTGTTGACCTAAGCTGGTTGTTTATATTTTTCTCATAAATACATAAAGAATATTGTTGTTTTACTGTAAATAATTTTGGGAACTGAATCTATGAAACTTGAAACCATCTGCCCTCTATATGCTCCCTAAAGACCCCTCGACACAGTACTTCCTGATATTTTGTTCAAATCATTCAGCCCTAACACCAACATAACCCAATAAACTCTCAGCGTATTATTCAGTTAGTATTATGCTTACTATTCAGCAACTGCTATAAATATTTGGTATCTTCTACAGAACTAACAGTCTCTCTTGAAGATTAAGGGGTCAAGAAACAGGTACATTAACCTCCGTTATTTTATCACCGTTTAATTGTTTAAATAACAAACGCAATAAAACACAAAACATAAGATCATGAATTAATTTGCTGATTCACTAACCCCACTTCAGCAAGTTGCCATATCCAAGTTTCTGGGAAGAATTTGCGAACTGTCTCAATAGATTCAGATTCACGGGGTGAGTCCATCACACGTGCAAAAGCTACATGGCTGAATCTGAACCGACCTTAAAATTCACAAAAACATGAACAATCAGTATACCTTATTCAGAAACTGCCAAAAGTTGCTGGATATAGCCTGAAAAAGAAATGAATGTACAAGCATGACCTCCAACAGACCTTGACGAGGAACACCAATGTGATGATACCGGCGATGATACTGAAGACGTCTGTAGAACAAGCATTCTGGAATTCTAACAGCCAAATTGGTTGCCATCTTGAGCCCCACACCCTGCCAGATAATGAAGGTCATAAACCACCATCTTTAGTTCCAAATAACATTAACTCACTTTAACATTTACCTCTTCAAGTAATAAATGAATGTTTTCATTGACTTTAGATTTGATTGTGATTATCTAGTGTATTAACATTTGTACAGTTATTTACACAAACATTTACACTACACATGACAAACGGTCAGTTACCTTTATAGTGTTGTAAGCGTGGTCTATCTGTGCGTCCCTTCTGGGTCTAACATGCAAACACTCCTGATCATCTTCAACTTCATAGTTATAACCTGACACTGACTTCACTGGCAACAAGTTAAAGACCTAAGACAGACATATTAATAATTTACTGATTATTATCAAATGTCTTTTGCAAAAAGTCTCAAACACATAAAAATCCTATTTGTGTATATTAACTTGATGTAAAAAGGTATTTTTTCTATCAGCCACTTTCTCTGTTGCTCCAAATGTATGCAGGTTGAATAGCAATGTGAATAAAGTCATACTTTAAGGAACAGCTTAACCTCAAAAATCACATTTACACTGTATGAAGGGTTTCATTGTAAAACGCATTACAGACCATTGTAGCCTTTTAAGACTTTTCATTTTTCATGATGTTATTTTATGCTGTTAGGAGTGAGCTATACACATAAAAGATATCAGTGCTATATTTTGATTAATAGCACCTTTTTTTAGAGAACGGGAAGGGTGTTTTTTTTTTTTATTAAGATTATCTGCACTTCTTTTCAAAAATCAAAATTGTTACAAATAGATACATAACATCTTGGAATGAAACACTTCATACATACATACACAAACACACACATATATATATACACACATACATGCACACTCACCCTGACCGCTGACATCATTAAGTACACCCCCTTGTATCTACACTCTTTGTCAGCTCATCTAGCCATATATGAGCACTATGTAGTTCTACAATTACAGACTGTAGTTCATCTGTTTCTCTGCACACTTTGTTTAGGAGCTGCACAGATTAGTCAACTACTCGACTTGTCGACTTTAGTGCTCACTACCGACGCTGTAAGGTTGATGTTGATTAGTCACTGATCACATGACGACATTATGATTCTATGACACTAACAACATGGATACATCAGAGAAGACAACAAGTAAGGAGCTCGGTGATTTCCAGGGCATGTTGAAAAGGGCTTGTCAAGCCCTACTGACCAGCGCAGTTTGGCTTCATTCTAACACTTCTCTGCTGATCTACAGTGCTTTTAAGATCAGATATTGAATCCCGTTATCTCTTGTTTCCCGAAGACTACAATAAAAATGTCTTGTGATTTTGTAGAGGGGGCATAGTGGCCTATAATCCTGTAAAGTTTGAAGTCAGTTACTTTTATTTTCCCTGAGTTACAGCGCTCTAAATTTCTCTGGCTCTCCAGACCTCCACTGCAATCGACCACCTTGGCAAGGCCACCTAGATTGTGCCTAAGTCAGATAGACATTTGTGAGATTCCAGGGTCCATATCTCTGGTCCCCTGAAGGCTAGCAATGCATGTCACGTTCTACTAACCTGTGGAGTAACTGTCAATTTTAAAAAATCTCAAGTAGTGTGACCCCTAACTTTATTAGGCCCCTTTTACCCTGTTCTTTAATAGTCAGGACCCCCACAGAGCAGGTATAATACTCACTACATGGTGAGGTTGTGTTGGTGTGTGTTAAACACCTCAGTGTCACTGCTGGACTGAGAAGAGTCAACTAACCAAAATTTTCCAGCCCACAACATCCTGTGGACAGTGGGCTGTGTTTACTGATGAAGGACAAACATTTTTGGAATGTGTTGCAGGCATTAATTTCAGAACGGACATGAAAAATACAGCTAATAATTAAAAAAAAATAAATATCTTGTCTCTGTACCAGAGAATTACTCACATACTGTTTCACACTGAGTTACAGAACAAAAAGTAGATAACTGGCATTGCTGGTGGAAAGTGTCATGACTACTTTTGTTTAAATACAGGTATAATGGGGATTATAATTCACTGCTTTCTGTTTTTATTTGCACTGCATACAGTTCTTTTGGATGTCAATAAGGAATATTCTGTTGGAGGCTTGATACTTGGCGACAGCAGCAGATGCTGTGAAATAAATCTGAAGTGAATATGCATTGCAGAGTTTTTGTTGAATTCCAGATTAGTCTCAGACGGTCTGCCTAGAGAGTTAAATTTATAGTTCACATCACCTTATAAAATAAGCTTGAGAAGGAAAATCTTCTAACTAACTCTCCAACCATAAATAGTAGACACACAATAGTAAACACAATCATACCACATAATTACTCACATACCACTGCACACTGAGTTATAACACTAAAGTAGATACCTGGTGTTGTTAGTGGAAGTGTCATGACTGGTTTGTGCAGCAGCACTTAGCCTAGTAGCTAACTCACAAACCAATAAAGCTAACTTAGCCAAATCACTAAAAGCACAAAAGCACAGGTATCCTAACTGACTGCATAATCTTACAGTCTCACTTGTATGTATTTATTTATTCCCCACAGGGGAATAGCTAAAAGGAAATTATTAGACAAAGCCAGAGAAAAAACACTGGAGCAGCTTTACAGATGTGGAGGGAGATTCAAATCCAATGATGATCCACATTTCTGCTTGATTTATGATTTGATTTTTGAAAGTAAAATTAACCACAAGGCTATGAGGGAAACAGTAACACTCCGTAACGCATATGTCATGTTACTATGATGTTACAGCCAGGCTAACGTTAGCTTGTTTTCAGTGCTAAGGCTACTGGTTAGTGTTGTTTTATTTGAATGTTTCTGAAAGTATCTTTGTGAAGTGCCCAGGCAGTCGTATTGGTTTGATGTTTGTCCTGATATTTATGTGTGCCTGTGCTCTCACAGCTAATTGTTCTCATAAGTGGTTTGCTGCTTATTTAGCACTATTCATTTCTGTTATCAAACAAACATTTGAGCACTGAAATAAGTATGTGCTAGTTGCCATGGTTGCTAACCTGTGCATGCATAGCCACCTCCTCTGCGAGGAGGGGCTTTAGAGACAGGGCCTGAAATAGAGGGGCTTTAGAGACAGGGCCTAAAACGGAGGGGCTTTAAGGACAGGGCCTGAGTGCAGCAGAGAGGAAGGGGGAGCAACCACGAAGTCGTACTACTTCAAATATTCGAGCAAAGACCTCTTTCTTCTGAATCCTACCTACTGCAGCTATAAAGAATCATGTTTAGACACTGCTACATTTGATGCTTCCTCCATTTTGGATCTGCAGTGCTGCTCTATGAAACTGCTCACTATGTCATTTATTAAAATTAATGCACTTTTTTTTATGTCTTTGGATGAAAAGGTCTGATGTATACTGTGTGCCAAAAAACACACACTTCAGAATCTTGTATCTATTTGCACTTCCATGCACTGGTCTAAAAGCTAGGGGCATGCAGTTGGCATCTCTGCACACCAATGAGCCTTTCAGATGAACTGAAAAATATTCATGTTACACATTTTTTTCTTAATTATTCAATAATTTTGTTGACAAACAGTGTTTGACAGCCCTGCTTCCAGGGGCCCACTGCCCTGGACATTTTAGTGCTTTCCATGCTTTAATACACCCATGTCAGCTGAGTAAGGGGTTGTTAATGAGCACATTATTTGGATCAAGTGTGTATGGAGCAGCCAAAATGGTAAAACGCAGCATGGGAGGCTCCAGAACCAGGGTTGGATTAGATTTTGACATGTGTTGAACATCTAGTGTTGTACGACTGAATCTGTACTTCACCTCACTAACACTGAGGCGTTTTCCTGGCTCCATGATGAACACGCTCTGATCCACAGCACTGAGTCCACACAGTGAACCAGGCAGAGCTGAGAGCTGGAGAGTGTTTTCCTCACCAGGAACTGCCTCAGTGGGAGAGAACTGCAGTGAGACCTGAAGATCATGACGGTAAAAAAATTTTATTGCTTTTTCCACAGTAATGATGACAGATTGCAAGCCAACAATTATCCTAAAATATAAAAACAGAGAAATAAAGATCCAAACATGTCAGCATTACCTTGTGTCTGAAGCATTTTTCAACATTAAAATTCTTGCTAGCAGCGATGACGTTCTCACTGGGCAGCACACAGTACACCAGAACCTGCACTACAGGAGCCAGATCAGCATCAACAGACAGTCTGAATGAGACTTTTCCCTCTATGAGCTTTTTGGATTCTTTCACCTCAACTTTCTCATAACCATGATGGACTATGGCTCCTTTAGACAAGACCTGCACCAAAGAACCAAACTTAGTGACACACAACAGCCAACTGTGTTTCATTTAGAACTGTCTAAATAGAGGAAATGTAAATATTCACTTTACAAAATTACTGTGTGTCCTTACTGTGTATATAATATCAGTGCTGTAATTCTCAGTAGGTTCTCCAACAATGTAGTACTTAATGTTTATGGAAATTTCAGAACCACATGGAATCGGTTCCTCTAAGCTCTCTATTGATAATTCACTGTAGACTGGACTGTAAGGTGTAGCAGGTTGGAGGAGTGGTATATTTGCATTACTGACTGTAAAGAAGGGTTTTTTGTGTCCACGGTATTGGTTGTCTGGATAGACACTTGCCTAGATGAGAATAAAACATGAATTTCCTTTAGTGAAAAACAGTGTAACAGAAACTCCCAGAAAATATTTGGTCATTATACCATACCAGTAGCGAAATCTGTGTTTTAGAGTGATCAGATGTATTAAATGAGAAGCTGGCCAATCCATTAACATCTGTAGTAAGATTTTGAAGTAGTGTTGGAGACCACCTATGACCTTCCAAAAGATAGACGTTCTTGTTAGGAATTGGTTTTCCATTGAAGGTTGACACTTTGATCTGTTGATCAGTGAAAGAACATTTGTTGTAAAATTGTTGATTTCAAGTGAGAACGACACAAACACAACAAATGAAAGTACTAAAGAAAGACTGCATGTAAAACACTCACCTTTCCCTTTAAAAGTTTGTCCCGTTTAAAGTTTTTGGGTAAATCAAGAAACTCAGCTTTACCAATTTCATAAGTGATCTTTATAGATTGAGATTTTTCCATGGAAATGTCTAGAACAAAAATAAGCATGTTACTATATACATAATAATGAAATGCACATTGTTTCTTTATAGTGATCTGCTATTAGTGTGTTTCTCCCTCAGGTATACTTTCCCTACAGTATGTGTGAAGACTCACCTGTTCCTTCCTCTGTCACCGTAACAATAGCATCAAGAGAATCTTTCAAATGTTCAAATTTAGAACTGATGAAATGCGACATGTTGAATACAGGAGAGGCACATCCATTCTCTTTCATCTACAGGAGAAAAAAACTTGGTGAGAACTGTCTCATTAGTAAGAAAAACTATTGTCATCTAATATAGTATTAGATACATACACACCTCTACAGTTTCAATCAGGCACGGTGAAATCGTGGCAAAACCCCAAACAATAAAGTGTCTAAATTTCCGGCACACTTGCACCAGAGCTTTACCAGGTACTGGCTGTCCATAAGTGTACCTTCAAAAATATACTGTTTTAAACTATGCAGAGAGAATATATACAGTACAGTATTTTTCATATCACACATAGACATTCATATACACAGCGTATATATTCAGTTAAATGATATACTTTGTTGTTGAAACATCATTCAGCATTATTTTTAGAGCAATGGTTACTGATATTACTGATATTAATCCTGATTTACTTTCATCTGTTATCCAGCCATGCAGTTACATACCTCCACTAATAGTGGGACTCCAACTAAACATGAGCAAAATAAGCTGTACAAAATACTAATTATTTACCCTTTTGATCTTTCACTCAGAATATTAGCAAAAATCTAACATTTATTTAGAGTATAATGATTAAAGAACAAAATGAAATCTTGCCATGAAATAAATATTTTAATTAAATCTATATGTGCCCCAATTGTTGGCACCCCTAAAAATGCTTAAGAGTGAAATGTAACTAAAGTAAAGTTCTGTTGATGTTTTAAAGTTCACCTGAGCAATGAGGAACACTTAAATGGTCAGCCATGACTTCACTGATGATTTCACTTGGGGATATATCTGAGATCAAACAGGCCAAATGCCCTTATTCATTGATTACTATAAGAAAGACCAGGGAAAACAGCAATGATGTGTGACAAAATGTTGTTGAGCTGCACAAATCAGGAAATGGCTACAAGAAAATAGCTAAATAGCTAAAAGATGTGAAGAATCTGCCTGGAAGCGGAAGTGAGGAGGGTGGTTCCAGCAGACAAAAATTCTCCAAAGATCACACATGGCGAAGTTCAGAAATTAGTTCGGTCTCGGCATTAGAACATCTCCAAAACTACAATCAAACACCACCGATATAAGTACAAGTTGTTGGGGGAGGGGGGGTTGCCAAACACTGCTGACCTTTCAGGGGGACTGTGTTCTGTGGTCAGGTGAGACCAAAATAGAGGTTTTCGGCAACAAACACCAGAGGTAAGTTTGGCAAAGACAAATACAGAAATACAGCCATACAGAAAAGTACCTCATCCCCACTGGGAAGTATGGTGGTGAATCTGTAATACTGTGGGGGTCTTTTTCTTACAAAGACCCTGGACAATTTATTAAGATACATGGCCTCACAGACTCCATCAAGTACCAGCAGATATTAAATCAAAACCTGACTGCCTCGACCAAGAAGCTTAAATTGGGCCACAGTTTATCCTGGCAAATTGCACTGTTAAAACACTAATGCCCATTGCAGCAGTACATCTAATGATACAGTGATGGCTGTATGTATATCTGTGACTAAAGCTTCACACATGAGTGATGAGTGAGTGCAACATTTGTAAGTAATACTACATGGCAAACCCGAGCTCTAATATTTAGGTATTTTGCTCTATATTTATTATTAATGTATAATAGGCTGTGTTTGAGAAGTATACATTTCGCTCGCTGTTGCATGCATGAAAAAGTCAGTATCTTTTACTAACTGTCATTAAAGGAAAATTCTACAGATATTTAAAAATTGCTGCATAATTAAATAAAATTAAAAGTCATTTAGAGTGGTTTGATGTGAAATGCTCTAGTCTTGCTTTATGAATTTTGCCTATAAAACATACTTTTTGAAAATCTATTCATGGTGGAGTTACATTAGGGTGTTTTAAGGCAAAATAGTCCCTCAAGAAAACATTTTTTTTTAGATTTGCCACTTTTTTTATCAACATTACAAAAATCTCACTGGTGTAAACAGAATGGCAATATTTGTGTTACAGATATTGTGACTCCTGATTCCTGTCACCAGCACTTTAAAGAAATCTGAGTCAGTAAGTTTTTCTACAATATACCATTTCACATCAAACTATACTGACTGTCCTTGTTTACAAGTCAGTGACTGAAATATACAGACATTTAGAAAAAAACTGTAATTGCTCTTTAAGGTATGTATGGATGCCTAATGAGGCATGTATGGGGGGTTGGGTTTCAACTGAGGGTGTTATCTGATGCTAAAATGTGTTAATTATCCAACATTAGTCAGGTACACTTCTAAAGAAGATGGTTCTTCAAGAGCTTTTTAGTAAACACAGCAGTTCTATATAGAACCATGAACACTCAAAGAACCATTTGCATGCTTAAAGGGTTCTTTGCATTGTGAAATTGTTTTTCAGATTGGTGGAGTATGTGTTGTATATGGTTATATGTAGCACCAAAAGAGCTCTTCTTGTAACAATAGAAAAGATTGAGGGATGTAATGATGACGACGAGTCCTATTTTTTATTGTTTTTGACACTGTAGAATTGTCTAGTTGCAGACAGTATTTCAACAGTTATAATCAGTCATAATTTTGAGATAACAGCAATTAATCAGGGAACACTTAAAAAGTAATAATAATTAGTAGTAGTAGGATACAAGATAGAGTGTGTATCATCTTGCTATAAATCGTTGTATGTCTTTAGTGTCATTCTGCAGGAAGTCACAAACAAAATTATGATTCTGAAAATACTACTAAAATACTACAACTTCTACTATTACTACTCCAACTACAACTACTACAGCTAATATTACTACAACTACTACCTCTAATACTACTGCTACTTCTAATACTAATACTACTACTGCTACTACTGCTACTGCTACTACTACTATTACTACTATTAGTACTACTACTGTTACTGCTACTACTACTTCTACTACTATCACTACTCCAACTACAGCTACTACTACTGCTACTAATACTACTACTGCTACTACTACAACCCCATGTCCAAAAAAGTTGCAAAATATAAAGAAAAACAAAAATCAATGATGTGCAAATCCTTTAAACCCAAAAATTCATTGAATGTAGTACAAAGACAACATATCAAATGTTGAAACTGAATATATGCCAATTTTAATTTGATGCCAAAAACACGGTTCAAAAAAGTTGGGACTGGGCATGTTTACCACTGTGTTTCATCACCTCTTCCTTTAACAACACTCTGTAAGTATTTGGGAACTGAGGAGACCAACTGCTGTTGTTTTGAAAGTGAAGTGTTTTCCCTTTCTTGCTTAACATAGGATTTCAGCTGCTCAAAGTTTGGGATTGCCTGTGTCGTATTTTTCATTTTATAATGTGTCAAATGTTTTCAGTGGTGACAGGTCTGGACTGCAGGCTGACCAGTTTAGTGCCCAGACTCTTTTACTACAGAGCCACGCTGTTGTAATACATGCAGAATGTGATTTGGCATTATCTTGCAGAAAAAAGCAAGGCCTTCCCTGAAAAAGACATCGTCTGGATGGAAGCATATGTTGCCAAAACATGTATATATCATTCAGCATTAATGGTGCCTTCACAGATGTGCCAGTCACCCATGCCATGTGCACTAATGCACCCCTATACCATCATGAATACTGGCTTTTAAACTGTGCACTGATAACTAGCTGAGTGGTCTTTAGCCCGGAAGACACAGTGTCCATGATTACCACAAACGATTTCAAATGTTGATTCATCAGACCACAGAACACTTTTCCACTTTTCCAGTCCATCTTAAATGAGCTCAGACCCAGAGAAGGTGGCAGCATTTCTGGGTCCTGTTTATATACGGTTTCTTCTCGGCATCGGACTTTTAACTTGTGTTTGTGGATGCAGCGCTGAACTGTTTTCATAGACCATGGTTTTCAGAAGTGTTCCTGAGCCCATGCAGTGATTTCCACTACAGAATCATGTCTGTTCTTAATGCAGTGCTGTCTGAGGGCCCAAAGATCACAGCCAGCAAATACTGGTTTTTGGTCTTGTCCCTTGCATACAGAGATATCTCTGGATGCTCTGAATCTTTTACTGTTATTATGCACTGTAGATGATGAAAAGCAAAAGTTCTTTGCTATTTTACGTTGAGAAACATTATTCTTGAATTGCTGCACTATTTGCCTGTGCAGTCTTTCACAGAGTGGTGAACCCCTCCTCATCATTACTTCTGAAAGACTCAGCCTCTCTGAGATGCTCTTTTTACACCCAATCATGTTACTGACCAGTTGCCAATTAACCACCAAGTTGTTTTTTTAGCATTACACAACTTTACCAGCCTTTTGTTGTCCCGTTGCAACTTTTTTGGAACGTGTTGTTGGCATCAAATTGAAAATGGGCATATATTTTTCAAAAAACAATAACATTTATCAATTTCAACATTTGATATGTTGTCTTTAAGGCATTTTCAATGAAATATAGGGTTTAAATGATTTGCACATCATTGCATTTAGTTATATTTACATTTTTCACAGTGTCCTAATGGAAATGGGGTAGTGCTACTACTATTACGATTACTACTACTACAATTACTACTACTACTACTACTATTACCACTACTACTATTACTATTTCTACTACTACTACTACTAATAAAAATAATAATAATGATAATGTGTATTTATATAGCACTTGTTTAAATGCCGATGGCAGCTCAAAGTGCTCTACAGACATGTGAATATCAATAACAAGTCAGTGTCACCATGCTACCTAGGAAGTCACTGATTTGAGAGATTAAAACTTTACTTTAAAGACATACTGCTGCTGCTAGAAATAAAGAGTGAGAAAATACACTGTAATTTTCTACTCTGCCTGCCAGGAATGGAGATCTAATGTACTTCTGAGTTAGCATGTCTTGTTCCTATTTAAATGTCACAGGAAAACCTGAGGCATATTTCTGCAGTTGTTTCCACTGGAAGTCAAATTTTAAGTCAAATAAATCATACTGACCACTGCCAGTGCTGCCGCCTTTGGGACAACAAATAAAGAAAGTTATTTCCTCCTCTATATTCCTGTGGTCTGACCAGCTCCTCCAAGTGAACCACTATAAAACCTTATCAGCATCCCAAACATTATTTATTTATTCATCTGGTATGTTGTCATCACATCATAAACATGTATGACATATTAAGGAAAACTGATTTTATAATGCAGCTGGAGGGTTAATGTCAGAGGGGGAACTGGACTGTATAAAGTTTGGGAACTGCTACTTTAAAGCAAAAGGCTTCACTGACACAAAGATAAATTACTAATCTGAAGAGACTAAAATAAAATACGAATTTCTTCTTTCTGTTTTATGTTTATGATTCAGTCTTGAAACCATCACTCACTTTGCACAAACCTCGATCTTCAGTTCCTCCTCACCAACACTCTGTTCTTCTGGTGTTTTCACTGTGATCTCAAATCTGGGTAAAACTAAAAGTCCAAAATGCCTTGTTATTGCATTAAACTGCACAGCTTACCTCATTATCAGTAGAAATACTAACGTAATGCTGGCACTTACCATACTTCTTCACTTTAAAGTTATGTGTGATTGACCTATCCCCAATGTTGGCCTTCACTTTATACTGGCCCTCAGGAGCCTCAGGATTCAGCTTGTGTGAAAGCTGCACTATCAGGCCTGTTGAGGACACATTTGTCCACTGACCGATCCTGTTACCTTTATTATCCTGTTTGGTTCCATCAAAGACACTTAAATTAATTTAACTGCAATGACAGTATGAAGGAAGCACTGCACATTGCTTCAGATGTTAAAAACCAGTAAGATTCAGGAAATATAATGTGCGGATCTGTCTTACCTCAAGTGTCAGTACGCTGTACTGTAAAGGAAAGTTTTAGTGTAAAGGAGAGTAAAATCATTAAACTTAGTAAAAACTAGCAGGATGTCTTCAACAAAATACAAAATGGGGCAACTTTACTAAGTGCTTATGAAAATGGCACTGTATGACGCTTATGAGAAATGAAACAGAAATGCATAAGACAGGATTTAACCAACTAAAAACACACAATCACTCTTTCTGAATTTATCGTTTGATTTAATTAAAAGTCACAAAAATACTTCTTACCTCTTGTTTAAGTGGGACAAAATTAGCATTCACTGTGACAACTCTGAAATTCACTGTGAACAGTAAATAAATATCAGACTTTAGACTGCACACTGAGTAACAAATACTTTTCCACTAAAGGAATATTCCAACATTGTTCAACCAAGTCTCTATATTAGGGTAGAGAACTCAGTTCAGTTTCAGCCCTCAGTTCTCTGCATCTGCTCCATCTGTTGAATCTGTTACATGCAGACAATAATGTCATTGTGTCTACCTGTAGAAAGGCTGCTGACATTAAATACACTTATAACAGAAGCCTTTGGGCAGTTGCTGATTTTTATCAGTAAATGTTTACTCTTTCATGAATTCTTCAGTCAAAAGTATTGTAAATCTGTATAATTTGCTATTTAAAAATGAGACAAGTTGGTCAGAGGTAGGAAATTAGTGTGTTGATGTGAGAGGAGTTTTTATAGGCTCCTGCATGATTTGTCATCAACACCAGAAACATTAGGGAAGGAGAAAATAACCGCAGCTGCTCTTTATTTTGTTGATCCAATGTTCAAAATTTGAACAAATATTCATAAGAACAGCTTCATTCCACTGTTAGAGTTTAACAGTTGTAATTTGAACTCACATTGTACAGTTACAGAGATTAGGCTGAAAGATGCTGGAATATTCAATTAATAGTGTACTGGAAAAGGTGAAACATATTGCAGAAATGATGAAGTACCTGTTTGGCCGGGGTTGTAGATTGGTTTATCAGTCTGAATGAATGTCAGTGGGTTGTAGGATTTAAACATAACTTTTCTTTTCTCTGTCATCTGAAAACTTTCACCTTTGACTTCTACTCTGATCTCCTGCACTGATTGACTCTCAACCTGTGGAGCCTATAGAGATCACATTATATGTTGAGCTATTTTTCCATTTTCAGACACATCAAATGGTAATAATAGCTGAAAAAAAAGCGCTGATTGTTTCTGACCTTAAACTGAGAGCAGAGGTGAAATTCTTCCTCCACTCTCTCCTGTAGAATTATTCTGTTCTGGCTGTCGTGAACCAAATAAATGGTCATTTGCAGAGTCTCATTAGGCTTCAGAAGACTCGTACACAGTGTAGCCTCAGATCCAGACTCTATCACTGCAGGAAACGTCACCATGAAATACCTAAAGGTAAAAAGCAGTAACTGACAATTCAGAGATTTAAAATGAAGCATTACTGAAACAGTGAGTTATATAAAAGAAATCACTGTACACAAATCAGGGCAAAACTGAGTGATCAGCTAAATGCGATTTATTATCTTATGATGTTTTTACTTAGTGTTCATCCAGCTGATATACACCAATCAGCCACAACATCACAACCACCTCCTTGTTTCTACACTTCTAGCAACAGTTTAAGCTCCACTTGCCATATAGCTGCACTTTATAGTTTTACAATTACAGACTGTAGTTTCTCTACACACTTTGTTAACCCCTTTTACCCTGTTCTTCAATAGTCGGGACTCCCACAGGACCACCACAGAGCAGGTAATATTTGGGCATTATTAGCACTGCAGTGTTAGTGTGTGTCGCGCTGATATGAGTGGATCAGACACAGCACTGCTGCACAGTTTCTGCTCTGTTGACACCATCATAACATTAGTAATAATGTTTGCAGTCTGGTTGGAGAGGAGGGGTGTGACCTTGATAGGGCCTATTCCTTCATACTGTCACACCCTGAATCAGTGACATTGGTTTAATGACCAGTGACAACCAACCACTGTATCCATTAAGAAAATCCCAATCACCGTCACTGTCTCTCCCAGGTCCCTGTCTCTTTGCCCTTCCAATCCACTGTCCAGTCCTGTGTCCCATCTCTTGTCCAGTTCCATATCCGGTCCCCTGTATTTAGTCTTTACCTTTTTCCTTTTCCTTGCCCCTCTCTCCCCCAAGTCCTGCTACGAATTTGGTTCCTTCCATTTGTGGTTCATTTTCACACCTCTGGAGCTTCGTTTCTAGTTTCAGTGTTCCTTTGTCAGGTCTTGCACTGATTTGTGTTTATATGCTGCATAGTCATAAGTCTGTCTCCTGTGTTTTCCCAGAGGTTGTTTTGCTTGCATTTTGCTCAGTGTTTTGTTATTCTACTAAATAATACCTAAACCTGTACATAAATACTGCCTCTAATGCCTCTCCTTCGTAATATTTACACTTTAAATGTTAAATGACATGGCTTGATTTATATTGTTAGTTCTTATTGTAAGGAAGTAAATTTTATTTATATAGCATATTTAAAACCATTTATGTATGGGTACACCTGTAATTATGTGCTACGGTAGAACATTTCGATAAGGTAGCGCAGCTCGTCAGAGCGCCGCCTTAGTTTTGTGTACCTTAGTGACATCAAACTGCTGACATCACATAGGCTAAGTTTATATTACAGCAATTATTAATGCTAATAAAGTTATTTCATTTAAACTTTTCAATTGTGTTTACACTCAGATTCAGGTACAGGCAGAGAATCACAGAGCAAAGCCATTTCACGGCAATGTCTAACGGAGAAATCTGTTTTTCCAACCTATGCTTCGATAATGCTCCTTATACTTTCTCCATGTTAGCTAGGTTAGCAATGTTAGCATCAAGCTAGCAGGGTTAGCTCAGCGCTATGTGAGATTTTTAGGTCAGCTCTAGTTTAAATACAGATATTTTAGCTCATAACAGACTTGTAGGTAACATTCTTTATATTATATGTCTCAGTCTTTGAGTAATGCTTCATTTAATAGTTTGAACTTGAAGTCTTTTATTGTTGTAGCGTTAGCCTGTTAGCTGGTTAGTTTTCTGCTACCTGCTCAGCCTACTCTACTAAGGTCATAACCCAGTTATAAAGAGAATATAAAGTGTAAACCAGTTAAACAGAGCCTGTTAAGAGCAAACAGTAATGCTGAGCTGGCAGTTTGTTATCTGGGCCTTTTCAAGGAGTCTTTACAACATTTACATGTTTGCCGAAGCTCTGTACTCTTTAGCTATGCCTGTAGCACTCCTGATCTTGCTGGTTTAATTTCAGCTCTTCAGTCAGTCTCTGTTGCTGCTGCTTGTCCCTCTCTCTCGCTCTGTTCCCTCTTAGTTCTTTTTAAAAGGCACACACACTGCCAGCCTCTCATTAAGGTCAGCGTGAGCACCTGAGCCGAGGACTTGCTCCTCGTGCCTCTCGTTGCCGGCACCGTTGTCCTCCTCCTCTGGCCGTCACTCATGTCCCTCGGAGCTTGGGCTTTAACTCCGACCCCCACCCACTCGCGGCTCTCTCCCCACCATCCTCGCCGGGGTTCGTCGCCACTCGATGTTCGGGCCCCAACTTCCGGCAGACTCTTGCAGCCGCCACAGGGCCCGGGGGGCAGGCGCACGCCACACCCCTACACCAAACTTTACACTTGCCACAATGCAGTCAGACAAGTACCATTCTCCTGGCAACCCCCAAACCCAGACTCATCCATCAGATTGCCAGACAGAGAAGTGTGATTCGTCACTCCAGAGAACGTCTCCACTGCTCTAGAGTCCAGTGGTGGTGCTTTACGCCACCGCATTTGACGCTTTGCATTGCGCTTGGTGATGTAAGCCTTGGATGCAGCTGCTCGGCCATGGAAACCCATTCGATGAAGCTCTCTATGCTGTTCTTGAGCTAATCTGAAGGCCACATGAAGTTCGGAGGTCTGTAGCGATTGGCTCTGCAGAAAGTTGGCGACCTCTGCACATTATGCACCTCAGCATCCGCTGACCCTGCTCTGTCATTTGACTTCGTGGCTGAGTTGCTGTCATTCCCAATCGCTTCCACTTTGTTATAATACCACTGACAGTTGACTGTGGAATATTTAGTAGCGAGGAAATTTCAAGACTGGACTTTTTCAGGTGCCATCCTATCACGGTACCATGCTGGAATTCACTGAGCTCCTGAGAGCGACCCATTCTTTCACAAATGTTTGTAGAAGCAGTCTGCATGCCTAGGTGCTTGGTTTTATACACCTGTGGCCATGGAAGTGAATGAAACACCTAAATTCAATGATTTGGATGGGTGAGTGAATACTTTTGGCAATATAGTGTATTCATGAAAAACAATGATGTTATTAAGGTAAAACATGAAATATCTTTTCTTCGTACTGTTTTGTTTAAATACAGGTCAAAGAGGATTTACATATTACTGCCTTCTGTTTTTCTTTGCATTTCACAGACAGTCCTAACTTTTTTGGAGATTTGCACATAAATTAGAAAACATAAAAGACATATAAACAACATGCACAAACAGGTGTCTTTGTATCAGTGGACATTTCAGTTTTTAGTATTAGCTAAATATAGTGATGAACTCTTACACCCTACATGACCTCCCTGTGCTCACCAGTGCAGAGAACGATCCTGAAACTGACTTTAACATCTATGCTTTAATACAGTATTATATGCATAATGGCCCAATAACATTAAAGTAGTTACATTTAATTAGGGGCTGTATGGTCAGTTTACAGCTAGTTCATGCAAGTGTCCATTTCAGTTAATCAAATGTCTAATTAAATGATGCATTCACAGGTCAGGTCCATTTATCATCTCCTCCATACAATGAGATCACTTTACAAAACTGACATAAATATAAATAATATAAACCTCATATCAAGATTGTACCTGCTTCACTGAAATGAAAGAAAAGTACTCGAATATGACCCGTCAGGAGGTTACGGCACAGATAAATGCAAAGATGACATTATATTTTTTCACTTTTGGCTTTGGAAATGAGTAGAAATCTACTGGGGTATCAGGTTCCTTTAAAAGTCTCCCCAGGCACATCATTTGGTGCTTTAAATTTAAAACATCCTCGCAGAAATTGATGGTATGCTGCTAAAAGACTGAGGGTTCAGCAGGGTGTTGGGGGATAACAACAGTTTCTAAGCAGTAGTTGGAGAGCTGAGGCAGGGCTTGGAATTGATCAATTATACACTGATAACACAAGAAGCGGAGCAGGTTTAAAGCCCCCCCCCCAAAACACAGAGCCTGTATACAAGTGCATACAGAGATGCTATGACACCGCTACCACATAAAGCACAACTATATAATCACAACATATTACAATACATATTACAATATGCAACAGATTAGGCTACTACATTTTTCACCAGCAGACATCTGTTTGGATTACTCACGGTCCTGAGGTTTGTCCGTACACAGAGAGAAAGAGGAAGCAGGCTAACAGTAGCCCTTCCCGTACGAGAAACCCACGGGCCACCATGATGATGTTTGGTCACCAACACCAGGTTCAGAAGCTTCACTGCCTTTTTAAAAGGATGTTCAGCCCACAGGAGGTTCACCTCAAACATTTGGACTCATCATCTCATTAATGATTAATCCTTTTGAGCAACACATTTTGGCTACACTGAAAACAGATCCAACTGTCCAAATCAGAAGCATTTACCCGAGGTCAGCATGGGGGGTGGGGGGAGTGACTGCATAATGAAGAAACTCACACGAAATGGCAAGAAATGGATAAGCATAAATCAGCAGCTCTGCAGAGAAAAGAAAACAAGAAAGATCTCACTTTAGCACTTAAGCTGTTTCTGAAACATTATTCTCATCTGAGTTTCTGTTATTTTCATTTAGCCCCCCAACTCCCACATTCTTAGGTAGTTATTCTGTTTTGCAGGCTGACAATGAATGTCTGAGACAGGAGCAGAAGGAAATTCAGGCCCCTCAGTTATCAGGAGCTGGTAATTCTGCTTGAGCTAATTCTAAATTTTCTGCCCCAACTACTGTACTCTCTACTCCCCATTTATGCATTTTACAGACAGAACTTTTTTGTATATACTTCACAGTATAATATTTAATTGATAAGTAAATCTCCTCCTGGAATGCCATATCCTGCAGGGTTAAGGTGTAAATCTGCTGAAGGACCTGATCTTCCGAAATCCAGGATTAATACGTACCGAGTGAACGTTCTAACTGTGTGGGCTGAAATGAACGCAGGTCATTATTTGAGTTTTTGTTGAAGAATGTCAAATTTGCCCTTTTACTCTCATTATTTACAGGAACTCTCCCTCTTAGACCTTACTTACATGAGGTCACTGACCTGTTTCATCTGTACAAACTTCAAACAAACATCTCTCTCCAGCACCATGAGTGAGCAGAGATCAACTGCCTGCTTGTAAGTGAAATAGAACTGATATTTTGTAGGCCTGCAGCATTAATGCTTCAATTCATATGACTAGGTTTCAGTTAAAAGGCTACTAAATAATGCATACTTTCAATTTCTGTTCATGATCTTGTGGATCGAGTTTATCACTGGCTGCATTTATCCTACAAAACACCAAATCATAAGATCAGATCTTAATATTAGAAGGTTTCATGTGGCAATTATCGAAAATGAGTCTGTATAGTCTTTAATGTGTGTCTCTGCAAACTAGATGACTGTAAAAAAATCATGCAAACTTACTGTAAAGCAGTAAAGTCTCACAGGTTCAGGCTTAAATAACTACATTTGAGTTATAGGTACTTTCTATTTCACAATGCAGTAAGTAAAGTTAACTCAAACACTTCAATAATTTTAAATAGTTTCAATTGAGCTGACAGTGCTCTACTTTTTCGAGTTCGGTTTACTCTTGATTTAGTTAGGTTACCTTGAATCAGCCAAAACTTTAAAACAATTACAATTACAGACTGTAGTTTCCCTCCATCTGTTTCTCTGCCCCTTTTGACCCTGTTCTTAAAGGGTCAGGCCCCCTACAGGACCACCACAGAGCAGGTATTATTTGGGTGGTGGAACATTCTCAGCACTGCAGTTACACTGATATGGTAGTGGTGGTGTGTTAGTGTGTGTTGTGCTGGTACGAGTGGATCAGACACAGAGGTGCTGCTGAAGTTGTTGAACACATCCAGCCATTAAAGAACAGTGTGAAAGGGGGCTAAGAAAGTAGGTAGAGAAACAGATGGACTACAGTCTGTAATTGTACATCTATACTGTAAGTGGAGCTGATAAAATGGACAATGAGTGTAGAAATAAGGAGTAGAAATAAGGTAGTTTCAATGTTGTGGCCGAGTGGTGTACATCCTGCATTCCACTTTTAAAGAACTGCTTCACTATTAAACTTTGTGAATTGTTTACCTGTGTGTGTGTGTGTGTGTGTGTGTGTGTGTGTGTGTGTGTGTGTGTGTGTGTGTGTGCATAACTCATTTCACAGACGTTCTAACAGAAAGAATTTCTCCTCAGAATTTCCCTCAGATAATGAGAAAATTATCACTATTCATATTATTAAAGCAAACACTGAGCATACAGTGAGCTTAAAGTTTATTTGGTTGTCTTGTTAAACACTTTTGCTACTTCTCCTCTGGTTCCAGGCCCTTGATTTGCTCTACCAAACTGTGAAATCATTGTGCACAAATTTGACCTCTGTTGTGTTTACAAGCCTTGAGTTGACTGTCACTCACCTTTTTAGGGAATGTTGAATATTTCAGCACAAAGATTACCCTTTAAACTGTTTGTGTTGCTTCAAGTTCATATTTATTTCAGTGTAAAAGGAAACAAACATCTGATTAATGTTAAAATAAAATCAGGATAAAACAAGGAACCAAGTCTTTTCTGTGTCTCGTACTGTGAAGCTGCAGATCTGAGAGCTCACACACAGGGGGAGGAGTACTCTGTCTCAGACTGGTCACCTGAATAAAAGAGGTGTTAAAATTCAGTAAACAGAAGCAATACAATCACAGTACTAGTGTAGGAATCATGTAACCCAGGGAAATCTTACTTGTTTGGTAGTAATCATAAACTTTGATCACAGCTGGTTTGAGGTTCTTGACTGGAAGCACCTGTTTAAGATGTAGCTGATAATTTATAGGAGAATTCCTTGGGACCTGTTGAACACAAACCAAAAATGCTCCATCATCTGTTGTTGTTTGGACAGTTTTTGGTCCAGTTTGTTGTAAAATTAGCCATTTTGTGTTTTTGTGTCACTGTGAATATGCAAAAAAATTTTTAATCTGCCATTATCAATGATTATGACAGATTTTTAAAGCCTAGAAGGGTCTGTGTTACAGAAATTTCCTATGACAGGACAAGATGAGATTTTTTACAAATTCATATTACAGAAGCAAATCTTACCTTAATTTAGAAATTATATCTTACAGAATCTTATTTCAAGTAAGGAAATTGTAAACTACTAAATCAATACACATACAGCTGAAATGTAAATACATACATACATACATCATCTAAACCGCTTATCCTTCTGGGTCGCGGTGGGGTGCTGGAGCCTATCCCAGCTGTCATTGGGCGGAAGGCAGGATACACCCTGGACAGGTCGCCAGTCCATCGCAGGGCAGACAGACAGACAGACATACACAGTCACAGACAGTCACACACACTCACACCTAGGGGCAATTTAGCGTGTCCAATCAGCCTGACTGCATGTTTTTGGAGTGGGAGGAAACCGGAGTAGCCGGAGGAAACCCACGCAGACACGGGGAGAACATGCAAACTCCACACAGAAATGACCCTGGTCGCCCGAACCCCGGCCATTCTTGTTGTGAGGCGACAGCGCTACCCACTGCGCCACCGTGCCGCCCCAAATGTAAATACATAATCAAACAGCTAGACAGCTACCATTACCGATACAAAAAGTATTAAAACAAAACTAAAGTGTGACAAACTAGAAGTTAGAACACTGTGACAAAGTCCCTATTCTGTTTAACTGTCTCCACTCTGCGGTTTCAGTTTCCATTTCCATGCCAAGGTTTTATCCACCTTGCATAACGTGATTCCTCCTAAAAAACAGCCACATGTTCATCTCTGTCTCCTCATTATTCACCCTCATCACTGTAATATTTTATGTTAATTTTCATGACCATTAACACACTGTGGCATGTGCCCCGAGAGGCGAACATCGACGCACCTGCATGTCCAGGATCATCATTATGCTATCGTATCGTGAACTTGTTATGCTGCCTGTCACAACTACTTAAAAATGATTAAAAATTGAAGGTAAAACAAATGTTAGGGCACTGCTGGGGTTTATCCTAAAATTAAGACCTTATTTCAGAAATGTAGTCTAGCTAGGATGTTGAACCTTGATCCAGTACTTTAGGATTTCTTAACTCGAGATAAAATTGTAAAAGATATAATTCATGAATTCTTCTGCCCAATGACAGCTGGGATAGGCTCCAGCACCCCACCGCGACCCAGAAGGATAAGCGGTTTGGATGTATGTATGTATGTATGTATGTATGTATAATTCATGAATTAAGATAAGATTTTCTTCTGTATTATGAACTTGTGAAAAATCTTAACTTTACCTGTCAGATCTTACCTTAAAACACTGATGGTTGGGGTCTAAGCGTATGTGTATTTGCCCCCAACCATCAGTGTGCAGATGTTACAGTTCAGTCCCCCTGCACGGTATGTATGAAGATTAATATATGTAATGTGTAACCAAATTTCACAAGTGCGAGTTCCACTGAGAAACTTTAAGCTGTAAGCCGTTAGCAAGTTAGCAGCAGCGGTTCAGGTGAAGCTGTCCTCTGCAGCTAACTGTGAGGCTGAATTTGAGGTGTTTGAACTGTAAGTGAAAGGCAGCTTTCGAGGTAAATAAAAAAAGAAAAAAAAATAATAAAAAAGTGATTTTTAAAATAAAAGACAAGTTGAAATTAAATGAATAAAAGATGACTTATCTCTATCCATAGCTTGCAATATATATGCACTTATGAAAAGATTCAGCACGAAACCTTACACATTTTTCTGTCGCTCTGCTCCCAACTACAAAGTCCCAATTGGAGTGGAAATATCAGAGCCAATTTTTGAGGAGCCTGGCCACTTCCTATTTCCCTTGTTATATCAAAAACAGGACTGCAAAACAGCAAAGGGCGCCCGGCAAGCGAGTCCTCAATGAATGGGGTGACTGGAGCTAAATGACTAAAAACGAAAGGTTAAAATAGTTTCTAATCATGTGCCCAGACCTTTTCTTTAATTTTAGAAAGTAGAAGGATGTAATTCACTAAAAAAGCAAAGAAAACCCAGCTGTATGTTTCTTTTTTTCTACAGCAAACAGGGTTTGGGCTTCAGGACTACTGCAGCATTACTACTACTGAGTGCTGATTGGTTGAAGAGCAAAGCAGCTCATTGGCTGTTCATGTTTACTGATGTCATTTACGTAGATGAGGTGCCATTTTAAACTTCTATAACTTGAGTTCAAAAGCATTCAGAAATATAACAGCAGTGTTAAAGTGTTTTATGCCATTCAGTGCTCAGGAAATGGTTGTATTCTTTTACATTATTAATGTTTAAACATTTATAAATTATGATTTTACTCAAATGCTCCACATTAACTCATTCATTTTGGACTCACTTGGGAGTGCCCTCTAGCGTTTGAGAAACCTGGAAGACATTTCAGAGTGGTAATTCTTCTCTCGACAAGCTCTCTGGAAATATCACCGTACACATTAGTTAGCAAATGACCTACACTACAGACTGTGCCTACCTCTGGGTGTGTATACAACACTAGGTGGAACAAACTGTAACTTGCACTAATGTTACTATCTGTTCAAAATAAATGAAAAGGCTTATGCGTCTGGGGGTTGTTGTTGCTTTTTTCATGTTGTACTGAACTCATACCAGACAGTGATGTCCAAACTGTGACGTGAACCAAACCTTGACCTCTGTTTACTGTTACACCCCTGCTGTGTATGAATGTCCACAATAACTGAGGAGTATATAACTGTGTTTATCTCTCACCTCTTTCATATACATGATAACATGGTCATCTTTGGAATCGACCCGTTCCACAAGTGGGCTGTTTTTTAGCTGAAGAAACAAAGTAATTACTTCTCTACAATGATTTATTAAACATTTGAATAGCAGATTTAAAGGAACAATTACAGTATATTTGTTTAATAATCTTCCAGGACTACTTACATCACTGGGATCTGCTGTGAATCCTGATAAGATTTTTATATCCACTATGACCATGTTAGTGCTGTTTAATTCCCCATTATATCTGTAAACAAATAAATTAATAAAACACTGTTAGCTAGTTAGTTATTCACTACATTATTGTCATATATTGTTATTACTGTTTCTACAATATAAACATTATAAGACCATATTTAGTTACTGATCAAAGAATTCTGCAGATATCAAATATAGCTC
Source organism: Colossoma macropomum (assembly GCF_904425465.1). Classification (NCBI taxonomy): domain Eukaryota; kingdom Metazoa; phylum Chordata; class Actinopteri; order Characiformes; family Serrasalmidae; genus Colossoma; species Colossoma macropomum. The sequence goes on along the minus strand of NW_023494786.1, from coordinate 12,586,789 downwards.
AGATGCCGGACTGCTACAGGCTGTTACTGGAGATTGGAGCTGCCTTTTAGACCTGTTTTCATGCTCAACTGAACTGTAATTATTTATTATTATAATTGTAATTATTTTGTCTTTGACTAAAAACATTTTCTTTTCATCATCTAAAGTTGTCATCCCCAGTTTCCTCATATTAAGTATAAATCATCTTTGTCTTTTAATAAAAATACACTCTTACGTGACTGTGAAGTTGATGGACAGAATGTATCCAAATGATTTGGTACAATTTCCATCAGTTTTAGCCTCGATGCTCAATGTATTGGTTTCAGTAGGTGTGGGGATATTGTAGAAAAGCGCCACCTGCATTTGAGAACAAAAAGAGATCAAATCATAAAAACAGTGAATAAACAGTGAATAAAGTGTCTCTTAACCTCTTAAATGGCCTGGGCCCACTGGCAGACCCAAAGTTTTATTATACAATTCTATAACCTAAGAATAGCTCGACAAGTTTGCATTGAGATCCCTGTAGTTACTGAATAATAAGCCTTAATATGTAATAAGCCTGAGATTTTAAGGGGTTCAAGCTGCATAATGTAGCTCATGTTTTGTACTTTTAATTAACCACAAAGAGAACTGTTACTTCACACACAACACACACAGCTATAAAATCAAAAAGTAAATATTGTAATCAGCCAGTTACACAAAACCAAGGGTGGCCAACCAGATTTCAGGGGTAGCCAGTCCCACCCTGATCCCCTCTCTTCACCACTGCATACCAGACACACTGACCTGCACAGACACACAGGTGGAGCCTTTCACTGAAATGCTGTATTTGCCAGGAACATCCTGCAGTGGCCTCTCCTGGTACAGTAACTTATTGTCCTGGTTCACATCAAAGTGGTGACTCTCTTCATCTGCTGACTGCACAGTTACTGTGCTGGAGCCATCAGAGCTGAACACTTTGGTGGAGTACAGAGCCAGAGCCTGGAGGGCCACCACTGTGTCCTGATCCAAACACAAAAACAAAAAGGAATTATACATTTACAGCTCTTTTATTATGTTATATATTTACATTTCGATGTCTATGTATTATATGACCAGAAAATGTCAAGAAAAAGAAAGAGTTGGAAAAAGGGCTGAAATTTATTTGAGTACCTGGGTGGAAGAGAAGCCTCCATAGGGATTTTGCTGCCTCACCAGCCAGCTGACAATCCTGTTAGCATAGCCTAAATCAGCAGTAGTGACTTTACTTGTAGTGAGAACAGCTAGCAGAACATAGGAACTGATTTCCACTGACAGGGAGTCAGAGTCATCTGATGCAGACTGAGACCAGTGAAGGTGACCATCTGTATATAACGATATGAGATATAACTCAAATAAGCTTAATCTAGAGATAATAAAAGATGAACCATAACCCTGTGAGATCAAGACCAGACTACTATAGTGACAATGAGTGTGTTTACATGCACACAAATAATATGATCATTATCGGATTCAAGTGGTCGTATAAAAAACATACTCTGATTTCTTAGATCAGATTAAGGCTGAAAAAATCCACTAAAGAAATTTGGGTCCCACTTTATATTAAGTGTCTCTAATAACTGTGTAGATACACATGAATAACATATGCAACAACACTGTAACTACTGATGATTTGATTAATGTTACAGATGGATTACAGAAGCACAGCCTATGTAATTACACATGTTATCAACTTCAGTTTTGCCTGACAAGTGTATCTTTTACTTAGGAACTTCCCTGTAGTGTAGTGTCAAAGTTCCATTCTAAAATAAGTGGACAGTTTGTGTAGTTGTTATGTAGGTACTGTGTGATAATGGAGTGGTAATATAGACATTGCTTTGGGGGTCATCTGCTGTACTGTCACATACAGAATGGTATAAAGCTGAAACTGGATACAATGTCACAGCATTAGCAACATAAATGCTAGCTAAATGTTAGGAAAGCAGATACAGTGTAAGTGATGTCTTAATATAAGTTATCACACAATTCCTTTCACTGCTGGGAGGTTGGGGGGGGGGTAAACTTCTAAAATCGCTGTTCCAGTCTGATTACAAATGTAATTAGATTTGTGTTATTACCCTTGTGCAATTACGTGAGAGAGAACAGGCTGTTACAACTATTAAGATACACTTGTGTAATTACATAAGGTGTATGTCTGTAATCCATCTGTAACAATGACTAATGCATTAGTAATTATATTGTCGTTGCAGATGTTGTTCACATGTAACTATACAGTTATTAGAGACACTTAATATAAAGTGGGACCGAAATTTGGATTTTATCTCAATAGTCTGTTTTTTCAGTGGATGTAAACCCTTACTTAATTTCAATTTTCTTAAGCTGTGCATGTGCGTAAACTGAGGGAAGAGCTTTCCCCACACAGAAACAAAAGCAATGGCAACAAAACACATTTGGAGTCAAGAATTGAAATATTGCTCATATTCTAACTGAATTGTATTCATAAGTAAAACGACTCCATATTTAAAAAAAATTTACATCATGTCCTTCTTCTGTGAGTAATGTTTTAGTCAAGACCTAAAAGTGAGTCTGAGTCAAGACTGAGATCTGAACATATCAAGATCTAGTCAAGATCAAGACAAGACTGAGACCACATTAAGATTTTCTTCAGCCTCATACTGAGCTCTCTGTAACTGCCAAATTCATCTTACGGGGTGAGTCTGAAAAAGACGATATGTTAAATCTTGTGGACCACTGAAGATTTTGTGGTTGCTTGTGTGGGCCACAAGTTGCAAAAGTTTAGGAATCTCTGATACAGAGAAAGTTTTATTGTGTTCAAAGACAATGTTCATATTTAATAGTCATAGAAAAAAGTTCTAGTTTCTAGTTATCTCAGACAGAGGCATCATACTCTGAACAACAATTTCTGAGTCTACCTTCCCCCAAGACTGAGACAAGACTGAGTCCAAATGTAGAAACCGAGACAAGACCGAGACCGTTAGGTTATGGTCTCAAGACTGAGATCGGACTCGAGTACTACAACACTGTCTGTGAGTTTATTGCTGGGACGCAAAGCAGAAATGTGATTATTGCCTGATTCACAGAGTTTTCCTATTATCTGATTACCCAAATGCATTTAAACATGTCAAACGAATTACTGACAAAATCTGACTTTCTGCAGTTATCGGATTAAGTGCATGTGAACACATTCAGTTACTCAATGACATTCTTCTCATCATTTCATACCTCCTGAAATGGCAACACTATCCAACTTCTTCAGCAGCTGCTCTCGAACATCATGCTCTCCAGCCAGACTGAAAGTGTAGGCCAGCAGTGCAGTGGCGTAGGTGTTTGTCAGGTTGCCAATAGAGGACTTTAGACATGATAATCCTTTACTCACAACAGGATCCTACAATCAAAATGTAAATTAGAGTGTTGAAGAAAACACAATGGTTTTGAAAGTCATTCCTTGGCTCAGATGTTAAGACACAATAATAGAATAAGACACAATAATAGAGGAAAAATACCTCCCAACTTTGTAATTCATTTGGACCCTTTAAAGAATGTTCTGATTTATGGACCCATGTGTGCTCTGGTGTTGGGGACTAGCTAAGTATCTTCATCAATTAGAAATCAAAATGTCAAGCACTCCGGCGATTTTTCTGCAATTTATTTACTGGAAAGGTCATAGAGATCCCTCCTTTTGTCCACTTCCGTGGCAGAGATGCATTAAAAATAGAAATGGGGAGGCTGTCAAAGACACCACCACATCATACTCTCCCACTTGCAGCTGGGGTAAACAGCTTTATTGATTATATTGGGAGTGTTTTGGTTTTATTGTTGTCACTTCCGTTGCTCGCTTTGAGGACAAGGGTAAAGATGATTGTAGAGTAAGCATCACATTGAACTAATAATTATGATGCTTTTAGTCTGTCCTCCATACAAAAATTAATCCTGTGCATGTAAGGTCATAATTTACACAGGCTGGTCAGTGTCCTCACCTTCATTTTGTGGCCTAATTCAAGCAACGATGCAGTGATGTAAGCAGTCATGGTGACATCATCATTTACACCACCCTGTAATACATTAGAACATTACTCAAAACAGTTCATTTTATTTACTGGGTATCTTAAAAAACCTAATTTCCAAAAACTCACCTTCATTCTGTTGTTGAACAGTCGTCCTTGTCTTATAAAACAGCCGTCTGGTCTCTGATTACTTATCAGCCATGTCTTTGTAGTCTCAATGTTTTGTGGATCAATAAAGATGTAACGCTGTGCTTTGCCAAAAGTTCTCAGGACAAAAGCAGTTAACCTAGTGGTAAAGATAGATCTGTGTTGATATTCATAATATCTTTGTGTACATAATTAACTTATTGCTGAAAAAAAATGATCATTCTTTGTCACATCTATCAGCTGAATATGTCTTGACTTTCTCACCATGTATTCCCCTCTCCTCTGCCAAAAGTGCTGTATGCACCACTGAAATGCTTGTAGTTCAGTTGCCTTTGATATCCTGACAAGGGAAATGATTTTTAACCTGGTCAGTTCAGCAGTTCACAGTCTACTCATGATGGCTAAAGCCAGAAACATACTCAATGCAAGTATGCAAATGCAATTGACAGCACTCTGCAAACACACTGCAAACACTCTGTCCTTCAGTACAAACACACCATGAGTTCTTACATGCAGTAAGGCGATTACAACTCTCAGTACTGAAGGGGGCAATAGAAGACAAACCTGTGAGGGATGTACTGTCATTCTGACAGCCTCAACAGATAGGTTTGGCTGTCAGTATAGCGCCCTCTGCTGTAATCCTCAGAATGCAGCTCGTGCTTGCGTTACTACGTGTGAAACTCTGCATAGCTTGAAGCATCTGTGTTTGTGCCCTTGCAGGAAGTATGTTTCAAGTCTAAGATTCTTCATGAAGAAAAGTTCTCTCACCGCTCTTAAGGAAACCTGTAGCTTTCTCACGGATGGCTGCAGTGAGCTGTCCAGTGTTCTCCAGGTACTGAAGAATGTAGATGTTGGGGGCGAGGAGAGCAATGTTTTGTTCTCCACAGCCATATGGCATCTTCAGCAATCCATCAATATTCTTTAGTGCACGGCCCAGTATGTCTCCTACAAAAGAGTACAATAACGTTAGTTATGTATTCAGACAAATGATGCACCCAGTAAAATATATATGCTGTTCATGAACAATCCAGACCAAACTATTAAATCCAATTAAGAATTAATCTACATTTCATGTTTGAAGCCTTACTTCCACAAAATATCTCCTCCTTGGCTCAAAGTCAAATTTTCCAACTATTGGACATTGTTACTGTAATTGACACTGGTTCAGTAGTCTCTCATGTTTTGTTTGTTTTTGTGTGCTGTTGCCTGTGACCCAAAGAAGACAATATATAGTGCAGAATTTTTTTTTCAGGCAATTGATGCCAGCAGGCATTGTTCCTGTTTTCTCATTCTCACACAGCTTTTATAACATTTTCATGGAGCAGCCTGTCTGTTCAGCTGAAGGAGGCACACACTGGCGTAGTGCACTGGCATGCTGGTTAATCTCTTGCAGTGGTAGTTCATAAATCCCTCTGCCCAGCGTACACATGACAAATCTTTGTTCACTAGGAAACAGCATGATTGAGCTGTGTTTCACTAAATCTTAGCTCAGTGAATTGTTCTAGACAAAGTTCTCCAACTTTGATGGCAGGGACAGCATGGTGAGACATGGCGGCAGAGAAGGTGGAAGAAAATACGGCGAAAGTGAAAATGAAACTGATGAAAGGGAAAGCGGCGAAGTGGGAGGCAGCATCCATCTGGGGCAAGGGAAGATGCCTGGGAGCCCTATTTCATGCAGATGCGAAAGGCCATTTAGCATTGCAGCTGGATGGAACCAGGTGTACCTGAACCTGGAAGAAAAAGCACTTCAAGTGTTTGTGAACTTTCCAGTGGTGGCCCTCCAGCTCAGCTCCGTTACTGGCAGCCAAGTGAACATGAAAGGGAAAAAGCAGTTTCCAATCATTCTGGAAGGTCTGAGCTGAGTGCATGAATTCTGATTTGAAGCCATACAGGAAGCCTGTATACTCGAACCACGACTTTTTGTGAGTGAAACCACTGGTGTGGTAGGAGCTGAAGATGCAGCACTGGTGGATGGATCCCCAAGGGTTATGGGCAACACAATGGATGAAAGAGGTGACAGATAATGTGGAGGGCAGCAATGGTGAGTACAGTGGAGGTTTGTGTTACAGTGGAAGTGGTGCCTTAGTTATGGCAGCAGAGCGGGTCAAGGTTTGCTGAAGGGCAAACAGAAGCAGTTATGGAAGCTTTTGAGACATTATAGTGACATCTTCATGGCAACAGAGGGAGACTGTATGCAAACCAATTTGGTACAGCATAGCAGTAATGCGACTTTGCCCTCAATGGTTCCCATTAGTAAAGAAAAAGGCCAACGAATAAAATTACAGGATATGGCAGCAGTGGGGATATCAAGCCTTCGAGTAGCCGCTGGGTGGCACCAGTGGTCCTAGCAAAGAAAAAGGATGGAAGTTGCTGGTGAAATACCAGTGGCTCAACATTGTAACCAAACCTTGTAACTCATCTGCTCATGCACATTGATGATGCTTTGGACTGGTGGAATGGGTATTGGGAGATGGCAAAATTGAGAAAAGATGATGTTCGTGCTGGGTGATGGAGTTTGGCAGTTCATGGTAATGGCCTTTGGCCTTCAAAATACATTGGTGCCACGCAACCTGCATAAAACGGTGTTGGGTACAGTGCATGGTGATTTTATTGGCCGGGTTGTCACCTGCACATGGAACTCATTGTGTACTGCTGCAACCTTTGCACAGCCAATAAAGGATGGCCACAGCTATCACATGATCCACTGCAGTCCCTCTGGAGTGCCACAGTGGAAAGAGTAGCCATGGATATTCTGGACCGCTTGCCCACCGCCAAAGCCATTGGCCACCACCAAATCTGTTTCACACCACCGAATGTTCTTGTGACCATGGATCATTTTCCTATATGACCCCAGACCAGAGCAGAGTCATGACGGTGGAGCGGCTGGTAAAGGAGTTTTTTGCTGGTTTGGTATGCCAGAGAAGCCCCACAGTGACCAGGGGCATAATTTGAGTTGGCAGTCATGGCTGAGGTCTGCAACCGGCTGGACATCTAAAAGACACCAATCACACCTCTTCCTCCTCAGAGTGATAGTCTTGTGGAGCATTTTCCTGGAATGCTCACTGCTCAGCTGGCCATCAACACTGATCAGCATTGGCACGACTGGGACCAACATTTGCTCCTGGTCCAAGTCAACCAGTTTACTCTCAGGAGTCTGTCAGGGTCAGAGGAGGAGAGCATTTCTAGAGTGGAGTATGCTGAGGAGTTTCACCTCCATCTCTCTGTGCATCAGCTTGAACAATCTTCAAATCAGGAGACGTTGCAGCTCCCCCAATACCTCTACTTATCGTGTCCGCTGTAGGCCCTATTGTGTCCATGTGTCATGCCTTCTGTAGCGGAGACCGACATCCCTCACTCCGTCCAGCACTCAAACTCCCAGAATTCAATGGGAGGTCACATGATCAGGAACACGCAGCCATCCGCCTACCAACGTTCACGCTCACCTGATTATTAATTGTTTACACCTGTTTCAAGGACTATAAATGTTTGTCTACCATGTTTTGTCTTTGTGAAGTATTGTTACATCCCTGTGCATTACCGAGCCTTGCTTTTGTGTATTGACTTTCCAGTTTTTGATATTCTGCCTGTTTTTGTGTGACTTTTGCCTTACCCTTTTGGATTCTGTTTTGATTTTGTGTGTACCCTCGACTGCTTGTACTTCGATTACGGATTCTCCCTACATTAAAAACATTTTACTATAGCCTGCTCTGCGCTCGTCTGAACGTTCATCAGCTGTCACATAATGCTTAGCCATCATGCAGACGGCAGAAGTGGAGGCTATGCAAAAGGCACTTGCTAACCAGGGCCAGCTTCTTGGTCAGCATCAGCAGCTCTTCGTTGGGTTTAATCAGTCTGTGGATGATTTGGGACGTAGACAAACGGAACAACAAGCCCAGCTGTCACAACTCTTGACGGGCATGAAGGACTTATCTTTACAGCTGCAGTCACTTTGTAATATTCAGCCTGCTACACAACCCACGCAACCTACTGCTGCCTCCGCTGAGACTGTTAATCCTACAACCCATTTTTCCGTAAGTAAACCAGACAAGTTTGATGGCTCGCCGAATAAGTGTAGTGGGTTTTTACTACAGTGCTCGGTTTTCTTTAGTAATTCTCAGCCAAGCTCCGATAAGGCTAAAATAGTATTCGTCGTTTCTAGGCTCACGGATAAAGCGCATGATTGGGCCATGGCAATTTGGCATGATATAGAGAATATCACATACCAACAGTTTGTAACTGAATTCCGGACTGTTTTTGACCATCCACGTGAGGGGAGAGCATGTGGGGAGTCTCTAGCCAAGATACGTCAGGGAAATCGTTCAGCGACCGCTTATGCATTTGAATTTCGGACTCTTGCAGCCGGCAGCAGTTGGAATGAGCCAGCTCTCATCGTAGCGTTTCGTAACGGACTTAATTCGGACATTGTTACAGAATTAGCATGCAGAGATGACGAACTAACTTTAGACAAGCTTATTGCACTTGCCATACGTCTGGACCAACTCCTGACAAAACGAAATCCATGCAAATCATCTCACATCAGCATGCCTGATCAGCGAGAGAACCCACCCGTTTCTGGAGATCCAGCCAGAACCCCAAGGAGTCATTACTCTATGGAACCCTTGCAGTGCGATTTCTCCAGACTGTCTCCTGAGGAAAGACTTCGAAGACGTAAGGGGAGTTCGTGCATGTATTGTGGCGCTGCTGGTCACTTTATACGTGACTGTCGGGCTCGCCCGCACAAACTTCAGGCGCCGACCCCTAATGTGGTGAGTGCTCCCACAGAGGGGTTGGTTAAGAAGTCTTTTGTAATGCCTATAACCATATACTGCCAAGGTATTTCTGCCGTTTTTTCAGCGTTAATCGATTCTGGAGCAGAGGGCAACTTTATCCATGCGGAGCTGTTTCAAGAGTTGCAGATTCCACTTGAGCCCCTGGACAAGCCACTCAAGATTGCCACACTGGATGGGGAACCCGTTGGACTTGGAACAATTTCTCACATTACACTACCCGTCAGAGTAGATGTTAGTTCCATTCATTCTAAACATATACAGTTTTTTGTCATTCTCGGGCTACCGTGGTTAGAAAAACACAATCCACAAATAACATCTTGGTCAGATTACTGTCATTCACATTGTCTTCAATTTCCTACCAATAGCCTTTGTTCTGCATCTGTTGAAAGCCCCAACAGTGATATCCAGGTACATATTCCCACAGAATACTGGTTTTTAGCAAGAAGAAGGCCACTCAGTTACCACCACATCGTAGTTGTGATTGTGCTATTGATCTGACAGAGGGAGCTAATCTCCCAAAAGCACGTATCTATCCACTCACACAGGAAGAAGAGTGGGCTATGGAAAACTACATAGAAGAGGCTTTAGAGCAGGGATTCTTTAGGCACTCTACTTCTCCCATTGCTTTAGGGTTCTTTTTTGTGAAAAAGAAGGATGGGGGTCTTCGTCCCCGTATTGATTGTCGAGGGCTTAATGAGGTAACGAAGAAATTTCTTTATCCTCTGCCTTTAATTCCGGTAGCTGTGGAACAATTGCATGGTGCAAGATTTTTTTTTACCAAACTAGATTTAAGAAGCGCTTATAACTTGATCAGAGTTAGAAAGGGAGATGAATGGAAGATTGCATTCCTGACCACTAGGGGGCACTATGAATACACTGTTATGCCTTTCGGATTATCGATAGCCCCCTCAGTCTTCCAGTCTTTCATTAACGAGGTACTCCGAGACATGATAGTCAAGTTTGTTATCGCCTACATTGATGACATTTTGATTTATTCGGCAGATTTTGAGACGCATGTAAAACAGGTGCGCCAGGTACTTCAACATTTACTCCAAAACCATTTGTATGTGAAGGGAGAGAAATGCGAATTCCACACGAGAAAGGTCTCATTCTTAGGCTATGTTATCTGCGAATCCGGGGTAGTCATGGATGACCATAAGGTGGAGGCAGTTGTGAACTGGCCTATACCCGCATCTGTTAAGGACCTGCAGAAATTTTGGGGGTTTGCAAATTTTTATCATAGATTCATTCGCAATTTTAGTTCCATTGCTGCTCCTCTCACTGCTCTCCTAAAGGGTGCAGCTAAGAAGCTAGTGTGGAATCCCAATGCTGAAAATGCATTTCGAAAAAATCAAATTAGCATTCCCCACAGCCCCCATACTCAAGCATCCAGATCCATCTCTTCCATTCGTGGTAGAGGTGGATGCATCTGAAACTGGGGTAGGCGCTATACTGTCACGGCGTAGTGGAAACCCATCACATTGCTTTTTATTCACACAAGCTCACACCCAGTGAACAGAATTATGGCATTGGTGACAGGGAACTTTTGGCAGTTAAATTGGCTCTTGAAGAATGGAGACATTGGTTGGAGGGTGCTAATCATTCTTTTCTTGTGCTTACAGACCACAAGAATTTGGAATATGTACGTAATGCTAAACGCTTAAACCCTAGACAGGCACGATGGTCACTGTTTTTCTCTCATTTTCGTTTTAGTATCTCTTATCGACCTGGTTCCCGCAACACCAAGGCAGACGCACTTTCCAGACTTCACCAGGGTGAGTTGCAGGCAGAGAGGGGAGAATATGAGCCCAAACCCATCCTCCCTCCTTCAGTTAACATAGCTACCATACGCTGGGAGGTCGATGAAGAAATTGAAAAGGCACTAGAACACATTCAGGTACCACAACATTGTCCAGGTACCAAGACTCATTCCTCTCTGTCATCAGGTCACCCTGGTGAGACATGTACTCAACAACTGCTAACTACCCGGTACTTGTGGGAGACCATTCCCCAGGACGTACACAATTTTGTAGCGTCATGCTCAGTATGCGCACAAAATAAGACTCCTAAAACATTATCTGCTGGTAAACTGATGCCCCTTTTGTTCCCTGAACGTCCATGGTCACACATCGCTTCGACTTTGTAACTGATTTACCACCCTCTGATGGTTTCACTACCATACTCACCATCATAGATCGCTTCTCTAGAGGGGTTAAATTCATACCTTTCGCATCTCTCCCTACCGCTTTTCAGACAGCAGAAGCTGTATACACACACATCTTTAGAAATTTTGGTATTCCTGACAGGGGCTCACAGTTTACATCACGTGTCTGGTCGGGCTTCTTTGAACACATAGGTGTAAACATCAGTCTGACTTCTGGCTATCACCCACAGACCAATGGTCAGTGTGAACGAGTAAATCAAGAATTGGGGAAATTTCTCAGATTGTATTGTCAAAACAACCCATCAGATTGGTCCAAGTACCTCATCTGGGCAGAGTTGGCTCAGAATTCCTTGGTTTGTTCTTCTACCGGTTTAACGCCTTTTCAGTGTATTTTAGGATATCAGCCATCACTTGCACCCTGGACTGCTCAAGCTTCTGACATACCCGCAGTTGATGAATGGATGCGACGGAGTGAGGAGGTATGGGAGCAAACTCATTGTCGCATTGAAACAGCTCTGCAAAGATATAAGGAACAAGCTGATCGTCATCGTGGCGAAACCCCTCTCTATCAGCCTGGAGACCGGGTTTGGTTGTCGACCAGGGACTTCAGCTTGTGGCCAATTTCCACAGTCGGTATCCTGAGAAGCCTGCCCATCGCCCTAGAGGTTGTCCTAGGACCAGGACGTCCAGTTCCTGAGACCCGTTCCAGGATCACTTCCAAAGACTCTGGTACTGTCCAGCACCGCGGTGGCTTTCGGGGTCCACCTTTCCGTGCCTCTGGTCGCATGGGTGGAGGTCGTCACGGGCGGCCTCGTTCATCGGCCGGCCCGGACTCCTTGGGCGGGGTACTGTCATGCCTTCTGTAGCGGAGACCGACATCCCTCACTCCGTCCAGCACTCCAACTCCCAGAATTCACTGGGAGGTCACATGATCAGCAACTCTCAGCCATCCGCCCACCAACGTTCATGCTCACCTGAGTATTGATTGTTTACACCTGTTTCAAAGACTATAAATGTTTGTCTACCATGTTTTGTCTTTGTGAAGTATTGACAACTTGAACAGTTGAACAGAGTTTTTTTAAAGTTGTGTGGGTGGGACAACCCACATCAGCCTTGTGTTTACTGAAGAAACTGCTCATGTATGCACTACCCAACATTGGAACTGCCCAGGTTACGTCAAGAAAGCCCAAACTTTTGCATGTGACTTTAGGCAGATAGATTGTTGCACATGGATAGTAGGGATTTGAAATCATCTGACGATTAGGAATTGGGAGAAAATGTTGCTGTTCTAGATACATTTGGTCTGAAATTGTTTTGAACGTGGCATGTTTAAAAGGCTACAACTATATGTGGTTTCTGCTGGGGAAGCCACAGCATAAGCCTATGGCATAAGTGACAGATGAAATAAAAGCACCATCATCACAGTTTAGCTAGTTTATATATATAAAATATATATATGTGTGTGTGTGTGTGTGTGTGTGTGTGTGTGTGTGTATATATATAGGTTCTATGTAGAAATATTTGATTCTACAGATTCATCATAGAAATACACTTTTATGTTACGAAATTCTTCATCCTTAATGTTTCATTTCTTACCAAGTACTGAAACAGAAGCTCGTGCTGATCCCTTGATCACATCTTCAGGAAGAACCAGCTCCATCTCCTCTGAAACACTGTTACCTGTGAATGAAACAGGCAGCTCCATCTTTCCTGAGCAGTACAGTATTTTGTTCACCATTAGTGTGAAAAGTAAGCATGTAAACCAGGTATAAATGAAAATGTTAAAATGTGTAGCACAAACCCTGTGGACACAGCAACCAGCTCTGGCTCTTGGTCTTTTCAGATCCTTCAGCCTACATGGGAAAATTAAATGTTTAGATAATAATAATAATATTAATAATAATAATAATAATAATAATAACAATAATAATAATAGTGATATTAATAAGAGAAGGAGAAGAGGAAGCAGACTCCATAAACTTGAAAGTTTATTTTCTACCTGTACAATCAGGCTCCGTGTGACTGTGTCAATGCGGCCTCTCTCAGGCACACTCACAATCTCATTGTCACACACAGCCTGTGACTGTTCTGCCTCAGCACTGACTGTCACATTCAGGACCCCTAAAACACACCAAAAGATGCAGAGAGGAGTTTATTAGCACAAAAACAATTCAACAGAAATGTGAGATTATGTCTGAACTTGAGAGGTTTAGAACTCACCAAGCACAGAGGGAACAAGAGTCCATTTGAAGGTCTTTCTACCATTTGCACACAGACAGGATGAATACTCTCCATCAGAGGAGGCTTTCAGAGTGTAGTGTGAGGAAGGAGCTGGAGTCACTTTAACCTGTCCGTGAAGCACAGGAGATCAGCTTACTGTGGATGTGAAGTGATGAGAGACTGGTGAAGACAGAAAATGTTGATCTTACAGTACCATAATGCACTTGGAGAGATAGTTGAAGACAGTGGCCTTCAGCTCAAACTCCTCTCCCCGGATGATGGAGTAGGGCAGCGAGAGCTCCAGGAAGAAGGGCTGGAAGACACGAAGCTGAGCAGGAGAAGCCACTCCCAGACCTCTAGAGGACAGACAGAAAGCGTCCGTCTCCCAAGTGGTGATAGTGTCAGGAACGGTGACAGGAACCTGTGCTGATCCAGATTCCCTGTGGAAAAGCAGCACTTGCACTTAGATTATTAACAGAAATCTAAAGCATCATACATTGTTCAGTTTATAACATGTATAACCTTTTTTTAGATCGAAAAAAAAACTGTAAAAGTGCTTGAAGAAAATTCACAATGAAAATTAACAAGTATCACCACCATAAATTTAACCTAATAACACAGCTGGTCACTTGTAGATGAGTTTGATGCAGTCAAACCTCCATGACAACACAAATAAAACTGACCAGCAGACTGGCACATTACGTTCACCATTCAGGCCTCAAGTGAGGAAAAGTTGATATGCTTGTCTTAATGGCCACAAAAACAGGCCTGGACCTCAATTAAAAAAAAATAAGTTTAAATCACAATCACAACATTGCTCAGAAAAATCACAACTGTATATTGTGGTGCCATGATTTAAATCACGTTATCACTGCTAGCCACATGTCGGCCACAACATGCAGATGGTCATTTAAAAACATGCACACAAACTTGTGTGAAACTGAAAGCGGAATTGGATTTATATTGAGGCGAGGGGGAGATCTATTCAGGTAACACAGTGCTGTAGAGAAGCGTGCTCGCCTGAAACGGTGGATGTATTGAGGGAGTTTTAAACAGGGTGTAATGGTTTTGGTGAAGTATTGTTTATATATTTGTATTGATTAATTTTGCTCGTATATTTGTTTTTTCATGTTCTTTGAACACCAAATTCATTATATTTTTCTCCTGCAGTGTATTGCTTTATTTTTCCTGTTTTTCTTCTGGTCTTGCATTTATTTCCAGCATATTATTATTAAGCTGTGGTATGTTCCATTTATGATGGGTGGGGTGGGAAGGAGTACCTGTATAAGAGGGTCCAGCTCTCATTTTCAGAGCTTCACTCTGTTGACACAGCTTTGTGAGCATGTATCTAGTATTTAGCTCTACTTGACTTTAGACTTATTCCTTTATGTTGCCCTAAGTTGGTTGTTTCAGTTCTTCTTACGTAATACGTAAATAATATTGTTTTTTACTGTAAATAATTTTGGTCAGGTTTATACTGGACTTTGGGAACTGAATCTATAAAAACTGAAACCATCTGCTCTCTATATGCTCCCTAAAGACCCTCGACACAGTACCTCCTGATATTTTGTTCAAATCATTCAGCCCTAACACCAACATAACCCAATAAACTCACGGCTCATTATTCAGTTAGTATTATGCTTACTATTCAGCAACTGCTATAAATATTTGCTATCTTCTACAGAACTAACAGTCTCTCTTGAAGATTAAGGAACCTTTGTTATTTTATCACAGTTTAATTGTTTAAATAACAAACGCAATAAAACACAAAACATAAGATCATGAATTAATTTGCTGATTCACTAACCCCACTTCAGCAAGTTGCCATATCCAAGTTTCTGGAAAGAATTTGCGAACTGTCTCAATAGGTTCAGATTCAGGGGTTGAGTCCATCACACGCCGTGCAAAAACTACAGGAGGGCTGAATCTGAACCGACCTTAAAATTCACAAAAACATGAACAATCAGCATACCTTATTCAGAGACTGCTAAAAGTTGCTGGATATAGCCTTAAAAAGAAATTAATGTATAAGCGTGACCTCCAACAGACCTTGACGACGAACACCAAAGCGGCGATGATACTGAAGACGTCTGTAGAACCAGCATTCTGGATTTCTAACAGCCAAATTGGTTGCCATCTTGAGCCCCACACCCTGCCAGATAATGAAGGTCATAAACCACCATCTTTAGTTCCAAATAACATTAACTCACTTTAACATTTACCTCTTCAAGTAATAAATGAATGTTTTCATTGACTTTAGATTTGATTGTGATTATCTAGTGTATTAAAATTTGTACACAGTTATTTACACAAACATTTACACAACATATGACAAACGGTCAGTTACCTTTATAGTGTTGTAAGCGTGGTCTATCTGTGTGTCCCATCTGGGTCTAACATGCAAACACTCCTGCTCATCTTCAACTTCATAGTTATAACCTGACACTGACTTCACTGGCAACAAGTTAAAGACCTAAGACAGACATATTAATAATTTACTGATTATTATCAAATGTCTTTTGCAAAAAGTCTCAAACACATAAAAATCCTATTTGTGTATATTAACTTGATGTAAAAAGGTATTTTATCTATCAGCCACTTTCTCTGTTGCTCCAAATGTATGCAGGTTGAATAGCAATGTGAATAAAGTCATACTTTAAGGAACAGCTTAACCTCAAAAATCACATTTACACTGTATGAAGGGTTTCATTGTAAAACGCATTACAGACCATTGTAGCCTTTTAAGACTTTTCATTTTTCATGATGTTATTTTATGCTGTTAGGAGTGAGCTATACACATAAAAGATATCAGTGCTATATTATGATTAATAGCACCTTTTTTTTAGAGAACTACAACAAACAGATACACAACATCTTGGAATGAAACACATCATACATGCATACACAAACACACATATATATACACACACACACATATACGCACACTCACCCTGACTGCTGACATCATTAAGTACACCCCCTTGTATCTACACTCTTTGTCAGCTCATCTAGCCATATATGAGCACTATGTAGTTCTCCAATTACAGACTGTAGTTCATCTGTTTCTCTGCACACTTTGTTTAGGAGTTGCACAGATTAGTCAACTAGTCAACTTGTTGACTTTAGTGCTCACTACCGACGCTGTAAAGTTGATGTTGATTAGTCACTGATCACATAATGACATTATGATTCTATGACACTAACAACATGGATACATCAGAGAAGACAAGAGGTCTTGGTGATTCCCAGGGCATGTTGAAAAGGGCTTGTCAAGCCCTACTGACCAGCGTAGTTTGGCTTCATTCTAACACTTCTCTGCTGATCTACAGTGCTTTTAAGATCAGATATTGAATCCCATTATCTCTTGTTTCCCGAAGACTACAATAAAAATGTCTTGTGATTTTGTAGAGGGGGCATAGTGGCCTATAATCCTGTAAAGTTGGAAGTCGGTAACTTTTACTTCCCCGAGTTACAGCGCTCTAAATTTCTCTGGCTCTCCAGACCCCCACTGCAATCGACCACCTCGGCAAGGGTGTTAAAAGTTGGATACAAATTTGCGAGATTCCAGGGTCCATATCTCTGGTCCTCTGAAGGCTAGCAATGCACGTCACATTCTACTGACCTGTGGAGTTTGGCTTAATCACTGATTTTTAAAGTTGGATGTTGGACAATCATGCCAGATAATTACTCACATATTGCTGCACACTGAGTTAGAACACACAAGTAGATAAATGGTGTTAGTGGAAGTGTCATGACTGGTTTGTGCAGCAGCACTTAGCCTAGTAGCTAACTTAGCCCATTCACAAACCAATAAAGATAACTTAATAAATAAATAATAAATAAATGCATAGCTAAAAAGAAAGAATTAGACAAAGTCTGAGAAAAAACAATGGTAAACGTTGGAGCAGCTCTACAGATGTGGAGGGAGCTTCAAATCCAATGATCCACATTTCTGCTTGATTTATGATTTGATTTTTGAAAGTAAAATTAACCACAAGGCTATGAGGGAAACAGTAACACTCCGTAATGCATATGTCATGTCACTATGATGTTACAGCCAGGCTAACGTTAGCTTGTTTTCAGTGCTAAGGCTACTGGTTAGTGTTGTTTTATTTGAATGTTTCTGAAAGTATCTTTGTGAAGTGCCCAGGCAGTCGTACTGGTTTGATGTTTGTCCTGATATTTATGTGTGTCTGTGCTCTCACAGCTAATTGTTCTCATAAGTGGTTTGCTGCTTATTTAGCACTATTCATGAAAGGTTTTGTTATCAAACAAACATCTGAGCACTGAAATAAGTATGTGCTAGTTGCCGTGGTTGCTTGTCTGCACGTGCACAACCACCTCCTCTGCAAGGAGGGGCTTAGCTCTTCTAAATCCTACCTACTGCAGCTATAAAGAATCATGTTTAGACATTGCTACATTTGGCGCTTCCTCCATTTTGGATCTGCAGTGCTGCTCTATGAAACTGCTCACTATGTCATTTATTAAAATTAATGCACTTTCACATACAAATGTATATGTCTTTAGATGAAAAGGTCTGATGTATACTGTTGTATCTATTTGCACTTCCATGCACTGGTCTAAAAGCTAGGGGCATGCAGTTGACATCTGTGCACACCAATGAGCCTTTCAGATGAACTGAAAAATATTCATGTTACACATTTTTTTCTTAATTATTCAATAATTTTGTTGACAAACAGTGTTTGACAGCCCTGCTTCCAGGGGCCCACTGCCCTGGACATTTTAGTGCTTTCCATGCTTTAATACACCCATGTCAGCTGAGTAAGGGGTTGGTAATGAGCACATTATTTGGATCAAGTGTGTATGGATCAGGCAAATGGTAAAACGCAGCATGGGAGGCTCCAGAACCAGGGTTGGATTAGATTTTAACATGTGTTGAACATCTAGCGTTGTACGAGTAAATCTGTACTTCACCTCACTAACACTGAGGCGTTTTCCTGGCTCCATGATGAACACACTCTGATCCACAGCGCTGAGTCCACACAGTGAACCAGGCAGAGCTGAGAGCTGGAGAGTGTTTTCCTCACCAGGAACTGCCTCAGTGGGAGAGAACTGCAGTGAGACCTGAAGATCATGACGGTAAAAAAATTTTATTGCTTTTTCCACAGTAATGATGACAGATTGCAAGCCACCAATTATCCTAAAATATAAAAACAGAGAAATAAAGATCCAAACATGTCAGCATTACCTTGTGTCTGAAGCATTTTTCAACATTAAAATTCTTGCTAGCAGCGATGACGTTCTCACTGGGCAGCACACAGTACACCAGAACCTGCACTACAGGAGCCAGTTCAGCATCAACAGACAGTCTGAATGAGACTTTTCCCTCTATGAGCTTTTTGGATTCTTTCACTTCAACTTTCTCATAACCATGATGGACTATGGCTCCTTTAGACAAGACCTGCACCAAAGAACCAAACTTAGTGACACACAACAGCCAACTGTGTTTCATTTACAACTGTCTAAATAGAGGAAATGTAAATATTCACTTTACAAAATTACTGTGTGTCCTTACTGTGTATATAATATCAGTGCTGTAATTCTCAGTAGTTTCTCCAACAATGTAGTACTTAATGTTTATGGAAATTTCAGAACCACATGGAATCGGTTCCTCTAAGCTCTCTATTGATAATTCACTGTAGACTGGACTGTGAGGTGTAGCAGGTTGGAGGAGTGGTATATTTGCATCACTGACTGTAAAGAAGGGTTTTCTGTATCCACGGTATAAGTTGTCTGGATAGACACTTGCCTAGATGACAATAAAACATGAATTTCTTTTAGTGAAAAACAGTGTAACAGAAACTCCCAGAAAATATTTGGTCATTATACCATACCAGTAGCGAAATCTGTGTTTTAGAGTGATCAGATGTATTAAATGAGAAGCTGGCCAATCCATTAACATCTGTAGTAAGACTTTGAAGTAGTGTTGGAGACCACCTACGACCTTCCAAAAGATAGACGTTCTTGTTAGGAATTGGTTTTCCACTGAAGGTTGACACTTTGATCTGTTGATCAGTGAAAGAACATTTGTTGTAAAATTGTCGATTTCAAGTGAGAACGACACAAACACAACAAATGAAAGTACTAAAGAAAGATGTATGTAAAAGACTCACCTTTCCCTCTATAATTGTGTCCCGTTCAAAGTTTTTGGGTAAATCAAGAAACTCAACTTTACCAATTTCATAAGTGATCTTTATAGATTGAGATTTTTCCATGGAAATGTCTAGAACAAAAATAAGCATGTTACTATATACATAATAATGAAATGCACATTGTTTCTTTATAGTGATCTGCTATTAGTGTGTTTCTCCCTCAGGTATACTTTCCCTACAGTATGTGTGAAGACTCACCTGTTCCTTCCTCTGTCACCGTAACAATAGCATCAAGTGAATCTTTCAAATGGTCAAATTCAGAACTGATGAAATGCGACATGTTGAATACAAGAGAGGCGCATCCGTTCTCTTTCATCTACAGGAGAAAACAAAGCAAAAAATTAGTTTCATTAGTAAGAAAAACTATTGTCATCTAATATAGTATTAGAAACATACACACCTCTACAGTTTCAACCACGCACGGTGAAATCATGGCAACACCCTGATGAAAACGGTGTTTAAATTTCTGGCACACTTCCACCAGAGCTTTACCAGGTACTGGCTGTCCGTAAGTGTACCTTCAAAAATATACTGTTTTAAACTATGCAGAGAGAATATACACAGTATGGTATTTTTTTTATATCACACATATACATTCATGTACACAGCGTATATATTCAGTTAAATGATATACTTTGTTGTTCAAACATCATTCAGCATTATTTTAAAGCAATGGTTCCCAAACTGTGCCACATGGACAGGTTCTGATATTAATCCTGATTTACTTTCATCTGTTATCCAGCCAAGCAGTTACATACAGTGTTCTTCACTAATACTGGGACTTCCACTGAACATGAGCAAAATAAGCTGTAAAAAAATCAGTTACTGATCTTTTTGATCTTTCATTCAGAACATTGTTGGCACCCCTAAAAATGCTTAAGAGTGAAATGTAACTAAAGTTCTGTTCATGTTTTAAAGTTCACCTGAGCAATGAGGAACACTTAAATGGTCAGCCAGGACTTCACTGACGATTTCACTGGGGGATATATCTGAGATCAAACAGGCCAAATGCCCTCATTCATTGATTACTATGAGAAAGACCAGCGAAAACAGCAATGATGTGTGACAAAATGTTGTTGAGCTGCACAAATCAGGAAATGGCTACAAGAAAATATCTAAACAGTTGAAAATACCCATTTCCACTCTCAGGGCAATAATTAAGAAGTTTCAAACAACTGGAGATGTGAAGAATCTGCCTGGAAGCGGAAGTGAGGAGGGTGGTTCCAGCAGACAAAAATTCTCACAGGAATTTTAGAAATTAATTAAGTATATAACCACAAGTTGTTTGGTGGGGGTTGGGGGTGGGGGTGGTCGCCAAACACTACTGACCTTTCAGTGGGACTGTGTTCTGTGGTCAGATGAGACCAAAATAGAGGTTTTCGGCAACAAACACCAGAGGTAAGTTTGGCGTAGACAAATACAGAAATACAGCCATACAGAAAAGTACCCCATCCCCACTGGGAAGTATGGTGGTGAATCTGTGATACTGTGAGGGTCTTTTTCTTACAAAGACCCTGGACAGTTTATTAAGATACATGGTATCACAGACTCCATCAAGTACCAGCAGATATTAAATCAAAACCTGACCTGCCTCGACCAAGAAGTTTAATCTGGGCCACAGTTTATTCTGGGAAATTGCACTGTTAAAACACTAATGCCCATTGCAACAGTACATCTAATGATACAGTGATGGCTGTATGTATATCTGTGACTAAAGCTTCACACATGAGTGATGAGTGAGTGCAACATTTGTAAGTAATACTACATGGCAAACCCGAGCTCTAATATTTAGGTATTTTGCTCAATATTTATTATTAATGTATAATAGTAGAGAAGTAGACATTTCGCTCATTTACACTCTGCTGTTGCATGCGTAAAAAATCTTATATTAACTGTCATTAAAGGAAAATTCCACAGATATTTAAAAATTGCTGCATAATTAAATGGCTAAGATGTAGAAGTCATTTAGAGTGGTTTGATGTGAAATGCTCTAGTTTTGCTTAATGAATTTTGCCTATAAAACATACTTTTTGAAAATCTATTCATGGTGGAGTTACATTAGGGCGTTGTAAGGCAAAATAGTCCCTCAAGCAAACATTTTTTTTTAGATTTGCCACTTTTTAACCATTATCAACATTACAAAAATCTCACTGGTGTAAACAGAATGGCAATATTTGTGTTACAGATATTGTGACTCCTGATTCCTGTCACCAGCACTTTAAAGAAATCTGAGTCAGCAAGTTTTTCTACAATGTACCATTTCACACCAAACTATACTGACTGTCCTTGTTCACATCTCAGTGACTGAAATATACAGACATTTAGAAAAAAAAAAACAATGTAATTGCTCTTTAAGGTATGTCTGGGTGACTAATGAGGTTGGGTTTCAAATGAGGGTGTTATCTGATATCTAATTATCAAACATTAGTCAGGTACACTCCTAAAGAAGATGGTTCTTTTTAGTAAAGACAATAGTTCTATTTAGGACCATGAACACTCCATTTGCATTGTGAAATTGTTCTTCAGATTGATGAAGCATGTGTTGTATATGGGGCTCTTCTTGTAAAAATAGAAAAACCTTTTTGGGGCGAAATAAAACTATGTCTATATTGCATAGAAACCCTTGAAGAACCATCTTCTTTAACAGTGTATAATCTTTCGCCCATGCATGGGTTCAGCGATTGAGGGATGTGACCAGTCATACATTTACTGTTTTTAATACTGTAGAATTGTCCAGTTGCAGACAGTATTTCAACAGTTATAATCAGTCATAATTTTGAGAAATTATCATTCTGAAAATACTACTACTACTTCTACAACTACTACTATTACTACTGCAACTAATAATAATAATAATAATCTTTATTTATACAGCACTTTTCATGTGGGTGACAGCTCAAAGTGCTCTACAGACAGGTGAATATCAATAACAAGTTAGTGTCACCATGCTACCTAGGAAGTCACTGATTAGAGAAATTAAAACTTTACTTTAAAGACATACTGCTGCTGCTAGAAATAAAGAGTGGGAAAATACGCTGTAATTTTCTAGGGTTAGGGTTAGGGTACCTGCCAGGAATGGAGATCTAAATGAATGTACTTCTGAGTTAGCATGCCTTGTTCCTATTTAAATGTCACAGGAAACCCTAGGGCATATTTCTGCAGTTGTTTCAACTGGAAGTCACATTTTAATTCAACCAAATTTGAATTTGACCACTGCCTGTGCTGCTGCCTTTGGGACAACAAATGAAGAACGTAAATTCCTCCATCTCATTCCTGTGGTCTGACCAGCTCCTCCAAGTGAACCAATATAAAATCTATATAACTTGAAACATTATCTATTTATTCATCAGGCTTCACTGACACTAAGACAAATCACTGATCTGATTTTGAGAAAGTTTCTTCTTTCCGTTTAATGTTTATGATTCAGTCTTGAAACCATCACTCACTTTGCACAAACCTCGATCTTCAGTTCCTCCTCACCAACACTCTGTTCTTCTGGTGTTTTCACTGTAATCTCAAACCTGGGTAAAACTAAAAGTCCAAATTGCCTTGTTATTGCATTAAACTGCACAGCTTACCTCATTATCAGTAGAAAAACTAATGTAACACTGTCACTTACCATACTTCTTCACTTTAAAATGATGTGTGATTGACCTATCCCCAATGTTAGCCTTCACTTTATACTGGCCCTCAGGAGCCTCAGGATTCAGCTTGTGTGAAAGCTGCACTATCAGGCCTGGTGAGGACACATTCATCCACTGACCGATCCTGTTACCTTTATTATCCTGTTTGGTTCCATAAAAGATACTTAAATTTGCAGTGACAGTATGAAGGAAGCACTGAAATCACTGAAAAATCAGTAAGGTTCAGGAAATGTGTAATACAGTATGTAGATACGTCTTACCTCAAGAGTCAGTATGCTGTACTGTAAAGAAGAGTCAGGTTTTTCAAAACAAGCCCAAAAGCTTTAAACACAATAAAAATGAACAGAAGGTCTTCAATAAAAATGAGTGGGTTTAACTTTACAAAGTACACTGTATGATCCTTAGAAGCAATTAAATGGAAGTACATAAGAAAGGACTACAATCATATAATCACGCTTTCTGAGTTTATTGCTTGATTTAATTAAAGGTCACATGAATTCTTTCTTACCTCTTGTTTAAGTGGAACAAAATTAGCATCCAGAGTGACGACTCTGAAATTCACTATAAACAGTAAATAAATATCAGATGTTAGACTCAGGAGTGGAGAACTCAGTTCACTTTCAGCCCTCAGTTCCTGACCTCTACTCTATCTGTTGAATCTGTTACGTGTAGTCAGTTACCACAGACAATAATTTCAATGTGTCTGCCTGTAGAGAGCCTGCTGACATTAAATACACTTACAATAGAAGCTTTTGTGCAGTTACTATCTAGTTACTAGTTACTATAGTTCTATCAGTAAATTATAATAGTTTTCTGAATTGTTCAGTCAAAAGTATTTGTAAATTAAGCTGTAAATCTGTATAGTTTGCTTTTTAAAAATGGGACTAATTTTTACAGGGAAGAATTCATGGCAATATGGTGTTAGTGTAGTGATGTGGGAGGAGTTCTCACAGGGTCCTGCATAATTTAGCATCAATACCAGAAAACATTAAGGAAGACAAAAATAACCTCAGCTGCTATTTATTGTGTTGACCATCAGCTTCATTCCACTGTTAGAGTTTAACAGTTGTGGTTTTGGATTCACATTGTAGTCACATACTTTGTGACTAACTGACACTTACCTGTTCTTTTACAGTCATATGCAAAAGTTTAAACAGCCCTGCTCTTTACATGCTTTGTTGATTTTCTAAGTGAAAATAATGTAACACATCTTCTGCAGAGAACAAACTTAAATATGGTATTTCTGTTAATGTTAGTGTACAATTTCTATTTATTTGCAGACTTTATTATACTGATGAAAATATAAAACACACAAATACAAAATGTGTCATCACTTTTCCACAGGCAACATTTTAGATTAATTTTTTCCCCTTAATAAGTTAAATCCAGCAAACAGTATTTGTGCATTAAAATGTGCAGACATGTGTTCTGTGTAGAGGATGTGTGTTTAGTTTTACTTAGAAAATCAACTGAATATGTAATTTGACCAGGGACATGCAAACTTTCACAAAACTCATCACAATGATAAGCATATTATATGTTACCTACAGCCGCAGCAGACAGAGATTAGGCTGAAAGATGCTGGAATATTCATTTAATAGTGTACTAAAAGTAGTGACACACTGTAGAAATCAGAAATGATGAATTACCTGTTTGGCCGGGGTTGTAGATTGGTTTATCAGTCTGAATGAATGTCAGTGGGTTGTAGGATTTAAACATGACTTTTCTTTTCTTTCTCATCTTAAAACTTTCACCTTTAACTTTTACTCTGATCTCCTGCACTGATTCACCCTCAACCTGTGGAGCCTGTAGAGATCACATTATATGTTAAGCAATTTTCCATTTACAGACATATCAAATGGTAATAATAGCTGAAAAAAATACCCAATGCTTTCTGACCTTAAACTGAGAGCAGCGGTGGAATTCTTCCATCACTCTCTCCTGTAGAATTATTCTATTCTGGCTGCCATGAACCAGATAAATGGTCATTTGCAGAGTCTCATTAGGCTTCAGAAGACTCGCACACAGTGTAGCCTCAGATCCAGACTCTATCACTGCAGGAAACGTCACCATGAAATACCTAAAGACAAAAAGCAGTAACTGACAATTCAGAGATTTAAAATGAAGCATTACTGAAACAGTGAGTTACGTATGTAAAAGAAACCACTGTACACAAATCAGGGCAAAACTGAATGATCAGCTAAATGCGTTGATTTATTATCTTATGGTGTTTTTACTTAATGTTCATCCAGCTGATATACACCAATCAGCCACAACATCACAACCACCTCCTTGTTTCTACACTTCTAGTAGAAACAGTAAGTGGAACAGTTTAAGCTCCACTTACCATATAGCTGCACTTAATAATTTTACATTTACAGACTGTAGTCCATCTGTCTCTCTACTGTTTCTCTACACCCCTTTTACCCTGTTCTTCAATAGTCGGGACTCCCACAGGACCACCACAGAGCAGGTATTATTTGGGTAGTGGATCATTCTCAGCACTGCAGTGATAGTGTGTGTTGCACTGTTATGAGTGGATCAGACACAGCGATGCTGCTCGATTTCTGCTCTCATTATATGCTCTCATACAATTTTTTAATTACAATAACTGGTGGTGGACTTTCACGGGGCTAGGCCACTCACACAGCCAATCTCTATTGAGGGGTTTGAATTGGAGAGGGTTATGACCTACAGGTATCCCAGTCTGCAACTGGATATTAGGTTGGACTGGTCAGCCAACACAGAAATCCTGTACAGAAAGGGGCTGTACACAAAGTCGGCTCTATTTCCTGAGGAGGCTGGGGTCCTTCAACATCTGTAGGAAGCTCCTGTAGATGTTCTATCAGACTGTGGTTGCCAGCTGTCTTTTTGTATGCTGTGGTGTGCTAGGGTGGAAGCATGAAAAAGAGAGACGAGATGCGACTGGACAAGCTGGTCAGGCATGCGGCGTCAGTGGTCGGTGTGGAACTAGACTCTGTGGCTAAGGTGGCAGAGAGAAGGACATTGCACAAACTGCTCTCCATTATGGAGGATGATGGCCACCCGCTGCACACCATCATCACAGACAAGAGGAGCATGTTTAGTGGCAGGTTGCTGTCACAGAGCTGCTCAGCCGACAGACTCAGGAGATCCTTTGTCCCTAGAGCCATCAGGCACTTCAACTCTTCCCAGTGGGGCCAGAAGAAGAGAAAAGAGGGAAGAGGAGAGATGAGGACTGAATCTGAATCTCATGCTAAATCATATTTATTAAATCATGTTTATTCTATCCATCTGCACATATGGACGCCTTACTGTACATATTGCACTTTCTGTAACCCCTACCGTGTATCTTGCACATCTGGACACTCCACACCTACATCAGTACCAGTACATGCACATATTTATTCGGTATTGTCATTATATGCTGTTATTGCACTGCCTTTTTCATCGCAGGTTATAGATGTTATTGCAGATTTTTGTGTATTTCTATTTGTATATATGCCTGTAGATAGGTTTTTTGTATTTATTCTTCTTTTTATATTGTTTCACCCTTATTATTTTTATTACTACTGTCCTGTGTTGTGTGACTGCTACTGGCTGCTAAATTTCCTTGAGGATCAATAAAGTATCTATCTATCTATCTATCTATCTATCTATCTATCTATCTATCTATCTATCTATCTATCTATCTATCTGTCTATCTAGCTAGCTAGCTAGCTAGCTATTTAATTAGTTAACCAAAATAGACATTTATATTTAGCAGCTATTTGTCTTTTCTCAGCGCTCATTATAATGAAGTTATGATGAATGTTATTCCTGGAACAGCTAGAAGGCTTTGAACAGATTATCTAAGTGTCTTTATGCTATTGATCAGGGACAACAGCTTGTAAATGTTCTGTAGGGACCCACTACTGGCTTGCACAGCTGTGGGAGGCGTGGCCGTGCAGAGTAGCCATGTGCAGAACATTCACAGTTAATGGAACCTTCACAGATGTATAAGCTACCCATGGCATGGTCACTAATACACCCCTGTAACATGACAGACCTTGAACTTTGAACTTCATGCTGGAAACAATCTGATGATCTTTTTCTTCTTTGGCCTGAAGAACACAAGATCCATTATTTCCACAAACAACAGTCTAGATAGACTCATCAGATCACAGAACACATTTCCACTATGTGTCAGTTCATTTCAGATGAGCTCACACCCAGACACGTTGGTGGCATTACTGAATGCTGTTGACATACGTCTTCCGCTGTGCAGAGCACAGTCTTAACTTGCATTTGTGGACGCAGCAACAAATGATGTTTATTGACAACGGTTTGTTAAAGTTGTTCTGAGCCCATGTAGTGATATTCATCACAGAAGCATGCTGGTTTTTAGTGCAGTGCTGTGTGAATGATTGAAGATCAGTTGTGGTTTTCAGCCTTTTCCTTTATGCAGAGGTTTCTTTGGGTGCTCTGAATCTTTTGATGATAGTATACAACATAGAGGGTGAATTGCTCGTAGAATAACATTGTTCTGAAACTGATTATTCGCTGACACATTTTTGGCAAAGTGGTTAATCTCAACCCTTCCTCATATATAAAAGACTAGGCCTTTCCTCGATGCTCATTTCACAACACTCCTTCTCTTAAACTGAACTATTTCTACTTTTTTGGAACATGTTGCAGGCATTTCAGAAAGACTATACATACACTATATTGAAAAACTATTCGCTCGTCTGCCTTCACATGCATATGAAATTGAGTGAGAACCCATTCTTAATCCATAGGGTTTAATATGATGTCGGCCCACCCATTGCAGCTATAACAGCTTCAACTCTTCTGGGAAGGCTTTCTACAAGGTTTAGGAGTGTGTTTATGGGAATTTTTGACCATTCTTCCAGAAGCGCATTTGTGAGGTCAGGCACTGATGTTGGACGAGAAGGCCTGGCTCACAGACTCCACTCTAATTCATCCCAAAGGTGTTCTATCGGGTTGAGGTCAGGACCCTGTGCAGGCCAGTCAAGTTCTTACACACCAAACTTGCTCGTCCATGTCTTTATGGACCTTGCTTTGTGCACTGAGGGTTCACCGGGGTTCGTCGCCACTCGATGTTCGGGCCCCACCATCCGGCAGACTCTGGCAGCCGCCATCAGGGCCCGGGGGTCGGGCGCACGCCACACCCCCCTACACCAAACTTTACACTTGGCACAATGCAGTCAGACAAGTACCATTCTCCTGGCAACCGCCAAACCCAGACTCGTCCTTCAGAGTGCCAGATGGAGAAGCGTGATTCATCAGTCCAGAGAACACGTCTCCACTGCTCTAGAGTCCAGTGGCGGCGCTTTACACCACCGCATTCAACGCTTTGCATTGCGCTTGGTGATATAAGGCTTGGATGCAGCTGCTCGGCCATGGAAACCCATTCCATGAAGCTCTCTATGCTGTTCTTGAGCTAATCTGAAGGCCACATAATGTTTGGAGGTCTGTAGAGATTGACTCTGCAGAAAGTTGGCAACCTCTGCGCACTATGGGCCTCAGCATCCGCTGACCCTGCTCTGTCATTTGACTTCGTGGCTGAGTTGCTGTCATTCCCAGTCGCTTCCGCTTTGTTATAATACCACTGACAGTTAACTGTGGAATATTTAGTAGCGAGGAAATTTCACGACTGGACTTGTTGCACAGGTGCCATCCTATCATGGTACCACGCTGGAATTCACTGAGCTCCTGAGAGCGACCCGTTCTTTCACAAATGTTTGGAGAAGCAGTCTGCATGCCTAAGTGCTTGGTTTTATACACCTGTAGCCATGGAAGTGATTGGAACACCTGAATTCAATGATTTGGATGGGTGAGTGAATACTTTTGGCAATATAGTGTATTCATGAAAAACAATGATGTTAATAAGGTAAAACATGAAATATCTTTTCTTCGTACTGTTTTGTTTAAATACAGGTCAAAGAGGATTTACATATTACTGCTTACTGTTTTTCTTTGCATTTCACAGACTGTCCTAACTTTTTTGGAGATTTGCACATAAATTAGAAAACATAAAAGACATATAAACAACATGCACAAACAGGTGTCTTTGTATCAGTGGACATTTCAGTTTTTAGTATTAGCTAAATATAGTGATGAACTCTTACACCCTACATGACCTCCCTGTGCTCACCAGTGCAGAGAATGTTCCTGAAACTGACTTTAACATCTATGCTTTAATACAGTATTAGCATAATGGCCCAATAACATTAAAGTAGTTACATTTAATTAGGGGCTGTATGGTCAGTTTAGAGCTAGTTTATGCAAGTGTCCATTTCAGTTAATCAAATGTCTAATTAAATGGTGCATTCACAGGTCAGGTCCATTTATCATCTCCTCCATACAATGAGATCACTTTACAAAACTGACATAAATATAAACAATATAAACCTCATATCAAGATTTTGCCTGCTTCACTGAAATGAAAGAAAGTATTCGAATATGACCCGTCAGGAGGTTACGGCACAGATAAATGCAAAGCTGACATTATAATTTTTTCACTTTTGGCTTTGGAAATGAGTAGAAATCTACTGGGGTATCAGGTTCCTTTAAAAGTCTCCCCAGGCACATCATTTGGTGCTTTAAATTTAAAACATCCTCACAGAAATTGATGGTATGCTGCTAAAAGACTGAGGGTTCAGCAGGGTATTGGGGGGATAACAACAGTTTCTAAGCAGTAGTTGGAGAGCTGAGGCAGGGCTTGGAATTGATCAATTATACACTGATAACACAAGAAGTGGAGCAGGTTTAAACCCCCCCCAAAACACAGAGCCTGTATACAAGTGCATACAGAGATGCTATGACACCGCTACCACATAAAGCACAACTATATAATCACAGCATATTAAAATACATTTTACAATATGCAACAGATTAGGCTACTACATTTTTCACCAGCAGACATCTGCTTGGATTACTCACGGTCCTGAGGTTTGTCCGTACACAGAGAGAAAGAGGAAGCAGGCTAACAGTAGCCCTTCCCGTACGAGAAACCCACGGGCCACCATGATGATGTTTGGTCACCAACACCAGGTTCAGAAGCTTCACTGCCTTTTTAAAAGGTCATTCAGCCCACAGGAGGTTCACCTCAAACATTTGGACTCATCATGGTCATTAATGATTAATCCTTTTGAGCAACACATTTTGGCTACACTGAAAACATAGCGTGAGCGAAATTGTCCAAATCAGAAGCGTTTACCAGAGGCCAGCATGGGGGGTGGGGGGAGTGACTGCATAATGAGGAAACTCACATGAAATGGCAAGAAATGGATAAGCATAAATCAGCAGCTCTGCAGAGAAAAGAAAACAAAAAAGATCTCACTTTAGCACTTAAGCTGTTTCTGAAACATTATTCTCATCTGAGTTTCTGTTAGTTTCATTAAAGCCCCCCAAACCCCACCTTCAGTGGGGCCCACTACTAAAGTTTGCCCCACCCCTGTGTACAAGTGTAGCTCTGCCACTGGTCCAAATCTACTATTTTTTTCAGGCATTGTTTACCTCTTTGATACAAAGTGGACTTTTGAAGTGAAAACAAAGTGTAACCAAAGTCCTTATAGGAAAATTTGTCCACTCAACGGCCATCTAAGCAACTCTGCCAGGCAGGAATTTCCAGTCATACAAGAGCAGACTCGTATCCCTTTGAATAGGAAAATCCTATAAACCGCAAACTAAAAGCCCAATTAATGTTTAAAAAACACATTTGAAACCACTGGTGAAAGCTGACAAAAACAGCATAAATAGTGTGTAGAGTTTGGCTGAAATAACACACAAAAGCATTTTCTCAGTTTGTTCTGGCTACTGCGAATGCACATATCTCCACAACAAAGGAGAGCTTTTCCCCTTTGCAACTTAACCAGCAAGCCAATTCACTCTTTTGGTTGGAGGGCGGGACTTTCCCCATAAACAGACGTGATGTTGAACGTTACAAGCTTTCTACCAGTAACCTGTGTCCTCCTTTTTAATGTCTCTAATACTCTAATATAACCTTCTCCCTCTATTAATAATGATCAAATTGATGAATGTTACTGACCATTCCATAAACAATATACATACTGTAAGTTTAAGGCATTCAATACTATTCATAGTCAGTGAAGCATGAACAGACTCTTAAGCTATGGATCATGACTGAGACCCAAAATAATGTGTAAACATAACAGAATTAAATCAGTATGTGGCATGCGCCCATCCCCCGGGCCCCAATGGCAGCCGCGAGAGCCTGTGGGAAGGCGGGGCCTGAACACCAAGTGGTGATGAACCCCAGCGAGGACGGCGGGGAGAGAGCCACGAGTAAGTGGGGGACGGCGCACAAATCCCGACCACCGCCGAGGGATGCAAGTGACGGCGGGAGAAGGCAGGAAAGAGGGAAGCGAGTCCCGAACTCTGTTGCCCGGCCCCGCCCCCTATTCCACAGCGAGGCTACTCCTCTCCACCTCACGTCAATCCAGGTGGACAAGCTGTTGCGCGGGGACCGTGACAAGGAGGCGAAGCAACGAGCTCTCGTTCCCTCTCGGCTCAGGTGCTCACTGAGGCTGATCTGGCTGGCAGCATGAGCACCTTTTAAAAAGAGCTGAGGGGGAACAGAGAGAGAGAGAACAAGAGCTTGTTGTTTTGCCTCCTCGTCACCGCCCCCAAGAAACAGGGGGTGAGGCCCGGGCAATGGAGTTTGGAATCGCTTCCCGTTTTTGTGTCTCTCGTTGCAGTCTTTGTCATCCCATCTCTTGCGGCTGACATTCTCCTCCCGCCGTCACTCACGTCCCTCGATGGTGGTCGGGATTTGTGCGCCATCCCCCGCTCTCTGACAGCTCTCTCCCTGTTACTACTCAGTGTTTGGGCTCCGCCTTCCCACAGGCTCTCGCGGCCATCATCGGGGCCATTCTAACTGTGTGGGCTGAAATGAACACAGGTAATTATTTGCCCTTTTACTCTCACCATTTACAGGAACTCTCCCTCTTAGACTGATTACTTACATAATGTTACTGACATGTTTTATTTGTACAAACTTCAAACAAGCATCTCTCTCTGGCACTTTGAGTGAGCAGAGGTCAACTGCCTGCTTGTAAGTGGAGGAGAACTGGTATATTGTATTAAAGCTTCAATTCATATGACTAGGTTTCAGTTTAATTGCCACTAAATAATGCACACTTTCAATTTCTATTCTAATCTTGTGGATTGAGATCATCACTGCATTTATCTTATTAAACACCTGTCACACATCAATCCGTGTCACTAGAGAACCTGGACTTCAGTTACCAGAATCCTCACGAGGATCATGTGACAATGCAACTTCCCTCCAATTCGGAAAACTCGATGGACTGCATTACCCACAATGCGGTGGGGAATCACATGACCTCTGAGGAGATCACACGCTTCTATCAGAGGTCGCACTCACCTGAATACTAAATATTTGCACCTGTGTTTTCAGTCATATGATCTAGCTAGAATAGCTTTTAAGCCCGGGCTGTAGTTTAGCTCTTTGCGAGGTATTGTTTCTTCCAGAGCATACTGAGCGTTTTGTCCGAGAGTTATTTGCTGTACGTTTTTGACCTTTGTTCCATTATTTGACTTTGCCTTTAGCCTTTGCCCTTTTGTACCATTGCCTGTTTTTGCTGATTTGTGTTTTTGGACCTTTGCCTGTTTTCTGACTTCGTTTTTGCCTTTCCCTTTTGACTTTGTCTGCTCGGTGATATGATCACCGCTTTATTTTGGATTTGTCTTTTGGGATTGACCCACACCTGCCTTTTGACCACGCATCTGCCTAGCCCTATTAAAACACCTTTTGCCCTTTTAATCCGCGAGCGTCTGGTTTCTGACGAACGGTTACAGAATACCTCGCCTAACATGCAGACGGCGGAACAAGAAGCCTTTCATAAGGCTCTCACGGAGCAAGGACAACTTCTGGGTCGTCACCAACAAGTACTATCCGGCGTGACGCATTCCTTGGAGTCACTCGCTCAACAGCAGGCTGAACAACAGGCTCAGTTGGCACAGTTGGCCGCTAGTGTGAAGGGTCTAACAGGACAACTACAGAATATGACCCTCACAGACACAGCGGTAAGCCCAGTTCCTTCTCCAGCTATTGTGGAAAATCCGGGGGCATGTTTTCCGGTTAGCAAACCCGATAAGTACGAGGGTGATCCAGATAAATTTCGGGGCTTTTTGCTACAATGCTCTGTGTTTTTTGAAAATTCCCCGTATAGCTCAGATAAAGCACGTATTTCGTTTGTTGTCTCATTTAGCGGGTAAGGCACTGGAATGGGCTACCGCCAGCTGGACTGAGATTCATCATCTGTCCCATGCTCAGTTCGTTACACAATTCAAAACAGTTTTCGATCATCCCTATGAAGGGAAGGTTAGTGGAGAACTCCTGTGCAAGTTACGTCAAGGAAATCGCTCGGTGGTTGATTACTCGCTAGAGTTTAGAACTCTCGCTGCCAGTAGCGGTTGGAATGAGGCAGCACTCCTGGTTATATTTCGTCAAGGGTTAAATCCAGAGATTCTCAATGAACTGGCCAGTAAAGATGACGATTTAACCCTCGATCAGCTCATCTCTTTAGTGATTAAAATAGATCAGTTATTACATCACCGTTCACGACCCGGACGTAGTAGAGAATATAAAGGAGCTCTCCCGCGAGGAAAAATTTCTCCGGTCAACAACGATTCATCGGAACCCATGCAATGTGACTCCTCACGGTTATCACAGGAAGAAAGACAACACAGAATAAAGAACCATCTCTGCTTGTACTGTGGCAAGAAAGGACATCGGCTTTGTGAATGCCGATCGCGGCCACAAAATCCGAAGGCGCCGACCCCTGGACAGCACGTGGAGTTCACTCCACGTGCTAATGTGGTGAGTGTGCCCACAAAGGGGTTGGTCTCTAAATCAGTGTTGTTACCTGTGACTCTGTACTGTCATCCCATTTCTCTTGTCCTTTCAGCATTGATCGACTCGGGAGCCGAAGGAAACTTTATCCACGTGAGACTGGTAAAACAACTCCAGATCCCAGTGGAGCCTCTCAAGACAAAACTGAAAGTAGCGGCTCTGGATGGCGGACCAGTCGGCATGGGTAATATCTCCCACATCACAACGCCTGTGGAGCTACAGACAAGTGCGCTACACAAAGAGACTCTGTCCCTCCTCGTCTTGGAACAATCTGAATTTGATATCATTTTAGGACTCCCTTGGTTAGAAAAGCACAACCCTATAATCTCCTGGCCTGAACATACCATTACCAAATGGTCTGAGTTTTGTGTAAAGACATGTCTCGCCCCTCCTGCCCTATCCCTGTTGTCTACATCTGTAGAAAGCCCTCACGCAGAAACTGACTTTGTGATTCCCCTTGAGTATCTCGACCTTAAAGAGGTCTTCAGTAAGAAGAACGCCACCAAGCTACCACCTCATCGTCCTTATGACTGTGCTATAGACCTAGCAGAAAACCCTGTATTTCCCAAGTCTAGAGTATACCCACTCACACAGGAAGAACAAAAAGCTCTTGATGTTTACATTCAAGAGGCCCTAGATCAGGGATTCATCAGACCTTCTACGTCCCCTATAGCATCTAGTTTTTTCTTCATAAAGAAGAAGGATGGAGGATTGTGTCCCTGTATTGATTACCGGTCCCTTAATCAAATTTCTAAATCCTATCCATATCCCCTTCCACTAGTACCCGTGGCACTAGAACAGCTAAAAGGCGCTAAGTTTTTCACTAAATTAGATCTCCGTAGTGCTTATAACTTGGTTAGAGTGAGAGAAGGAGATGAGTGGAAGACAGCATTTTTGACCACCATGGGGCACTATGAATACCTGGTGAAGACCTTTGGGCTCTCTATCGCCCCCTCTGTGTTCCAAGCTTTCATTAATGACGTACTCAGAGACATGTTAGGACACTATGTGATAGCATACTTGGACGATATCTTGGTTTACTCTCCTGACTTTGAGACCCATGTAAAGCATGTTCGTTTAGTTCTACAAAGGCTGCTAGACAAAAATTTGTTTTTAAAAGCCAAAAAATGTGAATTTCACATACAGTCCGTGTCCTTTTTGGGCTACATAATAAGTCACCAGGGAGTCATCATGGATGACCAAAAGGTCAACGCCGTAGTTCAGTGGTCTACTCCTAGTTCTGTCAAAGAACTTCAGAGATTTTTGGGTTTTGCCAATTTTTATAGACGTTTTATCAGGAACTTCAGTAGCATTGCCGCTCCTCTGACATCCCTGCTTGAAGGAAATCCCAAGAAGATAAAATGGACCGAAGCAGCTGAACAGGCATTCCATGGTCTCAAAGTAGCCTTTACTACTGCACCTATTCTGAAACACCCTGATCCAGAACAGCCTTTCATAGTAGAAGTAGATGCCTACGAAACCGGAGTTGGGGCAGTTCTCTCACAGAGAACTGGAGTTCCTCCTAAACTACACCCGGTTGCTTTTTATTCTCATAAGTTGTCTCCGGCAGAACAGAATTACGGGATAGGGGATCGTGAGCTATTGGCAGTTAAGTTAGCCCTCGAAGAGTGGCATCATTGGCTGGAAGGTGCCAACCATCCCTTTACCGTACTTACCGACCATAAAAACCTTGAATATCTTCGTACTGCGCAGCGAATTAATGCACGACAGGCCTGGTGGTCCCTTTTTTTTGCCAGGTTCCGTTTTAATATCACTTATAGACCAGGTTCCCGAAATACGAAGGCAGACGCTTTGTCTCGAATTCATGAAGGAGAAAAGGGTGTGGCCGATGATAAAACTCCTAAACCCATTCTGCCCCCCGACGTAACCATCTCTTCCGTACGATGGCAGATAGATGAAGACATCGAAAAGGCCCTTAGAAACCGAACTGTACCCAGCCAGTGCCCACCGGACAAAATGTATGTTCCGGAAGCCTTTCGCACCCAGCTTATTACTTGGGCACATTCCTCCCTCACAGCCGGGCATCCGGGAGAGACACGCACTTATAAGTTATTAGCCCAGCGGTATTGGTGGGAGTCGATGATGAAAGACATTCATTTCTTTGTTTCGTCCTGTTCGCTGTGTTTGCAGTGTAAAACCCCTAAGACTCTCCCCGCAGGGAAAGTTAATGCCTTTGCCAGTACCCAACAGGCCTTGGTCCCACATAGCAGTAGATGTTGTTACAGATTTACCTGAATCACAGGGATTTACGACCATATTGACAGTGGTGGATAGGTTTTCCCGGGCGGTGAGGTTTATACCTTTTGCAACTCTCCCTAGTGCCTTTCAGACTGCTCAAGCTTTGTTCCAACATGTGTTTCGTATTTTTGGTATTCCTGAAGATATCCTCTCGGATAGAGGCCCGCAGTTCACGTCCCAAGTGTGGGCGGCTTTCTTCGAGCACCTCAGAGTTTCTATCAGTCTGTCATCTGGTTACCATCCCCAGACAAATGGACAATGTGAACGTGTAAACCAGGAACTGGGAAAATTTCTAAGGATATATTGTCACGACAATCCATCTGATTGGCAAAATATCTGGTATGGGCAGAAATCGCACAGAACTCACTGTTAAGTTCTACTACTGGTTTGACTCCTTTCCAGTGTGTCCTAGGCTACCAGCCACCCTTAGAGCCATGGACGGGATCCCACACGGACGTGCCTGCCGTGGACCATTGGATGAGAAGAAGCGAACAAGTGTGGGAAGAAACACACCAACGCATAAAATGTTCTCCAGCATCACAAAGAACAAGCGGATCGACATAGAGGGCCTACCCCGATATTCCAACCCGGGGACCGAGTCTGGCTGGCCACAAGGGACTTCCGCAGCCCAGAGGGTAAGTTGCAAAAAACAACAACCCAAGTATATGGGACCATTTAAAATAGTGAAAAGAATTAATGATGTGACATATAAATTAGATTTGCCCCCTCGATTTCGTCTCTCACGCTCTTTTCATGTTTCTCTCCTGAAACCCATTGTTGCAGGGCCATTAGATGAGGCGACTCCGGACGGCACGCCTCCTCCACCAGAGCTGATAGATGGGGCCCTGGTCTACGCTGTCCGTAGGCTGCTGGACTCTCGACGACGGGGTGGAGTGCTGCAGTATCTGGTAGACTGGGAGGGTTATGGCCCGGAGGAGCAATGCTGGGTTCCCTGCCAAGGACGTGTTGGACCCCGCTCTTGTGGCCGACTTCCATAGTCGGCATCCTGACAAGCCAGCTCCTTGTCCCAGGGGTCGTCCAAGAGGACGGCTCTCCAGTTCTCTGCCTCCCCATTTGCGGGACTCCCAGGATAAGGCACCGCGAGTTCAGCGCCTCGGCAGCTCTGGGTCTGCCTCTGTTCCTAGATCTGGTGGTGTGCGTGGTGGTCGTCCGGGTCGTCCTCGTTCCGAGGCCCACCTGGACTCTTTGGGGGGGGAGGGTACTGTCACACATCAATCCGTGTCACTAGAGAAC
Organism: Colossoma macropomum; assembly: GCF_904425465.1. Classification (NCBI taxonomy): domain Eukaryota; kingdom Metazoa; phylum Chordata; class Actinopteri; order Characiformes; family Serrasalmidae; genus Colossoma; species Colossoma macropomum. The sequence continues at coordinate 12,549,273 of NW_023494786.1, read as the reverse complement.
CTGGACTTCAGTTCCCAGAATCCTCACGAGGATCACGTGACAATGCAACTTCCCTCCAATTCGGAAAACTCGATGGACTGCATTACCCACAATGCGGTGGGGAATCACATGACCTCTGAGGAGATCACACGCTTCTATCAGAGGTCGCACTCACCTGAATACTAAATATTTGCACCTGTGTTTTCAGTCATATGATCTAGCTAGAATAGCTTTTAAGCCCGGGCTGTAGTTTAGCTCTTTGCGAGGTATTGTTTCTTCCAGAGCATACTGAGCGTTTTGTCCGAGAGTTATTTGCTGTATGTTTTTGACCTTTGTTCCATTATTTGACTTTGCCTTTAGCCTTTGCCCTTTTGTACCGTTGCCTGTTTTTGCTGATCTGTGTTTTTGGACCTTTGCCTGTTTTCTGACTTCGTTTTTGCCTTTCCCTTTTGACTTTGTCTGCTCGGTGATATGATCACCGCTTTATTTTGGATTTGTCTTTTGGGATTGACCCACACCTGCCTTTTGACCACGCATCTGCCTAGCCCTATTAAAACACCTTTTGCTCTTTTAATCCGCAAGCGTCTGGTTTCTGACTAACGGTTACAACACCAAATCATTAGATTAGACCTTAATATTAGAAGGTTCCATGTGGCAGTTTTGCCAAAAATGAGTTATATACACATAGTCTGTATTTTTTTTTGTTGTTGTTTTGTGTTGTTTTTTTTTGTTTGTTTGTTTGTTTGTTTGTATTTTTGAATGAAAGCTTCCTGCTTGAAAACCACATGCTAAGTTAGTGTTTTATCTGGTAATTTTTTAACTGGTTATGTCCACAGTGCAGTCAGTGAAGCTAATGAATTTCAGAAAACCAATCAAAACTCTCTTTCACCCATGTCATCAAGCTTAGCTGTTTGGAGGGCAGGAAGTGGCCAGGTAAAATTGGCTAAACAGATTAACGTACAACCCCATTTCCCAAAAAGTAGGGATGCTGTGCAGAATGTAAATACAAATTGAATGCAGTGATATGCACATCAAGTAAACCATATTTTAAAGGACAGTACTACAAAGACAACATATGATATGTTGAAAATGTTATTGTTTTTATATATATGCCCATTTTAAATTTGATGCCAACAACACATTCCAAAAATAATTGGATGGGGGATGTTTACCACTGTGTTGCATCACATATTCTTTTAACAACACTCTGAGCATTTGGGAACTGAGGAGTCCAGTTGCTGTAGTTTTGAAAGTGAAATGTTTTCTTGTTCTTGTATGAAACAGGATTTCAGCTGCTCAACAGTTCGGGGTCTCCTTGGCCGTATTTTCATTTCATAATGCGCAAAATGTTCTCAGTGGGTGACAGGTCTGGACTGCAGGCAGGCCAGTTTAGTGCCCGAACGCTTTTAATATGGAGCCATGCTGCTGTAATACATGCAGAATGTGGTTTGACATTGTCTTGATGAAATAAGCAAGACCTTTCCTAAAAAAGACGTCATCTGGATGGCAGCATAAATTGCCAAAACATGTATCTATTGTTCAGTATTGATGGTGACTTCATAGATCACCCATGCCATGTGCACTAATGCACCTATACCATCATGAATACTGGCTTTTGAACTGTGCACTGATAACAAGCTGAGTGGTCTTTAGCCCAGATGATTTCCAAAAACCATTTCAAATTTTAATTTGTCGGACACTTTATCGCTTCACCTCAGTCCATTTAAAATGAGCTTGGGCCCAGAGACGGCAGCAGGGTTTCTGGATCCTGTTTATATGTGGATTCATCTCTGCATTTTAGAGTTTTAACTTGCATTTGTGGATGCAGTGACGAACTGTGTTCACAGGCAGTGGTTTGCAGAAGTGTTCCTGAGGCCATGCAGTGATTTCCACTGCAGAATCATGTCTGTTTTTAATGCAGTGCAGCTTGAGGGCCCAAAGATCATGGTAAGCAAATACTGTTTTTTGTCCCTTGCATACAGAGATTTCTCCAGATTCACTGAATCTTTTAATGACATTATGTACTGTAGATGACGAAATCCCCAAGTTCTTTGCTATTTTACATTGAGAAACGTTATTCTTGAATTGTTGCATTTTTTAATTACTTCTGAAAGACTCTCTGAGATGCTCTTTTTGTACTCAATCATGTTACTGACTTGTTGCCAATTAACCACCAGTTACTTACAGGTTCAGACTTACATAAATACATTTGAGTTAAAGGTAGTTTCTATTTTTCAGTGATGCAGCTAGCAAATTTAACTCAAACAGCTCAATAATTTTAAATAGTTTCAATTGAGCTGACAGTGCTCTACTTTTTCGAGTTCTGTTTACTCTTGATTTACTTAGGTTAACTTGAATCAGCCAAAACTTTAAAATAAAAAAAATCCTTATTTCTACACTCTCTCTCCATTTTATCATCTCTACTTACTATATAGGTGCACTTTGTAGTTCTACAATTACAGACTGTAGTCTATCTGTTCTCTGCATACTTTGTTAGCCCCCTTTAACCCTGTTCTTAAATGGTCAGGACCCCTACAAGACCACTCACAGCAGATCATTCTCAGCACTGCAGTGACACTGATGTGGTGGTGGTGTGTTAGTGTGTGTTGCGCTGGTCTGAGTGGATCAGACACAGCAGTACTGCTGGAGTTTTTAAACACCTCAGTGTCACTGCTGGACTGAGAATAGTCCACCAACCAAAAATATCCAGCCACTGAAAAACTGGATGAAAGGGGGCTAACAAAGTATGTAGAGAAACAGATGGACTACAGTCTGTAACTGTACACCTATACAGTAAGTAGAGCTGATAAAATGGACAATGAGTGAGAAACAATGAGGTAGTTTTAATGTTGTGGCTGATCGGTGTACAGCCTTCATTCCACATTTTAACAACAGCTTTACTATTAAACTTTGTAAATGGTTTACCGGTACCACTTTATATTAAGGGTCTCTAATAAGTATGTAGTTACATGTGAACAAGATATGCAACAACAATGTAACTATTAATGATTTAGTCACTGTTACAGATGGATTACAAAAGTACACCTTATGTAGTTACACACGTGTATCAACTTCAGTTTTGCCTCATGTAACTATGTGTATCTTAATATTTGTAACAGGCTATTCTCTCTCATGTAATTACACAAGATTAATAACAAAAATGTAATTACATTAAGTAAATAGACTGGAACAGCAAGTTTTCTTTTTCCAGCTGAAAAAGGAAGTATGTAATAACTTACATTAAGACATTACTTACACTGTATCTGCCAACTTTCCTAGCATATAGCTGGCATTTATGTTGCTAGTTCTATGACATTGTTACCAGCTCCAACTTTAAATTGTTCTGTTTGTGTATGTGACAGTACAGCAGACGTCCCCGTATCTTAAAATCTAACTTTTATGGCATTAATTAAATGTGTTGCATTTCCACAAAAAAAATCTATATTACCACTCCATTATAACTCAGTACCTATATAACAACTACATAGGAACTGTCCACTTATTTTAAAGTGTAGCTTTAACACTGCACTACAGGAAAGTTCTGGTGTAGAAGATACACTTATGTAATTACTTGAGGCAAAACTGAAGTTGATACACATGTGTAATTACATAGTCTGTACTTCTATAATCCATCTGTAACATTGTCTAAATCATCAGAAGTTACAGTGTTGTTGCATATGTTATTCATGTGTAGCTACACAGTTACATAGTGTGTGTGCATTTCACAGATGTTCTAACAGAAAGAACTCCAAATTTTCTTCAGACACTGAGAAAATTATCACTATTCATATTATTAAAACAAACACTGAGCATACAGTGAGCTTAAAGTTTATTTGGCTTTTTTGTTAAACACTTTCAATAGCTACTTCTTCTCCTCTGGTTCCAGGCCCTTGATTTGTTCTACCACACTGTGAAATCATTGTGCAGCAAATTTCATCTCTGTTGAATTAAAAAGGCTTGAGTTGACTGTCACTCACCTTTATAGGGCATGTTATATATTTTAGCACAAAGATTACCCTTTAGAACTGTCTATAAAAGCAGCACATGTTGCTTGAAAATCATATTTATTTCAGTGTAAAAGAAATTAAACATCTGATTAAAGTTAAGATAAACTCAGGATAAAACAGGGAACCAAGTCTTCTCTGTGTCTCATATTGTGAGGCTGCAGATCTGAGAGCTCACACACAGGGGGAGGAGTACTCTGTCTCAGACTGGTCACCTGAATGAAAGAGGTATTAAATTTTAGTAAACCGAAGCAAAACAAGTATAGTAACAGTGCAGGAATCATGTAGACTAGGAAAATCTTACTTGTTTGGTAGTAATCATAAACTTTGATCACAGCTGGTTTGAGGTTCTTGACTGGAAGCACCTGTTTAATATGTAGCTGATAATTCATCGGAGAATTCCTTGGGACCTGTTGAACACAAACCGAAAATGCTCCATCATCTGTTGTTTTTGGGACAGTTTTTGGTCCAGTTTGTTGTAAAATTGGCCTTTTTGTGTTTTGTGTCATTATGAATATGCAAGGTTTTTAATCAGCGATTATCAATTATGACATACATGTTTAAAGCCTAGAACGGTCCGTGTTAGAGAACTTTCCTATGATAGGTCAAGATGAGACAATTTCTTGTTACAGAAGCAAATCTTGTCTTAATTTGGGAATTATATTATGACATATTGTGATATTGTGACAAAGTCCCTGTTCTGTTTAACTGGGTGCTGCCATTCTGCAGTTTCAGTTTCCATTTCCACCAGCTTTAGCTGCCATGCATAACGTTATTCCTCCTATAAAACCGCCACATGTTCAGCTCTGTCTCCTCATTATTCACCCTCATCGCTGTAATACTTTATTTGATGAGTTTTCATGAACATTAACACACCTAGGTAATGAAAGGGAATGGTGGAGAACGCGTCTACATGTCCAGGATTTTTGAACTGTGGAAAAAAAGCTCATAATTGAAACTACCATGTGGTTATATATAAATAAATATATATATATCATTATGCTAGATATCGTGAACTTGTTACGCTGCCTGTCATGGCTGCTTAAAAATGATTAAAAACTGAAGGTAAAACAAAAGTTAGGACACTGCTGGGGTTTATCCTAAAATTAGGACAGTATTTCAGACATGTAGTCTATTTAGAATATTTCTGTAATACTGTTTTCTTATCTGGAGTTAGGATAAGATTATGAACTTAGGGGCGGTTATTCTGTAATAGCTACTGTCTTAAATTCGGTCCTTTTTTCCATCAGTAGCTGTCTAGTAAACTAATGCACATTTTTTAACATTATGGGCATAACTTTGGTTGTTGGGTAACAGACATAATTAATTATCAACCTTGTTCAAGTTTATTTAGGATTTCTTAACTTGAGATAAGATTGTGTGAGATATAATTCTTAAATTAAGATAAGATTTACTTCTGTGATAAGAATTTGTGAAAAATCTTGACCTGTCAGATCTTACCTTAGGACAAAAAACAGGAAGTTTTTGTATTACAGTCCCAGACGAATAAATTATAAGTACTGAATGAATGTTCTTATTAATAACTACGTATTAGGGGTGTAACCGTATGTGTATTTGTCCTAAACCATCAGTGTACGGATGTTACGGTTCAGTCCATGCAGTCTTACTGAGAATAGGCCTACACTGTATGTACGAAGACTGATGAACATAATGTGGAACCAGATTTCACAAGTACGAGTTTCGCCCAGAAGCCTTAAGCTGTAAGCCATTAGCAAGTTAGCAACAGTGGTTCAGGTGAAGCTGTCCTAGCTGTGAGGCTGAATTTGAGGTGTTTGAACTGTAAGTGAGAAGTGAGAAAGGCAGCTATTGAGTTAAATAAAAAGAGAGTGAATTTTTAAATAAAACACAAGCTGAAATTAAATGAATGAAAGAAGACTTAGCTCTGTCCACAGCTTGCAATATTTTTGCACCTGTGAAGAGATTCAGCACAAAGCCTTACACATTTTTCTGTTGTCACTGCTCCCAACTACAAAATCCCAACTGAAGTTTTATGGTTTATGAGGAGCCTGGCCACTTCCTATTTCCCCCGTTATATCAAAAACACGACTGCAAAACAGCAGAGGCCGTCTGCGAGCGAGGGGTCAAACAATGGGGGTAAATGGAGCTAAACAGCTAAAAACAAAAAGTTAAAATAGTTTCTAATCATGTGCCCAGAACGTTCCTTTAATTTTAGAAAGTAGACGGATGTATTTCACCAAAAAAAGCAAAGAAAACTTATGTATATATTTCCTTTTTTCTACCGAAAATGGGTTTTGGGCAGTAAAATGCTAGCATTACTGCTACTGAGTGCTGATAGGTTGGCAAGCAGAGCAGCTCATTGGCTGTTTGTGCTCACTAATTTACGTAGATGAAGCGCTGTTTTAAACTCCTATAACTCGAGTTCAAAAGCGTTCAAAAATATAACAGCAGTGTTAAGATGTTTTATCTATTCTGTGTTCAGGAAATGAGGGTATTCTTTTACATTAATAATGTTTAAACATTTATAAAATATGATTTTACTCAAATGCTCCATATTAACCCATTCAGTTTGGACTCGCTCGAGAGCGCCCTCTAGCGTTTGAAGAACCTAGAAGACATCACAGAGTGCTAATTCTCCTCTCTACAAGCTCTCTGGAAATATCACTGTACACATTAGTTTCTGACATTCCCTGTCAAATGCAAATGACCTACACTACAGACTGTACCTACCTCTGGGTGTGTATACAACACTAGGTGGAACAAACTGTAACTTGCACTAATGTTACTATCTGTTCAAAATAAATGAAAAGGCTTATGCGTCTGGGGGTTGTTGTTGCTTTTTTCATGTTGTACTGAACTCGTACCAGACAGTGATGTCCAAACTGTGACGTGAACCAAACCTTGACCTCTGTTTACTGTTACACCCCTGCTGTGTATGAATGTCCACAATAACTGAGGAGTATATAACTGTGTTTATCTCTCACCTCTTTCATATACATGATAACATGGTCATCTTTGGAATCGACCCGTTCCACAAGTGGGCGGTATTTTAGCTGAAAGAAAAGACAAAATAATTACTTCTCTACAATGATTTATTAAACATATGAATAGCAGATTTAAAGGAACAATTACAGTATATTTGTTTAATAATCTACCAGGACTACTTACATCACTGGGATCTGCTGTGAATCCTGATAAGATTTTTATATCCACTATGACCATGTTAGTGCTGTTTAATTCCCCATTATATCTGCAAACAAATAAATTAATAAAACACTGTTAGCTAGTTAGTTACTCACTACATTCATAACAATCAGATATTATTATTACTGTTTCTACAATATAAACATCATAAGACCATATTTAGTTATTGATCAAATAATTCTGCTGGCATCAAATATAGCTCAGATGCCGGACTGCTACAGGCAATTACTGGAGATTGGAGCTTACTGTAGACCGGTTTTCATGCTGAAACTGAACTGTAATTATTTATTATTATAATTGTAATTATTTTGTTTTTGACTAAAAACATTTTCTTTTCATCATCTAAAGTTGTCATCCCCAGTTTCCTCATATTAAGTATAAATCATCTTTGTCTTTTAATAAAAATACACTCTTACGTGACTGTGAAGTTGATGGACAGAATGTATCCAAATGATTTGGTACAATTTCCATCAGTTTTAGCCTCGATGCTCAATGTATTGGTTTCAGTAGGAGTGGGAATATTGTAGAAAAGCGTCACCTGTATTTGAGAACAAAAAGAGATCAAATCATAAAAACAGTGAATAAAAAAGTGTCTCTTAAAGCTGCATAATGTAGCTCATGTTTTATATTTGTAATTAATCACAAAGAGACCTGCAAAAGAAGCATTTGTTCTAAAAACGGTCACTGTAATATTTGCAGAGACAGAATATAAGCTATTCTCTAAGAAACTGGAAGTCATTTTCCATTCAAGTTACATTTTCTCTGTAGGTGGCTGCCACATTTGCAGCCTCCTACAAAGGCTATGATGTTGCATATATTGCATTTAAATTGGTCTGCATCTATTTTGGATGGAGGGTTTTGTGCCAGACGTTTAGACAACTTAATCATAACATGCTAACCTCATAACTATCACTTTTAATAAGTTTTCATTCACAGTAACCATCAGTGGTGGTACATCTATTCCAGCAGTGCCATGATGTACGATGCACACTGCTCATACTGAAAACAGTCAGGTCCATAAATATTGGAGTTAAAGTTAAATAATGTATATGAGCTAAAAGTGTAGACTTTCATGAAGAGTAACTTGACATGTTGACATTCTAATTACACTTTCAAACTAAACACTCAAAATCTAATTTTTACTAACGTTTTACTAATTTAATTAGATTTAGTTTTTTTTATTATTAGTGAAATATTTTCTCATGTGCAAACTGAATTTCTGATAATAGTCAAATATTTACTAGGTGACATTTAATTTTCATATGCTTAAATTGAATTCCTGAGATTAACAAAAGCAACAATGGCCCATACAGTCATTAGCATTTCAGCACATCTTTTCTCTAAATTTGTAGCTCTGTTTCTGATAATTGAGTTTTTGTGTTTCTTTTTCATTTTATTCATTGTATCAATTTTGCCTGCCAACCAGAGTTTTGCTTGGCTTGAGTCTTTAATATGTATGACCTAATTTACATGTGGATTTTGATTGGCTCATGCTTCACATTTTGCATAGCGCTGTTACTTCAGAGTTTCATGAATCTGGGCCTCAGTGTGGTCTGCAGTCTTGCTTAATTGTGTGAGCTGAGAGAGGCTACTAATGGCTACAGACACACACACAACATGCACAGCTATGAAATCAAAAAGTGTAATTATTCTAATCAGCCAGTTACATGAAACCCAAGTGGCCAATTAGATTTTAGGGGTAGCCAGCCTGATCCCCCATCTTCACCACTGCATACCAGACACACTGACCTGCAGAGACACGCAGGTGGAGCCTTTCACTGAAATGCTGTATTTGCTGGGGACATCCTGCAGTGGCCTCTCCTGGTACAGTAACTTGTTGTCCTGGGTCACATCAAAGTGGTGACTCTCTTTATCTGACTTCACAGTTACTGTGCTGGAGCCATCAGAGCTGAACACTTTGGTGGAGTACAGAGCCAGAGCCTGGAGGGCCACCACTGTGTCCTGATCCAAACAATAACAAAAAGGAATTACACATTTACAGCTCCGATTTCTATGTCTACATATTATATGATCACAAAACATTAAGAAAAAGAAAGACTTAGTAAAGAAAGAGTTAGAAAAAGGGATGAAATTTATTTGAGTACCTGCGTGGAGGAGAAGCCACCATAGGGATTCTGCTGCCTCACCAGCCAGCTGACAATCCTGTTAGCATAGCCCAAATCAGCAGCAGTGACTTCAGCTGTAGTGAGAACAGCTAGCAGAACATAGGAGCTGATCTCCACTGTTAAGGAGTCAGAGTCATCTGATGCTGACTGAGACCAGTGAAGGCGACCATCTATATAAAAGAACACGAGGTATAACTCAAATAAGCTTAATCTAGAGATAATAATAGATGAACCATAACCCTGTGAGCCCTAAATCAAATTCAACTTGTCGTGTAAACAGCATACTCTGATTTCTTAGATCAGATTAATGCTGTTTTTTAGATTTCAAGAAATCCAATAAAGAAACTTGGATTTTATCTCAGTAATCAGGTTTTTCTGTGCATGTAAACCCTTACTTCATTTCAAGGTCCTTAGTCTGCGCATGTGTGCAAACTAAAGGAAGAGCTACAACGTGAGAGTTCATTGCCAGGTTGCAAAGCAGAAATGTGATTGAGTTTTCCCAAGTAGGTAAACACGTTGAACAAATTACTGACAAAATCTGACTTTCTGCAGTTATCGGATTAAGTGCATGTAAACACACTCAGTTACTCAATGACTAATTCTTCTCATCATTTCATACCTCCTGAAATGGCAACACTATCCAACTTCTTCAGCAGCTGCTCTCGAACATCATGCTCTCCAGCCAGACTGAAAGTGTAGGCCAGCAGTGCAGTGGCGTAGGTGTTTGTCAGGTTGCCAATAGAGGACTTTAGACATGATAATCCTTTATTCACAACAGGATCCTACAATCAAAATGTAAATTAGAGTGTAAAAAAAAAACACAATGGTTTTAAAGTCATTCCTTGGCTCAGATGTTAAGACACAATAAGAATAAAAATAGAATAAAAACACCTCCCAACTTTGTAATTCACATGGACCCTAAAAAGATGTTCTGATTTATGGACCCATGTGCGCTCTGGTGTTGGGCACTAGCTAATATCTTCATCAATCAGTGGCATCAAAATGTCAAGCACTCTGGCGGTTTCTCTGCAATTTATTTACTGGAAGGGTCATAGAGATCCCTCCTTTTGTCCACTTCATGGAAGAGTTTCTCCTCCTCCATGGCAGAGACGTGTTAAAAATAGAAATGGGGAGGCTGTCAAAGATGCCACCACATCATACTCTCCCACTTGCAGCTGGGGTAAACAGCTTTATTGATTATATTGGGAGTGTTTTGGTTTTATTGTTGTCACTCACTTCCATTGCTCACTTTGAGGACAAGGGTAAAGGTCATATGATTGTAGAGTAAGCATCACATTGAACACACTGGCAAATAATTATGATGCTTTTAGTCTGTCCTCCATACAGAAATGAATCCTGTGCATGTAAGGTCATAATTCACACAGGCTGCTCAGTGTCCTCACCTTCACTGTATGGCCTAATTCAAGCAACGATGCAGTGATGTAAGCAGTCATTGTTACATCATCATTTACACCACCCTGTAATACATTAGAACATTACTCAAAACAGATACCAGTTCATTTTATTTACTGAGTACCTTAAAAAACCTCACCTCCAAAAACTCACCTTCATTCTGTTGTTGAACAGTCGTCCTTGTCTTATAAAACAGCCGTCTGGTCTCTGATTACTTATCAGCCATTTCTTTGCACTGTCAATGTTTTGTGGATCAATAAAGATGTAACGCTGTGCTTTGCCAAAAGTTCTCAGGACAAAAGCAGTTAACCTAGTGGTAAAGATAGATCTGTATTGATATTTAACATATCTTTGTGTATATAATGTAAACTGAAAATTATCATTCTTCGTCACATCTACCAGCTGAATATGTCTTGACTTTCTCACCATGTATTCCCCTCTCCCATGCCGAAAGTGCTGTATGCACCACTGAAATGCTTGTAGTTCAGTTGCCTCTGATATCCTGACAAGGCAAATGATTTTTAGCCTGGTCAGTTCACAGTTTTCAGCGCAGTTCACAGTCTACTCACGATGGCTAAGGCCAGAAACATACTGAATGCAAGTACGTAAACGCAATTGACAGCACTCTGCAAACACACTGCAAACGCTCGGTCCTTCTATACAAACTCACCGTGAGTTTTTACATTGCTGTGGCGGTTAAAACTCTCAGTACTGAAGGGGGCAATAGAAGACAAACCTGTGAGGGATCTACTGTCATTCCGACAGCCTCAACAGCTAGGCTTGGCTGTCATTATAGTGCCTCCCGCTGTAATGCTCAGAATGCAGCTCGCGCTTGCGTTGCGATACTATGTGTGAAACCCCGTCTGCATAGCTCGAAGCATCTGTGTTTGTGTCTTTGCGTAAAGTATGTTTCAAGCCTAAGATTCTTCATGAAGAAAAGATCTCTCACCGCTCTTAAGGAAACCTGTAGCTCTCTCACGGATGGCTGCAGTGAGCTGTCTAGTGTTCTCCAGGTACTGAAGAATGTAGATGTTGGGGGCGAGGAGAGCAATGTTTTGTTCTCCACAGCCATATGGCATCTTCAGCAATCCATCAATATTCTTTAGTGCACGGCCCAATACGTCTCCTACAAAAGAGTATAATAACGTTAGTTATGTATTCAGACAAATGATGCACCCAGTAAAATATATATGCCGTTCAGGAACAATTCAGACCAAACTATCACCATTAAATTCAATTAATAATTAATCTACATCTTTCATGTTTGAAACATCACTTCCACAAAATATCTCCTTCTTGGCTCAAAGTCAAATTTTCCAGCAATTTTCTACTGTTACTGTAAGTCCACTATAGTCCAAGATGGCAGCACAAATGGTGACACTAGTTCAGTGCTCTTTCATGTTTTGTTTGTTTTTGTGTGTTGTTGCCTGTGACCCAAAGAAGACAATATATAGTGCAGATTTTTTTCCCCGTCTCAGGCAGTTCATGCCAACCAGCATTTTTCCTGTTTTCTCATTCTCACACAGGTTTTTGAACATTGTCATGGAGCAGCCTGTGTGTTCAGCTGATGGAGGGACATAGTGGGAAAGTGGACTGACATGTTGGTTAATCTCTGGCAGTGGTGATTTACAAACCCCTCTGCCCAGCATTGTTGTTGTTGTTCTTGTTGTTAGTGTTGTTGTTTGTAGTTTCAGATGTGTTTATGTGTAGATTGCATTTTATTTTGTTTTTTCGTAGAGTGAAAAGTGTGCATGGAAAGTTAACGTGTTGAACAAGTGTTGTGTGGCTGGAGGTGTCCTTCTCCTCTGTTCCAGCTGTTTGGCAGTGGCTTTTCTGCCTCATTCTTTAATGAAAGGACATATTATGTGGAGAAATGATGGCCTCTTCTGATCCTTCTTTGCCCAGACGGTATATTTGGTGTTAGATGTGGGATGGCGCCACAGTGGCGCATCAAAAAACTTTAAGGCGAGCAGCGAAGACGGCAGTGATGGATAAGATGGCAGTAGAAGGAAAAAACATTGTGGCGAGGCTTAATGGCAGCGACAGCATGGTGAGGCATGGCGGCAGAGAAGGTTAAAGAAAATACGAAGAAAGTGAAAGTGAAACTGATGAAAGAGAAAGCTGCAAAGTGGGCGGCAACATCCAACTGGGGCACGGTGGAGCAAAGCCAGCATATTTCTGACTACCACGGTACCACAGGGAAGATGTCTGGGAGCTCTATTTAGAGCAGATGCGAAAGGTGTTTAGCATTGCAGCTGGATGACACCTGTCACTGTGAACCAGCTGTACCTGATCCTGGAAGAAAAAGCACTTCAAGTGTTTGTGAACTTTCTAGTGGCGGCCATCCAGCTCAGCTTTGTTACTGGTAGCCAGGTTGAAGTGAGAAAGTGATTTCTAATCATCCTGGAAGGTCTGAGCTGAATGCATGAATTCTAGTTTGCACCAATTCAAGAAGACTGTATACTCGAACCACGACTTTCTGTGGGTGAAACCACTGGTGTGGGAGGAGCTAAATATGCTGTGCCAGCACTAGTGGGTGAATCACTGAGGGTCATGGGCAACACACTGGATGAAAGAGGCAACGGATAGTGTGGAGGGCAGCAGTGCTGAGTACAGTGGAGATGTGAGCTAGAGTAGAATTGGTGCAGTCGGTATGGCAGCAGAGTGGGTCATGGTTTGCTGAAGGGCAAAAAAAAGCAGCTGTGGAAGCTTTTGAGCCATTGTAGTTACATCTTCATGGCAACAGAGTGAGACTGTACATAGACCAATGTGATGCAGTATAGCAGTAATGCGACTTTGCCCTCAATGATTCCCATTGGTAAAGAAAGAGGCCAATGAATAAAATTACAGGATATGGCAGCAGTGCGGATATCAAGCCTTTGAGCAGCCATTGGGCAGCACCAGTGTTCCTAGCAAAGAAAAAGGACGATTGGTCCTTGAAGTTGGTGGTGATACCGGTGGTGATACCGGTGACTCAACATTATACCTAAACCTTGTAACTCATCTGCTCTCACACATTAATGATGCTTTGGACTGGTGGAGTGGGTATTGGGAGGTGGCAAAACCGAGAAAAGATGGTGTTCATGCTGGGTGATGGAGTTCATGGTAATGGCCTTCAGCCTTCAAAATGCATTGGCTACATTTGAGTGGCTGATGGAGCAAATGCTCGCCAGCTTACCCAAAGACTGGTGCATTGTCTATCTCAAACAACGTGCTGGGTTACGCAACAGATTTTGATGAAAGCAGGTATTCCAGAGTATTAAGTCTGCAAACCTCTGGCTGCACCCTAAGAAATCCAACCTTCTTTAGTAGCCCAAAAGCCTCCTGGGTCATGCAGTGAGCAGTGGGGTGGAACAGACCTGGGTAAAATAGACACGGTGCAGCAGTGGTTCAAACCACAGAGTGTCAGTGAGCTGCGTAGCTTTTCTGGCTTACCCTTGTTCTACGCGCACTTCATGCGTGGGTTCGCTGACAGCCTCACACTACACTGGCTTACAGAGAAGAGTACTACAGCTGGCAGTTGAGCCTCGTTGACCTGGCTCATACAGTTCAAAAAGTGCTTCAGGCACTTGCTGATGTCACGCAACCTGCTTAAAACAGTACAGTGCATGGGGCGGCTGGCATTGGGCACTTCTGGGTGGGCAAGACTCTGAAGCGACTGCAGCAGAGATTCTATTGGCCAGGTTGTCATCTTCATGTGGAACTCAATGTGTACTGCTGTGATCTATGCACAGCCAATAAAGGACCGCAACAGCTAACGCATACTCCTTAGTAGTCCCTCCACTCCGATGCTCCTGTGGAAAGAGTAGCCACGGATCTTCTGGGCCCCTTTCCCACCACCAAAGCCATTGGCCACCACCAAATCTGTTTTACACCACCGAATGTTCGTCTGACCATGGATCATATCCCTATATGACCCGAGGATTATGCGATCCCAGACCAGAACGGAGTCATGACATAATTTGAGTTGGCAGTCACGGCTGAGGTCTGCAACCAGCTGGACATCTAAAAGACACCAATCACACCTCTTCCTCCTCAGAGTGATAGTCTTGTGGAGCATTTTCCTGGAAAACTCACTGCTCAGCTGGCCATCAAGATTGATCAGCATTGGCATGATTGGGACCAACATTTGCTCCTGGTCCGAGTCAACCAGTTTACTCTCAGGAGTCTGCCTGGGTCAGAGGAGGAGAGCATTTCTAGAGTTGAATATGCTGAGGAGTTTCACCTTCATCTCTTTGTGCATCAGCTTGCCAGGGACCACCAAGGCAAGGCAAGCACCTGCCAGAAATGTGTGTAGAAATTGCACTGCCAACAAGAGGGTGCTATGTGGTGGCTCCGTTTGCAGTGGAAGCTTTAGGGCTGTGATCTGCAAAACCGCACTGCGTGCTTTGCCTCCCCCTCCTCGTTAGAGACATTTGAAGCTGTTATTGTTTGTAGATTCAGATGTGTTTGTGTGGACTGTGTTTTGTCTTTTTTGTAAAGTAATAAGTGTGTGTCGAAGTGTTCACCGTCAAGTAAAGTTGCATGGCTGGAGGTGACCTTCTCCACAGTTCAGGTTGTTAGGCAGTGGATTTTCTGCTTTGTTCTTTAATAAAGAACACATTTTGAGCAGAAATGATAGCCTCTTGTCTTTCTTCACCAAGATGCTACAATATTTAATAAAGTTCAGTTTTTTTCCTTCATTGTTTGTAGCAGTTGCATTAAAACAATCTTGAAATCTGGAGACGTTGCAGCTCACCCAATACCTCTACTTATCGTGTCCGCTGTAGGCCCTATTGTGGCCATGGCTCACATCCAGCTTTTGTATGGCTACGTCTTAAAGAAGGTTATTCACTTTTCTGCTGAATGGGCATCCAGGGAATGATGCTGTGGCTGGATGGACAAAAGGGTGTTCTTGCTAAATCAGTTATGGTTGCCAGGTCAGCTTGTGTTCATCATTTGTTTCTTTCAGTAAGTTTCTCCAACTTGAACAGTTGAACAGAGTTTTTTTGACATTGTTCAGACAGACGAAAGAAAAGCGCCATCATCATAGTTTAGCTAGTTGTATATATATATATATATATTTTTAAACATATGAATCTGATATAAGCAAGAGTGCTTTTCTACAGTTTCTATGTAGAAATCTTTGATTCTACAGATTCATCATAGAAATCCACTTTTTTTGTTATGAAATTCTTCATCTGTAATGTTTCGTTTTTTACCAAGTACTGAAACAGAAGCTCGTGCTGATCCCTTGATCACATCTTCAGGAAGAACCAGCTCCATCTCCTCTGAAACACTGTTACCTGTGAATGAAACAGGCAGCTCCATCTTTCCTGAGCAGTACAGTGTTTTGTTCACCATTAGTGTGAAAAGTAAGCATGTAAACCAGGTATAAATGAAAATGTTAAAATGTGTAGGACAAACCCTGTGGACACAGCAACCAGCTCTGGCTCTTGGTCTTTTCAGATCCTTCAGCCTACATGGGAAAATTAAATGTTTAGATAATAATAATAATAAGAAGAAGAAGAAGAAGAAGAAGAGGAAGAAGAAGAAGAGGAAGAAGAGGAAGAAGCAGAATCCATAAACTTGACAGTATATTTTCTACCTGTACAATCAGGCTCCGTGTGACTGTGTCAATGCGGCCTCTCTCAGGCACACTCACAATCTCATTGTCACACACAGTCTGTGACTGTTCTGCCTCAGCACTGACTGTCACATTTAGGACCCCTAAAACACACCAAAAGATGCAAACAGGAGTTTATTAGCACTAAAAACAATTCAACAGAAATGTGAGATTATGTCTGAACTTGAGAGGTTTAGAACTCACCAAGCACAGAGGGAACAAGAGTCCATTTGAAGGTCTTTCTACCATTTGCACACAGACAGGATGAATACTCTCCATCAGAGGAGGCTTTCAGAGTGTAGTGTGAGGAAGGAGCTGGAGTCACTTTAACCTGTCCGTGAAGCACAGGAGATCAGCTTACTGTGGATGTGAAGTGATGAGAGACTGGTGAAGACAGAAAATGCTGATCTTACAGTACCATAATGCACTTGGAGAGATAGTTGAAGACAGTGGCCTTCAGCTCAAACTCCTCTCCCCGGATGATGGAGTAGGGCAGCGAGAGCTCCAGGAAGAAGGGCTGGAAGACACGAAGCTGAGCAGGAGGAGCCACTCCCAGACCTCTAGAGGACAGACAGAAAGCCTCCGTCTCCCAAGTGGTGACAGTGTCAGGAACGGTGACAGGGAGCTGTACTGATCCAGAGTCTCTGTGGAAAAGTAGCACTGACACATCATACATTGGTCAGTTAATAACATTTACCTTTTTTAAATCACAAAAAGCACACCACTGTAAAAGTGCTTACAGACTTGTACAAGCTAGTAAAAGTGCTTGAAGAAAATAAATTTAACTTAATAAATTACTAAATAAACATCAAATTCATTATATTTTTCTCCTGCAGTGTATTGCTTTATTTTTCCTGTTTTTCTTCTGGTCTTGCATTTATTTCCAGCATATTATTATTAAGCTGTGGTATGTTCCATTTATGATGGGTGGGGTGGGAAGGAGTACCTGTATAAGAGGGTCCAGCTCTCATTTTCAGAGCTTCACTCTGTTGACACAGCTTTGTGAGCATTTATTTAGCTCTACTTGACTTTAGACTTATTCCTTTATGTTGCCCTAAGTTGGTTGTTTCAGTTCTTCTTGTAAATACATAAAGAATATTGTTTTTTACTGTAAATAATTTTGGTCAGGTTTATACTGGACTTTGGAAACTGAATCTATAAAAACTGAAACCATCTGCCCATCTATGTGCTCCCCCAAGACCCTCGACACAGTCCCTACTGATATTTTGTTCAAATCATTCAGCCCTAATACCAACGTAACCCAATAAACTCTCAGCTTATTATTCAGTTAGTATTATGCTTACTATTCAGCAACTGCTATAAATATTTGGTATCTTCTACAGAACTAACAGTCTCTCTTGAAGATTAAGGGGTCAAGAAACAGGTACATTAACCTTCGTTATTTTATCACAGTTTAATTGTTTAAATAACAAACGCAATAAAACACAAAACATAAGATCATGAATTAATTTGCTGATTCACTAACCCCACTTCAGCAAGTTGCCATATCCAAGTTTCTGGGAAGAATTTGCGAACTGTCTCAATAGGTTCGGATTCAGGGGTTGAGTCCATCACACGCCGTGCAAAAACTACAGGAGGGCTGAATCCGAGCCGACCTTAAAATTCACAAAAACATGAACAATCAGTATACCTTATTCAGAAACTGCTAAAAGTTGCTGGATATAGCCTTAAAAAGAAATGAATGTACAAGCATGACCTCCAACAGACCTTGACGATGAACACCAAAGTGATGATACTGGCGATGATACTGAAGACGTCTGTAGAACAAGCATTCTGGATTTCTAACAGCCAAATTGGTCACCATCTTGAGCCCCACACCCTGCCAGATAATGAAGGTCATAAACCACCATCTTTAGTTCCAAATAACATTAACTCACTTTAACATTTACCTCTTCAAGTAATAAATGAATGTTTTCATTGACTTTAGATTTGATTGTGATTATCTAGTGTATTAACATTTGTACAGTTATTTACACACACATTTACACTACATATGACAAACGGTCAGTTACCTTTATAGTGTTGTAAGCGTGGTCTATCTGTGCATCCCGTCTGGGTCTAACATGCAAACACTCCTGCTCATCTTCAACTTCATAGTTATAACCTGACACTGATTTCACTGGCAACAAGTTAAAGACCTAAGACAGACATATTAATAATTTACTGATTATTATCAAATGTCTTTTGCAAAAAGTCTCAAACACATAAAAATCCTATTTGTGTATATTAACTTGATGTAAAAAGGTATTTTATCTATCAGCCACTTTCTCTGTTGCTCCAAATGTATGCAGGTTGAATAGCAATGTGAATAAAGTCATACTTTAAGGAACAGCTTAACCTCAAAAATCACATTTACATTGTATGAAGGGTTTCATTGTAAAACGCATTACAGACCATTGTGGCCTTTTAAGACTTTTCATTCTTCATGATGTTATTTTATGCTGTTAGGAGTGAGCTATACACATAAAAGATATCAGTGCTATATTATGATTAATAGCACCTTTTTTTTAGAGAACTACAACAAACAGATACACAACATCTTGGAATGAAACACATCATACATGCATACACACACACACACACATACATACACACACACATATGCGCACACTCATCCTGACCACTGATTTCATTAAGTACTCCCCCTAGGGGTGGGAATCTCTAGACACCTCACAATTCGATTCAATTACGATTCAGAGGGCTGCGATGCAATTATAAAACGATTATCAATGCATTTTTTTTTCTATACATCATTTCTTTTTTCTCACTGTGTGAGGACTTGGTAGTTTTAAAGCAAAGTATTTGTAATGATCCATAATGAATTTACTTACAAATATCTTTTATTAATAAATCAAATGGAAGTGATGAGGCAAGTGAACTGGAAGGCTCTCATTCACTGTCTTTGGAGCACATGAGACGCTGAAGCCACTCATCTGCGATAAAATGCGCAGTTACGGTGAAATAAGATCCGGTGGTGATGGATGTCCACGCAGCACACGTTACAGCTGTTCTACCCATTTTTAGTGACTTTATAACTTTGGTTTTGGTCTCGTTGTAGAGAAAGGGGTGGGGTCACTGTGTCAGTAAAATATGTTCGAGATGTGACGTTTGCAACATTGCGCGAAAGCCATGTTTCGCAATGACTGAGAATTGCCGTGCAGACTGCAGGTCACCTAGCAACGATGTGTTATTCACATTTATAAGCAGCGCAGTTGGTTTCCTGGCAAGTTAAATCTCCAACGAGAGACTGTCAAACAGTAAAAAGTCGCCAAGATGAAGTCGCTTCTCTTCCGAATTTTCTCGTTCCACCTTAAATGGTGCCGCATTTACATTCGGCGCCTCAGTCAGAATTTAAGGTGGAACGGGAAAATTCGGGGAAAAAAAGCTGGAGAATGAGAAGCGACTTCAGCCTCATAAGACAGCCAAATGTTCAGAGACATTTTACAAGAGACTGCTCTAGTTTTGAGGAAAAGTTTACTGGCAGAAATGGGAGGAAAGCAGCTAAAGCTAAAGCTTAAAGCAGAGCGAAGTAAATCTGCGCCCTCGTTTATATTTTTTAGCCTATACTAGGACATCAGCACACACGACACATACTGGACATTACTGTTGTGGCTCCCAAGGTGGTTTGATTTTTGTTGAAAGGACAAAATGGCTCTTCTTAACATTTGGGTTGTCGACTCCTGACCTAACCTAGCTCTTAATGCAGACGGTGCCGGTCGGATTTCTCCCTCATCCAGTTGTATTTTTGTTATGTTCACGTCACAGACTGTCCGGGTGCTGCACTTACCCACTTCCAAGTTCCGCCTTTTGCGTTCCGTCAACATTACGTTATAAATTAAATATTTCTAAAAACGATTTTATACATTTGTGAATCGATTCAGAATTGTTCACGTCCGCATCGCAATGCATCTAAGAATCGATTTTTTTCCGCACCCCTAACACCCCCTTGTATCTGCACTCTTTGTCAATTTTATCAGCTCATCTTGCCATATATGAGCACTATGCAGTTCTACAATTACATTAGTTCATCTGTTTCTCTGCACACTTTGTTTAGGAGTTGCACAGATTAGTCAACTAGTCAACTTGTTGACTTTAGTGCTCACTACCGACGCTGTAAAGTTGATGTTGATTAGTCACTGATCACATAATGACATTATGATTCTATGACACTAACAACATGGATACATCAGAGAAGACAAGAGGTCTTGGTGATTTCCAGGGCATGTTGGAAAGGGCTTGTCAAGCTCGACCAGCAGAGTTTTGCTTCATTCTAACACTTCTCTGCAGATCTACAGTGCTTTTAAGATCACATATTGAATCCCGTTATCTCTGGTTTCCCGAAGATTACAATAAACAAATCTTGTGATTTTGTAGAGGGGGCATAACAGCCTATAAAGGTGTTAAAAGTCGGTACAAATTTGTGAGATTCCAGAGTTTATATCTCCGGTCCTCTGAAGGCTAGCAATGCACATCACATTCTACTGACCTGTGGAGCTTGGCTTCATCCTGGATTTTCAAAGTTGGATGTTTAAAGTCACTTGTTGCAAAGCATTGCCTCTTCCTGTAGTTTTATTTATGACATCAGAAATTAGTTGATGTCGATTCGAATTTCATCACATAACTGTCAATTTAAAAAAAATCGCTGATTTGGTGAGGGTGTTTTAGTGTGTTTTAAACATCTCAGTGTCACTGCTGGACTGAGAATAGTCTCCCAAACAAAAATATCCAGCCCACAGCATTCTGTGGGCAGTGTCCTGTGATGAAGGACCAACATCTGACCAACATGAAATGTGTTGCAGGTATTCATTTCAGAATGTGCATACAAAATATAGTTGATAAGCACAAAAAGTCGAATATCTTTTCTTTGAGTTATGGAACAAAAAGTAGATAACTGGCATTGCTGGTGGAAAGTGTCATGACTACTTTTGTTTAAATACAGGTATAATGAGGATTATAATTCACTGCTTTCTGTTTTTATTTTCACTGCATACAGTTCTTTTGGATGTCAATAAGGAATATTCTGTTGGAGGCTTGATACTTGGCAACAGCAGCAGATGCTGTGAAATAAATCTGAAGTGAATATGCATTGCAGAGTTTTTGTTGAATTCCAGATTAGTCTCAGACGGTCTGCCTAGAGAGTTAAATTTATAGTTCACATCACCTTATAAAATAAGCTTGAGAAGGAAAATCTTCCATTTAGGTGAATTTAGCAAGCCACCTAACTCTCCAACCATAAACAGTAGACACACAATAGTAAACACAATCATACCACATAATTACTCACATACCACTGCACACTGAGTTATAACACTAAAGTAGATACCTGGTGTTGTTAGTGGAATTGTCATGACTGGTTTGTGCAGCAGCACTTAGCCTAGTAGCTAACTCACAAACCAATAAAGCTAACTTAGCCAAATCACTAAAAGCACAAAAGCACAGGTATCCTAACTGACTGCATAATCTTACAGTCTCACTTGTATGTATTTATTTATTCCCTGTGGTGAATAAATAAATACATAGCTAAAAAGAAAGAATTAGACAAAGTCTGAGAAAAAACACTGGAGCAGCTTTACAGATGTGGAGGGAGATTCAAATCCAATGATGATCCACATTTCTGCTTGATTTATGATTTGATTTTTGAAAGTAAAATTAATCACAAGGCTATGAGGGAAGCAGTAACACTCCGTAACACATATGTCATGTCACTATGATGTTACAGCCAGGCTAACGTTAGCTTGTTTTCAGTGCTAAGGCTACTGGTTAGTGTTGTTTTATTTGAATGTTTCTGAAAGTATCTTTGTGAAGTGCCCAGGCAGTCGTACTGGTTTGATGTTTGTCCTGATATTTATGTGTGCCTGTGCTCTCACAGCTAATTGTTCTCATAAGTGGTTTGCTGCTTATTTAGCACTATTCATTTCTGTTATCAAACAAACATCTGAGCACTGAAATAAGTATGTGCTAGTTGCCATAGTTGCTAGCCTGCACGTGCACAGCCACCTCCTCTGCGAGGAGGGGCTTTAGAGACAGGGCCTGAAATAGAGGGGCTTTAGAGACAGGGCCTGAAACGGAGGGGCTTTAAGGACAGGGCCTGAGTGCAGCAGAGAGGGAGGGGGAGCAACCACGAAGTCGTACTACTTCAAATATTCGAGCAAAGACCTCTCTCTTCTGAATCCTACCTACTGCAGCTATAAAGAATCATGTTTAGACACTGCTACATTTGGTGCTTCCTCCATTTTGGATCTGCAGTGCTGCTCTATGAAACTGCTCACTATGTCATTTATTAAAATTAATGCACTTTTTTTATGTCTTTGGATGAAAAGGTCTGATGTATACTGTGTGCCAAAAAACACACACTTCAGAATCTTGTATCTATTTGCACTTCCATGCACTGGTCTAAAAGCTAGGGGCATGCAGTTGGCATCTCTGCACACCAATGAGCCTTTCAGATGAACTGAAAAATATTCATGTTACACATTTTTTTCTTAATTATTCAATAATTTTGTTGACAAACAGTGTTTGACAGCCCTGCTTCCAGGGGCCCACTGCCCTGGACATTTTAGTGCTTTCCATGCTTTAATACACCCATGTCAGCTGAGTGAGGGGTTGTTAATGA
The DNA here is from genome assembly GCF_904425465.1 of Colossoma macropomum. Classification (NCBI taxonomy): domain Eukaryota; kingdom Metazoa; phylum Chordata; class Actinopteri; order Characiformes; family Serrasalmidae; genus Colossoma; species Colossoma macropomum. The sequence continues at coordinate 12,526,329 of NW_023494786.1, read as the reverse complement.
GCACATTATTTGGATCAAGTGTGTATGGAGCAGCCAAAATGGTAAAATGCAGCATGGGAGGCTCCAGAACCAGGGTTGGATTAGATTTTGACATGTGTTGAACATCTAGTGTTGTACGACTAAATCTATACTTCACCTCGCTAACATTGAGGCGTTTTCCTGGCTCCATGATGAACACACTCTGATCCACAGCACTGAGTCCACACAGTGAACCAGGCAGAGCTGAGAGCTGGAGAGTGTTTTCCTCACCAGGAACTGCCTCAGTGGGAGAGAACTGCAGTGAGACCTGAAGATCATGACGGTAAAAAAATGTTATTACTTTTTCCACAGTAATGATGACAGAATGCAAGCCACCAATTATCCTAAAATATAAAAACAGAGAAATAAAGATCCAAACATGTCAGCATTACCTTGTGTCTGAAGCATTTTTCAACATTAAAATCCTTGCTAGCAGCGATGACGTTCTCACTGGGCAGCACACAGTACACCAGAACCTGCACTACAGGAGCCAGTTCAGCATCAACAGACAGTCTGAATGAGACTTTTCCCTCTATGAGCTTTTTGGATTCTTTCACTTCAACTTTCTCATAACCATGATGGACTATGGCTCCTTTAGACAAGACCTGCACCAAAGAACCAAACTTAGTGACACACAACAGCCAACTGTGTTTCATTTACAACTGTCTAAATAGAGGAAATGTAAATATTCACTTTACAAAATTACTGTGTGTCCTTACTGTGTATATAATATCAGTGCTGTAATTCTCAGTAGTTTCTCCAACAATGTAGTACTTAATGTTTATGGAAATTTCAGAACCACATGGAATCGGTTCCTCTAAGCTCTCTATTGATAATTCACTGTAGACTGGACTGTGAGGTGTAGCAGGTTGGAGGAGTGGTATATTTGCATCACTGACTGTAAAGAAGGGTTTTTTGCGTCCACGGTATTGGTTGTCTGGATAGACACTTGCCTAGATGAGAATAAAACAGGAATTTCGTTTAGTGAAAAACAGTGTAACAGAAACTCCCAGAAAATATTTGGTCATCTTACCATACCAGTAGCGAAATCTGTGTTTTAGAGTGATCAGATGTATTAAATGAGAAGCTGGCCAATCCATAAATATCTGTAGTAAGATTTTGAAGTAGTGTTGGAGACCACCTATGACCTTCCAAAAGATAGACGTTCTTGTTAGGAACTGGTTTTCCATTGAAGGTTGACACTTTGATCTGTTGATCAGTGAAAGAACATTTGTTGTAAAATTGTCGATTTCAAAAGTGAGAACCACACAAACACAACAAATGAAAGTACTAAAGAAAGACTGCATGTAAAACACTCACCTTTCCCTTTAAAAGTGTGTCCGGTTCAAAGTTTTTGGGTAAATCGAGAAACTCAACTTTACCAATTTCATAAGTGATCTTTATAGATTGAGATTTTTCCATGGAAATGTCTAGAACAAAAATAAGCACGTTACTATATACATAATAATGAAATGCACATTGTTTCTTTATAGTGATCTGCTATTAGTGTGTTTCTCCCTCAAGTATACTTTCCCTACAGTATGTGTGAAGACTCACCTGTTCCTTCCTCTGTCACTGTAACAGTAGCGTCAAGAGAATCTTTCAAATATCGTTCAAATTCAGAACTGATGAAATGTGACATGTTGAATACAAGAGAGGCACATCCGTTCTCTTTCATCTACAGGAGAAAAAAAAACCTTGTGAGAACTGTCTCATTAGTAAGAAAAACTATTGTCATCTAATATAGTATTAGATACATACACACCTCTACAGTTTCAACCAGGCACGGTGAAATCATGGCAACACCCTGATGAAAACGGTGTTTAAATTTCCGGCACACTTGCACCAGAGCTTTACCAGGTACTGGCTGTCCGTAAGTGTACCTTCAAAAATATACTGTTTTAAACTATGCAGAGAGAATATACACAGTACAGTATTTTTCATATCACACATAGACATTCATATACACAGTGTATATATTCAGTTAAATTATATACTTTGTTGTTTGTTCAGCATTATTTTAAAGCAATGGTTCCCAAACTGTGCCACATGGACAGGTTCTGATATTAATCCTGATTTACATTATATTGCCAAAACTATTCGCTCGTCTGCCTTTACATGCATATGAACTTGAGTGACATCCCATTCTTAATCCATAGGGTTTAAATATGATGTCGGACCACCCATTGCAGCTATAACAGCTTCAACTCTTCTGGGAAGGCTTTCCACAAGGTTTAGGAGTGTGTTTATGGGAATTTTTGACCATGTTGGATGAGAAGGCCTGGCTCGCAGTCTCCGTTCTAATTCATCCCAAAGGTGTTCTATCGGGTTGAGGTCAGGCCAGTCAAATTCTTCCACACCAAACTTGCTCATCCATGTCTTTATGGACCTTGCTTTGTGCACTGGTGCGCAGTCATGTTGGAACAGGAAGGGGCCAAACTGTTCCCACAAAGTTGGGAGCATAAAATTGTCCAAAATCTCTTGCTATGCTTAAGCATTAAGAGTTCCTTTCACTGGAACTAAGCAGCCGAGCCCAACTCCTGAAAAACAACCCCACGCCATAATCCCCCCTCCACCAAACTTTACACTTGCCACAATGCAGTCAGACAAGTACCGTTCTCCTGACCCAAACCCAGCCTCGTCCATTGTATTGCCAGATGGAGAAGCGTGATTTGTCACTCCAGAGAACACGTCTCCACTGCTGTAGAGTCCAGTGGCGGCGCTTTACACCACCGCATTCGACACTTTGCATTGCGCTTGGTGACATAAGGCTTGGATGCAGCTGCTCGGCCATGGAAACCCATTCGATGAAGCTCTCTATGCTGTTCTTGAACTAATCTGAAGGCCACATGAAGTTTGGAGGTCTGTAGCGATTGACTCTGCAGAAAGTTGGCGACCTCTGCGCACAATGGGCCTCAGCATCCGCGGACCCTGCTCTGTCATTTTACGTGGCCACTTCGTGGCTGAGTTGCTGTCATTCCCAATCGCTTCCGCTTTGTTATAATACCACTGACAGTTGACTGTGGAATATTTAGTAGCGAGGAAATTTCACGACTGGACTTGTTGCACAGGTGCCATCCTATCACAGTACCACACTGGAATTCACTGAGCCCCTGAAAGTGACCCATTCTTTCACAAATGTTTGTAGTCTGTATACCTAGTCTGTATACTTGGTGCTTGGTTTTATACACCTGTGGCCATGGAAGTGATTGGAACACCTGAATTCAATGATTTGGATGGGTGAGTGAATACATTTGGCAATATAGTGTACTTTCATCTGTTATCCAGCTAAGCAGTTACATACAGTGCTCTTCACTAATACTGGGACTCCCACTAAACATGAGCAAAAAAAATGTAAAAAAATCAGTTACTGATCCTTTTGATCTTTCATTCAGAACATTGTTGGCACCCCTAAAAATGCTTAAGAGTGAAATGTAACTAAAGTTCTGTTCATGTTTTAAAGTTCACCTGAGCAATGAGGAACACTTAAATGGTCAGCCATGACTTCACTGATGATTTCACTTGGGGATATATCTGAGATCAAACAGGCCAAATGCCCTCATTCATTGATTACTATGAGAAAGACCAGGGAAAACAGCAATGATGTGTGACAAAATGTTGTTGAGCTGCACAAATCAGGAAATGGCTACAAGAAAATATCTAAACAGTTGAAAATACCCATTTCCACTCTCAGGGCAATAATTAAGAAGTTTCAAACAACTGGAGATGTGAAGAATCTGCCTGGAAGCGGAAGTGAGGAGGGTGGTTCCAGCAGACAAAAATTCTCCAAAGATCACACATGGCGAAGTTCAGAAATCAGTTAGGTATATAAATACAAGTTGTTGGGGGAGGGGGGTGGCCAAACACTACTGACCTTTCAGTGGGACTGTGTTCTGTGGTCAGATGAGACCAAAATAGAGGTTTTCGGCAACAAACACCAGAAGTAAGTTTGGCAAAGACAAATACAGAAATACAGCCATACAGAAAAGTACCTCATCCCCACTGGGAAGTATGGTGGTGAGTCTGTGATACTGTGGGGGTCTTTTTCTTACAAAGACTCTGGACAATTTATTCAGATACATGGCCTCACAGACTCCATCAAGTACCAGCAAATATTAAATCAAAACCTGACTGCCTCGACCAAGAGGCTTAAATTGGGCCATAGTTTATCCTGGCAAATTGCACTGTTAAAACACTAATGCCCTTTGCAACAGTACATCTAATGATACAGTGATGGCTGTATGTATATTTGTGACTAAAGCTTTACACATGAGTGATGAGTGAGTGTGATATTTTTAACTTACAGCACCCATATTTAGGTATTTTGCTCTATATTTATTATTAATGTATAATAGGCTGTGTTTGAGAAGTAGACATATCGCTCACTGTTGCATGCGTGAAAAAGTCAGTATCTTTTACTAACTGTCATTAAAGGAAAATTCCACAGATATTTCAAAATTGCTGCATAATTAAATGGCTAAGATGTAAAAGTCATTTAGAGTGGTTTGATGTGAAATGCTCTAGTCTTGCTTTATGAATTTTGCTTATAAAATATACTGTTTGAAATTCTATTCATGGTGGAGTTACATTAGGGTGTTTTAAGGCAAATTTTTTTTAGCCTGAGGCATTTTTTTAGATTTGCCACTTTTTTTATCAACATTACAAAAATCTCACTGGTGTAAATAGAATGGCAATATTTGTGTTATAGACAGTGTGACTCCTGATTCCTGTCACCAGCACACGCAGTAAGTTTTTCTACAATGTACCATTTCACATCAAACTACACTGACTGTCCTTGTTTACATCTCAATGATTGAAATATACACAAATTTAGAAAAAACAAACTGTAATTACTCTTTAAGGTATATACGGATGCCTAACAAGGCATGTATGGGGGGTTGGGGTTCAACTGAGGGTGTTATCTGATGCTAAAATGTGTTAATTATCCAACATTAGTCAGTTACGCTTGTAAAGAAGATGGTTCTTCAAGAGCTTTTTAGTAAACACAATAGTTCTATGTAGAACTATGAACACTGAAAGAACCATTTGCATGCTTAAAGGGTTCTTTGCATTGCGAAATTGTTTTTCAGATTGGTGGAGTATGTGTTGTATTTGGTTCTATGTAGCAGCAAAAAGGGCCCTTCTTGTAACAATAGAAAAGATTGAGGGATGTAATGATGACGACAAGCCCTACATTTATTTTTTTTGACACTGTAGAATTGTCCTGTTTCAGACAGTATTGCAACATAATATAGTTATAATCACTCATAATTTTGAGATAACAGCAATTAATCTGGCAACACTTTACACGATACAAGATAGAATGTGCATGATCTTGCCTTATATCATTGTATGTATTCAGTGTCATTCTGCAGCAAGTCAAAAACAAAATTATGATTCTGAAAATACTACTAAAATACTGCAACTACTACTATTACTACTCCAACTACTACTAATGCTACTATTACTTCTACTACTAATATTAATACTACCATTTCCACTACTACTACAGCTGCTACTACTACAACCCCATGTCCAAAAAGTTGGCATCCTGTGCAAAATGTAAATAAAAACAAAATTCATTGATGTGCAAATGATTTAAACCCAGTATTTCATTGAGAATAGTACAAAGACAACATATTAAATGTTGAAACTGGATATACGCCCATTTTAAATTGGATGCCAGCAACATGTTTGAAAAAAGTTTGGATGGGGGCATGTTTATCACTGTGTTTGATCACCTCTTCTTTTAACAACTCTCTGTAAGCGTTTGGGAACTGAGGAGACCAATTGCTGTAGTTTTGAAAGTGAAATGTTTTCCCATTCTTGCTTAACATGGGATTTCAGCTGCTCAACAGTTCGGGGTCTCCTTTGTCGTATTTCCATTTTATAATGTGCCAAATGTTTTCAGTGGTGACAGGTCTGGACTGCAGGGAGGCCAGTTTAGCACCTGGACTCTTTTACTACAGAGCCGTGCTGTTGTAATACATGCAGAATGTGATTTGGCATTATCTTGCAGAAATAAGTAACTCCTTCCCTGAAAAAGACATTGTCTGGATGGCAGCATATGTTGCCAAAACATGCATATATTGTTCAGCATTAATGGTGCCTTCACAGATGTGCCAGTCATCCATGCCATGTGCACTATTGCACCCCATACCATCACAGATACTGGCCTTTGAACTGTGCACTGATAACAAGCTGAGTGGTCTTTAGCCCGGAGGACACAGTTTTAATTAGCATTTGGGGATGCAGTGATAAACTGTTTTCAAAGACTGTGGTTTTCACAAGTTTTTTCTGAGCCTATGCAGTAATTTCCTCTACAGAATCATGTCTGCTTTAATGCAGTGCTATCTGAGGGCCCAAAGATCACAGCCAGCAAATACTGGCTTTTGTACTGTCATATGTACTGTAGATGATAAAAAGTAAAAGTTCATTGCTATTTTACGTTGAGAAACGTTATTCTTGAATTGTTGCACTATTTGCCTGTGCAGTCTTTCACAGTTGTATTTGAAGTATTTTGAATGAAATATAGGGTTTAAATGATTTGCACATTGCATTTTGTTTTAATTTACATTTTTCACAGCATCCCAAATGTTTTGGAAATGGGGTTGTACTACTACTATGATTACTACTACTACAATTACTACTAATACTACTACTGATGCTACTACTGCTACTACTACTACTTGGCAGCTCAAAGTGCTCTACAGACAGGTGAATCAGTGTCACCATGCTATTTAGGAAGTCATTGTTTTGAGAAATTAAAACTTTTGTTTAAAGACATACTGCTGCTGCTAGAAATAATGAGTGGGAAAATATCCTATAATTTTCTACTCTACCTGCCAGGAATGGAGTTCCAAATAAATGTACTTTGTTTCCACTGGAAGTCAAATTTTAAGTCAAATAAATCATACTGACCACTGTCAGTGCTGCCGCCTTTGGGACAACAAATAAAGAAAGTTATTTCCTCCTCTATATTCCTGTGGTCTGACCAGCTCCTCCAAGTGAACCACTATAAAACCTTATCAGCATCCCAAACATTATTTATTTATTCATCTGGTATGTTGTCATCACATCATAAACATGTATGACATATTAAGGGAGAGTGATTTTATAATGCAGCTGGAGGGTTAATGTCAGAGGGGGAACTGGACTGTATAAAGTTTGGGAACTGCTGTTTTAAAGCAAAAGGCTTCACTGACACAAAGATAAATTACTAATCTGAAGAGGCTAAAATAAAAGACAAAGTTTCTTCTTTCCGTTTAATGTTTATGATTCAGTCTTGAAACCATCACTCACTTTCCACAAACCTCGATCTTCAGTTCCTCCTCTCCAACACTCTGTTGTTTTGGTGTTTTCACTGTGATCTCAAATCTGGGTAAAACTAAAAGTCCAAAATGCCTTGTTATTGCATTAAACTGCACAGCTTACCTCATTATCAGTAGAGAAACTAATGTAATGCTGTCACTTACCATACTTCTTCACTTTAAAGTTATGTGTGATTGACCTATCCCCAATGTTAGCCTTCACTTTATACTGGCCCTCAGGAGCCTCAGGATTCAGCTTGTGTGAAAGCTGCACTATCAGGCCTGTTGAGGACACTTTCGTCCACTGACCAATCCTGTTACCTTTATTATCCTGTTTGGTTCCATAAAAGACACTTAATTTAATTGCAATGACAGTATGAAGGAAGTACTGATCATTGCTTCAGATGTTAAAAACCAGTAGGATTCGGGCAATATAATGTGTGGATCTGTCTTACCTCAAGTGTCAGTACGCTGTACTGTAAAGGAGAGTAAAATCATTAAACTTAGTAAAACTAGCACAATATCTTTAATACAAATTAAAGGGGGTAACTTTACTAAGTGCTTATGAAAATGACACCGTAAAACGCTTATGAGAAATTAAACAGAAATACATAAGGATTTATCCAACTAAAAACACAAAATCACTCTTACTGAATTGATCATAACTAAAAGTCACAAACATACAAGCCAAATTCCATGAAAGTTGTGATGCTGTGTAATATATAAATAAATGTAAATTAAGACAGAATGCAATTATTTGCAAATCTCATAGACCCACATTTGATTCACAGTAGAACACAGAACACATATCAGATGTTGAAAGTGAGACATTTTACCATTTCTTGAAAAACATTCAATCATTTAGAACCTGATGGCAGCAACGCATCTCAAAAAATAGGGATGGGACCATGTGTACCATTGTGTAGCATCTCATCTTCTTTTAACAACAGTCTGTAAATGTCTGGGATGTGAAGAAACTAATTGCTTGAGTTTTGGAAGAGGAATGTTATCCCATTCTTGTCTGATGTAGGATTCTAGCTGCTCGACAGACCTGGGTCTTCTTAGCCAAATTTTCGTTTCATGATGCACCAGTAGTTTTCTATTGGTGAAAGGTCTGAACTGCAGGGAGGCCAGTTCAGCACCCGGACTCTTCTTCTGCAAAGTCATGCTGTTGTGATGGATGCAGTATGTGGTTTAGCATTGTCTTGCTGAAATATGCGAGGCCTTTCCTGAAAGAGACATTGTCTGGATGGGAGCACATGTTGTTCTAAAATCTCTGTATACTGTTCAGCATTGATTGTGCCTTTTCAGATGTGTAAGCTGCCCACGCCATAGGCATTAATGCAACCCCAGACCATCAGAGATGCAGACTTTTGAACTGTGCACTGATAATGAGCTGGATGGTCTTTCTCCTCTTCACTCTACAAGACACAGCATCCATGGTTTCCAAAAAGAATTTCAAATTTTGATTCATCTGACCACAAAACAGTTTTCAATTTTGCCTCAGTCCATTTTAAATGAGCCTTGGCCCAGAGAAGACGGCCGCGTTTCTGGATCGTGTTCACATATGGCTTCTTCTTTGCACGATATAGCTTTAACGTGCATTTGTGGTTTGCACAGCAAACTGTGTTCACAGACAATCATTTCTGGAAGTGTTCCTGAGTCCATGCAGTGATTTCCAGTTCAGAATCACGCCTGTTATTAATGCAGTGCCACCTGAGAGCCTGAAGATCATGAGCATCCAATATTGACTGTCAGTCTTGTCCATTGCGTACAGGGCTTTCTCCAGATTCTCTGAATCTTTTGATGATATTATGTACTGTAGATGGTGGGATATTCAAAGTCTTTGCAATTTTATGTTGAGGAACATTTTAGATGCAGTTTTTGCAGATTGGTGAACCTCTGCCCATCTTTGCTTCTGCTCTGCCTCTCTAAAATGCTCTTTTTATACCCAGTCATGTGAGTTAGTTGCAAATTGCTCCTCCAGCTCTTTTTTATTAGTAGTACTTACTTTTCCAGCCTTTTGTTGCCCCTCTCCCAACTTTTTTGAGATGCGTTGCTGCCATCAAATTCTAAATGAGTTCATGTTTTTCATGAAATGGTAAAATGTCTCACTTTCAACATCTGATATGTGTTCTATGTTCTATTGTCAATAAAATATGGGCCTATGAGATTTGTAATTCATTGCATTCTGTTTTTATTTACATTTATTTACATTTCACACAGCGTCCCAACTTTTTGGAATTGAGGTTGTACCTTCTTACCTCTTGTTTAAGTGGTGCAAAATTAGCATCCACAGTGACCACTCTGAAATTCACTGTAAATGGTAAATAAATATCAGATTTTAGACTGCACACTGACTAACAAAACTTTGCTATTAAAAGAATACTCCAGCCTTTTTCAACATAGTCTGTATCTCAGGGGTGGAGAACTCAGTTCAGTTTCAGCCCTCAGTTCTCTGCATCTGTTGAATCTGTTACCTGCAGTCAGTGACCACTGAAAATAATGTCATTGTGTCTGCCTGTAGAGAGCCTGCTGATATTAAATACGCATTGTGGCGGGCCCCGATGGCGGCCGTGAGAGCCGGCAGGAAGGCGGGGCCTGAACTCTGAGCAGGGACAAAGCCCAGTGAGGACAACAGGGAGAGAACAGTGAGTGGGTGGGGGATGGCGTGCGAGTCCCGAGTCAGTGAGGCCACATTAATTTGCCTCACATTCAATCTGGGTGGCTGAGCTGCGAAATGGGGCGGTAACGAGGAGGCGGAGAAACAAGCTCTCGTTCCCTCTTGACTGAGGTGCTGTTAAAAAGAGCAGAGAGGGAGCAGAGAGAGAGGGACAAGCAGCAGCAGCAAAAGACTGAGTGAAGAGCTAAAAAGCTAAACTGAGAAAAGGACTGAAAAGTCTAGCTTAAGCCACTGAAAAGTGGCCAGCATATCTTTAGTTCTGATTGTGGTTTTGTTTTGATTATGTGTGTTTGAACTTGAAATTAAAGAATATGGCTGCTGCCTCCAGCGCCCTCCTTGAGCCCGGGGTAGTGCATGATGTGTTACACACTTATAACAAAAGCTTTTGGGCAGTTGCTGAGTTTTATCAGCAAATGTTTACAGTTTTCTGAATTCTTCAGTCAAAAGTATTTTTAAATTAAGCTGTAAATCTGTACAGTTAATGGGACTATTTTTTCAGAAAGAAGAATTCATGGCAGTATGGTGTTAGTGTAGTGATGTGGGAGGCGTTTTACAGGCTCCTGCATGATTTAGCATCAATACCAAAAACATTAAGGAAGGAGAAAATAACCTCAGCTGCTCTTTATTGTGTTGATCCAAAGTTCAAAATTTGAACAAATATTCATAAGAACAGCTTCATTCCACTGTTAGAGTTTAACAGTTGTAATTTGAACTCACATTGTACAGTTACATATTTCAGATATTTATTTACAAAATTCAGCAGCTAACATTATTATTACAGTAATATGCAAATTTTAAACAGCCCTGCTCTTTACATGCTTTATTGATTTTCTAAGTAAAAATAGTTTAACACATCTTCTGCAGGGAACCAACTTAAATATGGTACTTCTGTAAATGTTAGTGCACAATTTCTGTTTATTTGTTGACTTTATTATACTGAGAAAAATGTAAAACATACAAACATAAAATGTGTCATCACTTTCGCACAGGCAATATTTAGATTTTTAAGTTAAATTCAGCAAATAAACAGTAACTGTGCATTAAAATGTGCAGAGAGGTGTTCACTGTAGACAATATGTGTTTAGTATTACTTAGAAAATCAACTGAATATGTAATTTGACCAGGGACATTCAAACTTTCACAAAACTCACAATGATGAGCATATTATTTGTTACCTACAGCTGCAGCAGACAGAGATTAGGCTGAAAGATGCTGGAATATTCAATTAATAGTGTACTGGAAAAGGTGAAACATATTGTAGTAATGATGAATTACCTGTTTGGCCGGGGTTGTAGATTGGTTTATCAGTCTGAATGAATGTCAGTGGGTTGTAGGATTTAAACATAACTTTTCTTTTCTCTGTCATCTTAAAACTTTCACCTTTGACTGCTACTCTGATCTCCTGCACTGATTGACCCTCAACCTGTGGAGCCTGTAGAGATCACATTATATGTTGAGATATTTTCCATTTCCAGACATCAAATGGTAATAATACATGAAAAAAACCTGATTGTTTCTGACCTTAAACTGAGAGCAGCGGTGGAATTCTTCCTCCACTCTCTCCTGTAGAATTATTCTGTTCTGGCTGCCGTGAACCAGATAAATGGTCATTTGCAGAGTCTCATTAGGCTTCAGAAGACTCGTACACAGTGTAGCCTCAGATCCAGACTCTATCACTGCAGGAAACGTCGCCATGAAATACCTAAAGGTAAAAAGCAGTAACTGACAATTCAGTGATTTAAAATGAAGCATTACTGAAACAGTGAGTTATATAAAAGAAATCACTGTACACAAATCAGGGCAAAACTGAGTGCTCAACTAAATACATTCATTCATTATCTTATGTTTTTACTTAGTGTTCATCCAGCTGATATACACTAATCAGCCACATCACAACCACCTCCTTATTTCTACACTTCTAGTAGAAACAGTAAGTGGAACAGTTGAAGCTCCACTTACCACATAGCTGCACTTTATAGTTTTACATTTACAGACTGTAGTTTCTCTACACACTTTGTTAACCCCTTTTACCATTTTCTTCAATAGTCAGGACGCTCACAAGACCACCTCACAGCAGGTATTATTTGGCTGGTGGACCACCAAAGAGCAGATATGATTTGGGCAGTTGATCATTCTCAGCACTGCAGTGAGTGTGTGTTGCGCTGATATGAGTGGATCAGACACAGCGGTGCTGCTCAATTCCTGCTCTCATTATATGCTCATAAAATTATTTAATTACTATAACTATTTCATTTGTCTTTGGTTAGCGCTTATTATAATGAAGTTATGATGAATATTATTACTGGAACAGCTAGAAGGCTTTGAACAGATTATCTAAGTGTCTTTATGCTATTGATCAGGGACAACAGCTTGTAAATGTACTGTAGGGATACAATACTGGCTTGCACAGCTGTGGGAGGCGTGGCCATGCAGAGTAGCCATGCGCAGAACTTTCACAGTTAATGGAACCTTCACAGATGTATAAGCTACCCATGGCATGGTCACTAATACACCCCTATAACATGACAGACCTTGACTTTTTAACTTTATGCTGGTAACAGTCTGGGTGGTCTTTTTCTTCTTTGGCCTGAAGAACACAAGATCCATTATTTCCACAAACAATAGTCTAGATAGACTCATCAGATCACAGAACACATTTCCACTATGTGTCAGCCCATTTCAGATGAGCTCACACCCAGACACGTTGGTGGCATTACTGAATGCTGTTGACATACGTCTTCCGCTGTGCAGAGCACAGTCTTAACTTGCATTTGTGGACGCAGCAACAAATGATGTTTATTGACAACGGTTTGTTAAAGTTGTTCTGAGCCCATGTAGTGATATTCATCACAGAAGGGTGCTGGTTTTTAGTTCAGTGCCGTCTGATTGATTGAAGATCAGTTGTGGTTTTCGGCCTTTTCCTTTATGCAGAGGTTTCTTTGGATGCTCCGAATCTTTTGATGATAGTATACAACGTAGAGGGTGAATTGCTCATAGAATAACATTGTTCTGAAACTGATATCGGAGGCATTTAAAAAGGACTATACACATTTATGAAAAACAATGATGTTGATAAAATAAAATATGAAATATCTTTTCTTTGCACTGTTTTGTTGAAATACATGACAGAGGATTTACATATTACAGCTTTCTGTTTTTATTTGCATTTTACAGACTGTCCTAAGAGATTTTGGAGATTTGCACATGAAGTAGAAAACTTAAAGGACGTATAAACAACATGCACAAACAGGTGTCTTTGTACCAGTGGACATTTCAGTTTTTAGTATTAGCTAAATATAGTGATGAACTCTTACACCCTACATGACCTCCCTGTGCTCACCAGTGCAGAGAATGTTCCTGAAACTGACTTTAACATCTATGTTTAATACAGTATTAGCATAATGGCCCAATAACATTAAAAGTAGTTACATTTAATTAGGGGCTGTATGGTCAGTTTAAAGCTAGTTTATGCAAGTGTCCACTTCAGTTAATCAAATGTCTAATTAAATGATGCATTCACAGGTCAGGTCCATTTATCATCTCCTCCATACAATGAGATCACTTTACAAAACTGACATAAATATAAACAATATAAACCTCATATCAAGATTGTGCCTGCTTCACTGAAATGAAAGAAAGTATTCGAATATGACCCGTCAGGAGGTTACGGCACAGATAAATGCAAAGCTGACGTTATAATTTTTTTTTTATTTTAACTTTGGAAATGAGTAGAAATCTACTGGGGTATCAGGTTCCTTTAAAAGTCTCCCCAGGCACATCATTTGGTGCTTTAAATTTAAAACATCCTCACAGAAATTGATGGTATGCTGCTAAAAGACTGAGGGTTCAGCAGGGTATTGGGGGGATAACAGTTGGAGAACTGAGGCCAGGGCTTGGAATTGGTCAATTATACACTGATAACACAAGAACCAGATTTAAAGCCCCCCCAAAACACAGGGCTTGTATACAAACGCATACTGAGATGCTATGACACCGCTACCACATAAAGCACAACTATATAATCACAACATGCTACGTACAATACATATTTATAAGAAGAGGCTACTACATTTTTCACCAGCAGATAACTTTTGGATTACTCACGGTCCTGAGGTTTGTCCATGCACAGAGAGAAAGAGGAAGCAGGCTAACAGTAGCCCTTCCTGTACGAGAAACCCACGGGCCACCATGATAAAGTCTAGTCACCAACACCAGGTTCAGAAGCTTCACTGCCTTTTTAAAAGGTCGTTCAGCCCACAGGAGGTTCACCTCAAACATTTGGACTCATCATCTCATCAATGATTAATCCTTTTGAGCAACACATTTTGGCTACACTGAAAACATAGCGTGAGCAAAACTGTCCAAATCAGAGGCTTTTATCAGAGGCCAGCATGGGAGGTGGGGGGAGTGACTGCATAATGAGGAAACTTACATGAAATGGATGATCATAACTCAGCAGCTCTGCAGAGAAACGAAAACAAGAAAGATCTCACTTAAGCCCCCCCCCCCGTGTATAAGTGTAGCTCTGCCACTGGTCAAAATCTACTATTTTTTTCAGGCATTGTTTACCTCTTTGATACAAAGTGGACTTCTGAAGTGAAAACAAAGTATGACCAAAGTCCTTATAGGAAAGTCTGTCCACTCAACGGCCATTTAAGCAACTCTGCCAGGCAGGAATTTCCAGTCATACAAGAGCAGACTCGTATCTCTTTGAGTAGGAAAATCCTTTAAACCACAAACTAAAAGCCCAATTAATGTTTCAAAAAACATTTGAAACCACTGGTGAAAGCTGACAAAAACAGCATAAATAGTGTGTAGAGTTTGGCTGAAATAACACACAAAAGCATTTTCTCAGTTTGTTCTGGCTACTGCGAATGCACATATCTCCACAACAAAGGAGAGCTTTTCCCCCTTGCAACTTTACCAGCCAGATGTTTGGCTCTTTTGATTGGAGGGCAGGACTTTACCTATAAATAGACATCATGTTGAATGTTACAAGCTTTCACATTCATTTTTCAAGTGGTAACCTGTGTCCTCCTTTTAAATGTGTCTAATATAACCTTCTCCCTCTTTTAATAATACTCAAATGATGAATGTTACTGACAATTTCATAATCAATGTACATAAGTTTAAGCATTCAATAACGCAAGTGATGGTGGGAGGAGGACGTCAGCCGCAAGAGAGGGGATGACGACGATGACAGCAACGAGAGGCACGAGAGAGGGAAGCGAGTCCCAAACTCCAGCACTCTGGCCCCGCCCACTGTTCCGCAGCGAGGCCGCTCCACTCCACCTCATGTTCGATCCAGGCGGACGAGCTGCTGCGCGGGGGCGGTGACTGTGAGCTCTCGCAGCGGAGTTCAGGACTCGCTTCCCGCTTTCGTCCTTTTGTTGTCATCACCCCCCCCAAATTTTTTAAAGATTACACAACTTTTCCAGCCTGTTGTTACCCCGTCCCACCTTTTTGGAATGTGTCATCAAATTAAAAATGGGCATAAATGTTTCAAAAAGCAAAAAAATTTCTCAGTTTCAACATTTGATATGTTGTCTTTGTACTATTATCAATGAAATATAGGGTTTAAATGATTTTGATATCATTGCATTTTGTTTTTATTTACATTTTGCACAGCATCTCAACTTTTTTGGAAATGGGATTGTATGTTGTCTATTACATAAAAAAAATTGTTTTTATTCACTATTGAAGTGTAGTCTGGGGCCAGTCAGGTTTTCGGCAGGATATGAGGTGTTTACTGTGGAATAGACTGCTGATGTTTAATGATTTGAATCAAATTATATGATATTTAAAAATAGTTTTGTTTGTTATAAGTTACTTTACGTTTAGCACAGATTTAATGTGTGTCTTTGCAAACTAGATGACTGTAAAAAATGCAGACTTATTGCTTCAAAAATTTTCAGTTTCAGGCTTAAATAAATATGTTTGAGTTATAGGTACTTTCTATTTTTCAGTGATGCAGCTAGCAAATTTAACTCAAACAGCTCAATCATTTTGAATAGTTAATAATAATAATCAATTAAGCTGACAGTGCTCTACTTTTTTGAGTTCTGTTTACTCTTGATTTACTTAGGTTAACTTGAATCACCCATAACATTAAAACTACCTTCTTATTTCTACACCCACTCTCCATTTTATCAGCCTCACTTACTATATAGGTGCACTTTGTAGTTCTACAATTACAGACTGTAGTTCATCTGTTCTCTGCATACTTTGTTAGCCCCCTTTAACCCTGTTCTTCAATAGTCAGGATGCTCACAAGACCACCTCACAGCAGGTATTATTTGGCTGGTGGATCATTCTCAACACTGCAGTGACACTGACATGGTGGTAGTGTGTTAGTGTGTGTTGTGCTGGTCTGAGTGGATCAGACACAGCAGTGCTGCTGGAGTTTTTAACACCTCAGTGTCACTGCTGGACTGAGAATAGTCCACCAACCAAAAATATCCAGCCACTGAAAAACTGGGTAAAAGGGGGCTAACAAAGCATGTAGAGAAACAGATGGACTACAGTCTGTAACTGTACACCTATACAGTAAGTAGAGCTGATAAAATGGACAATGAGTGAGAAACAATGAGGTAGTTTTAATGTTGTGGCTGATCGGTGTAAATCCTGCGTTCCACTTTTTAACAACTGCTTTACTATTAAACTTTGTAAATGGTTTACCGGTCCCACTTTATATTGTCTCTAATAACTGTGTCGTCACATGTTAACAACATATGCAACAACAATGTAACTACTAACAATTTAGTCACTGTTACAGATCAATTACAGAAGTACACCTTATGTAGTTACACACATGTATCAACTTCAGTTTTGCCTCACTACCCTACACAAGTGTATCTTAATAGTTGCAACAGCCTATTCTCTCTCATGTAGTATGTAGCTAGCATTTATGTTGCTAGTTCTGTGACATTGCAACCAGCTTCAACTAAATAATTCTGTTTGTGTATGTGACAGTACAGCAGACGTCCCCATATCTTAAAATATAACTTTTATGACATAAATTAAATGTGTTGCATTTCCCCCCAAAAAATCTATATTACCACTCCATTATAACTCAGTACCTAACAACTACATAGGAACTGTCCACTTATTTTAAAGAGTAACTTTAACACTGCACTACAGGAAAGTTCTGGTGTAGAAGATACACTTGAGGGAAAACTGAAGTTGATACACATGTGTAATTACATAGTCTGTACTTCTGTAATCCATCTGTAACATTGACTAAATCATCAGAAGTTACAGTGTTGTTGCATATGTTATTCATGTGTAGCTACACAGTTACATAGTGTGTGTGCATTTCACAGATGTTCTAACAGAAAGAACTCCAAATTTTCCTTCAGACACTGAGAAAATTATCACTATTCATATTATTAAAACAAACACTGAGCATACAGTGAGCTTTTAGAGTTTATTTGGATTTCTGGTTAAACAACTTCAATAGCTACTTCTTCTCCTCTGGTTCCAGGCCCTTGATTTGTTCTACCACACTGTGAAATCATTGTGCAGTTGCACAAATTTCATCTCTGTTGAATTAAAAAGGCTTGAGTTGACTGTCACTCACCTTTATAGGGCATGTTACACATTTCAGCACAAAGATTACCCTTTAGAACTGTCTATAAAAGCAGCACATGTTGCTTGAAAATCATATTTATTTCAGAGTAAAAGGAAACAAACATCTGATTAAAGTTAAGATAAAATCAGGATAAAACGAGGACCGAGTCTTCTCTGTGTCTCATAGTGTGAAGCTGCAGATCTGAGAGCTCACACACAGGGGGAGGAGTACTCTGTCTCAGACTGGTCACCTGAATAAAAGAGGTATTAAAATTCAGTAAACAGAAGCAATAAAATCAGAGTAAAAGTGTAAGAATCATAAAGCCCAGGGAAATCTTACTTGTTTGGTAGTAATCATAAACTTTGATCACAGCTGGTTTGAGATTCTTGACTGGAAGCACCTGTTTAAGATGTAGCTGATAATTTATCGGAGAATTTCTTGGGACCTGTTGAACACAAACCAAAAATACTTCATCATTTGTTGTTTTTGGGACAGTTTTTGGTCTAGTTTGTTGTAAAATTGGCCTTTTTGTGTTTTTGTGTCATTATGAATATGCATGAATGTTTTTAATCTGCCATTATCAATGATTATGACATTTCTAAAGCCTAGAAGGCTCTGTGTTAGAGTACTTTCCTATGAGTTGCAAGTTGTCTTAATTTAGGAATTATATTTTGACATATTGTGATATTGTGTTTAAAAAGTCCCTGTTCTGTTTAACTGGGTGTTGCCACTCCGCAGTTTCAGTTTCCATTTCCACCAGCTTTAGCTGCCATGCATAATGTTAATCCTCCTAAAAAACAGCCAAATGTTCAGCTCTGTCTCCTCATTATTCACCCTCATCACTGTAATACTTTATTTGATGAGTTTTCATGAACATTAACACACCTAGGTAATGAAAGGGAATGGTGGAGAACGC
The DNA here is from genome assembly GCF_904425465.1 of Colossoma macropomum. Classification (NCBI taxonomy): domain Eukaryota; kingdom Metazoa; phylum Chordata; class Actinopteri; order Characiformes; family Serrasalmidae; genus Colossoma; species Colossoma macropomum. The sequence continues at coordinate 12,507,832 of NW_023494786.1, read as the reverse complement.
ATCTACATGTCCAGGATTTTTGAACTGTGGGAAAAAAGCTCATAATTGAAACTACCATGTGGTTATATATAAATAAATATATATATATATATATCATTATGCTAGATATTGTGAACTTGTTACGCTGCCTGTCACGGCTGCTTAAAAATGGTTAAAAACTGAAGGTAAAACAAAAGTTAGGACACTGCTGGGGTTTATCCTAACGTTAGGACAGTATTTCAGACATGTAGTCTATTTAGAATATTTCTGTAATACTGTTTTCTTATCTGGAGTTAGGATAAGATTATGAACTTAGGGGCGGTTATTCTGTAATAGCTACTGTCTTAAATTCGGTCCTTTTTTCCATCAGTAGCTGTCTAGTAAACTAATGCACATTTTTTAACATTATGGGCATAACTTTGGTTGCTGGGTAACAGACATAATTAATTATCAACCTTGTTCAAGTTTATTTAGGATTTCTTAACTTGAGATAAGATTGTGTGAGATATAATTCTTAAATTAAGATGAAATTTGCTTCTGTAATAAGATCAGATCTTACCTTAGTTTCTGTATTACAGCCCCAGATGAATAAATTTTAAAAAAAGTACTGAATGAATATTCTTATTAATAACTACGTATTAGGGGTGTAACCGTATGTGTATTTGTCCTAAACCATCAGTGTACGGATGTTACATTTCAGTCCATGCAGTCTTACTGAGAATAGGCCTACACTGTATGTACGAAGACTGATGAACATAATGTGGAACCAGATTTCAAAAGCACGAGTTTCGCCCAGAAGCCTTAAGCTGTAAGCCATTAGCAAGTTAGCAACAGTGGTTCAGGTGAAGCTGTCCTAGCTGTGAGGCTGAATTTGAGGTGTTTGAACTGTAAGTGAGAAGTGAGAAAGGCAGCTATTGAGTTAAATAAAAAGAGAGTGAATTTTTAAATAAAACACAAGCTGAAATTAAATGAATGAAAGAAGACTTAGCTCTGTCCACAGCTTGCAATATTTTTGCACCTGTGAAGAGATTCAGCACAAAGCCTTACACATTTTTCTGTTGTCACTGCTCCCAACTACAAAATCCCAACTGACGTTTTATGGTTTATGAGGAGCCTGGCCACTTCCTATTTCCCCCGTTATATCAAAAACATGACTGCAAAACAGCAGAGGCCGTCGGCGAGCGAGGGCTCAAAGAATGGGGGTAAATGGAGCTAAACGGCTAAAAACAAAAAGTTAAAATAGTTTCTAATCATGTGCCCAGAACGTTCCTTTCATTTTAGAAAGTAGACGGATGTATTTCACTAAAAAAAGCAAAGAAAACTTATGTATATATTTCCTTTTTTCTACAGAAAATGGGTTTTGGGCAGTAAAATGCTAGCATTACTGCTACTGAGTGCTGATAGGTTGGCAAGCAGAGCAGCTCATTGGCTGTTTGTGCTCACTAATTTACGTAGATGAAGCGCTGTTTTAAACTCCTATAACTCGAGTTCAAAAGCGTTCAAAAATATAACAGCAGTGTTAAGATGTTTTATCTATTCTGTGTTCAGGAAATGAGGGTATTCTTTTACATTAATAATGTTTAAACATTTATAAATTATGATTTTACTCAAATGCTCCATATTAACCCATTCAGTTTGGACTCGCTCGAGAGCGCCCTCTAGCGTTTGAGAAACCTAGAAGACATCACAGAGTGCTAATTCTCCTCTCTACAAGCTCTCTCTCTTATGCGTCTGGGGGTTGTTGTTGCTTTTTTCATGTTGTACTGAACTCGTACCAGACAGTGATGTCCAAACTGTGACGTGAACCAAACCTTGACCTCTGTTTACTGTTACACCCCTGCTGTGTATGAATGTCCACAATAACTGAGGAGTATATAACTGTGTTTATCTCTCACCTCTTTCATATACATGATAACATGGTCATCTTTGGAATCGACCCGTTCCACAAGTGGGCGGTATTTTAGCTGAAAGAAAAGACAAAATAATTACTTCTCTACAATGATTTATTAAACATTTGAATAGCAGATTTAAAGGAACAATTACAGTATATTTGTTTAATAATCTTCCAGGACTACTTACATCACTGGGATCTGATGTGAATCCTGATAAGATTTTTATATCCACTATGACCATGTTAGTGCTGTTTAACTCCCCATTATATCTGCAAACAAATAAATTAATAAAACACCATTAGGTAGTTAGTTACTCACTACATTCATAACAATCAGATATTATTATTACTGTTTCTACAATATAAACATCATAAGACCATATTTAGTTATTGATCAAATAATTCTGCTGGCATCAAATATAGCTCAGATGCCGGACTGCTACAGGCAATTACTGGAGATTGGAGCTTACTGTAGACCGGTTTTCATGCTGAAACTGAACTGTAATTATTTATTATTATAATTGTAATTATTTTGTCTTTGACTAAAAACATTTTCTTTTCATCATCTAAAGTTGTCATCCCCAGTTTCCTCATATTAAGTATAAATCATCTTTGTCTTTTAATAAAAATACACTCTTACGTGACTGTGAAGTTGATGGACAGAATGTATCCAAATGATTTGGTACAATTTCCATCAGTTTTAGCCTCGATGCTCAATGTATTGGTTTCAGTAGGTGTGGGGATATTGTAGAAAAGCGCCACCTGCATTTGAGAACAAAAAGAGATCAAATCATAAAAACAGTGAATAAAAAAGTGTCTCTTAAAGCTGCATAATGTAGCTCATGTTTTATATTTGTAATTAATCACAAAGAGACCTGCAAAAGAAGCATTTGTTCTAAAAACGGTCACTGTAATATTTGCAGAGACAGAATATAAGCTATTCTCTAAGAAACTGGAAGTCATTTTCCATTCAAGTTACATTTTCTCTGTAGGTGGCTGCCACATTTGCAGCCTCCTACAAAGGCTATGATGTTGCATATATTGCATTTAAATTGGTCTGCATCTATTTTGGATGGAGGGTTTTGTGCCAGACGTTTAGACAACTTAATCATAACATGCTAACCTCATAACTATCACTTTTAATAAGTTTTCATTCACAGTAACCATCAGTGGTGGTACATCTATTCCAGCAGTGCCATGATGTACGATGCACACTGCTCATACTGAAAACAGTCAGGTCCATAAATATTGGAGTTAAAGTTAAATAATGTATATGAGCTAAAAGTGTAGACTTTCATGAAGAGTAACTTGACATGTTGACATTCTAATTACACTTTCAAACTAAACACTCAAAATCTAATTTTTACTAATGTTTTACTAATTTAATTAGATTTAGTTTTTTTTATTATTAGTGAAATATTTTCTCATGTGCAAACTGAATTTCTGATAATAGTCAAATATTTACTAGGTGACATTTAATTTTCATATGGTTAAATTGAATTCCTGAGATTAACAAAAGCAACAATGGCCCATACAGTCATTAGCATTTCAGCACATCTTTTCTCTAAATTTGTAGCTCTGTTTCTGATAATTGAGTTTTTGTGTTTCTTTTTCATTTTATTCATTGTATCAATTTTGCCTGCCAACCAGAGTTTTGCTTGGCTTGAGTCTTTAATATGTATGACCTAATTTACATGTGGATTTTGATTGGCTCATGCTTCACATTTTGCATAGCGCTGTTACTTCAGAGTTTCATGAATCTGGGCCCTCAGTGTGGTCTGCAGTCTTGCTTAATTGCGTGAGCTGAGAGAGGCTACTAATGGCTACAGACACACACACAACATGCACAGCTATGAAATCAAAAAGTGTAATTATTCTAATCAACCAGTTACATGAAACCCAAGTGGCCAATTAGATTTCAGGGGTAGCCAGTCCCACCCTGATCCCCCATCTTCACCACTGCATACCAGACACACTGACCTGCAGAGACACGCAGGTGGAGCCTTTCACTGAAATGCTGTATTTGCTGGGGACATCCTGCAGTGGCCTCTCCTGGTACAGTAACTTGTTGTCCTGGGTCACATCAAAGTGGTGACTCTCTTTATCTGACTTCACAGTTACTGTGCTGGAGCCATCAGAGCTGAACACTTTGGTGGAGTACAGAGCCAGAGCCTGGAGGGCCACCACTGTGTCCTGATCCAAACAATAACAAAAAGGAGTTATACATTTACAGCTCCGATTTCTATGTCTACATATTATATGATCACAAAACATTAAGAAAAAGAAAGACTTAGTAAAGAAAGAGTTAGAAAAAGGGATGAAATTTATTTGAGTACCTGCGTGGAGGAGAAGCCACCATAGGGATTCTGCTGCCTCACCAGCCAGCTGACAATCCTGTTAGCATAGCCCAAATCAGCAGCAGTGACTTCAGCTGTAGTGAGAACAGCTAGCAGAACATAGGAGCTGATCTCCACTGTTAAGGAGTCAGAGTCATCTGATGCTGACTGAGACCAGTGAAGGCGACCATCTATATAAAAGAACACGAGGTATAACTCAAATAAGCTTAATCTAGAGATAACAATAGATGAACTATAACCCTGTGAGCCCTAAATCAGACTAATATGGTAACAGTGAGTGTGTTTACATGCACACAAATTCAACTTGTCGAGTAAACAGCATACTCTGATTTCTTAGATCAAGATTTCAAGAAATCCAATAAAGAAACTTGGATTTTATCTCAGCAATCAGGTTTTACTTCATTTCAATGTTCTCAGTCTGCGCATGTGTGCAAACTGAGGGAAGAGCTACAGCTACAGTTTATTGCTGGGTTGCAAAACAGAAATGTGATTATTGCCTGATTCACACAGAACCAGAGTTTTCCCAAGTGCATGTAAACACGTTAAACGAATTACTGACAAAATCTGACTTTCTGCAGTTATCGGATTAAGTGCATGTGAAACACACTCAGTTACTCAATGACTAATTCTTCTCATCATTTCATACCTCCTGAAATGGCAACACTATCCAACTTCTTCAGCAGCTGCTCTCGAACATCATGCTCTCCAGCCAGACTGAAAGTGTAGGCCAGCAGTGCAGTGGCGTAGGTGTTTGTCAGGTTGCCAATAGAGGACTTTAGACATGATAACCCTTTACTCACAACAGGATCCTACAATCAAAATGTAAATTAGAGTGTAGAAGAAAAAACAGTGGTTTGAAAGTCATTCCTTGGCTCAGATTTTAAGACACATACCACAATAATAGAGGAAAAATCACCTCCCAACTTTGTAATTCATACGGACCCTTAAAGAATGTTCTGATTTATGGACTCATGTGCACTCTGGTGTTGGGCAGCTCAGTTGTAGCTAACCAGCTAAGTATCTTCATCAATCAGTGGCATCAAAATGTCAAGCACTCTGGCAGTTTCTCTGCAATTTATTTACTGGAAGGGTCATAGAGATCCCTCCTATTCTCCACTTCATGGAAGAGTTTCTCCTCCTCCATGGCAGAGACGTGTTAAAAATAGAAATGGGGAGGCTGTCAAAGATGCCACCACATCATACTCTCCCACTTGCAGCTGGGGTAAACAGCTTTATTGATTATATTGGGAGTGTTTTGGTTTTATTGTTGTCACTCACTTCCATTGCTCGCTTTGAGGACAAGGGTAAAGGTCATATGATTGTAGAGTAAGCATCACATTGAACACACTGGCTAATAATTATGATGCTTTTAGTCTGTCCTCCATACAGAAATGAATCCTGTGCATGTAAGGTCATAATTCACACAGGCTGCTCAGTGTCCTCACCTTCACTGTATGGCCTAATTCAAGCAACGATGCAGTGATGTAAGCAGTCATGGTCACATCATCATTTACACCACCCTGTAATACATTAGAACATTACTCAAAACAGATACCAGTTCATTTTATTTACTGAGTACCTTAAAAAACCTCACCTCCAAAAACTCACCTTCATTCTGTTGTTGAATAGTTGTCCCCGTCTTATAAAACAGCCGTCTGGTCTCTGATTACTTATCAGCCATGTCTTTGTAGTCTCAATGTTTTGTGGATCAATAAAGATGTAACGCTGTGCTTTGCCAAAAGTTCTCAGGACAAAAGCAGTTAACCTGGTGGTAAAGATAGATCTGTATTGATATTCATAATATCTTTGTGCACATAATGTAAACTGAAAATTATCATTCTTCGTCACATCTATCAGCTGAATATGTCTTGACTTTCTCACCATGTATTCCCCTCTCCTCTGCCAAATGTGCTGTATGCACCACTGAAATGCTTGTAGTTCAGTTGCCTCTGATATCCTGACAAGGCAAATGATTTTTAGCCTGATCAGTTCAGCAGTTCACAGTCTACTCACGATGGCTAAGGCCAGAAACATACTCAATGCAAGTATGCGAACGCAAACGACAGCACTCTGCAAACACACTGCAAATGCGGTCCTTTTTACAAAAAAAAAAAACATTGAGTTCCTACATTGCTGTGGCGGTTCAAAGATTCACTACTGAAGGGGGCGATAGAGGACAAATCAGAGAGGGATCTACTGTCACAGCTAGGTTTGGCTGTCATTATAGCGATCCCCCACTGTAATGCTCAGTGTGCAGCTCGCGCTTGCGTTACTATGTGTGAAACCTCGTCTGCATAGCTCGAAACATCTGTGTTCGCGTCTTTGCATAAAGTATGTTTCAAGCCTAAGATTCTTCATGAAGAAAAGTTCTCTCACCGCTCTTAAGGAAACCTGTAGCTCTCTCACGGATGGCTGCAGTGAGCTGTCCAGTGTTCTCCAGGTACTGAAGAATGTAGATGTTGGGGGCGAGGAGAGCAATGTTTTGTTCTCCACAGCCATATGGCATCTTCAGCAATCCATCAATATTCTTTAGTGCACGGCCCAATATGTCTCCTACAAAAGAGTACAATAACGTTAGTTATGTATTCAGACAAATGATGCACCCAGTAAAATATATATGCTGTTCAGGAACAATTCAGACCAAACTATCACCATTAAATTCAATTAATAATTAATCTACATCTTTCATGTTTGAAACGTCACTTCCACAAAATATCTCCTTCTTGGCTCAAATTTTCCAGCAATTTTCTACTGTTACTGTAAGTCCACTATAGTCCAAGATGGCAGCACAAATGGTGACACTAGTTCAGTGCTCTTTCATGTTTTGTTTGTTTTTGTGTGTTGTTGCCTGTGACCCAAAGAAGACAATATATAGTGCAGATTTTTTTCCCCGTCTCAGGCAGTTCATGCCAACCAGCATTTTTCCTGTTTTCTCATTCTCACACAGGTTTTTGAACATTGTCATGGAGCAGCCTGTGTGTTCAGCTGATGGAGGTACATAGTGGGAAAGTGGACTGACATGTTGGTTAATCTCTGGCAGTGGTGATTTACAAACCCCTCTGCCCAGCATTGTTGTTGTTGTTCTTGTTGTTAGTGTTGTTGTTTGTAGTTTCAGATGTGTTTATGTGTAGATTGCATTGTATTTTGTTTTTTCGTAGAGTGAAAAGTGTGCATGGAAAGTTAACGTGTTGAACAAGTGTTGTGTGGCTGGAGGTGTCCTTCTCCTCTGTTCTAGCTGTTTGGCAGTGGCTTTTCTGCCTTATTCTTTAATGAAAGGACATATTATGTGGAGAAATGATGGCCTCTTCTGATCCTTCTTCGCCAAGACACTATATTTGGTGTTAGATGTGGGATGGCGCCACAGTGGCGCATCAAAAAACTTTAAGGTGAGCAGCAAAGACGGCAGTGATGGATAAAACGGCAGTAGAGAAGCAGATGGAAAAAACATTAATGGCAGCGACAGCATGGTGAGGCATGGCGGCAGAGAAGGTTAAAGAAAATACGAAGAAAGTGAAAGTGAAACTGATGAAAGAGAAAGCTGCAAAGTGGGCGGCAGCATCCAACTGGGGCACGGCGGAGCAAAGCCAGCATATTTTTGACTACCACGGTACCACAGGGAAGATGCCTGGGAGCTCTATTTCAAGCAGATGCGAAAGGTGTTTAGCATTGCAGCTGGATGACACCTGTCACTGTGAACCAGCTGTACTTGATCCTGGAAGAAAAAGCACTTCAAGTGTTTGTGAACTTTCTAGTGGCGGCCATCCAGCTCAGCTTTGTTACTGGTAGCCAAGTTGAAGGAAAAATCGCTTTCCAATCATCCTGGAAGGTCTGAGCCGAGTGCATGAATTCTGATTTGCATCCATACAAGAAGCCTGTACACTCGCACCACGACTTTTTGTGGGTAAAACCACTGGTGTGGGAGGAGCTAAACACGTCATGCCAGCACTAGTGGATGGATCCCTGAGGGTCATGGGCAACACAATGGATGAAAGAGACGATGGATAGTGTGGAGGGCAGCAGTGCTGAGTACAGTGGAGATTTGAGCTAGAGTAGAATTGGTGCACTCGGTATGGCAGCAGAGTGGGTCAAGATTTGCCGAAGGGCAAACAGAAGCAGTTGTGGAAGCTTTTGAGCCATTATAGTGACATCTTCATGGCAACAGAGGGAGACTGTGCGCAGACCAATGTGATGTAGTATAGCAGTAATGCAACTTTGCCCTCAATGATTCCCATTGGTAAAGAAAGAGGCCAACAAATAAAATTACAGGATATGGCAGCAGTGGGGATATCAAGCCTTTGAGCAGCCATTGGGCAGCACCAGTGTTCCTAGCAAAGAAAAAGGATGGAAGTTGGTGGTGAAATACCTGCAGCTCAACATTGTAACTAAACTTTGTAACTCATCTGCTCACGCATATTGATTATGCTTTGGACTGGTGGAGTGGGTATTGGGAGGTGGCAAAACCGAGAAAAGATGGTGTTCATGCTGGGTGATGGAGTTCATGGTAATGGCCTTCAGCCTTCAAAATGCATTGGCTACATTTGAGTGGCTGATAGAGCAAATGCTCGCCAGCTTACCCGAAGACTGGTGCATTGTCTATCTCAAACAACGTGCCGGTTTCGCAACAGATTTTGATGAAAGCAGGTATTCCAGGGTATTAAGTCTGCAAACCTCTGGCTGCACCCTAAGAAATCCAACCTTCTTTAGTAGCCCAAAAGCCTCCTGGGTCATGCAGTGAGCAGTGGGGTGGAAGCAGACCTGGGTAAAGTAGACACGGTGCAGCAGTGGTTCACACCACAGAGTGTCAGTGAGCTGCGTAGCTTTTCTGGCTTACCCTTGTTCTATGCGCACTTCATGCGTGGGTTCGCTGACAGCCTCACACTACACTGGCTTACAGAGAAGAGTACTACAGCTGGCAGTTGAGCCTCGTTGACCTGGCTCATGCAGTTCAAAAACTGCTTCAGGCACTTGCTGATGTCACACAACCTGCTTAAAACAGTACAGTGCATGGGGCGGCTGGCATGGGGCACTTCTGGGTGGGCAAGACTCTGAAGCGACTGCAGCAGAGATTCTATTGGCCAGGTTGTCGTCTTCATGTGGAACTCAATGTGTACTGCTGTGATCTATGCACAGCCAATAAAGGACCGCAACAGCTAACGCATACTCCTTAGTAGTCCCTCCACTCCAATGCTCCTGTGGAAAGAGTAGCTACGGATCTTCTGGGCCCCTTTCCCACCACCAAAGCCATTGGCCACAGAGTAGCCTTGGATGTTCTGGGCCCCTTTCCCACCACCAAAGCCATTGGCCACAGAGTAGCCATGGATGTTCTGGGCCCCTTTCCCACCACCAAAGCCACTGGCCACCACCAAATCTGTTTCACACCACCGAATGTTCTCATGTCCATGGATCATATCCCTATATGACCCGAGGCATATGCGATCCCAGACCAGAGCATGACGGTGGAGCGGCTGGTAAAGGAGTTTTTCTGCTTGGTGTGCCAGAGAAGCTTCACAGTGACCAGGGGTCACTTTGAGTTGGCAGTCATGGCTGAGGTCTGCAACCGGCTGGACATCTAAAAGAGACCGGTCACATCTGTCCTACCTCAGAGTGATGGTCTTGTGGAGCATTTTCACGGAATACTCACTGCTCAGCTGGCCATCAACACTGATCAGCACTGGCACGATTGGGACCAACATTTGCTCCTGGTCCGAGTCGACTGGTTTACTCTCAGGAGTCTGCCAGGGTCAGAGGAGGAGAGCATTTCTAGAGTGGAGTATGCTGAGGAGTTTCACCTTCATCTCTCTGTGCATCAGCTCACCAGGGACCACCAAGGCAAGGCAGACACCTGCCAGAAATGGGCATATAACTTGCACTGCCAACAGGAGGGTGCTATGTGGTGGCTAACACTTCGTTAGAGACATTTGAAGTTGTTGTTATTGTTTGTAGATTCAGATGTGTTTGTGTGGACTTTTGTCTTTTTTTGTAAAGTAATAAGTTTGTGTGGAAGTGTTCACTGTCAAGTAAAGTTGCGTGGCTGGAGGTGACCTTCTCCACAGTTCAGGTTGTTAGGCAGTGGATTTTCTGCCTTATTCTTTAATAAAAGAACACATTTTGAGCAGAAATTATAGCCTCTTCTCTTTCTTCATCAAGATGATAAAATATTTAATAAAGTTAAGTTTTTTCCTTCACTGTTTTTAGCAGTTGCATTAAAACAATCCTGAAATCTGGAGATGCTGCAGTTCCCTCAGTACCTCGACTTATTGTGTCAGTTGTCGGCCTTATTGTGTCCATGACTCACATCCAGCTTTTATATGGCTATGTCATTCACTTTACTGCTGGATGGGCATCCAGGGAATGATGCTGTGGCTGATTGACTGAACAAATGGACGAAAGGATGTTCTTGCTAAGTCAGTTATGGTTGCTTTTGTTCATCTTTCAGTAAATTTCTCCAACTTGAACAGTTGAACAGAGTTTTGTTAAAGCTGTGTGGGCGGGACAACCCACATCAGCCTTGTGATTAGTGAAGAAACTGCTCATTGGAACTGCCCAGTTTACATCCAGAAAGCCCAAACTTTTGCATCCAACTTTAGGCAGATAGATGGAGAGCAGGGATTTGAAATCATCTGACGACCAGGAATTAGGACATTTAGGCCCAATCCAATATCTTCTTTTTACCCCTACCCCTTGTTTTCGAGTGTCACACTAACCCCTTGGAACTGAGTTACAAGGGGTAGTGGTTGAAACCTACGAAATGGGACAACCCTCAAATGAAAAAAAAAACAAAAACACTGCTTCATTAACAGGCTACTAGCAGTGCTCTGTAGGCGACCCGACCCATCTACAGTGATAGCAGGGAAGGGAAAAGTTCAGCCACCTCACTGCTGGGCTTTGTTTACATTTAGGGCATCATATGCCTTCAAGAGGGGCTATAAGACAATTATTTATTATCGCCCACCACTAATTCTTTGGTGATACGAAGCTGAAGTCAGCTATTTGCCAGGTTCTTGTTTGAATTTTCCTGTTCCACCTTAAATGGTGCAGCAGTTACATTCTGGCGCTTCAGGCGTCAGTACTGCTGAATGGAAGGTGGAACGGGAAAGTTAGCTAGCTAGCTACTGAGACATTAGGATGCTATTAGCGATTTTTTATGCTTGTTATGAAGAAACGACCATAATACATTGAAACAACATTGAACTAAGATAATACAATGGTTATCATAATTTGTTAAAGGAGAAAATACTTACATTTGTGGGTTTCTTTGGTTGCTCGCGCAGCCATCTTGGCAGTTTTTCTTTTTTTTTCTCCTAACACTCTGTTTGGAGTGAGCCTCCAAAATCTCCATTTGGAGGGCCAGGTTGCCCTAACATTTCGCCCCGCCCCTCTATCTCAACCAAAATCAGGACACCCTAACCCTAGACGTAAACATGCAAAACAGAGATCTAAGGGCTATGTGGTAGGGGCAAAGGGTGAAATGGGATTGGGCCTTAGTCTCAAATTGTTTTGAGTGAAGCATGTTTAAAAGGCTACAACTATATGTGGTTTCTTCTGGGGAATGCACAGCATAATCCTATGGAGTAAGTCATAATGTTTGTGTTCTTGGTTGGTTTTACATTTAGTGAATGGACCTAGGAAGTTGGAAGAAGGTGAAAGCAGACCAGAACATCGGTCAGATAGATGAAAGAAACTGCCATCATCACATTTGAGCTGGTTTCATATATATATATATATATATATATATATATATATATATATATATATATAGTTTTAAACATATATGTATCTGATATAAGCCAGATTGCTTTTCTACGCTTCTACACAGAATTCTTTGATTCTTCGTCCTTGATGTTTCCTTTCTTACCGAGCACTGAAACAGAAGCCCGTGCTGATCCATCGATTACATCTGCAGGAAGAACCAGCTCCAGCTCTTCTGAAACACTGTTTCCTGTGAAACAAACATGCAGCTCAGTCTTTCCTGAGTGGTACAGTGTTTTGTTCACCATTAATGTGAAGAGTAAGCATATAAACCAGGTATAAATGAAAATGTTAAAATGTGCAGGACTGACCCTGTGGACACAGCAACCAACTCTGGCTCTTGGTCTTTTCAGTTCCTTCAGCCTACATGGGAACATTGAATATTTAGGTAATAAGAACAATAATAATATTAACATTATTAACAATGATAACAACAAATTAACTTGACAGTTTATTTTCTACCTGTACAATCAGGCTCCGTGTGACTGTGTCAGTGCGGCCTCTCTCAGGCACACTCACAATCTCATTGTCACACACAGCCTGTGACTGTTCTGCCTCAGCACTGACTGTCACACTCAAGACCCCTAAAACACATCAAAAGATGCAGAGAGGAGTTTATTAGCACTAAAAACAATTCAACAGAAATGTGAGATTATGTCTGAACTTGAGAGGTTTAGAACTCACCAAGCACAGAGGGAACAAGAGTCCATTTGAAGGTCTTTCTACCATTTGCACACAGACAGGATGAATACTCTCCATCAGAGGAGGCTTTCAGAGTGTAGTGTGAGGAAGGAGCTGGAGTCACTTTAACCTGTCCGTGAAGCACAGGAGATCAGCTTACTGTGGATGTTAAGTGATGAGACACTGGTGAAGACAGAAAATGTTGATCTTACAGTACCATAATGCACTTGGAGAGATAGTTGAAGACAGTGGCCTTCAGCTCAAACTCCTCTCCCCGGATGATGGAGTAGGGCAGCGAGAGCTCCAGGAAGAAGGGCTGGAAGACACGAAGCTGAGCAGGAGGAGCCACTCCCAGACCTCTAGAGGACAGACAGAAAGCCTCCGTCTCCCAAGTGGTGATAGTGTCAGGAACAGTGACAGGAACCTGTGCTGATCCAGAGTCTCTGTGGAAAAGCAGCATGTTATTGTCTGCATTTTCTTTGTTTGCTTGAGTACATCTGCACTCCATCTGCAGTGTACTTATTTTAAGTTCCAAAGAGTAAAATATTGCTACAGGTAATCAAAAAACTAATATATATTTCACACTAGACACTAATGGTTTTAGATTACATTTGCTGTCTTTTAGGAAGGGAGAAAGGTGTTAACATTTCAAAAAGATGATGGTGACTAAGGAAATTCATGCAAATGTTTATGGCAGTTATAGCGAGGGGCTCAAAATGAACTTTTTCATCACCTTCCCAAAACTGTCATGAGGCATATTTTTGTATGTTTGTTCAGATCTGTTAACAGATTTCGTTACAAATCAAAAGCCAATCTTAGCGATCAAACACATTTAAAAATAATACCTTTGTTTAATTGCACTACACAGCCTGCTCATATCATCTACTAAGTGACTAGACATGACAATAATGTGATGGAGCAAAGAGTCCCGTGGGTCCACTACTCACTAGACAAACACACACCCACACGCAGAGGGAGAGAGATACACTAAAAAGTGCAGAAACTGTATGTTAGACAGAAGCTGATAACGTTTGTTCCCATCTTATAACTATCAAATTAATCATATATGGTAGCAAATTGTTGACTTGAAATGAGAAAAATAGTTCTTTGAGCCCTGTAAGCTAGTTTTGCTGGTTGAAGGCTTGCTACCGTTACAATTTCCAGCTAACGTAATTTGCATTTGATTAATTGTTTTTATTTCGCAATTGTAATTTAAAGAGTGCAATTTTCAAACACAAGAGCTGCAATTTTTATTATAGTCTGTATTATTAACAATTTTGTCTGAAGAAGTTTTAAGTGGGGAAATTTGACTTAATAACACAGCTAGCCTGTGCATGAGTTAGGCTGGCTTTACACAGGGAAACTTTCAAGCAACTAGTTGTTTGTTGGGAGCTACCCTGTTTCTCAGCCATTCACCTAGTTCAATAAAAGAGCCTTTCCTGAAAGCACTATGTTTCCCACATCTCTTTCTTTGCCAGATGTCACAATACATTTTCAAATATGAAAGACTATTTATACTATGGCTTGGCTAAATAATAACACCATTGCCCATTGCTGGTCATCAAATGCAATGAATAATAGTATTTCACTCTCACAGACTAGATAGAAATGCACTGACAAGCTAAAGAGACAGACAGACTTGAGAGAAATGCACTGCCCAGGTAGGTTAGAGATACAGACAAACTAGAGAGAAATGCACTGACCAGCTAGGTTAGAGATACAGACAGACTAGAGAGAGAAGCACTGACCAGCTAGCAGATCAACTGTTAGTTGTTAAATGTTACTGTTATTTTGAGTTTTATTTTCCTTTTTCCATTATATGATATACAGTTTCATATATGAGGTAAATATATGTTAATATACTGTTTTATTTAACATATGCATTGTTAACAGTACTGAAAGGTTTACATTTGTTACGAATAGGTTTAAAATAGTGTTTTAAAATCCGAGTTCATTTCATCTTATCATTTCATAGGAAAGCAAATTCTTGTGCAATGTTGACTTTATTGAGTGGGTTTTAAAAAAATGTGGTTTTACCTGCTTTTCTTGAAGTTTTCACATTTATATTGATTCTTTTTGATTTGTATATTCTTTATTTCATTTTCTTTGAATGTCGAATTCTTCATAATATTTCTATTGCAATGTATTGCATCTTTCTTTTGACCTAAATCAGTTTTTGTTTCAGTCATTCTTGTAAATAAGTAAAGAATGTTGGTTTGCAATGTAAATAATTTTGAGCATGTTTATATTGGACTTGGGAACTGAACCTATTAAAACTAAAAACACATCCTCCTCCGACTCTCCTGACACTTGTCTCCTTTCAAACTTCGACTCCCAGAAACCGAGGGGAGATTGTGTGACTCAGAACTGTCAGGCATCAGCCTATCACAGATCTGCCTCACCTGAATACTGATTTGTCACACGTGTTCTTTGCTCTATTTACACGTTTGGTTTTCCCAGAATCTTTGGCCCCAGTTTACTGAGCATATTGAGCACTAACTTATCTTGTCTGTTTCTTATGTTTTGACCTGGTTTGTTTTTCCCAACTCTGTTTTTTGCCTTTGCCCTTCCTGCTTAGTCTGCTGTTTTTGTGCTTACTGGTTTTTTTTTTGTTTTGTTTTTTTACTTGACTTGTATTTTGACTGCAGTCTGGATGTCCCTACTGGTTTTTAATTGCTTGTTTGTGGTTTTGACCAAAGAGTTTGGATTGTCCCTTCATTAAAGCCTCAGGACTTGTTTTTAACCTTTAGCGTCTGAATTATTCTGACCCGTTACAAAACACCATTCTGCAAAATTTCTGCAATCTGTGTGCTCCCTAAAGACCCCTTAACATGGTACCTCCTTAACAGTTATTTGGTACAAATCTTTCAGCCATGATACCCACCAAATCCAATAAACTCTAGACTTATTATACAGTAGCTGTTATAAATTGTTTGGTAACTACTGTGAAACTAACAGGATCTTTTAGAGCTTAGAGGGTTAGAAATTGTGTTTGTGTTAACAGTCATTACGTCCATCAATATTTTAAACTGTTAACTATTTAAATACTATGAAATGTGCTAACAAATAAGACAATGAAGTAATTTGCTGATTCACTAACCCCACTTCTGCAAGTTGCCATATCCAAGTTTCTGGGAAGAACTTGCGGACTGTCTCAATAGGTCCAGACACTGCATTGTCTGCATCGTACAGCATCTGTCTTGATACAGGAAAGTCGAAGCTAATTTGTTCAACGAACCCACCTTAATCGACGAACACAAGAACAATAAGCATAACTTACACAGTATATATTGCAGTACATGATATATATTACTGTACAACCCCCTTTAAAGGTTGTTGGAAATAGCAAACAGAAGAAACTGTACAAACATAACATCCAAATAACCACAAAGGTAAGGACCATAGAGTCGATGAAACTGAACATCTCTGTAGACCAAACATTCAGGAAATCTCACAGCCAAATTGGTTGCCATCTTGAGCCCCACACCCTGTCCAGAGATCAATGTCATAAACCAAAATATTTAGTTTCAAATAACATAATTCACTTTAAAGTAATAAATGAATATTTTCATTTACTGTAGATTTGATTATGTATTATATATGTACTATATAAATTTATCTTGTGTTAAGATTTTTACACAGATATTTAAACAAGCATTTACACTACATTTGACAGTCAGTTACCTTTATAGTATCATAAACGTGGTCTATCCGTGCATTCCGGCGTGGTCTAACATGCAAACACTCCTGCCCATCTTCAACTTCATAGGAATAACCTGACATTGATTTCACTGGCAACAAGTTAAAGACCTATAATAGACATGAGTTCACTTATTATCATTAAGTACCTTTTGCAAAAAGTCGCAAAACACATAAAAATCCTCTGCATGTGTATTAACTTGATAATACTTCTTGAGAAAGGTCCCAAGAAAAAGTCCACATCAGATTCATGATGTGTTTTTAAACTGCACAATTGTTCACATCTTTGTGCTCTTAAGTGCTCATAGATTCGGACCTTAACTAAGAACAAATCCCAAATAAGAAAACAGTGGTAAACGTCAGAATCTTCATGAAAACAATATCAGTGGGTTTAAGAAGAAATTTCCTCTTAAGAGCATTTGGTGAAAGAGGCCCAATATTATTTTCACAAATTACAAATTAATAACTCAAGACAAGCAATCTGCTGAAACATTTAAATCACGCTAATGTTTAAAATTCACAGATATGAAAGAATGGAAGACCCCTGTGCAAAACTGGTATATGCAACCCCTAATACAACATTTGACAGCCCTGGCCATGGAGGCCCACTGTCCTGCACATTTTAGTGCTTTTCATGCTTTAACACACCCATGTCAATTGAGGAAGGGGTTGGTAATGAGCTGATTACTTGGACCAGGACAAAGGTTGACTTAGCTTTTAAAAGCAACATGTTGAATATTCAGTAAATCTGTACTTCACCTCGCTAACATTGAGGCGTTTTCCTGGCTCCATGATGAACACGCTCTGATCCACAGCACTGAGTCCACACAATGAACCAGGCAGAGCTGAGAGCTGGAGAGTGTTTTCCTCACCAGGAACTGCCTCAGTGGGAGAGAACTGCAGTGAGACCTGAAGATCATGACGGTAACAGATTTTTTATTGCTTTTTCCACAGTAATGATGACAGATTGCAAGCCACCAATTATCCTAAAATACAAAAACAAAGATATAAAGATCCAAATGTGTCAGCATTACCTTGTGTCTGAAGCATTTTTCAACATTAAAATCCTTGCTGGCAGCGATGACGTTCTCACTGGGCAGCACACAGTACACCAGAACCTGCACTACAGGAGCCAGTTCAGCATCAACAGACAGTCTGAATGAGACTTTTCCCTCTATCTTTTTGGATTCTTTCACTTCAACTTTCTCATATCCATGATGGACTATGGCTCCTTTAGACAAGACCTAAACAAAACAGACAAAATAAATTAAATTGACAAAAAACAGACAATTTTATGGAACTATGCTTTTAAAGCTGTCTGAACATAGAAAACGTAAATGTTCACTTTAAAATATAACTGGAGATACTTACTGTATATATAATATCAGTGCTGTAATTCTCTGTGGTTTCCCCAACAATGTAGTACTTAATGTTTATAGAAATTTCAGAACCACATGGAATCGGTTCCTCTAAGCTCTCTATTGATAATTCACTGTAGACTGGACTGTGAGGTGTAGCAGGTTGGAGGAGTGGTATTTGTACTTCACTGAATGTAAAGAAAGGTTTTCTGTATCCACGGTATATGTTGTCTGGATAGACACTTGCCTAAATAACAATGAAACAGGAATTTCCTTTAGTGAAAAACAGTGCACTCTCTTAAGAGTGTAAACTCTCTGAAAATATTGGTCATTGTGCCATACCAGCAGCGAAATCTGTGGTTTATGGTGATTAGACATGTTAATTGAGAAGCTGGCCAATCCATTAATATCTGTAGTAAGATTTTGAAGTAGTGTTGGAGACCACCTATGACCTTCCAAAAGATAGACGTTCTTGTTAGGAACTGGTTTTCCACTGAAGGTTGACATTTTGATCTGTTGATCAGTGAAAGAACATTTGTTGTCAAACTGTCCAAAAAAGTGAGAACCACACAAACACAACAAATGAAAGTACTAAAGAAGGACTACATGTAAAACACTCACCTTTCCCTCTATAATTGTGTCCCGTTCAAAGTTTTTGGGTAAATCGAGAAACTCAGCTTTACCAATTTCATAAGTGATCTTTATAGATTCAGATTTTTCCATGGAAATGTCTAGAACAAAAATAAGCATGTTACTAAATATATAACAATGAAATGCACATTGTTTCTTTATAGTGATCTGCTATAAGTGTGTTTCTCCCTCAAGTATACTTTCCCTACAGTATGTGTGAAGACTCACCTGTTCCCTCCTCTGTCACTGTAACAGTAGCGTCAAGAGAATCTTTCAAATGTTGTTCAAATTCAGAACTGATGAAATGCGACATGTTGAATACAAGAGAGGCGCATCCATTCTCTTTCATCTACAGGAGAAAACAAAGCAAAAAATTAGATCTGTTTCATTAGTAAGAAAAACTATTGTCATCTAATATAGTATTAGAAACATACACACCTCTACAGTTTCAACCAGGCACGGTGAAATCATGGCAATATCCTGAAGAAAATTGCGTTTAAATTTCCGGCACACTTGCACCAGAGCTTTACCAGGTACTGGCTGTCCGTAAGTGTACCTTCAAAAATATACTGTTTTAAACTAGGCAGAGGGAATATATAGAGTATGGTATTTTTCATCTCACATATATACAGTGTAGATATTCAGTTAAATGATATAATTTGTTGTTCAAACATCATTCAACATTATTTTAAAGCAATGGTTCCCAAACTGTGGCACACAGACAGGTTCTGATATTAATCCTGATTTACTTTCATCCGTTATCCAGCCAAGCAGTTACATAGGTACTTCCAGGGATGGATTACTGACCACAAGGTTTGAAGGGGCTCAAATACTTGGGGCAATCCACTACAGATATAAACATTAGATGAGCAGATAGCCATTGAATATGTACAAATCACAAAATAAAGAGTACTGTATCCTGGCAAATCACACTGTTAAAATGCTAATGTACTTTGCAACAGTACATCTAACCATACAGTGATGGCTGTATCTATATTTATGACAATACCTTTACACATGACATATACGCCTGAGTGATGAGTGAGTGCATCATTTGTAATTTACAGCACATGACAAACTCAAGCTCTAATATTTAGGTATTTTACTCTATATTCATTATTATTTGTGTAATAGGCTGCGTTGGAGAAGTAGATATTTTGTACTCTGCTGTTGCATGCGTGAAAAAAGTGTGTATCTTTTATTAACTGTTTTTAAAGGGAAATTCCACAGATTTTTCAAAATTCCTGCATAATTAAATGGTTAAGATGTAAAAGTCATTCAGAGTGGCTTGATGTGAAATGCTCTAGTTTTGTTTTATGATTTTTGTCTGTATATTTTTTGAAAATCTGTTCATCTAATAAAGTATGTCTTGCAGGTTGAAATGAGGGTGTCATCTGATGTTGTAATTATCAAAAAATTGACAGGTATAATAATAATAATAATAATAATAACAACAACAACAACAATAATAAGTTAGACTTATACAGTGCCTTTCACAACTCAAGGTTGCCTTGCAGTTTCAGGGGAAAAAAAAGGTAGAATCTTTCTTATGTAGCTCCCCCACCAGGTACTTAACTGAACAACAAGGGCCTAAAGGTGTTTAACATTTAATCCTGAACTAGTAGCATGGGAGGTATGGGGTGGGTCCTACAAATATAGAAATGCAACTGGCTTATTTGCTAGGGTGATATCTCCCTGGAGGTTCAGAAGTGTAGCTACTTAAAACTACTCAAATCTCCCATGCACAGATACTTTACTATTATTCTACTTTCTCTCATAGCACCCAATCAAACTCAAAGTTTCCAAAAATGGGATACAAGAATACACTGCACGCTGTGAAACTCATTCTAGTGATTAAAGCAATTCTGTTTAACACTCTACACAAGCATTACCTCCTAATACATGTGTTGGATATGCACTTATAACCTTCCATGAAGTGCAAAAATACATGAAAATTTGCTGGGACAATAAAACTACAATTTATATATGTGTGAAAGACAATTTTAATTTCCTTTTGATTTGGTATTTGAATTATTAATTAGTCTTTCACTTAAACTAGAAATCAATTTTGATAGTTAGAGGACTTTGGCTTAAATTTAACCAACAGCCTTCCCCACAGGTTTAAACAATGGTTTTACAGGGCACTTAGTTTGTTTTCAGAAAGGAAAAAGACATTATAAAACCCCAAGTCTCAAAGTTTAGGAGGGAGCTACCCTCTGTTGGCGCGCATTGGAGCTCAGAGAGAAAAAAAAACATGGTCAGAGGTTACTCACAGGTCAGCCGGCAGAATGAGCATCAAAATGGCGCTTTCCAATGGGAGATAAACCAAAGAAAAAGCCACAAAACCACTTAGTTCCAACCAGGATGGTATCAGCATGTCCACTTTAACAGCACTGGTCCAGCGTCCGTCAGTCCCAGCAGTCTCTCTGTCCTCCGGCCGAGTTGCTATGGCTAACTGCACTCATTACTGTGCTTTTTCGCTGGTTAGCAGGGAGCACAATTCAGTTCAGATCCAGTCATCACAGACATACACTGCATCGCCCCTTTTCTTCTCTTCTGGTTGAAGATTATCACACAAAGGCTCTCTTTCATGGGCTTCTCATCTCCCAAGTTTAGTTCTCCTCTCTGCACACCTTCTCTCTTCTCCCTCCCCCCAAAAAAACAGTCTCTCTCCCGCGAACTTTTTAGCTCTTTAAGCAACAACTTATATTAAGCTCAATATCTTTTCAAAAAGATACCATCAAATACATGTTCAAATACGACTGCACATAATGCAAAATTACAAAACATTTGATCACCCCCTATTTATTTATTCATTTTACTCATCATAGAACATGAACTCAATACTGCATTTTTCCCATTTAACTGACAAGAACACAGTTTTAACACAAAGCTCTGTTTTTACTCCTATCTGTCCTTCCACCTAGTGTTATAGATGTTAAAGGGCTACACTTATCTGTGTAAGTGTTCAATGAAAGAGGAATGTAATGATGAAGACTTGTCCTACATTAACTGTTTTAACACTGTGGAATTGTCCTGTTGCAGACAATATTTCAACAGTTATAATCAGTCATAATTTCAAGCTAACAATGGTTAATGAGGTAATACTTTAAAAGTAATTATATTCAGTGCTAGCTGGGTGCAAGAGAGGGTATGCATGATCTCACAGCCAACTATAAATCAATATATGTATTCAGTGTCAACGTTACAAGCTGGCAACTTTCATCCTGCAGCAAGTTACAAACAAAATTATTCTGAAAATCAATAACGGGTCAATGTCACTATGCTATCTAGAAAGTCGTTGTCTTGAGATAAAAGGTCAAACTTTAGTTTAAAGTCAACCTGCTAATAGAAACAGGAAAGGGGGAAACCAGGCTATAATTTTCTCCTCTACCTGCCAGGAATGGGGTTCCAATGAATGTACTCTTTTGAGTTGTGGCATGTTCCTACTTAAATGTCACAGCAAAACGTGATGCATATTTCTGCAGTTATTTCCACTGTAAGCCTAAAGTTTATTTCAAATAAATCATACTGACCACTGCTGGTGCTGCTGCCTTTGGGACCACAAATAAAAGTTATTTCCTCCACCTTATTCATGTGGTCTGACCAGCTCCTCCATGTAAACCACACCTATCGAACCTTATCTGCATCCCAAACGTTATTTATTTATTCAGTATTATTCAGTACCTCTGGTGTGTCATCACATCAAAAACACATGATATATTAATGGAGGCTGAAGGGTTAATGTCAAAGGAACTGGACTGTATAAAGTTTGGGAACCGCTGCTTTAAAGCAAAAGAATTCAGTGAAACAAACAAATCAGCAATCTGACAAGACTAAGAAGAAGTTTTCTCTTTTAAAGTTTGTGATTCACTCTTGAAACCATCACTCACTTTGCACAAACCTCGCTCTTCAGTTCCTCCTCCCCAACACTCTGTTCTTCTGGTGTTTTCATTGTAATCTCAAACCTGGGTAAAACTAAAAGTCCAAATTGCCTTGTTATTGCAGTGAATTGCACAGCTTACCTCATTATCAGTAGAAAAAATAATGTAATGCTGTGACTTACCATACTTCTTCACTTTAAAATTATGTGTGATTGACCTATCCCCAATGTTAGTCTCCAGTTTATACTCGCCCTCAGGAGCCTCAGGATTCAGCTTGTGTGAAAGCTGCACTATCAGGCCTGTTGAGGACACATTCGTCCACTGACCGATCCTGTTACCATTGTTATCCTGTTTGGTTCCATAAAAGACACTTAAATTTGATTAATTGCAATGACAGTATGAAGGAAGCACTGAACTAAAAATCAGTAAGATTCAGGAAATACAGTATGTAGATACATCTTACCTCAAGAGTCAGTATGCTGTACTGTAAAGGACAGTCAGTTTT
This sequence comes from Colossoma macropomum, assembly GCF_904425465.1. Classification (NCBI taxonomy): domain Eukaryota; kingdom Metazoa; phylum Chordata; class Actinopteri; order Characiformes; family Serrasalmidae; genus Colossoma; species Colossoma macropomum. Next base: position 12,485,099 of record NW_023494786.1, on the reverse strand, counting down.
AAAAAAAAACAAAAGCATTAAACACAGTAAAAATGAACAGAATGCCTTCAATAAAAATGAGTGGGTTTAGCTTTACTAAGTACACTGTATGATGGAAGTACATTAGAAAGGACTAAAATCATATAATCACTCTTTCTGAATTTGCTTGATTTAATGAAAAGTCAAAAAATTTCTTCCCTTACCTCTTGTGTAAGTGGGACAAAATTAGTATCCAGAGTGACGACTCTGAAATTCACTGTAAATGGTAAATATCAGATTTTAAACTGCACTTTGAGTAAGAAATACTTTATTATGAAAAGAAAACTCCAGCCTTTTTCAACATAGGGTCTATATCAGAAGTGGACAACTCAGTTCAGTTTCAGCCCTCAGTTCTCTGCATCTGCTCCATCTGTTGCGTTACATGCAGACAATAATGTTGTTGTGTCTGCCTGTAGAAAGGCTGCTGACAGTAAATACACTTATAATAGAAGCCTTTGGGCATTTGCTGAGTTTTATTAGTAAATGTTTACTCTTTCATGAATTCTTCAGTCAAAAGTAAAAGTAATCTGTAAATATGTATAATTTGCTTTTTGAAAAATGAGACTAGTTTTGCAGAGGGAAGAAGTTATGTCAATACAGTATTAGTGTGTTGATGTGGGAGGAATTTTCACAGGCTCCTGCATGATTTAGCATCAATACCAAAAATATTAATGAAGGTAAATTTAATTAAATATTTAATGTGTTAATCCAGGGTTCAAAAGTCTCCCCAGTATGTTAAATATTTTCACTTAGAAAATGAACAGAACACGTCATTTGACCAGGTGCGTTCAATCTTTCACATATGACTATATAGGAAAACTCATCACAATGCTGCGCACACAATAGGTTACCTTATAACGCAGCTGCAGCAGATAGAAATAAAGCTGAAAATGCTGCATTATTCATTTAATAGTGTACTGAAATGGTGAGACACTGTAGAAATCAGAAATGATGAATTACCTGTTTGGCCGGGGTTGTAGATTGGTTTATCAGTCTGAATGAATGTCAGTGGGTTGTAGGATTTAAACATAACTTTTCTTTTCTCTGTCATCTGAAAACTTTCACCTTTGACCTCTACTCTGATCTCCTGCACTGATTGACCTCCAACCTGTGGAGCCTGTAGAGATCACATTATAAGATCAGCTATTTTCCATGTTCATCACATGAAACAGTAATAACACATGAAAAATAATCCTGATTGTTTCTGACCTTAAACTGAGAGCAGCGGTGAAATTCTTCCTCCACTCTCTCCTGTAGAAGTGTTCTGCTCTGGTTGTCATGATCCAGATAAATGGTCATTTGCAGAGTCTCATTAGGCTTCAGAAAACTCGTACACAGTGTAGCCTCAGATCCAGACTCTATCACTGCAGGAAACGTCACCATGAAATACCTAAAGACAAAAAGCAGTAATTAAAAATTAAGAGATTGAAAGTGAAACATTACAGAAACAGTGAGTTACAGAAAAGAAAGCCGCTATGTAAAAAAGCTAGCTAGCTTGTTGGTTTGTGACGGAAGCCAAGAGTAGCGTTACCATCGCTGCAAGTTTATTATCCATACCATTTTCTAGATTAACTTTTAATGATAAGTTGGAGTAAATCGGCAAAGGACGGCCAACACCAGAGCTTAATTTGGTGCAAAAAATGCTTTTGAGAGGCATTTCAACTGCAACAATTACACCACGCAACCCCTGGATGACAGGATCAACCAAGGAGCAGAAGCTCTACTGCTGGGACTGCTTGCTGTTGGGCGAGAGTGGGTCTTGGGCCAAAGATGGATTTTGTGATTTAGGAAGTTTATTGTGATTTAGGAAGTCAGCTCATCGCCATCAGAATGCTTGAGAAGCAATTGATGATAAATTTAAAAGCAAAGGATCATTTGCATGACCCCACCATCGACCACTTCATCCAAAAGGACAGGAGGATGGACTTCGCTATGTTATGACTTTGTTCTCAAGTAATGCTCTGATCAAAGGGGAATTCATTTAAAATCTAACAGGCCGCCGTGCCCGCTGATTTTATTCTGGCTGCCGCTGACACTGTTTGTGTGATGTGAAGGTTTATTTGGGAAATGGCCATTATGCGGAATTACCGGTCATTTTTCTGATGCTAATGTGTCTGACACTCGTGGCTGCTTGGCTGTGATGTGAAGGCTTATATGAAATGTTGGTTGTGTGTGGTAGGAAGACATGACTGTCATGCGTTTTCTGAAGAGCACATAGAGCTTGTATGATGATGCGATTATTTGTAAGGAGGATTTGCATTTTACCCAAGAAATTAGCCATTTTGTTGAAGTGATAACCCTCTTTGCGCTACTTGCTCTTTGCATTACTAAGGCAGAACTATCGTCTTAATTTTTGTTTTGTAACTTTTGCAGAATCCTTAGGAGAGAACACAGTAAACTAGTTTTTTTTTCCGACGTGCAAAGGGGCGGTGGTGGGTGGGGGCAGTCAGAGGGCCGAGGTTTAAGAGTCACGGTTCTCTACTGCTACCGCCACATGTAAATGAAGTAAATGCATGGCCACGCCTCACAACGCACAAGTGGTAAAACTCACTGGCAAACCTCATTTAGTGGTTGGTTGTAGTAGTGGATGGAGAACAGAGCTAAGAACATGAGGGTTTAGAATTGGTCAGTTATACAATTGATAACACAAGAAGCAGAGGAGATTCGAAAGCCCCCCCAAAATATGGGGTCTGTATGCGTAAGTGCGTACCCTACACATCCAGACACCATCACATAAAGCAAGGGTGCACAACGCCAGTCCTGAAGTTGGGTATTTCCTCTACTCAAACACACCCACTAAACCTGGCAGTTAACAGATGAGCTGAATCAGGAGTGTCTGAGCAGGAAAATCATCAAACTGTGCTGGACACTTGCCCTCCAGGACTGGAGTTCTGCACCCCTGACGAAAAGCATAACTAAATAATCACAACATACAACACATATTACAATATGCCACAGAACAGGCTATTACATTTTTTACCAGCAGACATCTGTTTGGATTACTCACAGTCCTGAGGTTTGTCCACACACAGAGAGAAAGAGGAAGCAGGCTAACAGTAGACGTTCACATACAAGAAACCCACAGGCCACCATGATGAAGTCTGGTCACCAGCACCAGGTTCAGAAGTTTGACTGCCTCTTTAAAAGGATGTTCAGCCCACAGGAGCTTCTCTGCAAACATTTGGACTCGTGATCTTGTCAATGATTAACACTTTTGAGCAATACACTTTGGCTGCATTGAAAACTGATAGCGTGACCAAAAACTGTCCAAATCAGGGGCCAGCATGGGGGTGGTGGGGGGGAGGGGGGCGTGACTGCATAATGAGGAAACTCACGCAAAATGGCAAGAAATTAATAAGCAGGAATCAGCAGCTCTGCAGAGAAAAGAAAACAATAAAGAGCTCATTTTAGCTCATCACTCCTTTCACTCACTCACTTTCACTCCACCAGTATCTTCAACTTTTTTTTTTTTTCTTCAGGTTCTTTTGTTGTTACAAGCTTGATATTGTCACAACAGAAGAAGCCTTTTGGTGCTATATAGAACCCTTTTCAAAAAGATTCTATATAGAACCATCTACAGCACATTCTCCATCAATCTGAAGGACCCTTTTAAGATGTTAAAAACCCTTTAATCATGCAAAGGATTCTTTAAGTGTTCAGGGTCCTTTATAGAATCATTTTCTTTACTAAAGAACTCCTGCAGAACCATCGTTTTAAGAGTGTAGTTATTGTATTACTTCAAGTATTTTTTCTTAAAAGGTTTATTTTAGTAATTAAATTAGTTTTTCATATTTTAAAGGCAAACCAGGATGTTCTTCTGCCACGGATTCCAGAGGAGCCCTAAAGCAGTTTAAGTGCCATTTATTGACTCTGGTTAATAGTGAGTGTTGCTTACTATTGATTTTATTTTCTGGTCCCTCTGTATAATTTTTTCAGTTATGGAGAATGAACTACATGATTTGAGAGATGTGGTAGTGCAGCTGCAGGCTAACAATGAACGTCTGCAATAGGAGCGGGAGGAAGTTCAGGTCCCACCGTTATTAGGGCCTGGTATTTTTCTAGACATTCTACCCCAACTAATGTATTCTCAGAACAGCATTTTATGTTCCAAGGGAGAGGAAGTGTCCTGTTTTCTGGGGTAATATGAACATTTGGTTATGTATAAATCACTGCTTTCTGTTTTATTTGCATTTTACAGACTGTCCCAACTTTTATGTAGTTAAGTTTGTATATACTTCACATTATATTTAATTGACACAATCTCTTCCTGGAATGCTATATTCTGCAAGCTTAAGATCTAACTTCACTGTTTAATCTGAAATCCAGGATTAATATGTACTGAGTGAACGTTCTAACTGTGTGGGCTGAAATGAACGCAGGTCATTATTTGAGTTTTTGTTCAAGAAGGTCAAATTTGCCCTTTTACTCTCACCCTTTACAGGAACTGTCCCTCTTAGACTGATTACTTACATAAGGTCACTGACCTGTTTCAGCTGTTCAAACAAACATCTCTCTCTGGCACTTTGGAGCGAGCAGAGATCAACTGGCTCCTAAATAAAAGAACAGGTATATTGTAGGCCTGCAGCATTAATGCTTCAATTCATATGAGCATTTCAGTTAAATACCCACTAAATAATGTATTTCAGATTCTACTCATGATCTTGTGGATCGAGTTTATCACTGGCTGCATTAACCCTAGAAAACACCAAATTGTTATATCCGCGGTCCAGTCTGTGAAGCTAATGAATTTCGGGAAAAGTTAAAATTCTCTTTTACCCATGACATCAAGCTTAGTTGCTTTGAGGGCTTAGAGGCTTGACTATGTCATTTTAGTATCCTTTTCCATGCCAAACACCTCATCAAAAATATTTGTATTTCTTATTTCATAGTATTAATATAGTAGTAACATAGAATTAACTTTTTTTAAAACAAAACACATTGTAGAGTCTGTGATCCCATGAAATCAGAAATGTAGATGGATAGCAATAATATTGCAAGCATAACTATTCCTAATCACACACTTTTTAAAACCTTTTTAAAAACACGTCATTATTTTATGAAATTCATGGCCTTATTTTTGAGTTTACCCTGTTCTCCAAAGGTCAGAACCTTCACAGGACCACCACAGAGCAGGTACTATTTGGGTGGTGGATCATTCTCAGCACTACAGTGACACTGATGTGGTGGTGGTGAGTTAGCGTGTGTTGCGCTGGTATGAGTGGATCAGACACAGCAGTGCTTTCTTGGGTTTTTAAACATCTCAGTGTCACTGCTGGACTGAGAAGAGTCCACCAACCAAAAATATCCAGTCAACAGTGTCCTGTGGGCAGCATCCTGTGACCACTGATGAAGGATTAGAGGAAGACCAGTACAAACTGTGCATCAACAGATGAGCTACTGCCTCTGACTTTACATCTACAAGGTGGACCAACAAGGTAGGAGCATCTAATAGAGTGGACAGTGAGTAGACATAGTGTTAAAAAAAACTCCAGCAGCACTGCTGTCTGATCCACTCATACTGGCACAACACACACTAACACACCACCACCACATCAGTGTTACTGCAGTGCTGAGAATGATTCACCACCCAAATGATACCTGCTCTGTGGGGGTCCTGACCATTGAAGAACAGGGTGAAAGAGGGCTAATAAAGTATACAGAGAAACAGATGGACTGCAGTCTGTAACTGTACACCTATACAGTAAGTGGAGCTGATAAAATGGACAATGAGTGTAAAAACAAGGAGGTAGTTGTAATGTTATGGCTGAGCTGTGTGCAGCCTGCATTTCACTTTTTAACAACTGCTTCATTATTAAACGTTGTGAATGGTTTACCCATGTGTGTGTGTGTGTGTGTGTGTGTGTGTGTGTCTTATATCACTCATATCACGGACATTGTAACTGCTAAGAAAAAACACCTTCAGATAATGAGAAAATTATCTTTTTTATATTATTATTATTATCATTATTAAAACAAACACTAAGCATTTAGTGAGCGCAAATGTTTTCATTGTTACTTCTTCTTCTCTGGTTCCAGGCCCTTGATTTGCTCTACCATACTGTGAAATCACTGCACAGTTCCACTCTTGAAAATTGAATCTCTATTGTGTTAAAAAGCCTTGAGCTGACCGTCACTCATCTTTTTAGGGCATGTTACACATTTCAGCACAAAGATTACCCTTTAGAACTGTCTATAAAAGCAGCACATGTTGCTTGAAAATCATATTTATTTCAGAGTAAAAGAAAACAAACATCTGATTAAAGTTAAGATAAAATCAGGATAAAACGAGGGACCAAGTCTTCTCTGTGTCTCGTACTGTGAGGCTGCAGATCTGAGAGCTCACACACAGGGGGAGGAGTACTCTGTCTCAGACTGGTCACCTGAATGAAAGAGGTACTAAAATTCAGTAAACAGAAGCAATAAAATCACAGTACTAGTGTAGGAATCATGTAGTCTAGTAAAATCTTACTTGTTTGGTAGTAATCATAAACTTTGATCACAGCTGGTTTGAGGTTCTTGACTGGAAGGACCTGTTTAAGATGTAGCTGATAATTCATAGGAGAATTCCTTGGAACCTGTTGAGCACAAACCAGACCCCCCGTAAAAATGCTCCATCATATCACTTGTTGTTTGGGCAGTTTCTGGAACAGTTTGTTGTGAAATTAGCCTTTATGTGTTTTTGGGTCACTATGGATATGCAAGAAGGTTTTTAATCTGTCGTCCTTAATGTTTGTATGTCTTGCATTGTTTTAAAAATGTCTTACGAAGTCTAGAAGGGGTCGTATTACAGAAATTTCTTATCCTTACTCCTAGATTTAGATCAAGGTCAAGATAAGATTTTTTCACAAATTTGTATAACAGAAGTAAATCTTACCTTAATTTAGGAACTATATCTTAACTTACTGTATTTTATCTGAAGTTAGGAAATCCTAAACTATTCAAATAAGGTCAATAATCAACTGTTATATCTGTTTTCAGTCACCCGACAGTACACGCCCAGCTGAAACAAAAATATATATTCAAAATAATATTAAATGTAAGTTAGTTCCACAGCTGCCGTTAACGATGTAAAAAGTGTCAAAACAAAACTAAAGTGTGACAAACTTGAAGCTCAGAGTACTGTGACAAAGCCCCTGTTCTGTTTAACTGGGTGTCAGTTTCAGTTTCCATTTTCATTCCAAGGCTTTAGCCGCCATACATAACATTATTCCTCCTAAAAAAACAGCCACGTGTTCAGCTCTGTCTCCTCATTATTCACCCTCATCACTGTAATATTTTATGTGATGAGGTTTCATGAACATGAACAAGAGAGGAGAGGAAACGAGAGGAAACTGTGGAGAGCACGAAAAAAGAGACTCATAAGTGAAACTAACATGTTTCAACATAAATGAACGTAACATCATTATACTAGGTGTAGGGAACTTGTTATACTGCCTTCATAGAAACAGAACACTGCTGTTTATCCTAAAATCAGGAACATTTTTAGAAAATCATGTCTAGTTAGGATGTTTCTGTAATACTGTTTTCATATCTGGAGTTAGGATACGGTTATGAACTTAGGAACTGTTGTTCTATAATAGCTACTGTCCTAAAGTCAGTCCTAACTGACCATGACTGACTTGTCATGGTGACTAAAAAGATGTCAGAGTTAAGGTGTTTCTGTAATTTGGCCTCAGGGCCCGAATTCCACAAACACCTTAAATCGAAAGTCTTATCTTAGCTCTTTTGTGTATTTTGTGCATTTATTATTATTTGAATTACGTGTTTGTGTTTCAGTTTATGTGCATGTATTGTTGGCTGCTTGGTAACAAATATAACAACTGATTATCAACCTTGACTGAGTAGTTTAGAATTTCTTAACTTCATATAAGATGCTTTAAGATGAGATATAATTACTAAATTAAGATGTGCTTCTGTAATACTTATCTTGACCTGTCAGATCTTAACTCAGGACAAAACCTACATTTCTGTATTACAGGGCCAGACGAATACAATATTAAGTACTGAATGAATGCATTTATTGATTGCTGATTACTGTGTATGAATGTCCACAATAACTGAGGAGTATTTCACTGTTTATTTCTCACCTTTCTTATAAACATGAAAACATGGTCATCTTTGGAATCGACCCGTTCCACAAGTGGGCTGTTTCTTAGCTGATGAAACAAGATAATTACTTCTCAGCAATGATTTATTAAACACTTGAATAGGAGATATTAGTTGACAATTACTGTATATGTGTTTATTAATCTTTCAACACTACTTACATCACTGGGATCTGCTGTGAATCCTGACAAGATTTTTATATCCACTATGACCATGTTGGTGCTGCTTAATTCCCCATTATAACTGTAAATAAATGAAAATGATAAGTTAGACACTAGGTAACAGATATTGTAATTACTGTTATTAGAGTATAAAATGTCATAAGAGCATATTTAGTTATTGATCAAATAATTCTGCAGATATCAAATTTAGCTCAGATGCCGGGCTGCTACAGGCAGTTCTGCAGATCGGAGCTGCCTTGTAGAAATTTGCAGTGCTCAACTGAACTGTAATTATTTGTTTGTTTTTTTTTGTCTTTGACTAAAAACATTTGTCTTTGTATCATATAAAATTATCATCTCCAGTTTCCTCATGTTAATTATGAATCATCTTTGTCTTTTAATAAAAAATGCACTCTTACGTGACTGTGAAGTTGATGGACAGAGTGTATCCAAATGATTTTGTGCAATTTCCATCAGTTTTAGCCTCGATGCTCAGTGTTCTGGGTTCACTACTTGTGGGGATATTATAGAAAAGAGCCACCTGCATTTGAGGATAAAAGAGATGACCACTTGGTAAACTTGAAAATATTTTAGTAAAAATAGTTACTGTAATTGTAATGTACTGGAAAATGCAAAAAAAGGTCTGAATTCTGACCAACGATAAGAGAAATTTTGCATGCTAAAATATAATTTCTAACATTAAAAACTGAATTCTAAGATGTTATAACAACATTTTCTGATAAACCTTTTTTAGGTGAAATATCTGTATTTGATTGAAATATATGTTGAAGTGAAAATACAGCAGTGTTAAAAAGACACCAGTGCACTAATGACCATCATTATGACAGTATAAATAGATCTTATTTCCCATGCCACATACTTTTTCTGCCAAGTTTGATGAATCAGGCCCTCAATGTGGTCTGTGGCCTCACTTAACAGAGTGTGCTCAAATAGGCTACTAATGGCTACACATAGACACACACACACACAAAGCATACACAGCTAAAAAATAAAAAAAAGTATTCTAATCAGCCAGTTACATGAAACCCAAGTGGCCAATTAGATTTCAGGGGTAGCCAGTCCCATCCTGATCCCCCATCTTCACCACTGCATACCAGACACACTGACCTGCAGAGACACGCAGGTGGAGCCTTTCACTGAAATGCTGTATTTGCCAGGAACATCCTGCAGTGGCCTCTCCTGGTACAGTAACTTATTGTCCTGGTTCACATCAAAGTGGTGACTCTCTTTATCTGACTTCACAGTTACTGTGCTGGAGCCATCAGAGCTGAACATTTTGGTGGAGTACAGAGCCAGAGCCTGGAGGGCCACCACTGTGTCCTGATCCAAACACAAAAACAAAAAGGAATTATACATTTTTGTATTGCTCTGATTTCTATGTGGATGTATTAATTGATCAAAAAAGAAAGAGTTGGGAAAAGGGCTCAAATTTGAGTACCTGGGTGGAAGAGAAGCCTCCATAAGGATTCTGCTGCCTCACCAGCCAGCTGACAATCCTGTTAGCATAGCCCAAATCAGCAGCAGTGACTTCAGCTGTAGTGAGAACAGCTAGCAGAACATAAGAGCTGATCTCCACTGCCAAGGAGTCAGAGTCATCTGATGCAGACCAGTGAAGGCGACCATCTATGTATAACAACATGAGGTATAACTCAAATAAGCTTAATCTAGAGATAATAACAGATGAACTATAACCCTGTGAGCCCAAGACCTGATGATTATAGTGATAGCAAGTGCGTTTACATGCACACCAATAATGCAATCATTATCGGATTTTGGCACTTATTTGATTATTCAAGTGGTTGTGTAAACAGCATACTCTGATTTCAATAGATCGGACTAAGGCAAAAAAGAGTAATCAGGTTTTCAGTGCATTTATACCCTTACTCTGAAAGTCAACCTGAGTTCAAAGTTGTCCCGGAAACAAAAAGCAGCATTTAACAGCACCTTGAGATGGTAACAAAACACTTTTGGATTGATCCTGAAACCAAATACACGCTTGACAAAATGAATAATTTTAAAATTCTTCATGTTCTAGATGAATTATATTCATATTTGTTGGTAAAGTGAATCCATGTTTTAAAAAAGCCATAGGATATAGTTAGAATTTTGCATCATATCTTCCTTCTTCCTCCATGAGTTTATTAGCGGGCTGTACTGCAGAAATCTGATTAGAGTCTGACTCCTGTAGACTCAGAGTTCTCCCATTCGCTGATCACCCAGGTGCATTGAGTGAATTACTGACAAAATCAGACTTTTTGTACTTATCGGACAAATAAGTGCATGTAAATGCACACAATGTCTAATTCTTCTCATCATTCCATACCTCCTGAAACAGCAACACTATCCAACTTCTTCAGCAGCTGCTCTCGAACATCATGCTCTCCAGCCAGACTGAAAGTGTAGGCCAGCAGTGCAGTGGCGTAGGTGTTTGTCAGGTTGCCAATTGAGGACTTTAGACATGATAATCCTTTACTCACAACAGGATCCTACAACAAAATGTAAATTAGAGTGTAGAAGAAAACACAATAGTTTTAAAGTCGTTCCTTGGCTCAGATGTTAAGACACATAGTACAATAATAGAGTGAAAAATCACCTCCCAACTTTGTAATTCACATGGAACATTTACGAAGGATGTAGTGATTTATTGATCCATGTGCGCTCTGGTGTTGGGCAGCTCAGTTCTATCTGCTAAGTCTTTATCAATCAATGACGCGAAACAAACTTTGAGCACTTTGAGTCAATTTCTCTTTAAACTGTTTGCTGGAAAAGTCCCAGCGATCCTTCTTTTTCTCTACATCATGGAAGAGTTTCTCCCCTTCCATTTTGAGGTGGAATAGCAGAGCAACACGTCAAAAATAGAAATGCTGTGGCCTTTAAAAACAGCACGTAGCATTCCACCACATTGTGCTCTGCCACTTGCAGCAGTTGTAGACAGCTTCATTGATTATAAAAGGTTTTGTTGTTGTCACTCGTTCATGTTGCTTGCTGTTAGAAGAAGGTGTAAGGGTCATATGATTGTAGAGCAAGCATCACATTGAACACACTGCCTGATAATTATGATGCTTTTAGTCTGTCCTCCAAACAGAAATTAATCCTGTGCATGTAAGGTCATAATTCACACAGGCTGATCAGTGTCCTTACCTTCACTTCATCTCCCAGCTCAAGTAATGATGCAGTGATGTAAGCAGTGATGGTCACATCATTTATGCCATCCTAGCAGACATTATAACATTACTCAAAACAGATACCAGTTCATTTCATTTACTGAAAAAATGAGTTTCCAAAAACTCACCTTCAGTCTGTTGTTGAACAGTTGTCCTTGTCTTATAAAACAGCCGTCTGGTCTCTGATTACTTATCAGCCATTTTTTTACACCGTCAATGTTTTGTGGATCAATAAAGATGTAACGCTGTGCTTTGCCAAAAGTTCTCAGGACAAAAGCAGTTAACCTGGTGGTAACGATACTTACATTAATATTCAGCATATCTCTCTATATATAATAATTTGTGGCACTTAAATTTTGTTTTGCTACATCTTCCAGCTGCACGTATGATTATTTTCTCACCATGTATTTCCCTCTCCTCTGCCAAATGTGCTGTAGGCACCATCGACATGCTTGTAGTTCAGTTGCCTCTGATATCCTGTGTAAAAGCAAGTTATTTTTATCCTGGTCAGTTCAGCAGTTCACAGTCTAAGATTGCTAAGATTCTTCATGAAGATAAGTTCTCTCACCGCTCTTAAGGAAACCAGTAGCTCTCTCACGGATGGCTGCAGTGAGCTGTCCAGTGTTCTCCAGGTACTGAAGAATGTAGATGTTGGGGGCGAGGAGAGCAATGTTTTGTTCTCCACAGCCATATGGCATCCTCAGCAATCCATCAATATTCTTTAGTGCACGGCCCAGTATGTCTCCTACACAACAATAAATAATGTTAGGTATTCCAACAAATGATCCTTTTGGACCCAGAAAAATATATACGTTGTTAATGAACATTCAAGACTGCACGATCACCATGCCAGAGTACAGCCAATTTAGAATCATGGTGTTTCGTGTTTCTGTTCTTCTAGATACGTTTAGTCTCAAATTGTATTGAACATGTTATGGTGTTCAGAAGGCTATGCCTATTAGTGTTTTTTTTGTGGTTTCTTTTGAATGCATAATATAAGTGTACAGCAAGAGGTATAGTTATGGTCTCTTTGGCTTGTTTCACATTTGGTGAATAAAACTGGGAGGTGGAGGGGGAGGATGTGAGGACCCAATAAATGTTTAAACAAAATGGGACAATCTGCAGCCGTGATCTGTGAAAAGATACGTCAGCTTAATTTTTTTCTTTGTGTGAGTAAATCCTAAAAATAAGCTAATAAACTAAACTTTTAAAAATTCTTAATCTAAAAAGATACAGTGTTTATATGTGGTTACCCTCCAGCACAGCCCTAGGGTATTTTTTGGCAGCCTCATAAGATTTTCAGTGATTTGGAATAAAATGTTCAGATTCTACATTCTTGTGTGTATGTCTAACACCACGCTTTGAGAATGACACTAATTTAAATACCAATTTTGGGTTATCCCTTCCTGGATTGGGGCCTTGCCATGGCAGAAGGGCTTGTGTGGTTTAGGGATCTTCAGAGCTAAGTCGTCTGGAGCAATATGCTCCTGGTAGGGTCTCCCAAGGCAAACAGGTCTGGAGTGAAGACATAGATTAAATCGATCCAAAAATCCTCCATGACAAAGGGACACAGAAAACCGTGTACCCTGCCTGGGAGAGGGTTACCGGGACCTACTGCTGGATCCAGGCCTGGGGGTAGTGTTCCTCGGCAAGCGCCTGGTGGCCGGGTAGCCCATATAATCCGGCCAGGCTCAGCCCGAAAAGGCAACATGGGGGGACCATGTGGGCCCACCACCCACAAGGTCCAGCACTGGGGACCGGTGCAATGCCGTATAGGCAGTGGGAGATGGCAGGGAGGCCCTTGGCAGCATAGATCCCTGTGGCAGAAACTGGCTCTTGGTACGTGGAATATAACCTCACTGCAGGAAGGAGCCGGAGCTTGCACGGGAGGTTGAGAGGAACCAACTAGATATAGTTGGCCTCACCTCCACCCACAGTGTCTGCACTGGAACCAAACTCCTTGAAAGGGGTTGGTCCCTCTCCTACTCAGGGGTTGCACAGGGTGAGAGGCGCAGGGCGGGTGTGGGGATACTCATGAGTCCCCAGCTGGCTGCCATGCAGTTGGAGTTTGTCCCAGTGGATGAGAGGGTCGCCTCAATGCGAATTAAAATCGCAGAGAGGAAAACTCTGACTGTTGTGTGTGCTTATGCGGAGTATTCGGCCTTCTTGAAGTGAGTGGGCGGGGTTCTGGAAAAGGCTCCCCCTACAGACTCCATAGTCTTGCTGGGAGACTTGAACGGTCATGTTGGCAATGACTGGGAGACCTGGAGAGGTGTGACTGGGAAGAACAGCCTGCCCGATCTAAACTCAAACATTGAATTGTTATTGGACTTCTGTGCTAAGCATGAATTGTCCATAATGAACACCAAGTTCGAACACAAGGATGTTCATAAGTGTACATGGTACCAGAGCTCCTTGGGTCAAAGGTCAATGATCGACTTTGTTGTCGTTTCATCTGACTTGAGACCATATGTTCTGGACACTCGGGTGAAGAGAGGTGCTGAGCTGTCAACCAATCACCATCTGGTGGTGAGTTGGATCAGATGGCAGGGAAGACTGATGGTCAGACCCGGTAGGCCCAAGCGAATAGTGAGGGTGTGCTGGGAACGAATGTCAGAGGCCCCTGTTCGGAATGATTTTAACTCCCACCTCCGGGAGAGCTTCTCTCATGTTCCTTAGGAGGTAGGGGACATGGAGTCTGAATAGACCCTGTTCAAAATCTCCATGGTGGAAGCTGCCAGGCCTAGCTGTGGCCAAAAGCTTGTTTGTGCCTGTCAGGGTGGTAACCCAAGAACCCCCTGGTGGACACCAGTGGTGAGGGAGTCCGTCAAGCTGAAAAAAGAGGCCTTTAGGGATTGAATGGCCCGGAGGACCCCATGACTCAGCAGATTGGTACCAAAAAGCAAAAAAAGTGGTAGTGGAAACGGTGGCAGAAGCAAAATCCAGGGCGAGGGAGGAGTTCAGTGAGGCCATGGAAAAAGACTTTCAGTCGGCCTCAAGGAGGTTCTGGACAACTGTCCGGCGACTCCGGAGCAGACGGGGTGGCTTCGCCCAAGCTATATTCAGCAGGGATGGAGAAACTCTGACTTCAAATGAGGATATTGTTGGTCGGCGGAAGGAGCACTTTGAGGCACCCCTTAATCCGAGAGACATGCCTCCCTCATGGGAATCCCTGGTGGAGGTCACTGAGGTAGTTGGCAAGCTCTTCAGTGGCAAGGCACCAGGGGTGGATAAGATTTGTCCAAAAATGCTTAAGGCTGTGGATGTTGTAGGGCTGTCATGGCTGACACGCCTCTGCAATAAGGCATGGACCTCGGGAACAGTACCCTCGGACTGGCAGACCCTCCTGGCCGACTGGATTCCATCCAGGTCGTGGAACATGGACCAGATTTTCACCCTCTCATGGATTCTTGAGGGGGCATGGGAGGTTGCCAACCCAGTCTACATGTGTTTTGTGGACTTGGAGAAGGCTTACAACCGTGTTCCCTGAGATATCTTGTGGGAGGTCCTCCAGGTGTATAGTGTGCCATCGTATACTCAGCATTAAGGCTACACTCTACTTGATAGGGTCCCCAGGAATGAGCTGGAGGAAGTTGCGGGGGACAGGGCCGTTTGGGATTCTCTGCTCTCCCAACTGCTACCACGACCCTATCTGGACTAAGCGGTTAATGATGATGATGGGGTTATTTTGTGTTCAGAAATGACGGCTGAAATAAAAGGGCCACCTAAAAATGAACCTAGCCTTAAAAAATATATATTTCTGAAAAATTTAAATGCAAGTCTTTTTTATCTAAAATACACCAAGTGTAGTATAAGATTCTACATAATACACTCATAGCACAACAGGAATCCACTGTTCACTTACAAAATTCTTCATACTAAATGTTTACTTTCTTACCAAGCACTGAAACAGAAGCTCGTGCTGATCCCTCGATCACATCTTCAGGAAGAATCAGCTCCATCTCCTCTGAAACACTGTTTCCTGTGAATGAAACAGGCAGTTTAATCGTTACTGTGCACTACAGTGTGTTGTTCACCATTAGTGTGAAGAGTAAAAATGTAAATGAGATATAAATCAGATATAAGTTGAAATGGTAAAATGTGTAGGCCTAACCCTGTGGACACAGCAACCAACTCTGGCTCTTGATCTTTTCTGTTCCTTCAGCCTACGTGGGGAAAATAGAATGAGTAGGTGATAATACTAATAATAATAATAATAAGAGGAGAAATAATAATGTTATTCAATATTATTTGGTGCAATACTAGTGTATATTAATATATATATTTAGAGTTTAATGTGTATATGTATTGTTTTAAATATATGTTTTGTATATTTTTGTATTCAAGTACAACAAGGGGGCTTCACACCTTAGATTTTTACTCACCTTTGTACCTGTGTTAATGTGATGTGACAATAATTGTGATTTGATTTGAGTTGTTCAATATTATTATTATAGTTATTATTATTATTATTATTATATAAATTCATAATAATCCTTAAACTTGACAGTTTATTTTCTACCTGTACAAGCAGGCTCCGTGTGACTGTGTCAATGCGGCCTCTCTCAGGCACACTCACAATCTCATTGTCACACACAGCCTGTGACTGTTCTGCCTCAGCACTGACTGTCACACTCAAGACCCCTAAAACACATCAAAAGATGCAGAGAGGAGTTTATTAGCACAAAAACAATTCAACAGAAATGTGAGATTATGTCTGAACTTGAAAGGTTTAGAACTCACCAAGCACAGAGGGAACAAGAGTCCATTTGAAGGTCTTTCTACCATTTGCACACAGACAGGATGAATACTCTCCATCAGAGGAGGGTTTCAGAGTGTAGTGTGAGGAAGGAGCTGGAGTCACTTTAACCTGTCCATGAAGCACAGGAGATCAGCTTACTGTGGATGTGAAGTGATGAGAGACTGGTTTAGACAGAAAATGTTGATCTTACAGTACCATAATGCACTTGGAGAGATAGTTGAAGACAGTGGCCTTCAGCTCAAACTCCTCTCCCCGGATGATGGAGTAAGGCAGCGAGAGCTCCAGTAAGAAGGGCTGGAAGACACGAAGCTGAGCAGGAGGAGCTAGACCCAGACCTCTAGAGGACAGACAGAAAGCCTCCGTCTCCCAAGTGGTGATAGTGTCTGCAACAGTGACAGGAACCTGTGCTGATCCAGAGTCTCTGTGGAAAAGTAGCACTGGCATTTCAAGAATCAAGAGAAATCTTTATAATTTTATTTTTTTCAGTTCATGACATTTGCTTTATTTTAAGTATACAAAGCGTGTCACTATAAAAGCACACACACACACATCCTCTAAACCACTTATCCTTCTGGGTCCTATAAAAGCAAGACAAAGAAAATTAAGAAAAAAAAATGACTATTACCAAAATGTTTTTGTCAAAACTGCACTTTGAAAGAGTGTGACTTGCAATAGCTGCAATTCCTATTCCTACTCTTCTCCCTCAGTCTTCCCTCATACTGCCACCATATGTTGAAGGTCTGAACTCACAAAACGGAGAAATTTAACTTAACACAGAGCTTGTGAACTGCCTGCATATGAGTTAGCCTGGCTTTACTTTCATGCAACTAAGTAACCCTAGATAAAAAAAAACAGCAGTGACCACTGGAAAAAATATACAAAGACGATATAAATGCTGCACATATGTAAACTACACATCAATGTGTTTACAGTGTCTCAAAAATACAAACAGCTAATTTGGTTAATTAGTGCACTAGTGAAACTGGTTTTGTTGTTTGCAATTTTTTAAATATATTTGTGTAACTGTCAAGTCGCATGAAAATGAAATGAATATGTTGCAGGCAACTAACAACATAACATGAAAGTTTCTCCATGTAAAGCTAGCTTTGGACCAATCAGAAGCAAACAAACACTCAGGCTGTGTACATTACAACACTACCGCAATGAACTGGCAGGCTGGCACACTAGCTTCAGCATTCAAGCCTCAAGCCATGTTGGTCTTCTTGGCCAAAAAAGCAGGCCTGAACTATAATTTATAGAAATAAAATATCAAACGAATTCACAGTCACAATACTGGTCTGAAAAATTGCAATAAGATATTGATCTGATTTGAATTATGTTATCACTGCTGCGCGTGGCTGTAACAGTCAGCCATTTAAAAGCAAACACACAAACTGCTTTAATTAACAAAGACACACAAAGACCTTTGATTAATCCTGCTTACAGCACGCACAGCAAAGTAACTGAGGTGAGTGCATGTGCCTAGTTCATGCTTTGTTTTCTTTAATGGAACGTGAAGGGGTGTTGGATTAGTATCAAGGCGAAAAGGAGCTCATCTAATTATTATACTGCTGTTTATAACATCTGTGTTTTTTTTTTAAGTGCTGAATGGTTTACATTTGTATTACACATAGGTTTTAAAATAGCAGTGGTAAAATCAGAGCTTCTGTTTAGAGCTCACTGTTTATCATTTTTTAGGAAAGCGCGCTTCCATGCAACAGTGAATTTGTTGGAGTTTCAAACGGTTTGCTTTCACCTGCTTTTCTTAATGTATTGTTTATGTTTATTGTATTTGTGTTGGTTTATTTTTGGTTGTATAATTCATTTTCTTTGAATGTTGATTTTCTTTTCTTTTGAAATGCATTGCTTTATTTTTTCAAGTGTTTTTTTTTTGTTTTGTTTCAGTTATTCTTGTAACTAAGTAAAGAATATTGGTTTGTAATTGAAATTATTTTGAATATATTTACACTGGAATTTGAAAAATGCTTTTCTCCAAAAATTTCTGCAATCTATGTGCTCCCAAATACCCCCCCCCCAACATGGTACGTCCTTAGGAGATGTCCTGCCCTATTCATTCAGCCGTAATACCCACATAATCCAATTAACTCTATCTTATTATTCAGCTAATATTATGCTTCTTATTCAGTAGCTGTTATATATTGTTTGGTAACGACTATGAAAACAATATCTCCCAGAGATGAGAGGTTAAAAAACAGGTGCATAAACAATCATTATTTTATGTCATTTTAATTATTTAAACATCAAACACAATAAAACACACAAAAAATAAGTTTAAGAAGTAATTTGCGGATTCACTAACCCCACTTCAGCAAGTTGCCATATCCAAGTTTCTGGGAAGACTTTGCGAACTGTCTCAACAGGTCCAGACTCTGCATGTCTTGAACCAGTAGGCTTTGAAATGAACCCACCTTAAAATCCACAAAACACATGAACAATTAGCATACCTTATACTGTATATTCAGTATACAATATATATTACTGTACAACCTGTTAAAGATTGTTGGAAATAGCAAGCAGAAGAAATGGATGTACAAACAGAACGTCCAACATACTTTTACCATATCGTCGATCCGGAATATCTCTGTAGCTGAAACATTCAGGATTTTTCACAGCCAAATTGGTTGCCACCTTGATCCCCACACGCTGTATGAAGATGAAAATTAGATTAAGTCACTTTAAAATAATAAATGCAAATTTTCATTCACTTTAGATTTGATTATATAGTGTAAAAATATTTGTACTAAGTTATTTACACAAGCATTTACACTACATTTGACAAACAGTCAGTTACCTTTAGAATATTGTCAACATGGTCTTGCTGTGCTTTCTGACGTTGTCTAATGTGCAGACACTTCTGCCCATCAAAAACTTCATAGGTATAACCCGATACTGATGTCACTGGCAACAAGTTAAAGACCTAAGACAGACATAAATGAACTTATTTTTATTATTATTGTTATTGTCTCTCACAAAATAACACATACAAACACTTTGTGTATTAACTTAATAAAAAAAGGATTTCCCACTTTCTCTGTTGCTCCAAATGTATGTGTATTGAATAAGAATATGAAAGATTCTACTCTATTGCTGCTGTATTAGTGCAATAATGTGCTACTGTGACGAGTCAGGCTGGGATGGACACACACAGGTGCAAAGAGAAGGGCTTTTTATAGAAACAGGACAATCCAAATTTACACTATTGAGTCAGGTCAGGGTCAATACCAAAACCCGGTAATGTGTGAACATGAGGCTAAGAGCAAAAACACTGGAATGAGATCACTGTTACTTTGCTGGCACTTGTCAGTATTCAGGAGAGCTGGATATCTGGAACGGATCATGACTGGCTGATAGTTTTGACGTGTAAGTCATGTGATCTGTTGATGCATCCTGGGAAGTGGAGTTTTCTGGGAGATCAGCCTCTGAGTCGACTGAGCCAGAGGGAAGCGTCACAGCTATTTAAAGGAATAATTCGCCCAAAGTTCACATTTACACTACTCTAGAAAGAAAACATACGTTTTGCACAAGATGATGTGCTCATTAAAGGCTGTAGTCAGCCCCAGCCATGCCGTGCAGAGAGCAAGGCTTTAAGCTAACAGCTAGCTCTAGCATTAGCTCAGGTCTGCAATCACTTGCATCTGAGCTCTCATTTAAGTGCGTTTACATGCACTTAATAATCCAATAACTGCAGAAAATCAGATTGTCAGTAATCCGATCAACATATTTACATGCACTTCAGTAATCAGATAATGGGAAACTCCAGGTCTACAAGACTCAGACAGTAATTGGATTTCTGCTTTGCAACCAGCCAATAAACTCACAGAAGAACGCACAGCAACCCTGCTGTTGTCTATTCTGGCACATGCGATGACTGAGAAATCCAAAAGAAATCAGAGTATAACTATACATGCACTGGGAAATCAGATTACTGAGCTAAAATCCTGCTCTCTTTATCGGATTTCTTAATGGGATTTCTAGATCAGAGTAAGGTGTTTACATGACCATTTGAATAATCAGAGAACTGCAGAAATCCGATTAGGATCGGATTATTTAGTGCATGTAAATGCTCTCACTAACACAGTTCTTCTTGTTGTACAGGAATGAACACAGATCAAAGCGGCTCACCCCATCCTTTACCATAAGAGTCCTTATAGAACAAACCCAGAGAATAAAGCTACAGAAACCCAGAATAAACAAGCAGAAGATCTATTGAACATATATAATGCTCCTGTTGAAACAAAACTTTGTCCATTTCTATCACTTTTTTACTTTTATTTGTTTGAAAAATCCAGCTGACATATATAAGTGTTAAAATTTCAGTATGATAGGAACAATAGAAATGCTCAAAAATTAAAATTCTTGCTCCATTGATTTCCATTATAACTTCCATAGTTAAAAAAGATTTTTCTTCTCCTCTAAAGTAAACATTTTGGAGACATAAGGTTTTGTCATGACAGCAACGATGTGCACACGCACACGCACACACACACACACACACACACACACACACACACACACACACACTTATGAGTCGTAAATCATTCTCAGCACTGCAAGGACACTGACATGGTGGTGGTGTGTTAGTGTGTGTTGCGCTGGTACGAGTGGATCAGACACAGCAGTGCTGCTGGTGCTTTGAAACACCTCCGTGTCACTGCTGGACTGAGAATAGTCCACCAATCAAAAGCCAAAAAATATCCTGTGGGTAGTGCCCTGTGACCACTGATGAAGGGCTAGAGGAGGACTAACACAAACTGTGAAACAGATGAGCTATCGTCTCTGACTTTACATCTACAAGGTGAACTGACAAGGTAGGAGTGTCTGGTAGAGTGGAAAGAGTACAAAAGTGTCCTAGTGAGAGTTATTACAGAATATTCAGGGCCGCTCTGCACATTTAAAACATAAGACAATCAATCTGTCAAAACATCTAATCATGTTAATATTTAAAGTTCAAATAACATGGAAGGTTGGATGATCCCTTTGTCAAAAAAACAAAGATGCAACCTCACCAAATGGTCAAATGGTATATGCAATCCCTAACAGAGCGTTTGCTGGCCATTTCCCTGGATGCCCACAGCCCTGTACTAATCCCCTGTACATTTTAGTACTTTTTATGCTTTAATACATACACATGAACACAGTAAGGGGTTGATAATTTGTTATTTTGGTCAGGTGTTTTGGGACAAAGTAAACTGTTGAAATGCAGAGCTGGGGGCCTCAAGGACCAGAATCAATATCCAGTAACTCTGAACATCACCTTGTCAGCATTCAGGCGCTTTCTTGGTTCCATGATGAACACACTCTGATCCACAGCACTGAGTCCACACAGTGAACCAGGCAGAGCTGAGAGCTGGAGAGTGTTTTCCTCACCAGGAACTGCCTCAGTGGGAGAGAACTGCAGTGAGACCTGAAGATCATGATGGAAACAAGTTTAGACAGTTTTTCCCATTAACCGTGGCTGATTACAAGCTAACAATTATCTTAAAATATCAAAACAAAGATATAAAGAACCAAATGTGTTAGCATTACTTTGTTTCTGAAGCATTTTTCAACATTAAAATTCTTGCTAGCAGCGATGACGTTCTCACTGGGCAGCACACAGTACACCAGAACCTGCACTACAGGAGCCAGATCAGCATCAGCAGACAGTCTGAATGAGACTTTTCCCTCTATGAGCTTTTTGGATTCTTTCACTTCAACTTTCTCATATCCATGACGGACTATGGCTCCTTTAGATAAAGCCTGCACCAAAGAACCAAAATACATGATCCTGGCAAAAAACAACCAACTGTGTTTCATTTAAAGCTGTCTAAATAGAAGAAATGAAATACAAGTGCTTACTTTAAAACACAATGTACTCACCATGTATATAATATCAGTGGTGTAATTCTCAGTGGTTTCTCCAACAATGTAGTACTTAATGTCTATAGAAATTTCAGAACCACATGGAATCGGTTCCTTCAAGCTCTCTATTAATAATTCACTGTAGACTGGACTGTAAGGTGTAGCAGGTTGGAGTCGTTCTATACTTGCAAAACTTATTTCAATGAAAGGTACATTGAATTCCACAAATTTGACTTTTGGACTGACACTTGCCTAGACAACAGTGAAACAGGAATTTGCTTTAGTGAAAGACAGTGAACACAAACTCTCAGAAAATATTTGGACATCATGCCATACCATCAGTGAAATCTCTGTTTTAGAGTGATCAGACGTATTAACTGAAAAGCTGGCCAATCCATTAACATCTGTAGTGAGATTTTGAATTCGCTTTGGAGACCAAATACGACCCTCAAAAAGATACACGTTCTTGTTAGGAATTGGTTTTCCACTGAACTTTGTGACTTTGATCTGTTGATCAGGGAAAAAACATTTGTTGTCAATTCCAAAAAAAAATTAGAGCAACACAAGCAAAACAAACGAAAGTACTAAAGAAAGACTGCATGTAAAAAAGACGCACCTTTCCCTCTATAATTGTGTCCCGTTCAAAGCTTTCAGGTAAATCAAGAAACTCAGTTTTACCAATTTCATAAGTAATCTGTATGGATTCAGATTTTTCCATAGAAATGTCTACAACAAAAATAAGCATGTTACTAAATACATACTAATGAAATGCACAACATAAGCCATTGAAGCTATACTTTCTAAGCTGTACTGACTCCACACCCCATCTGATCTACAGGCTTTTTATTTTATTGGTCTGTTTAAAAACATTAGGTTATGAAAAGGTACAAATATGTAATTTTCACACAGGAAAACCTACTTAAGGTACACAAGTAGACCTTAAAGCCACTTTGAGGTAACATTTACATTGTTTGTACCTTGATGAACGAAAATGCACCCGCACATTACCTTTATTTCTAACAGTGTATAGTATGTGTTAAGAAAAGACTCACCTGTTCCTTCCTCTGTCACTGTAACAGTAGCATCAAGACAATCTTTTAACACCTGTTCAAATTCAGAACCAGTGAAATGCGACATGTTAAATACAGGAGAGGCACATCCGTTCTCTTTCATCTACAGGAGAAAAACAAAGAGCAAAAACGTTGTGAGAACCGTCTCAT
Source organism: Colossoma macropomum (assembly GCF_904425465.1). Classification (NCBI taxonomy): domain Eukaryota; kingdom Metazoa; phylum Chordata; class Actinopteri; order Characiformes; family Serrasalmidae; genus Colossoma; species Colossoma macropomum. The sequence continues at coordinate 12,461,785 of NW_023494786.1, read as the reverse complement.
TAGTAAAAAAAAAAACTGTTCCCTTCTAATATAGTACTAGATACATACACACCTCCACAGTTTCAACCAGACACGATGTATTATACCGACGAAAAAAGCTTGCCCGGCACACTTGCACCAGTGCTTTACCAGGTACTGGCTGTCCATAAGTGTACCTTCAAAAATACACTTTTTTTAAAAACTAGGCAGAGAGTATAAACACACAGTACAGTTTCTGTTTTTTTATTGCCATTTTTATTCAAATATGCCATATATGAATCATTCTACCGAACTGGTTCAAATTCAGAGTTGAAAATACATTTTAGATTTTTAACTGACCTAAACTTTAGACTAAAACCCTATTGCTTTGACTGACCCTATTACAATCCCATTTCCAAAAAAGTTGAGACGCTGTGCAAATGTAAATAAAACAAAATGCAATGATGTGCAAATCATTTAAACCCTATATTTCTTTGAAAATAGTACAAAGACAACATACCAAATGTTGAAACTGAGAAATTTAATTGTTTTTTTCAAAAGAAATATATGCCCCTTTTTGAATTTGATGCCAACAACACGTTCCAAAAAAGTTGGGATGGGGCAAAAAAAGGCTGGTAAAGTTGTGTAATGCTAAAAAAACACCTGGTGGTTAATTGGCACCAGGTCAGTAAGATGATTGGGTATAAAAAGAGCATCTCAGAGAGGCTTTCAGAAGTTAAGATGGAGAGGAGTTCACCACTCTGTGAAAGACTGCACAATCAAATAGTGCAACAATTCTCAACGTAAAATAGCAAAGAACTTGTGGATTTCATCATCTACGATACATAATATCATTAAAATATTCAGAGAATCTGGAGAAATCTCTGTATGTAAGGGACATGGCCAAAAAACAGTATTTGCTGACTGTGATCTTTGGGCCCTCAGACAGCACTGCAATAAAAACAGACATGATTCTGTAGAGGAAATCACTGCATGGGCTCAGAAACATTTCTGAAAACCATTGTCTGTGAACACATTTCATCACTGCATCCACATATGCAAGTTAAAACTCAAATGCAAAGAAGAAACCACATATAAACAGGATCCAGAAATGCTGCCACCTTCTCTGGGCCCAAGCACATTTAATATGGACTGAGGGGAAGTGGAGAAGTGTCCTGTGGTCTGACAAATCAAAATTTGAAATTGGAATGAAACATGGACACTGTGTCCTTCAGGCTAAAGACCACTCAGCTTGTTATCAGTGCACAGTTCGAAAGTCAGTATTCATGATGGTATAGGAGTGCATTAGTGTGTATGGCATGGGTGACCTACACATCTGTAAAGGCACCATTAATGCTGAACAATGGATACATGTTTTGGCAACATATGCTGCCATCCGGACAACGTCTTTTTCAGCAAGACAATGTCAAACCACGTTCTGCATATATTACAACAGCATTGCTCCATATTAAAAGAGTCCGGGTGCACAACGATCTGTCACCCACTGATATCATTTGGTGCACTATGAAATGAAAAATACTGCAAATGAGACCCTGAACTGTTGAGCAGCTGAAATCCTATATCAAACAAGAATGGGAAAACATTTCACTTTCAAAACTACAGCAACTGGTCTTCTCAGTTCCCAAACGCTTACAGAATGTTGTTAAAAGAAGAGGTGATGCAGCGCAGAGGTAAACATGCCCCTATCCCAAATTTTTGGAACATGTCGTTGGCATCAAATTCAAAATGAGCATAAATTTTTCAAAAATGTGGTTTACCTGATTTGCATATAATTGCATTCTATTTTTATTTACATTCTACACAGCATCCCAACTTTTTTAGAAATGGGGTTGTATATCTTAATAATGTTTATTTTATTAAAACAAATGACTGAACATTCCATTTTGTCACTAACAATCATAACACTACTGAAACTTTACCAAATGTTTTCCGTAGTAGATTTTAAAGGTAGATTTAATTGGTGCCTTTACTTTAATTTTCAGAAAATGTTTATATCTTTTACCAATCTCCAGTCTGAAAAGACTGAATAAAACACAAACAGTTTCTTATTTTCTGTTTTATGTTTGAGATTCAGTCTTAAAACCATCACTCACTTTGCACAAACCTCGATCTTCAGTTCCTCCTCCCCAACACTCTGTTTTTCAGGCGTTTTCACTGTAATCTCAAACCTGGGTAAAGCTAAAAGTCCAAATTGCCTTATTATTGCAGTGAACTGCATAGCTTACCTCTTTATCCGTAGAAAAACTAATGTAATGCTGTCACTTACCATACTTCTTCACTTTAAAATTATGTGTGATTGACCTATCCCCAATGTTAGCCTTCACTTTATACTGGCCCTCAGGAGCCTCAGGATTCAGCTTGTGTGAAAGCTGCACTATCAGGCCTGTTGAGGACACATTCGTCCACTGACCAATCCTGTTACCTTTATTATCCTGTTTGGTTCCATAAAAGACACTTAAATTTGATTAATTGTAATAATAGTATTAAGGAAGCACTGAACTAAAAATCAGTAAGATTCAGGAAATGTGTCTGGAGCCGTCTTACCTCAAGCGTCAGCATGCTGTACTGTAAAGAAGAGTACGTTTTTCGTTATTTTGAATAAGAAACTCCAAAGACCCCCCAAAATCATTAAACACTAAAAATTAACAGAATGCCTTCAATACAGATAAGTGTGTGCAGGACAACTAACTAAATATATAAATTTGTTTTTTTGTTTTTAAAAAAAACAAAAAATAAATAAATAAATGCTTATGAAAATAACATTGTACAACACTTATGAGCAATTAAAAGGAAATATTAAAGACAGGATTTATTGAACTATAAACCAGTAAGCAGCCTTTTTTCATATATAATTTAAGTCATAAAACTTAAAACAATACTTTCCTCACCTCTTGTTTAAGTGGGACAAAATTAGTATCCACAGTGACAACTCTGAAATTCACTGTAAATGGTAAATAAATATCAGACTTTAAACTGCACACTGAGTAACACATACTTTACTATTAAAAGAATACTCCAGCCCTTTTCTACCAAGTCACTGTATCAGGGCTGGGAAACTCAGTTTCAGCCCTCAGTGCTTCTCACCTGGTCCTTCTGTTGCAACTGTTACATGCAGTCAGTTACCACGGACAATAATTTCATTGTGTCTGCCTGTAGAGAGCCTGCTGACATTAAATACACTTATAATACAACCCCATTTCCAAAAAATTTGGGACGCTGTACAAAATGTAAATAAAAACAAAATGCAATGATGTGCAAATCAGGTAAATCCTATATTTCATTGAAAATGGTACAAAGACAAATCAGATGATAAAACTAAGAAATGTTCTTAGACAATCATGGACGCTGTGTCTTCTAGGCTAAAGACCACTCAGCTTCTTATTAGCACACAGTTCAAAAGCCAGTATTCATGATGGTATGGGGTGCATTAGTGCACATGGTATGGGTGACTGGCACATCTGTGAAGGCACCATTAATGCTGAACAATATATACAGGTTTTTGCAACATATGCTACCATCCAGACAATGTCTTTTTCAGGGAAGGCTGAACACATTCTGCATGTATTACAGCAGCATTGCTCCGTATTAAAAGAATCCGGGTGCTAAACTGGCCTGCCTGCAGTCCAGACCTGCCACCCATTGAAAACATCTGGTGTATTAGGAACGAAAAATCCGATAAAGCAGACCTCGAAATGTTGAGCAGCTAATACTAAAATACTATATCAAGTAAGAATGGGAGAACATTTCTCTCAAAACTACAACAATTCATCTCCTCAGTTTCCACATGCTTAGAGTGTTGTTAAAAGAAGGGGTGTTGCGACATAGTGGTCAACATGCTTCTGTCCCAACTTTTTTGGAATGTGTTGTTGGCATTAAATTCAAAATGTGTATATATTTAAAAAAAAAAAAAGATTCTCAGTTTCACCATTTGATATGTTGTCTTTTGTACTATTTTTTGATGAAATACAGGGTTTACATGATTTGCAAATAATTACATTCTACTGTTATTTACACTTTGCACAGCATCCCACCTTTTTTGGAAATGGGGTTGTAGAAGCCTTTGGGCAGTTGCTGAGTTTTATCAGTAAAAGTTTACTCTTTCATGAATTCTTCAGTCAAACAAATGTCTAGTTTTTCAGAGGGATGAAATTGTGGCACCCAAACTTTTACCTACGACTGTATTGGAAAAATCACAATGATGAGCATATTAATCGTTACCTTATGACACAGCTATAGCAGACAGAGATTAGGCTGAAAGATGCTGGAATATTCCTTTAATAGTGTACTGAAGTGGTGACACACTGTAGAAATCAGAAATGATGAATTACCTGTTTGGCCGGGGTTGTAGATTGGTTTATCAGTCTGAATGAATGTCAGTGGGTTGTAGGATTTAAACATAACTTTTCGTTTCTCTGTCATCTGAAAACTTTCACCTTTGACCTCTACTCTGATCTGCTGCACTGATTCACCTCCAACCTGTGGAGCCTGAAGAGATCCCATTATATGTTGAGCTTTTTTTCAATGTTCAAACATATCAAACACTAATGATTCGTATAAAAGTCATCCTGGTGGTTTCTGACCTTAAACTGAGAGCAGCGGTGAAATTCTTCCTCCACTCTCTCCTGTAGAAGTGTTCTGTTCTGGTTGCGGTGAACCAGATAAATCGTCATTTGCAGAGTCTCATTAGGCTTCAGAAGTCTCGCACACAGTGTAGCCTCAGATCCAGACTCTATCACTGCAGGAAACGCCACCATGAAATACCTAAAGGCAAAAAGCAGTAACTGACAATTAAAAGATGTAAAATTAAGCAATACTGAAACAGTGAGTTATATAAAAGAAACCACTGTACAAAAATCAGAGCAAAACTTAGTGATCAACTAAATGAAGCAATCATTCACCTACTGCAAAACTGCAGACTGAGGGCTTTAAAACATGCAGGTTTCAATACCTATGTGATAAAGGCTGACTCTTGACCACTTATGTCAAGCTCCAGTCCTCATGGGCCAAAAGACTACAGACTTCAGCACACTGCCTCATTTAACACACCTGATTCAGCTCATCAGTGAAGCGAGGTTATGCAGGAAATGCTAATCTCCACAACACTTTGGCAGAGAACATCCCCAGTTTGACATGTCTGTTACAGATTATAGTAGGTGCTAGGCAAGATTATACTTTGGAGTGACCCGTCCACATGAACTGGACCAACTCATCTTAGTACCTGTTAATGTAATCTATTAATTCAATAAGGCATGTGTAGTAGTAAAGAAAATTAATGAAAAACAATGTATTTTTATGTGATGTTTTTACTTAGTATGCAGCCAGCTGATAGGTGCATCTCACATCAAGCAAAATGGCCACATCAAAGCTATATCTGAAAATATTTCACACCAAAACTTTAAAAGTTGGTATGATGGCACAAAGTCGTCATTCTGTAAGTAAAGGTGCAGTGTGTTGAAACACAAACAAAAACACACAAAAAAAAACTACCAATAAATTGCAACCACCATCGCAAGACACCTGAACAGGACTCATTCAACAAAGCAGCATAAGTATCAGGACGGCAGACTGTTCAGCTGTTCCTTTTCTCTTAGTGCAGCATGTTTAGCTATGCCTCTTTCTCCATCAACAGTGACAGCAGCTTACTAGCTTCATTTGTGAGAACTTAAAGTTAGTTTCTTGCTTGACGGAGAGAATTATATAGTTAGACATGTGCATCAGGAAACTGGAAAAGAGCAGGGCTTGTCAGCAGGGCTAATACTCGCTGTTAGAAGTTCCGGATGCCTCAGTGACAGCACTCGACTCCAGCAGCAGAGTCCTTACAGCGGGATGAATGGGTGTCTCGACAGCATAGTCGCAAAGCTAAAGCTAATGCTTAAGCTTCCCCAATGCAAGCACCACTCCTCTCCCGTTCACGTGTCCAATAGTTTTGCCCTACTCAGTAAGACACCCTCTGAGAGCTCTGGTTATAGGTGATTCTAGCTAGTGAATATAGCTTGCTCTTTGGGGCACCAGTAGCAGTTGGCTGTATATCGTGAGCCAGGGCGCCGGACATGAGAGGGAACATGAAGCTGCTAACAGGTATAGGCCATAGGTATTTGAGGATAGTCATTCATGTATGTACTACTGATTCATTTGTGGCATTCAGTATGATCTAAAGACCATAATATGCTCTGGCCAGATCCCAGTTTGATGTGGCACTGAAATCTACTCCAGGTTGTGGTTGCTGAACTGCCGGTTGTCAAAGTGGTGCTCAGAAAACAATGTAGGCTTTGTAGATACTTTAGAGGGTAAGCCTGTTCTTTTGAGTCAGGATGGTATTCAACCCTCGCGGGAGGGTGCTGCTCTCGTTTCCTGTAACATAGTCTCTCAGATAGGACAGTCAAGGCAGGCAGCAGACAAATATTATTAATCTAGTAATAATAAATATCTATTAATCTAATCGATATCAGACCAGTAAAACCAATTTGCAATGACAGCACCTTTGGTCTAAAACTAGGACTGCTTAACATAAGATCTCTTACGTGTAAGGCCATAGTTGTAAATGAACTTTTTACTCACAAAAAATTTGATGCTCTGTACCTCACAGAAACGTGGATTAGACCTGATGAATACTTTGCTCTAAATGAAGCCACCCCCACATACAATTATGTATATAGCAGGAATTTGCTGACTTTCTATCAAGTTTAGCAACACTCTTAAATAAAGTAATAAACTAATAATTGTCAGAGACTTTAATATCCACTTTGACAAACCCCAGAATACACAGTAATTTTTATCTTACGCTTTCTTGGTTTCACTCAAAATATAAAGAGACCCACTCATTATTGCAACCACACTCAACTTAATTTTGACCTTTTTTTGTACAAATAGATCAATTCCCATTTTTTCCCCCAAAGCACAGCGGTCTCAGATCATTACCTAATCTCATATGAAATCCACTTTAGTCATAACACATGTTCATCGCAACACTATCATGTTAAGCAGACTAGAACATCCATCATCGCCAGTAGCTTTATCAGAAACCTCCCAGATCCATCAGCTTCTATCAGCTATCTGTCTGAAACTACTGAATTAGTTATTATGACTGAGCGCTTAGAGGATACTTTTCGATCTACTCTAGATAATGTGGCTCCATTTAAAAGTAAAAGAATAAAGCAAAAAAGCTTGCCACATGGTATAATCATGGTATGATCATACTCAAGCTTTAAAACAGACTGTCAGACAATTCAAGCAAAAATAGTGTCTAACTAAAGTAGAAGTATTCCAGTCTGCCTGGAAGGATGGCCTTTTAGACTATAGAGGGGCACTTGCTGCAGCACGCTTAACCTATCTCTCTTCTCTGATTGAAAATAGTAAGAATAATCCTAGATTATTATTTAGCATAATTTCTAAATTGACTAAGAACTAAACAGCTACTGAACCCCAGATGCCATCAGTCTACAGCAGCAATGACTTTATGAAATGTTTCAATAATAAAATATTTATATAATAATTCAATAACAAACAGGCAAAAAAGAATAAATATGCACAGTTAACCTCTACAAACCTACTGCCCTACAAAGCTAATCCAGATCTGGAGTATGTTGTAAGTACTGCAGAGAGGCTGGAATTGTTTACCTTACTTGAACAAACTGAGCTAGTTAAAATTATTTCCTCCTGAAAATTTCCTACTTTCATATTCAATCCAATTCCTACCATTTACTCAAAGAAATTTTGCCAGAAACAACCAAGTCTATTCTGTCAATAATAAACTATATCTTAGTCTTAGCTACATACCAAAAACTTCTAAACTAGCAGTAACCAGACCTCTGACTAAGAATCCTAATTTTGATCCCTGTGAGCTACCAAATTATAGAGCTCAAATCTCAAATCTTCCCTTTATATCAAAGATTTTGGAAAAATCTGTGGCACAACAACTAAGTTCCTATTTGCATAGGAATCACATACATTAAAAATTTCAGTCTGGATTTAGGCCTCATCATAGTACACTAGTGACTTGTAAACAATCTCTTATTATTCTCTGGCCAAGGAAATGTATCGTTCTGGACTGGATGTTAAGTAACTTGCTCCTATTTAACTCAAAACATAGATTGTTCTTTGTATTGATTATTATGAACCATCACACCTACTTAGATCACAAGGTGCTGGCTTACTATTAGTACCTAGAATTAATAAAGTTACATTAGGGGTTAGAGCCTTTTCATACCAAGCCCCCCAGCTTTGGAATAATCCTCCAGTCAGTGTTTGGGACTCAGACGCAGCCTCAGTCTAGGCTAAAAACCTACTTGTTTAGTCAAGCTTTTGGTTATTAGTTTTTGCCATTGGATATATGGTGCAGATCTGGGGGTTCATGGACAGAGTGTTATGGTAAACTGGGAGTGTTGGTGCTGTCATCCTGCTGCTCTCACGCGTTCACTTAAGTTTGTTGACAGTGAAGCGGAGGGACACCAACATCTCAGGAAGTCATGTCTTTGTTACCTTCTGGCTCCCTCTTTTAGTAAGGCTGTAATAACTACACCTGCCAGAGTCTCTGCTGCACTCTTACACTGTATACTGTAATCATTCACTCTTAACAGAACTGTATGTGTTTCTGAGCTGAACAGCTGCCCATCCTGTGCAGTCTGATACTGTTGTTTCATCTGCCTTGATCGGGTGTCTACTGTTCACCCACTTTCTGAACCAGTTTGACCACCATGGAGCTTCCTGCTGTACAACACTGTGCAAACCTCACCTGCATGCACAACTCGACCTATTAAATCATAGCTATTGCTGCACAACGCCTGTTGTAAAAAGCTCTATATAAATAAACTTGATTTGACCATGAGGTACATATCCCACGTTATCTCTTCCCCAGAGCCCAGCAAGAAGGAGATGGCACTCAACTGCTTACCACCTTTAACAGTGAAGGTACCTGGGCGCTGTACCTGGCATCATGGCTGAATGGCAACAACCACGATGCACCAGTGTCTGCCACTGGAGAGGAAAGCACTACAGGTACTCATGGATCTGCTGCCAAAACAATGAATGAGTGGCGGTGAAACAACTGGTGTGCTGGCCCTGCAGGAAGAGGCACCACCTCGACCATTCCTGAACTCAAGTCCATCACCATCCTGTAATCAAGTCCATCACCAGCAGCTGAGTCAATGTGAGAGGGAGCTGAGTGCATTGCTCCAACACAGGATTGGGATGCATGCATCCTTGATTTCCTCAAGGCTGTACTCAACCTAGGTAAGGAAACGCTGGGACTTGGAGATGGGACATGTAGGCAGAGCCAAGATTACAATTTACAGAGGTAGGTGAGGATAGTAGTTTTAGGAATCTTGCCCAAGGACTCCTTTTTAGTATAGCATAGGTTACAAGCCCAGGCAGGGAATAGAACTCCGATCTGCAGCATGGAGGACAGAAGTGTTGCCTACTACACTATACCAACCACCAGAGAGCACTTCTGAAACTGACTTTAATAACTACACTTTAGGTAACAAGAACAGAATTGGCATAGTGACCCAATAACATTTCAAGTAGTTACATTGAAGGAGGGCCAGTTTACATTTGTTGCAGCTGTCGATTTTACTGAATCAAATGTCTAATTCAACGCTAAAATCAAGTCAACTTTATCGTCTTCTACGTCACTACCACATAAAGCATAACTATACAATCACAACACGTGTTACAGTACGTCACAAAATAGGCTATTCTTTTTGGATTACTCACGGTCCTGAAGCTCGTCCATACACAGAGAGAAAGAGGAAGCAGGCTAACAGTAGCCCTTCCTGTCTGAGAAACTCACTTACAGCCATGATGTCTAATCACCAACACCAGGTTAAGGTTGAGGTTGACTGCCTTTTTAAAAGGCCATTCAGCCCACAGGAGGTTTCTGTAAATATTTAAATCTCATCAATGATTAACAATTTTGGGCAACACATTTTGGCTACACTGAAAACTGATGTAAGCAAAAACTGAGGCCAAATCAGAGGCCAACATAGAGATGGGGTGGAGAGCGTGACTAGGAAACCAGACTGTCGTGCTACAACACTCACACAAACCAGAAAGAAATAGTCAAGCATAGCACTGAAGAGGAAAAACACAAGAAAGAGCTCACTTTAGCTCATCATTCCTTTTACTCACTCATTTTTATCTTTGAGTCAACCAGTATCTTCAGCTTCAAACTCTTCTGACCAACAAGAAGACTGACCATCAAGTTACTGTATTTGTGACTGAAAGGCAGCAGGATGGTAGTAAATAACGAGAGAGCTGAAAATGCATAATGTTACTGCACAAATTATATCTTAAGTTAAATTTATTTTCAGAGTTTTGTTTGTGTTTTTGCGCACAACAGCTCATGGTTTTATGCACCCTGTGCAGAGACCGATGTAGTCCTCCACCTATCTATTATCCAGGTAGACCACTGCTTGCATTTCTAATCTGTCAGATTTTATTATAAACCATTACTTAAATGTCATTCTTGTTATTCCCCTTCCCTGCCTATTTTGTTCAGGTAATGTTTGTCCCTGTTATACAAAGTGGACTTTTGGAGTAAAAACAAAGTGTACTCAAAGTCTTTATAGGAAAGTCTGTCCACTCAATGACTCTTGGCAACTCAGGCTCATATCACTTTGAATGGGGAGAGACCTATAAACCCAAATCTTTTCAGTTTTGTGAGGGTGAGGCTTTACCCATAAACAGACTCCATGTTGAATGTTGCAGACTTTCATATTAAATTTTTCAACCAGTGACCAGTCACCTCATTTATAATGTTACTGATATAACCTTCTCTCCCTCTTAATAATACACAAATTGATTAATGTTACTGAAAATCAAACACAAGTTTAAGCATTCAATACTGTTCATAGTCAGTTAAGCATGAACAGAATCTTAAACTATGGCTCACGACTGAGTGAGTTAAATAATGTTTAAACACAACAGAATTAAATCATTAATATATAAAGAACTGGGGCTCATGAGTGGCGCAACCGTCTAAGCATTGGCCCTATCATCAGATCACAATCCCTGGTAATGCTACAGCTGTCTGTCGCTGGAAACCCAACAGAGCACAATGGGCCTCGCTCTCTGGGTGTGTAGGATGGCCCCCATCTCCCCCATTTACCCAGCGCAGTGCTAGTTAGTGCAGGCAACTGTTAGCTGACATGACAGAACTGGCAGTTGTCGCTTTCCTCAGAGCACGTTCAACTGTCCAATGACAGTTCAAAAAGATGCAGTGGCGCTTCACAGGTCTCGGAGGAAGAATGTGCTAGCTATTGCCCTCCTAGCGCTAATGGTATTATGTGACTGAGGGAGTCCTACCTAGTGGGGGGAATTGGATACGTCTAATCACGTCAACTTAATTGATTTTGCAGCTTTGTTGAGTTTCCTCAGCTTGATTTAATCAAAAGTTCTTCCACCACATCTTACACTTCTTACTCTCTGACTCCTGATTATGGAGGGTGGTGGCAGCACTATCATTCAAACTCAAGACCCTCTGATCAGCTAGTTAGACTACTGTGCCACTCCAGAGCATTTAAATTTCGGTGTCTAAAAAGAATAAAATGGTAAATGTGCGCAATGTCATAGTTCCTCAGGTTTTGACAGAGCACATAAACATCCAGAGTAGAGTGATGCATCCATCTAACTACCCAATCATCATGACATCATGAGTTCAAAACCCAATGAAGCCACAGCTCTCCATGTTCAGGAGTCAGAGAGGGAAGCCCTATCCCTCCCTCAGCCCAAAGACATCATGTGATGGGGAGAGTCCTAAGCATTCTAGTCCTTAAATTAAAATTAGGAGGTGATTAAAAAAAAACGAAACAAAAAAACAGGCAATTTTAGGTTAGAAACTGTACAAATACATGATATTTAATGTTTTTCCATATAAACTTCATTGTTTGTTTGTAAATATACCATCATTCCAAAATTGATGCCTGCAACACATTCCAACAAAAGTTGGGACTGGAGCATGTTTACCCCTGTGTTGCATTACTTTACCAGCACTTAATAATCATTTGGAGACTGAAGACACAAGCTGATCTAGTTTTGAAAGCATAATTTTTGCCATACTTCGGTCGTACAAGTCTTCAGCTGTGTAACCGTACCGGGCCATTCTTATTGCATTTTGACCATTATAAGACTCATGTTTTTCAATGAGAGATAGTTCTGGACTTCAGGAAGGCCAGTCTAGCACCCACACTCCCTGATTACACAGCCATGCTGTAGTAATGTGCAGAATGTAGACTGATGCTGTAATATTGAGATAAGCATGGGTGCCCCCTGAAAAAGACAGCGTCTAAAAGGCAGCATATATTTCTTCAAAATGTGTTCAGTGTTAATGGTGCTTTCACATATGTGCAGGTTATCCACTAATACCCCGTTACCCTGACGTGCACTTTATGCTGTTAACAATCCGGATGGTCCTTTTCTTCTTTGGCCCAGAGAAGACGATGTCCATTATTTCTGTAAACAATCTGAAAGGTTGACTTGACCACAGTACGTTTCCACTGTGCGTCAGTCTACTTTTGATGAGCTTAAGCTCAGAGAAGTCAGGAGCGTTTCTGGATGTTGTCAAAATGTGACCTCCACTGTTAATAGTATAGTTTTAACCTGCATTTGTGGATACAGAGATTGACAATGTTTATTAACAACAGTTTGTTAAAATTTTCCAGACTCCATGTAGTGATATCCATCACAGAAGCATGCTGGTTTTAATGCAGTACCGTCTGAGGGGTTGAAGGTCACATTCATTGTTGTTTTCAGCCTTGTCCTTTACACAGAGATTTCTCCAGATTCTCTGAATCTTTTGATATTATGCACTGTAGAGAGTGAATTACCTAAAATCATTACAGTCACTCACTGAGCAACATTATTTTTCAAATGAGCCCACCCCTTTACCTTAACAGAATCAGCCTTTCCTGGATGCCTCTTTCATATCCAAGCACAATTGCTTCACCTATTTAAGATGTTTTTTTGAACATTTTACAATGTTTCTACTCTTAAAATGCACCTCTCTTAACTTTTTCAAACAAGTTATAGACATCAATTTCAGGCTGACTGATTATTTACAAAAAATAATCAAGTTGAAAAATTACTGTTTTTTGTTTTTATTTACATTTTACCTACTGTCCCAACTTTTATGTACTTGGGTTTGTATATACTTCACAGTATTGTATTTAATTAATAAGAAAATCTACTCCTGGACTGCCATGTCTTGCAGAACTTAGACCTAACATATGATTACATAAACATCTGCTTAAATATACAATCTTTAAGCAGATGCTGTTTGAAAAATACAGGATTAACATGTACCGAATGACCATGCTACCTCTGTGGGCTAAAATGAATGTAGGTCACTATTATGATACATTACATTTTGTCAAATTCAACCTTTAACTCTCACTCTTTACGGGAAATCTCCCTCCTGGACTGTTTACTTACAGAAAGTGCATGCAGTCACTGACCTGTTTCAGATGTACAAATTTCAAACATCTCACTCTTGCACTTTGAATGAGCAGTGATGAACTGCCTGCTCGTAAATGAAAGAAAGCTGACATATTGTAGGCCTGCAGCATTAATGTTCCAGATCATATGACAAGGTTTCAGTCAAATGGCTACTAAATAATGCATATTAATTTCTCCTCATGATCATGTGGATTGAATTTATGACCAGCTGCATATTTCCTATAAAACACCAAATCATTTATCGATTACAACCATCTTAGTATTAAAAGGTTCCATCTACCTATCACGCTGGAGGCATAGAGACTGTACGCATGTGCAAGTTGAGAATAATAAAGGTCCACAAAAGAAACAAATCCATACAGTAACAAAGCCAGAAACTAGGAAACACGACCGCGAAACCAGGAAACAAACAGAGAAAATGCAAGACAAACACTAAACCAAACATGGGGGTATAAATACACAGAGGGAAAACAAGCAACACCTGGGAAGAACAAGAGGGCAGAGCTACAGACAGATGACCAGGGAGGTGACCAAACCACAATAACAACAAAAGCACACGGAAAAAACAAACAAAAAAGAAACATCAAAAGAGAACTGAGAGAAGAGGCTACAAACTGGATATAAAACTAAAAGGGACTGGCAAGAAACCAGACAGAAAACTAACATGGACCTGCAAACACAAACTACATACAAATCAGAAAATATTGTTAAGGAATTCTAGAGTCACTCGGAGACCAGTTGATCAGGAGAGTTAAAAACCGGCAGGTCAAGGGACAAGAAAACCAACCAGTCAGAAGATGCGGCAATGAGAGCAGAGGAGGAGACAAGTAAACCTGCAGCAACGCCCACAGAGACAGACGGGCCTGCGGCAACGCCCACAGAGACAGGCGGGCCTGCGGTGATGCCCACAGAGACAGGCGGGCCTGCTGCAACATCCTAGGCAACAAGATGACCTGTATTGATATCCTCGGCAGCAGGAGGAACTCAATTCCTTCAATCTTTCCTAGCAAACTCACTGCGTCCTTATTTAGGTCTTGCATTCTGTCATTCTGAACGCATGTGCAAGTTGCTTTTATTACAAATCAAAAAAAGTCCAATACAAGAGAATAATGAAAGTCCAAAAGAAACAAATCCATAAAGAAACTAAACCAGGAAACATGACAGAGAAACCAGGAAACAAACAGAGAAAATGCAAGACAGACTAAACCAAACACAAAGGAAAAATATACAGAGGGAAAAACAAGCAACACCTGGGAAGAACGAGAGGGCGGAGCTACAGACAGATGAAGACAATTACAAGGGGGCAGGACCAGGGAGGAAACCAAACCACAGTAACAACAAAAGCACACGGAAAAACGTAAACAAAAAGCACAAGACTTAAACAGGGAAGACAAAACTGGACAAGATGCTGCACTACCATTTTAGTCAAAATGAGTTCCGCACAGATATATATATATTTTTTTTTACTTAAGAAAGCTCCTTTTTGAAAAAGTCTGTTTTATAAGGTTATATCTGCAGTCCAGTTAGTGAAGTTAATACATGTAGGGAAACCAATCAAAATTCTCTTTTAACCTTCAAATTCTCTTTAAGTCTTCAAGCTTAGCAATAGGCTATTTAGAGGGCTTAGTGGCTTGACTGTAATTTTTAACATCCTTGTCCCTATCAAATGCCTAGAGAAGAAAAGCTAGAAAATGATTTCAATAAAAACTAAATTATTTAATTTATATGTCCATCTTATTTTGATAACTTGCAGTACTCACATAAACTCATCAAAAGAGTATCAAAGTTTTAATTTGTTGTTTTTGATAAGATCATGTGTTCTATGTAATCAGAAAGACTATAGGCTTTGCAAAACGTTACCGCTGATGTTTATTGCGAATGAGACAGATGCACAAGGCAATGGCCTCCTCAGCAAGAGTCAATAAAATGAATGTCAAACTTTAGATAACTAATTGGATAAGAGAAGTAAGGCCTATTCAAATTTCAGCTGCATTATTACGTTTACATAGCGAAAGTTTATAACATTTAACATGGTGGGAACGAGGAACTGGTCTGGAGAGGAGATGAAGTTTATGCTTTGATCTTTAAAAGGTGGCAGTGGAATGGGCGTCCAGCTTGTGTGTCTCAGAACATGATGTTTTCCTCTCGCCTTTCTTTAATAAGTACATGTTAAGTACATTTTCCTGTACTTCACATGTACTTATTAAAGAAAATTTAAAGTAAAATTTTAAGTCATTAAAAACACGCCTACACTAAGTGGTACTCTAAATGATCATTTTGGATCTAATTACTTGTAGTTTGCATGTAAACAGAGATTTTCCATCAGATTGCTGAGTAGAGTGTGCAGATAAACACCTTAGTCTCCATTTATAATTGAAATGTATTCAATCGGATTGGCTAAAATCTTTGCGTGTAAACATAGCCATTGGGACTCAGTCTTTTCTCGGGGTAACGTGGATTCGGAAATTGTTGTCGATACCAGCCATGTCTGATGTCACCGTCTAAGGTAACTAAAAGCCATATTATTGAATATCAACAAAACCAGAATAAACAGAATAAAACAGTGACCCTCGTGCTGCATGTCTGATACACAGACATGCTGATGTGTTGCTGGGATACAGACAGAAGCAGCCGAAACTGCAAGACAATGAAAGTTTCAAACTCCTGTTTAAAACAAGCAATAACACCAATGAAGGACTAGAGGATGATTAGCTCATATCGTACAGCAAGAGATAAGCTATCGTCTCTGGCTTTACATCTACAGGGTTGACGAACAACGCATGTGCCTCTTATAGAGTGGACAGTGAGTGGACAGTGTTTTAAAAATTCCAGCAGCAATGCTGTGTCTGATCTACTCGTACCAGCACAACACACACTAACACAGTGCTGAGAATGAACCACCACAAAAATAGTACCTGCTCTGTGAGGGTCCGTAGCGGTCCTGACCACAGAAGAACAGGGTAAAAGGGGGCTAACAAAGTATGCAGAGAAACAGATGGACTACAGTCTGTAATTGTAGAATTACAAAGTGCACCTATATAGTAAGTGGAGCTGATAAAATGGACAATGAGTGTGAAACAAGGAGGTGGTCATAATGTTAGGCCTGATTGTTCATTCCATATATATCAATCTTTGTTCCATGGAGATATATGTTGATATATATACAATGAACTTTGATATACATTGAATGAACATTGATATATATGGAATGAACATTGATATATATATGGAATGAACATTGATATATATATATACAATGAACTTTGATATATATTGAATGAACTGATATATATATATTATATATATATATATATATATATATATATATATATATATACAATGAACATTTATATACATGGAATGAAATGATATATATAAATATGAACACTGATATATATTGAATGAACATTGATATATATTGAATGAACATTGATATATATGGATCGACCATTGAGATAAAAAAATGAATACTATAATATATAAAATGCTTTGTTCAGACAGAGAGGGACTTTTGGGGTTGTGTGTGTTGTAGCCTTGGCCCTCCCCCACCTGCTAAACAGACTGTTTACATTGTTATTTAATGTTGCTATGTTGTTGTTCTTCAGTTACAGTGTGTGTATATGTTTACTGTGTTAGTTTGTGTCCAGCTCAGAGTTAGTGAGAGTGTGTTTGTGTTTGGTGACCATCAGAAGAAAGAGTAGGGCTAGGAGTGACCTACCTGAAATTTCAGTTGCTTTTCAAGTGGCATTGTTTTCCATTGCTCTCAATAAAAGAGCATTTTTCAAACAGAAATTATGGCCTCATCTGACTCTTCTTCTGCACCATGTCAAATTATGTACATATTGAAGATTCACCCATCTGTAGCTTCACATCATATATCAGCCATTCTCAGATCACTCTGTCCAAGGGATCACTGTGTATACATACTGGTCACTTTATCAGAATCCCCTTCCTTTAAGCTCCACCTGGAGTTTGTTAATGCCCATTTATTGATGCACAGTTTTTGTTGGCCATCCTCAACCCTTCAACAGCAACTTTCATTCAATGTATATTAAAGTTCATTCCATATATATCAATGTTCATTCCATATATATCAATGTTTATTCCATAAATATACATTTTGATAAAATATATCCTATTTGGCTTGCCATTAAATATATACATACACACACACACACACACACACTATATATATATATATATATATATATATATATATATATATATATATATATATATACACACACACACACACACACACATATACACACACTACACTCTTCTAGGAAGCTTTCTACAAGATTTGAGTGTGTCTGTGGGGATTTTTTCCTTTTCATCCAGAAGAGCATTTGTGAGGTCAGACACTGATGTTGGACAAAAGGGCCTGACTCACAATCTCCATTCTAGTTCATCCCAAAGGTGGTTGATGGCGTTGAGGTCAGGGCTCTGTGCAGGCCAATCAAGTTCTTCGACACCAAACTCACCCAGCCATCCCTTTATGGGCCTTGCTTTGTGCACTGGGCTCAGTCATGATGGAGCAGAAAAAGGCCTTCCCCAAACTGTTCCCACAAAGTTGGAAGTATACACTTGTCCAAAATATCTTGGTCTGCTGAAGCAGTAAAGTTTCCCTTTACTGGAACTAAGGGTCCTAGGCCAACCCCTGAAAACCTACCTCATAGCATTATCCCTCCTCCACCAAACTTTACATTTGGCACAATGCAGTCAGGCAGGTAATGTTCTCCTTTCATGCGCCACACCCAGACTTGTCCATCAGATTGCCAGATAAAGATGCGTAATTCATCACTCCACAGAATTTGTTCCACTGCTCCCGAGTCCAGAGGCGGCATGCCTTGTGCTTGGTGACATAAGGTTTGCATGCAGCTGTCCGGCCATGGAAACCCATGCCGTGAAGCTCCTGGCACACAGTTTTTGTGCTGATGTTAATGCCAGGAGAGGTCTGCAGTATTGGGTTGCTGTGGGTCCTAAACACATCCACTTTTCAATAATATCTCTCACAATTGATTGTGGAATATCAAGGAGAGAAAAAGTTTTATGAACTGACTTGTTGCAAAGGTGGCATCCTATCACTGTTACAGGTTTCTCTACAAGTGAGTATTTCACATCAAAACACTCTGAATTACTGGAATTCTCCTGTAATATCACAAACTGCCACAGTGTTTATGTGAATGAAGGTAGGAAATTGTTAATCATGAACATTTTTTATAAAGTGTTTTTTTTTATATATACACAATTTGGTCACAACTACTTAATGCCCTTAAAACACAAAGTTGTAGTCAACATCCTGAGCAGCAAAAAGAACTTAAACAGGTCATGCCACTACACTGTTGTGTGGACACACTGGTGTATTGTACCTGTCAGGTATTTTTGAACACACACACACACACACACGCATATACTAATAACACATAATGGGAGCATGGATATATGCAAACATTTGTGATTAAAGCACACTGGTACAACACAACCAACACTAAACACAGCCCCATGCATTCATCCTCCCATGAACTCAAGCTTGGAAACAATGTTTGTCCAAATTCTGGCTTGTTCAGTCATCCTGATTGCATTTGGCAATATCCACACAATATGTGTAATTGCCCTTTAACTCACCCCACCCATCAAGCCACACACCATGCCATTATTTGCTACCTCCCCTCCCCATCCCCTTAGCTCACAGCACTCTAATCTGTTTAACTCATGTGTGCCCTGCCCACAAGATCTTTCTATGAAATCATCCTGTCCTACCCCTCTTAGCATCCTGATACCAGACTCATCGATTCCCGACGTTGCATATCAGTACAGAAAACAATGGTTCTAGGTAAGTT
The DNA here is from genome assembly GCF_904425465.1 of Colossoma macropomum. Taxonomy (NCBI): domain Eukaryota; kingdom Metazoa; phylum Chordata; class Actinopteri; order Characiformes; family Serrasalmidae; genus Colossoma; species Colossoma macropomum. The sequence goes on along the minus strand of NW_023494786.1, from coordinate 12,442,514 downwards.
TCCTAGATTTTATTTCTCACTTCTTGGTCAACAACCTGTTAAGCACACAGTCAAGCTAAAGCTGCTTAAAATGTTAATGATGCATTTTTGAAGCTTGTAGCTTGCATGCTTAATACGTTACATGCTTCATAATATGCTTATTTTGTTTAATGTGTTAGTCAAAAGAAAAAAGTATTTGAACATTAGATTTTTCTGAGTTCCTGAGATGAAACAGTGTTTAGGGCAGAGTGATAAATGGGAACAGATTGGGCGTGACCCACTGATAAAAAGGGAATGTCATTGATTTTGCAAAATTTCTGCTTAATTCATTGGTTGAGATGTAACCCGAGTTATTCAGAGTGGTTTGATGTAAAATGCTCAGTTCGAGAGAAACTTCCTAATTCAGACTTCTTTACAGTGGTGGTGATAGGAACCAGGGGTCGCAATTTCTACAACACAAATATACCCATTTTATTTACTATCCAGAATGATCAGTCACCCTACACACGTTTGAGTATTTATATATACAAGAGTTGATATATTTAAAATAGTGGAAAATCCTTTTTAGGCCAAAACCTTCTGTAAACCAAGGCATCGCTGGTATTAGGAAGGGTATTCTTAATCTTTTTATGCAATTTTTTTTTAGCTTTTGATTCAGAGCTCTGGTTCATATCGCCACCACTGTGAACAATTCTGACTTGTGAAGTTTCTCTTTGAATCAGACCACTCTGAATGATTTTATTCCACACCATAACAATATAATTATGCATAAAGTCAGAAAATTATTGGAATTCTCTTTTAAAAGCTGTTATCCTGACATCCTTTTAAGCTCATCCTTTTTCTACACTCTCAAAAAAAAGGTACTGGGGTTTAAAAAAAAGGTCACTGGGACGGTATACCGTAATCTATTGTAGTTTTATTTTTATCAGTTGTAATAACTCCACCCATCCTGCCTGACTCTAACCTTTTTATTTTACTGAACAGTTTTAAAACATTAGGCTATGAAAAGGTAAAAATACATAACTTTCCCATGCGAAAAAGGAAGAAAAATAGTTGGACCTTAAAACCGTTGTCGTACCTTTAAGGGTACATTTACTAACCCTAACCCAACTTCAGATTTTACTGTTTTTAAGGGGGCTTAGGTCTCTCTCGGTAGAGCTAACAGAGTTTTCTCCATGTTTATCTAGCCATGTATTTAGAGTCTTATGCCAATTCTGAAGCAAATGGTTAATGTAAATTGGAAATCAAAATAGACATTTTTTACCTTGTTTGTTCATGTTCCTGGTCATATTAAGCATGGTTCATGATATCATACCATTTAAAACACAAAATTCATGTTTTCTTGTAATCTTTTCTAGTAATGTAATTTAGTTTTTGCCCACATTTAAAATGTCTTCTGAGTTTGATTACATTTATATACAACAGCGACTTAACCCACCTTAGCCCACCTATTATTGAGTGAAAACACTGTTGGCTCCAAGACACTCCCTGATACCATGTTTCACTCAGAAAATTACAGTAGGGAAGGAAAATGCTTTTGATATCGGATTTATGTTGAATTTAAGCATTTGCAATTAGCAGATATAATGAAGAGGTAAAGCCTCTTATGTTAGTTCTAATTGTACAAATTTGAACCCAATGGAATGAAATGGAATGCTAGTTAAACAATTATGTACAGGAGGAGTCCTCAAATTTTTCAAATATTTGTTATTGATTTCATTTTGCTAATACAGTTTTTCCTTATTAACATTTTAAAGCCCCAGGGAACTGAAATCTGTGTTTTTTTTTTTTTACATTAATCTTGTTCTTGTCTGCACACAATGTACATATAGAAGGTATGTGCTGTGGATAAAGGCTGTCGCACACCGGACGCGTTGCACCGCGTTGTGCAGATAAATTGAACAGTGCTTGGAGTCATGGAGCGCCGGCATGCATCGGCGCACTGTGTCAGACCTGGTGTTCGTATCTCTGTTAAAAACATTGCTATTGAATTTTTGGATGCTATGCAACGTGAAACAGTGCGTCCAGTGTGAGGCGGCCTTAACTTTCCAGTGTCCCCTAAATCACTGGTGCATTTTGCCAAAATTATCCTTTCCAAGTAAACTAGACAGTCTTAATCTTGGGTCACGCTATGTAAGCAGTCTTATGTCAGAAGGCTGATGTGGGTTGTGCCCGTCCACTCAGCTTTAACAAAACCGCATCCTCCTTCAGTCTCTGTGTTTGAGTCAGAGAAACTTACTGAGTGAAAGCTAATGACCAAGCAAAAGCTAATCTAGCAAGCATAAGAGACAGCAAGGAAGTTCATCTGTTGGTTTGCTTGTCATTTATTTGTTCATTTGTCTGTGTCCATTGTTTTTTTCATTTGTTTCTTTGCTCATCTGTTAATTCGTCCGTTTATTTAACTGGCCATGCCAGCATTCCCCAGATGCACAGCAGTAAAGTGAAAAAGAACCCATGGAGAAACCTCAGGGCCTTCTAGGCCTTCAAATAATGTCTAATGATTTATTTGAACTGAAAAAAAAACACGTCTGTAATTTTTAGTTCCTTTTTATTCAATAGAATCATGCTTATATTCAAACTCTGCAGGTATTACAGTACTAGGTAGATGTTTTGTTCTGATTTCATGTTTTGACAGTTCTTGGTTACAGTTGTTAGGTTGTTACAAATTGAAAACAGCGGCGGCAGTAATATACCAGAGCTCTGTACTGAAATACTCACTGTATAGCTGCTACAAATTAAAATACAGGCTACAATGTTTGTTATGAGCTTCAGGTAAAACATGAGGTGTCTTTTAGAACTTTACATGTCTGTGTTTAATCTGGAACTGCCAAAAAATGTTCATATGAATCGCTGTGAGCTTACCACTAACAAACTATGACAATCCACCAGGGATGCTAGCAGAAGTTAGCATTATCATAAAGGTGGTTTTTGCCCTCACATTTTACCGCGTTTTGATATTTATGGCCTGAATTGAAGGCCTAGCTTTAATAGTCACAGTTTGCTATTGATAAGAACCTTAACTTCTTTAAGATGTTGCCATTTGAAACATAGATAATGTTTTTAGTTAGCCATAAACACAGTGGGGCTACAGCACCAGCTGCATATGTAGCCCATTTCACTCATTCCTCCATGTTTAGCTCTGTTTCACTAGCATTGCTGGCTGGGAGAGCTGGAGAGCTTTTCATTCAAACTTTGCTGGAGATTTAATACAACACATCATTCTAGTACAAACATTTTGATATTCTACACCAGGGGTGTCCAATCTTATCCGCAGAGGGCTGGTGTGGCTGCACTCCAACAAAGCAGGTCACCTAATGATACTTTTGAAGACTAAGACCAACTGATTAAACAAGTGGAGTCAGGTGTGCTCCGGCTTGCTTGGAGTGAAAACCCGCAGCCACACCGGCCCTTTACAGATAAGATTGGACACTCTTGTTCCACACAGTGTTCCCTGGGACTTTTAAGTTTTATTTTCACAATTTATGTTTTTCATAATCATTCAAAATTCCATGTCATTACAAACAGGAGATCCACATGCAGAGCTTAACTGCAGGCATCTCTGGATCTCATTTACCATTCATAAAAGCTGTGTTCTCTCACACAGGGCTTCTCCAGAACCCTGGGAGCATTCACGTCCCCATTCTTTTCCTGTCTCTGTTGTTTGGTAAGGGTCTCTTGTGACTGAAATTGCTACACAATGACATGAATACTCAGCTCCTATATCATTCATGCTGACTCCTTTAGGGTGGCTTGCTTACAGTGATTTTATAATATACGAAAAAACAGGCCTGATTTACTAATACCCCAAATAAAGACCCCAATTTATTACAATCCCACCATTTACATACTCACTGTAAGATATTCTCTTGCATTCTAAACCTTTAGGCTACATTTTAAAAAGCTTGCAACTGTGATGCTGTCAGTGGCCAGGACGCATCACCAAGACTGTCTAAGACATTACACCTCTTTGGAGAGAGACATTCTAGAGATAAATGTGTACACTTACCTTGACCCAAGAGAAATGGTGGCACAGGGGTCTCTGTCCTTTTATAGGAGCTGGGTGATGTCACTGCTATCTTGTACAGGGGGGAGAAAAGGCAAATTAAAACCCGTAAAGAGAAAAAGTCCATTAAAACCATAGCTGAATGTGAATATACTTGCGGTATAAAAATGAGAAATGTAAATATTGTTAATGTTGCTTATGCATATTTTATTGGTTGACGGTGAGCCAATGTTGTATTGTCACCACTGTGATCTGCATTGGTGTGTCCCAGCCTCAAATAGGGTGGGGCTTGGACTTTAAAGCCTGACTACAGGAGTAAAAAGAGTAGGCTGAGGGAGTCGTAGTGAGTAGTCTGGTTGGCCTTGTGGCTTCAGTTGCTTAGTTGCTTCAGACTGATGTTTAGACTGTGAGCACGAGTGGCTGCTGGATGTTAGCTGAGGAGCTAATTGAGTCACCTTAAAAACTATTTTTATTTTTAAACCTCGAACACTGCTGTAAATATGTAAATATCCTTTTGCTGGGTAATTGACACTTAATAAATGATTGAGAGCACTTGAACGTATCTGGATGTGTGTGCAACATGACTTGAAGGGGAACCCAAGGCTTCTTTCCTGCTCGTAGCCTCACGCTACTGGTGACATCGTGTCCCACTACATATGGTGATGACGGTGCACTACAACAGCAACACTTACAGTTTCTGCATATTCACCACTGTCCAGTTTTTAAGTTTTGCTTTATTGTTTTTCCTAGAGCTTGATTCTCACATGATTTCACCACTGACACTTTGGGTCATGCATTAGCATTTTTTCTTATTTTTCTTTTTTCTTTTTGCCAGTAATGTTTCAGTGAGCAAGTATGATCACTGGAGTGAACCACTACAGGGACTACATTATTTTTGTACATATTTTATACAAAATCATTTTTAAACTAAAACACAAAATGCTAAACTCTAAACACTAAAAATACAGTAACAGTAGCCATGCTTGAGCACAGAGACATGCTTCTCTTTCGGTTCACGTATGTAACGGCCAAACGATTTCCTATTATAATCCGAAAATGAAAAACAGGAAAACAGTTCTATCTTTGATTTTGTGCTTTCAATGTAAGAGTGAAAGAATGAAAAAGATGAAATCAGACACTTTTTTAATTATGGATGTGACCTAAATCTACATTTTAACAGGTTTTTTCATGCACTGAATCGAACATGTAAAAATGAGAACACGGCTTGTTTTTTTTTTTACCACAAACAACAGAAATAAGAAATTAGGCTGAATCTCCTTCACCCCTTCGTCTCTACTAGACTGACACATGGTTGATTATTTAAATTGTGATATATCAGATGCATACCATTGGTCAAGCTGCGTGATCACGTGTTTTACCTCGGGACCCTCCAGTTACAATAAAAGACCACCAGATTCAACATGCTGGAGCTGCGTTTCTTTGGCAGGGAAAATAATGTGTGGATAGTAGTCTATGGAACGGCTAATATACAACTCTATGCTATGATATTTAAAATGCTAGTCGAACATAAGTCTGAGTCGTTTCATCGTCCTAAATCCTGTTGTTTTTTAGTTTGGTTTTGGTTTCATTATAGTTTCAGAATTGACTGCTCCAGTGACTGGAGATAAGAGATAAACACACAAATAAGCAGAACTTATCATGGAAGATAGTGTTTCTTTCTATAATATCAGAAAATATAAACATGAGCCAAATTAGATACCAAAATCAATTTATTTTTCAAGGCTTTTGGAGAGCCCCCCATCCAGGCAGGGACCTAGTTAGTCAGGTCCACCATTACACATAGTCAGACACCCCTGTTAATGCCAACCCAATATAGCTGATGGTCATAGCAGCAAACATTTCCACTAAAACAACTCAAATTATTCTGAAATCACTGGTAACATTTCCAAACTTAGTTTTTTATTTATTTTTTAAATCAAAGCAGTATTTAAATTCTGCAGTTGGATCATTCCATGCTAACTCATTCATAGCCTAGCAGATTATTAGTGGGACATGAATCAAGCAAAAAACTGTTTAATTCCTGAATCCAACTCCTTAGATTTAGTTAAAGATTTGATCTTATTTTTTTAGTTTGCCTTATTACATTCTAAATCAAACTTTAAATATATTAAATTACAGAATGACTGAATGCGCAGAGAAAACAAAATTATCTAACAACTCAAGAACGACTAATTTAATTGAGATTATCCATTGTTATGAATAATATTACACCATCTTTTATTATTTCTTCTTTATTTATGTGTGTAAATATATAACAGTATTATTAAAACCATGAAAATGTTCTGGGAGGGGGAAATATGTTACATAAATGTGTAAACAACAGATACGTCTGTACATATTTATTTATGCCTACACACAAATAAATATGATATGAAATACTTGTCTAATAAAATCTGTAATCCTTAAAACGAGTATACACCATTTTGAAACGATACTGTATATTAGACTACTCTTAGATGTTTATTTAAATTGTGTTATTTCTGCTTTGTATAGACAGCAGTCCTGTTAGTAATATTAATATTTATTTGATCTTTTTTGATTTTGTCTTGTGCTTTTAGGCTGCACGATATCACAACTGAGAGCATGTTGTATCTATACAGTGAAACCTACTTTATCAGTCTCTATTGTTTAAAAACAAATGCTCATTTGAAGAGAAAACAACAATCTGGCAACCCTAGAGGTGTGAACTGAACGTGGGTAATTTGAATAATCTGAATACTCTGGCAAGAAAAATCAAATGAGGGACCTGAGTAGCGCAAGTCAGATTATGGATAACAGGATAACTGTGTTCTTAAACCTGGCATCTGGTTCAGTGTTCTCACTTAACCCAGCCTCTGGTTTAGCCTAACACACACTCTCAGGTCAAAATAATCCACTCTGTGTTGGTTTAGTAAGGCCGAAAGAGAGAAGAAAAATTCAGTCTTGTTCCTTTGTCTTTGGCATAATCAAACAATACTAGTTTTGCAGGACTAGCAGGGCGCATACTCTGTCTTCTGCAACCTTTGGTAAATAACACCGGGGTGAAGCAGACATTTTAAAAGTGAGGGGGACACGATTGTCAGTACATGACACCCCTAAAACCCCACACTTGTAGGATCAGTATTACTTTTACAAGGCCTGTAGCAGTATGTGCATTTTTACAATCAAGCCAATTTGATTGCTCGGGCAGCGATATAATAGTTAACCAGTTCACATGTGGTCCAAAATTAGCCTTTCAAAGTTTTTAGCTAGACACATGATCTGCTTAAAGAACACAAAAGGTTATGCTCCAAAGAACTGACCACTGGTGGGGTAGTTACTCAAAAAATATCCTTTTCTCAAACTGTAACTTAATGGGAGCCCTTATTATTTCCAAGGAAACGTAATCTCACAGTTCTAATTACCTCACATCTATATTACTTTCTATCACTATCACCAAACAAATCTCTACTCATCTTCAACAGCCAATCTTACATCATTTAAAAGGCATCTCATCATCTCATAAGTTAAATCCAGTGCGAGACAGTGTAAGTAAAATACCGTCAACTGGCTGCTGGGTAGGAAAAAGGGCTACTTAAGTGACTGTTTAAACAGAGAATGCAGTATTAACTACCATTTGTCATAAGCTCACTTAAATAACAAATAACTGGGTTACTCTGCCAGTTTACTACTATGTCATTTAGTTTAATTTACTCTTTAAGCGTTTCAGATGAAAACATTAAAAAGCATTTTTTTCTTGTTGATATTCAAATACTTTGCATATATGAATTTGAACATTAGTATAACAAATACTCTATAAAATACATCCCTATAAAGCGTAAATCTGGCTATGCTAAGTGTTCTTTTTTCTTTTGTTTCCTGCAGCTCGCTCTCTGGAAACTTTCTGACGGCAACCCACAGCGTAATATTTCAAGCAAGAACACACAATAGCCTCAGCTTTAGTTACCTGACGCTGTGCAGCATGAGAAGCCAATCTTCTTCTATTGGACAAATGGCAATTGGAAGGCTAATTTAGCGCACATTACTGCTACCTACTGAGGGCTAGCTACACTCCTCACGCATGCGCATTTCAATAAAGTCATCAGTTAGCCAGTGAGCAAAAATGCCTCTTGCAGGCCGCCCTGCTAGTCCAGCAAAAACAAGCTATTCTTCATTTTTCCCATTTTTGATTCAGTGCATAAATAAACCTGTTCAAATTTATGAGCTGATCAATAATCAAAAAGTGTCTGATTTCCAGAGGTGGACGAAGTACACAAATCATGTACTTGAGTTAAAGTAGAGATACCCAAGGTAAAATATTACTCCAGTAAAAGTAGAAGTTCCTCCCTTTAGACCTCCACTTGAGTAAAAGTACAAAAGTATTTGCCTTCAAATGTACTTAAGTATCAAAAGTAAAAATACTAAAAGATTAATTATGACTTTAATGTCCTGTTATCATTTTTGTAACAAGACTCATTAACTCATTAGCTTCATTAACTCATTTTAGGTGAAAATACTCCAGTGTCACTCTCGGTAAACCAATCTTTTAATAGAATGTCATTAATTAGTCTAACGCTGATGTCTATTAAAATGATCATAAGCACAAAACACTGAAGGCAAACAGTTTCTGTTAGGTAGAACCAAGTGGCTCTGAAATAACCTTTTTCAAACAAACAAAGTTTCAGTTTAAGATTTATTTGCAACTTAGTTACAAGTTTAAGTTTAATAAAAACTTGCTTTAAACTCAGGTTCACAAATGTGTTTTCCTTTACTATACTGCATCTGTAGGTCTCTGTTCATGAACATAAACTAGCAAAAACAAATTTACTATAAAATGAAATTGTATAAATTCAGAAAAAAGACACGTCAGTCACAACTGCACATGCATATTTCATCATTTATGTTGGAATAGACACTCTCAAAATGTTACGCTGCTGCACTGACATTGTGCCGTATGCTTGCACTGGGTCAGTATCTCAACAGGTCAAGACAAGCTCAAAACAAAGTGCGTGCTGTATCCTGATTGGTGTTCTTGCTTCACGCTTCTTTCGTTTTGATATTACGTTTTTATGCACACATAAGCCAAAAGGAACAACAGATTTCGCATAATGTAGTGGAGTAAACAATGAGATATTTGACTTTGAAATGTAGTGGAGTGAAAGTAAAAAGCCGCCCAAAATGGAAATACTTCAGTAAAGTACAGATACAGAAAAAAACTACTTAAGTACAGTAACGAATTACATTTACTTCATTACTGTCCACCACTGCTGATTTCGCATTTTTCATTCTGACATTGAAAGGGCAAAATCAAAGATACAACTGTTTTCCTGTTTTACAGTTTATTCGAATATAATCAGAAATCCTTTGGTCATTTTCCCTGTATTTTGTGAGTTTGTACTGGTCCTGACTTTGGCCTGTCTTTATAAGAATATGGATTTTGTCTGTGTTCTGCCTGTGTTTGAACCCTTGCCTCAGACTAGATTCTAGAATTTGATCTAACAAAACTCATTTGCACATGCATCCCATATGCATTTGCATAAAATCCCACCAAATAATGTGGAATATATCAGGCTTACAAGCCATACTGAAACAAAGCTATTTTCATTAAATTGTTTCAGATAATTACAATCTTCCTTTTCTCCAAAGTCATATTTAGGTAGTAATTCAAAGAATCTGCATTAAAATTAAGTTAAACATTTTCAAACAGTTATTTAGATCTACTTAGTCTGCTAGCAAATGTTTCCATTTAATTCATGCAACAATGCAACGGTGCTCCAAATAGTTTTTAGTCATGTTTGCCCCAACAGGTTCTAAATAGCTTCTTAAACATTGAATCTAGCCACTTACCCAGTCAACTGAGCTGAAATGACATTCAGAATAATAGAGTAACAGTTCACTTTAAATAAATAAGTGGTTCATTTATTGGAGGGTGCAGGGATGGATTACTGACTGGGCAAGTCCTTGCTTTGAAAATTCTCAAAGAATTCTCAAATTATCTCAAAGAATTAATTAGAAAAAAATGTCTTCATGTCAATCATCATGCTTGTTGTATTTAAACTCTGCAAGTATTGTAGTACTAATACTCTTATTTCATTGTTAATTTTCATTTGGAGACAAAACAGTTTAAATCTTGAAATGCCTTAGACAAAACTGTCCAATCAGCCAATCAGGATGTTTTCCCACATGGTATCTAAGTGATAGCGCCAAGTGAGCTCTCCCTTCAGGAGCTGAACTGAAGGCCTTACATGTTAGTTACCAAAATTGGTAATTGACAATGAAATCAATCAATCAGGTTTTAATCTACATGGATGGGACCAATTTTGTGAGAAAAAATGTCACTCTAGGTCTTCTAGAAGTTCTAGATACATCACTGACTGTGAATACAAGCCATAATCTAAACAGGTTTCAGTCAGGTGTTAAAAATAGAAAACAGCTATAGCTCTAAACTGGGACTCTTTACAGAAAGAGCCATTAAAACTGCTACATGCAAAGTAAAATATATGTTAATTCATGTTATAAGCTTCAAAAAAAGCATAAAGAATGTCTTTTCCTAGCTTTGAATGCCTTTTATCTAAAACGGCCAAATAGAGCTAACATATAATTAGAAATCCCGTGGGGCACTAGCAGAAATTAGCACTGTCACACAGGTGTTTTTTCCCTGTTTTAAGGCCCAAACTCAAGGCCTAGTTCTAATAGTCACAGTCGTGAGCTAATTCAGCTGAATTCCCAGTTTCTGCTGCTGATATCTCTTACTTTTTAAGACGTGGGTGATCTCTTTGCTGCTCGAATGTATTATGTCTCCCTCCCTCTGGGGAGACTTGACTTGGACTCTCCCAGGCTCCACCCACTCTCCCCTTCTTTCACACACCTGCAGCTCATTTCTAGGATATTAAGACTCCCATATCTACCCCTTTCTTTTTGAGTTTTGGCAAAGTCTCTATGTTTCTACCTGAGTTACTGAGTCTTGTTTCCCTGGTTTTGAACTTTGCTGTGTCTTTTTTTTTTGGAAAATGGATCTGCCTTTGCTTTTGCCTGCTTGTGTGTTGACCCCTGCCTGTTATATGGACAAAGAGTATTGGACTGCCCCAACAAAAACACTTTGCATCTGGAACCTGCTTCAGCCGCTAAAAATGATTAGTCAAATATCTCAAGTTCAAAACATTTTAAGGTTAGTATTTTAAGTTAATATTTCAGCTCAGAGTTGTAAGGACCTGATGGGGTGAACTTTAAATGTTAATAACTAAAAAAACTACTTAGATCACAGCTTTAAAATTGTATGTGCCTGAATAAATTAAAGTTTTGTCTTAAATTCTTTCACGAAAATCCATGATGACCTTAGATGAGTTGGTACAGAATGACTCAACAGGCACTGCTAATTGTACTGAGTGGCATTTTCCATCATGCAGTCATATGCAAAAGTTTAGGTGGCCCTGGTAAAACAAAATTTTTTGTTGATTTTCTAAATGAAAATAAGTTACACCTTCTACAGGGAACACACTTCTGTACACTTTCATTCACAATTACTGTTTATTTGCTTAATTTAACATATTGGGGGAAAAATAAAACAATAGTACGCGAAAGTTATTTTATAGCATATTTTATATTTTGTTTTATTTTTTCCAAATTTTGAACTATTTATTTGTTGCGGAGCATTTAATCATTTTCGCTTAGAAAATTAACAATACATGACTGACTGGGAGGTGTTAAACATTTTGCATACAACATATGTTATACAGTTACGACCACAGGGCAGATCTGCCAACCTTTACGCAGGTACGCATTTATGATTTGGCACTCTAAACTATGCAAAGAGCTGGTGGTGCCTGTGAGTTCAATGTGCAAGATGCCGCAGCGTCTAGCCTTCTGAAGAACAACAAAAGAATAGTAGAGTAGAGTTCGAACAATTATAGCACTGGGTTCATTTCCCAGAGGTTATGCATAATGTCAATTGTTTCAAGAGACTGCAAATCAACAGCAACAAAAAATGTTTTTTATCCCTCTCGTTCACCCTCCTTACTCAGTCTGGCTGGTTCCACAAGGGAGGATGGTGCTTTTAAGTCCTTCACAAAAGTAAACAGGCTTCATTAACAGTAGGCATTTTCAGCCGCAAGAACCAGAAATACTGCTTATTTTCCACACACGTTTCACTCACAGGTTTCTCCTTTTCGAATTTTTTGATGTTCGCAACAAGGTCTGCGACACCCTAGCTGACTCAAAGTTTATCTCTTTTATGTCATTTTTTTGGCCTTTACAGTTAAAATATACATGATGTAAGATGAGGACACTGATGGAGAGAGAGCAGCAGACCCTGTTGAATAACACAAGTTGATGAAATGGTGGCGAATGGGGAAATGACCGTCTGCTAAGCGAAGTGTGTTTTTTTTGTTTGTTTGTTTTTTTAAATGCTACCGTTGTGCTATGCAAAATATTTTACCAAGGTTGGCAGCTCTGCAAAGTGGGAGAAGCTCTTGATCGATACATTTCTCTCTGAAAAGATCTATAGTCCAAACTCCCAGCATTAACATCCAGCACTCATTCTTTCTCATGTTTCTGATGTAGACCAAGATTGTTTCATTGTTGTTATGTAATAAGCAATATGAGAAGATAGAAAAGTATAGATTGTTATTTCTTTATGGAAGCAGAACAAATGTAAAAATGTGGGCTTATATACAAAAAATGTTCATTTTATTCCCAGCGATGCACTTTGGAAAGAAGCAGGGGGATTTTGGCATATTCACATCATGCTCCTTGAAAGATGGAAGACTCAGGTTTGATTGCTCCTATCCACCATGTGATGACAGCACACCTTTTCTGTGTGACTTTACAAATGAAGATGGAGACTTGCTTGGCAGCTCAACTCAGCTTGTCTTCAGAAATGACACGTTCTTCGAAGATAAAAACAGAATGTGCCAGCTGTATGTCAGTGTAAACTGGTCCACTTTGGTTAAGCCCACCAACTATACATGTACGCTGACTCGGCGAAAAAGAAAAGAGGTGAAGAACATAACTGTGGAGTATAAGGAAGGAAAAGGTAAGTGTTGAATTTTTGAAGCTTTTTAAAGTCTATAGCTTCTAAAAAATGCTTGGTATGTGGTAAGATAAAATCTTAAAATTCTCATAATGTTCTGGTTACAAAAGAACAATGAAACAGTGACATCTTGCTATATCTAGGTCAGAAACGAGAAGGCCCTTGATTGGAGGGGTTGACTAGGGAGTTTTTATTGAATTCCCAAGCATCAGGATTAGTTTACTGAAATTACTGGACCGATAACAGGACCGTTCATTAAGTGGTCTAAAAAATGTCTGTCATTTTATTCCTAGGGATACCAAAACTGTGTCCTTCAGCTGCAATGCTGCTCCACGAAGCACCAGGACTTCTGTGGCTGATGGCCCTACCAACTATGCTAAAGATTCTCTTCTAACCAGAAGTTTACCCTTTTTTTACATTTCTCCTGTTTTCTAAAACTGTTGTTGGTTATGAGGTATCAGTTTGCTTTATTTGGTTTAATGAGATGTTTTATTTCTGGCACCCTTCCAAATACCTTTTCTTGTCAAAGATGTAGTGCCTTTCCATAGTTTTGTATTCCTAAAATGCTCTCCAGCTGAGATCTCTTCAGATGTTTTTTATTTTTCCTGTGGAACCATTTTTCTCACTAAACTTCTTAATTCTTGCACTTTTATTGGAGATTTGACATTTCAATCATGTTCATATTTCTTGTAGCCATTTCATCTTCATTCATTCATTTGTTTCTCTGACATTCTCAAACCTGATAGATGAGTAAGTGTATTTGTGACTTTGTCACCTGGTATTTATCACAGCAAAGAAACAAGGACTTGCTAAGAGATGTTTGACCTAAAAAAGTAAAGTTCACTCCTTTAGCTTATGTTTATTAAAGATGTCAGAAGTTCCAAAACCTTTGAACAATGGAAAAGTATCACTGGTGTTGCACTGAATAAGTTAATGGTTTACGTAGGACCTTTTTGTGAGAAAAGCATGTTTTGTGAAATGGTGAAAGAGTTTTCACCATTTGCAGTTCATCCCAAAGCTGTTTGGTGGGGTTGAGGTCAGGATTCAGGCTGCTGGAGTTCTTCCACTCCAAACTCATCAAACCATGTCTTAATGGAGCTAACTTTGTGCACAGGGGCTCAGTCATGCTCAAACAGGAAAGGGTCTTCCCCAAACTGCTGCCACAAAGTTGGAAGCATATAATTGTCTAACATGTCTTTGTGCGCTGTAGAATTAACATTAACCTTCACTGGAACTAAGAGGCCCAAACCCTGAAAAACAGCCCCAGATCATTATCCCACCTCCACCAAACTTTACTGTTGGCTCTATGCATTCTGGTAGGCAGTATTTTTCAGGCATCCACCAAACCCAGATTCATCTATCAGACTGCCAGATAGTGTACACCAGATAGTATACACTGTTGTAATGGACAGGTAATACAGACGTCTCTGTAGATGTAGTGTTGACACCACAATATGCAGTGCCCACATATGGCATAATGTTGTAAATCTCCACTTCTCTACTTTAAAGCTTAACTATATGTGGTTTGGGGATTTGGAGACCTCTCTGGTGGAAATGTGTAATTGCAGAAGAATATTTTGTAACGTTAGTTCTTCGGACCCCTTTCCGAAGCGGATGAATCTGATGATTGTGAGTGTGTTGAAAGAGTATTCAAAGAGAACTTAAACTTGAAAGAGAACTTAAAAGAGTCAAAGCATGGTGAAGGACCTGTCCTCCGATGACATAAGTGAACTATCTACTATTGTTATCACATCTTCAGCAGTATAACGGTGATTTGCATCACCAGCGTAAGGTTCATTCTTAATGACTTAACCGACTTTTGCACAACTAATGTCCATATATATATATATATATATATATATATATATATATATATATATATAACAGCAGTACTAAAATATGTGATGCACTTCTGTGTTCAGGAAATGAATGTATTCTTTTACATTACAGTATTTAAGCATTTATAAACTGATTGTGCTCAAATGCTCCATCTTGGCCCATTCATTTTAGACTCGCTCGGGAGCGCCCTCTAGCATTTGAGAAACCCAGAAGACATTACAGAGTGGTAATTCTCCTCTCTACTACAGATGCGGGGTGGGTTTAAATCATATTTCTGAGATGTATTATTGCATGATATTAATAGAAACACAGAGGAACATGTCATTTGATGCGCCGGCGCTTTCATCGACCGCTAGAGTGATAAAAAGGAAACTGTATTTTCTCTAATATTTAACTTGGCCAGAGGCGTGTAAACAGGATCTAAATCCAAACTGCGCCCTGAGTAAACAGTCAGCAGGTTATAAGGCTTGTGTGTCGAAGCATTCAGCTTGGCTGGTTTAGCTCAGCGGTTACTTTTAGTGATTTGTTCAGTAAAAATCCTGTATTCCTCTCTGTCAGGGATCGAACTGCAGTCCAGTATTTTACACGTGTTTTTAATTCTCAAAGACTCTGGAGAAACCTTAATAACATTTCCACAGGTTTACTATTAAAACAGTCGTGTTATTTGCTTTACTAGGGCTAATTCTGTAGATCGTCATCAGTTAACATCTATAAACATTTATAATGGTTACAGACGTTGTTGGTCAGTCATTGGTCCTTTTCTGACATGTTTACTGTCAGGTCGAGGCAGTACAGGTTTAGTTGTACTGTCTTCCATTGTTGGTTTTATTTAATTCATAACTGGTTTATTCATGTTTGTGAATTCATGTTATTCATGTTTGAGAATAAAACCCTCTGTTGTCTCTGTACTTGTTGAAATAAACAGTCATTCAGCTTGTCTGTCCAAAATATTCCTCTTACTGCAGGAACATTCGTGTTTCGTAGGAAATATAAAGGCATTTTCTCTGAAGCTGGAAACTATCGCCTCCTACTGGCGACAGCACGAATTTTCACAATACTACTGACTCGTGAATGAATCGGTTCTTTCCTGAACGGTTGTTTTTCATGAATCGGTCATCCGATTCAGCTGAATCAAAATTTTTCGTTGCGTCTACGCAACTTGTACTTCCGGAATCACTCGCTGAACCGAAACTCTTTTCACCGTCCATATCTGGTTCTCTTGCTTTATTTGCTCAAGTGAAGTGTATATATATATAGGTTTGTGGTCGCTTATTTCAGTATTAAAGTCATTTCTTTGAAGATACGTGTATAAAATGATGATTGACAGTTATTCATTGTATTTTTGAAACAACAAAGCCTACCAATTATTATCTCCATATATTTTTTCTCATGTCCTAACTTTATATTGTTCCCAAAATACTTTAAACTGTGAATAAAGTGTTGCTTTAACCAAAGTTTTGGTGTCTAGTTTATAACACTTCAAACTACACTGTGTATGAGTTATTAAAACTATTATTATGACAAGTGATTCTAAACGTTTGAGCTGTAGTGTATATTTTGTAAAATACAACGTTACGTAATATTTAGACTAGAACGTTTTTATTATTATATTATAGTCATAGTCAAACTTAGCTTTGTAACTGTAAACAGTGTTGAGGTTATTCTCTGTTCCTTTCTTCTCTAAAACATATTCAGTATCACCACCTACAGTCACATTTCATTCAGACCACCCTCAGCTAGGTTAGCCTCGGTGAGCTAACTGGGTATACAGACATTGTAATGCATGTAATACTACCTTTATTTCTGTGTAGCTTTTTATCTTGCTAACTTGCCCACAAGCAGAGTAAAGTAACATCAAGTAGAATGAGTTTGAAGATAACAATTTGAAAGTTATAGTTCTGAAATATTAAATATTTTTAATATGTATGGTTTGTGGCACGTTCCTTGAGAATGACGCTATTACCTAAGATTAGGACTTTTATGTCCATCTCCAATCTATCCTAACAGACATGGTGGCAGCCTGTGGTACAGGAGTTGTAACTGGGTTTTACATAATCGTATGACTGGGTGAAAGGTGACCGTTTGGGCACCTTCAAGGCCTTGGGCCTGACTGAGACAGACTCCTACTGACGTCATTAGGATGCACACATTGGACAATGGCTGTGTTTGAAATAGTCTACTACACACTGCTTGTGTACTGATCGATCCCAAAAGTAGTAAGTATGCAGTATGTGACCAACATGAATTTTCTAGTATGCCGAAAATACCCAGATTAGACATACTGCTCTGGCAAAATAATCCAGCAAAGATATCTCCATGATATTCTGCATCCCAAAATGCAACATGGTCATTTCAGGAGAACGTGACAACTGACGTAACCACTTGGATATCTTTAATAGCCCTGGATTCAGCCTTTCTGTACATTAAAGTGGCAAAAAGAAAGAAATTTGTATGCACTCAGTGCTAGCCCATCACTGAAGCCGCATCTGTCTATGCTGGTGTTGAGGTTGATTTGCTGACTATGTGTATTTAATAAAAAGTGTAATTACAGTAATACTGTAAATATAACATGATTAAAACATTAACTTAATTAAGTTAAGCCACTCAACAATCAAGCTCCCATGCAAAGTCACGCTGATTATTATTCAGTCAAACTAGCTCATATTACCCCAATTATAAGTGTAATGGATGAAAACAGGTGTTTTTGGAAATCACACTATACTTATAAACTTACAGCCCATCTCTCAACAAGAATATAAACAAACTTAAAAGCAGCTAGCACCGGTTGCTAAGCAGTGATTGGAGGGCTGAGGAAAATGGGGTGAGTGTTGAGAGTTTGATGAGCTCAGTGCCTGATGTTGGCAGGCTAGTTGCCCCATCCTGGAGTACAGCACACGGCTTGGGTTATATACTGGTGACTGTACTGTATAGGCTACCACTGATGAAGAGTAGTAGTAGTGTGAGTAGTGTTAAACAGAAACAGACATCAGCCTATCATGGAGTTACAGCAATATTAAGATGAGTCTCCCATAAGGAGAAAATATATATATTTATGAAATATATTTTTGCAATATATGAAAATGGCCAAAAATGTATTTCTTAAATATATATTTAAAATGCATGTATTTGTATTTGTTATTATATTTTTCAAGTGTATGTAATTTTAATAAAGGTTAAAGATGTAACTAAATATACATGAACTGAATGAACGGTACTGACTTCTGTGTTTTGCATTGTACTTTGCATTACATATGAAGTAAGACACTCACACAAAATGTATGCCAAATAAACAAGATATCAAATCATCAAACTACATTTTCACAGTGTATCAATCTCTACAACACTTGCTTTTGTCCTGTTAAAGGTCCATTTACCAACATTTACAATTAAGAGTACAAATTCATTTCAAAAGACACAAATCCAAATTTCCAACGACGGAGCAGTGGTGGTGAAGTGACGGTGGCTAATAAAATTGGCTGTGAAGTGGCCGCACAAAGGCGGTCGCTAATAAAAGTGGTCGCAAAGTGGCCGCTTCCTGCTTCCACTTCTGCCCATCACCTGGCACACAGAGATCCAACTCCTACTGGAGTAGCAGGCGGTATACAGTATACACCATGATGTAGTATGCAGTACACAGTATGCTATTTTGAACACAGCCAGTATCCTTTTTGTCTGAATCTCATCAATGACACTGTGTTCAGTTATGTTTCTGAACCAATCCACTATTTCCTGTATGGCACTAATATCCCTTTAGAAGACAATCAAATGCGACTGTAATCAGTCACAGGTCAGCTGTTAAACCATGAGGATATCGACCCATCACTAAAACACAAAGTAGCCTACATTACAAAACCATCAGTAACCAACAAGAACACTTCTGTATTTTGTCAGCAGGGCAGTCGTAGTGCATATTTATAGGTAGCGCGGTACATAAAACTAGGCAGGGTATTTTGATAGCCTGAATGACCTCATCAGAAAACGCTACCAGCAGTAAACATAAATGTAGGATATTCTGATAGTCTAAATCATCTTATCAGAGGTAAAACATTAGGGTAGTTCTGTATAATACACTCTAAGTAAGGCTAAACTAACAATAAAAACGCACTAAAACGTTAGAAAAAGTCACACTACCCACGTGCGCATGCGCAACCTTTCCAAAACAGACTCACTTCACTTGTGAATCAGTGAATCGTCGCATCGGATATTCGATTCATTAAACAGGCCGTTGCGAAGGAATCGGTTCGATGAACTGAATCGAACTTCCTTAGACGAAGCCGTAACCCTCGCAGCGGATTCCGCGCATGTAAACAATACAATACAGGCATATTAAACAGCGAGCGGTACGTTTTTGAATTATTTTTTTAAGACTACACAATATCGCTATAATACAGTGAATGAATAGTGTATCAATGTAGGCTGTTGTTCTGCTCATGTTAGTGGAGAAAGATAACAACATAGTTAGGTTAGCTAGCAAGCGTTAGCTAGGTTAACTGGGCTAAATTCTTGCTTTGTACGCGTAACATCATTTAAACCTCGGTTTGTAAGTGTGAGGTTAGCTAAATGCAAAATATAAAATAGCATTTAAATATGAAATTGTTTGGTGCAGTAGGGATCTAAGCTATTAGTAACTGGGTATTATTAGTTAATGTTAAGTTAGCAAGCTAACGCTAATGTTACTTGCTGTGTGTTAGCTGTTAGCTTGATAATACTATTGGGCATGTCTCCACAAGACTTAACGTTAGCTATAACGTTAGTTAGATATATGAACTGCAGAGTTTCCACACTTGATCGTGTGCTTTCACCTAAAACGTAGTGTCTGAATTTCATTGTGTCCTTTTATTTTGAAGAAGAGGGCAGGAATAACCTGAAGGAGTGACTGACGTGCTGCTTCACACTGCCGGCGGATATGAAAGGGTCAGATCCTAAAACATTATCCTAAATATTGGGATGCCTACTTTTTGCATTAAGTTAAAGTATACTGTTATTGTTGTTTTGTAACTACTTTTCATAATTTTGCAACATTATTTAATTTTCAGGCAACAGAAAAGTTCAGACCCAGACTGCAATGTTCCTGTAATTGAAGAAGGTACCATAAAACAATATATAGTTGTAGAAATAATAGGAATCTTAGTGGTCTTGAATAATAGGAGCGCTAATGTCTCTGATTTTGATTTGGCACTACATTTTGCTTATTAAATTCCTTCAGGGGCAGTTGCTACTGCAGAGGACCCATCGGCAATTGCAACCATTCAGTCAGCTGCCACCTTCTCCTCTGATCAGCCGATTAAATACCTCTTCAAGACAGAAGGAGCTGGGGGGCAGGTAGGGGAACTGTACCCTCCCACCGGACAGGTAGGAGAGGAATACAGGGAATAGGCTTGTAAACTTGAAAACCAAAGTAATTTTTATAATCCTCCAAATGCGTATTAAGAAATTGGAGTGAATCGTTTTTGTCTAACAAGAAATAAGGACATAAAGGATGATGTTGCCATATTGAGATGGTTGATTTTTTTCAGGTCACCTATCGGGTAATTCAGGTGTCAGATGGGCAGCTGGAAGCTCAAACGGATGGTACCACAGCTGTCAGTGTAGTGGCAGGTTTCCCTGCTACAACGCAGCCTGTTACGCAGGTAAATGCTCTGTGAAGTAAGTTGCTGTATTTATAACAGCATATTTCTGTCAGGGTTGTGCAGTCTAATTTATACGACTGTTGGTCCAAACAGGCTGTATTCTCCCAGTCAGAAGGCTTAGAGGGAGATGGCACAGAAACCCATTACACATATTACCCAGCCACTATTTCGGATGGTGGAACAGGCACTATGGTTACTAGTGTCCAGGCACCTGACACAATCCTCAGTCAGAGCGCACCTACAGGTAATGAGTAAAGCCTTCATTTTCAGCAGACATTAAGCTGTCTTGGCAGTAGTTGCTTTCTATAATGGCACATCTATCGCATGAAAATAATGGCGGCTAACTGAACAATCATTTGTAGTTTTTCTTTGTCTGTTTTGTAGGTCAGTTATACGTGATGATGTCCCCCCAGGAAGTTCTGACGGGAACAAACCAGAGGTCTATTGCACCTCGCACACAAACTTTTAACACGTAATCTTACCTTCTCATTTAGAATATTAAAAAGTTACAGTTTTAATAGCTTGGCATTCTTGGACATCAGCTCGTTCTAGATTTGATAGTTTTATTATGTTCTTACTTGTTTCTGCTAATTTATAAATGCAGTGCAATATCTGCATATCAATATCAATATTGTTGTTAGTCAAACTGTGAGCTGATAGATTAGTGTGGTGTCTTAACACTTTTGTTTGAGAGTGTCTGTTTCTGTGCATTTCACAGTAAGTCAGAAGCACCAAGGACTTCACGAGATGAGAAACGACGAGCCCAACATAATGAAGGTGAGCTTTGACTACACATTTGACGTAGAAATTGTGCTTATGGAGACTGACTGATGAATTCAGGAAAATATAATAAAAGAACATTTTTTTGTTTCTTGTTTGACAGTTGAACGGCGGCGCAGAGATAAGATCAATAACTGGATTGTTCAGCTTTCCAAGACTATTCCTGACTGTACTTTGGACTCCACCAAGACAGGACAGGTTAGTGTTTGTTATAGATCAGCTAGTTTAGTTATACGGCAGGACGGTGTGATATAGGCTGTGTTTTGAAAAAGTAGTAAGTAGTGTGCAGTATGTTACCAATATAAATTTTCCCAGTACGCCAAAAATACCTGAATGACACTCCTCCGGCAAAAAGATCCAGTATGCGAGCAGAGCTATCTCTGTGATCTACTGTATCCCAAAAATGCAACACAGTCATTTCAGGAGGACATAACCTCTGACATAACCGCCTGGATATTTTAATAGCCCTGAATTTAGCCTTTCATACGTCCATCTGTCTCTGCTGGTCTTGAAGTGGATTTGCTGACATCTATTTAATAAAATGAATACTTACAGTATTACTGCATAGATAACATGGTTAAAACAGTAACTTAATAAAGTTGTTCTCAGCCAGACAGTCTGCTCAGCATCGGCTGCTCAGGCTCCCATGTGGAGTCACGCTCCTTATTATTCAGTCAAACTAGCTCATATTACCTCAACTATGAGTGTAATGAAAACAAAATGTCTTGCAAACAGAGGAAAACAGGTGTGTTTGAAAACCATGCAAGTTTACCACACAGACCAATCCAAAGTTGACATTCATAAAGTTTATTTGTATTTTTGGAGATGAGTAAAATTAGTCTCCTGCTCTCTGACACTGTATGTGGTGTACTTTTAAAAGTCACACAGGTTCATCTCTTGACCAGAATATAAACGTACACACTGAAAAGAAGTTGGCATCGGTTGCTAAGCAGTGATTGGAGGGGTGAGGAAAACAGTAGGTCTTGCGATGGTCTGATAGGCTCAGATGTTGGCAGACTAGTTGCTCCCCTGTCCTGTAATACAGCACACGGCTTGGGTTATATACTGGTGACTGTACTGTATAGGCTACCACTGATGAAGAGTAGCATGCAGTATTCAGTATATACTGATGCAGAATGCAGTACACAGCGTGCTATATTGAATTTAGCCATAAAGCTTGCAAATGCTTTGTGATTTTCCACAGAGTAAAGGCGGGATCCTCTCAAAGGCCTGCGATTACATTCAGGAGCTGCGACAGAATAATAATCGTTTGGCAGATGACCTCAGCACACTCGAAAGGTTGAGGATGGACAACCAGCTTTTACGGCAAGAAGTAAGCTCATTTCTTTTAATGCTGTTGCTAAAAAAATCTTCAACCTATTGCTGCATTATCTATTGCTTCATCGTTATCACAGTATTAGACTTTGTAATATTGAAGTGACAAATTGGAGATGGCGTAATATAATTTTTTTGTTTTCTGTACTTTTTTTTTTTGGTAGAAAAACTATTAGGCTTTAAAATGTTATGTTTTAATTTGAGGCCCATCACTTAAGATGAGCCTTTAAAAATCTAGGGCAAAAACTCTCCTGTCTGCTGATATCAACCCAATACTGATATGCAGCTGCAGTATGCAAATAAACCTTCTAATTGATCACCAAATTATTTATTGCATTATGTTAGCACACTGACCAATATGAGTGTTTTAATGAATTAAGGTATTCACATGGTCCAACAGTCTGAATAGTTTGGTCCAAATAATATATCACAATTTCAGTTTGTTGCAGTATGATATGGCGTTCATGCAGGACGGATTCAAATTTCGGTTTATTTTCTAAATATGGCATATTATGGAAAAAACTTAAAAATGGCATTTTTTGCATGTTTTCCTGCAGATTTGTATTTATGTGCATTATTTATTAACTTATAACATATTGGGGGGGAAAATAAAACATAAAATGGTATGGTTTATGTATTATTACTTCCAGTATGTAAAATTCAGTAAATAAATAGTAACTGCATTATTATTTGCAGAAGTATGTTCTCTGTACAGGATGTAGTGACATTCTCAGTTACAAAATCAACAAAATGTGTTATTTGAGCCCAAAGACTGTATATCAGACCCATCTATGTGCTGAGAGGTTTAATAAAGGTTTTGGGATTAAGAATATAAATGTTCACACAATTTGACACGACAAGATTTTTGCATAACAGTCTCCTATCATACACATAGTCTGCATGTTATGCAGCAATTACTTGGGAGTTATATAGGATAACAAATGTGGAATTTTGCAAGATTTTTTGCAAGATTTTAAGTCATTGTTTTCTGCCGAAGGTGGAAGACTGGAAATCCAAGAATCAGATTTTGAGGAACCAGCTCAGACAACACGGTATTGTGGCTGCAGCAAGTGCTGACCCCCAGTGAAGAGGGATGTAGGGGCTGGTGAAATGCTGCCTGTGAGCCGTCATTGAAAGTCAGTTGTGAATGTTAGAATCAAGACAAATTGAGGAGTGAAAATACAAAGTGTTATTAGACGCAAGACTTGAATCAGAATGTTCCACTGGTCGATACAACGGCAATCATGGACAGTTTTTATTGCAGGATTTATTTGTCTGTAATACTGGTGAGGTTCTTCTTACTGGACGGTGCATTACTCTGTATATATTTTTGTTTTGTACATGTTTTTTTTTACTTGTTCTAATTATGCCTTTGCTTTTATGTATTGATAAAGTTTCTGCAGTTGACTCAGAAGCACGAAACATGAAAATTGTTCATTTTTTTTACGCTAGACTCTAACCTGAAGACAGTACTTATTCTTGCATGGGCTATACTTCCTACTGGAGTTACTAAGGGTTCATGACTTCCATAATAACAAAATAACTGCTTTTTATGGTAATGTGCAAAAACATTCTGTATTGTAGAATACAGTTCACATATGAAATAAACAGATACTCCTGCCCTTTGGAACATAAATGATCTTGAATCTGTAGGTGTATGTTCTTCTTAGTGGGCTGAGGCTCCACACATCTGTTATCAGTGTTTTCACATGGCAAACTGTACCAAGTAGGGATGCACAGATCATGAATGTTTATGACTGATTCTGGATTCTTTGCAGCCAAATTGGTGTTTTTTCAACACCCACTGTGGTGGATAAATGAACACAAACACTCTAGCACAACGCATCCAGTACTTTCTATTAGTCAAAGTCGCAATATAAACATTATTATCTTTTTAATGGGCCAATTGTTCTAAATTGTTCAGTGTAAATATCATTAAATAAAGTGCTACGTTGAAAGTTAGAGGCAATTGGCTATTTAGCACAGCGTGTCAATAATTATGCTTTGATGTTTCATTTGCGCTGCTACTCCTGCATTTGCTGAACGCTGGGAACAGAAATCTGCCGATTCTAATCTTTGCCAATTCTGATTGTGCACTTCTCTTTGTAAGAGTGAGCTAAGTACTGAGCTGACAGATGTATTTGAAGCATCATGTCAGATGCATTGACATCATGTCTCTAATTTGTATTTGATGGTATTTATAACATTTTCAAAACTGTATTTATGTGCAGATCAAACATCTAAAACCTGGCACCTTAAAAAAAAACAAAAAAAAACTTTAATGTCTGTAATGCCTAATGGTACATTGATAATGTCCTGTATTATTCAATTGCTCTACTTGGTGTACTTTTTGTGCTAGCAGCAGATTCTCAACTGCTGCTTTTTAGTCAAGTTAGTTCAACATAACCAGATCTTATTCAGTTGACGAAGGGCTTTATTATGAAGAGCTGAAATGACTGAGCTTGTGTTGCCCTAGAAAAGTATTTTGCCTTAAAAAACTTCATTTTGATTATCTTATAGTTTTGATTTTAGTTTATATTTGAGGTATTTTGGATTGACATGCATTTTAATGTATGTTTGCCCATCCCTGTGTTGTGTTGCTCACTTGATTCAAATTCTCACTTAAATTTGCAGCGTAAGGATCACATTCACACTTGTGTATTTACTACCTTTTTCACATTATTTCACAATTTTCCATTAATCTACTCACCAGATCATGAAGACTTTCATAATTAGCTGATAGGCTGAATGGGGAGAAACCTCAAACTTAAGAACTGAAGGTAAGCACCACAGGCCATGTGCAACAGGCGGAAAAATTACATGTTGGTTGTGCTTGCTGAAAACAGATTTCCATATCAGACTTCCATTTGTGCAATGAGAGCACGGAAAACCGGTTAACAAGTGCGGGATTGCTCGCTTCAAATTTCCCAGCAGGAGATGGACAGTATACAATAATACGAAGACTTAGCATCCAGTTCAGGACAGAAGTACAGAAAAGCAAGGGTAATAAAAGTAGTAGTAAACTTATTTTTACTTCATTTAAATATCAAAACAAAATACAGAAAACAGGCCGGCCAACTCCAGAGCATTATCAACAATTCCACATTACCATCTTTGCCAAATACATAAAAAATACCTCATGGGACTTCATTGGATATTATTTCCATTCAGCTCTTGTGTGATAATTTGATCCACTTCAGCCACAAAAGATGGAAAAACACTTTTTAAAGCTTTCATCTTGTGTAAAAACAACTGTATTACTTTACAAATGAAAATATGTAGCAAGGCCTGATTATAAGCTGTACTTGTGAATGTCCACGGCTTTGCTGGCAAGTCTTCCTTTGATATCGCCCTCTACTGGATGTGAACTGAAGTGACGCCTTTTTACCCCATGTAGATTAGAAGTTCTCAGGTGTATTCTATTACCATGTGCGTGAAAAGAAAGGGCTTAATCTGCCAACTTCCCTCACGCTCTTCCCTTTAAATGGTGACGCTACTGCAGTTTTTTCTTGTTGTCCTTCCAGCAGTGAAGATGGCCGTTCAGGATGTTTGGTATATTAGTGATATTCTACTAAACTTTCATTGAGCACAAGGATTTCTAACTTCACACTGCTATTGCACATCTTTAGTCTTTCAGTTATACTCATAGCTAAAGAGTGGCAGGCTGTAATAAGCATACCAAAGTCTGGCTGTAGTCCATCTGTTTCTCTAAATACTTTCTAACCCCTTTTTACACTGTTCTTCAATGGTCAGGACCCTCAGAGGACTACTACAGGGCAGCTATTATATGGGTGGTGGATCATTCTCAGCAATGCAGTGATGCTGACTTGGTGGTGGTGTGTTAATGTGTACTGTGCTGGTACGAGTGGATCAGACACAGCAGTGCTGCTGGAGTTTTTAAATGCCTCAGAGTCACTGCTGGACTGAGAATAGTCCACTAAGCAAAAATATCCCGCTAGTAGCATCCTGTGGGCAGCATCCTGTGACCACTGATAAAGAGAATGACCAACACAAACTGTGCAGCAGCAGATGAGCTATCGTCTCTGACTTTATATCTACAAGGTGGACCAACAAGTTAGGAGAGTGGATAGTGAGTGGACACAGTGTGCTGTAGATGGTTCTATATTGAACCTTTTCAAAAAAAGGGTTCTAAATGGTACCAAAAGGGTTCTTCTATTGTTACGAAGTCAAGATTGTTATAAAAGAAGAACCTTTTTTGATGTTACAAAGATCCCTTTTCAAAAAGGTTCTATATAGAACCATCTACAGAACATTCTCCTTCAATCTGAAGATCGCTTTCATGATGCAAAGTACCCTTTAATCATGTAAAGGGTTCTTTGAGTGTTCATAGTGCTATATAGAACAATTTTCCTTACTAAAGAACCTTTAAAGAACCATCTTTTTTAGGTGTGTGCTTCATTTGAGCACAGCTGCTGTCCTTTACATTGTGTGAACATTCCATGGTGATTCCACCAATAGAAATGCTCCAAAATTACTTGGAATAAAACCTATATAAACTTAGATTGAAAATAAAAAAAGGTTTTTGCCCTCTCCAGTGAAGTTACCATTTTGGACAGCAACGATATGCTAAATTAAAAGATGCATAAAATGTAACAAGATCTGAAAAATTAAGGTAGAGTTTATAAAAGAGTATATCCATACATGCCTGACTTACTAAACTACTATTAAAACCTAATAAGGACTGTTTTGTACACCATTTGAAAACATATAGACTTTCTTTTACATTTAAAAGAACACTTCAAACAATAGAAATGGTTTAAAATTTACTTGGAATAAATTCGTTTCATTATTGTACAGTAAAGTAAGGATGAGCAATATGATAATGTGATTGTGATAAACTATGCCAAATACACTTTTCTGAGTATACTGTGAGTATAGTTAGTCTTTCAAGAACACAGAACAACTGCATGTAATCCAAAAAAGATTTAGACCAGTTATAGAGATCTGACAATCAACAGCAACCAGGATATATTAACTGCATAAACTGCAGCAAGTAGCCCAACCAGATTAGACATCAGTCTATTACATTATTATCTTATTTCAGTATTTATCTTTCAGATTTTTCCCTCCTTAGTCCTTTTCTCGAAAATGTTTACTTAAAAATCATTGAGCTCACAGTTTTTTCTTATTGCCTTTTTAAAATATGGCTCTATTTGTCTATTGTGGTTGACACCACAGGAGTTCCCTGTGGTTGTTTGATGTATTTGTGTAATGCATGCTGGGTAGTGTAGTGAGAAAAAACATGGATGAACGAAAACAACATGTTAAGGGGCCGATGTGCCCCTTTAAAGTTAACCCCTTAAATGGCCAGGACTCACAGGCAGGTCTAAAGTTTTTCTGCACACTTCTATAACCTAAGAATAAGTCAGCCAGCTTGCATTGTAGTCTATGTAGTTACTGAATCATAAGCATATGTAGACAGCCTTTAGAATACTCTTATGTATATTTATCACAGTGCAGTATAGTTACTTTATATTGTAGTAGTGAAAATTGTTCCCACATCTTCAAACCCGATTCCAAAAAAGTTGGGACAGTAGGAAAAATGTAAATAAAAACAGACAGCAATGATCCGCAAATCCTTTTTGACCTGTATTCTATTAAAAACAGTATCAATAAAAAAGTTTTAATGTTTCAAGTAATAACTTTATTGTTTCTTGAATTTGATAAATTTGACATTTCATGTTTCAGCAAAGTTGGGACAGGGGTATGTTTACCAGTGTGTTACATAACAAGGGTTTTCTGAGTCCATATGGTTATATTCATTACAGAAGCATGTTGGTTTTTAATGCAGTGCTGTCTGAGAAGGTCACGGACATTTAATATTGGTTTTCAGCCCTGCCCGTTTCCTCCAGATTCTCTGAACCTGTTAATAATGATATGGAGTGTACATGGGAAAATTCCTAAATTCCTTGCGATTGTGTGTTAAGAAACATTGGATCTCACTCACTAACCGATCTTAACAAAAAAATTCTTTTTAAAACCCACTCATGCAGTTTTCATAAAAATTCTGACATTCACCAATGTTTTCTTATTAGGTAAGAACAGAAATCAAAAAAGTTGATAAGGTAAAATATTAAACTTCTCTTCTTTGTGCTGTTTTCAATTACATAAAGCTGTGAAATTAATTTCCGTATCTAGATGCCTTTGAGTCAGTTTTGATCTCACATTCCTCACAGCAGCAGCAGAGGCACAAACCGCAGCATCTAAACTGAACGCATCCTGTCATCTTCTCACGACTTCAAGCTTAGACTTGTTCCAGTGTGCTCCAGCAGCTGGTCCACTGCAGCGCAACTTGTTAGGTCACTTAGCAATTCTGTTCCACATTGTGTAGTAGCCTCAGAGCAGTGGCTTGTAACTGACACACCACACCCACTTACATACCCCCACACTGCTGATTAACATGACAGAATTTGCTCAATGAAATGAGGGATGGGGACTTGCATATTTATTTGATTGTAATATAATAAATATGAAATATTATTCAATCTGATTTTGCTGAAGTGATATTCCACCCATCCATAACATGTCCAGTATTTACTGTATTCTGCTCTTTGTCCTCTTTAACAACTTATTTAATAACTGATCACTGTTGTGTACATGCTATAGGGGTTCTGTATTGAGGCCCTGTGCTCTACAGGTGCTAGCACAACTCACAGTTCCAGTTTGCTGGTGTACAATTACAGTGGTATGCGCAATTGGTGGTAGCCATCCTGTACTTCAGGCCAGCGGGTCCTGTGAACTCACTTCGTCAGTCGTTAGTTTCTGCCCACAGACTATTGGAAACTGATCTACCATGAATGGGGAAGAGGGTGGCTGAGAAATGATGTGTAACAAGAGATGGGTAATTGCACACCTATAGAGTGGATCTATAAAGTAGGTGGAGCTCATACAGTGTCCACTGTACAGTCTACAGGGTAGGTGTCTATAAGAAAGTGAACACTGAGTGAGTATATAGTAAACTTGGAAAAAGTGCCCAGTGGCCATATTGTTGGTATATTTTAGATGGGATCTGTATTAAGGGCCCTGAGCTCCACACAATTCACAGTTCCAGTCTGCTGGTGTACAATTACAGTGCTGCTAATCACTAGAATCATAGAATTATTTGGTTTGTTGAAGGGTCAGCAAACATTGTCGTGATCGCAAAAGTGAGTAATAGCTACATAATTATGTTTGATGGTGTTGATCAGTATTAGCTGCATTGACTGTCTCGCCAAAGAATTAAATACTTTGACATAGATAGTTACACTGCATAAGTCAATCACTGTCACTTTTCAATTGTGAATAATTCTCAACACTCAAATTTATCCTTCATGTAACTGTCTACCTGTTACAAAATGATGAGCGCAAACTTTGATACGGGGAGATGGTTGCAAGCTTTTCCTGTTTATTCTCATTATCCAAAGACTTCTCCGTTGCTGGCTCAGCTCTTCAGCCTCTTTCCCCTCATCACGTCAGACAGTCGGGATACAATAAAAGCTTGTCTTTTGTTACTGTTGTTACTACAACCATGAACCACACAGCACTCCATGGCTATATGTAATGTCAGGATGCTTTAACTCACGCTCTACAAACGGTGGCTGTACAAGCACAGCTGTCACTGCTGGCATGTCAACAATATGGCGGTGGTGACAAGTGTCAATACTACAAGATTCTATTCTTATGTTTTAATATTACTGTTAGTTGACCTGCTCTTGCATTCCCTGCTAGAACAACCAGCACTGACCAGCACGGCTGGTCACCAGCAAAACCAGCATATCGTCACTGTCCAAAGAAAAACAAAATGGTAACTTTACTAAAGAGGGCTTTCAATGTAATATGGTGTAAAGAAATTTTATTCAAAGCAAATTTGGAGCATTTCTATTAGTCCAATCATCATGAAATTTTCACACAATGTAATGGACAGCTGCTGATTAAGCAGAAAACTAAAACCTGAAAAAAATGAAGATACTTTTTTTTTTTTTTGGACAGCGATGATAGGCCATGTTGTGATTTTGATGCTGGTATGCTGGTCAACCAGCATGACTATGCTGGGTGACCAGCTAAACCAACACCAGAACAGCACTAGACAAGTATGAACCAGCCTAGATCTTGTCTGCACTGTTTTTTTGTTTTTCAGCAGAGTAATCTGCCATCTTGCAATCTGCCATCTTTGGCAATACTGCATGTAAAGCAGTCATGCCAAAAACCCATCAGACTGAAAGTAACCTGACTGCAAAACCTTTCTCTGCTGAAAAAACTCATAGAAACCATTCTACTAACTTTTCTAAACGTCTGCATTATTCAGTGGTTGAAATGTACACAATGTGATTCAGAGTGGTTTGGTGTGAAACGGTTAATTTGTAGAGAAACGTAGCTACTGATTCTGATTTATTTACCGTGGTGGTGATAGGAACCAGGGGTCCTGATGTCTACAATGCAAATATAGCCATTTTAATTAATATCCAAAACCATCAATGTACACAAGTCTTCTGAGGTTTTTTATACGTAATGTTGATGGTGGTAAAATAGTGGTAAGAGTTTTCTTTGGGTACTATTTTGCCTTAGAACACGCTTGATGTATTCTTCCACCACAAACAGATTAGAATAAATTGATTAAAAATACGTTTTAGGCCAAAACTTATCTCAAAACTACTGTAAAACGACGTCTCAGACATCAGGCTGAGTATTCATAATCGTTTAATGTTATAACCGTCTGTGATGTAGCTTGTACAACTCTTCAGACGTCTGGTTTCTACAACTACTGCTGTGAACAATTCTGACT
The DNA here is from genome assembly GCF_904425465.1 of Colossoma macropomum. NCBI lineage: Eukaryota > Metazoa > Chordata > Actinopteri > Characiformes > Serrasalmidae > Colossoma > Colossoma macropomum. The sequence goes on along the minus strand of NW_023494786.1, from coordinate 12,411,159 downwards.
TATTAAGTTTTTCTAGAATTAAGCTCTAACTACTCTGAATGACTTTGTTTACATCTTAACCATTTAATAACGTCGATTTTTTTTTAAATAGACGGAGTTCCCCTCTAAGTGTTTCTGTTGGTTCCTAATAGTTTTGCAGTGTGTTTTGGCTTTTTTAATGGGTTAATATCACAAGGTATTCTACAGGAAATTGGTGATCTCTATTGGAAATCATTAAGCCAATTCCCATTAGAAAGCAAACCCATTAGGTTTTAATCCTAATGGTTTCTAAAGGTCCTTTTTCAGCAGGGTTCTCCTATCAACAAGATGCTACGCTACAAATGCGCAGCGTATACGACGAATGAAGGCTTTAAAAAAACACCGTTTTGAATGGAGTTTCTCTTTGAGGAAGCTAAAACAGCTTTACTACTCTCTCTCTCTCTCTCTCTCTCTCTCTCTCTCTCTCTCTCTCTCTCTCGCGTCACACCTCAAAACGGGTCTCCGGTGGTCTCTTCCTCTCTGTCTCCAGTGTGTAGTGGGTGGGCTGGTGTGAGTGAATGAGAGTTCGCGTTAAAAGAGCAGAAATGGCTCAGATGCTCTGATCTGTGAAGCTGCTCCGCACCAGCCGCTGGATTCACCCCAGACTCATCAGCGCGAGGACACTGAGAGCCACTCTGAGGTAAACTGAGCTCATCAAACTACAGCTGAGGTTCAAACGCTTTCAGCTCTGCCGGCTGGCCGGGATCTCAAACCCGCTGATTTGCTTTGATTTTTGCTTCAGTCTGAGGTAAAAGGCAACATAACTATCACTCTTAACAAAGATGGTTCTTAAAGGGTTCTTTAGTATGGTTTCGATTGATTATATTTAGTTCATGGAGTTCTCTATAGAACCATTTCATGCTTAACTCGTTCGTTAGATTTATGGAGAATGTGTTGTATATGGTTCCATATAGAACCTTTATGAAAATGGTTCTATATAACACCAAAAACTGTTCTGCTATTGTGTATGATGTCAAGCTTATAACAATAGAAGAACCTGTTTTGGTTCTATATAGAACCATTTTCATAAAGGTTCTATATGGAACACACTCTCCATAACTCTGAAGAACCATTTCTCCATGCAAAGATCCCTTTAAGCATTCAAATGATTTTTTGACTGTTCATGGTTCTATATAGAACCATTTTCTTTACTAAAGAACCTTTGAAGAACCATCTTTTTAACAATATACTACTGGATAAAAGTACCAAACCCTATTCATTTATTTTAGACCATCTTATTTTTTGCCCTTCCTACTGACTCTAAAATGGTTAATTTCCAATTTTATTATTATTTTTTTTCTTGTAATATACCCAAACTTTGTAACTGGAGCTTTGACAGTTCAAATGTACCGCTGTCTGTCCTGCCAGTGGAGGACCCTGAACTGAACTGAACTGATTTATCTTCCAGTTTTAGTTAAATGAGTGTTGACTCAAGCCCATTTAGAATGACTCATGCTATACTGTCAGAAAAACAGTGAACTGTACAGGTACATTTTTGTCCTGTGATGTAAATGTGAAGGTACAACATGGTCATTAAGGTGCAATCATGTGTCTTAAATAAGTTTTAAAGGTACACTGTGTTAATTTTGCATATTTGTACCTTCACTTTTTAAAAAAATGTTCAAGGTAATATTGCATATTGTTCCCTAACTAAAGGCACTGAAGACATACTTTTGAGGGAACCACCCAGTGACAGTATTTGTATACAATAAGTCCATTTTAGTACCTTTTATTTCTAAGAGTGTGGGTTTGGGCTGTTGTTTTAAGTGTAGTAAGGTGTTTCAAGATAGTAAAGCCTTTTTAAACTTTAAGCTGCTGGTAATTGTTACATATTAAGGCTGTAAACCTTAACAAAGGCTGGACTCTGTATTTTACAATGTAATAACTTGAGGGGAGGTCCATCAATTTTTCAAATGTTCTACACAACTCAATCTTTCAGATGTAAAGTCATTTAGAGTGATTGGATGGAAATGGTTCATTGTAGAGATGCTTACCAACCCAGATTTTTTTCAGTGCTGGTGATAAGAACCCGGAGTCTCGATGTCTACAACGCAAACCTGGCCATTTTATTCACTCTCCAAAACAACTAGTGGATTACACATACTCTGGGTATTTATATGTATTGGCAAATCTAAAAAAGTAAGTTTTCTTCTGGGACTATTTTGCCTTACAATGCCCTGCATGTAACTGTTGTAATGCATTAAAAATGTTTTAGGCCAAAACTCTTATCACAGCACTGTCGTAAAACAATGTTTCAGATAGATTGCTAAGCATATTTGTCACCATTTCTTGTGATGACTTAAGACACTGCAGATGTTTGGTTCCTAACAGCATGACTGTGAATTCTTCTGACTCGGTTTCCCTAGAACAGAATGATTCACATCAAACCACTCCAAATGACTTTGTTTACATCTTAATGATTTAATTATGCAGAAATTTTGGACAGTCAGTGGAATTCCACTTTAAGGCATCTCAGGCCTACAGCACCTGCCGTAAACCTTACCAATAGCTACAAAGATTTAACACAAAAGACAAAGAAACGTTTAGAATGCAAGTTTAGGCTTAAGCGCATTTTGCTTCATTTTATGTGACTGGCATTACAGTGCAAGTGAAACTATAATGCGCATGGATTAGCCTACATACTCAGAGTAACCAAAAGCCAAAGCACAGGTTATGTGCTATTCCTCGTTTATATACAGTGAAGTCAGATATGTGACAATGCAATACGACAAACAGGAGATCCATTTAATTATTTACAGTGACGCTGTTTTCCCCTCAAGACTTATTGACTGATTTCTCTTCTCCAACCCGGCCCTTCACTTGTGTCCAGTGCCGTTAGTTACTATACCATCTCTTTCATATGCTGTGCATATATTAAGCAGTTCTAGGCAGCTTTGCTAAGTATACACCTGGATTTCACAAGTAAGGCTAAAGGCTAAATAGTTCTCATTTGTTTTGAGAGATCCCCTCCTAGCTGGTGTATTCTGTGGAGCTGAATCAATGGGGTCTGGCTCCGAACAGGCGGCTCACATTTCCTCCATGATTCTGATACTGCTGCTTCTTTCAGTCTGGCTCCAGGGATTTGCTGCAAGCGAGTCATTTTAATGCATCAGCACAATGCTGGCTCTCTGAGGAAACCAGATCCCAGGCCTTTTCAAAAGCACCAAAATCTAAATAAGATCAATCTGGAGCTGCATCCCCTTTTGAGTGGACAGTGAGCTGTAGAACCAATCTGCATTCACATGGAATTAATATTACATCAGAAATGCTTTCTGTGGGGAGCAGAAGCGAATTTGAACGTTGAAATGTTTAGAATGGTGCTAGTGTCGGTTTTCCTATAGATCCTTTTAAGATGGTAGAGATAGCACCTTGCTCGAGCAGATGAGATCATTACAGTACAATTTTTTCAGAAATGTGCCCAAAACTGGCATGACCTGTGGCTTACAGATGGGTTTTAAAGGAGAATTCCACCAAATTTTAAACATTTCTGCCAAATATCTGCAACAGCATGTGGTGTTCAGATGACACCTTCTTAAAATATAGCTTAAAAAGAAGCAGGGTGTGTACGGCATACACTTATAATGCAAATGTGTATCACTTGAACACAACTTTCAGTAACTTTTCAAAATAGAAGCCCACAATGAAATTTGAATATTTATATTTTGTTAAAAAAGTCATCCCATGTGACCAAAAGACTGTATTTAATAAGCCAAATTAAAATATAAAAACTCACTTTGTAGCCATATGGTTTGGCCAGTTTAAAACATTTCTCCAGTTTTTGCTCAAGCAAACTCAGAGAACAGATGGACCAAAGGAAATGTAAATAAAAGTGAAAATTGTGAGTTTGTTCCATGAGCCCATTAGTAAATCAAGTGACCCCACATGTGGTCACAGTCCCTAGTGTGGTGACCCCTGTGTTGTAAGCCTGTCTGTGTTTTCAGGTTGTTGTTATGGCAGAGAAGTCGTGTGACATGGGCTCCGTTAATATTGCCATGGAAGACAGTCTGTGTAATGGAGGCACGCAGACACAGCCGCAGGAGGCTCCACTACTGACCCATCTGAAGAAGGTGGAGAACCAGATCACTGAAGCTCAGCGCTTCTCTCACCTCCCCAAACGCTCTACAGTGGACCTGGAGTTCTCTGACCTGTCCTACACTATCAGTGAGGGACCCTGCTGGAAGAAACAAGGTCAGAAAGTCTTCTTCAGCCAAAAAGCACTCTACTACCATCTTTCTCATACAATGACACCAATTAGATACTCTCCAGAGAAATGCTCTGAATTATAGATTACTTCTGTGCTTTTTCCCTTATAGAACACACAGTCACCACTGTAGATGAAGCATTGACAGTTCCTATCCATCTTCATTTTTAAATTCTTATTGTACAAACATCTATGGGTCAGCAGACTCTCAGTGTGCTGCTGTGGACCCCACTGTGTTCTGGAGTTTGCAGCAGCTTAGGAAGCAGATTTAATCAACAGTGGAGAGACAGAGAGAGAGAGACAGACAGACACATAGACAGGCAGAATGAGCTATATTATTTAGATTTGGGTATCAAAGCATTTAGAGACCCAAAAATTATTCTGCTTGCTAGCTCAACAGGTTCATTGCTGGTTCATTGATAGATAGATAGAACCTGGTTTGGCTTATCAATACATCATTAAGTCAAGAGCTGGTGATGAAATTGAACAAATCTAGGTGATGTCTGGGGGTGTCTCAAACCAAACCTTGTCCTTTGTATTAGCTCACAAGATCTCAGCTACTTTTTTGAAAACAAATATTGTGCTTGTGTATACTACACATAAAAATGTAAATATATATAAAACCCCCTTCAGTGCAACAGTACCCCTCTTGTCACTGGGGTGGTACCCTCAAGGGTACATCTCTGTACCTTTAGGGAACACAACTGTACCATAATCTATTGAAATTATATTTTCTAAGTTGTATTGACTCCACACACCCCGTCTCATCTCCAGGCTTTTTATTTTATTGCTCTGTTTTAAAACATTAGGTTATGAAAAGGTACAAATATGTACTTTTTGCCTGGAAAAAAACTTATTTAAGGAGCACAATTGGACCTTAAAACCACTGTTATACCTTTAAGGATACATTTACATTTTTTGTGTCCCATTTTTTTTTTGCCTCACATCACCTAGTAAGTCTATACTGTTCCTTTGTACGTTGCATTTGGGTTGTTGTGAACATCACTGCTGTGTGTAATGAATGTGCCTGAAAGCTTCAACAGCAGGTTCCCAATGCCAATTAATAGCAAAAGCAGTTCACGCTGATGCTGTTCATATGGTAAGATCAGGTCAGAACTACTTAAGGTGTAAGTGTTTTGTAGATAAATAAGCACAGTGAAAGAATTAAATTAGAACCGACGACTCATCCACTAAGTAACGGATTAAAGACTACGAGCTGTCTTGTCAGCCCTGCTGCTGTCTCACCCTCACCTCCTCTGTTGTTTTACTCAGAGATGAGTCATGCACTCTGAAGTCATGAGGACTGAGCATAGCACACACTGACTTGATGACTGAATAATGAATTGAGTTTATAGCTCTGGAAGGAGATTGCATACAACTGCACGAGTGCAAATGGAGTTAGAATAGTTATTTGATGGACTTGCCAATGTTAAAAGCACATTTCTTTTTCATAATGAGAATCTAGATGGTGTGACTGCAAGATAGGACTGCACAATATAATGTTTGTTAATCATTATTGCAATACTGGCTTTTGCAATGCTCATACTCACAAAAGGTGGCATCATGAAAATGAAACCTTTTAATAAAGCACTATTTTTTTATTTTTACTGTTGTGAGGATCCTGAACAACAACGTCACATGTTTCAAATTCAATGAAAGGGATTAATGCAACTCAACAAACAAAGTTTTGAAACAGCTAAAGTTTGAGTGTTGCTGAAGTTGTTCCTCTCTGTTCTTCAAGAGGGGTCCACACTTCTAGCATAAGGCAAAAGCTGCCCAGAGAGAGTTCTCTCCCCTCCTTTAGTCATACAGTCTCTTCTCACACTACAGCTTTATGTTGAAGCTGTGGACTGAAATGGCAAAATAAGTTGGTCAAAATAATGGTCAAAATAATGCAGACCAATGTTTCTTGTTACATTAATGTGGAAAAATAAAATGGTTGTATATAAGTTGTATATAAACTTTGTTACAGTTTCAAAACATACTTCTCACTACACAATCCACAGTCCATACATGGAAACTAAACTAAGCCTGTTTGTAATTCATTGTTTCTGTGATGTCAATGCATTTACCTCTGTCCATCTATTCAGCCTGCCGCAGTTTAGCCCCAGCTACTAACACTGAAGCTATAAGGAGTGTTTCAGCCTGGAATGCTTTTTTTTAACAAAGCACAGTTCCGGGCAGCCCATCAGAACAAAGTTGTTTTCATACAGTAGTCCTAATAAAGAGAGATTGGAAAAAGGCCATGTGAATTATGAATTATGAGCTCTTTTGGTACATAAAACCCAAACAAAGATCATAAACAGACGATGCACAAAAAAAATAATTCTATAAATAAGTAGTGTATTGATGATCAAGGGCCTATATCATGTACACCATTTTGTGTAATAAAAAAATTTCATGTGATATGTAAACATTGTTAAAGTTTAAGAGTGTACTGTTCACTCCCCCATCAATACAGTCCATATATGGAAACTAAGCTGCAAAAACTGCACTTTTAAATGTATTATATTTGTGATGTCATGATAACAAACTCATTTACATATATCCACCCATTCAGTCTACATCAGTTTAGCTCTGCCTATTCATGTTGAGCTCATAAGGAGTGTTTCAAAGCAGACTGCTTTTTGAATGAGGCACAATACAGGGCAGCCAATCAAAACAGAGCTAATTTATAAATGTATATATACACTGATCAGGCATAACATTATGACCTTATTTCTACGCTCATTGTCCATTTTATCAGCTCCACTTACTATATAGGTGCACTTTGTAGTTCTACAGTTACAGACTGTAGTCCATCTGCTTCTCTGCATACTTTGTTAGCCCCCTTTTACCCTGTTCTTCAGTGGTCAGGACCCCATGGACTCTCACAGAGCAGGTATTATTTGGATGGTGGGTCATTCCCAGCACTGCAGTAACACTGATGTGGTGGTGGTGTGTTAGTGTGTGTTGCGCTGGTCTGAGTGAATCAGACACAGCAGTGCTGCTGGAGTTTAAACACTCACTGTCCACTCTATTAGACACAACTACCTTGTCAGTCCACCTTGTAGATGTAAATTCAGAGACGATAGCTGATCTGTTGCTGCACAGTTTGTGTTGGTCATCCTCTAGTCCTTCATCAGTGGTCACAGGACACTGCCCACAGGACGCTGTTGGCTGGATATTTTTGGTTGGTGGACTATTCTCAGTCCAGCAGTGACACTGAGATGTTTAAAAACTCCAGCAGCACTGCTTTTGTTACTGTGTCTGGAAGATATGGTCCATTTAATATTTTGTAATGCATTGTCACAATATTATATTTTGTCCATATTGAGAAGGCAGTAGAGCCTTACTGCAATGCATTATGTGTCTGATGAGGTCAGTGCTCTTTCCAGCCTCACTAGGGGACAATGATTTTCCCCTGCTGGCTTGGCTGCTTACATCACAAACAGTGATTCATTCAGAGATACAGTGGTCCCTCTTGCAGTTTGGCCCCATTAGCAGGACGCCACTGTTCCCTTTAAGATACAGTGCTGAATGTGTCTGTTCTTCCAGCTATGATGTGTGAGTAATGAGGTAAGGAAAAGAAAGGACGACCTGGATGAACCCACACTTCTGAAGTTAATCTTGTGGCAGGTTCTGACCGTAACATAAAAGGATAAGACCACCTGTGATGGTTAAACATGAGGTTTGAGTCTTCACCTAGAAGCCGTGCTGACGTGTGGGAATAAAAGTAATCTAAAGTGCAGAGTACAGGAGTCACACCCCATGAACTCACTCTTGAAGCCTTTACAGAAACTCAGCTGTGAGAACAAGGCACTAGAAGCCTAACAGGCAGCTAATTAGAGGCCTAGTGCTTTGAAAGAGGGTCAGGTTCTGCCGACACTGGGATAGGCTTTATGTTAAGACTGATTATGTAATCGTGGGTATTGTAATTCCCTTACATCCTTAACATCAGCCTAATACGTCAACGAACCTCAAAAATAATCTTTAAAGAATAATCTATGCTGAAATGGCATCTTGATAAAGCTTGTTTTCCTGTGGACCATTTTGATTTGTTTCCACTTCTAAAATTAAACCAAAGGAAGCTGTACACAGTATTGTAAACATTAACCAGACAGAAAACTAGTTTTTATCTCAGTGCAATAAAAAGTACTGTCAGTGCACTATAAAGTACTGTCTTGAATCAGTTTACTGTATATGTCCAGTTTCTTGGTGCTAACTCCAGCATGCCACATTAAAAAAATGATTTGTAGTAGTGAAAGAAGTTTAAAATAAAGTACAGAGTAAAACTAAAGAAGGGGGAAATGCAGGGTGAAATCTGTTAAAAGTGAAAACCTGAATGTAAAATTTAAACCCAACCCAACATAAACAATTGAGTCCTGTCAGGTTCAGATAAATATTCTTAGTTTTACTGTATATGCATATAAACAATATATCAGCCAGCTCTATGCAGCAGCCAACTCATGTTAGGTGCACTGTAGTTAAAGGTACTGTATGACCCTAATTTTTCTCTCATCATATTGAGCTCTTTCTCTCTCACACATACACATACACACACCCATTCTCAGCTTTACAGAAAATATGTAGCACAGTCATGGGGTTCGCGGATTAAACCATACCTCTTTTCTTTGTATTTGAAGGGATTAGCTAGACGTGTTCCATTTATGCCAAATGAGAACAGTGTGACACTGGGCCTGTTCTCTGTATGCTTGCAGGCTACAAGGCCCTACTCAAGTGTCTCTCTGGGAAGTTCTGCAGCCGGGAGCTTGTTGGGATCATGGGACCCTCAGGAGCTGGCAAATCCACACTGATGAACATCCTGGCTGGCTACAGGTGAAGAAAAGAATAAGAGCCTTTGTATAAAGGTGTATCTACACTGTGTTCTTAGTCAGGTACACTTGCTTTGCACAAAACTCATTGGCTTTTAAGTTTTACCACATATTTTGCAGCAGTCTTTGCAGGCATACAGTTGACTGGCTGCCACCTACTCAAGCCACCTCTGCGGTGGTGTTAAGGGTCCAGGTGAGGTCATTAGTGCTGTGCACACCAAGGAACTTGGAGCTTTTGGCTCTCTGCACAGTTGAACCATTGATGTGCAGTGGAGAGTGATCACAACGATTCCTCCTGAAGTCTACAATCATGCTTTCATCTTATCAACATTAAGAGATAGATTGTTGTCTTTGTACCTGTCTGCAAGCTGCTTATTTGGGTGGTGGAACATTCTCAGAAGCACAGCAGTGACACTGACATGGTAGTAGCATGGCAGTCTGTGAGTTTATCAGGTTGTGTTGCTGGATTTTTTTAAAGACCTTGTTGGTTCACCTTGTTGGCGCACAATAGAGACTGCTGTCATTTTTCTTGCAAAGTTTGTGTGAGTGTCTGCTTCGAATGCTCGATCACCCACATATTATCTGGCCAGCGACAGCCTTATAGTGATACCTGTCCAACATTAAATGGAGTTTTATGTCAGATTTTAAGGCATTATTAATAAATATTCAAATAATACCCACCAACATTTAGGAGTCTTGGCTACAGGTTACCACACTGGATGTGTCAGGAGTCAGCAACACCACTTGGCATCTTACTATTACTGTACTATATTAAACCCAGCAGCTTGAAAAGTGTGAATCTAAAATCTTAAACAAATAAATAATAAATAATAAATGCTTACCGTCTGTCTTCACCTTAGCTAACATAAAAAACTGACCAAAATGTAAGACGCAGCCTCTGCACTGGTGGAGTATATAGTTGAGACATCTATTGGTTCTTATAAAAATGTATGTTAGGGACAAGCTCATTTGCACATCAAAAATCAGTCAGTAAAGCACTGTTTAAGATTAAAATTAAATCTAAAATATAATTATTAAATCATTTCAGCTGATATCAGGTATTGGTAACTGGTAATAGTACTGGCACAAAACTTTCATATTGGTCAGGCCCTAGTAGAGGTGGCTAATACACTGTGCAGCTACAGATTGTAACAGTAAATTACAGTTTGTAACTGTAAATCTACAAAGTGCACCTATATGACAGGAGTTTCTGATTAAAAGGCCAATGAGTGTAGACACATGGTGTGCCTTATAACGTAGTACCTCAGTCTATAAATGTTTTAAAAGTGAACACAACTAACATTTTCATGGTTTTATGCCAAATCTATCATAGGGAAACAGGAATGACAGGGCAGATCCTGGTCAACGGCAGGCCCAGAGATCTCCGCACCTTCCGCAAAATGTCATGTTATATCATGCAAGAAGACAAGCTGCTACCCCACCTCACAGCTCAGGAGGCCATGATGGTGAGATGCTGTGAACATGTGAAGTGGTGTAAGATGCCCTCTACTGCTTGCTCCATGCTAGTACACAGATTGCACAAGCATAGGAGATCACAGGTTTAGTTAAGCCTCAGATGTGATTAGGCTCCAGGGCTGAGCACTGAACTAATTAGAGACTTAATGTAATGTAGCTGCACGTTTCTGTACTGACTTCCTGCTGTTTCAGGTGTCTGCCAACCTGAAGCTCAACGAAAGTATCGAGGTGAAAAAAGAACTGGTGAGTAGCACTTAGTATAGCTTTAGCTTGCCAAACATTTATGCTTTACTCTTTTTGTCTCTCTTTCTCACTCTCACTGTCTCACTTGCTGCTCTGTGTGTGAAAGGTGAAAGAGATTCTTACAGCTCTGGGGCTCCATACGTGTGCCCACACTCGCACTCTCTCCCTCTCTGGAGGGCAGTGTAAGAGGCTGGCCATTGCACTCGAGCTGGTGAACAACCCTCCAGTCATGTTCTTTGATGAGCCCACCAGGTAAACATGCTGTTCTGAACATAATTCCCAACATGACATGGAATAATGTAAATGGAACATTTTAAAAATGCCATAAATGGAGAGGATTCTGTGTCAGAAGTGTCAGAAGTACTCATAACAGATATGACATTTTCTGTGTCCGAAATGGTCCCCTAATCACGCTGGAAAATCTGGATCACTATATAGAGCACTATTATACGGAACAGAATTGGTGATGGTAGGAAAAGATTTTGGACACTGCATCATATGGGTTTGCTCATTAATGTGTGACAGCAGATTCAGTTACATAAACCTATAAAAGTCATGGCACCAGTCCACTATAGCTGCTGAGTTTGATGGCACACATGAGAAGAGCTTATTTACATCTGTAACAGGTTTGAAGAGAGCTCTGTGGAAACGTTGCCATTGTAGCTGCGCTCAAAATCCCACTCAGAGAAGTTGTGCGTGAATCTTCAAACCAAACAGCAAAGCGCATTATGGGTATCACCTACCCACTAGGGTACATTGGTTGTACACTACTTATTGCGATGTATTGTGGGATTGTTTGAGTGCACTGGTCTTCTGCACTGTGGTTTCGGACACCACTACAAAACGGCTGAATCCCAAATTAGCGCACTATATAGTGAATATGACATATTTGTCATTAATGACATGTGGAAAACCTGCCAAACTGAAACAAAACTTCCATTACGTTGTTCCAGTATTGTTGGATCAATTTACTGAATATTTTTGTGTTAGAACTAAACAGGAATCCAAACAGGACTTTTTTAAGAAGACAAAGCTGTGTTCCAAGTACACCATTGCATTTTTTCATGGCCTCACAATAAGGCTGTCACAATTATGAAGTTTTAGCTAGTGGTTAATTGTCATATAAATAAGTGTGATTAACCATTTAATTGCCTTTCTTGTTCATTGTTTGCAGCTATTAAAATACAGGCCTAAAGTGACCAGATTGGCTAATTAGCTACTTTACTTACTAGCTATGTTTGCTTTGTAGCTAACACTGGTTGTACTGTTAAATCGTATACTGACACAAAGACAGTTACACAGAATTAGGTTAGAGGTAGAGTTAAGCAAAGCTACATGTTCTTCACGAAAAAAAACTATAGGCCAAAACACCCATTCTGCAAGCATACATAGCATACATGACATTAGCTGCCTAGCTAACAAGTAAACAAATAGCGCTGTGCTCATAACATGTTAGAACTTTTTATCTCATGATGTCAGTGAATGCATTTACTGCTTTCTTTTATTTACATTTATTTGCCTCAACGCAACACACCCAATTCACATGAAATCTAACAGCGGAAAATGAATGCAGTCAGCTTAAATAATTGCAGTCATCTCAAATAATTGCAATTAGATGACTATGTAATAATTATGATAGGCCTCCTAGTCTTAGCTTTCTGTCAAAGGCTTCTTAAAGAGGCAGCCAGATGCAAAGTGTAAATAAAACACATTTGGCACTTGTACCCAGCCTCCTGGTCTGCCTCGTCAGCCCATTCGTTACACAAAGGAAGTTGAAACAGTTTTTTATGTTATTTCATGTGAAATATTTATAAGTATTCATACATTTTGTGGGTTTTGTTGCTCTATGTTCTAAACAGATTTTTGGTCAATAACATAATAGTCTGTGACTATTGTAATCTGTAATAAAGTACACATCATTTTCCTTTCTCTGTCCTTTGCTTGTTTTTCGGAGGGAAGTAACATCAGAATGAAATGAAGTTTGAAGTTGTGTTTTTTAGATTAACTCTTTTTCACACATCAATAATGAAGAGTACTGTCATTTGTGTGTTGCATGCCATGACTTATCACAATAATTTGTGATAAGATCTGGAACAGACTCTTCTTCGTAGACATGCAGCTGTATGACCACTAACATCATTCATACTTATTGTAAATATTACCTAAAACACTAGTGTGATGTTGCTTTCTGTTTATTCTGTGTCTGCCACTTTCTTGGCTCTTTCCTCTTCTCCATGGTGACAGTGGTCTGGACAGTGCCTCGAGTTTTCAAGTCGTCTCATTAATGAAGTCTCTGGCCCAGGGCGGACGCACCATCATCTGCACCATTCACCAGCCCAGTGCCAAACTGTTTGAGATGTTTGATAAGGTGCTGCATCTGTTTTATTTTCACATAAAGGGACTGTGTGCACTCCTGACTGACCACCGTCTGACCGCTGTTCTCTTGACCTCTCCAGCTGTACATCCTGAGCCAGGGACAGTGCATATACAAAGGCACTGTGCCATACCTCATCCCTTATCTGAGAAACCTGGGACTGCACTGCCCTACGTACCACAACCCTGCAGATTTCAGTGAGTCTCCTTTAAATGATGATTCTTTGACTACTGAATACATTTTATAAAACAGACAGTTCCAGATGTAAAATCAGCTAAGCCATGTTTGAAACCGCTGTAAAATACATGATATACACAAATACAACCACAGACATCAACTAAATTAATGTAATAATGCACCATGTTATTAAAAGTAGTTTTTTAAAAAATATATAAACTCTGAAGTAATCTTTGCTCAGCAGTTATAGCCTACTATTAACAAAATATATTGCTCAGTGGAAAAAACCTATTATTGCACATTTTTCTTGTGTTTTATTTTTTCCCTCGTGGTTCACCTTTTACATTTGTGTGGGTTTACATGACAATTTTCCAACCTTTCTTGATCCCTTAGAATTAAATAAGCTGTTTTTGTTATGGTGCCTTTCAAACTGATATATGTAAATGACCTCTGTTCTGATTGACTGCCCTTATAACTACAGAATGAATGGGCAGGGTTAAATTGCTGAGGGTGGAATGTATATATATGTAAATGCATTTTTTTGTGACTCACAAAAACTGAATTCAGAAAAGGCTGTTTTTGCAGCTTAGTTTCCATATATGGATTGTATGGACTGGAGAGTGAAGAGTAGTTTTAAACTTTAATAATGTTACATATTACTCTTTTATTTATTTTGAAAAGTGAGGAAAATTAAACTTTCTATGATATGAGGCCTTTAATCATATTAAGCCCTTTGTTGAACATTGATGTATTTTATAATATTGTGGTTTGTTTGCATTATATTAATTGCATTATGTCTAACAACATACCTTATCCATCGTCAAATTGCTGTAACACATGGCCTATCGTGGCTTATTTCTTTGTTTAAGGGTGCTTTACATCAATTGTACATTTTACATTTTACAATGCTTCAAACAGGAGAGAATTATGTTAATAGTTTTGCAAATTTTCACATTATTTCAATCCAGTGCCTTTGCGTACTCTCTTTCTCATGTCCAGTCATCGAGGTGGCATCAGGAGAGTATGGGGATTTAAACCCAGTTTTGTTTGAAGCTGTCCAAGGTGGAATGTGTGTTCTAGAGGAGAAGAAGAATTGCTGCGGAAAAAAGGACACCTCAAGCCCCTGTCCTGCAAATTGTCCCCAAGTGAGTGAATCATGATGTGACCCATGTACAGAAGAGTGATTGTGGCAAAGTTCTTTAAGGGGGCAGTCATGGGCTGGAGGTTAGGGAACCAGCCTTGTGACCGGAAGGTCACGTACTGAGCCGACAGTACGTGACTGAAGTGCCCTTGAGCAGGGCACCTAACCCCTGTGCGTGTGCATGCATTCTCTAGTGTGTATGTGGTGTTTCACTGAACAGATGGGTTAAAATGCGGAGGTGAAATTTCCCAGTTGTGGGACTAATAAGGGTCACTTAACGGGGAAATTTAGTCAGCATTTACAGTTTAGGTTATATCAATCAATTGTAATTGAATTTAGAAAAACGCAATCAAAAAGCATTAAGGGAAAAATAGGTATGCAGAATTTGAGGTAATGATACAGTTGATGCAGTTCTTATACAGTCTTAATATAAAGAAACTAACTTTAAACTGGATGATGAATCAAAGCTGTAGTCAGGGAGATTTGCAGAGCTAATGTTATTGCAATCAAATCTATGATATAGAATCAGTAAGTTTTTCAAGAGAGAAAAAAACTGTTTACTTCATTGAAATCTGATATATTTCTGTTGTTTCCTGAATATTATACCTTTAATTTTACGATTATTCTAACCCACTGTCCAAACTGAGTCCAAATAGTTTGCAAACATAAAGCATATTGCAAAGTGTATTACACCTTTCTTAATGTTGGTCTAACCTGACGTGATTTCATTTTGATTCCTTAATGACAAGAAAATATGAAGTTATACATGCCTCACCATGGTTTATGTGTGTTTGTTCCATTCTTTATTACTTTGTAGGACTCTGCAATTGTTGAGAGCCATACATTTGCAACAAGCAGTTTGACTCAGTTCTACATCCTCTTCAAAAGAACATTAATAACAATATGCAGAGACCAGGTATGTACAATGCTACCTACATAAGGACTTCATGACATAAGCATTGAATAAAGAATTTGAAAAAAAGCAATAATTGAGTATTTATTAACAACTATGTCAGCATTTGCAAGATAGCATAAAATATTTTATGAAGTAAATTTGTAACACTGTTATAAAGCACCATTCCCTTATATGGCAGAGGCCTACCATAATTCCCATATGTAAACCAAATATGTATAGCTCCACTTACCATATGGGGCACAGTGGTGGTGTGTTAGGGTGTGTTGCGCTGGTCTGAGTGAATCAGACACAGCAGTGCCGCTGGAGTTTTTAAACACTATGTCCACTCTATTAGACACTCCTACCTTGTCAGTCCACCTTGTAGATGTAAAGTCAGAGACGATAGCTCATCTGCTGCTGCACAGTTTGTACTGGTCATCCTCTAGTCCTTCATCAGTGGTCACAGGACGCTGTTAGCTGGATATTTTTAGTTGGTGGACTATTCTCAGTCCAGCAGTGACACTGAGGTGTGTAAAAACTCCAGCAGCACTGCTGTGTCTGATCCACTCAGACCAGCGCAACACACACCAACTCACCACCGCCATATCAGTGTAACTGCAGTGCTGAGAATGATCCACCTCCCAAATAATACCTGCTCTGTGGTGGCCCTGTAGGAGTCCTGACTGTTGAAGAACAGGGTAAAAAAAAAGTATGCAGAGAAACTGTGAACAGGACTACAGTCTGTAATTGAACTACAGAGTGCTTCTATATGATAAGTGAAGCTGATGAAAATTGACAATGTGCATAAAATGCAGAAGTGTGCTCTCTGTAGAAGATAGATCAACAGAACATGTAATTTGATCTGGGGTGCCTAAACTTTTTTATGCAACTGTATGTCTGACACTATAGCGATCCAATGTAATTTACTCCATGTTGTATAACCAGTATGATCTTATGTGATGCTGTTGCTTATGTTAGGTGTTGACACACTTGCGGCTAATGTCCCACATCAGCATTGGAGTGTTGATAGGCCTGCTTTATCTCAACATTGGCAATGATGCCAGCAAAGTGTTCAACAACACCGGATTCCTGTTCTTCTCCATGCTCTTCCTCATGTTCGGAGCCCTCATGCCTACAGTACTCACATGTGAGTGGGGAACAAGGAAAGAGCAACATAGCGATGTTCATTATTCATTTAGATCAGTTCTTTTGTTGACATGTGCATTCAGAGGTTGGTAGAGTAGCCTAAACTACTAATTACTCCAATAACATAGACAGTTAAAGTATAACTGCCACAATAACATAATTAGTTAAAGCATGAACTTCAGAACTTCAGTAAAATAATTAGTAAAAGTAAATGTAATTATTATTTTTAAGTGCCGACAAGTCCATTCCAACTCCCAGTGACCATATGTATAGTATTTCTCCAGAATATCCTGCCTTTTGTTTGGGTCTTTAGGCTTCTTAATGTGTTTTTAATTTATGATTCCTCTGATTGTATCTGTCCCTCTTGCAGCTGGTTTTCCTCTTTGTTTTTTACTTTAAACTTTTCCAAGCATAATGGTCTTTTCCAATTAATCTATTCTTTTCATGATATGTCTAAAATAAGAGCGCTTCAGTTTAGTTATGTGGGCTTCGAGTGAGGGTTGAGGCTTGATTTGGTCTAGGATCCATTTCTTTGCTGTCTAATGTACCCTCAGAAGATTTTTCCAACACCAAAGTTTGAAGATATTAATATTGTTTATTGTCCAGCTTTCACATCCATAAAGAACCATAGCCAAAAAGAACATAGCCTGGACAATTCTCATTTTTGTCTGTAGAGACAAATTGTTGCATATGAAGATCTTTTTGAGTGCCTTCATCCTTGTTCTGCATAGGGTTGTTTGATTTTTCGTAGTTCTGTATAGACCCATTTTCTTTACTAAAGAACCCTTGAAGAACATAACGTGTGTAAAATAAAATGCTAAGATTTCACAATGAGTGTGTTTACATGCACTCAATAATCCAATCATAATCGGATTATCATTGTGTACTTTCTGCAGTCATCCGATTATTTACATGGTCATGTAAACAGCGTACTCCGATTTAAGAAATCCAGTGGAAGTAGATTTTAGCTCAGTAATAAGATTTCTCAGTGAATGTATACTCTTACTCTGATTTCTTTCGGATTTCTCAGTCTGTGCATGTGCGAAAACAGACCACGGTACCAGAAATAAGCAAGTAGTTTTGCCACAAGATGGCAGCAAAAAACTTTTGGAGCTACGCTGAAACCAACTACATTCTCGACAAAATGAAGAATTTAAATATTCTTCATCTTCTGGATGATGTTCATGATGATGTTCTTATTTTCAGGTAAATTAGCGCAATGTTTAAAAAAAAAACAGAGTTTTACATTACTTCACGTCTTCTTTTGTGAGTTTATTGGCCGGTTTCAAAGCAGAAATGTGATTCCAGCCTGACTCTAGTAGACCCGGAGGTTCCCATTATCTGATTACTCAAATGCATGTAAACGCATTAGATTATCGGATTACTGGCAAAATCTGATTTTCTGCAGTTATCGGATTATTAAGAGCATGTAAACGCACTCACTGAGAGCCATAATACACTTGAGTTGAAGTATTGTCATTTAAAAATACTCAGGGAGTTACATGTTACTACATGTCACTGGGTAAATGGAACTAGTTGCTACCCACCTCTGTGTCTTTAATCTGACTGGGGAAGTACAGGAAGTCAGACCGGTTTTTGCTTGCTTTCAGTTCCTCTGGAGATGGCTGTGTTTCTGAGGGAACATTTGAACTACTGGTACAGTCTGAAGGCCTACTATCTGGCCAAGACAATGGCTGACATTCCATTCCAGGTGAGTGGCTGTCTGAGCCTCCGTGAGTCGCCTATGTGTTAGATACGAGCCGACACTGGGAACCTCTTTGAACAGAAAGGTGGCACTGGCATTTCAGCACAGCCTAATCACTCTGGAGGCATGTTAAAATGGAAGACAAAAGGGGCTTGAGGCTCTTGTGATCTTGAAAATAAAAAAGTTCACAACTTTGATAGTATGTGGCTGCTGATTTTTTTTCTCATGGATTTTGTAATCTCTTTCCCAGGTCATCTGTCCTCTTATGTACTGTAGCATTGTGTACTGGATGACTGAGCAGCCTCCAGAGGCGAGTCGCTACTTACTCTTTCTGGCCTTGTCCATCTGCACCGCCCTGGTAGCGCAGTCTCTGGGACTCCTCGTTGGTGCTGCTTCTACCTCTCTTCAGGTACTTTCTGAAGGTAGTCTACTGTCTAGACTAGAGCCTGATAGATTTGCCAGCTGATAATATCAGCAGATATTGAGAACTTGCAGTTTTATCAATATGAGCAAAAACGTAGCTGATAATGTCCAACTTTTTTGTTGCAGCATCCCCTTGATGCAAATAAATAATGAGGTGAAACCTTGAACTGTTGAGCCACTAGGCAAGCCAGTATGAGTCAACCCAAAAAACATGCAAAATGTATTCAAACTTATCCTCTAGCATTAGAATACCACATTATAATACAAAAGGAATAATGAAACAACTAAACCAAAAGACTTAAATAGCAAAAAATCGAAACCACATTGAATTGTGAGTAGCTCCGCCCCACTGCTACAATGCTATTGTCATTGTTAGGACAAAACCTTGTACCTCCATTTTTGAAATATGGAGAAATAGAAATTGCTGGTTCCTCTTTATATTGTGTTAAAATTTTAAGAAGGTTTGTGCCTTTTCATGTGAAGTTACCATTTTGGAGATATGAGGTTTTGTCCCTGTAGTGATGTTACATTATTTCAGATTGTGAGTTTTGGCTGTTTATGCTAGCTAGTTGATCAAATCCATTAGTAAAGCACTGTTTATCTAAAACTGTTGGAATATAAATTTAAAATATAAAAATACAAATTTTAAATTATATCAGCTGACATTGGTTATTGGTATCAGCCACAAAATTGTCATATCAATCAGACCCTAGAATAGACCAGGACCAATTATAAAAGATTGCGATCCTGTAGTGAAACATAGATAAATAAAAAAACACATTAAGGATTTTGGGGGGATTTTGTGATATCAAATATAATTAATTCTAACATTACAAATTTGATGTAAATCAATCACCAACTTTATCAATGCATTTTTATATCAATAGCTAATAAACCCTTTTCGAACCTTCTACCTTCTGAACATAGAACTATAAACAAGGTTGGTAAGTAACAGAATACAGTATTGGGAATGTGTATACAGAAATTAAAGGGTCTGTATTCAGTCCAAGTTATATTTTATTTATATTTTATAAAGCTTTTAGAATACAGTTACTTTTTACATTTTTAGGAGAATACCCTTGAAGATACTTACTCACTAAATAATAAAAAAACAGGCAATCTTTAAAAGAAACACTTTCAATGCTTGTTCATTAAATATTGTAAAATCAATACATGGCATGTGGCAAACATGCTTGTCAGACAAACTCTAAAGAGGACCTTAGTTATTGGCTTCTTTACAAACACTTAAGTTTCTGCTAAAGACTGATTCAACTGATAAATCAATGTGATGAGCAGGCCTGGACCATCCAGTGACTTTTATGGGTGTGTGCCCAAGGGCCTGAGCCACTAGAGGGCCTCCACAGGCAATTATGAGAAAACATAAACAGCTGTTTTGACTCGAGGTGGGAACTTTACCAGCAGCATAAGGAAAAAATTAACTCATTTGTCACTGCATTACAGAGGATAATTTTCTGAATGTCTATTTTATTTCTCCTCCAATCACTACTTAGCAACTGTTCCACTATCCACCATCACTTTGGTCAAGGTTTCAGATTTAAGCTACTGTTCCTATGAATTTATTTTGAATTTGAAGCTCCAGATGTGTCTGGGGCTCTGGACAAGAGACCTGATACTTTACCAAATATAAAATGTCAGCCCCGAGTAAAAGAAAAAAGTTAGATCGCCCTTGTCAGCAGTGATCTGTGAACTGTCATCAGAGGTAAGATATAAAAGGAAAAACAAAAACATTTACTGAGCCTGCTGTGGCAGTATGCTTTAGCTAGGATGCTTAATGGTTTTGCATCCTTTTTTTGTTTTTAGGTACATTTCAGCTGTCAGATTTTAACTTGTCTTCACTGTTGTAAATGTTTTGGTTTTGCAAAGTGGATGCATGTTTTTTATAGGGAAGGGTTTGCATTGGTTGTTGGGTTTATACTAACCTGTGCTCTTGTTAAGGTGTAATCTTGCTATTGCTTTTTGTCGATTGGAAAGAAATTTGCGTTTATAGCTGTGATGTGCTCAACACTGCATTTAGTATGCTGCCATCATGGTGCTGCATAGGCTTTGTGTAACCTGCTGTGATATAAAAATTCACTGACTGCCTAAACAAGGTAGCCATAGAGGGGCCCACCAAATATCTGTGCCTAAGGGCCAGTGACTTGATGATATGGGCCAGTGATGAGCCAGTTGTACTGTAAAGGAATATCTTAGTGAATACATTTAGGACAGTATCCTACTTTTTAAAAGTATTTTGCCCAAATCTAACTATTATGGAGACATTTGAGTATTGCAGCATGTAATATGTATCTTCCTTGCAGGTGGCCACGTTTGTTGGTCCAGTCACAGCCATCCCAGTCCTCCTATTTTCTGGCTTCTTTGTCAACTTTGACACCATTCCAAAGTACCTGCAATGGAGTTCTTATGTCTCTTACGTTAGGTATGTCCTATTGCTTTCAAATTTAGCAATACTGTAAGGAAAGACCTCTTCTCATGGGAGGCTGATTGTTTCTTTGACAGATACGGCTTTGAGGGGGTCATTCTGTCCATCTACGGGATGAACCGCACAGAATTAGAATGCCCAGGAAAGGTCTGCAAGTTCCAGAAGCCTGAGGAAGTTCTGCAGTTGCTGGATGTAGAGGATGCCAAGCTCTACATGGACTTCATCATTCTGGGCATTTTCTTCCTCATCTTCAGGCTGGCTACATACCTGGTGCTGCGGTACAAAGTCAAGATTGAGCGATAGTATTTATTTAAGTCATTCCTCTCTTCTGTGCCAAGACCCTGACTGGTTTCCATGTCCTGTGACGTAACTCCAAACTGTAGTATAAGATCAGTTCAGAAAGTGCCTGCTCAGGAAATTCACATTCATTATTGTATATATTATGTTGCTGTGTGTTTCACCTCAGTAGTTCTCTGGACGTATTGCACCGCAGTATTGATAGGTCATTTCATCATAGTACGGTGACTGTATTGCTCTCTCTATACACCTACATCTTTTCATACAAAGTTCATGGCGACAATTAAAAGCTTGAAAACCTCGGAGGGACGGTTCCTGAGGAATGAGGTCAAGTGAGGAGAACGTCACGCAAAAGGGCGTCTACAGTGGCCTACATATACTCCTGCAAAGACTGCTGTTACAATGTAACTAAAGGAGGGTTAAAAATAGAAGACTGTGGATGACCCACACAGTGCCTGTGTTTCCATGACATATCATGTTCCTGTAGGCATTTTTCCAATCTTTTGTCCTTCTTAATCTTAGTTTCTTAAAGTTATCACTTAGATATAGGTTTGACTTGAAGGTGCGGATGTTTTTATAACTCTGTGCCTCGTTGAAACCAAAGTATGATTTACAAACTTTTTATTCAACATGTTTTATACAAGGTTCGTATCCATATGGCTGTTCAGTTTGATCTCTACTGAATCACCTTTTTTGTTTCCAAAACGTGTTTAAACGTGCAGTTATATCTCTTGTGATAAACAATAAAATGATGAGATTCATCAGCTCACCTAGCCATTACTCTTCTTTTGATTTTTTTTGGTTGTAAAGTCACCTGTCAGCTTGTGCCGTGGAGACTACATGGCCTAGTATGAAAATATGGCATTTCTAAAGGAACAGCGGATTGGTGTGAAATAGTGTATAGAGAAACTTTTGTTTACAATGGTGGTGATAGGAACCAGGAATCGGGATGTTTGTAACACAAATTCAGCCATTTTATTCACTACCCAAAATGATCAGTGAGCCCACATGTGTCTTCTTAGTGTTTATGTGCAATGCTTAGTAATATTAAAATAGTGGCAAATCTGAATAAAACAAGTTTTCTTTGGGAACTGTTTCCCCTCCCTGCCATGAATGGATTTTTAAAACAGGTTTTAGGCCAAAATGTCTCTCTATACTAACTTTAAAACAATGTCTCAGGCATCAGGCAGCATATTCGTATTTATTTCATGTACTAGGTTTGTCTGAGGAAGCTTTTAGAGGCGTTCATCTCTTGAGATGTCTCGTTCCTATCACTACCACTGCAAACAATGCTCACTGGTACCTTGGCAAGTTCTTTTAGAACGGAGCATTTCACTCCAAAACAATCTGTATGACTTTGTGTACACCTTAATGATATAATTATACAGTTGCTTTGGAAAATCTTTGTGCATTTTTTAACAGGAGGGTCAAAAAATGGGTAACAGGTTTGCAAATTTAGCCTAAAGTAAGCATCATTCAGGAGTGGTTAGCTTGACAGGGTCCACATGTTGCATGCTAACTACTAATAACTGTATAGTTTAAATGCACTGAGAAAATATAAATATATATTCTTTTTTCCAACAATAATTTTGGTATCTGGGTTGAATGATCAAGCTTCACCCATGCAGCCAGATCTGTTTTATGTTTGTAAACTGAGAAAACAGATTGAGAGCGCTCAGTGCTCACTCGTCTCATGGTGATTCTTCAGAAAACCAGACGATGATGCAAATTCCTGTTTATATCATGATAAAAGGAATGTTCCATTTTTTTCACAGGGGGAGCAGGTTTGGGGAACAGGGTTGCACGGAATTGTTTTTGTTAAATTAAATACATTAATAGGGAAAAGTAATTCCTTTAACAATAAACTGCTTGGAAATAAACAAAATAACATTGTAATAAAGATTTTAATGAATACATTTCAGAGAAATTTAATGTCAGTGAGGTGGGACAGCCCAAAATCACTACAATAAGGTAGACTTGTGTTTTTGTGTCCATTTAATTTAAACATTTTAACTACTTTATTTTAATGTGAGGTACACATCCCTTCATTTTTTACAAGAAATAAAAATGTTACTTTATTGCTTTCAAAAAGATAATGGGACATAAATTGAACTCTGGGCGCGCCGGAATGTCTTTGACTTTGAGTAATCAGGCAGACAACATGAACAAGTGAAGGCATGAATCAGTAAGTAAAGAGAGGTTTTCTCTCCTCTGTATGAACAGGAAGTCAGTCTGAGTTGGTGACCGTGCAGTTCTAACCGCACTTCAGGGTGGCAGACAGTTATTTATTTACACCATGACTCTGGAGGTTCAACGGAAAAACGCTCAAGCGTCGGTAAGCTAACGTGAACTCTCCTTAATTCGCTAATTTACTCTTAAGCTTTCGCAGTACGAGGTCGCTGCTCCTCTGCTCTATGGTCTGTCAGGAGTCCTCAACCCAAATCAATAGGCTTAAAGTTAAACACAGGTCGCCTCCTCCTGCATGGCGAGGGAGACTCCGAGTTTACTGTCATAAAAACCTTATCGTTTATTATTGACATTAGCAGGCTTAGTCATTAGCAACGGCATTACAGTGCAGTAAGATAATGATTGCTTATGCTAAGCGTAGCTTAGCAACTCAAGCTAACGTAGCTCCGTTGACTTAACCTACACTGTCCTCAGTGGTTGTAGTTACTGTCTTGGGGTACATACGGTTCAGTAGGTTAGCGTTAACATTCACGGTTAGATACTGTCTGTTCAGATATGTGAGGTCTTTGTCTAAAATGAGCAGAATTATGTGTCCCAGTGGCTGAATCTCGTGTCCTCTGTAAACGGTAAACAGACGCCTGCAGCTGTTCTGGTCTGTGTGGCTGTCTGTCGTTATTCCGTTTGCTGCATAAACCTTCTCTTGAATGTATGTGGGGTACTGGGGTAGCTCTCTCTGGTCGCCCAGATAAACAGTTTTAAAACTACTCATGGGTCACACTGCACTTACACATCGTTAAAAAGAACAGGAAGAACCTAAAATTATTTGGCGGAAGCTGAGGTTTTCAGTAAATGAATGAACACGAAGTTGCTGAGCTCCCAGTTTGATAGGTAGGACTAACGTACACCCACCTCAGATCTACACTCAGGATTCACTTTATTAGAAACACCTACAACATATCCGTGTTGAAAAGAACCGCAGATATCATTAAAAGTTTCTGTTCTGCATGTTTGATTTAAAGGAGTCCTGTTAATGCAGTTTAATTGGATTTAGTGCAGCACAGCGTGTAAAATGTTGAACACAAATGATTGGATTCATAGTTTTTGATAGGATTTTAAAATGTGGTACTACTTTGTATTTTCTAACTTATCAAATGTCAGAAAAAATAAATATCATGACATCCCTGCTGAAGAAAGATTAGAACCATTAGGACCTAATGGTTTTTGCTTCCTAATGGGAATTGGGAGGATCCTGCAGGATACTCAGAAACCTCAGAAATCTGATGCATCTGGAATCAGTCATAGGTCACGTGCTAAACCATTAGGATCCTTTACATTGCGATATCAACCCAGCAGGAAAAGCCAGAACACATTACATAACCACCAGGAACCAACAGAAACACTTACTGGTTTCTATGTTTTATTTTTCAGCAGGGATATTGTGTATCGTAAAAAACCTATTCTGTTGTGCTATTAAACTTCGCCATACCGCACAGATGCATTTTATGGTTTCCTAATAGGATCTAGTGTCCTACAGGAAGCTAGTGGTCTCTAATGATAACCATTAAGCCAATTCCTATTAGAAGGCAAAACTATCAGGTTTTAATCCTAATATTTCTAATGGTCTTTTTTTCCAGCAGGAAGGTGCACGCTTGTAGGTTTAGTTACTAATTGTAGCCCATCTGTTTCAACCAAGCAACAAAACTACTACAGGACCACTACTGAGCAGATATTATTAGGGTAATGTTCTCACCATGGTGGTGGCATGTTAGTAGGTGTTGTGCTGGTACAGGTTGAGAATAGTCAACCAACAAAAAATACCTGCAATCTGTGATCCTGTGTCCAGAAACAAACCATCAATGAAGGGTTGGAAGACTGTCACAAATTACACATGGAATAAGATGAACTATAGTATCTACCTGTACACCTGCTTAGTCATCTTTAGAAGGTGGACCAACAAGGTAGGTGTGTCTAGTAGTCAACAGTATGTGTACACAGTGTTTCAATAACACAGCTATGCATGATACACTTGTCACTGTCAGTGCAGTGCTGAGAATGATCCACTATCCAAATACAATCTGTTGGTTCTCTGGTGGTCCCTCTTTATTGATGGTAGGGTGGCTGTTACACGTGGGCTACTCTTAGTAACTGCATGCATAAAAAGTACACATTTAGAGTACTTGATAAAGTTTCCAATGAGTGTACAAAACAGAAGTATCTAAATAACAGTTTATGTTTCTGCAGTTTCTTTACTGTTAATTCAAGCTGGCATGTATTTTGCAAACAGTGCAGTTCATTGTGAGGCGCAGTGGATTCTTAAATGTAGAGAAATCTGTTTTTTTTTGTGCTGAATTTGTGGGTTGAAAACTGTGCCTAACTCCAGTGCATTTTAAAGACTGTTGCTATCTTACTTTAAAAAGTGTTGTTATTTTAGGTGGTGTCTTGAAGAGCAGCACAATGTGGCGATTTGGAAGGAAGACTGGAACAGGAGTAATAAGGAGGAGATACTGCGGAGCACAAAAAGATGTGTCCCACAAACCTCACCCAGCCATTACACAGAAAAGTACCTTTATCTTTACTGAGTCAAATGAGTTCACTCCTGATTTGCATGCAAGCTCTATTTCACTGATTTGCATTCTAATCATCATCATCTTTTTTATCAGAAGTTCATTTCAGCCTTCCACCGGGTGACTTCTATGGCGTCAGAAAGGCAGGGCCCATCTTATTTCCTGAGTAAGATAACATGATCTAAAGTGATCCCATGTTTTTATATTTACACAGTGAGTTGTTCACATCTTTATAGTGTTTGAGTTCTGTTTAATAAATCTGTTGTCCTCAGCAGGTGGATAAGCAGTTATGGAAGTGCATGGAGTTCATCTGCTTGTTTCAGTATGAGGTTGTTTTGTTCTGGTACATCTAACATAGGTGAGTTAATAGTACAGTATTAACTGTAACAACAAGCAAATGTCTGATATGTAGAGCCAGACCCAAATTTAACCTAAGCCCAGACTAAAAAGAATTTTCAATGGTAATTCTTCATTGACACTGAACCCAAGATTAGGCTTAAGCCATGTCTGGAAAACTGGCACTTTGGGTCAGATTCCTGGTCAAGGATTTTACCTACTTTTTCCATGAAAGATGTTTATTTCATGAAGCAGTTTTCATTGTCAGAGAGGAGTAAGCTTTTCAAGAGCCACAAGCTTTTGTTTGAGAACCACCTGCTTGGCCAGGAAGGTACATTAAGTATGCCAACAAGGTTAGCTAAAGTTAGCTGTCTAATGTTTTACTATAGTAAATAGTCAATGTAGTGCGGGTTTGGAATAAAGTTAATGGAGTCAGTTTTAGCTCATTGTCTGATGGTTGTATTATGTAAATGGCCCGGTGACTGTTTGGTACAGCAGTTACATTGTGCCATATTAAGGCACCAGAATATAACTACCTCACATTTTGAGGTGGAACAGAAAATTAACTGGCACTAAAACATAGCTGCTGCACCGTTAAGGGAAAATGCAGAAAATTCTAAAAGGAAGCTGGCGAGTAAAAAGCCAACCTAAGCCTTATATTAATGCTAACTTTTTACTGTGGAAAAGCGTCAAGACGTACTGATCAATGCAGTTGCTACGCAGAACTCAGCAAGTGGTCCACACAGTTCACTGACTCATCTACCTAACTTCAGATAACTAAGGTTAACATCTCAATTTGTTCATATTATACACATTCATATTGTCACATTTCTCTTTTTGTCTTCTTTAAATCAGTACCTTTCAACTATCCAGCGTAGAAGCTGTAGCGTCAGTAGCTACTTTTAATGTAGACTTTGTCAAACTTGCTGATCTCTGAAAATGAAAACCAGTCCACCTAATGAACAACATCTTTCATGAAAATTTGAGTGAAATCCTTAATAAGAATGTAAAAACATGCGAGTCCTTATTCTCATTCGTAAACAGCGCCACTGGTGTAATGTTCCCCTTACTGTGACAACATCCACTGCACTGAATATGCAGGTGTGAAAAGAGTTGGAGGATCTCCATTCAGGATGCTGTGTAGTCCAGGGCTGTGTAGTCTAATCCCTGTTCAGACCAACTCATAGTGTCCTACTTTAATCATATTTTAATTTGAGAATGACTTCTCCACCACCTTTAGTTAGTAATGAAAGACTGATTTTTGTGTTCAGTGACATTACACATTGTCTTCTTTCAATGATGTCCTTATGTTTGAACCACAGATCCCGTAGAGATCCACAAACACAAGTTAATGTTGTGGTTCAGTCACTTGCCCCAGGAAGAGAAGCAATTTGGGGGTTACTTTTCTCCCGAGACCATGCATGTAGACCCACTCATTCTGGAGAAGAACCCAGGGGAGGGAAGAGGCCTCTCTATTAGTCCCTTCAAGGAAAATATATCAAAGAGCCATTCTCTCACAATTGAACAAATCTTTGACTCAAGTCAGAGTGGAAATCATGGTCGAGGACTTAACGTGCTGCTCTATGGGGCTGTTGGTACTGGGAAAAGTACAGTTGTCCGCAAGCTTGTTTTGGACTGGTGCGCTGGCTTGACACTGTCCCAGTTCAAGTTGATGGTGCCCTTCTCTTGTGAAGATCTCTGTCATTTGTCCAAACCTACATCACTCAGAGACCTTGTGGGTAGAAAGTACATGCACCTTCGCAGGACACCATTTCTCAGTGGAGATAGTAATCAGGCTAGGGAGGTCCTGTTCATCTTCAATGGCATGGAGAAGATGAATTTAGACTTTAGGATTGGCTCCACTGAACTGTGTAGTGATCCTAACGAGGCTCTTTCATCGGGAGCTGTTGTTGTAAACCTGCTGAGGAAGTACCTCCTACCTGAGGTAAGTGTAAGGTTCTGATATTGAAGTTTTCCTTGTACATTTGTATAGCTATGTGCACTACTTCCCACAAAGCAGTCACACTAGACATTTAAAGTTAGCTTCATCATGCAAAATAAGCTTGATCAAACTTTGCACTAGTATTGTCTCTTGTAATATTATTAGCAGATCTTATAATTGAAAATGGGGAAATCAAGCTGTAGTTTTTTTTTGGGGGGAGTGACCCAGTGCCTAGGCCTGCCACAGTAAAATCGCAAAAGTAAAGATAACAACAGTCTCCAGACTTACCATGCATCATGCAGTGTCTCTTTCATTTCATTTCTTTGTTTATTTATAGCAGGTGGTGAACAAATGTTAAAAGGTTTGTTCTTAGACACTAGTTAAATTAGCATTTCATCCATTTTGCATATTCAGTGCTGCTATAAAAGAGGGCTGCTTCTTCTTAGTCACCACAGCCCAAAGCAGTAGCTCTACTGGTTGAAGACACAAGTTTGTGTGTCTAAGTTCGCCGAAGTTGAACTCTGTGTGACGTTATTAAAATTTTTCACATGGTGTGTAATTGCTCATCACAGCAAATCTCATTGAAATGAATGTAATTCAGTATCAGTGTAAGCAAGGAATGGTTTTAACTCAAATTAAATATTTTTCAGGCTAGCATTTTGGTCACCACCAGGCTGTCTGCTGTAGATCGTATCCCTAAGAAGTATGTGAACCGCTATGCTCAAATCTGTGGTTTCGACGATCCTGACCGCCAGAGAGCTTACTTCACAAGCAGACTGTTACTACAAAGTGGAGAGAAGCCAGGCAAGGATGCAGAATCTTTAATAGAGATGCTGTACCTTAATTTGCAGCGAGAGAGCCAGTTAGCAGCAGCCTGCTTTTTACCCTCGTACTGCTGGCTCACCTGTGCCACCCTTCATTTCCTTCATTTTACTGATGCCAAGGCACCTATTCGCACTCTTACTGGTATCTACACAAGCTTCCTGAGGCTCAACTTTGGAGGAGAGGTGCTGGCCTCAGGAGACATGTCTTCGCAGGAGTACCAGACCTCATTAATGCTTTACGTGGTCCGCACCGTAGGGAAACTGGCTTTTGACGGAGTGACCAATAAGCGCACATACTTTACTGAGAATGACCTAGAACAGTGGATAGGCGGAAAGACCAAAACCGATGAAGAGCTTCGGCAGCTGGCGGTGTTCCGCACAGATGTGTTGGATTTCTTCCTTGTGCCTTGTGTTGAACATAGTCGAAAGGTTACCGAGACAGGTGAGAAACGTTATGTCTTTGCTATACCTGCCATGCAGGAGTATCTGGCTGCCCTGTATGTCGTTCTTGGTGAGAACAAGAATGCTCTGGAGAAGGTGACTAAGCAGGTGTCGGAGGTCGTTGGACAAGCCAGCGAGGACATCACTAGCATAATGAGCATTCTATCTAAGCTCATACCTTTGAGGATCTTTGCCATTTTCAACTTATTGAAATTGTTTCCGAAACTTTTCGATCGAGTTAGTAATCTTAGCAAGGGTCGCATCGCCAGCACCATGGCTGCGGAGATGTTCCGCTCAGAAGACAGTTTCAATGAAGACGTTCTAGATCAAGTGGAGCAAAACCTGCTGGGAGTGCAAGGCCCACAGCCAGAGCAGGAAGCTGACACGAGGTCCTTTGAGTTATACCCAATCTTCATGGGAGGGCTCCTTCATTATGGCAACAGAAGGCTGCTGGACCAACTTGGCTGTGACATCAAGAGCACCACTGTGGCCCAGATCACTCGATCGCTGAAGAAGCATTTGATCAAGGAGAGCCGCAAGCAGCAGCCTCCCGCGGAGCTGATGGATCTGCTGGTTCTGCTGTACGAGTTCCAGAACCCTCGGCTCACGGCCGAAGTGCTGCAGTCTGTCAAAGTCATCAACTTGTCCACTGTGCGCATGACCCCACTCAAGTGCTTTGTGCTGAGTTCAGTGCTGGACTGCACACTTTCCAGCTTCCTTCTGGATGAGCTCAACCTCTCCTCTTGCCACATCACTCCAGAACTGCTGCACTTGCTGTGGCCTGCCTTCCATAACACACGTTGCCTCAAGTGAGAATGAATTTTCTGTTTATTAAGCAGAGCAAACTGTTCTTACAAGCTTGGAACATTTGGGTTTATTCAGAAAATGATTTGTCTGCTGTTGTATGTTCTTGACACTAAGGGTGGGCAATATGGCCAAAATACAATATCACAATACTTGAGGACATTTTCACAATACAAGATATGCATTACAAAATTTTTTTTTCTGAGGGTCCATAAGTTAGTCAGGTAAGTTAGTCAGAGTTTCATCATAACCGTTTTACTGGTAAGCCACAAATAAGTGCAGATAATGCAATGAGAAACAGTGCAAACCACACTAACTTTATCCCCTTTGGCTGGGTGGCTAAGCCAGGGATGTTTCAAGACCCTCAATCACCTTCTGCTGTTTAATCTGTTGCATCTGAAGTAGTCCAGTGAGGCCTGGTCGAGGTGCTGCCTAACTCAGTCAGCTTCACCAGATGGTGTTGCCGTCTGCTGGCTCCTGTAAGCTGTGAACCAACTGTTGCTGATAGCGTGATTGTTGTAATATGGAATATGAAGTCAGTGTCTGACGGCTTTAGGCATGAGTATATGGGATATACGTATGAGACAAATGAAGTTTGGCAAAGCTAAAGTTGGCTTCTTATTTGAATTTCCTGTTCTACATTAAATTGTGCAGCAATTGCATTCAAGCATCTGTACAGGTGCCAGAATGTAACTGCTGCTCTATTTAAGGTGGAACAGAATAATCGAACAAAAAGCTGCCCAATAAGAAGCCATCTACTAGTTTGTAGAAATTAAGATGTGTCTCAACATTTAGCACTGTTAGTTTTTTGCCATAAAGCATATTCATAACCTGATATAATATCAAATCATCAGAAATTTTAATTTCAATTTTCATTTCATCGTTAGATAAATTTTTGGCCATACTACCCACTAATAGTTGGAACAGACAGAATGCACCAGCACAGCAGTGCCATATTAAGAAAATACTATCAGAGATTTTTAGATTTTTACAATGACTTTCATTTAACGTTTCACATAATGTGCTGCACTAAATCCAGGTGATCAGAACTAATTATGCTCTCTTTGTAATGAAACATGCCATTGGTCAATGTTTTTTTTAATTATGATATCCACAATATGCTCAGAAAATAGTATTATGGTGTATTGTTACATAATTTACCATGATATGACAACATATTGTCATATTGCCCACCCCCCTTGACATAATTCTTGTCAATTACAGTGTTTTTGAGTTGATTAGATGAGAAGTAGGACATACTTGGTAGTCCTTTACAGTGCATTTCTATTGTACCCCAGCTCATTTTATGAGTAGCCCAAATGGTTTTGCGGATTTGCATAAAGCTCTGTGTGAAAATGCTTTGTTTGTATTAATTTATGGATGTTTTAGCCTAACAATTGTTTGTGGTTGGACAACCTGAGGCCTTTTGAAGTTTATTGTGAACATCTAACTCTGTGTATTGTGTGAGACTGCTAAAGGTAAGTTCTTAGCTGTACATTGTATGACAGTGTACTGCATCTTGTTTAAATGCTGCTACTGCCTGCAGTGTTACTACAACTAATAAACTATTTTTTATCGTTTTAATAAATGGGCTTGGTAAGGGACCTTAGGAAGCAGAATCTAATCAGTGCATACTGCATAAGCAGATTAACCTCATTGGTTTTTAATTTTCTCTCTGAGGAAGTGGAGAAACTAATGGTATGCGTGTGGATTTTTTGATAGCTGTGAATGTATCTGTTTGTACTGTCTTCAGCCTGCAGTTTAACAGCCTGGATCCTGAATCCTGCATATTGCTGCGAGATCTGCTACTTGAACCCAACTGTACAGTTAAAACATTACAGTAAGGTGGATTTTATCTGCAATTTGTTTGTTTTGCAATGTCCTGGTTTAAGGTAAATTGTAAGCCTTGAAACTTTATTTAAATGTAGGTGAATGATTTTCTGTTTGCCTGCTCTAGTGCAATGAATGGAAAGCTCGATTGAAAAAGCAATCCAGTACACATTGTAGAAATGAATAAGCCAGATATCCACTGCTATTTCAGGAATGTAAAATCAAAGTTTAATATTATAGGTTGTATTGTTCGTTGTATTTAAACTTTAATCCAGTTGCTCTGGCTACAGGTTGTGTGACAACTCCTTGCTGGACAGAGGAGCTGCCCATCTGCTGGATGCTCTGCCTGGTAACCAGTCTTTGCAGAAGCTGTCTTTGATGCACACTGGCCTTGGGGACAGTGCTGCCCTAGACTTAGCTGCAAGGCTGAGCCAGCATACTGGACTACAGGAGCTGAACGTGGCTTACAACAACTTTGGCGATAGTGCAGCACTTGCACTGGTCGACGCCTGCCGAGAGCACCCCAGCATTCACACAGTTCAGTGAGTATTACTGTACTCATTATTTTATTCTACAGTTTGAACGTTTGCTGCCGGTCTTTCTGAAGGACCTGGAGTGGGGCCCCAAGCAGAATTTAATAATGTTTGTTTTTTGTGATTATATCACTTTGTAAAGAGCACAGTTAACAAAGCCCTTAAAAGGCAGACGTGATTCGAATAAACTAAATAATCTACAATACAGTATGCACATTGAAATGCTGTCTGTCGTTGGTAAATAGCAAAACAGCTGACATGACACCTTTTCTTTAAGATTTAACCCTGGACCTATGCTATGACTATCTTACCTATCCTTCTTTTGAGATTGAGGCATTTATCAAAAGAACAGCACAATGTTTAATAGTTTTTCATTTTGGCAACCTGTATTTCCATATGTGGACTGTAGGGACTGAGGAGGGAACAGTACCATTTGAAACTTTAACAATGTTTATATAGTACAACAAATTTTTTATTTTAAAAAAGCAATGAAATGTGTTTTTTCCGTATAATGGGCCCTTCAAATTGCAGTCATGTATTGATGTGACCGAGTTGTTTTCCTTTTGCCATTTTTCTAGTCTGTATTTGAACCAGCTGACCGATGTGGGGAAGCAGTCGCTGCACGTCCGTGGAGTTCCTCAGGAGAAAGGTGGGAGACGGGTGAAGGCCCTGGCTTCAGTGACTGAGGGCTCGGACATCTCAGAGGACTGGCACCCCATCCTGAGTGTGATCACGAAGAACTCGCTTTCCTGGGAGAGGGAACGTGTTCGGGAACAGCTGCTGGTCTTTCTGAAGGATCTGGAGTGGGGCCGCAAGCAGCACCCGAGCTTCTGGAAGAAGCTGCACTTCCGCAGAGTGGAGAGTGTAGTGAGGCAGACCCTGCGCATGCTGGAGAAAGGCAGCGCCACAGGCACCAAACCTGCTGCTAAGTGACAAGGGACTGCTTTACTGTACAGAGGTGCTCTTAGGGGAATAATTAACATGCTGTTTACAAATACTGTATAAGAGTGCCATGGTCTTCCTTTGCATTAATAGCCTTTTTTTATTAAAATTAGAGAAAGCATGCATTTCCATCACTATACATTCATATGCAATAAGACTGACGAAAACTGTTGACATGCTTGTAAATGTACAGACAGTACTGTGCAGAGGTCAGAGACTAATCTTTGTTTATTTTATTTCCAGGCACAAGTATTTTTCAGCATTAGGAAAAAGCAGAAAATAACTAAATATAATATTACATTTTTCAGTATTTAGTCTGTCCACCTTTTTGCCTTTATTATAGCTTCCATTCTTTTCAGGAGGCCTGCTTTCAAAGAAATACGCAGGGAAAGTTCAGTCTTAGAAGTTGGTTGCATTTTCTCCTTCTCACGATTCAAGCAATCCCAAACACATTCAGTGGCGTTGAGGTTTGGTGGTGGTCAGTCCATTGTCGTCACAGTGGAAGGAACAACAGAAACACCTGTGGATTTTTCAGATCTGAAGTAAGAGTGGAGCTTGATTTTCTCCTCTCTCTGAAAGATGAAAGCTTTAAGTCCTGTTTATCTGATGGTGACCATTTTGGTGGTCTACTAGGACCTGCACGGTTGTTTAGAATTCCACTTTCTCTGTATCTTCATCATTTTTTTTTTTTTTAATTTATTTTCCTTTCACTTTCCCCTTCCTTACACAAGTGGATTATCTCGTATCTAATCTCTTTGGAAATATCTCCTGAAAAATGAATAACTTGTACATAATGGCTGTTTTGACTGGAAACTGAATAAATGAAGGGGGGTTCTCTGACCTTCATACATTAGTGTGTTCTTTCACAATACGTTACATTTTTCACCATAATGCATGAAGTATTGTTGTTAAAACTATTGTGTGTCAGACTGAAATGTTCAGCCAAGTGCTGTTAAGCAATACTCAACATAAGCTTTCTTATAAGCCATAGGAGTCTACTGACCCATACAAGTGTTTGCTTTGTCTTCAGTGGATGCAGTGTAACTGTTCTAAATTGGCTTATTTAATGAGCTTTAAAAGCCGTCCCTTCGGTGCTAACCTGCAAGATATGTTTTATAAAAGTTTTCAAATTGTGTCAAATCCAGATTTTGTGCCTTTGATCTCAGTTTGCTAAAAGATGGCTCTATTTTAATTATGTGGATGTACAAGTAAATCCAGAAAAATTAAATAAAAGAAGTGACTTCCTCTTTATCTGACTCCTTATTTGATTTGAAGCCTGATTTTTATTTCGATTCAATCCAGTAGTTTTGTAATCAAGGTGTTCCACTTTGGTTCTTCAGATCTTCAGTTAGATGGTATTATGTAATAAAAGCACCTGGGTCTGTTGTCTGGGATATTGCCTCATAAACCTCAGCTTACACATTAAACTCCAGTGCGTTTGTGTGGAGGAGAAAGGAGGAGTCCTGCTGACTGAACAGACCTTGTGTTATGATCTGCACCTTGGACCCTCTCACTGCCTCCTGTCCACTCATCCAGCCAGGACACGGGCAAGCAGCACCATGAGATACACCACAGGTAACCTCATCTACAATGTTTTTTTTCTATTTCACTTATTTTTCTACTAAAAAAATGTTCTAAATCACTATAACAATACTGTGTACTATGTAATGAATTTATGTATTTAATTTCTCATAAATAAGATCTGTGTGAATGCTTCAAAATATGTTTATTATAGGGTTGTGTTGATGTAATTATCTAGCTGCTGTTTGCTCTTATCACATATGAAAGACATCCTTTTCTTAAATGTGATTGAATACATGATGAAAAAGTACCATGCACACCTAAAATGACGGTTCTTCAAGGGTTCTTTCGTAAAGAAAATAGTTCTGTGTAGAACCATGAACACTCAAAGAATCCTTTGCATGATTAAAGGGGTCTTTGCATCATGAAATGGTTCTTTAGATTGATGGACAATGTGCTGTAAATGGATCTATACAGAACCTTTTTCTAAAGGGTTCTTCTATTGTTATAACCTTGACATCATAACAGTAGAAGAACCTTTTTTTTGAGAGTGTGGTTAACCTTCAAAAACCTTCATTGTTAAACGTCTCAAAGAACAAAACAATGTATTTAGACAGTCATTTGTTTCTGTTGTAGACTGTAGACATGTACCTAGTCTCAGATTTCTGCCAGGTCAGCGTCTATCAAACACAGCGAGGAAAAGTCATCACATGTTCATAGGACGACCTGTGATAATAATTGTAGTTGTCAGCTATTAGCTTAGACTGATTAATGCCTGATTGACAGATATACTGAAGGCCTCAGCAAACCAAACCCTGCCCAGACATAAAAACAGAAGACGCACTTTAAAATAGCATGAATTGATAATAACTTATGTAATATGCCTTACGTAAATGCTGAATTGCATTCAGTACTTCATTCTTGTTGTCAAGAATGTCAGTATATTATAAACAGATTACTGTTATGGTGATTCTTACATAAGCTAGAATAAGTTTCCTATTGATGTCTGTTCACTCTAGGCAGTGTCCAAAACATTTGAAAGAAAGTGCTTTTGAGTTAAAGTTAAACTTCAGCCACACCTCTGTGGGCAGCACTGAATGTTAAATAGGAAAGTTACAATGTTGATGAAAATGTGTATGCAATGTTTTGGCAATATTGTGATGTTTTTATGTTTTTTAGGGCCAGGTGATGCAACAGAATTGCCACAGTAAGTGTCTTTAAACAGTTTCATCTCAATTCACAAGCAGGTAAATAAAATGTTAGTATGCTGTAGAGCAAGGGTCGCTATTCTTATCCACAGATGGTCAGTGTAGCTGCAGTTGGTTTCAGACAACTAGTTCGTTTTATGTGGTGAGCTTCTACTTGGTTAGAATGAAAATCTGCAGCCACACTGGCTCTCTGTTTATAAATATGAGTATAAATAATTCTTTTCTGCAGTATTTTTAGTATTATTAGTACATAGTTAGTAAACTGTCACATTTAATTTTGTCACATATTTCGCAATATGTCACTTTTCATTTTGACTTTGTAATGAGCAAATTTATCCATTTCGATGTTCTTAGAAAGTTCACTTTCAACCCAAAAGAAGGGATTGACAATCCAACCTTGGTTATCTCAGATGACACAGGTATATCCATGACTTGAAAAGCAATAAATACACTGTAGTACAGTGCTAAAGTCAGAGACCACCCTTCATTTATTTAATTTCCATTCAAAATGGCAGGTTATTTATTTTGCAATATTTCTGTGGGCATTAGTTGTAGGATAATCCACTTTCATAAGAAAGAGGAAAGGTAAAAAGGAAATAAGTGAAAAAAAACGGAGTTCAAAAACTGATTAAAAGATGGGCCACCATCTTTTTTGATTAGAAGAAAATGGGCCACCAGAACTGTCATCATCAGATAAACAGCACTTAAAGCTTTCATTTTCTGAGAGAGAGGAGAAGATCAAGCTCCACTCTTGCTTTAGATCTGAAACAATCCACTCGTATTTCAGTCCATCCTTCCATCACTGAATGTGTTTGGGATTATTTGAATCATTAGAAGCAGAAAATCCAACCAACTTCTAAGACTGAACTTTGGAGGTGTGGAAAAATATTCCTGCAGTCTCCTTTGAAAAACTGGAAGTAAGTCTACTGAAAAGAATGGAAGCTGTAAGGCAAATAGTGGACACACTAAATACTGAAAAAAATGTATATTTAGTTGCTGAGGCTTTTGTATAATTTTCTGCTAAATATGTTTTCTACCTTTTTCCTGGCACTGAATATGTGAAAAACCTATATTATGGTTCACTATTTAATTGCCATTTTGAAAGGAAATTAAATTAATGAAAGGTGGTCTCTGACTTTAGGAGAGTACTGTATATGTCCAAAAGCACCCAGACACCAAATTAGTGAATTCAGCTACTTTGAGGTGCACTCATTGCTGACACGGGTGTTCTATTGTGCCTGCAAAGCTTGTATAATCTCCATAGAAAAGCACTGCCAATGTAAAGGGATGCTCTGGAGCAGCCACACCTGAGCCTAAGGTAATCATACCCAACACCAAACACCGGCTAGAGGGGTGTCTGCCCCTGTCATTGGGCTGTGGAGCAGTGGAACTGCATTCTCTGAATACTGAATACCTTTGGGATGAGTTGGTGTGGTGTTTCTGATACAGAATTAATCATCCAGCATCAGTACCTGACCTCACTAATGCTCTTGTGGCTGAATGCAATCAAATACTCACAGCAACGTTACAATATCTAGTGTAAAGCCTTCCTGAAAGAGGAGACTGTTAAAGCAGCAATGGGGAACTGACTCCCTATTAATACCATTGATTTCAGAAGAAATATTGTATCAGGAGGTGTCTACAAACTTTTGGACATACAGCTTTCCTGATAAAATGACAGAAACAGAAAAATAAATATTTCTACAAAACATAACGAAGACCAATTTGGATAAACACTGGCTGAATTGTCCTTAGAGCCAGCTCTGTGTCCGCGGTTGTGTCTGCTGAAGCGAGAGGAAGGTGAAGGCTTTGGTTTCTATCTGAGGAAGGAGACAGGCTGCAGGGGCCATGTGGTGCAGCAGGTGGCCCCCTGGAGTGCAGCGGAGCGCAGTGGCCTGAGGGATGGAGACCACGTTCTGGAGGTCAATGAGGACTTTGTGGACAATCAAGAGTATGAAAAGGTACAGACCTACTTCCTAATAGAACCGTGAAGGACAATGACTATTACCTGTATGCTCTCCATGATCTCAAGGTGGCCTACATTTCCTCATCAACACATCCTCCACAGCAAAGTCACTGATGTTAAAGTAACACAGTAATCTCTAACGTAAATGGTATATGTTCACTGCTGTGAATGGACAAAACACAGAATCTGTGCCATTTAACTGAACCATTTGCATTAAATTCTACACTGTAAAAAGTGAGATGGCAAAAGTGTTTTTGAGGTTTGAAATGATGTAAAAATTGCTTTTGTCATAAATTAAAACTAAACTAAAACTAAAAATCTAAACTGAAAATTTGCAACAGTTTAATTGCTTGTTACCACATGAACTAACTTTTCAAGTTGAACTCACAAACCATTCTTTACAAGGAAGATTAGATTAGATTTCAATTAGATAAACTTTATTGTCCACAAGAAAGATATGATTTGCATGCAGACAGTGCCGCTACTATAAAGAGACATAAACAGTACAATGCACATACAAACCATTCCAAAAAAAGTTGGGAGAGGAGTAACTTAAGACTAGGAATGTTGTGAAATGCTCATTAAACATCTGATGCAGGTGATACAATCATGCTTGGGTATAAAAGGAGCATCCAAGAAAGGCCTAATCTTTTATGAACAAGGACGGTCGAGGCTGACCACTTTGCCAAAAAATGCAAACAACAGTGTTCCTGAATGCACGATTACAAGGATTTTAGGTATTTCATCCTCTATGGCCCATAATATCATTGCAAAAATCAGAAAATATTGAGAAATCTCTATTTGTGCATTAAGGGCAATACCAAATACCAAACTGAATGCTTTTGACCTTCGATCCCTCAGACAGCACTGCATTAAAAACCGGCATGTTTCTGTGATGGTTATCACCACATGGGTTTTAGAAAAACTTTCTCAAACTGTTGTCAATAAACACTGTACTGTACTGAACATCTGTCACTGCATCCACAAATGCAAGCTAATATTGTACTGTGCTCAGCAGAAGCCACATGTTGACAACATCCAGAAACGCCACCAACTTCTCTGGGCCTGAGCTAATTTGAAATTGACTGATGCTCAGGGAAAACGTGTATTGAGTCCACCTTTCAGTTTGGTTAGTGAAATAAAGGATGTTGTGTTCTTTGGGCCATCCAGATTGTTACCAGCGTTTAGCTCAAAAGCCGTGGTATGGGGGTGTATTGGTAACTTGCACATCTGCGAAGATATAACTTGTATAACCGAATGGCAAAACTTTATATTATTAGAAACAATAATTCTAAACTTTTGAATGCTAGTGTACATTAAAGTTCTTCTCTTATAAAGTTGCCATTTTGGAGATTTGGAGATTTGGTGATGAAACATGCATAATCTTCCTACATCAACTATCTTGGCTTGGGTTCCTCTCTGCCTGTGTTGTTTGCTGGTGGTGTTGGAGCCTGTCTCTGAGCAGTGGTTTGTTTGGTAGGTGGTGCTAAAGGTGCAGGCATCTGGGCTGCAGTTGTGTCTGCTGGTGCTGAGGGCTGAGGACTACGAGCTGGCTGTGTTGGAGGGAATGGACCTCATGGCTCTGACCAGAGCTCACAGAGGAGAAGGCTGCGCTCGCCCACGTTTGTGCCACATCAGCAGAGAGCCAGGCTTTGGCCTAGGACTCAGCATCATACCTATTGAAGGTAACTCCTTTTCACAGTACATGCGTTAAGAGCAACAGGAAGAATGAATAATGATCAATCAGAAGTGGGCAGAGTAGACTAAACCAGTGCTGGTAAAAGTATTGCTACCTCAATTACATAATAGAAGATAAAGTAGTCTGGCAAAAAGCAAAGCAGTGATGTGAGTATTTGAGAAGTATCATAATAAAAACACAAGTACTGAGTTCCCTCTAGAGCTGCGGTGGAGTTTCTTAGTGCCTCTACAATGCATCAGCATAGGAACTTCGGTGCTACTCTTCCAAAGCTGAAAATTGAGAGGTCGGAGCAACAGCAAAACAGTCCAAGTGCTGAACCAAGAGGAATAAAATTAAGCAGTAACTAAACATTAATGGCTAAAAAGTCATTTTACTCAAAGATATTCTTGAGCAGAAGTAAAAATATATCATTTAAAAAGACTCTGAGAAGCACAAATCCCAAAAGGTACTGAGTAAATGAAACTAAATACGACCCACCTGTGATAATGATGGAAATGAAAAGTGAAAGAAGGAAAAGTGTTAAAGACAAAGTCCACATATCATTGCTGTCCAGAGAAAAGACAAAAAACATTCTTTAAGTTGCATTTAGGGGGATTTGGTTTTGTACGCTATTGAATATAGCGCTATTGAATATAGCGTACAAAACCATGTTTTCATTAGCGTATAATCACCTGTAACTAGGAATTGTAGTATTTTCGTTAACTTAGAATGAGCCCTTCATATCTACATAGGGAGCAGGTCCTCTTCAGAGGCCGCCATGTTTCTACAGTAGCCCAGATCGGACGAACCAAACGCTGGCTCTACTGAGTGCCTTTCATGTTTTCACACTGAAGTGACAGCTCAAATTAGGTGACCCTACAGCACCAGTTGGAAATCGCAGAAAGAAGAAGATTCAGTGGTTGCTGCCGGTGCTGGCTAACCATTCTGTGTTGTGAGAAATTCAAGAACCCAAATTTTGACAAATGGAGGACGATACTTATCATTTAGCGCAAGACAAAGCAAGAGAGGGTGAATTGTCGTTGTCAAAGAAGCGAAAACATGAAGAAGCAACATGAAATCGGGACAGGCGATGGCAGAAAACCTGATAGTCACCATAGGTACTACTACACGCTTGGAAAGGGAGGGGTGAGGGAGAGGAATTCAGCTGGTTGCAATCTGCAACCTCACCACTAGATTACACTAAATCTTACACACTGCACCTTTAACTTTTGATGTAAGCTAATGTCAAGAAGTTTTATTCCAAGTGATTCTGGAGCTTTCCTATTGGCCCATTCGTCAAGACATTTTCACACAATTTAAAGGACAACTGCTGTGTTCAAATGATATGATATAAAAAACAAAAATGGAGATACATTGACGGTATGTATATGTATGCAGATAATGAGTATTTAGAGTCTTTTTGCTTCGTATATGTGTGTGCAGGTGAGAGAGGGAAGTATTATCTGAATCCTGTGA
This sequence comes from Colossoma macropomum, assembly GCF_904425465.1. Classification (NCBI taxonomy): domain Eukaryota; kingdom Metazoa; phylum Chordata; class Actinopteri; order Characiformes; family Serrasalmidae; genus Colossoma; species Colossoma macropomum. Next base: position 12,369,557 of record NW_023494786.1, on the reverse strand, counting down.
GTGAAGGTCCAGCGGAGAAAGCAGGCGTTCAGCCAGGAGATCATCTGCTCTGGGTCAACGGGGCCATGGTCTCCACACTCACACATTCAGCGCTGGCTAAAATGGTTGGTTGGCATTGTAGGTGAGTAACACTTTTCCCTGATGATTCTTTTTATGTCTAACCTTCTCTCTGCTTGTGCTTTTTGCTCTCAGGTTAAGAGGAGTAGTGAATTCATGACCATCATGGTCATAGACAGCAGAAGTGAAGAGAGCTATGCCCGCCGAAGGCTCCCCATTCTCCCTGCGTTTGCCAGTGTTCATAACCTCCCTCACAGGCCAAAAACCTTGCATGTCGCTCAGGGACCACAGGGCTACGGCTTTCTGTTAAGGCAGGAGAAGCTGCCTTCAGGACGAATAGGTGAGACAACTGTAGTTCTAGTATACTATGGTGGCAATAAGGGTTCTCTAAAGCATTGCATAGAAGAACCAATTTTAGTTCCCTAAAGAACTTCACAACATATGGCTCCTGCAAAAAAACATTTTTGTAAATGGCACGTGAGTGTGAAGCAAAAGAGCCCTAAAAGACCACAAACTTACTTTATTTATTTCTTCTTAATGTACTGTATACACTTATAAAAGATGGTTCTTCAAGGAATATTTAGTAAAGAAAATCATTCTACAAAGAACCATAAACACTCGAAGAACCCTTTGCATGATAAAAGGGTTCTTTGCATCATGAAAGGGTACTTCAGATTGATGGAGAACGTGCTGTAGATGGTTCTCTATAGAACCTTATTGAAAAGGGCTCTAAATAGCACCCAAAAGGGTTCTTCTATTACAAGCTTGACATAGCAACAATAGAAGAACTATTTTTGGTGCTGCTGTGAACCCTTTTCAAAAGAGTTCTATACAGAACCACCTATAACACATTCTTAAGAACGCTTTCATGATGCAAAGAACCCTTTAATCATACATAGGGTTCTTTGAGTATTCATGGTTCTTTATAGAACCATTTTCTTTACTAAAGAACCCTTGAAGAACCATCTTTTTTTAAGAGTGTTAGAATTTACAATACATTTTGGAATGAAAGCATGTATTTGAAATGTATCTCACATAGAAAATGCAAGCAATTGTATTACTTTTACGTACAGATTTCCCAAGATCTCAAACTAATTATGCCAAATTATACCATTATTTTGGGAAACCCACGTATCTCACATAATGATGATGACTTAAATAACTTAAGATATTGAAAACACACAATTATATTAAATCATGAGAAAAAGAAGCAGAAAAATATATGCAGATCTGTGGACTTTCAGAGCTTGAGCAATGAAGAATCATCAGGCCAAGAGTGATTAGAAACTTATTTAAAGTCAACTTGATATAAAAATTGACCTTTTTTATGTTGTTTTCTCATTTTTCTGGTAATATTAAACACATATCGAAGTCCAAGTCAGTTGTATTGCTGTTTCTTCTCATCAGAGACGTGTTAAGAGACAATAAATACAAAAAATACAGACAAACTATACAAACACAATACAGTAAACTCTTCTGTGTAATATACAATAACTATACAACCAAAGCCCAGCTGTTGGTCCACAGCAGCAACTATAGTTGTGCGTGTTTTTTTATCAGTGCACTGATAATCAGCAATAGCCTGTAGTAATATAACCACAAAGATGACGGTGTATAGATATAAGTGACTGGGCACATAACGTGAGGGAGGTTAAAGTGGATGAATGCAGGAGATAAAGCACAACAGATGAAAGTGAGTTGAATGGCTGACGTAGCAGTTCAATGAGAATGTTTAAAGATCCATCAGGTACATCCATTCAGCAGTCTGTCTGCCTGCGGGAAGAAACTGTTCATGAGTCTGGAGGACTTGGCCCGGATGATCTGTAGCCTTCTTCCAGATGGGAGTGGTGTAAACAGTCTGGGTGATGGACGAGAGGGATCCCTCCTAATGCTGCACTCTGTTCTTTTATACTGTTCGGTGTAGATATCCTTAATGGCAGGCAAGTTTGACCCAGTGATGAACTGGGCAGTCTTGACTACCCACTGAAGTGCTTTCCTGTCTGAGACAGTGATGGTGCAGGTCAGGATGCTCTCAGTGATGCTTCTGTAGAAGCAGTCAGGGATGGGTGTGTGCAGGCCAGCCCTCTTCAGTCTCCTTAGGATGCAGAGGTGCTGTTGTGTTTTTGTCAGGAGGAGGTGTTCAGGGATCAGGAGATATTGTTAGTAACGTGCACTTCAAGGAACATGAAGCTGTGCACTGTCTATCATCAGCTCTTTCATCTTGGTCACATTCAGAGAGAGACTGTTGTTCTTGCACCACAATTCAGCTGTCTCGTTATCGAAGATGATCCCCATGATTGTAGTGTCATCAGCGAACCTGATGATGTGATTGCTGTGATGTTTGGCGATGCAGTCGTAGGTCAGCATGGTGTACTGTAATTTTTGTAATCTAATGACTTCTATTATTCTCTAACGTTTTCTGAATTTTGATTACATCACCATGCAACAGAAGGTGATATTAACCAATAAGTTCATGTCTCACCTCCCAACATGAACTCCCACCCCCCCACACCATAGCAACTGCTTAGCAATCACTACGGACACCATAGCAACCACCCAGCAATCACTTAGCAACAACTATGGACCCCATAGCAACCTCCTAGAAACCACTACAGACACCACAGTAAGCACTTAGCAACTAGCTAGGACACCATAGCAAGTGGCAAGCAACTGCTTAGCAACCAGTATGGACACCATAGCAACCGCTATGGACACAAAAGCAACCACTTAGCAACCACTAAGGACACAATAGCAACCGCCTAGAAACCACCACAGACACCATAGCACCCACCTAGCATTTGCTTAGCAACCACTACAGACACCATAGCAACCACCTAAAAAACCACTACAGACAGCATAGCAACCGCCTAGTAATTGCTTTGCAACCACTTAGCAACCACTACAGACACTAAAGCAACCGCCTAGCAACCGCTTAGCAACAACTACAGACACCAAAGCAACCGCCTAGCAACCGCTAAACCACCACTACAGACACCATAGCAACCGTCTAGCAACCGCTTAGCAACCACTACGGTCATGACAGCAACAGCCTAACTTCCGCTTAGTAACCACCATGGACACCATAGCAACCGCTTAGCAACGACTACGGAAACCATAGCACCTCTTTGTTTCACTCAGAAACCCGTCACAGTACAGAAGGAAACTTTTATGATTTCTCTTGACAAATGATTGTCATGGTTGTCTAATTTAACCGTATAGTGAGAGACATTTGCCTGTTGTAACAGGGCTGAATGCCTAAATGATGAGACATGGAGCAAATGTTACAGACAGAGACTGACACCATGTTATTGCTATTGTCTGAATCGCCACCTTGACACTGATGCATCCACGGATGGACTGTTTCTTTATTTTTTTTTTTTACACGCCTGCAGGAGTGTATTGATACTAATAGGTGTGGCTTTCCAGTAATTTGAGTCAGTATGATGTCAGAATCAAAGCCCAAACATGTGTAAGTAATCACGTGATAACAGTACTGAAGATTCACTGTATTGGCCTGTGTGGTTTCTCTGTCAGTTTTAGTGTTATATTAGAGGTTGTGATGAAGTGCGTTGTGTTGTGTAGCTCACCTACTGCGGGAGGTGGACCCCCACAGCCCAGCTGAGCTGGCAGGAATGGAGGATGGGGATCTGCTGCTGGCAGTCAATGGAGAGCAGGTGGAGAACTCGGAGCATGAAGACATCGTCAGCAGAATACGGCAAAGTGGTCAGCAGGTCACATTGACCACCATCTCCATCCAGGGCAGAGACTACTACACACAGGTGTGCTGTCACAGATACACTCTCACACGCTTGTTTTTATACAGTGTTTGGGGGCAAACATTCTGACGATCATGTCTGTATGCTTATACATATAAGGCGTTGTACTTCCAACTGCTATACTAGGAATTGTGCTTCAGTGTCATTAATATTCAGTTCTTTACCTGGTAACTGCTGAAGCAACATCTGTACATACTACCCAGTGAACTAACCTACAGTATAAAGAATATCTGTTCTATAATTTTGTAGCCTGGATGTGGCTGCATTGTAATATGCTTCAATTAATTACAGTATCACCTTATCTGTGTCCTCCACAGCTTGGTTTCTCACCACTGTTGTTTTATGAGCCAACCATTTCCAGAAGAGAGCATTTTCCCGAGCTCACTCTGCCACGCAAAGACATGCATGTTAATCTGCCGTGTCCTCGACTGTGTGTCCTTCACAAGGAGGGCACGGGATTTGGCTTCAACTTGGCTTGTGTCCAGAACAAGACTGGGACCTACATCGGCCAGGTGTGTGTCTCTTCTTCAGCACTTGATAAGCAGTGTACTGTACTGCGTGAACTAGAACATTTAGCTATAAATGACATCATTTCCAATGCCGTTTGATTTGTAAAGTCAATTACTGCTGCTGTCCACCTGCCGGAAGAGATTGAGACGTCCTGCTTGTGTCCGGTAGGTGGCAGCTGGGCGTGCTGGAGAGAGAGCAGGCCTGCGGGAGGGGGACGTGATCGTGGAGGTGAACGGGCAGAATGTGGAGGAGGAGCACTTTGAAGAGGTGCTGAGGCTGATTAAGAAAGGATGCACTCCTCTCAGGCTGCTGGTTGTGGAGAGAGCAGGCTATGAAACACTGAGAAAGAGCGGCCTGACAGTCAACCTAGCCCTAATCTCACACAGCATACAGGTGAGAAAACACACACCCACATTATAAAATCTGGAAAACTGGAAAATAAAAAAACAACAGAAGTTTTAGAATTAAAAAAAAATGAAAACAAAGAAAATTTATGAATAAATTTGTAAGTAATGTTAAGAGGAAATATTTAAGATTCTACACTATTTCTAGGTCACTATTCAAATGTAAGCAGATTTGTGATACATATATACACACACACACACACACACAGAGGCTTAACTAAGTACACCTCCTTGTTTCTACACTCACACTTGTCCATTTTATCAGCTCCACTTACCACATAGGTGCACTTTGTAGTTCTACATTTACAGAGTGTAGCTCATCTGTTTCTATGCTTACTTAGTTAACCCTCTTTCACCCTGTTATTCAATTTCTTTGTAGTATAATAATAAGAATAATAAGAATATAAACAACTTTATTAAGTTTATTCTACTAATATTTTTATTTGGATAGCACCGCATTTGATTTACTTTAACACTTTGTATAGTACATTTAGCAGTTTTTTTTAAACAGAGGTCAGACCAAAATGCAAAGGAAATAAAAAAAAAGTGACAAATAATGACTTACAACTCGTTATTTCAAGAAACAGGCTTCCACAGGCTTAAGAGATGTTGATACAAGAAATGATTTGCTTACAGGTTCCAGATTCAACACATGACTATTTTCTGTAAAACATGATAATCTGGATCAGATGAACTGTATCAGTGATTCCTCTGATCATTGCTAAAGGACTACGAGGGAAACTGAAGAGCCACCATCCTGCTGAATGCACTGAATATCTTATCTGCCGCCATGTCAATGAACTAAAAGGTATAAAGGTTATGCCATAAATCTAAAATGCAATGAAGAGATTTATGTGGTTAATTATAAATGAAGCATTGTGCTTGTTGTGCATGCCTCAAGCATGCCTCAGGTAATGTTTAATGCTGTATATAAAAATTATTTCCATATAATCATTAGATTTTAGAAGTAAAAACTGTATAAAATGTCTGTGTAAACTTGTACATATCAAATTGCACTTTATTTCCACATGCACATTCCAAATGTATGTACTCAAATGTAATTTCTTGAGTTGAGTTTTTATTAAAAAATAATTTTAGTTTGTATTTGGTAAGCATTCTTTTTTTACTACACATCTTTCAAGTTCTTATTTTCCACATTTTTCTTAGCCCCGTGCTTGTTATATCAAATTATAAGCGTATTTCTTCCATCAACTCCATATGTATCACATTCCAAATGAGCATATTCAAACAATTTCATACTGTAGTGTTAAGTTAAACCAAAGTGCTTTCTGCAAAGGTGGCTTCATTTATCTCATTCCCTTTCTCTCTCCATGTATCAGGTTGTATTTGTTAGTCATTTTTACCTTCAGAGTTTTGCAACTAATCATTGGCTGTTTTGGCCAATTTTATTGAATTAATTCTGATTCTAGATTAAGACTGAGGTGTTTATAGACACACTCTACTCAACAAGAGTAGAGCAGATGAGCAGCAGTGTGTTCCTTGAGTTTTCAGGTGGCGCGCTTGTGTTTTTAATTGCCTTCAAAATTAAGGCAGACTCAGGATAACGTACTTCATATGAACTTATTCAAGAAGGTGCAAGAGGAAGACATCATGTCCTGCAACATGCTGAGACATAGTTTGTGTAAACCCACTGTCATTCATTTGCTCACATACTTGTCTGAACAACTCGTTATTGCAAGCTTTACAGCCATCCATCCAGCTATTAACTAAAATCTTAAAAATTAAGTCTGTTAAAGTTAGAAGCATAAAGTTTCTGTCTTTCACCATGCTGAACGTTATAAACTTCCGTTATGGCACAATGTCATTGGGTACAGGCATTTACATGGCTATTATTCTTCTATTAAATGGATTATTTCCAGAATTACTGACCTCTTTCAGTTGATAGAAACTGTATTTGGAATAGCCTCAATCGGACTAGTCTACTCCAACAGAGATGAAAAATGTACGTATTCTATTACAATTTCGCTATCAGTCGGATTATTAACATATTAGCATGGCTGTTGTTTCTGTTGTTCCTGGTTGGAGGCATCTTCAAATTCTGTAAAAATACAAAAGTAAGGTAATTACTTTCATAAACCTTTATTGTATGCCATTATATTTTTCTACATTATTAAGTACTTAGGTTAGTATCAGTCCCAGGTTTCTGACCTCTGAGAACGTGGCTGATTTCTGCAGTGACCCTTTCAGCATCCTCCATGCTGAAGCACATGGGGGGTTTGAATTTGATGACATTGTCCCATGGTCCATCAGTGCTCAAACATATGTGCTTCTCTTTCAGCCTGATGAAGCAGAGGGACAACAACGTCTTTAAGATCAGTGTAAATCCTGAGTAAGCATGAATAAACACCCACCTTGGCTCAGCATTCTTGGTATGTCTCACCTTCTAATGAGCAGTGCTGCCTCCTCAGTTGCAGGTTTTAAAGTCACTCTGTCTTTAACCAGTTCAAACCCCACAAAGAGCCCGACACCACTGCAGAGAAGACAGAGCCGAACATTCAGGAATAAAGCATAAATTATACCAGATAATGTCAAAGTGCTTTAAGATGAGATTTGAGGAGGTGAATATTTATGGATTATGACTGAACAATGTGACCAGGCATTTTGTATTTATCAGGTCTTACATTTCAGGTATTTATTTATTTACTTATTTAGTTATTTATTAAACTTATTCTCCACCAAGCAGAACGTGCACTTTGAGCACTGATGCGCACATGCAGTATTTGTGTTATTCTGACCATATCAGACCAGTTCTGTATAAGACGATAACATTTTATTGTAGTGATAAATTGTCACAATGTGCTTTTCTGAGCATATCGTGTATATCGTCAGTACTTAAACAACACTGACCAGCTGTATGTTTAAATAATAAGAGAGCATAATTAATGTAATTAATTTAAATACACAGTTTTTGATATTTGTTTAAACATGGCACTATTAGTGCATTCTGTCTATTCTAATTTATCACAACGCACAATACCTATCACAAAACTGGATACTGTGATATGTATTGTGTATTGTAAAAATTGTTGAGGTCTGGACTCTGTGGTGGTCAGTCTATTGTTCAGAGAAGACCAGCAGCTTCTTTGTTTGATTTGCAAATTTTCTTCTTTTTTTGTCTATTTTCTTTTCTAAAGTTTCATGACAGCTACATATCCTTTCAGACTCATAGTGGTCAGTCGTCTTCTCACAGTAGAAAGATGAATAGATACATGTGAATTTTTTTAAGGAAGAGTGCAGCTTGATCTTCTCTTCTCTCTCAGTTTAGGTGGTCTACCAGGTCTTGCATTATTGTTAGGGGATCCATTTTCTTTATTATATTTCTTTATTATCTTTTAATCATTTTCTGAACTCCAGTTTTGGAAACTTCTGTTTTTTTCACTTATTTTTTGACTTTCCCCTTTATTATGCAAGTAGACTATCTTGTATCTAATCGCCTCAGAAGTATCTCCTGAAAAATGAATAACTTGTACTTCATGGCCATTTTGGCTGGAAATTTAATAAACAAAAGGTAGTTGATATTGACCACCCCTATTTGAAAATCTAGCCCATCACATTCCCCTATTTCTGACAGGACTGTAAGTGGGTAAAACAGTCTGTTACGCTAAACAGCTAAGCTTAAGTTGGCGTTTTTAAATAATGGAGGAAAAAATTGTAGCCCATTTTGTGATCTTGAGCAAAGAGCTTTCATATCCTGGCAAAGTTTTCACACCTGCTAGGCTTTGTTAAGGGCTTTCTATTTCTTACCGTATGTCTCCAATGATTGGGTGTTTGGCCTGGAGCTGTTTGAGGAGCTCCTTCAGGTGATTGCCAACACGAACAGCATTCCCTCTCAGGTCTTCCTTTTCTATCACATCTAGGACTGCCAGGCCAATCGCACATGACACAGGGTTCCCACCAAACTACAGTAAAAACAGATTCAAACCTATACCTTACAATGCAAATTACTCATGAGAAAAGGTACTCTCTGATGAAAATGCCCCTGGGCAATTTTTTTTAAATGAAATGAAACAATAGCTCACAGTGTTGAAGTACTCTACTCCATTGGCAGTGAAGGCTCCAGCTATCTCCTCTGTGGTGACCACACATGCCAGAGGATGTCCGTTACCCATGGGCTTGCCCATTGTCACAATGTCCGGGCAGAAATCTTCACCCTGGAGCTGAAAGGCCCAGAAGTGGCTTCCCACACGACCAAAGCCGGTCTGAATTTCATCAGCTACAAACACTCCCCCTGCAGCTTGAACATACCTGCAGGAAACACATTTTTTGGCTCTCACTCAATCGAGTACTAATAACCAAATTCACTGTATATAGATTAACATGTAAAACAGCTCAGTCCCTTTCCAGGTACAGTCAAGTGAATCAGAGCACAAACAGAGCAAATACTACATATAAGCAGGAATTAGAATTTGAACCATTTTGTTATATGCATTTTTAAACGAATAGAACCAGAATATCATAATGAGAAAACATTTAAATTATGAAACGTTTAACATTGTGCACAGCTAATAGTAGCGGTAGCAGCAATGACTCACTCAATTGATTTAGTGATGTATCTGTTTTAATACTACTTGTCCTACAAAATGATCTCCGAACTGCACAAATATGTATTGTACGTTTTGTGTGAAACATAGGGCATTGCTTAAATGTCGCTGTTTTGCTTAAATGGATACTCCAGCAAAAAAAATGAAAATTTGTTAGCAAGGTTGCTACCTGGCTATCTCACATTTAGTTTGGCTTCTTTCATTAACTAAAACTAAACTAAAAGTTCATCTAAATGGAAAAACACATGAATGAACAAATGAATAAAATAATAAATCCTGTTAAACCAATAATGCTGTGGAATATATGATGCTGCACTACAGAATACTGAATAACAATGTAATAACATGAGATGCAAAATCAGCTGCTTGTGTTGTGATATTCTCTGTGGTTCTACATCACATACCAAGTCAAAAACAAACCACAAGATAATAAGCAAAATGTATTCCAAACTATACATACCTTCTTTGTACACCTGATAAAGTAAATACATTAGATGAGTTAGCTTGAACTACCAGATCCATCCCTAATTAAGAATTTATACAAAATTAATCAGTCTGAGGTTGCCCCATGGCTTTTTGTCAAGTCTAATTCTTTTAACATACCCTGCATTTTAATCTCTTTGTTTTATTTTTTTTTTATTTAGTTTTGTGTTTTAAGTACTATTGTTCCTTTTAATAATCCATCTTACTTCAGTACCTTTGTTATTATGTTTCTGTTTTCTATTTGGTATTTCTCTGTTATTGTGTGTTTATTTTTAAGTTCTTTTCTTTTAATCTTGCTTTAACTTGTACTTCTTACTCCTTTATTAATGTATACTTGTACTGCTACTCCTTCTCCCTTGACTGGAAAGCACTTTGTGTCAAACTCCTATTGTTTTGAATGTGCTACACAATTAAAGGTGACTTAACATAAAAGAATGCATGTTAATAGAAAGACCTACTCTGCAACTTTTGCAAAGTAACCAGGTGGCAAGATGATCTGCCCACCAACGCTGGGTAGGGACTCCACAAAGAAAGATGAAATCTAAGAAAAAAAGAGGGTAAATATTAAAAGGGTGGAATATATGCAACGTCAGACAAATCATCTCTCCCATTTCTTTAAAGTCTCACATAATCCATTTCATGCCAACACAGAAAGCGTACCTTGCGCCCTTTCCTGTGCACTTCATCAATAAGATCCTTCACAGTGTCCGCGTAGGCCTGGCCTGGATTAGGGTGGTCCCGCCTGTAAATGCCTCTGTATGTATCAGGGAGTGGAGCCTGCATGAACACAAAACAGTGCATATTTGTGGATAAGAGTAATTCTGAGATGCTGAAAATGTCTGTATAGTTTCAGGTTCCTTACACACCACGTGAACCCACTCTTTTTGGCCCTCCAACTTCCGGAACTTGTAAGGACTTATGTCGATAAGACTGGTAAGATGCCCATGATACGCACTTGAGAAGAGGAGAAGGGCAACACTGACTTAATCATACAAACGCTGTAGGTAAATATGAGAAGATCATATTTCAAGAGTTGCAGGCCTTACTGGTCTAGAACTATAACATCCTCATTTCGAGTATACTGACGGGCCAGTCGCAAGGCAAGATCGTTGGCTTCAGATCTACAGCAGGAGAAATGTGCACGAGACACCCTCTTGATGATTCAAACCTGTACATGCAATATAAAAACAGATTACAATGTTTTAAACTGAACAGGACTACTTACCCTGAGTTGACAAAGTAAAAGGTACAGAGCTTCTTGGGCAGTGTGGCTGCAAGCCTGTCAGCATACTGCACTATATTATCATGGAGAAATCTGGTGTTTGCATTAAGAAGCTCCATCTGAGCAGCAGCAGCCTGAGTGACAGCAGGATGGCAGTGTCCCACTGCAACATACAGGATAACAGTGGTAAGAGTCCTACTTCATAACAACACAGCTGCAGCAGAAAACAACGGGAAGTGGCATTACATTGACCTACCGTGCTGAACGTTGCTAATGCAGTCTAAATACTGTGTCCCATTCTCGTCATACAAATACTGGCCTCGAGCTCTGACTATTTTCACCGGGTCGTGCGGAAAAAAGAGCCTGCATGAGTGCCTACAACAACACGAAAACAGGGGTTCAGATAAACAACCACACAACACAGTGAAATCAGCGGGAAAGGACTTACCCAATCAGCCTCTTTCGCTTTTTCAAAGTGTGCTCCTTGTGAAACATTTCCAGAGACATTGCGGCGACTTCTTTAGGTTTCTGGTTTGACTGGTTAGTGGTTACTTACTAACTCACTTTTATACTCCACCAACTACAGCTCCTACCCGGTTAGTGATATCTGACTCGCAAACGAGTCGATTCGTTTGAACTGGTGTTCTAACAGTTCGTCCTACCGAGCATGCGCACATCATTGCTATGGCGTAGAGTAACCGTCGGGCACATGCTGCCTTCAAGTCGGAAATATCGTCTTTACGAGATGGATGCACATAAACGGCACCATCGTACTTACTCATAATCTCGTATTTACTAGTAGGAAACTCGAATATTTCAGTGAGCCCCGAGTTTCCGAGTTGGGGGCGTGTCAACAAAAAAACCAATGATAGCTGCTGATAAACTGGCCGTATTTCAGTTATTCATCAGCCACAACATTAACACTGTAGGCTGAAGCCATCCACACATGGAAATACAGATATAATGTATATAAAATAAATAAATAAATAAAAGTAAACCAAAAAACGTTATTTCTACTCATTTCCAACCCCCTCCGAAGTCGTAAGTAGGAACTTCCGAGGAGGACCTGAAGGCAGCTTTGGACCCCATGTGTCAAACACAAGACCCGGGGGCCAGATCAGGCCCGTAGCATAATCCTATCTGGCCCGCGAAATTATTTTAATTTTCTATTAAAATGAGCCTGTTTCACAACGCGCTGCACTACAATCCCCAGCATGCACTGCAGCATAATGTGCGTAGTGTAATGTAGCCTATTTTAATGTGCATAATGTTGTGTACTGTAGCCTATTTATTTTTTTTTATTTTCATTATGTATTCATTATGTAATATTTCAAGTTTCACTACAACTGCCTTTATTTTGATGTTGGTGTTTTAGTGTATTTTGAGTGAACAATGAGCAGCTCAGGTTATAACAAAATGTTATTTAACAGTCACATAAAAACGCAGACGTTCTCTGGCCCACAGATTTGTAGATGTCTCTTAATATGGCACTTGGCACTGAATGTAATGTTTGTATAAATGCTGCCTGTTGAGTTCCCACCGTTCAAGTGTCTTTTGAAGGCAGCTGCCTTACATATTTCAAAATCCTCTGTGTCCACACAGATGTGGTTAGGAAAAAATGCAGAAAACACCAGCACTGACACAGTGGACAATGCTGCCTTCTAAGGCTTTGACTTTTATGCTGGTCTAAGCTGGTATGTGCTGGTTTATGCTTGTCTAGTGCTAGACTGGTGCTGGTTTAGCTGGTCATCCAGTATGGTTATGCTGGTTGACCAACATAACAGCATCCAATACACAACATAAGCTGGTTTAGCCAGTGACCAGTCATCTATGCTGTTTTTTTCTATCAGGGTATTGTAAAATCCCATGTTTGTCAAGCATCACTATATAATTTAATGCACAAGAAATGTGCAGAAAGTTTTTTTACATTGTGCAAATGGATTTTTCTGTCACTTTTCATAATGTCAGTCGCTCAGGTGACCAATGGTAATAGTATATGTATGTAATTGGAATAAAGTCCATTTGACAGATCATTGTGCCCCCTTTTTTCCACAAGGGATTCATCTATTTATAGAGCACCTGGTAAATGAGTAATAAGCTACGCTCTCCACTGTAAGGACAGAGCAAAGGTATTCAATCAGAATTTCTCAGTTAAACATCTGTTTTAACCCACAAGTTAAGTCTGTCCAAGAAGATAAGAAGTCAGGAACGTTTTATTGGACAGTTCTGGCTAACAGGCTAACTGAGAACTCCCGTTTTGTGAGAAATCAGAACATGTCTCGAATCCCTGAATCGTTCAATCAGACGTTCGATTATCTGAATCGGACATTTCTGAAGATCCGGTTCGTTGAACTGAATCGCTGCGTTGTGTGGCTGCGCTGCGCCGGTAGTCTGGTCCTCCGGTGATGACGCTTCACGCATATGTGTTTATGCAGGAAATGCAGTAGTGCAGAGTAGATTAACACTATCGTCTCTAATATAAAGAGCAACGAAACACACTGCCAGCGGAAAACGGGTATGGCTCTTTGTGTTTATTTTCTGTATTATATCCTCCTCTCTGCTATAAGGCGCCCTGTCTGTCAGTCTGCGCTCACTGACGCCGCCGCCGCTGCTCTCCGCAGGCTGCTACGCTAACGTCAGTTAGCCACAGAGCTAGTTAGCAAGCTAGCTAGCTAGCAGGAAAGACAGTTATTTACTTTGCAAAAAAGCTAGTTAGCCAACTAGCTAGTTGTCCTGGACGGCTTTACTTGGCAGCTAGACTGTCACCCCAGTATCTGTCATGACAGTTAGCAGTAACTGCAGTGCTGTGTAATGTCGTGTTGGTGCCTGCTGTGCGCTGTTCACTGTAACAGAGAGCGAAACTAACTCAGACAAACAGATGAAGCCATATGGCTGAATACAGTTCGTTGTTTGGGGTCAGCACTCTCCAAACTCAGTTAGTTGTCAGTTGTCAACTTCACTAACTTTAGTTAGTTAACAAAGTTAGTAGTGTGTGGTTGAGAGTGGTAGAAATCTAATGTTAAAGTTAGAGGTCAGTTCTAAGTGTACAGGTACCCAGAGTTTCGAAAGCTGGAGTTAGAAGGATGCTCTGGCCTAAAGAAAATGTAACCGTCTGTTTACAGCATCGGTTGTAAACATGCTTGTTGTGAGCACCTCTCCTAATGCAGTAGTACCACGGTAGTCTCTAGAGTAGGGGTGGGCAATATGGCAAAATATGATATCACGATACTTCAAGACATTTTCATGATACATGATATGCGTCATGATATTTAGTTTTTCTGAGATTTAATCATTGGAACAGACAAAATAGAACCATTAGTACCACATATAAAAAATAATTATAATAATAACAATAAACATACAACTACAGAGGTTTTATTCAGTGTTTTACAAACGGTGCTGCACTAAATCCAATTGAACAGGACTAATTATGCTCACTTTGTAATGAAACACATAGAAGTACTGAGAATATCCACAATATGCTCAGAAAAGCTTATTGTGACATGATTTATCACAAAAGTGATAAAATATTGTCATGTTGCCCACCCTATACTCTAGAGTGAGGTTTTCCAGTTGAAAGGCTACCTTCTGATGACATCATGAAGGTGGGAAGAGCTGTTGAAAAACAGATAGAAATAGAAATGTAGAAATGTTTTTTTGTGTGTTTGTTTGTTTTTAGCTAATGTTGCTGCTAGGAACCCAAGTATCTTATTGCAGCCATATGACTGTCTTCAATTCATTATAACAATGAATGGAATACTCAAATGACAGAAACTAATTTTGTGCTAAATAAGATACAAGAAATGGATACGATTGTGTTTGATGATAGAGGTAAGAGTTACACGATTGCTAGCTTGGTTGTATTTATTAACCCATTGATCAGTAACTAGACTAGCAGTCGAATTGGTTGACACCACAGGGATTGAAAATGGCTGTTTGATCCCATTTGTGTAATGTCTTCTGGGTATTCTAGTGAGAGAATATTGCTGAACGATATATCACAATATACAAACCAATAAGGCTGAGAGATGTAACCCTGCTCTACAGAATACTGCAATAACACAACAAGTAACATATTAAACTCTAGGATTTAGGTTGAAATGCTGCTTTAACTGTCCACCTTGAATATGAACTTAGTCAGTTTTCTTGTGTATGTATACACTATATGTTATAGCCTTCTTTTTTATCTTGTACATATGTTGTGGGACCAGGTGTCATGTAGTTGCACATAGTCCACAGTAAATGCTATTTTCCTATCTCCTGTTGTATTCAGTTGAATAGAGCATTAAAGGAAAAAAATGGATGAAAGAAGAAGAAAATGAAGACCTTATAGTCAAAATGTCTCCATGTGTTTTTGCTCTGTTTTTAGACCTCTATGACTTGGAACATTATCCACTCACCATGTAAAGATGTGTGTATTTAAAGTATATCTCCTCTTTTTGATTTGCAGTCAGAATAACAATGCATATAAAAGGTTATATTCCTCGCAATTTGTGTCACTCTTTTTGTGCCACGGGTAATGAAAAATGTACATGGCTTTCACTGAAAGTGAATGCTTACTATTTAAACACTAGAATGACCAACATAGTGTTGAGAAAGGTGAATAAATGTTCACATGCATTGTTCCTTATGCAGGCTGGTACTGGGCTCCGGTTGATGGAGTACATGCTCCAGTGAAATGACAGACCAGGGAAATAACAATCAGAATATCTCTGGAAACCCATTTGCTGCCCTCTTCAGTTCCCTTGCTGATGCAAAGCAGTTTGCATCTGGCCAAAAACTACAGCAGCAAGCTGAACCACCTTGTAAGTTCCTTGTTTACTGCTCTATACTGGGATCCCAAAAGCATCTTAGCACAAAACTTACTGTTGAATGGTAGAACGAGATTCATGTTAACCTCTTTCTCCACCAGTTAAGACGATCTTAAGGCTACTGGAGTATGTATAGTAAACCAATCAAAAGCATAGAAAATGTGTATTGTATTTATGAGTATACAGTGGATCCAAAAGTCTGAAACCACTGTGAAAATCGATGAATGTTTTCATTTAATCCTGCAAATAAACAACCGCAAGTTTTAGAATTTCAGAAAAGACAAGTTAAAGGAGAAATAAATATTTAAGATTCTGTTTTTAGGTCTTTATTCAAATGTAAGCAAATTTGTGATATTGACCATGTTGAGGCCTTTGTACATAAAGTCCAGATTTTTTGAGTCTTATCTCCATTGAAGCTCCTGTTCAGACGACTCTCAGGTGGATTTGATATACTCATCAGAGAATTTTGTCACTGTTAATGATCAGAGATTAAAGCAAAGGGGTATAAAGCAAAGGGGTATAAACACTAATAGATGCTTTTTCACTAGTGGTCTCGGCCTTTGGTCCCCGCTGTATATTGTGATATATCTTATTGTACTCTTGTCATGTTATTGTTGTGATGTCTTACAGCGGAAGACTCTGGGGAGAGCCAGTCCGAGTCAGACAATTCAGTGTCTGACAGCATAGAGGACAATGATGACTCGGTGGCAGAGATCAGCCGCTCTTTTCGCTCGCGGCAGGAGCTCTGTGAGCAGCTCAATGTCAATCACATGATCCAGCGGATCTTCCTTATCACTTTAGACAACAGTGAGTGCTTTCTGTCCGGTTCCATTGAGACGTGACTGGAAAATCATAAAGACGTTGTTCATTTGTTGAAATACTTTAACGTTGAACAACTAAGGTTCACTACCTTGCAGAACCTTTCACTTGTGTTTTATGTTGTTTACTCAAGGCATGTGAAAAACTGTAAACATATGACATCATTTCTCTTAACTCAGTTGATGAGCTCACCCGAGATGATGACAATAAAGGGGTGACATTGCTTTCCAGAAGTGGAGCAAATAACGTCACCCTTTTTCCGAGGCATCTCAGTCATCTGCATTACATCATCTGTTGTTGGGCTATTTTCCTTATCTTTTCCAACTCCTAACTCGTTCCACAGTGGCCTAACAGCCAAGTTAATTCTAATTTATAGTCTGGATTTTCAGTCCTACAGCACAGCTGATACTAGGGGTGAGCGATATAGCAAAAATATCACAATGCTTGACAACATGATATGCATCATGATATTTCATTTTTCTAAGGTTTGATAAGTTGGAACAGACAAAATGCACCAGGAAAACAGTAGTGCCACAAAAAAAGGTACAAAAATTGTGAGTACAGTGATTTAAAAAAAGTTTAATGTATTGCACATCACATCCAGTTAAACAGGATCAATTATGACCCCCTGACCCCCTGGATTTTGTCAAGATTGTTGACAGACAGCTTAGATAGCTGAGGAATGCTGTGTTGTTTGGGAGCTCCATTTGAAACTATTTGTAATGAAACATCAGTGTTCTGTCAGGGTTCTTTAAGGAATGAGAATGCTCATCATGATGTGATTTATCATGGTAACAAAAACATTGTCATACCATTTACTATTACTTAGTGGATTATAAGAATACTTATGAATGTTTAAAAATGATACAGTCTGTATCATCACTAGCTACATTTCCATCCACGTTCTGTGCAAATTGCAAGCACAAAAATGAAAATATGTAATGTTTTGATAAAAAAGGTCTATCTAGCAAATGACTTCTGTTTCACATAGTGATGTCATTTTCTGCAAAAATTGCATAAGTACATCGCAAGTTTTGATTTATCACCAAAATGTTTCCAGCTCTAATTTCATGAATATTGCAGCTTGTGTAGCTTTGGCACCCCTGGCATCCCCATCCCTGACCTATAAGATTATGAAATGTTGTTTATATGTTTTTAAATTTTGTTTATTTTACAAAAATGTTATTTTTTTTTGTTTATTTTTTTTGTTTATGTGATGCAAGAGATCACGTTTGAGCACCCACCTTTCATTTAGAAAAGAAAAAAATATCTTGGAGGGCTCAAACATCTCCATATACCAGAGAAATGCTCTATCAGCAATAAAAAAATAAAGCAAGCACAATTTTTAATAAAACAGAAAAACCCTAAATTTTCCCTGACATATAGAGCTTTTTTGGGCGCTTTCCATTAAGAAGGGCTGTATTCTTCTCTGGATAATTGTCTCTGCAAGAGCTGGAAAGCAGCAGCATTCATTTTATTTCTTTTCATTAGTCCATCTACACCTCTCCA
Source organism: Colossoma macropomum (assembly GCF_904425465.1). Classification (NCBI taxonomy): domain Eukaryota; kingdom Metazoa; phylum Chordata; class Actinopteri; order Characiformes; family Serrasalmidae; genus Colossoma; species Colossoma macropomum. The sequence goes on along the minus strand of NW_023494786.1, from coordinate 12,351,404 downwards.
CCATGCTCTTTTGTTTGTGTTTGTTGTAAGAGCCATGTGTCCCGTCACATGACACTAAATTTATGTGTAAATGTGTTCTTTTCTCCTGGATATCAACAATTTTTCTGCCAAAGTTGAATGGAGATTTCTGGATGGAGAGTTTTGTTTACTTTCATAAAAATATTGCGGACAATTTCAGTTTCCATCACCTACATCAACAAACATTTTGAGGAGTGAAAACTTTTTAGAAGGATTCCTTTTGATGGAAACGTAGCTATTGTTGTGGTAAATATTTAAATTAAGCCGCTTTTGGCCTTCAGGTGACCCGAGTCTCAGAAGCGGTAATGGCATACCCCCTCGTTGCGTCTACCTCGAAGAGATGGCTGCTGACCTTGATGGCCAAGACTGGCTTGACATGGACACAATAGAGCAGGTGACGAGCAGGACATGATCAGTATTTTGCTGTTTTCTCTGAAGTGAGCTTGTCCAAAAATTGCTTATGTTTTTTGAATAAGCAAGTAAAATCTTTCCACATGGCCTCTCAGGCTATTTTCAGCAGGCTACTTTTACTAGAACCGGGGAACCACCTCATCTACATGACTTCCTGCAATGTAGTGAACCTGTCTGCAGATCGTGACGCAGGGGAGAAACGGGCCATACCGTACCTTTATGCCTGCTACCAGAGGGCCAAGGAAGAGGTGGGCTGCACTGTCATCTGCATACAGACTTCATTACTTCTTTTATTGGAGGCCTCATCTGCTTTAGTTTTAGGACCTGTGAATAAAAATTCAGATTAATTTAAACCACTAACAATAGAAAATTCACATGAAGGTCTACTATCTCAGGTTATCCCATATGGCTATTATCCTGCATTGCCACTGAGGGGGTCAGCTGTTGTGGAACCCAGAGTGGCCTGCCATAGGGATACATGCATTGGGTGACTGTTAAGGCAAAATTGGTGTGGTGTGTACCAGTAGTGCATGTGAATATTTCTCTCCAAATTTAGTCACATTTGTTTTTTGGCAACTCAAACCATGGGTGTGTCCACAAAAGTGTACTGTATGAGGTTTTTAACAGATTTCTTTCACAGATATCAAGCAAGCTTGATGTATTTGGGTTGTGAGAAGGACAGCAATAGTGCTCAGTGGGTGCTAATTTGGAACTGGGTAACACCTTGTTTTAACCATAAGCCCAGAACCACCCTGTTTATTTCATTCATATTCATAGAACTTATAGTCATCCTCTTGAAACATTTTCTTTTGAAACTGTCTGAAAGTCTTCACTGCCATAAGGGGCTTTCAGCATTCATTATTAATTAATTAGTAATTGAGTAATCTGTGTTATTTTGATGATGTATTGAGTATTTATTGATTTTTTTAAAAAGGCCAAACAATAAAAATTGACATGAACAATAACAAACTGTGCACAGCCTTTCAGAGATTCCAGAATATCAGAGAAAATATGAACTAAGAAAAAGACTTCATTTAAAATATATATAAAAAACTATCTGGCAAAAAATGCTTGTAAATTGATGTGTTCATCATGCTCTGTTTCTGACACTAAATTTGCTAAATTAAACATTAGGAGAAAAAAGCAATTTTCACTTAGAGAATCCATAAAACGCCATTTGACTGGGAGTGTTCATACTATTGCATATTAATGTTAAACGTCACATCTCTGCCAGTCCTAATCAAATTAGCATGCCCAATTTAATTTAACTATAGTCTCTTCACAATATTGAAGTTTCAATACATTGCAGCTCTGTAAAATATATATTAATGCAAATGGCCAAGTACTTATTGCCAGTTCACAGATAAGGTCAATTTTAATAGCTAAAAAAATTAATTGAATTAAAATTTAATTACTTCCAAACCCCTGGTCAGTTATTGTAGCAGTGCTATTTGATGCTGTGGGCTCTCACTCCTTCTCCCCTTTTTAATAACTCTCCACTGTTTCACTCTTTCTCGCACCACAGAATCTGTCATGCTATGTGCTTGCTGTGTGGCCCAGTTTTAACATTACTGAACATTGGGACTTCTAACCTTCTGACTTTGCTATTCATGAGAAATCATCTGTTAGGTTCCACCATCAGTTCTTGTCCTGGAAAGACAGAGTCCACCATTGTTTTGGTGATTTTCTTGCTGTAACACACTGTCTAAACCTGATAATTGCATAAATTCAGGTGTCTTTGGGCTGGGAAATCAGAAAACCTGGCTGGACGCCAGCCAACCAGGACCAGAATTGGTGACCTCTGATGTACTGCATCAACCAGCGTGTTTGTTTTTTTTGCAGAAAGTAATAATTGTTTACATAAAAAACCACAGGTCACTAAAGTGCCAGAGAAGCTTCTGTCTTATGCTGTGCGCTGCAAGAACCTGACTGTGTCCAACGCTCGCACGGTGCTGCTCACCCCAGAGTTCTACATCAGTCAAAATGTGTATGAACAGCTGCTGGACCTGCTGCTGGAGTCGGTCAACAGAGCTCGTATGTCCTCCACGTTACTCATTCACTTTTGAGTTACGCTGTTACATTAGTATTTTTTTATACATTTTCTTGTGTCCTGAAACCCCCCTTATATGAATAATTGCTTCTGTTGGTGTTTCTTGTTTTGCTTTGCGTCTGCAGAAATCGAAGAGGTGGTGGAGTTTCTAGAGGAAGTGATCGCTGGTCTTTTGGCCGATCAGGAAGTGCGCTCTTTTGGAGAGGTTATGGTGCCAGTGTTTGACATTTTCCAAGGCCGCGTGAAAGACTTAGACCTCTGCCAGCTGCTGCTTTATTCCTATCTGGATATTCTGGTCTACTTTAGTCGACAAAAAGACATTGCCAAGGTTAGAGTTTTCTCTCAGTTAGTGTAATTTATATATTTTTGGAATGTGCTGATATCACTTTTGATGGTGTGTGCATTTAAAACTGTTATAATCAGTCATAAACCATACTGTGGAACAATTGTCTTTTCTAGGTACTTGTGGAACATATTCAACCCAAAGATCCTAACAATGGACTTCAGTATCAGAAGACTCTTCTGGGCACTGTGTTGAATATTTCTTGTTTGCTGAAAACTCCTGGGGTGGTGGAAAGCCACGGATTTTTCCTCAATCCCTCCCGCTCCAGTCCACAGGAAATGAAGATTCAAGAGTCTAATATTCACCAGGTGAGCTCCCATTCTGACAGAGAAGAGAGCGTATACTTTAGTTCCATGAAGTGCTGCATTTCTTTGAGCTATTTGAGATCACGTGAGTTTGTTTAGGTTTGAGTTTAGTGTTTAGAGACCAGAGACACTAACACTTTAATAGGGGTGGGTACTATGATGATATAGTTACTGCAATAAGTTATACCACAAGATGCTTTCCTGAGCACATTCTAGGCTATATCAAATATAAAAAGAAGAGATCAGATGCCCGAGCTGAGCCCGAGGGGGCTTGAGAAAGTGGGCTTTAGGCCGGGTTTGGGTCAATTTTTAATGTACAACATTCGGTTTAGATTGGATTTGGGTTTGTTTAGTAATTAATGATGTTTTATGTAGTATTAGGCCTATGCCAGTAACAGCGTCCTCTTATTTGGGTAATCATATGGATAGTAACTGCGGTAAGTGGTTAAACCTGGCTTGCAGGACGGTTTTTCCTTTCCTTTTTTTTCCAGTAATTTTTGACGGCCCCTTACACTGAGGCAAGAGCAAGCGCAGTGATAGTGTGTGAGTTGAAGTGTAATCTTCAGGAAATAAAAGTACATAACAACAGTGCAGTTTAGTGAAAGTTGTGGTTATAGTAGATGGTTATCTTTGAATTCCGCATTAAACTTATCCCTTTGCCTTCTCTCTGAAGCCAATTCGCCTGAGGCCATTTGAAATGACCCCATTTTACTTGATGTACGAGAGCTAAGACATGATTTTACTCGTGTTTTTCCCGACACCAAAGTCTGATGTGTGAAACCTGATGCCATGGTCTAAGGATGCCCTAAAATGTACATCACATCATAGAGGCAGCTTTTCGTACAGGCAGGAAATCTGTCTGCTGCATGTAGCAGGTTTAACCAGCACAGATGTGTTTTTACAACAATCTCATCAATGTTAGGTGCAATAAATGCAATGTTAAAGCTAGATATCACATCATCTAACATTTAAAAGTTATGTTTAAATGGTTTGCATGAAGTGAATCAATTTGCTGTGGTAAATCAGTAAATTAAGACTTTTTTGAACTGATGGTAAACAAGTTTTTATTGTCACTTACTGCGGTACAGGCCAATTAGTACATTTTTTTTTTAATGAATATACCTGTGTAAATTCCTTTCTCTATGTAGTATAGTGTAGTATGTGTACAATAAACCATGTCTTACTAGCTGTTTTCTATGGACAAAATAAAAGCTTGCTAAAGGGGAACTGTTTAAAATTCCAAATGAGTCAGGGACATTATTGTGCAAACATTATGATCCTTTCAATGCAGCAGATACAATAAAGAGTTTGTGATAGTATTTTAAGCTATGGTAGCAGGAGGACTGGCATGTCATCTCTCCAGTGACACATTGAGTCAGTGTCAGCTACAGCGAAATCTTGGCATGATCTAAGCATGTGGAGTTGTTGTTTATTTCATTTTTTGTCATTTAACAAAAGCACTTAGCAACAAAGCAAAGCGCTGTGAAACTGTATTCACGATATTCCATTTCTCTTAGTTTGGCTCAGGTTAAGGTTTGAAGTTTAGCAGTATCAGTGGGGCGTGGTCAGGTGAAACCTCAAAGGCTACATTCACATTACAAGCCTCATTGCTCAATTCCAGTTTTTTGCTTAGGTCTGATGTTTCTATTTTGACAGTTCACATTTATGTATGTAGGTGACTCAAATCTGTCATTAATGTGAACGAATCTTATGTCCTGAAACGACCCGCAGGCACACATCCTGACCAATAATGTCACATGACTGAACCACATGCATCATGAACAACAAACTAACCAGCAGAGCAAGCCTTCATCATCAAGATAATTTGTTCTCAGAAGCTCTCAGCTATTCATTATTAGAGCAAGACAAAGGTAAAAAAGGGTCAGATGCACTAACTTCAGGTTAGGCACTGCTGCCACATTAACACTGAATGATTGTGCATTCACTGGTTAAAAAAAAACCAAAAAAAAACAACCATGAATTTCCAATCTGACCATTCTCACCTGACTATTCTAATGAAAGTCATGTGGCCACGAATTGAATGAATCATATATGTAGCCAATTAAAGACCTCATATGTGACTCAGATCTGAATCAAAATGATCAGATTTGTGTGTCCAAACAGTCCTGAAAATTTTTTTCTGTGTCACCTTAAGGCAAACAAATGGGTTTGTACCGCTTCAGCCTGGTAATGTGAACGCAACCAAAGTTGCAGACATGTAACAGAGAGCTTGCAAGCAACGACAACACTGTCACATTTAATGTGCATAGTAACAGTGAGCTGACCAATTTTAGTATGTTGAAGCATATGACTTTTTATCGTTTGGTTTTTCCTCATTTTTCAAAAAATAAAAGCTGAATTCTGCACTACTGTCTTACTGATGCCTTCAAAACTTAAATATTGTAATATACACTGATCAGGCCTAAAATTATGACCACCTCCTTGTTTCTACGCTCATTGTCCATTTCATCAGCTCCACTTACTATATAGGTGCACTTTGTAATTCTACAATTACAGACTGTAGTCCATCTGTTTCTCTGCATACTTTGTTAGCCCCCTTTTACCCTGTTCTTCTGTGGTCAGGACCCCCCATGGACCTTCACAGAGCAAGTCTTTTTGGGTGGTGGATCATTCTCAGCACTGCAGTAACACTGACATGGTGGTGGTGTGTTAGTATGTGTTGTGCTGGTACGAGTGGATCAGACACAGCAGTAGGAGTTTTTAAACACTGTGTCCATTCACTGTCCACTCTACTAGACACTCCTACCTTGTCAGTCCACCTTGTAGATGTAAAGCCAGAAACGATAGCTCATCTGCTGCTGCACAATTTGTGTTGGTCATCCTGTAGTCCTTAATCAGTGGTCACAGGACGCTGCCCACAAGACGCTGTTGGCTGGATATTTTTGGTTGGTGGACTATTCTCAGTCCAGCAGTGACACTGAGGTGTTTAAAACTCCAGCAGTACTGCTGTGTCTGATTCACTCAGACCAGCGCAACACATACTAACACACCACCACCATGTCAGTATCACTGAAGTGCTGAGAATGATCCACCACCCAAATAGTACCTGCTCTGGGAGGGACCATGGGGACCTGACCACTGAAGAACACGGTAAAAGGGGGCTAACAAAGTATGCAGAGAAACAGATGGACTACAGTCTGTAATTGTAGAACTACAAAGTGCACCTATATAGTAAGTGGAGCTGATAAAATGGACAATGAGCGTAGAAACAAGGAGGTGGTCATAATGTTAGGCCTGATCAGTGTATACTGTGAAGATGTCTTCATCTGTAATACTATTTTTTTTGCCATGTTGTCCACCCTTACCCTTCAATAACGTTGTGCTTTGTCTACTGCTAATATCAGTTCATGGGCCAGTTTCATGATAAGCTGCACCAGATTTTGAAGAACCTCCTCCAGCAGTCCACTGAGACTCGTCACCTGCTGCTCTCCTGGCTGGGCAGCTGCCTGCAAGCTAACATGGGACGGGCCAAAATCTGGGCCAACCAGATGCCCGAAATCTTCTTCCAGATGTATGCCTCAGACGCGTTCTTCCTAAATCTAGGTGCTGCGCTCCTCAAACTCTGCCAGCCCTTCTGTCGCCCTCGCTCCCCCAAACTCCTCACTTTTAACCCCACCTACTGTGCTCTTAGGGACCTGAGTGAGGAGGAGAGGCGCAACAGGAATGTGCATGCCCGAGGTAAGTTGCATGTCTTCCGCTCCGAGCATCAACTCATTCATGTTGTTAAAGGTCAAAACAAACTCTGTTGCACTTTCCTTTTCTACAGGGCTAGATAAGGAGACGTGTCTGATTCCGGTCCCCCCTCAGCAAACGACTGAATTTGCCCAGTCGTACAGCCTTCTCACAGAGAACCTGATCCTCACTCAGCTCACCCTGCACTTGGGCTTCCACAGGTCATTTCACATTCCGCACTGCCACTTACAAAAGAATTTTGCAGTTATGGATGGGATGGTTACTGATTATAGTAATATACTGCCATATAAAACTTGATGATAATTGTATCATTTTACATTTAAATAATGCTGACAACCATGTATGAATACCATCATTTTAAAAATGCCACAGTGGAAATCTCCCTGCAAAACAAGGCATTTTACATAGTTATAGTCTGAACACTAAACAGTAGTAGTGCTAGTGATTTCATACTTGTTTAAATTGTAGGTGAGTTTCAGTTAAAAAGTGTCAGTATAATATCTGTGGTGAAATGATTTGGAGTGTCTGTACTTTTTAGGGAAAAATACTACTGGTGAATAGGTTTTTTTTTTCTCTCAACTCCTTAAAAGGTCTGGGCTGGTGGGCCCAAAGGTTTTATTACACACTTCTATAACTAAGAATAGTTCAACAGAATAGAATATTGAAATCTTATTGTTTAATTGTTTAATTAAGAAAACGCTATGCATTATTATTACATTTTTCAGATCATTTTGAAGTACAAATCATAGCATAAATCCCTCTATGAACACCATATTAGGAAAATATGTAGATGTTATGAATGCAGGTATTCTAGATGCTTTTTCGTTTGGTTTTTGGAGCATAGAGAAAAGCTGATTTTGAGAGAAAAATCATTCTCCAAACTTTATTACCCAGTGCATGTCAGAAAACATGCACTATTTGTGTGAATGTTGTCATTAGTATGAAGGAAATATTTAGATATTTTACAGAAAACAAGCTTTTCAGTGATATGGCATGGTTTTTGCCTGCAGTATCTTCCCTTAAACATTCTGAGTATATTTTAACAATAAAGCCATCAAAAATGTTGGTCACCAGTATCAGGACAGGGTACTTTTTGCTCTCTATTCCTAATCTAAACAGTCAAATTGTTGTAATTCCTTCTGCTTCTGTGAGGAGCTCTAACATTTTTATATTAACGGTTATTAGCAGTAGTACACTTCATTCTTTTCAGGAGGTACAAAATGCTCAAAAGGCTTTTGTTCTGTTTGCTCTGTCTAGACTACATGATCAGATGGTGAAAATGAACCAGTCTCTGCACCGGCTGCAGGGCACATGGCGAGAGGCCCAGCTGAGCGGAGGTCCAGTAGCAGAGCAGCTGCGGGAGCAATTTGAACGCCTGATGACGGTCTACCTGTCTACCAAGGCTGCTGCCACTCAGCCTGCAATGCTCCAGAACTGCCTCAATCTGCAGGCCTCCTGCGCAGCCCTGCTGGTCCAACTCAGCCTGGATAACCAGGGCCCTGAGCATGCTCCCCTCTCGTTCCCTTTGCCTCCACTACAGAACAGCCTACTGTGCTATGTGCCAGGTAAAACAGCCCATCATTAGCGGGTTTTCTGCAATTCATAGTAGTTACAGAATCATAAATCTGAAGATAACTGAATAACAAGCCTAGGGTTTGAGGGCTTAAATAAATACTTGGTTTTGCAGAGTTCTTTGCTGAGAACATGGGTGACTTCTTCATTTTCCTTCGACGCTTTGCTGATGAGGTGCTGGAGTCGTCCTCAGAGAGCTTGGAGCAAGTTCTCAATTTCATCACTGTGTACATGGGAAATGTAGAGAGGTGAGCCCATTACATTCCCTTTTTATGTCCTGAGTAGAAGTGGGCAGTTTGACAATATGTTATTATTATTATTGTGATAAATTATAGCAAAACACTCTTTTCTCAATATATCTTGCATGTAAGAACCTTAAGGCACTAAAAAACCTACATGTATCATAAAAAGACAGACTTATACTAGTTATATAGAACCCATAAACAACAGTAACCAGTCTGTTGGGTAATGTATCAATATACCATGATAGTGACATGCTGTGATATTGCTTTCCAATTGTAGCCATATTTTCATTGATATATTTGATAATGCGCATGTAATACCCATAAAATGCCCGTAAAATAGTGATGTTGCCAAGTGGTTTGCTTCTACTTTGTGCACTTTACTTGGTACCCTAAAGCTGACGGTTAACTGCAGTGTTTGTCGTCCGCTGGGTGCTTCAGACTGTTTTGAAGGAGTAGTTCAAAGTCTACAAATATTAAACAAATAGTAAGTTCTTTCTGGAAAACTGGTTTCTGTCTTCTAAATATTTACATTGCTGCGTAAAGTTCCCTTGGCAATAACAGAACAAGACAGTTCTTTCAAAACAAGCTATGTCAGGTTTGTAGGACACTCTACTGCTCTACTCTCTACTGCTAGAATAGGCAGGATGTTCATTCATTGTATCAATGCAACATCCAAATATCATCTGATACCGTGATCAGAGTTGGGTCACTTCAAAAATTTTAAAAATGTCATCTGTAACTTCATCCAAAGGAGTATTGTATTACAGTAATATAATCTGATTCCTTTCTGCTATTTTTAGATTGCTTATCTTTTAAAGTGATATAATTAAATAAAGATGAGAAAAATGATTTTGACAAGGCAACTTTAACTCAAGCTAAACAGAAAAACTGCACAGTTTGTGAAGCTAAATGATTATAAGTGACATAATTGTCTGTGAACCAAAGACAAGAGGTCAATCTGTAGATATCTTTTGTTGAGACCCCTAATCAACAATAATCATAAATACAGACTGGTATATCTGTTAAAAGGCATGTACTGGTTTGTTAGGTTTCATATTAAAGCTTCGCTATTATATTTTGTTGATCGCCATTTGCGATGTAATTTGTAGATGCTCCCTAAGCTCTCAGCAGACCACAGACAGCAACAAGTTTAAAAGGTATTGTGTTCAATCAAAAACTAAGTGGGAGCTGATTATTTTAGTTCCCAATAAGGATAATTTACACTACTTACTATATTTTTGCACGCATCGTTGTTGAACTATTGAAGAAAGAAACCAATTTTACGACTGATGAGGCTCTTTATACGCTTCTTTATTCTTCTGTTCCATGTTATTCTTCTTAGTTGACATTAATGTTAGCTCATGTCAGCTCATTAGCAAAAGAAACATCAGTTTGCTGCTACAGAGTCTGGCGATATGGAAAATCAGGGTAAATGCCTGATAAAAATATCTGTAGGAAAACACTGCAGATCTTAGTCCTGCCAATAACAATAAAATAGTAAAATTTCTATGAACTGGCTGGGTAAAAGACTGCTGGTGAACTGCTGCTTAAGATTTGTCTGCTGGTGGCAGCCCTGACCTACGTCTTCCCGAAATGGAAAACTCTTTATCTAGACTTGTCATGTGGCATATTTATGATTAAAAACCACAAATTTTGACAAAAGGGGACGACACTGCATGTATGCAGTTTAAGTGTGGTCACCCTGTAATGGAATACAGGTATGTCTTTTTTGTGTCCTGATTATGTAACACTGTTACATGCCATTACTACCCAATCCTGTCCATGATACTGTAAGACACAGAAAGAATATTGTGATGTTATATATGATGTTATATTTCTGTTATATCGCCCGCCTGTAGTCCTGTATACTTGTTATAATGATTGCTGATTTTCCTGAACTATTTACTGACAGAATGAAAAATCCTCATTTGCGGGCGAAGCTGGCCGAGGTTCTGGAGGCTGTGATGCCGCATATGGAGTCTGTTTCGCCTGGCGCTCCGCAGCCCATTATGTTCCAGCGACAGAGGGTGTTCTGCTCCTACTGTCACGCGCCTCATCTAGCTGAAGCGCTCATCACTGTGTTTGTAGACATTGAGTTCACTGGTGAGTTTCACATTACATGAAAACAGTTGAATCTAATTCATAATTTGTAATGGAAATTGAATTTAGTCAAATTTCATTACAGTGGCTTACAAGGATTACAAGCCTGTGCTTTTTCTCTTCCCCCAGGTGATCCTCATCAGTTTGAACAAAAGTTTAATTACAGGAGGCCCATGTACCCTATTCTGAAGTACATGTGGGGAGAGGAGAGCTATAGGGAGAGCATCAAGGTGGGAACTTCTAAAGAATGCCTTTCATTTTCTGTGTGTGATATTGATTGTTGTGTTGTTTGTTACACAAGAGGTTTTATTTGTGGTTAAGAGTCGTATGCAAATCATTTAAACACTCCTGGTCAAATGACATGCTTTGTTGATTTCCTAAGTTAAATAAATGAACACATCCTTTACAGCGAACAAACTTAAATATGCCATTTTCGGCACATTTTAGCATAGAATTTCTATTTTTTTGCTTAGTTTAACATATTGGAAACAATAAAAACAACAACTTTTGCACAGGAAACTTATTATGACCATTTTTAGCCCAAAATATTAAAATCACCAAATAAACAGTAATTGTACATTGAATGAGCAGAAGTGTGATATCTGTGGAGGATGTATTTAACTTTTCACTTCATCAACAAAACATAATTTGACCAGGGGTGCCCAAACTTTTGCATACAACTGTTCTTATGGTTTTGAGACTTAATTTGCTTATGTAAAACCCTAAAAGTAAAAGAATTAAAACTATATTTTGTGTTCTTTCAGCGTCTGGCGGATTATGCATCCGAAAATCTAGAAGCCATGAACCCACCACTGTTCCTAAGGTTCCTCAACCTGCTTATGAATGATGCCATCTTCTTACTTGATGAAGCTATACAGGTATTGGTTTTCCAGTTTTTTTTTTAATATTGGAATCGCGATAACCCATCCCACCTTAATGTATGCAATTGCAAAGACTGCTATACTGATTTGTTGAACCTTGTCTGCCCTGGTTCTTTTCTGTCTAGTACCTGAGTAAGATCAAGCTCCTGCAGCTGGAGAAGGACCGGGGCGAGTGGGAAGGCCTGGCCCCCGATGCCCGCAGAGAGAAAGAGTCCAGTCTGCAGATGTTTGGACAGCTGGCCCGCTTCCACAACATCATGTCAAATGAGACCATTGGCACCTTAGCTTTTCTCACATCTGGTAAGATATATGGGAGTATATAGTGTGTAATAGAGATGTTATGATATTGTATACCTGAAATTGTTCTTATTTTTCCTCTCTCATCTTGCCCAGAGATCAAGGGTATCTTTGTTCACCCTTTCCTTGCGGAGAGGATCATCTCCATGCTCAATTACTTTTTGCAACACCTGGTGGGACCCAAAATGGGTGCCCTGAAGGTGAAGGACTTCAGTGAGTTCGACTTCAAGCCTCAGCAGTTGGTATCAGACATCTGTACCATTTACCTGAACTTAGGGGTAAGCTGTATGTATATTTGACATTTATATATTTTCACATAATTCAACAAGGGCTTTGATTAAATTTAAGTTTCCTTGGGCACAGAGATGAGGAGAACTTCTGTGCCACTGTTCCAAAGGATGGGAGGTCGTATTCTCCAACCCTGTTCTGTCAGACGGTTCGAGTCCTGAAGAAGATTAACAAACCTGGCGATATGATTGTTGCTTTCAGCCACCTAGCAGATAAAATAAAGGTTTGGCTCGTTGATCAGCACTTTTTAGGTGTAACACCACAACAATAACAACACTCCTCATTGCCTGTCACAGTGTCCGTTACCAGGTTTTATTACATTAATGTGTGGTCAGTTTGAACAGGACTGATTTTACTGAAGGAGCTGAGACAGAGAAAGCAGTTCAGTCTGGGTTATTATTACAGACTTATAAAAACTATGGACATTGCAGATTCATACTGGATTAAAATCACAGATCTCACTGGTAATCACACAAATTACAGTACCTCTAGAACTAATCCAGCTCACGTAGGGCTTTAGAGTGCTCGTTTTCTCTCTTTTATGTATCTTTTTGTTATACAGTCTCTGGCAGACCGGCATCAGCAGGAAGAAGAGACATACTCAGATGCTCCTGATGAGTTTTTGGATCCCATCATGTCAACCTTGATGCTTGATCCTGTGCTGCTTCCTTCTTCAAATGTCACAGTCGACCGTTCAACAATAGCTCGCCACCTGCTTAGGTATTCTGTTTACATTGTATGTGACATGACCGCTTGCATACAGTACCGTGCAAGAGTTGGAGATCATCAGTTTCCAGTCAAAATGGGCGTTAAGTACAAATTATTCATTTTTCAGGAAATATTTCTGAAGAGATCAGATATAAGATTATTGACTTGCATAAGGAAGGAGAAAGGAAAAAGACAATAATTTCCAAAATTCCAAAAAATTAAAAGATCTAGAGAAATTGGGACTTCTAACAACCATTCAAGGCCTGGTAGACCACCAAAATTCTCACCTTCAGATCAATACTACTTAAAGCTTTCAGTTTTGAGAGATCAAGCTCCACTCCTGCTTCACATCTGGAAAAAAAGCAGGAGTTTCTGTCTATACTTCCAATGTGAGAAGAGAACACAGTGGGTCAGAAGGGATGTATAGCTGTCAAGAAGCTGTTACTGAGAAAAAGCAATAGGCAAAAAAGGAAGAAAATTAGCAAATAAAACAAACGTCCCGACGTTCTCAGAACAATGGACTGTCCACCATTACTGAATGTGTTTGGGATTACTTGCATCATGAGAAGCAGAAAATGTACCCAACTTCTAAGACTGACCTTTGGAGGTGTGGAAAAATATCCCTGCAAATTTCTTAGAAAAACTAAACACAAGCCTCCCAAAACAATAGGTAGACACACTAAAAATGGAAAAAATATATGGAGTTGTTAAAGCTTTTTCTGTAGTTTTCTGTTAAATATATGTTTTCTGTTCATTCCTTACATAAAAAAAGGAATGACTTGTACTTAATGGCTGTTTTGACTGGAAATTAAATAAATGAAGGTGGGTCTTTGCACATTAATGTACAAATGCAGTTATTATCTCAGTCTGATATCATTGTTGATCTTTTCTTCCTGCAGTGATCAGACAGACCCTTTCAACCGCAGTCCACTTACCATGGACCAGATCAGACCCAACGAGGAACTCAAGCAACAGATCATGCAGTGGCTGGCTGAGCATAAGCAAAGGGGTATGCAGATGGGACCCAGTGGCTAGTCCACTTGCGCTACCAACACCCCAACCCTCAGGCATGATTCAGCAGAGCTTTATGTACTGTTTCCCTTTCATACAGTTCTACGCCACAAAGAGAGAACATTCAACCACTAGTGGAGGAACACAGGTCTTCTAACATGGTCTAGTATTTTTACTTAAGGTTAAATGCAAATGGCATACATCTGTAGCATTTAGACATTCTTCTCTCCATCTGCTCAAAAGCCTGGTCATCATCAATGACGTTAAAGGCTATCTGGACAGCCAGCTTTTATACTGCTGTGTTAAACACTTCATATTACTTTTATTTTGCAAATTGCCTTGTCAAGATTTTTTCCCTGCAGAAATTTATTTTGATTTATGTGTAGAGACAATATGCAGATCTTTGCAAATAAATGTATTACGTTGTGATATAGATTTGTCCTCTACCTCTAATCAAATCAGTTTGAACAAATTAATTTACGCATTTTTATTCCATTAGATAAGTGTGTCTTGAGTTAGCTACTGTTATATGAAAATAAGTTGTGGAAACAGTATTGCCATACTCAAAATTAAAGTTAACCCATCTTTGATGTAAGAAGGACAGAACACTCATAAATCAGTCAGTGCCTATCCATCAGCCTTGTTTATTATTTACTACAACAACTGACTATTTGTTTTGACAGTAGTGTTTGTGAAATCTAAAATACATTTTGTGTAGTGCACCTCTGCTCGCACTAGTTTTTCTACATGTGTGCGTAATTAAGTCATTAAGATATAAACAGAGTAATTCAGAGTGATTTGATGTGAAATGCTCCATTTAATAGAAACTTACCAGGTAAAAACTGTTCACAGGTGGTGGTGATAGGAACTGAAGAGTTTAATGCCTCTGAAAGCTCCCATACATTAGTTATAAAAATGGTTATGAATACACTGCCTGATGCCTGATACAATGTTTTACAATAGTTTTGAGAAGGTTTTGGCCTAAAACACATTTTTGTAGTACATTTAAGGTGGAATGGAATATGCAGGGTGTTGTCAAGCAAAATGGTACCCAACGATTTTTTTTGATTTAACACTGTTCTACCTTTATAAACATCACATATAAAACATCATGTAGGTTCACTGGTCATTTTAGATTGTAAATAAAGTTGTTATATTTGCACTGTTAGACATTGCTACTCCTGGTTACTATCACTATCACATTACTGTAAAACAATTCTGAATCTGTAAGTTTCGGTACACCACTTCACATCAAAAACTCTGAATGACCTTTGTTCTCATTATGCAGTAATTTTGAAACATCGGTGAAATTAACCTGTAGTTCTTGAATTCAGATATTTTGCAGATATAATTAAATTTATTAAGAGCCATGATATAATAAAAGTTACATTCAGGAACTTGCAGCACTTTTTGTTCTCTTCCTGGACCATTATTAGCGATAGTGCATATTCTTACCTTTTGTTTATTGAAATTTAGATTGAAATTAAAATTTTATTTTTGTGTTATTTGGAATCGGGAAGTACATTAACTGAGTCTGTTACATGGTAATGACATTGTAATAAGTTTTGGAAACAGGCTCTTTTTATTTTGCTGGAGTTCATTGTGTCTGTAGTCTTTGTCCCTCAGAGTTACTTCTTGGAATTGTCGACATTGGATGAGTCAGAGAAGGCATTTCCAGTTACTGTAGCTCATCATATGCTGTATGACATCAGTGTCCATTTGCTTGTGATACTGAGAAGCTGCAGATGTCCTGGATGTGCTGTCTTGTCCTCTAAAGGGAGAACTTTAAAGGTGAACTATGCATCCTCCTTTTGCATGGATGTTGCCATCAAGACAGCTGCTGATTGGAGTATGGATGCATTTGGGTTTTAATTTTTTTTTCCCCCCACATATGCATAGTGTACTTCAGCTTCAGTTCATTGACTTCACCTGTCATCAAGGAGTTTCACAGCTTGTTCGGTCACAATCTTGCCTTGGTGATAAAATGTATAAATAAAAATGCACAGCTTTTTAAAATGGTTTGAAATTTGCCATTTATTTTAAACTTGCCTTAATAGAGTGATGGTTGTTCAAACGTGTTCATGTCAGATGGTATTAATTTGTTTATTTTACTGTAATACTGTTGAAATTGTCTAGATGATTCCCCCTTGGAATTACAATCTTATTAGGAATACAGTTGTGGTGTTGCAAGTTCTCTTGTTTGCTAACATTATTAAATAGGATAGAGTGAAAATAGATTGATATGTGAATTGCAGTAGCATAACTAGGATCTTATAGACCCCAGTGCAAAAATGAATGTCAGTTAATAAAAATAACCATGTAATTTGCATCTTACTTGCTATTAAATGATGATTTTAAAATGATAAATAATGAATACATGTTAAAGGATGTGATCTATTTGAAAACAGGTATCATGGGTGAGCTGCATCCTGAATAACGCAGAGAGAAAGTCATCAGGGCTCTTGGGGTAGTGTTGATGGAAGTTGACTGTTGAGGTATGTTAAGAAATCGGATCTGTCTGTGAGTCACAAGTGTGTCAGTATCTATATGGACTTTAAAGGGCCCAGTAACCCCGGGCCTTCCTTTGGTACGGCCCCAGCAGTTACACCACTGATGTCTCGTAATTAAAATGTAACTGCTAAACAAATAACAGTAATAGGCTGATTACTACTATAGCACTGAAAGTTTGACTCTCCATAAGGGGTCATATCTAAAAGACTGAATCCTTACTATGTGACCACTTAGTTTAATGGTGATTTTATGACTACAAAACGTACTCTGTTTATATACAGTACATACTGTTAGGAAATGGTGGACTTCTAGTAAACTCGGCTGAATTGACTGATGCACCTGCAATCCTGAGAACTTTGTTTCATATAATAGGCAGCTAAGAAGTAAAATAAGTAGAGGTGAACTTTCTTTAAACGTCCGTCATTTTTGGCTTGATTTTTCATATTTTATTTGCTTCTGTTAAAAGTTAAGGTTGCACTACTAGGGAAAAAAAAGTCCGTTAAGTAGCCTAGTTTGAATGATGTTCTACTGCTTTTGAAGCAACTCACCTTCTTCGGTTTTATGAGTACATTTGTCGTGGTATTGGAGGCGGTTTTTTGGTCTGTTTAATGTGTTCTTTTTAAAGTCTGGTTTTCTCCTGGGTATCAGCAGTGAACCTGCGTACAGACATAATTATTCTGCTGCTGAGATGTTGTAAAATGCGAAGTAGGGGTCCATGTTACCGCCGCCCCGAAACATGGATATGCAATGCTCGCCGCTTGACGAGAGTGGCAGCTCACTGAAATCGCTGGTTTGGGGCTACGCCCACCGAGCTCCCTGATCCTAGGGCAGGCAGGCAGAGTGTAAAATGGCGCACAGCTGTCGGTGGCGGTTCCCTGCTCGGCCCGGAGGGAGCAGCAGCTCGGGCGCGGGGAGGAAAGCGGGCCGGATCAGGGTCACCGCTTCCCTCCGAAACGGCTCGGGGACTCATCCGACCGCGAGCGGGCTCGGCCCGGGTTTCGACGCCGCGCTGCAAGTGTCCGCTACGATCGGCAGTAACCTGCAGAAATTTCGGGATGTTTTGGGGGAGTCGAGCGGCTCCAGCAGCGGAGAGGTGAGATACGCGGGACCCGTCCGCCCGCTGCTAGCCGTTCAGTGCACTAGCTTCAGCCTGAAGGAGCGAGAAAGCGGGGGGAGAGAAGTGGGAGCACTCGCCGCTGAGAGTTACCCTGGTTCCTCGCTGCGCACTGGAGCCCTTGAACAGTTATTTTGCTCCTCCGCGCAGACACACATGCCTCCATCCATGTGCTGTTTTCTCCTCTCAGACTTAAGCCAGCTAGCGATTAGCAAGCTAAAGCAACTTACTAAGAGCTTGTAGAGCTTGTGAACAGTGACAGCCTGAAGAGATAGTGGGCAGAATTACTTCATTTGTACGTTTTCGTGCATACTGATTGCCCAGTTGCTAGTAACGCTGTCTTGTTTTGGTTAGGAAGCTGCACTAACTGCGAAGGCTGTGGCCCTCATGAGTAGCTACAGCCCCCGTGTTTTGACAGAACATAGTTTAGATCTTGATGATGGCTCTTTGCTAACTAACGATAGCTGACTGAGGTTCACCCAACACTGCCACTTAGCCATGGTCTGCTAACTTCATACCAAAAACGTTAGGTGCTTTTTTTATACGAATTTGCGACTGAAATGCAAAACACAGCTCTCAGACGTTAGCCAGCCGTAGCTAATGGTAAACTTTGGGCTACAGAAGGAAAACGTAACTAGCTAGCAAGTGAACAAGAGGAGCGCAGAAAGAAAAAAAACACTAAAGCTAGCTAATAAGAGTCTTTTCCGGGACTCATCTCGTTAGCCAACTAGGTTAGCAACATTTGAAAAGCCTCAAAAGAGGAAAAGCGTATAACGGCTCAGTCTTTGGAGCCCGCCGTAATTTAAAAATGACGAGTTTAAATGAGTGTCTAGCCAGGTTTGCTAACTTAAAGTTAGCTGGCCAGTAGTGTGAATTCGGTTTTATAAACTGAAGGCACTGCAGGTCAGCTCAAAACAGACAAGCTAGGGAGTCCTAAACACAGTACTGGGCAGTAAACCTCAGGACTGTGCTGACCAGACATGGCAGCTAGATTAGCGGGCATTTAAGAGACGTTAAGCAGCGTTGCTGATTAAAGAAAAGCATTTTTCTGAATGAGGGAGTCCTGCAGATGTTCCTGAGAGCCTCTAAAGCTGACCCCTGAGACCTGACCAGCGTCCATACCCATATAGCTAACTAATGTACTTCTGAAATAAATAGCGCGTTTATCTTCGTTTCAGCTGCGACGCGTGGTAGATGGTGAATTAGAGACTTTTGTGCATGTTGGTTATGTTAGATAACATTATTTATCTCTCTAAAGTATTCTGGGGCGATGTATTCAGGTAGTTATTAGCTCGCTATCAGCCAGCGGCCCTTCACGTATCTCGGTAATGCTAGGCAGGTTAGCCACAACAGCGCAGCTGCCATTATTTTTCCTGTGAGTTTCTCGGCTAGCTGGCTGGGACCGATTAGTATCCGTTTTATATGTATTTGCAACAGTCCGTGCGACTTAAACCCAGTCTGAGACACACGTGTATACACGCTTTGGTTATTTATATTTCATATCATAAAGACCCCAGCCCCCTTCACGCTTTAATGCTGGCTAACGTTTGCTAGCGTGTTAGCTATTGCTGCTGATGATGCACAGGAAAATGGGAGGTGGACATGTTTTTTTTTTTAGCACGTATTGCGTAGTACCGAGATGAAATCGGAAAAACTGCGAATATCGGAAAATGTATTTACCAAATTAAAAACAGGGACTGTGCTGAGATACGGTGCCTATATGAGTGATTATCGCTGTAACGATCGCACTTGTGCGACCAGCTAAAGGGCTACAATAACAACGCGCCTTTTGACGGAGGAGGTTGTGTGTGTGTGTGTGTGTGTGTGTGTGTGAGAGAGAGAGAGAGAGAGTGTGTGTGTGTACGGGGGTGTGTACTGCTACGAACCAGCTACCATCTTCCTTTTTCGTGATGAGCACGCTTACGAGGCGAGGGGTGGGAGTTTCGCACCATGGTGCTGTGGATCAAACTGGCAAGCAGAAACGTGATGCTATCAAAAGGCACAGGCACGTTTTGTACTTTCTCTTTGTAGATTTTTTTTTAAATAATGTTTGAATTATATTTAGACCCACTGATAGCTTTAATCCGTCAATCTGATTGCACTTTCTTCTATCCCTATCTGTCTATCTATCTATCTATATATATTTACACATACACTTTTTATATATATATATATATATATATATATATATATATATATATACATACACTTACATACATACACACACACACACACACATATATATATATATATATATATATATATATATATATATATATATATATATATATATATATAAGCACATTATTATTAGGAAGCTGGCCATTAGCTTATTCTGTTTTTCTGCCTTCTTGCACTTTCATCACTGGGACAAGGAGGAGGATCTGGCCCAGCATGCCTTGCATCCCCATCTGTTCCAGTCAGACTTTGAAAGTGTGTATGAGTAAAATAAGAACACTATGTAAAATGCATAAGTGCTATACAAGGCAGACAGACGGGCAAAATCCCAGTGGAACTTGCGGCTCATGGATGTTGCGGACACAGCATTGTGATTTCATTCAGAGGGGATGTTGCGCCTGGCCAGGATTGTTCTGGCTCATCACAGCCTGCTGAGCTCACAGAGCAGCCCGAGGCCAGCGTACACTCAGTAAAGAGAAAGACATGGAGCCCCTCCTTCGTACTAAACCCAAATCCTGCTGCTTGGGTCTCAATAGGAATTCGCTTGTTATGGATGCCTTTTTTAAGACTGCTTAATCAACTTGCGTGGGTCACTAATGCTGCAAATTTGTCCACACTGCTACAGTTTTAGTCCTAAAGTTGTAAAAATGGACCTACCGTGTGTTTAGCATAAAAAATGGCACAGACCTAAAATCTGGTGTTCAGCGAAACATTAAAGACATATCCTCACTTAAGTTTTGTTTTGGCTTGCCTTTTGGTGTCTAGAGTAAGTCCTGCTTACCAAAGTAGAATGAGGATCACTATCAAGGCCTCATACAAAAGTGTAGCTGAATAGATACAGCAAATGAATGCTTTGCTCCACTGGTTTCAAATGAATGGTGTAGCTTTTACAGAGGGAAAAGGTCCAGCAGGTGTTTGGCCTATTTATGTGGAGAGGGCCCTATCCCCCCAGACAGCGTGTGGATCATAGCAGGAAGCTTTGTGTCTGCTTTTATTCCAGTCTTTAAGAAGCGCAGGCGGCTGAAAGAGCACAGGCGCGGATATCAAAGGGTGAAGAGCAGGCCCTCCTCCCCCAGGGACAGCACTGGGAGGGAATTGGACTCAAGCCCTCCCATCCATGGCTTTATTGTACTTTTTTGTAGGCGGGCAGTCAGAGGAGTTTCTCTCCCGCTTTTCGGGGGGTTTGTTGTGTTGGGGGGTGGGGGGGTGGGGGGTGGGGTGTGTTCAGCCGTTGAGTATGTGAAGCTGTTCTCTCCCATCTTTATGTCCCTCATTAGACTTTGCAGGAGGCACGTCTTTGTTTTTATCACGCCTCTGTTTTAAAGCCACAGCTCCCCAGTTGTGTAGGTGTTAGGTGTTGGAACATGGTGTCTGTGCAGTCTCAGTTCAGGGCGCACAGTATGTGGTTAAAAATGAGAGGCACAGGGGAGTTTTATTTGCATAAGGTAAAGGGAAATTTCTCCAGGTGCCTTTGAAGTGTTTTTGAAAGGCCGAGAAGATGGAGAATGAAGGCTGATAGGAATTCCCCTTCTTTCATGGTGTTTTGCTGGGGGTGGTGAAACAACCCAAGTGGATGTTTCAGACAGCCAGCTGTGTTCTTTCCCTTTCTCGTCATTAGGCCATTTGCTAATCTTTCATATGCATTATGTAGGCTGACATCCTCTGGTTTTTATATTTGTAGTTCATTAACATGCTTATTTATATAGTTGCAGCCCTGCCTTTTTAGCAGTTTCGTTATTTATCATTTTTAAAACACATAACCCAAATGCTGATGTTAAACATTCCTTATTTAGAGGATTTGATCGTCAGCAGCTGTCAAAACTTCAAATCCTTTGGGGAAAATGGGTTCAGTAAATTTGTCGTAGGCCCCGCTATCAAATATCCTGGGACTTACAGTTAATGATCAGTTGTGTTACTTGATGTGGATATGTGGGTCTTCAGTGATTATAGGGGTTTGTGTATGTTTAGTATCGTTGGCCACACGCAGTAGTGTAATTATGCCCCATTCTGGAGAGGGATAGTTGCCAGGTTTTGCTGTGCTTGCCAGTTTATGCCTGGTTCTTGAGTTAACTGCCGTGTTGAACTTTCCTGGGTTTGTGACCATCTGCTCAGGACGGGATGCATCATGGCTGCATGTAAACAAATCGCCTGCTTGTTAACCTTTTGTTAACTAAAGCTGACAGATGGCCCAAAAGTTGTTTGTGTGATCGTATTCGTTATGATGTGTAGAGGAGCTCCATGCTGCCCTTTCTAGGCTACGGCTGGTGGTCAGACTCTTCATTTATAATCCATTCACTTTAGTCTCGTCTCTTTTTGCTAAGCTGAAGCCAGAGGATGGGCAGCGTAGCAGAATTTTACCATCACGATACTTGATTTTACAGGACACAATAAATATTACTGTATTGAGTTTTATGAACAAGTTACAAAGGACAAAATTCACCAGCAAAACGGTAGAGCTGTACTTCTAAAAAAGGCACTGAAAAACAGATTTTTTTAGGGATGCATTGATACTAGGTTGATGCCGATATTCAGTATGTTTTTTATATATCAGGTCAGGCATGGACAGTCTAAGAAAGAAAAGGGAAACAATGACAAGCCTTTATAGTTCGCCCTCACCCATTTGCCACTGTGTGTCCCTCCCCCTTCTTGCACTCGGAGCAGGTGTCTGTGTGTTGGCTGTGCGGGGTGTCGCTTTCTCGATCCCAGTATCTCTGAGCTCCCCGTCTGCCTCGGCCGTGGGCGTTGATTGAGCAGCCTGCAGTGGAGAGACAGAAACTTGTAGTGTGTGGGCGGTGTTGTTTAGATTAGCTTTTCATGTGTGCTTGTCGGCCACTGAGCCTTTTTCATCTCCCTGAATCTGCGCTGTAGCTACTGTTGCTGTCTGGTCAAAGTAGTGTTGTGCCCAGCCTATCTCCCTCTTCCCCCCCTCCTCCTCCTCTTTCCCTCTCTCCTGTCACTGGATGTTGTTTACATCTTGCAGTGTGTGTCATGTACTGTGTGTGTGTGTGTGTGTGTAAATGAGTGTGAGTGAGGGAGAGTGTGCCGGAGGCAGAGGAGCACTGTCGTTGAGAGCTACTCATGCTGTCATAGTGACTCTGAGCTGCAATCCTTCTTTAAGCTCTTCACTACTACCAACACATATGGAGAGCTGCATTATGTTTTCAGTCAGATCCCTCATCATAGAATATGAAAAGAATACTGTGGAACTCTGAGAGTATGTTTTTCTCTGAGAGTGTTGTTTATGAATGCCAACCCAAATTGGCTTAGTCCCACTTATAATTAATTACACATTAATTAAAATTGCTAGTAGTTATTAGCCGGGCCCATCAGAGATATTTCCAAGATTATTTCTTTAAAAACTGTTATGCTTCAAAATGAGCTATTTTTAATTGAAACATTTCACCTAAGATGGACATCTAAAAGTAGGCAGTCATGCTCAAACTACTCAAACTCTCTACTACCCTGGGAAGAAATACACAGTTAACAACATTACATCACACAATGTGAATGTGTGCTATTTCAGGATAGATTTGTTACAGGATCACTCCTTTTTCCCTCCAGTATCCAGTCCAGCATCTTCTGCCAAAAACAGTCCGTTACCAAATCAACTGTCAGATCAGTGCCACCTGTAATATTTAGCTTCTTGCTTGTTCTCTTATAATTGATTCATTTATTAATTAAAGAAATTTCACATTTCAGTGCACTGCTCAGCACTTGCGGTCTTGGATCAGTTGGTAGCAGCTCTACAAACTTTGACTGCAGCCCTGCGTGCTATAAATAAAGATTGTGAAATGAAATGCCCCACAAGCCACAAAGGCTGTGTGAAGAAGACTCGAGACTTTAATAATCCTGTTGAAGTCTTTATATGTAAAATGCATTTTGGTATACGTCTGCAGTGAACAAGATGCTAGGCTTGGTAATATTTGAGTGTTCAGGATGTGAAGCATGTTTATACATTTGTGTGTGTTTTGCCTGACCAACTTCAGAATAGGCATTAATTAACATCATCATCTGCAGTGTAAGTCCAGTGAGAAATCTTATATATGTGGACTTCAGTGGACCAGTTACATTGCTCCTAAAATAGGTTTGGAATTATGACCCACCTAAACTGTTGTGACAGAATTAGATCAGAAGAACTATAAATGGCTTTTGTAATAAGTGTTCCTCCCACTATCCCTTGCTGTAAGCCAGGGATAGGCTGCAAAATATTATGTAGTCCTGTAGTGCTGTAAGATCCAATCACCTTATGTGTGCATCTTATCTGGTAGGACAAAAGTGGAGCAATTATCAGGTGATAACATCTCTTTCGGCAGATGGGTACTATTAATAACAATTATTTCATTCATTTTCAACTTTGTCTGCCTGCCTCCTCATTAAATCAGATTTAATTCTCTTTCAATCTAGGTAAGATTTTAGACTTTGCATTGAAGTTGACAAGTCCTTTGGCAGAATTGGCAGCAGTTAGTTCTAGTTTGGCTCTGTCAGTGATGCTTTGTTGTTGTACATAGCTTATTACTATATTACCATCATCAGTTTCTGCCATCATCCTGTGCAGTTTCAATCATTCAAACAAACCATTCCTCATGGCTATTACTTTGAAATTATTAATGTAGCCTTAAGCCAGTTAATCAATTTACATTGATAAATACTTTCACTCAGAATTTCAAGCATTTGTCAGGCACTTTCACTGTATGTTTTGTGAATGTTTTATTTCTGTTGGCCGTGAATGGAATTTCAAAACTTAACTTTTGCAAGTAACAGAAATACAGAGCCGTTATGTAAAGACCTGTTGTTTGGTTTCAGGTTGAGAATTACTATCATTATGTGTGTTCTGCAACCTCAGGCGTCACATTTGTCATGAAAATGGGATGTAACTGAATGAATCAGCAAATGAAAGCTAAACTGCTTTGCGGTAATTGTCTTGGGAATTTATTGAGTCAGAAGATGAGTGAAGAATAGATAATGCACCAACAGTGCCTCACTTAAAAGCAATGACCTAAAAAAACCCAATAATGAATGAATCCAGCTGATTTCATTTCTATATTGATTTTTATAGGAGGAAGCATTTGGAGGCTTTGGTACGCTCCCTGAAAATGGAAGACTACAAAGTCCAGGGTGGACCTCACCAGGTGAACTGTTTTTTAACAGAACTTGTCAGCATCCCTACTGATACTAACTTACACTAATACTACTGTGTAAAATATTTGCCTTTTATCATGCCTTCAGTTTAATACCCCAATAGAAACATTTTTTTTGTTTGCTAAATTTAAAACATTAGTTCAATTGATAAGTCGATAGATATGTTTGTTTAGATGAATGTTTCAGAAAAATAATTTTAAACTCTTTGAAGTCATGTAGTGCTTTTGTATTGTGATATGTGACGTGATATGGCAGGACTTTTTCCAAGGCTTGTACTATTTGTACATGTCACAGCGTAGACTTTTATGCTGATAAGAGGGGTTTTACTTTCAGTTTCTGAATTAAATGCTTTCTCTTTGTGTTAGTTACTCCAGCACAGGAGAAGAAGCCCAGAGGCCGCCCCCCAAGAGCAACAGCTGCACAGAAATTAGCTGCAAGTGTTGAACCTAAGCCTCTGTCTGTCCTCACAGTTCCTCCTACAGAAAAAGTGAAACGGCCACCAGGTAGACCCCCTGGCTCTGGTGAAAAAAGAAGAGGCCGTCCTCCTGCGTCTGCCAGCCAGAGAAGCTGGCCACAAAGTGGCCATGTGTTACCTAATGACAGTAGGGATGCTGCGCTGGAGCACAGCTCGAGTGCAGCACTACGCAAGGACATGGTGGAGGATGACAGGGAGAGAAAGGCCACAAAGCGAACTCCTCTTGGGTCTGTGCAACAGCAGGGATCTGAGGCCAAGCTGTCCAAAATGGGCCGCGATTCTAAGGTGACCAAACTAAAGCGACTACGGGATGTCAAGCTAAGCCCTCTTAAGTCTGGACTCTTAAAAGGTGTCCCAGTCCCCGTTGTGCCAAGACGGAGGCGTGGCAGACCTCCTGCTGCTGAGCGCCTCAAAGCTGAGGCTGCCGCTGCTGCTGCTGCCCAGGCTGCTGCCTCCTCAGTCCCAGAGCTGTCCCCCACTGAGGCTGGCACTGCCAAACAAAAGGCCTTCAGGGTTCGCCCAGAACGAGATTTCGACCCCCGCACTCCACAGCATCTCAAGCTCAGGGCCTCTCATCCTGCTGATGAATGCACTAGCCCAGATCCCCACGATTCCCCATCAACAGACCCAACCACACCTTCAAAACTCGGAAGGCCGTTAGGGTTACGGCAAAGCCCTCGCCATATCAAGCCTGTGCGAATTGTACCACCTTCCAAACGCACTGATGCCACTATCGCTAAGCAGTTATTGCAGCGGGCTAAGAAAGGGGCGCAGAAAAAGAAACTGTTAGAAAAGGAGACAGTAGGTACCCAGGGAGCAGCAGGCATGGAGGCTGGTATTAGGAGGAGAAGAAGAACGCAGCTGAAAAACATTCGCCAGTTCATCATGCCTGTAGTCAGTACAGTGTCCCTACGGATTATTAAGACTCCAAAACGTTTCCTTGAGGATGAGGCCAGCTTTGGCACTCCACCACCACACATGAAAATTGCACGACTGGACTCTACTGTACCTGCTCCACCACCCCAGCCTACATCATCCTCATCCACTCTTGTTTCCACTTCTCCAGCAGCAACTGGAACATCTGCCATCACTGGGGCCGGACCTGCTGTTGATACTCTCCCACCTCCCCCTGCCCCTGCCCCTACTTCAAGCTCCACTGTTGTTTCAGCAACAACTCTCCTTAACAACAGTACGTGTAACAACAGCAATGGCCGCTTCAGTAGCAGTGCAGCGTCCTGTGGCTCCAGTGCAGTGTCCCAACATTCCTCCCAGCTGTCCTCTGGAGAGTCTTCCCGCTCCAGCAGCCCCAGTCTGGATGACTCCTCCTGCGACTCCCAGGTTTCAGATGGCACCCAGGCTCTCTCAGAGGAGCCTGACCATTCCCCTTCCTCTCAGGGAGAGAGGGAGGCCAATATGCACCATGCCCCACATCCCCTATCCCCACCATCCGAGCCTGAGACAGAGCAGATGGTGTTGATGGAGCCAACCCGACGAGGACGCAGAGGTCAAGGCCTCAGGAGAGGCAATCTTGTGGCACGTGGGCGTGGCAATCTGATAAGTGATAGAAAAAAGTCCATTATCAGCCCTGCCACAGGTGTACTGATGTCCTCTTCTCAGGCAGGGTCCCAACAAGCTTCTTCTACTGCCTCTTCTTCCTCCTCTCCACCGCCACCCCCACTTCTTACTCCGCCTCAGCCTCCACAGTCAGCTTCATCCAATGCACCTGCCATCAGTGAACATCATCCCCACTCTGCTTGGATCATGCCTCATCCCATTGCCCCCTTCCTGTCGGCTCCTCCGATACTCCCTGGTTCTCATGACAAACGCCGCGCCATACTCCGGGAGCCCACATTCCGCTGGACATCTTTGTCCCGCACAGAGCAGCAATACTTCTCCTCTGCAAAGTATGCAAAGGAGGGCCTTATTCGCAAGCCCATCTTTGATAACTTCCGCCCTCCACCACTTACGGCTGAGGACGTGGGGCTGATGCCTCCTGGCCCTGGCGGAGGTGGTGTGGCACAAGGAGGTTTCCCTGCATCTGGGGCAACTGGGGCAGGCACCAGGCTGTTTTCCCCTCTGCATCATCACCACCAGCATCCCTCATCTCGTTTTGAGCCTCAACTCCACAAACGCAGCCCACTGCTCCGTGCCCCTCGCTTCACTCCTAGTGCTGCCCACTCCCGCATTTTTGAATCTGTCACTCTCCCACCTTCCTCAGGGAGCAGCCCTGGCTCTCTCTCTCCTCTCCAGGCCACATCACCATCCAACAGGACGTTACGACGAAGGAAGAGAAGGTCGTTTGGGCTTTCACGTGGACACCCCAGGTCACCCTCGCACTCCATGACCACACGGAGTGGTCAGTCAGGATCCCAGGCTGGAAAAAGCTCATCTGAACTCTCCTCACTGACCAGCTCTGTACCCACAAGTGTAACTGGCAACTCCAGCCCTTTACAGGTTGCAGTCAGTCCGATAGCTCCAAGTGCCTTAACTCAAGCCCCTTTCAGCACCTTCTCTTCGGGCTCCCTTGGCCCCATTACTCACGGAGCCTCTGATGGCCGAAGAGCAGCCGGGTGCCTCGGTGGGAGTTCAGCCTCTTCCTCTTCACAGCTCTTCCCTCGTTTCGCTTCCAGTCCCCAAGGTCCAAGTGGGGGCACTGGAAAAGCTGGGAGAGAGCGAAGTGTCTCCGCTTCAAGAGACACCTTTCCCAAGGAGAAAGAACGGGAGACAGAGAAAAGTAGGGAGCGTGAAAAGGAAAATAAAAGAGAAGGGAAAAAAGACTGGGAAAGAAGAGGGAAGAGCCTCCCTTCAGAAGGTCCTAACAATTCCACCGCAAGCCTTTTTGCTGCGGATGGCAAGGACGTTGAAGAATCTTTCACCCAGAAAAAGACTCCTGGGCAGAAGAAATCAGTTTCTGTTGACTCTGGTGCAGAGGCCTCTCCTGTTGACGCAAATGTGGTCCAGTCGGTCGGGGCATTGTTATCCAAAGGACGCCTGTCCAAAAAAGGCAGAATGTCAGAGAAAGGTGCGGAAACTGAGGGAGTAGAGAAGGACAAAGACAAGGAGAGATCAAGCTTACCTATCCAGCCAGGGCAGCCCGGAAAACCCCCCAGCACAGCATCACTAGGTTCCATGCTGGCTCATGCTGAAAAACAGCCGGTCACAGATAGGCGTGTGGCAGGCCTGCTGAAAAAGGCTAAAGCCCAGCTTTACAAGATAGAGAAGAGCAAATCATTGAAAACAGTGGATCAGCCTAAAGTGCAGGTTGGTGTCATAGAACATCCACCATGTTAGTATGTGCTTGTTAGTCTTATTTTGGCAATAATGGGGCTGCATCAAACAATAATAGACTGTTAATTATAATTTTGATGAATGAAATATTCCTTAATTAAATTTCAGTTATCTATTGATTGAAAAAATAAATACTGATAGTTTGTCAAAAAATCAAATGTACACAGATTTCATCTGTTCGCAAATGTAGGTTTTGCATGTGAGCTGTCAGGATAATGTTGCTAACAAGTAATGGAAGTTTATAACTCACCAATTAGCATTGGCATCGCCACACACTTGTAATCTTAAATACACTTGCTTTTATCGTTTCTGAGCCTTTGTCTGTCTATAAATGTGGACAAACTGTTTTTATATATGTGTGGTACTTTTGTCCATGATATCATTTTGGTTATATTTTTCTTGACCTGAAACACATAAGTAAGAAACAAGGGGGAGGTAAACAGGAATGTTTTCGAAGGGGGATTTATCACATGATTTTTTACGACTGTAGTGTGGCTGGTGTTTGTTTTATTTGCTTCCATTTATTTGATTGTTCAGCACAAAATACATTTATGACTGTTTGCCTGCATAGGGTCAGGAGAGTGATTCTTCTGAAACTTCAGTCCGTGGTCCACGAATCAAGCATGTGTGCCGTCGTGCCGCAGTAGCATTGGGTCGCAACCGTGCTGTGTTTCCAGATGACATGCCCACCCTTAGTGCCTTGCCATGGGAGGAGAGAGAAAAGATCCTGTCTTCCATGGGGAATGATGGTGCGTGTCTTCCGATATTATCTTCATTTTATGGGGGAAACTCCTGCACATCTTCATATTTGTTTCTGATTCTCTTGTAGATAAATCTTCAGTGGCAGGGTCAGAAGAAGCAGAGCCATCTACCCCTCCCATTATTAAGCCAGTAACAAGGCACAAAACTGTCCAGGAGGCCCCACCCAGAAAGGGCCGGCGCTCGCGTCGCTGCGGGCAGTGTCCTGGCTGCCAGGTCCCAGATGACTGTGGAGTTTGCACCAACTGTCTGGATAAGCCTAAGTTTGGAGGACGCAACATTAAAAAACAGTGCTGCAAGTGAGTACAATTTTGTGGACTAAAGAATTAATTGTACATTAATTTTAGGTCTCTGAAATAGAAGACGTTTGAAAATGGCATCTTGTTAGTTTTGCCTCTTATCCTGCTTGTGCTCATTGCCATAAATTCTCCACTGCTCACAAACGGACTTAACAAGAAGAATATGGTCCCACATTTTAAAACAAGAAATGAAGTAAGCCACATCAGACATAACAGTTGCATAAAACACCCTGAACCTGAACAAAATGTTCTTAAAGGAATAGTTCGGTTCCACCGGCACAATGAGGTTTCTGCCGGTGGAACCGAACTATTCCTTTAAGAACATTTTGTTCAGGTTCAGGGTGTTTTATGCAACTGTTATGTCTGATGTGGCTTACTTCATTTCTTACTTCATGCCAGTCTGCCACCCAGCAATTCTGTATTATGCTCTATGTATGGGTGCTAATTGTACAATACACATTTTCCATCTGTGATGCATTAAACTGTGGCAGTCAGTTGCATCTCAGTTGGCATTTAAAAAAGTGAATGGTATGTAATTAGTTAACTCCTAAAACCCATATGTGGACCTACAATTTAATGTCTCACTCTCATAACAACAGAACTTCTGTGTTAGGGTTATTAGTAGTTACCAAAGAATATTAGTAAGTATTTTATAATAAGTCTCAAGATTAATAACTGAATAATACACCTTCAGTTTGCAATTGATGCATTCTGTTTATTATTTATGCCCAATGAGAAATGGTAGGTGTCCACACACAATTCTGTGTGCACTGGTTTTTGAAGTGTACTAAACTCTTGTAATTGCAGTTGCAGTATTTGGGCTGGATAATCAGTTATCGTTAACGTTGTAATCGTTTAACCTTGCATGGCTTAAGTACTTTTTCAGTTGCACTTAAAAGAGATGTATTTGCACATTTTCACAGGGTAAGGAAGTGTCAGAACTTGCAGTGGATGCCATCAAAGATGTTTCTTCAGAAGCAAGCAAAAGGTCAGTTCCCTACACTCTACACTGACACTCTAAAAATATAGTTTGAAAAAGGCATGCCTTTGCCCTATATAAATGACGTATTTATTGCTTCAGGTAAAAAAGATAAGAAGAAAAACAAATTGCCTGAAAAAAAGGAGACACATCACCCCGTCAAATCTCAGTGTCCTGAGCTGAGCCCCAAATCAGCCCTTCCTCCCTCAAAGGATGACCCTCCCACAAAGAAAACTGAAACGGCACCCCCAGCGAAGGCTGAGGACAAACAAAAGCAACAGCGGCCTCCATCACCTCCACCACCCAGCTCTTCCCCAGCTGACCCCCCTTCACTCCCCAGTCTAGAGGATCAAAGACAACCCTTAACCTCTCCAAGCTCTGCCTCTAGGAAGGAGCGAAAGCAGCAGCAGACCAGCCCTTCATCCAGCTCCCCACACACCACTCCATCTTCCCCACCAGCACTGTCCCAGCAACCCATACAGCAGCAAAGCCATGCGCCAGCAAAAAAGGAAGGACCCGTAAAGTCACCATCTAGTGAGCCCAAAAAGAAGCCCCAGCAGCATAACCAGCCTTCATCTGTTACACACTCGGGTAGGAACCACTAATGACATGCCTTGCCAGCTTTGGTTCTTGTGTGTGATTTCACATTACGTGTTATCTTGCATAATCTTTCAGTACAAGAAGCAAAGCCAATAAAGAAGCAAACAACTCGTTGTGCTCCTCCACTAAAGCCAAAATCAAAGGAGAAGGTGAGGTCTTCTTGCTGAGTAGCTTTTAGCCATCGATATCATTTGGTGCCATATTATGTAGTTCTTGGCTTTACCGCCCACCTGATCTGTTGTTTACAGGAGAAACAGATGGCCACCAAACCCGACCGCAATACTTTAAACTTCCTGAGCACTCCCTCGATTGGGGGCACCGCCCAGCAGAAAGCACCCTGCGACGGAGTGCATCGAATCAGAGTGGATTTTAAGGAGGACTATGACATTGAGAAGGTGTGGGAGATGGGTGGCCTCAGCATCCTCACCTCTGTGCCAATCACCCCACGGGTGGTCTGCTTTCTCTGTGCCAGCAGTGGCAATGTGGAGGTAAACAAATCTTTTTCACTATGTAACACCGTCTGCTCCTCTAGGTCTGTATGATATGGACAAAATACCAGGATTGTGTTTTTTATCGATACACAGCCCTGTTGCGGTTTGCCTTGCAATATTTTTAATTACTGGCAGTGTCCTCTCCCCCTCTTTCTCTGATACATATGAGGTAGTTTTGCTAACTGTGTGGCCTCTCCACAGTTTGTGTTCTGCCAGGTATGCTGTGAGCCTTTCCATCTCTTTTGCTTGGGGGAGACAGAACGCCCCCACAATGAGGAGTATGAGAACTGGTGCTGCCGCTGGTGTCGCTTCTGCCATGTCTGTGGCCGCAAGCACCAAAAAACTAAAGTAAGCTTTTTTCTTTTGTTATGAATATAAATGTTTCCTATGATATTTAGTGCACAGTTATTCAGCCTGGTTCATTTCAGTAGTATTTTTTTGTTACCTATTAAATACCTCCTTGATTAGCTTGGAGTGACTTATAATAGAGCTTGGTGCATTGGACTTCCAACAAGGGCTGGGATTGCTATTTTACCAGAATAGATTAACAGAATTTCACAGGAAAACATTTGCCCATGTAATATGTTTGAGTTGAAGAGAAGTACCACTTCAGGGCTCCAAACCTAGGGGAATGAAAGTTGTATCAAATTCTTTAAGCCTTATTCTGTATACCTTTCAGTGTACATGTTGTACATTCATTAAAGGTTTCTTTTCTATGTGCATTTTCCTTGTTCAAGAGGGGAAAGTTCTGCCTGTAAGTGACCTGTAAAAAGTGTTATGTAGAGTGGGGAACTGATGTGTGTGCCCACATATAGGCCTATAAGGTTTAATGGCTTTAAGTTTTGATGAAGCTGAGCTCTTGGTTCTCTTTATCTTCGTGCAGCAGTTGCTGGAGTGTGACAAGTGCCGAAACAGCTTTCACCCTGAGTGCCTGGGACCCAACCATCCAACTCGACCCACCAAGAAAAGAATCTGGGTATCTATACTTGCTAAATTCCTGGGTGTTTTTGCAGGTATTAGTAAGCTCTGGTTGTTTCTCTGGTTTGTTTTACAGTTATTTACTAAGTCTTTTAATCTCCTACAGATTTGCACCAAGTGTGTTCGCTGTAAGAGTTGTGGGGCCACAAAACCAGGAAAAGCCTGGGATGCCCAGTGGTCACATGACTTCTCCTTATGTCATGATTGTGCCAAACTCTTTGCTAAAGGTTGGTATTAGTTACACTGGCAGATGATTGCCTGTATTTGTGAGTACATGAGGCTAATATGTAACATCTGTTTGTAGGCAACTTCTGCCCTCTCTGTGATAAGTGCTATGATGATGATGATTATGAGAGTAAGATGATGCAGTGTGGGAAGTGTGATCGCTGGGTTCATGCCAAATGTGAAAATCTAACCGGTGAGTGAAGTGTTGGTTCTACTTTTCAGATAGTCTTGTCACTTTCTTTGGTGCAGACTCTCCCTTGTTTGGTAGAAAGCAGTAATGCTCTGCTTGGTATATCTGCCTTTATTCGGTGATACTTTTCAGAAAACTCAGAACCTTCTCTCCCTTTTTATTTTCATTCGTTTCATTTTAGATGAGATGTATGAGCTTTTGTCCAACCTCCCTGAAAGCGTAGTATACACCTGCATCAACTGCACTGAGCGCCACCCGCCTGAATGGCGCACTGCCTTGGAGAAAGAGATTCAGAGCTCCATGCGCCAAGTTCTTACTTCACTCCTCAACTCCCGCACTTCCACTCATTTACTCCGTTACAGACAAGTAAGCTCATCCTGCCAGTGCTTTTCCCGTATGCTGGATTGATCCTTCTGTGCTGCGCTGTGGTTCTTTGCTGATCTATATCCTGTTTAGAGCCTTACCAATATATATGTCCAGCCAAAGTTAATCATTCATAGATTTATCTGTATGCTAATAAAGCACCAATATTGCTTTGAATATTGAGAGAAATTACTAGTTTCTGAGGACTGAAGTGGGCTTGTAATAGATTACATTACAATATGCCACAGTATGCCACAATATGCTTTTCTCAGCACATCACTGATATCATCATCAGTACTTAAAGAACACTGACTTACGGCATGTATCACTAATATTCATATCAGTAAACTTGTTCTATCATAGGCAGTGATGAAACCACCAGAGCTGAATCCAGAGACAGAAGAGAGTCTCCCCTCACGGCGCTCTCCTGAAGGGCCTGACCCCCCTGTCCTTACAGAGGTTTCTGTGCCCACTGACTCGCCCCTTGACTTAGAGTCTGTGGAGAAGAAGATGGATTCAGGGCACTATAAATCTGTGGTGAGGCATCAGACATATAGGACGTTAAACCATGCATAACTGTCTTAAGTCTGAGTGGGATGCCACATTTCTGGCCCTGTGTAAAAGATTAGCAATAGCTTGTTGATCCTCAGAGGAGGGTTCAGATGTAGGTCAGTCCAGTAGCTGAGTGACACTGTGATGTGTTCATGTCTTTCAGCTGGAGTTCAGTGATGACATAGTGAAAATCATCCAGACAGCTATCAATTCAGAGGGAGGGCAGCCCGAGAGCAGGAAGGCCAACAGCATGGTCAAGTCCTTCTTTATCCGGGTAAGGACTGAGCAAGAACAGGCACAGTGTTCAGAGTGGATTGTGTTTTAGGCCTGGAACACTGCTGTCTATGACTGTCTAACACTTCTGTACCTCTTACAGCAAATGGAAAGGGTTTTTTCATGGTTCAAGGTGAAGGAATCCAAATTCTGGGAAACACACAAAGTCACTTCCAAGTGAGTTTTTCTTTTAATGACTATGTCAGCTGTCACTTTTCTTCTGCTGAGTTATTCCAATGCCTTTGTTTTCCGTTGTGGTATATTATATGGTTTAGTTTGTTTCCTTTTATACATGGAGAGGTCTGTTGAAAAAAGCTTCATAATTTTGAATTTGGAGAGGGAGTGCTAACACTGTATTACGCTGTATGTTATCAGTTAATGTAAGCAATGGTACCACACGTTGCATTGGCAATGGCATGATGAGGAGCTAGAACAGCTTGTCGACGGGGCATCTGTCTATTCTTTGCTCTCCTTCAGAGCAGAAATATCAGCTTTCCATAGGGAATGCAGTCTGCATGGTCTAGTTCCATTGTTTGAGGCCAGCCTGCAGTGTCACATTTCACGTAGGTGCTTTGACAAGTCGTGCGGTCACCCTGTGGTTAGTCTGTTGGTAGACTTCATTTGTTAACGTGCATTATTCAGGAGTGTGCAAAGCAATTTTTTTCATATCTCAGAGCTTGAAATATCCTTCCACAAAAGCCATCAGATGAGACTATATTTTTCCTTGTTACTTTGTAGTCATTAGCATGGAATTGCACCACCAGCTTTAAAAGAGATGCTTTCGGTCAAATGCTGGTTAGAGTTCTCACACATTTAGAGGTGACATCACTTTTTTTTTAGAGAGAGGTTTTGTTTCTGATCACTGATCACCCTATAGAGCTTAACAGATTTGTATAGTTAAATTGTGCCAGTGCTTTATACAATACTGTGCAAAAGTCTTTGGTATTTAAGACAATTTGCAAAGCTATTTATGTGGACGGTAAGCATTCATTTGTTAAAAAGAACAAACATTAAAATATTGTACAATAAAAATAAACAATACATTGTGATTTTATGTGTCAGTCTGTTAACCATCTCCAAACCTTTTCTCAGAGGAAAAACAACAGTGTTCACAGTTACCATCCAGTAACTAGTTTGTCTAATTATGCATCATTGAATCAAATCAAGTGTTGATGAAATTTAACAAAGCTTACGACTGGTGTGCACAGAGAAGTAAGGAACCAGACCTGTGGTGTTCTAACTGTATTCTTTTAACCAAGTTAACCCAGTTATAATTTTTATAATTTATATCTTAGAACTGGGGCTTCACTATGACATCTAAACTTTTTTAGTATTAGACAGATGTTCAGATTTGACTGATATTTCAAATGATATTTGATGGCACATTTATTGTACTCCAGAAGAACAGAACATTGAGGGAAAGTTGGGCTACTGTGTCTGCATTTTATTTATCATTTTGCTGTATTTTTAACCCTAAAGAAATAATTCTTATGTTTCTTGGTAATGCTAGTTCAGGTGACTGTACTCCTAATTTCTGCTTTTTATAAATGTTTTGTATCTGCAGCAGCAAATATATATGAAAAATACTAGATATCAGCACATCGCTACTTAGAACTACAGTAATCTTTGCACAAAAACAGTCAGTAGACTCTAGATTTGCCTTGTTACATTGTAGTTATTCACATGAAAGTGTACCACCAGTATTGAGTGTCTTTCTGCCACATGCTGTGATAGAGGTCTCACATAAGTGGTGAGATGATCAGTTTTTGTTTTCTGTCACTGATAAACCTATGAAAGTTGAAACAGTTACATTGTGCCAGTGTATTGTATGTATGTTGT
Organism: Colossoma macropomum; assembly: GCF_904425465.1. Classification (NCBI taxonomy): domain Eukaryota; kingdom Metazoa; phylum Chordata; class Actinopteri; order Characiformes; family Serrasalmidae; genus Colossoma; species Colossoma macropomum. The sequence goes on along the minus strand of NW_023494786.1, from coordinate 12,315,208 downwards.
TATGCTAAGTAGTGTTATTCTCTTTGTTCTTCTGCAGTAGTGGGTTACTTCCTAATGCGGTACTGCCCCCTTCTCTGGATCACAACTATGCCCAGTGGCAGGAGAGGGAAGAGATAGCACGTGCTGAACAGCCGCTGCTTATGAAGATCATTCCTGCTCCTCGACCTAAAGTCCCTGGAGAGCCTGACTCCCCAATAGCTCCCACACCACCACCACCGCCAGCTCCTCAGTTTATACATGGTGAGGGAAAGGACACAGGATCCAAAGCTAGCAAAGTAACTTTTATCAACTGGAAAGAGGAAAATATGTAACTTGAAAGATCTGATTTTTTCCTCTCTTTGTTTCTTGCTTTGTCACTCCTTCACTTCACAATTCACTTAGACCTCAGTCGGGAGGACAGCCCTGAGCTTCCTCCTCCTCCCGGTGTCAGTGACAACAGGCAGTGTGTGCTTTGTCTTAACTATGGAGATGAGAAGACTAATGTAAGTGGCCCCACAGTAAGTGTGTTTCACGAGCAACAGCCAAGTAGGAATCGGGTGTATAGTAATTCACTGGTATCAAACTTAGCTAAAAACATTCTACTCTTGTGACATTCATCATGATAACCTAAGTAATATTTCACTGCTGTCTGAACAAAACCTCTTCTTCTTCATTTTTGTGATGAATGAACCAAAAGAAACAGCCCAAAATTACTTGGAAAAAAGTCTGGTTACATTAACTTACATTAAAAGTAAAGTATGTTTTTCCTTTTCCTCTGAAGTTATCATTTTGGAGATACAAGGTTTTGTCGTGACAGCAGTGGTTTACAAAGCTGTTGCATTTGGAAAAAAATCCAAATTGTTTTACACACTTTCCCAGATTTCCAGTTTAGCTGGTTGCTTCTTATGATTGTGGAACACACTGTATAGTATTAGTACTACTTGTATTCAGCTAGCATTCTTGTTCTCTGTACTGACTGAAACATTTGTGTTCAATTTTACTATTTATTCCTTTGTTCTTAGGAGTGTGGAAGATTGCTTTACATTGGCCAGAATGAGTGGGCCCATGTGAACTGTGCATTGTGGTCAGCAGAGGTATTTGAGGATGATGATGGCTCTCTCAAAAATGTCCATATGGCAGTGAGCAGGGGCAGACAACTGGTAAGGCCATGTTAGACATATACTTGGTGCATTGTATGATGAGTCTGTCTGCATGTTATTTATCTTCTTATATACCATTTATCCAGGAATGCAGAGTCATCATTCCTTTTTTTTGTTATAGCGATGTGAGAACTGTCAAAAGCTTGGAGCCACTGTCGGTTGCTGCCTCACCTCCTGCTCAAGTAACTACCACTTCATGTGTGCACGCCAGCGTAACTGTGTCTTTTTGGAGGACAAGAAGGTTTATTGCCAACGCCACAGAGACCTCATCAAGGGCGAGGTATAGAACTCGCTATTTAAAAAGCTTGCTGCTTTGTGTCAGTGCGGCTGAAGAGATGCACATTAACGCTTATTGTTTACTGAATTATTGTTTAGGTGGTGTCAGACACAGGCTTTGAAGTAACCCGGAGAATTCTGGTGGATTTTGAGGGAATCAGTTTGAGAAGAAAGTTTCTCAGTGGTCTTGAGCCAGACAATGTCCACATGATGATAGGTCAGAATATAATTAATTTTGGAACACTTTCTCTAATTTGTATAGAGTGACTCATGTGATAAGGTGAACTGTGCTTTCTTTTTTTTGAATGTAGGGTCCATGACTATTGATTGTCTTGGTATGCTAACAGAGCTCTCAGACTGTGAGAGAATGCTTTTTCCTGTTGGATACCAGTAAGTAGCCCATTATGTGAAACTGTGCAGTTAACATGCATAGTTCATTTTAAAATGCTTTAAGGTAATTTCATATTTTGCTCCATTTTAAGATGCTCAAGGGTCTACTGGAGTACTCTGGATGCCCGCAAACGCTGTGTGTATACCTGTAGAATTTTAGCATGCCGCCCTCTAGTGGCAGACACCATCAGCACAGTCCCACCAGAGGATAACCGCACCATTGCCCACAGCCCACCGCCTGTCTCAGGTAACACTTGATTTTTAAGTATGGTAGATTATTGTAAATGGTTAACTTCATTTTAGATCTTGTCCCAGAATACTTTACTATCACTTCTTTCACCAGAAGCAGACCCATCACACTTGGCTGATTCAGGTCCCATTGACTGCAACACCATGGCCATTACACCAAAGCGAAGGGTTTACTTTAGAAACAGACACCCCAGTTACCCACCCTGCCATCGTTCTCCTTCATCCAGACCTCTTCCCTCTCCAGGTATCCATGTTAATCATGGGATTCTGTTATTCAGGCTGTGTAGGACCAGTTTCATTATTATACATTTAACTGACACTCCAAACCTATTGTACATTCCTTTTGTATTTGATTGTTGTTCACACAACATTTTCTGACACTTTTCTTCCTATTAGGGGGTGTCAGCATTTCAGCCCACGAGATTGTAACTGTTGGTGACCCTCTGCTCAGCACCAACCTGCCAAGTATTGGGTCTCGTCGCCACAGCACTTCCTCCCTCTCCCCTCAGCAGGCCAAACAGAGAACCTCCAGCTCTCCGCAGGGAAGTGGTGTATCTAGCCAGATAGGCTCTTCTTCATCTGCTTCACCCCTAACCTCAACCTCCCAGGACCATGGAGTTAGAGACTCTGTGAAGGGCAAGGTACCTAGTAGTGAAAGATCTCAGTGTCGGGAGGCAAGCACTATAAATACAGGAGCTCAGGGTAGACCCAGTTATAGTTTTAGTGAGCGAATGGATGGTGGTAGAGATGTTGCTAGAAAGCAGCCAGAAGGAGAGAGTTTAAAATCAGCTCCCGCAGCAGTACTGACTGGAGTGGCCCAAGTCTCACCTCCTCTTGGAACTGCAGTTTTAACCGGGCATCAGAGGGGCAGTGGTAGCTTGCGAACAGAAAAGGGGAAACAGGCAATGAAAGACACTGACTTACCAGCTGGAGTCACACTTTTGTCCTGTCATCCACTTGCCAGTCTTTTTAAAGATAAAGCCATTCCAGGGAAAGAGGGAAGCTTAACAACTGTACAAGAATCTAAAGATACTGGAAAGACTGGCTCTTCACAGCCACTGTACCAAAAAAGTGGAGGTAGGAAGCCTCATGACTGTGTCTCAGGACCATCCCCTGCTGCAGCTATCAAGCCTCAGTGGTCATCTGGAGGAAAGACAGGAGAAGAGGATATAAAACGAGGATCCCAGGCAAGCCCTTCTGTGACGGCTAGTCATGGAACCTCTAGCACCAAAGAAAAGCACTCCAAAGTTAAATTAACAGTGGGCAGGGATATTTCAAAAGACAGGAAGGAGATGCCTCAAAACAGTAAGGCACAAATTCTCAACAGCATCTCTAAAGGCAGTAATAGCAAAACACATGGGCAAGTCCCATCCACACAAAATAATACTAATAGAGCCGCTCATAGCAGTAACAAAGCCTCAGGCAACACAGAAATTAATAAAGCAGATATTCAGGCAGGTGAGAGGCCATTAAAGTCTGGGGAGAGATTTAGTACTGAGAAAAAGCACAGTTCTACAATGGAAGCAATTCAGCCAAAGGCAGGTTCAGAGCGAAGTTTAAAACTTCCACAAGTTCACCCTAAATCAAGTAAAGAAGCTATACCAGTGGAGAAGAAGCGCACAGAGAGACTGCCTTTGATATCTCAAAAAATGGATCCTAATGGGACAAAATCTCTTAGCACATGCTCTGATACAAACACATCCGCTTCCATTTCCCCCATCAGCCATGGTCCACAGAAGAGGTCTTCCCGTACTGTGCTGTTTTCCCCTTCTGCAAGCTCTGAAAGCTCAGAGTCTGATAGTCACACTCACCCAGAGGACTGTGAGGAGCGCCTCATGGATCACCACTCCCCTGAGGATGATGGTGATGGGGAGGACCATCATTTGGAAGATGAAAGCTCTGTAGACAAGCACCATGAGGAGGACAGTGATGGTTCAGCAGGCTCAGCAAAACGGAGATACCCGAGGCGAAGTGCTCGGGCTCGATCTAACATGTTCTTTGGACTTACTCCTTTCTATGGTGTCCGCTCCTATGGCGAGGAAGACCTTCCTTTCTACAGTAGTGGGGATATCTCTTTGAGGAAGCGTTCAGGCAGCAGTAAGCGTTCAGCTGAAGGCCAGGTAGATGGGGCTGACGACATGAGCACGTCTTCTTCCGCAGACAGCGGAGAGGATGAAGAAGGAGGGTTTGGTTCAAATAAGGATTCGTATTATTACAATTTCACACGAACTATTATAAACCCCAGCTCAAGTCTTCCTACTATTGAGGGTATTGACCAGTGCTTGGGGAGAGGGTCACAGATCCACAGATTCTTGAGGGATGGAGCAAAGGAAAAGGATGCGGAAAGTGATGAAATAACAGCGACCACAAAAAATCTGGAGTGCCAACAAATTGGCCAACTAGATGGAGTGGATGATGGTTCTGAAAGTGATGCCAGTGTAAGCACCAGTAGCACAACTACTGCTACAACTTCCTCTACACTTAAAAGCTCAACTAAGAAGAGGGGGCGAGCTGACAGTCGGGCTGAGAAATCGAACACTGACTCAGGGAAAGAGACTGAAAATACTACTGGTGGAGGAGGTAGCCAAAGTCGTGATGGCCGTAAAAATCAGAAAGATAACTGCCTTCCATTAGGAAGTGTGAAATCACAGGGACAGGATCCTCTTGAAACTCAGCTGTCTCTCAGCACTGACCTTCTAAAGTCTGACTCAGACAATAATAACAGTGATGACTGTGGTAATATCCTGCCCTCTGATATTATGGAGTTTGTGCTCAATACCCCTTCAATGCAGAGCTTAGGACAGCAGTCAGAGGCTCCCTCCACTGAACCATTTTCCCTAGATGAGGGTTATGGAGTTGATGTAAATCGAAGAAAGGATATACTCTTTGAAGACTTCCCCCAGCCACTGGCCAGCACAGAACCTGTAGAGGCTGGAGTGAGCACCTCGATTGCAGTAGAGGAACCCTATGGCCTGCCTTTGGAGTTGCCATCTGACCTTTCTGTGCTTACCACTCGTAGTCCATCGGTAAATAATCAGAATCATAGCTCACTCATCTCTGAGAGCTCTGAGCGCACTATGCTCGCCCTGGCTACAGAGGAATCAGGGGTTGATAAAGGTGGGGATAAGCAAAGAGCAACTGGTGCTGTATCCAGCGAGAGCCCCCATGATAATGGTGGAGATGCACAGGTGACAGAAGGTCACATGACACCTGAACATTTCATTCCCAGCCGCATCGATGGAGACCACATCTCAAGTCCTGGAATAACCCAGGTGGCAGAGGCAGGGAATCAAGATCTGGCCAGGACATCTGGTACCCCAGGCCTGCCAAGTTCGCCCACTTTGGCTCTTCAGAGTCAGAAGTTTATTCCTGCTGCCACAGTCAGTACAGGTCCTTCTCAGATTGCAAGCTCTGCTGTTCAGTCCACCGCATCTCATTTGAAACCTGGTCCAGAGAAATTGATAGTTCTCAATCAACATTTGCAGCCTCTGTATGTATTGCAGACGCTCCCCAATGGTGTAACTCAGAAGATACAGATTGCACCATCTGTCAGTGCAACGGGTGTCATGAACACCAGTGCTCCTGTATTGACAGGCCTCAATGCTGGGATTTCCACCTCTCAGTCTCTCTTTCCTGGTGGCAAAGGTTTGGTTCCAGTGCCTCATCATCCACAGCTTCATGCTTTCACTAGCACCACTCAGACAGGTTTCCAACCTGTTATTCCTAGCACCACATCTGGCCTCTTGATTGGAGTTCCTTCTCATGATCCCCAGATTATTGCATCTGAAGCTGGGCATAGACACGATCTGGCCCCCAGTGTTGCCATGGTGTCCAGTGCATCATCCATTTCCCCACCTCCTACTGTGCTATCCACTGGACATGGCAAGAAGCGCCCTATTTCTCGCCTCCAACCACGTAAAAGCAAAAAGTTAGCTCGATCCAGAAGTCAACCCACACTGGCTCCATCAGAGGTTGGGCCAAATATGACCCTCATCAACCTGTCCTCTTCACAAATTGCTACCGGAATCCCTACTCAATCTGGACTGGTTGAACTTGGCACCATAACCACTGCAACTGCAACATCTCACCGCAAAATGCCCAACATTATAAAAAGATCAAAATCTGGAGTAATGTACTTTGAGCCTACTCTCCTTCCACAACCAATGCCAATCTCCACTAATGCTCAGCCTGGTATCCTTGGGCATGATTCCTCCACTCACTTAATACCATGCACTGTGTCTGGACTTAACCCTAATCAGTCTGTGCTGAATGTGGTGTCGATGCCTCCCACAGCGACTGGAAACCTATTGGGAGCAAATTCAGTATCTTTAAGTACTCCGGGGCTCATCAGCTCTACTGAGATCACAGGACCCATAAGCAACCTTCTCTTTAAAGCCAGTCCACATAACCTGGGCCTTCCAGAGCAGCAAATGGTTCTTCATTCAGGAACACCCGTGATGTCACAGATTGCCAGCTCTGTCCAGACTTCCATTGCTAGCAGCATCTGTGTTCTTCCACCTAATCAAACCATCAGCATGTCTGTAAACCAGCAGGTCGATAAAGAAGGCAACCTCCATCTTCAAAACCCAGTTAGCAGAGTTGTGGCAGATAAGACAGTTGATCCCAGCACAAACACATCAGGCCAAATGGCTCTTGCGCCCAGTCCCATCACACAAGACACAAACAAGGGTCGTATGGTTGGAGTTCTCACCCAAAGCTCACGGACTACACCTATCTCAAGACCTTCAAGCCAGCAGCAAGCCGTGAAGTCTCCCACAGTCACAGCTTCCACAGCCATCGGGAAGGGGAAGCAGAAAGCAAAGAGAACTCTACCAAGTATAGACAAGAATGGTGGAAAGAAGCACAAAGGTCTGCAATCTGAGGCTTTGCCAGAATCACAGGGTGTTCCTGGCTCTGCAAATCAGTCCTCTTTAGCAGGGTAAGCCATAAGAATTTGTAATTTATTTTGCTGTATATGCCTAACTAAAACACATCGGATTAAGCTGTAGTATTTTGCCTATCCATAGGTCAAGACAGCCTGAACCGATGGATACAGGAAAGCCTAATGAAAAAGGTTCAAGAAAGAGGTACCTTATTTATGGTGGTGTGACTGAAATACATTTATGTTCCCATATTGATTACTGGTTATCTGCACTAAACAACATCTATATTGCTTGCAGTGACTCTGTTACTAGAACATGTGACTCTCCTGCTCTTAGACAGAAGGCCATAGAACCTCATGATGAAAAACCCAAGACTGCAGGTGGGTGTAGCAGTTTTTGAATAGATAGCAAATATATCTAAGCTAGATGTTTAGATACACATTTTTATGGTTCTTTTTCATTTCATTTAAATGTAGCCTAATTTTCTGCACACTGTTTTTTTCAGGCCAGAATAATGGAAAAGGATCCAGTGTGCTGCTAGAGGCCAATCCTGATCAGAAGGATGGTGGGCAAAACTCTTCTTCAGACTACAAGCCCAAAAAAGGACTCCTGTTCGAAATTTGCAGTGATGATGGCTTTAAGATCTGCTGTGAAAGCATTGAAGGTAGGGTTTATTTTGGGAAGTAAAGACTTGGATAAGAATTTAAGTATGTGATGTTTGTAACAGTTGTTGAAAGTATGGGTGCAGTCTAAGGATACACATTTTGGCAAGTTTTTATTGTTTATTTTTTATTTTTTTATTCTACGGATAACCAACTGCCATTAGTTGGCGATTAACTGACTGGCTGAACAACATTCAAAGCCGTTGTAAAATACGTGACATACGCACACATATGAGCGCACACATCAACTGAATTCCATATTAATATGCCGAGAAATTAAAAAGTATTCCTTGTATAGACTGTGGAACATGGTACTGATAGGTGGGGCCAGGCATGAGGATGTATATAAAGTAAATGGTCCAAAACTGTAGGAAACATATCCTGTGTAAAACCCTGGTTTTGTTAAAATTGACAAACTATATGTTCTTGATTATTTGACCAAAAATCAAAAAGTTAATAAATTGATTGGAATAGATTACGATAAGCTAGTGTGAAGTTCTAGGTTCTAAAGTTATGTTATATTTACCACTCATTACCAGCACAAGTTAAAATGAACATAAATGGCATGACCTGGACTAGTTTTGGTTCACTGTACGTCATTAGCTCTCAAAAACTGCTGCCGTCCGCATCATCCTTCTCTATAAATATGCACACAGATGTATGATTTCCTCATACTGCCATGCATCACCCTTTCACCTGTAGAACATGAACGAAATAGTTGTCTTGTCTCTTATCATGTTTGCTTTCAATACACTGTTGTAGTTTTGCATTTTCTTGAAATGGTCCCAAATGCCACTTTTTTCAGTATTGGTCAAACAGTTGTTTGACAGTTAATCATACACCCCTATCATGCACAGTAGTATGAAGTGTTTAACTTTTGTGTAGGTACGGCATATACATATGAAGATCACTTAGCCTAACACTGAATGGGCAAGTCCTGGGAACCCACTGTCCTGCTCATTTTGAATCCAGAATCTGATTTGACTTGTTAAAAACTGTTAATTTCTATATTTGATTACAGAGGCCTGGAAATCTCTGACAGACAAAGTCCAAGAGGCACGCTCTAATGCTAAATTGAAAGAGCTGTCTTTTGATGGTAATAACACATGAACACAGCATGACTGTTCGAAAAACATTTCAGTTGGTAGTATTTATATAGAATATGTGTATACAAAATATTCTCTGTGTTCCTGTCCTGTGTCATTGTTCTGTCAGGAGTGAATGGGCTACGGATGCTGGGTGTTGTCCATGATGCCGTAGTTTTTCTTTTGGAGCAACTATATGGTGCCAGGTACTGCAGAAACTACAGGTTCCGCTTCCACAAGCCAGAGGAAGTGGATGAACCTCCTATTAATCCTCATGGATCTGCACGTGCTGAGGTCCACCACAGGTATGCAGTACTACAGAGAGATTCACTCGAAAGAGGCCCCGAATATTCTGTTGTAACTCCTGTTAGGATGAAGCAATCTGAACCAAAAAAAATCCGCTACATACCTTGACGTATGTGTAATTGATTGCATTACATAAGATGCTGGAAGTGATCTCCATTTTCTGCCAGGCACATAAAGGGGTACAGGGGTATGCACCCGAAAGTTGCAAACGGAGGTTAAACGTCAAGACAGCTGTTCGGCACCTACCTCGTCGCTCTGACGCAGAGGCATCCCGGCTTGTTCAAAGCTCCATATACTGAGGAGCACATTGCACATTGTTTCGTTCAGACTGCTCCATCCTAGCAAGAGTTATTACAGAATATTCGGGGCCTCTTTCGAGTGAATCTCCCTGTAGCTTCATGGCCTGTTTTTATGTGCAGTGTGTATTAATGTCATAATGGATCTTTTGTTCAAAATGCATTTTTCAAGCAGAGTTTGTTCATGCTGTTGAATATTTTTCAAGACTTTTTATTTAATGTTTTTGATTTCTGAAGGAGGTCAATGTTAGACATGTTCAACTTCCTGGCATCCAAACATCGGCAACCTCCTGAATACAACCCTCAAGAGGAGGATGAAGAAGAGATGCAGCTCAAATCTGCGCGGTGTGTCTTTGTGCTCATTTGCCTTGACTTTTTAGCTTTAGCTTTGCTTTTTATTATTTTGCAGTCCTTAACATTTCCCTTCTTACCACTACAGACGAGCGACCAGCATGGACTTACCTCTGGCTGCGAGGTTGAAAAACTTGAGGAAATCATCCAGAGAGTCTGTAGGAGTCTACAGGTATGAAACTTCTGTTGCCTCTAAAATTTTGATTGGCTCTGTAAACCAAATAAAGCACATATTTAAAGTACATATTTCATGCACATACTTGCTGTATTTTCATGAGTTTTATAATTGTTCACAGGTCAGCCATACATGGTCGAGGTCTGTTCTGTAAAAGGAACATTGATGCTGGTGAGATGGTGATCGAGTACTCTGGTAATGTCATTCGCTCTGTCCTCACTGACAAACGGGAGAAATACTATGACGGCAAGGTAAAGAAAATTATACTCTCAAACAACGCTACACATATAATATTTATGATACTACATATGTACTATAAATATAACATTTTCCTACTTTAATTAACAGCAAGTTCTTAATAAAAATTACTTTTACTTAACAGGGCATTGGCTGCTACATGTTTCGTATTGATGACTATGAGGTGGTAGATGCCACCATGCATGGCAATGCGGCGCGGTTTATCAACCACTCCTGCGAGCCTAACTGCTACTCCCGCGTGGTCAATATTGACGGCCAGAAGCACATCGTCATCTTTGCTATGCGGAAAATCTACAGGGGCGAGGAACTCACATATGATTACAAGTTCCCCATTGAGGAACCAGGCAATAAGCTGCCTTGCAACTGTGGGGCCAAAAAGTGTCGCAAGTTCCTCAATTAACAGCTCTCCTTTTATTATTTTTGCCTGAACCCTCTCCTCCCAAATGAATCTTTTGTCTAATGTTGACAGTATGTGTATTTTAACTGATATGGTTATTTATTGAAACAGGCTCAGGTTTTCAGAGGGATAATGGCACTGTGCCTCTTAAGTTGATTCAGGAAAGGTGTCAAGAGCAAAGTCACAATGAAGAAAAGGTCTGCCTTCAGTGGATATCCCCCAAATGACCAGTGAGAAATAGATAAGTGCCCCTGCTTGCGCTCAAATTTTGCATTCTGTTTTATCTTCCTAATGATTATTATGAAGAACTATTCGTTTGTAATATTGAGTCTTGCCTGCCCATGCTTATGGAATGTGAGAAGAAAAGTATGATGGAATTGCCACATTGTTTCATTTGACACCAAAGTGCAATTTCTAAGGGAACGATACACTGTCTTTTCTGATAGATGAATTGCAAGTGATCCATAATTCTCCTTTTCTTAGCCTGACCTGCACAGTTTCATCTCCCTTTCTGAATGTACATTGAAGCCTTGTCCCTCTAGTTATGTGAGGGATGTCTATGTATTTTAGACACTGTAAATATTACTTTTGAGCCCCTTGAATGATAAAGAGGGAACACTAGAGGGAGCAATGGTCCTATTGATGGACCTTCTGAAAGAGCTTTTTCAGAGGTTTTGGTTTGGATCAATGATGAGCAGGACTGTAAGTGTAGTGTACCTAAACTGTGTTTAAGAAGTAATAATAACCCCTGGGGCAGTGATCACTGGGGGCTGGCTGGGTTGAGATCCTGGTGGACTGACAGCCAAGGGACTAGAGAAATTTGAGGGGTGGGTGGGATGGCTTAATATTTTTATCCATTTTTATAGTGACTTAGACTGACAGTAGTAAAATCAAGGAAACTTACTATGTGCATGCTCTAAGGATTGTTGAGAGCTAGTAGGATTTACTAAACTCAATAGCATCCAAATGCTTTATTGAGTTGGAATTTGTTATTGTTGTTATGGAAGAGTCATTTTAAAATTTTGCTCTTTTTCCTGTCTCTTTTTGTTGTAGACAGGTAAATGTCATTATTTCGTTTGATATGTAAATAATATGTATATTTTTCTATACAAAAAACTGAAAAGCACTCACTAGTGAATAGCACTTAATGATGGTATTTATATTTTTAAGAAAACATTGTATTTATTTTACCAACATTTTGTAGGAGATAGTGGTTTACAACACTAAGGCTTGGTCATCATTTTTATAGTGCTGCCTTTTCTTTTTTTCCTTTTTTTTGTAGACCTTATTTCTTTCTCTTATCCTCATTCTCTTTATTTTATTATTCCAAAGACTGAAGCAGTAGCTGTTCCCATAGAGTGCAGTCCACCAGTAGCTCTCATTGCCAATCCATGTCAGTCATGGACATTTCAGATGACAGTGTGTATATAGTCAGAGTAAGCTGTAAAACATGTAGTCATGAATGCTCATCTGCTGAAATGGCATGTCTCCCCCATTGCCAGCCTTAATATCACATACAGGAACACCCCACCTTCCCCCAAAAAGCCCCTCTTTGGTAGTAAAGTGCAACTGTCTCAAGGGGATAAAAATGAATATAAAAAAGATGCCTGAAATAATTTTACATTTAAGCAACTGGAAAGTCCCAAAGTTTACTCCATCTATTTTATTATTGTAAAAATATTTTCATAGATATCAGTTTAACCCAAGGAATTTGCCACGGAGGCTAGCCCTTGAAAACTTTCTTCTAAAGCACTATATCTGGAGGAATGGAGGAAGGCCCTCATTCTCCCTATCTTGTGCACTGAACATCAGTCTTCTTCCCAGCTTGACACATGTTGCCTTGGCACTGCACGGACGTTCCAGCTAGCCATTCAAAGCACACGATGTGCTCATTTGTACCGTTTCCTTTCGACAGTTTTAGTCCTCCGGATTATCCCTTAGGGCAAAATTTAAATTGATTTCCTATTGAATATATATATATATATATATATATATATATATATATATATATATGGCAGCAACACTTCATAGTAGTTACATATATGACCTCCCATGGTTGGCTGTCCTGTAGTTCTTTATAACAGAGGTGTGGTGCCTTCTTTTTCAATTATTTTCTTTTTTTCATAGTTTTATTCATTGTGTCATCACTGATACAGACCATAAGACACTTGCTTTGGGAGCATAGCCAGTTCTGTGGCCTTTTTAGGATGGAGTCATAGCTACTCTGGAGAATAACGCAAGAGTTTTAATGCATGTCCTTAATTCTGAAGGTCTTAATACTGGTTAGACTTTTGTCCCCACTGTGTTTGATTTGAATTGGTCTCTTAATGAAGCAATTTCAAAAGTTGTATTAAAGGGATATTGAGCATATCGGTGTTGCAGGAAGGCTAGGGATGCGTATATACCTCCAGACAAAGCTCTCTCGATTTGCTGCTTTGTGCACCTCTGGCTCTTGTTTTCAGAATGAGCCAATAAAAGGCCAGTTTCTCTGTGTAGCATTGTCTTATTGCCTCATAATTTTAACTCTAATATCTTTTAAGGCAGTTGCAGACTCCCAAAGGCCTGACCCCTATCAGACTCAGCATGTCACCTGTGACAAAGGCACTGACCATACAGAGAGAAATCTCTGTTTTGCTTTACATCATTACCAACTGGCTACTGTTTTTTTCCAGATATGATTTTGTACGTTAATGGGTTTGACGGAATTGCCGCAGCTTCTTGCCGGGAGCTTCTTGCCAGGCTCCTCGGCAGTGTGGGTCTTGCCATCGATTCAGGGATAGAGTACCTCTCAGTCCGGCTCTCTGGGTGCGGCACAGGGTCGGGCTGAACTCTGCAGCTAGGCCTTCGTTGAATGTATTTTTGAATTTATAATTGATTTTTATCATATATTGTCTTTTTTTCGATTGTTCCAACGTGAAAGGCTGGGACGTTACAGGACAGCTTTATGTTTAATTTCATTGGGCGAGGATTGTACAGCAATGGCAATCTTTGTACAAAAAACTTGCATTCTATCAGTCTGACAAAATAAGATTTTAGTAATTCAGTTACTAAACCTAAGGGCTTTGTTAAAGACTTTCCTCCACATGTTCATGTCAGTGCAACTTCAGATTCTCCACAAACTGGTGAAATGTAGTGTTCAGTCGGTGTTTCAGAAGCAGACGGGTTCCGTTGTTTCCTGGACTTTACTCTTCCACGCCACACCAGTGGTACCACACCTTATCCTGTTATGCTCAGTATATATATGTATACTTCTTACATACATGATGAATATATATACCTAAACATATGTATGGATAGTAACTTGTACTTCAGTATCTACAATATCTACACAATATACGGAATGGACAGACAAACTTAGTTACAGTAGCAAACAACAGTTTCATAATGGTTAATAGCAATGTTCAATGTAATCTATAATGGTTTTGTGTTACAGATACAGTTTAGAGTAATGTGCAACAGCATTTTAAATATTGACATTATGTACCAGTTTTCCTGTGCCTGTGTGCTCTTTCTGTGGAGCATTGCAGTTAAGATTGATTCTTTTTGGGACTTTTATTTTGTGATTGCGGGGGGGGGGATGTGGGGGGGTGGTTGGGCAGGTGGGAGGTGATATTTATATAATGAAACGAGTCATTGTAAAATGTGGTTGTAAACTTTTTGAGGTTAGCCATTTGTTTGTTTCAATGCTGTAGTTTTTATTTTACTCTTTGTACATTTTTAACAGAGTTTGTGGACGTCAGGAAAACAGAAATTGACCTTTCATTTACCCGATTGTGTTTTCCCATACCTCTTTCTCCTGTCTGAACTTAAGTTGAATTTTAATGTGATGTTCTGTAATGAGTAACAATAATGGTAAGCATTTTATTTATTTATTTTGTGCAACGTTTTGAAACATCTATCTGTGTATGCAGGTAAAAGGGTCACGTGAGCTCCCCCTGACAAAAAGGTGGCAGTGCGCCTCTGTCTATAATTGTATGCTAGGACCCTCTGTACCGAACTGTATTATCAGTAGTAGAGATGGGCTGTGCTTTGTGTGGTCAGACATTGAGCTGAAGGGAGAGAGGTTGAGTTTTCCCCCCTTCTGAGGCCTTGTGTTTCCCTTTTGACATATGAACGCTTCCTCTTTCTCCTTAGCTCTCTGAGTGACCCATGTTTGTTATTGCTGACTATTTTACTTTGTTATCCAATTGCCCAATCAGTGTTCTCCCATATCACAGAAATGAAGGAAAGACCATTCAGTGACAATAGTAAACCACAAACTACTTAAGGATGAATGTATAATGAGAAAAAAAATGTACATAACTGTAAAAAGGAAATTTCTAATCATGTTTATTTTCTATGCACTTTTTTTATTTAAGTGATAGTTTAAATAATAAACATGTCTCGTTTACTCAGCAAGGCTTCAAGCAGTATTGTTTGGCTTCATACTGTTATTTGGTGATTCATGCCTTTTGCTTTTCCAGGTATCCAGGATATTCTCCAAATGAGTTTGCAAGTTCATATTGTTTCAAGACAAGTTTCTAAACAAAAAACATTAAGTTTCATTATCCTGCCTATCAAAAGACGGGTTTTTCTTTGTCTTCCAACAGCAAGTCAAAGGTATAATACCTATTTCCAGACCTTTTAGAGCTTCTGAGCCAACAGGAAGCCCCTGCCACCTTTGTTGGAGTACTGAGCCATAATGCTATTTAACAAGCAGGGGGCTGTTGCATTGCTACCCCTTGCAGGTAGGCATGCCTCATAAAACCACAGCAGTAAGGGAAACAGTCAGTGTAAAGAGACCCAGGTGTGGAAATGAGGGGCTGCCACACAAGGCCTGGTCAGAAGCCCTCTTCCACGTATGTGTTAGCTGACCCCTGTGGATTACACTGCTTTTTTTATAACTGTGATTAGATTAAATTAGGGGAGATATTACAATGCACAATTACTGTAATTGCAACACTTTAAAGGGCTCATTAGTATTGTCTATTCACTTCACTGGACCAAAATAATACCCTAGGAATACGTCTCAAAACATTCAGTTGATTATAAAACATTTTTGGCAGCTTATAAAGGTATGGGAAGATAAAAGATTAGAGGCCTGGTCTTGCTTTGTGTACACACAAGACTTGCACTGTGTATTTTCATGCTCTGCATTGTGTAAAGATAGGAGTGTTTGAGCAACCAAATGCAGCTCCACAGATATTAAGATGGTGGGATTTTGTTAGAAAGTTTGTCAAATCTGAGCCTATTTAAAGAGCCCATTTCCTATTTTTTATGTATTTCATTTATACCTCTAAGGTCTGCATATGTTTGTGCAGGTTTATATACCAAAAACAGCCTGATTGGCTGTTCTGATTGGCTGCCCTGTTTTGCACCTCATTCAAAAAGCAGACCAGGCTGAAACACTTAAAACATATTTAAATGTGCTGGTTTTATGACATCATGAAAACATTGACTATAAAACAGGTTATTTTTGCAGCTGTTTCCATGTATAGATTGTATGGACTGGAGACTAAATGGTACTTGTTTACTTCAAAATAAACAAGGAATATCAAGGAAAAGCATGATATGGACTCTAAACTTACCTCAGCCATTTGGTAATTTGGTGACTCCTTTATAAAGAACCCACATAGATCACATCACACTTGTCGCTGCTGCCATATTGTTGACATAGCACTGGTCACTGCAACGACGACAGCAGCACACCTAGAGCCGCAGTTTGTTCAGTCAGTAAAGCGTCCTGACATAGAATATACACACTTTTAAAAGACGGTTCTTCAAGGCAGTGGTTCTATATAGAACCATTTCATGCTTCAGTGGTTCTTCAGATCGATGGAGAATGTTTTGTATATGGTTCTACACTCTTAAAGATTACGGTTCTTCAAAGGTTCTCTAGTAAAAAAAAAGTGGTTCTATATTGAACTATGAACACTTAAAGAGCCATTTGCATGATTAAAGGGATCTTTGCATGGTGAAATTGTTATTGAATTGACAGAGTATGTTCTGTAGATGGTTCTACATAGAACCTTTTTGAAAAGGGTTCTATTGTTACAATGTCACGCCTGTAACAATAAACGAACCCTTTTTGGTGCTATATAGAGCCCTTTTAAAATATATATAGAACCACATAAAACGCACTCTCCATCAATCTGAAGAACCTTTTAATCATGCAAAGCGTTCTTTCAGTGTTCAAAGTTCTGTATTACCATTTTATTTACTAAAGAACCCTTAAAAACATAATTTTTTGTAGTGTAGAATTATATAAACACACTGTCAATCATGAAAAGCCTTTAATCATGCAAAGGGTCTTTGAGTGTTTACGGTTCTATATTACCATTTTCTTAACTAAGGAACCCTTTTTCTTCAATAGTTAAAAGTCTGACATCGTAACAATAACAAACGCAGGATCCCGCGCGCACAATCACTCACATTTAAAATTCAAAATTCAAAGGAAAACTCAGCGGATCAGCGACCCAACCGTCACTTACGGATTTAACGGATCCTTAACCGTAACTCAGGTGAGACAGCCGAGCCAACTTAGTTAACGCTAACAAGCTTTCCTAGCACAGTTCTCTGATGAGGAAACTTAGGTTAACGCTGGTAACGTTAGTTATCTTTAATAGTGGGGAACGGAAGGCATAACCTAACACAATTATTATTATTATTTTTGTTAATAAAATGTAAAGTATTTGATCAAAATGAATTATTTTATTCTAGCTAGCAAACGACACTTTTCGGCTACAAAAGGAAACGTGCTTTGTTTCGAGCACCTATCGTTCGTCACATTCTACATGAACCTGTTAACCTAGCCAACGTTACATAAAATATCCGTGTTAGCTAACTACATTTTACCCTGTGTTAGGTCGCGCCCCATACTGTCCTATGTGGGACGCACTGGTGTTATAGCCAGTAAACTCAAAGTGTGGACAGGCATTGGATTAAGTTACCTTCCTTATCTTTGCTCGGTAACGTTAGCTAGCTAGCTAACTTCGCCACCCTCCCCAGACCGAGTGTGCTAGTGTTACGGGTCTGTTTTAGTACTGATGCTGCCTTCAGGTCCCCCTCGGAAGTTCCTACTTACGACTTCGGAGGTCCGACTTGATTTGTGTTCAAGTGGTTTTGGTTGGAAATAGGTGGAAATAATGTTTTTGGTTTACTTTTATTTTTCTGTTATTAAAGAGAGTCTGTATATATATACACACACACACACACATCATATCTGTATTTCCATGTGTGGATGGTTTCAGTCTGCAGTGTTAATTTGACACACCCCAAACTCCAGAGTTTCCCACTAGTAAATATGACATTGTGGTGCCGTTCATGTGCATCCATCTCGTAAATACGATATTTCCGACACGATTGAAGGCAGCATGAGTGTGATAAATCCTGATTCCAGATCAACGCTTACTGCTTTTCGTAGTGTTCAGTGTTTTGCTGTGTAATCGTTGCCGTTGTCACAGATTTACGAGCTGTGGTTTCAAACAATAAAGTGTTTAATGTCAAGTAAAATGCCTTGTTCGGTCCCACAAGGGACATAAAATATCTGGCGCTGGTGCTTTGGGCTCATGGCAGAGTTAATGAATATTATTTTTTGCTAGGAAACCACTTTAGGCTGAGGCCCTTAGTCTTACATAAAACCAATAAAATTGCAATGTTAAGCTGAGTACTCGCTATTATTGCTTCTTTGAAGTGCATGAAAATGCAAAGGAGTTTCCTTTTGCACTGCAGAGTTTTGTTTGTCCTTGTTCTAACATATGCCTCAGCTCAAGAAGGGATTGGTGATTAGACAACTAATGACATGAAAATTGGCTAAATATCTTAGGATATGTAAACAAAACTGTGAAATGTAAGGGGTTTCCGGGACTCAGGCTGGGAAACACTGCAGTATTCAGATGCAGATATTCTCCATGCAAGTGTTGACCTGACCTAATCCTTTCTTGCTCCAGTGTATGTCTTTTTGTGTTCTTGTTCCCACCACTTCTCAAAACAAAGTGATGCCTGTGGGCCACAACCATACTTTTTTACTGAGAGTGGTTGGATGGGTTGTTGTGATTGGCTGATGGAGGCAGCACAGTGTGTGCACCTCTACCAACCACATCCTACCCCTGGCAAACCAACATGGGAGCAGGGGTTTAATTCAGATACTGCAAAGCTCTGGAGCTATCAAATGATCTTCATCGTCATGTCTGCTTCTGCCACCAAGAAATAAAATTCTGCGTCAAATTGCCCAAATATCTGTTATTATCCAGTTTGTGGCCTCAGTTTCTGTATTACCTCGGCTTACAGCTGTAGAAGAGAACAGAACTGGAGATTAGTTTAAGCAGCTGAGAAATGGTCTGGTGGAATATTTTCATCCAGAGTGCTTTGATGCTTGTCTATCCATTACTATGTGTTAAAGACTAGACAAGTAACTTTTTCCTCAATAGACAGGTCCAACATTTTTCAAACATGAAATAAAAGCTACTTGTGTCTGCACATTTTGTACACATTGCTCAGTTTATACATTTAATTTGCTACATGACAACAGCTGTAGTTTGAGTTTAATGTGAGTAAAGCGTTTGACCTTTGTGCACAGTGAGAATTAAATCTGTGGAATGACTAAGTTTCCTGTCAAATTGAGTGACAGTATAGCTGGCTGTTGCATCTCATGCACTTGTGTTTTCTTTTCCAGAAGGTGTTTACTCCATTTTTGTACCTTTGTGGCATCCTACCAAGCCTGCATTATCCTGAATGATCCCAGAGCTGTGGACTGTTATCACTAGCAAACTTCCAAGATGCCGTTGTATCCCTACCACTTTGTACTCCTTTATCCTTCAGATAGAAGACTAGTTTTCAAAGGTAATGGGCTTTAATGTAAAGTTTTCTTTTTTAGTAAGAATGTATATAATTTCTTATTTTAATGGACACGAGGCTCATTATAAAATATACCTGCCTGTAAGGCTGCAAGACACCACCTTTTCTGCTGTCAGTGCACATTATGGCAGAAGGCTTGTCTGTGAGTATTGTGCTATTTTATTCACTGCTTGTATTTTCTAGTCATGTGTTTATGTTTGAAGCTCTGAATCTGTTTTCATTTTCCATGAAATTAACTTTCAGAGTCTTGTGGTACAGTAGTGTTCCTGAATAGTGAAAGCTAAAACTCAGAGGTTCCTTTTGAGTGTGGCTGTAAGCCAGCAGACTAAGGCTTTCTTCTCTGCTTTAACAACAGCATGCTGAGGTTGACTTAAAAGACTTAAAAGAGTGCAGAGATTGCACACATTGCACTTTGAATTTGTTCCAGGTCCCCCTCAGGGACGCTGGTTTCACTGACCCTTTTGTGTTTACCATGTTTAACCAATAATCATAATCGCCTCATTTCAAGCAAACATTTTTGTTTTGTTTTTAAAAATATATTTTCCAGACAAGAAAAATCTATGAGGACGTTAGGCTTCAGATGTCATGTTGTTTGGCAATTTAAGTTAGTTATAGTGGAGCTAGAAGAAACCAGCACAGTCTGAAATCTCCACATAATGATTCACAGCAGATGAAAAACTAATTTTGTTCAAATCAGAGCAGTGTTTTTATTACAGATATGTCCTCTATTTAAGCTAGATGTTGGTTTGTCATTGAAAAGGTAGAGCGATTATATTTCCAGACTGACCACAGATTTTCTGATTCATATGTGGTTTTATTTCTAGTGAAATCCCCTCCTTAATCAAATGGAGCCAGCAGCCCATCACTGTAGACCTCAGACTAATTACTTACACATTTTGGAGTTCACCAGACTGTTCTGATCCACATCTACTTTATCGCGCAATGTTTAGAAAGATCATTGTTCTTTTTTCCACCATTCCCTTGGATTCGCTTCAAACATTTTGTCTCTAGCCCTTGGACGCTCCCTCTCTCTCTTGCTCTTTCCCTCCGTGACTCCCACCCACCCTCTCTCTCTTTCTCCCTCTCTTTCTCTTTTTCTCTCTCCCTCTCTCTCTCTCTCGCTCTCTCTCTCTCCCTCTCTCACTCTCTCTGTCTCTCTCTAATTGGCTTCTATTGCCATTTCCTCTCAAGCCTCAGAGTGCTCACTTTTTCCCAGACTCCCTGCTCTAGGACGGAAAAGAGGAGTCTGTCTCTGTTGTTTTCACTTTTCCCTGTTCAGACACTATCACTCCTGTGAAGCTCTGAATAACTAAATGGTAAGTTTAGCCAACTTATATTGATTGTTGTATTTGATAGTAGCTCAGCCTTGAGGAGGGAGGAGGTCAGTTCTATATGCACTTGCTGTTTTTCTTTGTGGGCCAGGTGTTAGGTTAACCTTAACATTACTGTAGAAGGCACCATTTTAGGATGATTGGGAATGTGCAGCTGTATCTGATTAAGGGGAATTGCATGAAAGCTCTAAACAGTGCATAGAAAGTTCAGTGCTTTTTCAGTACTGCAGTGGGATAAATAGTTAAATACTCTAGATTTCAGTATTTTCTTTTTCCAGTTCTTTATTTAACACTACATTGCTGTAAGCAGATCAAACTGCACAAGGGAATACCTATTAGCATACATAAATCATACAGGTGATGTATGTAACCTTAAAACAATCAACAAGTTATAATATGTTTGTCTGACCTTGTCTGACTGTTAATCTTTCCAACAGAACATGTCAACAAAAGGCTTTGTTTACATTATCAAGTTAAAGATTCGATTTGTTTAACATTTGAAGAATTTTGTATTGATACATGTGTTTATGTAGTTAGCAATGGAATGAAGCACTGTGATACTACATTTGCTTTTACTATAGAAGTCAAATGTCCAGTGTCATCAAAAGCCTGTCTTAGACTTTGATGATTTGACAGGGCAACAGCTGGACACAGTACCTGAACTCACTATGATCCTGGCTGTCAGCTGTTCCACAGAAGATGTAACATTTCTTTACCTTATGAGTTGTTTGTACAAAAGTTTGTACAACTTTTCTAAGATTCATTGTGCTTTTTCACATTGTCAAAAAAAGAAAAGCAGGCCTGTCTGAATGGTCCTCCATACCCCTTTATTAACTCTTGCAGATCTTGTGAAGCAAACCTAGCAGTCAGTGCAGGCATTTAATGCAGGAACAGAAATATGGCTTCATGTGGTTAAAGTGAAGCCAGACATTAGAAGATAAAACAGACGAAACTGAGATATGCAGGTATGAGGTTTGTTTGCAGAAAGGCTCTGGAATGATGGTGTTTGCACGAGTGCTCTTCCTGTTCTGTTTTGACATGGCTTAAGAAAGAGCTCAACCCAAGACACACAAACACCGGCCCTAGAGTTAACGCTAGCTTTTGTTGAAGCCTGAGATCTAGAGACAGATGTGCTGTCTGTCTCGCTCTTAAATTAAAGATATTTGTGCCTGTACAGTCCTGGCTGCTTTCTGCAGGCTTTTGATGACACTGCAGCATTCTTTGGTGGTCTGTTTGTGTTGTGTCAAAGTGAGTCATCAGCGGTTTTTTAACTCTTATTTAAACCAGCTGTTTGAAAAGTAGCAGACGAGCAGAGAAACCCACTGATTTACGGTCAGGCGTAAAGTCTCAGAAACGTCTGGCCTCGGGCAGCATCATGAAAACCCACCAATCACTGAACACTTCTTACTTTCGCTGACGATGCATTCTCAGTGCCTGACTGGACGGCTACTACAAACATGTGCTCTTCACAGTGTCAGAGTTAAAGGGGAATTCCACTGAATTTCCAAAATTGCTGCATACTTAAATGGTTAAGATGTAAACCGAGGCATTCAGAGTAGTTTGCTGTGAAAAGCTCTGTTTTAGAGAAACTTACTGAAGCAGTGTTGTTCACTGTCGTGGTGATACAAACCAGATGTCTGAAGAGATTAATGCCGCTAACAGCTCCCCAACCGAAAGTTATGACATGAAATGCATATGCGGCATGTTGCCTGAGACATTGTTTTATTGTTTTGAAATATGATTTTGGCATAAAAGGTATTTTTTAAAATCCATTCATGGAGAAGAGGTACATGCAGGTTGTTATAAGGCAAAATAGTCCCAAGAAAACTTATTTACCTCCATTTCTCAATTATCAACACTACATATAAAAAGTCAGAAGTAGGTTCACTGATCATTTTGGACAGTAAATAAAATTGATATGTTTGCACTGTAGACATTGCAGCCTCTGTAATTTTCCTTCCAATAAACAATTTCACATCAAACCACCCAGTGTAAGCACTGCAGTCAATGGAGAAACACTTGCCTCTGGCAAAAAGTAGCGTGCTTCTTCATTTTTCCCTGCTTATGTGAGGCTTCACCCTTTTGGAGAATCAATCAGAAGCTAATGGACTGTTAAAATACACTGAGCTCTTTTTATTTATTTATTTTTTATGCACTTTCTGTGGTTATACTTTCACAGCTAATCTCATGCTTTAGTCATTACAGGGAATTATTGAATTTCCTGTTGTGCTCACTCTAACGAGTTAGAACTGGCAGTTCACTTCTCAATGGCATGCTTTTCACATCACCTGTGAAACACACAGCAGTGTTATTTTCACACCTACCTAACATTAAGTCCATTTTACCCAAACCAACCAATATAAGATTGATGTGCAAAAGCAGTTTAACTTATGCTTTGTCAGTTGGTCTCTCTCAACAGACTCAAAGCAATGACCCCTCTCCAGTCTTGGCCTCTTGTCCTCTTCCTTGTTTTGCTGGTCCATTATTCAAATCCACTCGACGATAACAAGATTCCCAGTCTGTGTACGGGCAGCCCGGGTATCCCAGGTTCCCCGGGGTTGCACGGCAACCCAGGCCAGCCTGGCAGAGATGGAAGAGATGGACGAGATGCACAACCAGGAGAGAAAGGGGAGAGGGGAGACAGAGGAGAGCCAGGTATGCACATATTTGCCCCATGCAAGCCATGGTGGTTTTTGATTCGTTGAATGATTCTACACACTTGATTCACATGTTAAAAACTCCACATCATGGAAAACCAATATGCCATTTCTTTTTTAAACAAGTTGGGTGGATATGAAGATGTTTGGTCTGTCACAGCTATTACATAATTGCCTGATTGCAGTTATTTTCCACAAGTGTTTATCAGATCAGATCATTTGATTATTCAGAAACAGTTGGGTCGATGCAAATACATGTAAATAAAAGAAAGCAGAAAACAGTTTTATTGAGACACATTATGGGTCTTACGAAAACAACAAAAGCTTCTGACTGGTGCTGTTTTTGAGCTCGAGCTGTGTATCTTGTCAGTTTGGAGCTATGCAGAATCAACAGTTAGGAAGCAAGATAGCTAATCAGCCATATTTTAATAGTTGATCATACAGAAAAAGACAATTACATTGTTTTTCGCAATTATTTATGTGGCAGTAAATTATCAGCTCATATTTCATGACCGTGATAGACCTAGTAGACATTGAACGTTTCCAAACATTCACTTCACAGTCCATACAGTTCATAAATGCCTGTTAAGATGCAAAATTTTAAGCACAGTGCAGGGCAGCCAATCAGAAAAGAAGTCATGAACATTTTGTTGATGTCTGAACAAAGCCTTCTGATTCCATTTTGGTATTTTTCAACTTTTTTTTTACATAATTATATTGTGTGAATATTTTATGATGAATGGACTGACAGAAGTGGCCCAAAATTAGTTGTACTAAAATCGTATTGTATTAACTTACTTCTCCTGCAAAGCTACCATTTTAGAGATACAAGGGTTTGTTTAGACAGCGGCAATATTTTAAAGGCACAGCAACAAAAATAGCCTGGTTATTTCTAAGGGATAAATAGAGGTCTACAAATAGTCATGTAAAAATGAATTACAGCTGTTTTTGCTACATAAAGCCACACAAATGTTAATGGGGTCCAGAGAGAAAATGCCTATAAAGCCACACAAATGGGGCCACAAAGAAAATGCATGAAAAATGTAAAATATGGGCCCTTCAAAACCAACACATTTTGGGATACTTTTTAACACAATCATTGTTATTAACACAAGCAGTGGGTTCCTAATTACAGACTCTGGGTTAGAGGTACGCTGTGTTCTTGTGGTCTGGCACAATATGTGCTGAAACAGCGATGGCACAAAAAATGTGTTGTTCATTATCATACACGTTTTGAGTGATATTTATGATATGCTAACTCATCAGAAAAGGCTGAGGCTGTTCTCTTCCTGGTTCTGCTAATATTTTGCAGGTCAGCCAGGCATAAGGGGCTTGAGCGGGGACAGAGGTGATCCAGGAGAGAAGGGTGAGAAGGGGTCACCCGGAGAGTGTGCTGTAGCCCCCAAATCAGCATTTAGCGCCAAGCTATCCGAGGCCCGCACCGCACCCTTAGTAGTAGGGGATGCTGTGCGTTTTGACAAGATTGTCCTGAATGAGCAGGGGGATTACAACGCTGAGACAGGACGCTTCACTTGCAGGGTGCCGGGCGTTTACTACTTCGCTGTCCATGCTACTGTGTATCGCTCTAGCCTGCAGTTCGATCTGATGAAGAACGGACACACAGTTGCTTCCTACTTCCAGATTTTTGGAAACTGGTCCAAGCCAGCCTCACTGTCTGGCGGCACCCTGCTGCACCTCATTCCTGGGGATCAGGTGTGGGTGCAGATGGCTCTGGGCGAGTACACCGGCTTCTACTCCAGCCCCAAGACGGACAGCACCTTCACTGGCTTCTTAGTGTACTCAGACTGGAAAAACTCTGCTGTTTTTGCCTAGATTGCCAAGCTACATGCGACTTAACACAGCGCTAATGCACACCAACTAACAAAAACATACTGAGGGCAGAAACGTTCACCACATTTTCTCTTTTACTGATGTATTGCAGTCTCACAGTTACGGACAAAGGCCCATGTCGATCAGTGTTCGGCCTACAGGAATCCTTTTAATGTCTTTTGCACATGGATGCTCAGCAGCACTAGAACATTTTGTCACTGTCAGTAATGATAACAGACCAGCAGCTTTTGCATTACGTACCCCACAGTAAAAAACATATGAGGAGGAATATAAAGATTTTTACATTTTGGTACAGATATGGGTCCATTATTCTGTTACAACTTACAACTTGGAAACAGCAATATTAGAGCACTTTTGAATGATCACATTAATAAAAGTATGACGATACCTCTGTTGAACATATTGTGTTATTGGTGAGAAATGAACTGAGTTTTAGTTTTTTGCTCAGAAATCACTTGTGGAATTCAATATTTCATCCTATATATATATATATATATATATATATATATATATATATATATATATATATATATATATAGGATGAAATATATATATATATATATATATATATATATATATAAGGAACATGCTGCCACTTTAAAGGTGGTTGCATATTGTTCTTGTTGTGAGCCCAAACCATGATTATGCAATGGAGACCAATTTATGCCAAGTCACAGACATCCCCTGGCCTAATGGTTTCACCGTATTCAAAAGGTCATTATTAAAGCACATTTACAGATTCCAATCTGTAACATTACTACTTAAACTCCTCAGCCAGGACACCTGGTATACGGTTCGCTCTCTATTTCTCTCTCTCTCTCTCTCTCTCTCTCCATCTTTTGCACATGTGCTCACTCTGTCCTCCTGACACTCTCTCACACATTGTCTGTCTCTTTGTTTCTGTTTATTATTATGTGACCCCAAATCTCCTTCTCCTCCCCTGCCCTCATCTTTCTCTCTCTTTCTTTTTATCTTTCTTTGTCTCTTTCTGTTTACACTGAGACAAGCGAATCCAATTTTCCCCTGGTTGCTGGCAAGGGCACGTACGGAATGTTGTTCTTGACACATTTAACTATTTAACTGCTGAAAAGATGCGAGGAATGAGGGAGCCTCGCCCGTCCCCTTGAGCCGCTCACTCTTTTCCATGAGGTCATGGCCGCTGAATGCTCCCACCCTGGGAGAATATGGCTCATCAGCTACAGCAGACATAACAGGCTCCAGGGCGTCTGAGAGCACACTCTGTAACTCATATACTCAACACCAGCTTCCTGATCTGTCCATCTGTCTGTCCATTATTCCTCTCAGAAACATCAGATGAAAGACGGAATTACAAGAAGTATATTTCTCAAGTATATTAATATTGAAGATCATAAGTGTGATTTTAATATGATTGTTGATGTTGGAACGTTGATCAATCAGTCTGATACAAGCCTGATATTTTTTCTGGACTTTTTGTCTCCCTCCATCACAAATATTTTCAAACAGATTCTCACAACCTAGTAATATATTCTTTGTTCATAATTGTAAAGTCTTGAAAAGGTGGTCTAACATAAACCTTTAGATGCTAGTGGGGCCCATAAGATTCTAGTGACACAACTGCTACTGCCCCACAGGAAGAAATACACTACACATTTTACAACCCAGAATTCTTAACCTTGATTGGTGAGGAGAATGTTTGCAATCAAGTGGTAATGATACCACATCAAGTACAGGTTTAATTATTTAAAAACAAGACAAACTTTTGTAAAATAGCTAATAATCGTCCACAGAGTTCAATTCTTTTATAAGGATAGAGGTGGGTAGAGTAGCCTAAACCCATACTCAGGTAAAAGTATTGTTACTTCAGTGAAATAACGACTGTAGTAGAAGTAAAAGTACCTTTCCAGAAAATCACTTGGGCAGAAGTACAAAAGTAGCAGCTCAAAAAACTACTTAAGTACCGAGTACATTTTTAGAACTGCAGTGGAACTTAGTGCATCCAGCATCTGTCAGCACAGGAACTGAAGGCACTTTTTTGTGATCCTTTTGGTCCTCAGAAATATGCTTGAGTACGCATATGTAAATGTTATCACATAGAGCTACTCAAAGAAGTACAAATCTAAACTTTATAAACAAAAGAATTGGGACACCAACACATTACACCTACAGGAGCGTTTATGGCATCTCATTCTAAATCCATAAACATTAATATGGAGTTGGCCCCCCTTTGCAGCTATAACAGCTTCCACTCTTCTGTGAAGATTCTAGAGTGTTTCTGTGGGAGTTTTTGCCCATTCGTTCAGAAGAGCATTTGTGAGGTCAGACACTGATGTTGGACAAGAGCCTGGCTCTCAATCTCTGTTCTAGTTCATTCCAAAGGTGATGGATGGGGTTGAGGTCAGGGCTCTGTGTGGGCCAGTCAAGTTCTTCCACACCAAACTCACCCAACCATGCCTTTATGGACTTTGCTTGGTGCACTGGGGCTCAGTCATGCTGGAACAGAAAAAGGACCTTCCCCAAACTGTTCCCACAAAGTTGGAAGCATACAATTGTTCAAAATGTTTTGGTCTGCTGAAGCAGTAAAATTTCCCTTTACTGGAACTAAGTGTCCAAGGCCAACCCCTGAAAAACAACCCCATAGCATTATCCCTCCTCCACCAAACTTTACAGTTGGCACAATGCAGTCAGGCAGGTAATGTTCTTTGGGCATTCACTGAACCCAGTCTCGTCCATCAGATTGCCAGATAGAGAAGCGTGATTCATCACTCCACAGAATATGTTTCCACTGCTTTAGTCCAGTGGTGGCGTGCTTTCCACCATTCCATCTGATGCTTAGCATTGTGCTTGGCAAAATAAGGTTTGCATGCAGCTGCTCGGCCATGGAAACCCATGCCATGAAACTTCCAGTGCACAGTTTTTGTGCTGAAGTTAATGCCGGAGGAGGTTTGGAGCTCTGCAGTTATTGACTCAGCAGAGTGTTGGCAACTTTTATGCACCATGCGCCTCAGCACTCAGTGACCCCGCTCTATAATTTTACATGGTCTGCCACTATGTGGCTGAGTTGCTGTGGTTCCTAAACACTTCCACTTTTCAATAAAACCACACACAGTTGATCATAGAATTTGGCAAACTGACTTGTTGCATCGGTGGCATCCTATTACAGTACCACACTCGATTTCTGTGAGATTTTTAAAATGACCTGTTCCTTCACAAATGTTTGTAAAGGCAGACTGCATGGCTAGGTCCTTTGGCAATGGAACTTAATGAAACACCTGAATTCAATTGTCCCAATACTTTTGTATTCTACCCACAGAGGTGTGAGTGGGGCATGTACACTAAATATTAAAGAAAGAAGGTTTGGTTGAGGTTTGGTATTGGAAAATAACCAGAGATGTCTGCAAAAGAACACCATTATGCACAGCAATAAAACAGACTGAGTAACTGTTTACCCTTTCTGAAACTGACTTAGTTTTATATGAATGCTTGAGAGACTGCGTTGCCTGTAAATGGCGTAATCTCAGATGGAGCCGGATTGTGTTTGCTTGGGGACCTCCCTAAACAGTATGTGGGCGTGAATAACAAGGAGTTTGCCATTGTTCCCCTAGAGCACAAACATTCTTTTTAATGGCAAAATAAACTCATACTTTGTTTGCTTATGCAGCAGCACTGAGGCCAAGGCCAAACATGGAGATGTCTGCAGTGTAAAACAGACAAGGCTTTGCAGCGTAATCTTACTGCCCTCCCGTTTCATAACTTGTTCCACAGGGATGTACAGAGCCACATTTTCATCTCCACTCCCAAAGAAGACGAAGTCCACTGATGACCTTTTCCTAAATGAAGAATTGAAAGGTCACTGTAATTTGACTTGATCAAGTATTACATTAGGTTTTATTATATGTACACAGGCAGTAGTTTGCATAATAGCCTACATATTGTGCTGTGATACTCTAGTTAAATACCAGCAGGGGGCATCATTTAATCACTCAAACACTGTCCTCAAAGAAGACCAAGCAGAATAATAGTTTTGTTTTAGTGATAAAACAGAGCTGAAGCCTGTACATGGTCTTATTTTCATTCATTCACTGTAATACAAACAGAACTAATTGGATTTTCTTTCTCACACTGTACTGAATTACATTGTTGTCTATCTCTAAGGTCCTGAAAGCCTCTAAGGAATAGGCTAACGTCTATCTGCTGCACAGTTATAAAGAAAGCCAATGGATATTCGCTTCAACACCTGCCCATTGATTGATGGAAATGTGTCAAAATTATAGTCTGTGGTAATCCTAGGTAGAAAAAAACATGTGCTGACACAAAGAAACATTCAGGAGATTCTTTTGCCTGCCATCCAGCTTTAGAAAAGGAAAAAAAACAAGGCCCAGTCATTCTTAAGGGAAATGGTGTTTATTGAAGCTTTACTTATAATTGTATTATTTGTAGTATAGAGTGAGGAACTTCATAGAAGCCCTAATGATTTCTGTGAAATTAAAAAAATACATGTCTGTAATTTTATTTATTTAATCGAATCGTCATGCTTTTGTATTTTAAAAAGTATTGTAGTCAATTGCTTATTTCACTGTTAAGTTTTAGTTGGAAACATGTTACATTCTCGGAACGCCTAATGGAAAACTGTCCAATCTGGATTTTTTCCCTCTCATGGTAGCCAAGCTAGTGCTCCCATTGGTTAGGACTTTAGGAGCTGAACTAGATAATCAAGAAGTGACAGTGGAATCAACCAATCAGATTTTGATTTCCAAAGGGTGGAACCAATTTTGTGAGAAAAAAAATGTCTCTCTAGGCCTACCTTGACAAGTCACTGACTGTGAATACGAGTGGTAGCCTAACCTGGGCCATGTTCAGTCTCAAAATGTGCACAGTTTTGCTACAGTTTCCAGGTTAAATGATACTTAGTTCTAATGGTTCAAAACGGTGTGCAACGGGCTTTGAGATACATTTTCTCTCGCTTGATGGTTGTGTTAGAGGTGTTAGCCAGCTTGGTGTACGCAATAACTGAAGACGTTAGAAGGCGTGTTTGTCATTTTAAACCCATTTCATCAGGCTCTGGAAAGTCTTCAAAAAGGATGCCAGGAATGGCTGCCATGGCTGCATCACTTGTATAACACAAAAGAGTGTTCAACACACCACCGTTTCCGTTTAAATAAACGTGCTATGCTTTGTCAGGATGAAGACAGCCCAAGACAGTCAAATCATTACCAGAGCTCTTTGCTGAGTCACAGTGAAACTGCTACTTGATTGTCTGTTACAGGTTCAAATAAAATATATAGAATGTATTTTACAAGCTTTGAATGCTCAAGTTGAATCTAGAACAGCCAAAGTTTTGTTTGAATTGCAGTTAGTTTAGCGCTAGCAGAAATCACCATTGTTGTAGAAGGTTTTTTCCCGTTTTTGACTGACATTTGACTTTTCTGGCCCAAACCAAAGGCCTAGCACTACTAGTCACTATTCACCACTGCTTGTACGTCTGTTCAGAATGCCTGTTTTATATAATGTTTCTAAATTCCACACACCTTATCGGGACGTCTCCTCACTCCAAGGACACGTTTGGAGCCGAATGCTCCTCAACATTCCATTACTGTTATTTTAATAGACAATATAACTCAGTCATCTGAAGATAAAACATGTGGTTACAAGTCCAGTTCAGATATGCAATATTCCTGCACATGGTGGATATTTAGTGGATTGCCTTTTACAATCATCTCATAATCGTTCAAACAGCGAACAGCGAGTGATATTTTAGTGCTTTTAGCGCTTTACTTCTGATGTTGCGCAGGACAAACAGCTTTCTAATTAAAACAGGTATTAAAAGGGAATAATAATTAAACATATTAATTAAAGGGACAGTCTGGCCAAAATGAAAAATTAAACCATGAACATGTGAACATGCTTACTCGCCTGCTACAGCAGTGCTGCAGTAGTCTTTAGAGTGAGATTTTATGGTTTGAAGACTAAAACCCCTTCTGATTATGTATCTTGAAGGTGGAGAAACTTAAAAATTAAACGCTGGCTAACATTTCTGCTATCTCATCTGCATTTATTAGTCTGTACATCAGTAGCTACACTAGCAGTACTAGCAGTCAGGGTTTCTTTACTGCTGTGGTGGGTGCATTGCATTGTATAATGCATGCTGGGTATTGTAGTGAGCCTAAATGCTAGTTTAGGTCGGAATGCCCCTTTAAGTCTTTATTTAGCTAATAGATCACTTAGATATTGATTTTTTTGGTCAAATCTTAACTGCAAATTGAAATGTTGTAATGCCTGTGGAAGAATGTATAAAGAATCACTTTAAAGCTCCTCTCAGATCTGTCTTAAACCTCCACTAAGGCTGAAAATTCAAACATATTGCTTCATTTACACCACCTAAAAAAGATAATAAAAATATTCTAATGAATACAAAGTTTATACATTAAATCTAGAGTTTATGTCTTTTCAATCTTCTAAAAATGAGCTCCTGCTGTGGGTCCACAGAGAGGAGACTATCTGCCTTTGCTTATGGATTCAACCCAGGACTAAAATTTATTACGAACAGATAAACCATTTAGCATGGCGATATGGATTTCATGAGTCATACAGAACAGTAGTTATAAATATCCATTTAATCCACATAATTGTAATGGGTGTGTAGGGAAAATCTTATTATGTAGCATTGACTGGAAGATCCTCATCTCATTCTTACAGTCCTCCCATGACACACAGGAAGCCTTTCCTCTCTCAGCCTCAAGATGTTTTTCTTCCTGACTTAAGACAGTTACTATTAACCAATTGTTTCCAATGATTCGCTTCCACTGCAGGTGCAAAACGGTAAGACTCTGTGAATCTCACAATACGGGTAGACTTTACATCTGTTGATCTTTAAGCCGCATTCGTTTATGAAAATAATGACGTTAGAAATATTAATACAAAAAGAGAAATGCTTGTCTATTTGACACAATATTTGCTGCAATATTTTAATGACTGGCAAACTGTTTCATTTCACATTAACGCTTTAGAACTTAACCAGTAAGCTCTTTAGTAATTTTATAATGAGGAGCTGTCCACAGTGCTGAA
This sequence comes from Colossoma macropomum, assembly GCF_904425465.1. Classification (NCBI taxonomy): domain Eukaryota; kingdom Metazoa; phylum Chordata; class Actinopteri; order Characiformes; family Serrasalmidae; genus Colossoma; species Colossoma macropomum. The sequence goes on along the minus strand of NW_023494786.1, from coordinate 12,283,023 downwards.
CGGGCCTTTTGTATTCACTAATTTGGTCATGTCTCGCTTATTATTTGCAGGTAATGCTAGTAAAAGAACTACTGACATGTTAACAGAAGGACAGCAATGCAAAGCTAGACTGACTCAGCTGTATCACCAGATCCGGGTTTTGGAAAAGCATGCACACATCTCTCTGAGGACTATTCAGCTCCTGAAGGAAGTAGCTTCCGTTCCACCCCCCTGATCATCTGCTCCCACACCCACACTCAGCTGCTACTGAAGACAGGATATTACATGTAGGTCAAATGTTCGGCTCATATTCAGACAGACTACTGTTGAAAGGTATATGCAGGTTTCATTCCTAAATGCCTTAAAAAACAGTTTCTCAAATTGTCTTTTTTCAAGATTAATATCACCTTTATTACAGTGATAATCATATAATTATAATTTTTTGTTTTTTGTTACAAATAAATATGTAGCAATTTAGAATGAAAGTGTTCATATATATATATATATATATATATATATATATATATATATATATATATATATGAAGTTTATTATTTATAAACATTTACTATTTTCTACCATGTCATAACTTTATAATACTCTAAATTTTAAATAAATAAATCAGTTTACGTTTTGGTCCCTGGTTTATAAAATTCAAATCTACACTGTGTAAGTTATTACTGAATAACTTATCCCAAACATTTGAACAGTAGTGAACATACATAGTGTGACAATTCTACTCCCAAGAAATTCTGGATCGTTCCTATTGGTCCAGTCATCATGTTTACACAATGAAAATGGCAGCTAGCATTTTCAAACTGTGTGAAACATTTAAACTGAAAAAGGGGAAAAAAAACTTTTCTTACAACAGTAACAATGTAAATACCATAGTGGTAAATGAGACTTTGAGCTAACGCTGGGCAATATAAGAATATTTATTATTATTGTGATAATATGCTTGTCTGAGCAGATCGTGGAGATCAACAATACTTCATACACTTTCCAAATGTTTGATCAAAAAGAGAGCATAATTAGCCTCTTTTTACTGGATTTAATGCAGCACAGTGAAAATAAATATAATTATTATATTTATAGTTTTGATAGTATTTTTAAATGTGGCACTACTTTGTATCAGATGTCAGGAAGAATAAATACTGTGACATATCGTGGATTGAGATATTACATCTTTGCCATATTGCCCATCTCTCCTTTGAGCTATTATTATGTATCAGACACAGTCTGAGCCCAAAGTAATTACATTCAGGCAGCCACATTTGTGCTTTTATTGGGTTTCCTACTGAGCACTGAAACTGCATTCTCTGCTAGGCTGGGCTGTTATATAGATAATAATAACAAAAACCACAAGCATCCATCAATACCATCCTTAGACAACCTGCATTAACAGCTGGAAAAAAAGATGAAATCTGGGAAAATACTACAACTAAAACAATCGGAACAACATTACCTTATGGCAGAAGATTTAATTGTCTGTTAACAGCATTTGGCAAATTTTAAAATGGAATACAGTGAATAACATTCAGGTTTTGGCTAAAGATTGTGATTTTATTTCCCTGATAATGTGACACATTGTCTTTTGTAGTAAAATCAACAGCTGAAACAAATGTAAACTGCACCACTTAAAGACAGAACAGGATTGTGTCATTGGTGTCGTCATTAATTTGGCACTGATTTGAAAAAGCATTCATTTGGCCCATTGTGTAATTATGAATGCTAGATTTTGATTAAACAATAGTTGAACAGTTCACAGTCAACACTGTGATAGTGAATATACAGTCGTACGCAAAGGTTTGGACAACCCTGGTCAAATTACATGTTCTGTTGTTTTTCTATGTGAAAATAAGTTATACATTCTCTACACAGAGCACACTTCTACACATTTTAATGAAAAATTACTGTTTATTTACTGAACTGCTTGTGCAAAAGTTATATATTTCATTTTTTCCAGTATGTTAAACTCAGTAAATAAGCAGATATTGTGCATTTGCTAATACACACCATATTTAAGCTTCTTCCTTGTAGAGAATTTGTTTATTTTCTTATTTTCCCTTAGAAAATCAACAAAACATGTAATTAAGACAGGGGTTTTCAAAGCTTTACATACAACTGTAATTAGATCTAGTCCTCCTGCTCTAATATAGTGTTTTAAATGATCTGAAAAAAGACATCACATAAAAAAGTAAAACATCTTTGTGAGCGCATCCTAAAAGGTTTTCCTATGGTGCCACCTGGGTTTCAGAATACCTTTTTCCCATTGCTCAATTAAATTAGGAGACAGTGCAGACATCACATTGTAAAAATGTGAACCAGAGGCCTAATGTTTAGATTTCAAGGAGCACAGATCAATACCTTTTATGTTAGGACACAAACACTAGAGAGGGCCATTACAGAACATCATTGTTCGGCCTAAAGCAGATTAACAATACCAGCTATGAGACCCTAAAATCTAGAAATAGGACCGTATGTGCATATCTGATGGAAAGAATTAAGGCCAGCAAAGCGAAACACCACCAACACTAAGAACAAATCGATAAAACATTGCAACAAAATGTTCCCATTAAACCTTTAAGGAATTTGTTGGGCAATTTTTTATCTTTCACATAGTAAGGCTAGAGTATTGCATCACACACAAATATGTGCCCAATAATGGCTCACTGCTAGGCCGCCCTATAGTGCATACTACGTTTTGGATTGCAATGAAAGCATGTATCTTTGCAGTTATTACTCCATGTAAAGCTTACATTCATGTCAACACTGCGGTATAAAAGATTTAGTGTAATTCAATACAAAAGCTCAATTATAATACAAAATACACATATGAAAAGATACTGTAGTAGCAAGCCTTGACTTAACAAGCTGAGAACAGCTCTTAGGAATATAAAAGGACATGGCCACATGTATTTACAACTGACAGTAGCAAAAGACTCAGCACAGTGGAATGGACAAAACATTTACAGGGAATCTGCAACCCACACAGCCTTATTGGCTGAGAGGCGACACAGCTCATGATAAGAAACAGTCGTGTTTCATTAAACCTGAGATTCACAGAATTAATCAATCCATCCATCCTTGCAGATGTTTACAGAGTCTCTCAGAGATACACATCCATGGTTTGCAGGATCATGTGGCGGCACAGCGGGCAGTTGTGCTGATAGATGGGTTGGCGCAGCAAGATGTTGGTACAGTCTCGACATAAACACAAGTGACGGCAGGGCAGAAGCACCACAGTCTTGGTGCTGTCCTGGCAGATCACGCACTTCTTCCTCTCTTCCTGCTCCTGGAGGAGAGTCAGAAGATCAGGGTTGCTTTTGGAGCCTTCCTCTGATCGCATCTTCTGCAGCGGTCTCTGAGTGCTGGAGCCTGGGAGTGGGGGATCGGGTGCTAGCGGCAGTGCCTGGGGTTGGTGTATGGGATCATCAACATCTCCCACTTCTCCTTGTCCAGCCACGGCATCCCGAGCAGCTTCTTGCTCAGCGTTGATTTGCGGAGCATCTCCATCTCCAGTCGCCAGAGCTTCCCTCCCTTCGCCTGATGTCCAAAGGCCAAGGCGGCTGCGGGGCCAGGAAAACCTCTGCCACAAGTTCCTCTCCAGCAGGTAGAGGCGCTGTAGGGTTCTCTGGAGCCGCTGCAGGGTGGGCACCGTGTTGACGTAGTCGATTATTCGCTGAAGCCCTCGCTGAAACAGTGCAGGGTTCAGGTAGACAGTGGCACTTGCGATTATGACCAGTGTGAGCAAGAGCCCATATGAGTTGAGCAAGAAGACGCTGATGAAGATGTGTCCTAGAGAGCCTAGGAACTCCATGGCCAGTCTGCATGGTGTCCAGAGTAGAATGGAGGTGCCCACTATTGTACTGTAGAAGAAGGTGAGGACAGTCAGAGTCAGCTCAAGAGCTTTCTGTAAAGGGCTAGACACAGCCTCCACCATGCTGACCATTAGGCCATACAGGTTCTGAGTGCCTATGAGCAGAAGGTTGATGATGGTGTTGATGAAGTACAGCAGCAGGCTAAACACAATGCTGCAGCCCTCGCAGGCCTGCCGCAGCAAACCGTGTCCCGACAAAAGTCCACGGTGCAGGAGCTCTTTTGTGCGCAGCAGTAAATGCGAGGACAGGTACCCCACCATCTTGAAGCTTTCAAGCACGCCACCAAGCAGCTGCATCCAGCCCCCGATCATGTTGTGGGTCACGACGGTCACCCCATCCATCATGGTGATGAGGCAGAACAGAGTGAGATTCATGCACTCCACCACAGAATTAGTGAGCAGCATGGGTAGACTGCCAATGAGGGAGATTACAGCCACCAACAACCGAACTAGTGAGTTGACAATCACGAAATTTAAGTCTAGAAGGAGGCAAATGATGTCAATGCACTTTCCAATTGAGGTGAAGACAAAGTGCAGCAAACCCATATTAAGGATCTCCTCACTGATACTTTTAAGTCAGTTTATGTCTGTAGACAGCTGTCAGTCATTTGTGGTCCCAGTTTTAGGTTATGTAGCTTTAGAAGACTCTAATTATGTGAACAACACCAGTACACTTGCTCCTAAACATGACCAGGTACTGAACAACTAGCAGCAGTTAGCTAGGTTAGCATGCTAGCTAGTTAGCGTAACATGGCCAGCTGTGGCCAATGAACTCTGCGTGCTTTCAAGAAGTAGCTTAGCTTACAGTTTACATCCTCAGTCCTTGGACTGTCAGGTGCTGGTGGTGAATTACAGCTTCCTTAACTGTTCATGCTGCATACAAATGAGTGAATGTGGTAGGAAAAGTAAGCGGCTCTGAGAGAAGCTCCTTATCGCTCCTCCTCGGCGGATGTTTATGTTTGAACGGCTCGGTCAGCGAGCGAGGTTAACGTACAACAGTCCCCGCGGGCTGGCTCTGAAGGCACTACACACACAGCAGGAAAACCCCACGAACGTCCACCGGCCAAACAAAGCGTCGAAAAGACGACAGCCGAGTCTAACCGCTGCCATTACTCCCTTACTTTTTAAGCTGTGATTTGTTTCATACCACAGAACGCCATGTCGTTTTCAAGCCTTACAGCGGATCAATGCCGCGCAGAAACTGCGCAGACGTCCAGGTAAACAAAGCGCGGGATTGTGGGTAATCTCTGTAAAACGAATCAGGCTGACGTCACACCAAAAAAGACCAGGTTCAAGTTTAAGTAAAAATAAAAAAGGATAAAAATATTTTTACTTAAACTTGAACCTGGTCTTTTTTGGTGTGATGTCAGCCTGATTTTCTGTTTGTGTGTGTGTGTGTGTGTGTGTCTGTCTGTCTGTCTGTGTGTGTGTATGTGTGTGTGTGTGTTTTGTGACTAAGCGTCTCTGGACTGTGTTTAAGGCCTACCTCATATTTAAACAGGAAGTCCTGAGCACCGGTGCCTTAAGACTTAATAGTATTAAAAAGGTAAATAATGAATAAGAATATATGTTGTTTTTTTAGTTTATTGAATTTCTAAGTTTGCAGTTAATAGTGAAGTTTTTGAGAAGAATATATTTAATAGTTTTTTGTATGGTTAGATCTTTTGATTAGATTTTTAGGAAATTGTGGCAGATCAAGCTGATAAACAGCAAAGAAATGTTTTCATGTCCTTTTTGCCCATTTATTGTAAAGGATGCCAAAAATTCTGGGGGCACTTTTTTTTTTTCAACAATGGGACAGTGTTACTTTCAGAAAAATCACTTTCACTTGAATAGCACTTGTGAACAACATTACAAATTATGTTTTGCACTTTTTCCCCCGTAAAATGTTTACATGATACACATTTTCATTTTGCATTTCATTTGTGTTTTTTATGTGTGTAATTTCATGGTGTAATGGGTTGAATAGACGTCTCTGTAATCACATTTGATGACTGCAGATCTACTTTAGATCAAAGGCTGAAAGATGTGAAAGTGTGAGGTTTTAGTTCATAACATCCAATAGGATCCCATATTATTCATATTATGTGACATGTTTACTTGTGAACAGGTTTTTAGGCACTTCACATGCAGTCATATGTTAAATGTTTGTGACTTTTCTGTAAAGGCTGTTTTACCAGTTTTGAAGATGAAAATGTGGTGATGAAAAATATGACAGTCACATTTAGACAACACAACAGATTTACTGAATGCTGTGCAGTGAAAAAGGATTTACAGTAACTCAGAGGGAAGAGTGATTTGACTTTTAATCAAAACCAGCAGCTCTGTGAGATTTTAACAATTTTTTTACATTATATATTCATTACATTATAGTCTCAAACCACATCCACTCACTTTGATTTTGGGATGTTTTAGTTATTATTCTACATTTACCATTCTTTTCATTTATTCTATTATCAGCTTTTACTTTTTCATTGTAGTTTAGTTGTTGTTGTCCGTTTTTTATTTGTTTTTATTTTATTTTATTTATAACAATTGTATTATTTTATTCCTAATTGATTTGCCGTTTCTTATGCTATTGTTGTTGTGTTATTTTAGCTTTACATTTTTATTAGTTTACTTTTATTTGATTATTTCTTTACTCTTAAAATTTACTGTAATTATTGTTTGCTTGAATTATTTTTAGTATTTGATATGTTTTTACAATCTATTTTTTTCTTCTTTCACTACTCCCATTTCTTCAATTCCTCTTTTCTGTATAGGCTTGGCTACAGTGTAAATGAGGGTCGCCCTCAACTTACTCCGAGTTAAGATTGATTTATTGATTGACTGAATTTCCTTTTGTCTCTACTTTTATTCTTTCTCATTCCAAGTATCTAGAACACATGCTGGGAAGAAACATTGTCTGGAAACAGGAATCAGTTTTGTGAGAATTTCTGCTGCTCTGTGCAGATCTAACGGACCTCACTTACTGTTCACATTTGTTCTGCAGAATCTTGTTTCTGTCATGTTTAGAGTTTTTGAACGATCACAAATCTTCCCCATATTAGTGGCTCCCAACTCTGATCCTGTAGAAGCCCTGGCCTTTTGGTGTTTTTCCTGTTTTAACACAACTAATCAGCTAAATAACAAACCCTTCCTGAGTTGAAGCGGGTGTGTTACAGTAGGGAAAAAGGGAAAACATTGGGAAATGAGCAGGGCAGGGTCTCTCCAGCACTCCGGTTTGGGAATCACTGCTTTAGAAGCTTCTCTCTAATGAGATTCTTCTCCAAACCATTTGATCTTTCTTTAGAATTAAACCTTGTACCAAAATATCAACCACAAGCCAACAAATGAACACAATACCAGTTACACACTGCAGATAAATATAGAGGACTAGCCAGTGGTTCTTCACTGTAGTGTTTTTTCTGCTTCCGACACACCTGGTTGAGCTCAGGAAGGGCTTTTTCATTAGTTCATTTGTTGCATCAGATGTGTTAGGAGCAGCTCTGAGACGTGCAGGGCAGTGGTGCTCCAAGATCAGGATTAATAACCACTGGTCTATGAACATCAGGGGTCACCATTATGTGTACAGATGTCTTAGGAATCTATTAAAATTGTTAAGTTTCATAAAAGTACTTAAGTGTTATGAAACACTAGAATGTACAAAGTGGGTCAAATTGACCTCAGGGTGTGATTTTCCTGAATATTTTATCAATATTAATATTTAATTGCTTGATGTTCCATGTATAACTCAAACAAGAAAAATGGCTCACAAACGTCATTTCCATATTTCTTGGTCACAGGTCATTTTTTATCACTATCCAAATCTTCATAAAAGGGGTCAAAATGACTCCTGTGCATTCCTATGGAATTTTGACCACCGTGGTCTTTTAATACATTTTGTCAGTAAGAATATTTACTTATTTGACATTCTGTGAGTAACAGCGTGCTGTTAATACGAGGACTGGGTCAATCTAAATCTATTATCTGTAGTCTAGGTCCTTTAAGGAGACTGACTGATTTAAATCAACCCGACTGACACTGAAAATATCCTGTCCATTTTAGGGATGACAAAAGACAACAATTATAAATAATTTGATGTGTGTGTATTTGATAGTATGTGTTTATCTTTCTATGCTATTAACTGTCCCTAATCCTGGAGATGGCGGGTATCAGAGAGCTGAAGAGGCGCTATTGCGATGAATTGATGATGCAGAGATGATGACCATGTCATAGTATGTCAGTGAGGGTCGTGGGGCAGTCCAGCTCAAATGTAGTTCAATGCTAATAATTAAAAAAAAACATATACATTAAATACATACACATTAAAATTATATGCACATTAAATCACGGAATACTGACTGAAAATGTCCTTGACTGTTGTGCGAAATTGTCACAAAAAAACATCTAATATCAATGTCTACATCAAATGCTACACAAAGCAGGCCTGGATCATCAAATGGGTCTTTGGATGTGGATGGGTGTCCAGGGGTCCAAGCCACGAGGGGGCCCCATAGGCAAATATGAGAAAATTATGATTAATGGTGGGAACTCTACTTGGCACCATGGGAAACATGAGCTAATGTGTCATTGTGTTACAGACGTTCATAATCCTGACACACACTGCACACTCAAAGTCTTTCCTGAACATCTGCTTCATTTTCTCCTCCAGTCACTGCTTAGCAGCTGTTCCACTATCTGCCATCACTTCGGTGACAGAAACAGGTATACTAAATTAGCTAGCTAGCAAACTACTAGAGCTAAAACGTGGCTAGCTAGCAAATTTTAGTGAGTTAGCTTTCTAAGCTATATATAGCTAGCTAGCATTTTTTTCCATTACAATTCATTAATTTACTTTTAATTTCTGTTTCATTCCAAAAGATTCATTTTAATTTTCAATAACTGTCAATATTGACATTTAGATACTGCTTTACTCGTCTCACCTAAGATACAGAATGCATATGTCACACACTATTCTAAAGTAAAGGTTCCTTTACATTATATGGAGGTTCTTTACACTTACATCTCATTTTGAAAATGTTTTTCAAAGAACCATCCACTGAAAGGTTTTTAGGAAACCAAAAGAGGTTCTTCTATAAGGTTGCTCCAAAGAACTCCTTCTGAAAGTTTTTGAGGAGGGTAGCATAAATGTAAACATTAGCAATGTCTTCTTAACTGGCTTATGACACCTTCGCAAACACAGAAATACATCTAAAAATAGCCATTGTCACATTAAAATACCATTCTAGTGTAACGGTGTGACTTTATCTTCACCTGACAGAGTGAATTTGCTGAATTGTCATTGGCTTAGCTGTAAGTGTTACCAAACACAGGAGAACACCCTTGTGTACCATTAGGTTCTGTTGGTACCGATCTTAATCAAGTACCAAACACCATAAAGCTGGATTCTTCACTGCTGGACTGACGGCCAATGCAGAAGCACATTTACAGTTTACGGGTGCCAAAGGATCCAGTACTAAAAGTTAGCAGTGGAAAAAAAACACCCTTGGAGAGAAACACAGGCAAATTAGCAACAAGAAAAATGCGCACTTATGGAGCATTAGGCAAATGTTAATCTTCACCAGTGGATTGTTTTGTTTGGTCTTTTGTAGCACAGTTACAAAGGATTATTCAGACCCAGTGATATTATCTCGTGCTCTCTCACACACACACTCCAAATCTGACAGGACGGAACACAATTGTTTCCATGTTTGACGTTTTTCAGAGCTGACAGGGCATGCAATCTTTAACCTTGGTCTAAAGCCAAACACAAACTCTCAGCTCTGAGGCTCTTGGGACAATAAATAAACTCCACTGATCTGAGATTTTCACTGTTAAACAAAGTCTGAGAGACCAGATCTCTGCTCTCAATCAGACAAAGCCACTGTGTGTGTGCGTATATCTGTGTGAATCTGTGTGTGTATGTTTGCACCCTCATAAACCCTTAAAACCTGTTACCGGTTACAATAAAACATTGTACATTTTATTCTTAAAGGAATAGTTAACTGAAAAAATCTAATTTACACAGTTTCCCAAAACATTTTTGGTGTCCAAAGTTTGCTTCTAGAGCTACAAGGCTAACAATTAATAGATGTGCCACCCAAAAACTTGGTCCATTTGGTTACATAAATAGTATATGCTAGTTCAGCCCAGGCCTTCAATATATGACTGAAACATAGGAAGTCTGAGAACTGGAGTTCTGGGGGGCTTCTGCTTGAGCTACGAAGAAGGACCCCCTGAACATAGATGGTGAAAACTTTGTCACAAGAAAGAGAAGGTAGAGATAGAAATGCATAGTATGTCAGATGGGCAGGAGGAGGAGCTTCAGGCATGGAAGGTCCTCCTCCCAACCTTTAGTTATTTCAACTCTGCTTACATTAACCCTGTAGTCCCAGCACAAAACTAAAGAAGCAAACATCAGACACTAAACCCAGCCTGGCTAATCAACTATGTTTGTCGTAAAGGCAAGGCAAGTTTATTTATATAGCACTTTTCATACACTGCTGTCATTCAAAGTGCTTAAAACATGATTATAAACAATAGATTTTAAAGGAGAAAAGTGTGTACATTTGTTTTCTAATAACTTTATTTTCTTTATAGAAACTTACTTAAAGAGTATTTCTCCTCTAGCCGGGAACTTTAACTTTGGCTAACATTACCTACAAGTTCTAATAATGTTTAAACCTTTTAATCTAATGTTCAGAATGTTTTAAGGATGTTTGGCATTTCGAATAATGATCCCATAAGGTTACATGTTAACTAAGATATACTGTTTTAACTGCAACATTTGGACAATGTTTTAAGGATGTTGTCAGGTCATTATGTTACATGATGACATTTTTAGGGAACGTTCCCAGAAGAACATTTTGGGAACAAAAAAAAATTTGAGCTGAAAACATTAATAGAACATGTGTGTAATATACTCAGAACGTTTTTAGAGCAAACAATTACAGCTGGGTTAAAGTCACCTCAATATCGCTTACAAAAACCTGAATATCACCTACAAAAAAGGTTCTTTGAGTGACGCCATAGATTGGGGTGCTCAGTCCTGGTCCTGGAGATCTACAACCTTGCAGAGTTTAGCTCCGCCCCTAATCTAACACACCTGATCCAGGTAATGAAGGCCTTTAACAGAATCTGAATATTAGAGCCAGGTGTGTTGGATCTGAACTCTCCAGAACTAGGATTGAGCACTCCTACCATAAAAGAAACACATTTGATTCCCTAAAGAACCAAGAGATTTGTGAGTGTGGAGAACCTTTAAATGTGCAGGTTCTATACCGGTTTATGGGTTCTTCCTACTTCTTTAAACTTTTAAAAAAGAGCTCTTCTCTGATCTGTAAACTTAACAGGGGTATCCAGTCTTACCCACAAATTGCTGGCATGGCTGTAAGTTTTCACTCCAAATAAGCAGGAACCGTGTAGTGTTTTGAGAAAGAAGGTTAAAGAAGTTCAAAGTTCAACTCCTGACTGACTGGAGTTGAAGGAAATGTGTGTGAACCCCTGTTTGCAAGGAAACACTTAAGGAGTGACGTCACTTTGTATGAGTAATAAGACTATAACAATGGGTATTTTACTCGTGGTGTTTACAAACACTAAAATGCAAAACTCTTGATAGACATTTCCTCTTATGTTTGATGACGTGTTTAACATTTGTTTCCCATACAGATTCATTGTTTTTTGGCAGAGTGTAAAAAAGGTTAAGAACAATATTTGCAAAAGTAAAAATATGTGTGGGTGATCAACCTTTTTAAACTTTAAAGAATCTCCACATGTTAAGGTTGTGTACCAATTTTTCCTGAAACTGTACATTTTAGCCAAGAACTACTTATAAACCTTTTTTAAGATGATACTGATCAGAGTTGGGCAGAATGGTTTGAGAAAAAAGTGAAGGCTGAATTCACAGTACACTGTCCTAAATGTATTCAGTAATATATTCTGTTACAACATATGAAATAGTACCTTTTGCAGAATACATTTAGAATACTACTAGAATATAGTAGAGCACATGGGAAAAACTCTGCTGTCATCATTTTTAGTTCACATTGTTCCTCCTACTGGTTGGCAGCTTTCTTTATGTAATTCTTCTGTTAATATCTTTCATGAAAAATCAAATCATCATTTGAATGGAGGTCTGCTTCAGTTGCAGGGCTGCCACCTGTTTCATGAACTAAGCAACAGTTAGACACTTTTAGGTATATTGCCAAATACATACCCACATTTGCTAAACTCACCATAGTGGAAATTTAAAATAAATTAATAAATGCTTTGCCATTCCATTATAACAAAATCTTGCAAATTTGACACTAAATTGGCAAGCTGTGAGCTGTTCAGTTATTGACATGTATGTAAAATCATGCCATGAAACACATGCACGAGTTCAGTACAACACTAATGCTAAACTTATCACTCACAAACATGTCCACTACTGAGGACACTGTTCAGTTTGAATATCCCTCAAAAGAGCTCAGTAAGGCTAAAATTAACTAAAAATACTGTAAAGAAGACTAAAAATAACTATTTATCATTGATTTATCAGTCTACTCAGGCTTTAGCAGAGCTCATTAACACTGAGATTAATAACTGATCATCACATTGATTTATCAGTCTACTCAGACTTTAGGAGAGCTCAGTAACACTGAGATTAATAACTGATCATCACATTGATTTATCAGTCTACTCAGACTTTAGGAGAGCTCGGTAACACTGAGATTAATAACTGATCATCACATTGATTTATCAGTCTACTCAGACTTTAGCAGGAACTTCAGTGTTTGTAAAGAAACAGTTTGTCTAGTTCCTATTTGGAGTCCGTCTAATGAGTGTGTTTGCTACAGGCTGTGCACTGACTTGAAAAAAGTTAATGAACAAGCGTGGATGGTGTTTCTTTTAAAGATGGTATTTAAAAATGGTAACTTGACATCCCAGCCTTGGTACTAATTGATAATCCTTAGTCCACAATCATGTCAGAACCTTTCATATTTTTAAGTATCATAGTGAAAATGTGATATGTGTTTGCTTCTAAAGGCCAGGGAACCTTACTAAGAAGGGAACATTGGCTAAGGGCTAAAATATCTCTACGGGTAAGCTCAAAGTAGGCCATCAGATATTTCAGCAAGATAAAGTTCTTCTTAAAATGCCTCACAGAGCCAATTTTTTTAATGATCATTCCAGTCCACTGACCTAAACTTCCCTGAAAACCTTTTGAGCTGAAGTTCACAAATGAGGAGCATGAAGGCTGAAGATATGCTGGATGGAGGAATAATCTTGGATTCCTCCTCAGTGCTTTAGGGAAAAAATCAAGGTATGAAACTCAGGAGCACAAGTAATAGTAGTGCATGTCTTTATAAGGAAAAATGAATTTGTCTTGAGAATTCTTTTATTCCTCTGAGATGGTTATGGTTTTTTTAACACTCCCAGGGTCAAGTCCAGCATACACTTCCTCCAAGACAAGTCAGCAACACAACATCATTGGACAGCTGAACTTGGAGGAAAGCATTAACTGCCAATTCTATTACGTCAGCTAACAGTCTCCCACAATGGGTGGCATCGCGCTGAAAAGACTTCTAAAGATGTGTCGTCATGCTTTAGTCAGAGTCAAGCCCATAATAGGATCTCTGGTCTTTTTCTCTTTGGAAAAAATTAATGGTGTTTTCAAAAATCTCTGCTATCATGTGAACAATAATGTTTCACACCCAATACGCTTTGGGATATGGACATTTTTCCTCAAATGTTGCCAGATCTTCTGAGTTATTGGGTCATTAAAGAGTCAAAATACAACATTGTTCCATGCAAGCTAAAACTGCAATGCTACACACTGAACTGCCATATCATGCCTTATAACATAAACAACTAAACTTTGCCTAATGTAGTACATAAGTTGCTTTGGCAGTAGCAGCCTCAGTTTTGAATTGCTGGTGTTATATAATATTGTACAAGTGTAATAATAAATTCACTTCCATGCATTTTGGTGCAAAGAAATATTAGCTTGCTTGTAGCATGTGCAGTCAGGTCCAATAATATTTGGACGCCAACAAATGTGTTGTTATTTTAGCTGTCTTCCACATTACATTGGAGGTGAAATCAAATCATTTGAAGATATTTACATCCAAATTGGTGAACAGTGTAGGAATTACAGCAATTTTAATACACAACCCCCTCCCCTCCTATTTTTAAGGGCTCAAAAGTATTTGGACTAATTAACAATCATAAATTAAACTGTCATTTTCAATACTTGCTTGCAAATCCTTTGCAGTAAATGACTGCCTGAAGTTTGTAACCCATAGACATCACCAAACACTGGCTTTCTTCCCTGGAGATGCTCTGCAGTGCCTTTACAGCAACTGTCAGCTGTCAGTTCCTGGTTGCTCTTGGGGTGTTTTACCTTCAGTTTTGCCTCCACTCAGTTTAATTAGTTTCACATCAAGTGAACAACTTGGCCAATGTGTAACACTGTATTTCTTTGCCTTAAACTCTTGGGCTGCTTTTGCAGTATGCTTTGAGTCAATGTGCATCTGCACTGTGAAGCACTGTCCAATGAGTTTTGAAGCATTTGGCCAAATCAGAGCAGATAATATAGCCCTGTGCACTTCAGATTTCCTCTTACCGCTTTTGTCAGCAGTCACATCATCCTTAAATTCAAAGAAATCTATTGCACTGCCAGCCATACATGGCCAAATCATAACACTACCTCTACCATGCTTGACGGATGAGGTGGAATGCTTTGGGTAATGATCAGTTCCTTTCCTTCTCCATAATCATCTCTTCCCATTATTCTCTGACAGGTTGATCTTTATCTCATCTGTTGATAAGATCTTTTTCAAATTAAAACTGAAAGTCAGCACTTTGAACCCATATTCATCATTTAATTTCAATGTGCTGAAGTAGACAGCTAAAATAACAGTAACTTTGCTGACATCCAAATATTTATGGACTTGACTGTATGTAAGGATGTTTATTTTTTTAATCTTTAATGACCTCATAATTCACATGATCCAATGACATTCTGAGGAAAACAGAACATATCCACTTGTTTACTAAAAAATGTGATAGCAGCAATTTTCAAAAAAATATTTTTTTCCCTAGAAAAACCAGTTTAGACCTAGATTACCCAAAATAGGCATGATACAGAAAGACACACAGCTTCATGGGTCTAAAATGTAGGTGGGTGGAGAGAGCAAGGCCAACTGGGCTTTTTTGGACTGGGATCAAACTCACGCTCTCTCAACCAATAGGGTCAATGCTTAGATGCTGAGGTTGTGCCACTCAGGGATCCACATAATGCAGATTTTTGTGAAAAATGTCCACTATTTATACAACCATTTGTTTCAGTTTGACTTCCTCCATCTACACAATGAAGTGCTGAGTGGTCAGTTTCCGTATTGTTGGTTTGCAGATTTGCTGATGTTCTTGAAACCATTAGTAAGGCTGTGGTATCACAAAGCAACTCAGATATTTTTAGCTTAAATGGTTTTGTAAATTTTGTAAAAGCAACAAAGGCGGCACATCATTTGAGACTACTGACTTGATTTAAATGTGTAGTTTCTATCATGTTAAATTGTATACAGTTTTGTTGAAAATGGCTTTTTCTTGTCCTTCGCTCTGTAAATATTCTTAATCTTTGACCCCATGTTGATCAACAGTCTGTAGTGTATATTTAAGATGCTGTATTTTAGTAACAAGCCCATTTAATCTGCAGGAGCTTGTGAGATCTCACCGCTGCTCGCTGTAGGTTCTCCAGTAAAGCTGTGTTGGCTTTGTCAGTGTGCCAAAAGCAATGTGAGGACAGCTATTAATATGGAGTGAAAAAAGGGGGACAAATGCAACTGTTGGGGGGGGATCAGTTATCCAGAAGCTTCTATGGGAAAACACAAACTTTCAACATAAGAAGCCACTGGTGTGTAGTCTGGTCTCAACCCAAGCTGTGACCTCACATACCACAGCAGCCCACGGGTTCAGGCCAAGTCCAACATGTGCGCACTTGAAAAGCCTGATATGGACAGAGCCAGAAAGAGTAAAGAAAATATTGATTTGTTGAAACTGATAGTCCCTCAGGCTGATATTCTTGGTCTGTGAACATTTTTCCTTACCAGGGATATTTCTTTTATCGTAGTACCCACAACTCATCTGCTCATACTCTATAGAAAGGAAAGGCTGCTTAGTTGTGGAATACATGAGAGTCTAGAACCTGGACAATCTAGGGCTGTCTCGATTACTCAGTTGAAAAGTATGACTCAGATAAAATGTAGATTCTCAGTGAATTGACAATATTAGCAGTATGCATTGTGATAATGCATAGGTCAGTTCTCTAACTGGTCTCTCTAACTGGTCTAACATGGATTTTGGATGCATTTTTGCCACATATATTGTGCAAATGTCAGAGACCATCCTTCATTTAATTTATTTTATGTCCAGTTAGTTTTGATCTTAAAGAGAGAGGAGAAAATCAGGCTCTTGCTTCAGATCTGAAAAAAATTCAGGTGTTTCTGTCCATCCTTCCACTGTGAGAAGATCAACACTATGAGTCTGTAAGGATGTGCAGCTGTCAAGACACCGTTACTGAAAAATGGAAATAGACTAAAAATAGGAACATTTTTAAATCAAACAAAGAAGATGATTTTCTCAGAACAATCGATTGACCACCCCATTGTCCAGACCTCAATACCACCGAATGTGTTTGGATTTATTGGATCGTAAGAAGCAGAAAATGCAACCAATTTCTAAGACTGAAAAAATATCCCTTCAGATTTCCTTGAAAAACTGAAAGCAAATCTCTAGGATGGAATAAAAGCTGTAAATAGCACTGGTAAATAGCAGACACACTAAATACTGAAAAAAAGACATCATATTTAGTTGTAGTGGCTTCTGTGTAATTTAAGGGCTCAATGGACATTTTGACAGGAAATGAAATGAATGAATTGTGATCTCTGACTTTCACTCAGTAATTTAGACCCAACTTTTCACCCCTACAGGGTCATAGCCATTCCACCCGCTATAGGAAGTACCCTCCCCCCATCACCCGATGATACCGAGCTGGAAAGGCAAAGGCTAGCACATGCTTTCTCTGAGCAGAGCTGTTTCTTGCTATGAGTGGTGTATTTCTTATTCATTATTTTTTTTAAAGTTGCAACTTATTCACTGCTTTATTGTCTATGCCTCAGCAGTTATTACACTTTTTCCTAATTAAAATAAATGAAGAATTGATTGGGGTGGGTGGCTGCCCCCCAAGCAGGATGTTGCTGAGGGCCCCCAAATGTTTAGAAACGGCCTTGTCTCTGAGGCACATTCAATTCAATTCAATTCAATTCAATTCAATTCAACTTTATTGTCATTATACTGAAACAGGGTTGTACAGTACAACGAAACACTTTTAGGCTAGATCTCCAGTGCAATTACAGACAACATAGTGCAGGACAGGACATAGTGCAAGACAGGACATAGTGCAGGGACATAGAACAATAAATACAGAAAATAAATACAAGTATATACACTGCAGTAGGTGTGCTGGTACGTTAACACTGTTAATATAACAGTAGGTGCAATAGGGTACGTAGAGGGCAGGGAGCAACAAACTATGGGTTAAAGTGCATGGTGCATACAGTCTCTGAGCTGATGGCGATCTTAGGGATAGTAGGGGGAGGACAGAGGTCAGTCCGTTAATCAGGTTGAGGTTGGTGTGAAGTAGTGTGAACAGAGGTCAGTCTGTATGAGTTCAGGTTGAGGGTAGTGTAGCTGGTGACACCAGTTTAACAGCACGGGGGAAAAAGCTGTTTCTGAGTCTGGTGGTTCTGGCTCTGATGTTCCTGTACCTCCTTCCAGATGGCAGAGGCTGGAACAGCGGGTGGCTGGGGTGTGTGGGGTCGGAGGAGATGCAGAGGGCCTTCCTCAGACATCTCTTGCTGTAAAGGTCCTGCATGGGTGGGAGGGCAGCCGCGGTGATGCGCTGGGCAGTTTTCACCACTCTCTGCAGGGCCTTGTGTTCAGCAGCAGTGGCACTGCCGTACCAGACTGTGATGCAGCTGCTCAGAATGCTCTCCACAGTGGATCTGTAGAAGTTGCAGAGAAGCCGTTGTGGCAGGTTGACTCTCTTCAGCCGTCAGAGGAAGTGGAGCCGTTGCTGTGCTTTCCTGATGATGTGGGATGTGTTCAGTGACCAGGTGAGATCCTCAGAAATGTGGACCCCGAGGAACTTGAAGCTGCTCACTCTCTCCACCGTCGTCCCCTCGATGCTCAGCGGTGCATGCACTCTGCTCCCCCGCCTGAAATCAACAATCAGCTCCTTGGTTTTGCTGACGTTGAGGGAGAGGTTGTTGGCAGTGCACCATTCAGCGAGGAGCTTCACTTCTTCCCTGTATGCTCCCTCATCATCGTTGGTGATGTTGCCGATGACTGTAGTGTCGTCAGCAAACTTGATGATGGTGTTGGTGCTGTGCTTGGCAGAGCAGTCTTGGGTGTACAGGGTGAAGAGTAGGGGTGAGAGTACGCAGCCTTGTGGGCATCCGGTGCTGAGTGTGAGGGTGGGGGAGGTGTGGTCACCCATTCTGACAGACTGTGGTCTGCCAGTGAGGAAGTCCATGATCCAGTTGCAGAGGGAGTTAGTTATTCCAAGGATGTTGAGCTTGGAGACCAGTCTGGATGGGATGATGGTGTTGAAAGCGGAGCTGAAGTCAACAAACAGCATTCTGACGTATGTGTTTGTTCCCTCCAGATGGTTGAGTGCGGTGTGCATTGCCAAGGCGACAGCATCGTCCGTAGATCTGTTTGCCCGGTATGCAAACTGGTGTGGGTCCAGGGTGCTCGGGAGGCTGTTCTTTATGTGATGGAGGATCAGCCTCTCAAAACACTTTATCACTATGGGTGTGAGAGCGATGGGACGGTAGTCATTCAGGCAGGAGATGTTGGTTTTCTTTGGAATGGGGACAATGGTTGTTGTTTTAAAGCAGGCAGGGACGATGGACTGCGCCAGTGAGACATTATAAATGTCTGTGAAGGGTGTCGCGAGTTGGTTGGCACACGCTTTTATTACTCTGCCTGGGATACCGTCTGGACCAGCTGCCTTCCGGGTAGGAACCCGCGACAGTGCTCTCCACACCTCTTCTGTAGCCAGGGTTAGTGGCTCATCTGTGGTGGTGGAGGGCAGGGCAATGGTGGTTGGATGCTCCAGAGCAGTGTCCTCAAAGCGGGCAAAAAAGGTGTTGAGTTCAGCGGGAAGGGATGCGTCTGTGAATGGAGAGCTGTTAGTTTGACTCTTGTAGTCAGTAACAGCTTGGATTCCTTGCCACATTCGCCTGGGGTCCGAGGCGCACATGGAGCCCAGATTACTTTTTTGCTAATAGAGGCTAGTGACAACCCTTCTTCAGTTTAAGTTGAATTTAGTTTTATATCCTGCGATTCCTGAGTGAAAAAAACATTTACTTTTTCAAGATTTCTAAAACATATTTCTACCAAAGTCATGTTTAAACCTGAGGCATCCTTTGGGTGATGTCAGAGACATTCATAAATATGTCCCGACAGAATCACCATAGAAACAGTCTCATGAAGAGTCGGGCGTTGATGCAAAGTGTCCCTCCGCTGGTCTTCTTGTGAGGACGCTTTGTGTAAACGGGAGCCTAAATGTCTTTGCTTTTCTCCCTCTGAGCCCCCTCACTGTCACACTCACTCACAGCCACCTCCCTTGTGCTTAACACACAATGGCCTCTTCTCATTCCATGCCTGGGGTCCAGAATGGAAAGAATGACTTTGTTCCCATTTCCTTCCTTTAGGCTGTCCTTAGAACATGGGGAAGGGTCTTTCCACCAGCAAAAGAAAGGCAAGATAACAAACATGCACTGTTGCCACATATCAGTCACTCAAGAAGGTTAATCCAGGATGAAGATGCATTTAGCAGAAATGGAGTGGGAGGCAATGGAGGGGGAGATTCAAGTTTATCTGTCTCAGTGTGTTTCTGAGTGATATGACTCCAAGATAATCTTGAGACTTGTTTAATAAGGCGAATAAAAGCAGAAACATGAAAACATTAAATTCACGATGATAACTGTTCTACGGAGACAGTCGTGGTTTTATAGTGCTGCTCTAAAAACAAACGGTTCCAACAGTGCTAATTAGGGAACAATAATGGGCCAGATGTTCAGAGACATCAGTCTGAAGAGAGCTAATTGCTCCTGCGGACTGTGAAGTGTGGAGTGAGAATACAGAGGAAAAAGCCACATTCGCCTATTGTTTTTGTAAAGAAAGAGTTTGGTGAAAAATCTAACTGATCCTAACTGTAGCCATGTTTGGAGTCTGAAGTTTGCTTTGTTAGCTTTGCTCTGAAGCTATGAGGCTAAATCACATAGCTAACTCGCTAAGTCGCACAGCTAACTGTACCTGTACTTTTGTCCATTTTTACAGAAAACAGCAAGTTACACAGTTTTAGAAATCACATAAGCAAGTCTAATTAACAACCCAACACAGTCTGGGGCGAGAGTGGGGTGTTCTAGGTATGCAGTTAGCATGATGCTAATTGGTGAGGTATTAGCTTCCATTAGCTACATTAGCCTTGTAGCCCCTGTGTAACTAACTAAAGAAAAACTTTGAACTTTAAACTCTGTGGACTTTTTAACTTTGTATTGTGCTTAAATACCTTAGCTAGGTGATTCCACAATTGGGGACCATTTAGCATTTCAGTGTAGCATTTTTCATTGAATCTAATAAGACAGACATTCAACCTCAAAAACAATCTCATTTTTTACAGTTTTTCCTGACTATGTCTTAAATGAGTAACAGAATAGGAAGCAACATTTTTTTTCTTAGCGTAGAATTAGCAAACCCATACATCAAAAAACTATCATGGCATGAAGATATTAAGGACAGTCTAATGACTTAAATATTTTTTAATCAATACTTTCAATCTATAATTTAGGTAGCAGTGAAATTTATGCAACAGTTGAGTATATTTGTGTTACTCTGTGTTGCTCTGTGAATGACTTTGATAGCCAGAAGAAGCCTCTTCTTCTGATGTCAAACTTGGTGTCAAAATTAAATATTCTCTGAGTTTTTCATTTACAGAAACTTGTGTATCTGTGGAATGTTCTTTTACTAGACACAACCTCCATGTCCATCTCTGTGCATCAGTAAAATCCATATGTATTCAGAAGGGTATTCCCCATTTCTGCTGCCCTTGAGAAGCTGATGTATAGAAGGAAAGGGAGGCTCCTTTCCTTCTTGTTTTTTTCTTCAGCCTCCAGTACAGGCTCTGTGACTCCATACTTTCCTGTCTTAACTGACTACAGTCTGTGGGAGATACTGATGATATTTATTCATTTACAGATGAGTTACTGTATTAAATCACTGCTATTTGATTTCTTAAGATTTGCAATTAAAACAATAGTTCATATTTTTAAACCATGGACGGCTGATTTGCAATCATCGTAGGAAGGACCTAGTGACCCCATTTGGAGCTCTGCTGAAGCGTGCAAAGCAGGAGGAAAAAGCCATTTATTCTCATTTCCCACTGTGGACCCTTAGCCGGTTCACTGTCTATAGCCCCCTGAATTAGGTATTTTCCACTGCTGTGGGATTACTGTCATCTTAAGGACAGCAATCAATTACTACACAGAAAGTACATTAAAAATGTTCCACTTTACTGTGATGTGAAATAATCTCTCTAAATCTCCTTCTTCCTCTAAGGATACTGTGATTTAGGTATGGGATGGTAGTAATGGTAGTAACCCACTAACCATAACAGCTCTTCTGCTTACAGTAATTGTAAAAGAATGAGGACGACATGTTGCTCAGTATTCTGAACTAAAAGGCCGAAGTCACATTTTTCTGAAATAAGCGTTTAATGTAGTACGTTGTAGTAGTCATATGCAAAAGTTTGGACAGCCTCAGTCAAATGAAGTTTTGTTGATTTTCTAAGCAAACATCCCTTTACATCCTCTACAGGGAACAAACTTCAATATAGCATGTTTCTGCAAATTTTAATGCATTTAGTGCATTTATTTGCACTAAGTTCTATTTAAGTTCTATTTATTTGCAGAGTTTAACATCTTGGAAAAAATATAACATAAAAATAAAAAATGTGCCATATTGTTTGTACAATTATTGTTTTACTGTTTTTTCCAATTTGTTAAACTCAGCAAATAAACAATAATTGTGTATTAAAATGCGCAGAAGTGTGTTCTCTGTAGAGGATGTTAATATCACAAAATCAACAAAATGTCATTTGACCATTCGTCCAAACTTTTGCATGCAACTGCAGGTAAACATTTCAAAATGTACTGTTGAATATCTAGAAACTAAGAGGCAAAAAAGCCCATTTGGAATACATTCTTTTTTATGAGGGAACACTGTCAGTGACTCCTTTGGAAAGCTTTTGCTGTTATGACTCAGCTGGAAATGTCTGGTTTTAAAGGTGCAGAGTGTGAGATTTAGGGGGATCTTTTAGCTGAAATGGAATATAGTATACAAAACCATGTATAATCACTTGTAACAACAAATTGTTGTGTTTTCGTTAACTTAGAATGAGCCTTTCACAGCTACATAAGAGTGGGTCCTCTTTCAACAGAGGCAGCCCATGGTGGACAAACCAAACATGGCTCTAGAGAGTGTGTTTCATGTTTTTACATTGAAGCGGCTGCTGGTAATGGCGAACCATTTTGTGTTGTGACAAGTTTGAGAACCCCAATTTTGACAAATGGAGCATCATACTTATTATGTACAAGAAAAAGCAAGAGGAGGTGAATCCTCGTCGTCAAAGAAGCAAAACAAAATCAGGACAGAAAACCTGATGACCCCTGTAGATTCTACTACATCCTTGGAAAGAGAGGGGTGAGGGAGGGGGATTTAGTTGGTTGCAATCTGCAACTTCACTGCTAGATGCCACTAAATCTTACACACTGCACATTAAAGATTGAAATAGTTAAAGTGGCAGTAGGCACAGAAAAGCAAAGAGTGGACAAGTTTAATGCTTATAGATTTGATATTATATTTCGAGTTGAAGGCTTTTGTGTAATTTTCTGTTAAATATATGTTTTCTGTTTTTTTTACAGACACTGAAAAAGGAAACTTGTACTTAATGGCCATTTTGCCTGTAAATCGAGTAAATGAAAGGCGCTGTCTCTGACTTTTGCACAGTGCTATAAATAAACCCACATAAACTTCACAGATGAACTTCAGGGGAAAAAAATGAAATGCAAGAAATCTAGCACTGTAAGTTTCAGATATTGCATACACTTACACCTATTGCTGAACTAATATTCAGATTCTGAAAATTACAGCTCTCCAAGCTTCTGTTTCCACTTATGAACTTCTTCCTTAGCCTCACTCATCTCTTGTCTATTTAAGAAAGGCATGCCTTTATTAACCCTTTTAAAATCCCAGGCTTATCAAATACAGGTGCTTGTTAGTAACTTATAACTTAATTTATATCTTATAATGTAACTTATACAGCAACTAAAGGGACTTCAATGCAAACTGACTGAATTATTTTTAAGTTATACAAGTGTGTAATAAGACTTTGGGCTCACTGGTGGGCCCTGGTCATATAAGGGGTTAAAGACCTGGAACATCCTGAGGCTGATGAGGACAACAAAACCATGTATTATTTTTAGCAAATAATTCAAGTTAATAACATGTTAGTGAGGCCAGTGTTGTACAGTTCAACAGTTCAAAGCAGAGCAGTAGGACACAGATCCACTCTAGAAATAAACCTGTTGCCTGAGGCACACAGTATTTACAGACACAGCGTCAGTGTTATATGTTGTAGTCTACAGCAGTTCTTCTCCAGGTGAGCAAACATGTTCTGTCAACAGCACAGACTGTTTTCACATTTAGTCTTTTGCAGCTTCCAGCATCCTCCCTGTTACCTGCACCAGATGTGCACCAGATGTGTACCCCTTAAATTACTCTCAGGAGACATATTTTGAAAACAAACAGTTAAAGGTGGGTGACATAACAAATATCAGTGACATCACAATAATTTTCACAACACTTCTGTACTGACATTTTTACAGTACACAATGTGTATATTTTCATTTTTATGAACAAAATTTACCAGACATCAGTTTAGCACATTTAAAAAATAAAAACAAAATGAATTCAGAAAAAACAGGAAGAAAACTTCAATATGTTTATTGAAAAAATAAATAAAAAAATAATACAAAAATTATAAAAGAAGAAAATGGAATACTGGGTTGACATCCAATCATCTACTTTCACTATGCAGTTTTTGCAGCTGTGATACACTCATTGTCCACTCTATTAGATACCTTTCATGGCCGGAGTCAGACATGTTTTCAGACTGGGAGATACATAACGCAAACCAGTCCATCCCAAACTCTAACTGTATTTCTTCAGCTGCACATGCACCAAAGGCGTGTTTTTGGGTAGGCCTGTAAAAGTAGGCAGGCCAACTTGATCGATCCATTTTCCAAACCTGCTAATGTCCCGCAACGTCATAACATCAGGCTATAGCATATTCCTGACCTCCGTGCAGTCATTACCCTATACATTCCAATACTTTCGCCCCTATGGTGATACAAAACAATAGCAATCAACCAGAACACTGGATTCACATAAACACAACCAACACACCAACACCCTTCACTGTAAAGTAAATTGTGTCTGCTCACCACAGGCATGTTTGCCTAATGAAGACAACGTCATTAAGTTAAATCAGAGGGCTGAGAAAAAAACAGCACACTTAAAAAACCTCAACCTAATCATCCCACACTTTCATGGTGGGCATGAAAAATGTTTATGGTCCATTTATGTCATATCTGTGGTGGCTTGATGCTTTGAAGTAATGTTAGATGTTTGCTTTGACATTTTCACAAAGCTTATGTCAGCTTTTGTAGTTGCAGATGTAAAGTCAGAGACAATAGCTTGTCTGTTCCAGCACGCACACACACACACACACACACACACACACACACACACACACACACAGTGTCACTGCAGTATTGAGAATGATCCACCACCCACATAATACCTGCCCTGTAGTGGTCCTTTGGGGGTCCTGACCATTGAAGAAAAGGGTAAAAGGGGGCTAAAAAAGGATGCCGAGACACAGATGGACAACAGTCCGTAATTGTAGAACTACAAAGTGCACCTATATGGTAAGTGGAGCTGATAACATAAACGATGAGTGTAGATACAAGGTAATACTGTCCACGTGTAGTTACTATCCGCTGGTTGTTGTTGTTTACAGGCCCTTTATAATCGGCATTCGTCTTTTTATGATGCATGCAGTTGTTCAGTGTTCTAGAAGTACTAATAATAGTCACAATATCCTTAGAAAAGCATATTGCGATGTAATTTACCACAAGAACCATAACATATTACTCATCATATCTGGCAGTGGATATGTAGTCTCAAAGGATTCTTTTCATTGTATACAAATCAATCTTGTCCCTGCTTGGGTCATTAGTTAAATCTTAGCAGAATCCCATGCAAAATATGATCAAATTACAGACCAAGGAGGCCAGAGCCAGTTCTGTTCTTTGTCTACCAGATGATGGACAGGCCTTGTTATTGCCTAATTTAGGAAGTTGCACAAAAGCAGAACACACCATGATTACAAATGAGCAGTAGCATTTGTAATAATTGTAATTACGAATAAGAGTGGGTTAAAAAAACTTTTTTTATTTATAACATTATTATTTTGACACATCATATCAAATGCATGAAACTAAATAAATGCATTGCATTCACTGCTATTAGACTAAGATCCTCAATAATCTCCAGAGCTGAATTATAAGTGAGTATAATGGATCTGTTAGGGTGGAAGGTTAGAGAAGGGTTGATTTAGAACAAGAACCCAGTTTAAAACCCCATTAATGTGCACAGGAGCCTAGAATGAATATCTTTGTTGACAGAGTTAGTTCCATGTAACTGTAAGTTCTTTTTTAATGCCAGAATACCTTTTTTGATACCTGCTTAGTTTTGTTATTTGCCTATAAATAATTATAGATACAATAAATCTATTAAAATCAATTACCTCATTCAGGTTTGAGTTCAGTTTTGATTATTTAACTAGTTATCACTCTTTGTAGACCCGGAAACATTAAATTTTAATCGTTCTAATTCTCTGAGGCTGGATCTTAGTATTTGTTATGTTTCATAAGAGTGACCCAGTAATTGAATAAATAATTTTTTTCTTTAGCAGTACAACAAATTACTTAATGAATTAACTGAACACATTTTTTATAAATGTAATAAAAAACAAACACAATCTTGATAGGCTAACAAACCTGTTTTCAGCAACATTATCCTCATTGGCTATGTGTATTTAAAGGAGCAATATGTAAGATGACGCAACCTGTTCAATTCATACTCCACACTCCAAATAAATAGGGGACAACATCACCAGAAAGTTGTGGTGTTCACCCCTATCATCAGAAACAAGAAAATACACAGCCACTCCTCCCTGTACATTCCTCCCCTCCTTCTTACCAGTCTAGAAGAAACATTGCGAGTTCAGCATCATACCTGTTCTCACCAAGAGCTGTCTCCAGTGGTGAAAAGCAACGCCAATGTTAACTCTTGTTTTGCTTCCTTTTATGTCACTGCTTCTCTTTGCTGCTGAATGTGTTTCTTCCTTGGAGCTTGCAGCGACAGTGATAATGGTTGCTCGGCAAGAGCTTCAGACATTGTTGCGTTTACTGTTCCTGCCATTGGCTATCTGTCCTTAAATAGTCTAGCTAGGGGAGGTACCTTCAACGTGAATGAGGTTAGACATGAGGATAGAATATCAGAGCCAGTTTAAGGGGAGCCTGGCCACTTTCTATTTCCCCTGTTATATCAAGAACATGACTGCAGAATGCTAGAGGGTGCCTGTGAGTGAGTCCTCAATGAATGGAGGTGAAAGGAGCTAAATGGCTAAAAACAAAGTTAAAATAGTTTCAAATCACTTGCCCAGAACTTTCCTTTAATTGAGGATATACATGCACTCTTTTGTATTAGAAATGTTTAAGCATAAACTATGATTTTGATCAAATGGCTCCATATTAACCCACTCATTTTGGACTCGCTCTGGAGCTCCCTCTAGTGTTTAAGAAACCTGGAAGACAATACAGAGTGGTAATTCTTCTCTCTACAAATTCTTTGAGAACACAGCCTGGAGGTAGTGCTACCTCTTCATCCACTGATGTTGAACTGATGGCAGACTCGATGGTACAGTCACTATCAAAGTGACGGCCCAGGGCTAACTTGTTAGCTTGCTAACATCAGTAGATATCTCTACAACACGATAGACATCTTTGACCTAATGTCAAAACTGTCATTTCTACACATTCTGTTTATAATTGTAGTTAATTTTGGAACATTTTAAATTAAAAACATACAAATTCAAATTCAAATATTTTCCAAAATTGTGTATTTGCACCATTAAGAAGACCACGTCGCCAAGTTGGTAGGCAAGCTGTAACTCTGGCTGTGCTCTAATAGAGCTCGGGGATAAAAACCAGGCAAAATAGATCAGAATGACCACAAAAATGCTACGAGGGGAAGATTAGCTAGATTGGTGGACTGGATCCACAAAGCCTGTATGTCTCCAGAGTTCAGAAGATTCCAATCTGTGAGATCTTACAAAAACTAATAAAAGCTACCAAAGCTATTAGTGAAGAAGATTGGAATTATAGTTGCCTGTATACTCATAATCTTTCAATAAATACACATCTCAAATTAATTCAGTATAACTGGTAGATGAGAACTTATATTACTCCAGAGAAAATGTGCAAAATTAACCCAGATATCCCAGACACATGTATAAAATGTACAGGACAAAAGGAAACATTATTTCATTGTTTATGGGAATGTATAGCAATACAGAACTTTTGGAGGCAAGTAATAGGAATTATTTCCAGGATTGTCTCCAAAGCAACACCCACCTGTCCATAACTGTGTATTCTATGTTTGTACCTAGTGTCAGCTCGGATCAGGTTAAGATCTCTTTCATTGTTTCCCGCCTAGCTGATAGAGCACTAGAATGGACTACCGCCAGCTGGACTCACATTCATCGCCTATCTTACGCTCAGTTTATTAATGAATTCAAGACTGTTTTCGATCACCCTTACGAGGGCAAGGTTAGTTGCTAAAGCAAGTTACTTGCTAAATTACATCAGGGAAATCGCTCTGTAGTAGAGTATTCACTTGAGTTCCATACACTAGCGGCTAGCAGTGGGTGGAATGAGGCAGCTCTTTTGGTTATGTTTCGCCAAGGGTTAAATCCGGACATATTAAGCAAGCTAGCATGTAAAGATGATGACCTGGAACTGGATCAGCTTATCAATCTGTCTATTCAATTGGATCATCTGCTACATAACCGCAACAAACCCAAGAACAAACAAACCGCCAGAAGAACACTTACAAGAGTAAAAATAACCAATGAACCTGTGGAGAGAAGTGAACCTATGCAGTGTGATTCATCCCGTCTATCTCAGGAGGAGAGGCTGCGTCGGCTGAGAAAAGACCTGTGTTTGTACTGTGGTGATGCTGGGCATCAACTTCATGAATGCCGAGTCAGACCACAAAAACAGAAGGTGCCGAACCCTGGACAGCACATGGAGTATTCAGGCCCTGAAGGATTCATTACGAGTGGCAGCCTTGGACGGAGGACCAGTTGGAGTCGGAACCATATCCAAAGTGACCAAACCCATTCCTCTGAAAACCAGCGCTCTCCACAAAGAAACTTTGTCTTTTTTAGTGCTTGAACATTCAGAATTTGAACTAATTCTAGGGCTCCCTTGGCTAGAGAAACACAATCCTTCCATTTCTTGGCCCGATCAGACTATACTCAAGTGGTCTGACTTTTGCCTCCAATCGTGCATTACACAGCCCTCAGTCTCAGTCCTGTCAACCTCAGTAGAGAGCCCTAATGCGGATAGCAATGTTAATATCCCCTCTGAATACACAGACCTTAAAGAGGCCTTTAACAAAAACAATGCTACTAAGCTGCCCCCACACAGATCATACGATTGTGGCATTGAGCTAGTAGAAAACCCTGTTTTACTGAAAGCTAGAATATATCCTTTAACCCAGGAAGAAGAAAAGGCCATGGACACATATGTACAAGAAGCCCTAGAACACGGGTTCATTCGACCCTCAACCTCTCCCATAGCATCGAGTTTCTTTTTTAAAGAACAAAGATGGTGTATTGATTATCATGCACTGAATCAGATCACTAAGACCACTAAAGATGGTGTATTGATTATCATGCACTGAATCAGATCACTAAGACCTACCCTTCCCCTAGTCCCAGTGGCCTTAGAACAATTAAAAGGAGCCAAATATTTTACCAAGTTAGATCTCAGGAGTGCCTATAACCTAATTAGAATCAAGGAAGGGGATGAATGGAAGACTGCTTTTATGACCACTAGTGGGCACTATGAATACTTGGTAATGCCTTTTGGCCTCTCTATCGCCCCCTCTGTTTTTCAAGCTTTCATTAATGAAGTTCTCAGAGACATGCTAGGAAAATACATGATCGCCTACCTGGATGACATTCTGGTTTACTCCCCTGACAAGGACTCCCATGTCCAACATGTACGTGCTGTACTAAAATGCTTACTAGAGAACAATTTGTTTCTAAAAGGTGAGAAATGTGAGTTCCATCTCCAATCAGTCTCCTTTTTAGGATATGTTATTAGTGCTCAGGGAGTTATTATGGATGATCAGAAAGTTGAGGCAGTTGTTCAGTGGCCTAATCCCTCATCAGTCAAAGAATTACAGAGATTCCTAGGCTTCGCTAACTTCTACCATAGATTTATTAGAAATTTCAGCAGTATTGCGGCCCCACTCACGTCTCTACTAAAAGGTGGCCCCAAGAAACTTAATTGGACAGAGCAGGGAGAAAATGCTTTTCAAAAGCTAAAGGAAGCATTCACCACAGCCCCCATTCTTAAACACCCTGACCCATCAGAGCCTTTTGTCGTTGAGGTAGATGCTTCCGAAACAGGAATAGGAGCAGTGCTGTCACAACGCTCAGGTTCTCCTCCTAAATTACATCCCGTCGCCTTTTTTCTCATAAATTATCCCCAGCGGAAAGAGATTATGGCATTGGAGATAGAGAACCGCTAGCTGTAAAACTAGCATTAGAAGAATGGCAGAACTGGCTCGAAGGAGACAATCATCCTTTTGTAGTTTTAACTGACCACAAGAATTTAGAATATCTCCGCAAAGCAAAAAGACTAAATGCCCGTCAAGCCAGATGGTTCTCGTTTTTCTCACGTTTCAGTTTTAGCATCACCTACCGTCCAGGCTACTGAAATACCAAAGCAGATGCATTATCTAGGATCTACCAAAATGACAGTACCAGTCACTATCCAGATACCCCTGAACGTATCCTCCCTCCTGAAGTATCAGTCTCTTCCATTCGCTGGGAGATAGATGAGGCCATTGAAAAGGCTTGTCCAATGTAACTGTACCAAGCCAGTGCCCCCCAGGGAAGACGTATGTACCAGATCAATTTCGCACACAGCTTATCACTTAGGTTCACTCCTCAGTTACTTCTGGTCACCCGGGAGATACGAGAACACACCAGCATCAAGACACCCAAGACATTACCCGCAGGTAAAATAGTTCCTTTACCAGTACCTGCCGTAACTGACCTTCCTGACTCACAAGGATTCACCACCATTTTAACAGTCCTAGATCGCTTCTCCAGGGGGATTAGATTTATACCCTTTGCATCAATTCCAAGTGCATTTCAGAAAGCAGAAGCTTTATTTAATCAAGACTTTCAATTGTTTGGCATATCAGAGGACATTGTATCAGATGGGGTCCCCAGTTTACATCACAGGTTTGGGCTGCATTTTTTGAAAATATTGGAGTCTCCATCAGTCTTATTTCTGGTTATCACCCACAGTCAAACGGCCAATTTGAGAGGATTATGAGAGGATTTTTTGTTATGAAAACCCCACTGACTAGTCCTGCTTATTGCCCTGGGCAGAGATAGCCCAAAACTCACTAACCAGCTCAGCTACTGGCATGACTCCTTTTCATGTGTTCTTGGGTACCAACCACCCCTAGCACCATGGACAAGATCGTCCTCTGATGTTCCTGCAGTTGATGCGTGGATGCAGAGGAGTGAAAAGGTTTGGGAAGACACACATCAACACATCGAAACCGTTCTGCAGAGGAACAAGGAGCAAGCTGATTGACACAGGAGTGAAAAAGCAGTGTTGGGTTCCTGCACGAGATATCTTGGACCCGGGTCTCATAGCGGATTTCGGATGCTGAACACCCTGAAAAGCCTGCTCTTTGCCCTAGGGGTCGCCCACGAAAGGGGCTCCCTAGCTCTCTCCCTGACCGTCAGCGGGATCCTTGTGAGCAGACCCCGTCTGTCCAGCACCTCGGCAGCTCTGGGTCTGCCCCGTTCAGTTGTCCGGTGGTAGGCGTGGTGGTCGTCCTGACCGGCCTCGTTCCGAGACCACCCCGGACTCTTCGGGGAGGGTACTGTCACGCATCTGTCAAGCTCCAAGACGAACCCAGACTACATCTCCCAGAATCCTCAGGGAGATCACATGACTCTTGAGCTTCCCTCACACACAGAGTCTCACTTAGACTAAATCTCCCAGAACTCTCTGGGAGATCACATGACTCCTGACCTCTCCTTACGCTCCAATCAGCGTTCTAGATCTCCTGAATACTGATTCTCTTCACCTGTGCCTCATGTCATATGACCTTCTTAGTTTAGTTTATAAGCCCGGGCTTTAGCCATAGCTAATTGCGAAGTATTGTATCTTTTGTGATCTACTGAGCGTTCTACTATTTGCCTGTATACTGTTTATGACCAAAGCATAGTAAACATAGTACACATACATTATTAAGCTGAAGTTTCTTATTCGCCAGCTTCTCATTTGAATTTTCTGTTCCACCTTAAATGATATTACAGTTACACTGAAGTGCTTAAATGTAGAACGAATTACTAAAGTTGGCAAATATGAAGCCAACATCAGCTTACATCGAGAAATGCATTAATCTACCTACATAAATGCACCCTTAGTCAACAAATACCTTAAACTTTTGCTCAGAGATATTTAATGAGCAGCTAACGAGCAACACACCAGAGCAGCTGTTGTACGTGCCTCACTAGCTGATCTTCTGTACATTACCTGCTACACTAATGAGTGCACTTCTAATCGTATACGCACTATTTTTACACACTATTTAGTGTGCTAGTATGCGGTTTGGGATGGGACACACTCAAATATATCAGTTTATACACTTTAAAACTGAGATTTAAATAAGTGATCCAAAAAAAATGTGTTTTACTGCCTTTGCTGGATCAGTGATGGCTTGTTATCTCATTACAAACAGCCACAGCACTGCTGAGTGAACTTGATGTTGCCTACCAAAATGGTTGCAGTGCATTTGTGATGTCATTGGAATACTATCAATAGTGAATTGCACTGGACACTGTGACAAAAAATCAGCCTTTAAAAGGAAACACCACATTTGAGTTCCCTGTGAAGGAGATGTTAATTTATTTCCCCTTTGACTGGGGGTTTAAACTTTTGCACACAACATACAACAGCTATCCTAAAAAAAAGTTTACTAAACGCAGATTTTATAAATTCAGGGGGCAGAATCTCAAAAAACATCTCATTTGTAATTCAAGCACTGCCCTTCAGTTGCTGCCAATCTTAATTATTGCTTTAAGACTATACTAATTGTTGAGTTGATTTACAGGAAAATATACAATTGTATGTTGTGCTGAGTGGACAGAAGTGTTGCTTGCTTGCCTGCCTTATTTATTTGTTTACTTGTTTATTTATGTATGTTTATGTGTTTGTGAGTATGTCCCTTAGATGGGAAAGGCCTCAGTTTATGTATGGACACTTACTGGACTGGCTGTGCTATCTCATGGTCTTGTAACCAGAGATGGTGTATTGGATGGGGGAAAATGTTTTTGGCTCCAAAGGGACTGGGGCTTCATCTCCAACATGTAATGTACTGTATTTAGGCACACACTGTGCTTACATGTATTTAAAGGAAAAAGAAATTAATTCTACTAGCAGTCTTGCATCGGATGTCTTTGTTAATGTTATCTGTTTTTGGACCTCCTGAAGTGTGGACCACGTTTTGAACCTTTTTTTTAAGAAGGTTCTCACCAGCCTTAATGGGCATTTTAATCATATTTTGTATCCTTAAAAGTGTTAAAACGCACATTTAACACATTATCTTTGCTCCTCTTTCCCATATTTTGACCCACTTCTGTAGTGTATTTTTAATCCACCATCTTGGGGCTCTATAACCTTTCCAGTACGATATACTTGGCTAACTCCCAATTCAGCATCTCTTAAGCTGCTGGACACAAGCTGCTTCATAGTCTTTGAGAGGGAGGGCCACATACATTTGTGGTCTAGTCAGTAAGGGGCTGCTCCTGTCCCATTCAGACTGTTCACCCTCAAATATTTATGGACATAAATATGACACTACAGACACTAATTTCTTTACAGTGGTGCTGATAGGAACCAGGGGTAGGGATGCCTGCGGCACAAATATAGTCATTTTATTTTGTATCCAAACACCACCAGCGAACCTACACATCTTCTTTTTATATTGTTATATGTAATGTTGATCATGTTAAAATAGGCTAATCTGAATGTTTTCTTTTTGCTTTATTATGCCCTGCAAGTGTCTCTCCACCATGACTCAAGTTAAGAAAGTACATTGTAGACCAAAACTCTTTTTATGTCTCAGACAGTGCATTCATAACCATTTCATGTAAAAACTTTATGTCATGCAGCTTTTAGAGCTACTAAATGCTTCAGCTGTCTGGTTCCTGTCATTACCACAGAAAACAGTAAGTTTCTCTTGAACGGAGCATTTCACACCAAACCACTCTGAATTGCTTTAAACATTTAAACTTTAACTATGCAGATTTAAGAAATATAAGTGGGATTCCCCTGTAATGAGCTTTAATGGCTATTTATATGGCTATTTATATTCACAGAAGCTTCCTGTCTGGTGATGTGAAGCAGGCTAGTAGGTTTCAAAATGCAGCACATGATGCCACGTTCTAAAGAGATTTAATACAGATGTGAAACAAAATCATTGAAATCTACTATTCTGGAATGGGTAACAAAGCTGTTGCTAAGGCTATGGGTCTCCAGCGAAAGACATTGAGAGCCATTATCCACAAAAGGAGATAACTCCCAGGAGTGGCCAGCCTGCCAAAAGTTTCACCAAGAGCGCATAGACAACTCATCCAGGAGGTCACAAATGAATTGCTATATTCTGAAGAAAAATGGAAATATTCATGTTGGGTTAAAAGTCCATACAAAGTATGGTTGCAGATTTAAACCCTGATTTTAATACTGTCTTGTTTTTTGCTTGTCTTAATGTTTATACACCAGAGAAGTAGCTAAAACATGTTTTGTTATACTCTACCCCTGTATATGTATAATGAAACTATAACGTTGAATTGAATTGTTTTTTCAGTGCCGCCAGTTCAGGTAGATACTTCCAGACTACTCTGAAGCTCACAAAAGTTTTACGAGAGGACTTCTTCACCACTTTGACCAGTATAGCACTGAATTCTGCTGGGTTTGACAAGAGAACCACAACCATGTGTGGGTATTCTCTATTTCTTTTTCTTTCTCATTCCATTCCCTTTGCTTTTTTTTCCTTCTCTGTTTTTAAGTCAAAATTATTGGGAAAAAATGTGGTTGTTAATAACTCTTTTTTCCTGTTCAGGCAAATTGATTTTTTAGAAAAGTCGTGAAGAAAGAATGGCAGTGTGGTGTGTAGCATGGGATGTCTTCAGAATGCACTGAAGAGCACTCTATAAATGATTTACATATTTTGTTGTTATGTAGGTTAATTGTGATAATGCTTACCATGTGCTATTGCTGTTTAATGCATAAAATGACTGAAAGCTATTTGCAAATAAACAGCAATTAGTAAAAGGTATATGTTTCATATG
Organism: Colossoma macropomum; assembly: GCF_904425465.1. NCBI lineage: Eukaryota > Metazoa > Chordata > Actinopteri > Characiformes > Serrasalmidae > Colossoma > Colossoma macropomum. The sequence goes on along the minus strand of NW_023494786.1, from coordinate 12,248,272 downwards.
TTTTATGAAGTTGACTTATTGATATTCATAACATTTTAAAAATGCAGAATACTTTCAATGTATGCTTTAGTATCATTTCAATCTGTTGTACTGTCGCGAAATGTTTAGCTTAGGGTCGTAAGATATGCTCACCGTAAATAAATGTAACATTCAGCCATGATAAATGGCACCGTATTGGTTGTAGGTTGATTGTGTTTATTTGGCAAATGTAAAATGAGCAAGGAATTATATTTTTAACAATATGAAGTTTTGTACAGAGAGCTAACTCAGTAAGTCAGGCTTTTTTTTCAATAAACCTGGCTAAGTTTCATCAATTTGGGCTCCACGAAAGAAGCTAATCTTAAGCCCCACCAAGCTAAAGTTGAGGCTTGAGTGATCAATTAGACATTCAGGCTACAGGCCGCGCCCTACGAGAGTTGCCTTGATTGCGCATGCGTGATGTGGTCTTGTTTAGAGACTCAAACCCGCGAGTTTCCAGTACTTTGTGAACAAAAATGCCAACAACCATTAATTAGCCGCCATTTGTGAATGTTTCTCCAAAACAACAGATAGTACTTAGTCAGGTGAGGAAAAAATGTAATTCACGGTGTTAAAGTCGTCTTTTTCTTAATTTACCTCTCTTTTTTCACTTTTCGGCACTGACTGAACGCAGTTTATATTATATCAGTTAAACTGGGCTGTGAACTGCAGGCTAAATGTCGTGTTAGCGAGGCTGGAGCTGTTTTCCACACAACTGAAACTTATTTATGAACCACAAACAGAGACTTTCATATAGACATGGTGACAGAATGAACCTGTGAACCTGTTTCTGTCGAAATTGTAGCCCAGCTCAGTACACAGTATTTTACTGTGCTCACTGTAAACCGTCAGATGATTCAAAACTCGGGAGTGTTCGATTCACTTCAGCAAGCTGTTCAAAATGTCCGCAGAGTCAGTAAAGTGAGTCGACTCAGCAAAGTGACTCGTTTGCTTATAACGAGTTCAGACCAGCCCATCGTTCCCTCCCCTCGTTATCACGCGCACTCGCGCTATGCAAATGTTGCCCCCCTCCTGTGGTGTGTTCTGCAGCATGTGTCTTTTCTCTTTCCTCACTTCTATCGACCAGTTGGCTCTCTGGACACTCTGGACAGCAGCAGGAGGACTGTGCAGCATGGCTCAGTGGAGGCTTACTCTCACACTTACAGCTCTTTACGTCTTCGTTTGGCGAGGTAAGTGAGAGAGAAAACCTACTGGATTCCTCTGCTTGACAGCACATTTGTAGTTTTAAAAACACAGCTGGAAAGTTTTGGCTGCGAGTGATGCCCAAAGTGAGCAACAGATATTACATTTGGAGTTGTGTATAGACTGCCGGTGATTCTAATGAGCATCCAGTTATATTACAAAGTAAAGCTCTTACTGTGTAACGGTTTGCAAATGTCTGATCACCTGTTGGTGAGATGTTGGCATTTCAGTTTCACGTTTGTTTGATGTGAGGTGGATGATTTTGAAGCAAAGTAAACTCACGTGCTTGATAGATTGGGACCCTTAAAGAAGTAAGGCTGCCAAGAAATATGAATGACTGAATTTATTACTGGGAAGCATAATTACTGTATTTTAGGGATTCACCGACATGGGAAGTGGGCCAATATCCAGTATTTTACATGTATGTATCTGCTGATGCCAATACAGATACCTGGTGAAGAAATGTAGAAATTGGGACTAAATCTACCTGGATCAGCATTATGGAGAAATGTAATGTATATTATATTACAACGTATATTTTATATATACAGTATCATACCATATCGGTTTGAAATATCACTCACATCTAAACATCTGTCCGTTGCTAGTAATTGTTTTTAAACAATTATCAGCCCATACTGATGTTATCCAGATGTCATTGTGTGTTCATAATTTATTCATATACATTGTGGAACATATTTACTTACATACAGCATGTAAACAAATGAGTATGTTTTCTGATTTGATATTTTTTTCTTTTTAATATCACATAAAGTGTAACATTAGAGAACATAGAACATAAAAAGGCGATGCTTCTCTAACAACCACTGTGCAACATAACAAATGTCCTGCATGACAGATGACGAGTGTATTTGGTGCATGTTTGTTGTCTGGACACATCTGAGTTTGAGTCAGGATGTGTGCAGTGAAATCAGTGACAGAACTGTCTTGCCTTGTTCCACACACCTCACAGACCACGAGACTGCGTCTAAATGGAGCCTTGCTTGTGAGGCTTGCTTTGATAATATCATGATCAACTGGGTTATTATCAAGATGTGGGAGAGAGAGAACACTTTTAAACTAGGTTTAATGAACATATACCCTGCTGACTGCTGAACTGCCCCAGGCTTGGTTGTGTTTGCCGTTTGTTAAACAAGCCCATTTATCATGTCATTCATCACAGGTTCTTTGTTAGGTGTTTTTGTAGCAGGGAAGGATGTTGAGTGACAGTGGCATCCTCAGCAGCATTGTTCCAATTTCAAGGTGTTTGATATTTTACGTCAGTGATGCCATTTCCTTTCGCTCCCTCTCCTCTTTTTCTAACTTCCTTATCCTTAATCCCCTGAATGTCCTGGTATGCTGAACCCTTGCTAAGTGCTTCTCCTTATTGTGCAGACCTCCTGTTTGAGCTCATGTTCCGCTTTTGTCTGTGGTCTCACACTTCTCTTAAGTTAATCACATGCCTTCTTTGGTTTTCTGCAATACTCCTTATCTAATTTGCCCTCCTTCTAAGGGTGGAGCTGTTTCAGTACAGTATCAAAAAAAATGAAAAATGAACATATGAAGCTTGAAATTTTAAACTATTGCCGATGCGCACCTCTACCCTCTACAAGGGTCTCTCATCTGATGTCTTTCATGGAAACCACTGTCAGAGATTAAAATTAGGCATTTGGATGCATCCTGTGTGTTTCTGTTTTGTGGATTTTATAAAATCTCTGTTTTGCACAAAGACAAGCTAATTTTTAGTGTTTCAAAATAAAAGTACATTTTCTGAGCCAAACCAATCTGTGTAGCACATACATGTAGTGTAGAATCAATACACATAGAATATCCAAAAACAAATTTATTGATTTTTGACCACAAAATTGTTCGTATAGAACTCGTATAGAACTTGAACAAACGTTGTTGCACCCCTACCACTTTTTGTTACATCATTTGAACACAGGAAGTTGGGGGCATGCCTTAATTTTTTATCTGCCCATTTTCAAAGTTAGCCTGAGGTTTTGGAGATCACTACATAGGGCAGGTCTACTCTTGTTGCGAAGAATGAATGAATGGTTTGAATGATTAAAATCATCTGAAATCACTGTTGTATCAAAACGTTGTATCTTTGTAACAGTAACTTTATAGGAGAAGCAAAAAAGTTCTTAACGTTAGTGAATGTAAAGAGCGTCTGATCCAGGTAGTTCTGGACCATTTCTGTCTGTTTAAACATCATGAAAAGTTCACATGACGTGAAAGGCAGCTGGCATTGTCAAATGTTTTAAAAACAGAAAAAACAGAAAAGTATGTTTCAAGCTTTTTATCACCATGACGGTATATGGGACCAATGGGCCCATGGTTACACTTCAAATTCATGGTGTCCTTCACTCAAAACTACGCCCATGGATGCTGACATTACACTGGTAGTGTCCCCAATCTTTTTTTACTTTTCATAAAGAAATATGGGGATGTGGTATCACTTTTTAATATCTAAATGACAGTGTAACTTCATGTCCTCTACAGTTGGTCTTGTTCGTTTAGCACACCATGTTTAAACAGTGATTGACAAGAAGACTCGTCCCAAGTATGCCACATGCTCAGCCCTCTGTCTCTCTGTAGTTGGAACTCATTCAAATGTCTAAACTAATGTCTGTGACAGAGGTTAGGTCATAACGTGCTGCTTGTTGCTATCTAGGCTACCTATAATAGGAAGCACATTTTATAGCTGCAGTATCTCTGAGCCTGTATCAGTCAAGTCTGGCTGGCTAAATGTGACATTGACTGTACAGCAAATAGAGAACAGAATCTTTAGGCAGTTGAGTTTTACCTTATGAGAGCAACATCGGTGCTTCTAACTCAGCCTAAACCTAATAAATTAACTTTCTACCTGTAGTTATCAGCAGCTGCCATATTTAACCCTTAGAAATCACAGTAAGTCGCCAGTGATAACAAAATCTATGACATATAATAATAATTTGCTATCAGTCACATCCCACACACAGCTCATTGAAACATGCAGGGAAATTATGTTGAAAATGATTATAAACTTTCAGTCCATTTTTGTTCAATAGTAGATGGAGAGATATTGCATTATGATTTGAATTAAGTTATTGTTGTGTATGCAGTCATACATACATCATCTAAACCGCTTATCCTTCTGGGTCGCGGTGGGGTGCTGGAGCCTATCCCAGCTGTCATTGGGCGAAAGGCGGGATACACCCTGGACAGGTCGCCAGTCTATCGCAGGGCAGACAGACAGACATACACATTCACACCTAGGGGCAATTTAGTGAGTCCGAATAGCTTAACTGCATGTTTTTGGACTGTGGGAGGAAACCAGAGCAGGTTCTCTGGTTTCCTCCCACAGGAAACCCACGCAGACACAGGGAGAACATGCAAACTCCACACAGAAACGACCCTGGTCGCCCGGCCGGGAATCGAACCCCGGCCATTCTCGCTGTGAGGCAACAGCACTACCCACTGCGCGAGTGTATGCAGTCATGTTTTGCAGTCATGTTTTGCAGAAAGTTAAAAACCTCTAACATTTTTGTAATTTCTTGACTAAACGTACAATCAGAAATGCAGATGTAGACACAGACTGTGAATCAGACATCAGCCTTATTTATGGCGTAACTCACTGTGTAATTAAATATGTAATAACATAATTACATTTGAATAGTACAGCAAAAGCACAGTAATAACTCTCAGTGTCTCAGGGTTAAAGGAGATAGTGTAGTGCTGTGTGTATGAACACATGCAGACCACTCCCAGAGCAATTTGAAATAGTCTCATTGCACAAAGACTCTGTGAATGGACTTGCTATTGTTTGTGTCTCCTAAAGGATGCCCCCACTTCCTGACTTATCAAAGGAGTAACACAGTGGGATCCCAGCAGTTTTTGCCACAAAGAGAAAATATGCCTTCCTCCATGACACCATCTAATTATGGGTGAATTGCCATCCCATACTACTGCAGTGTATCTGATATGGAGCATCCTTCCTCACGTCCCATTACAAAGCATTCTTACAAAGAGCTGTGGAACAACAGTAAACTGCTTTGTGGCTAATCTTCCTGGGAGATAAGGCATTGTAGATCTGGGCAGTGTATCAGCAGAACGCTACTTTAAACAGAAGTGATTATATTTCCCGTTGGCGGGAGAAAGAGTCTGGAATGTCTAAAAATATTTCAGCGTACAACTCTCCAAAAATGAGCATACTTACTAAGAAATAAAGATGCCAGAGAGAACCATAAAGGGTTCTTTAGGGCGATGCCATGGAATAAGGACTTTTTGTTTACCTTGAGAATCATACAATGAATTTTTGTTTAAAAAAGCGTTTTAAAATGAGATGTGCAAGTTTAAATTATCTCCACATAATGTAAAGGTTCTGTACTTATTAAGTTACTGTACAAGTCAAAAACAGCTTTATTTTTTTAAGTGTGCAGTTGGTTAATACTAGTAGATCTAGTAAAATAGCAGACATTAGTGAAAAGATTAGTCATTTTGTTTTGTCTGTTTTTTGCTAGGCCAGTGCTTTTCACTTTGTTTGGCTAAGTCAATTCATTTGATCTTACAGGCCTGAAATGATCATAAATTTTTAGCTCAGGATTAACTGCCACATAGATGATTGCAATTAACAACCTAATTGTCCTTTTTATGCAACTATTGAAGTACAAGCCAAATAGCTCATTAGCTATCTTGCTTCCTAACTGTTGATACTTAAATGCTATCAGTTGAGGAGCTCAAATAAACAAACATACTCACTGCTGTCCTCTAAAGGTGTTATCAACTGATGTTATCAAATACACAGACATTACTCACCGCTGTGTTATAGCACCAGGCAGAAGTCAGAGCTTTTGTTGTTTTTGTGTTTAAATAAGATTAAATAATTGCAATCAGTTTGAATATTTTTGATCAAGTGATTATATAATAATTTCTATAGGCCTATATGGACACCACATACTGAAAACAAACCAAAAATAATGAACTGAATATACCGTAAATGGCCCAATCGTGCCAGTATTGGATTGCCTTGACCTCAGCATATTTTTAAAGCTAGCAGTCAGAATGACTTAGGTGAAGTTTAATTAGTACTGGCTGTTCTTTTTAATAGACCCTCAGTGGCTGAGCTCTGAATTAGATGAATAGCAGCTGATCTTCGATTACTTTGCAATCATTGTGCATGGCTTTCTCTCAGTGCCCTGCTTCATGGCCTTTTGCCTCTTCAGTTTCCAAGGAAAAAGAGGGCCATGTGTAATGCCTAAATCTGCATTATTTTCCCCTTTGTATCAACATCCAACCTCATAACATGTCCATGTGACAGAAGAAAGAGACATTTGCCTGCTTTTGATATTGTACGTCTATCGGTATTGTATAAATATGTGTCTGGATAATTCATTGTTGTTAACATTAGCGTGACAGTATCCAGATCTCGGAAACACCCGGAAATGTGTTCTCTGATGAGTGAACTGCTGCGTGAACTAAAGGTTTATGTTAGTGGCTTTCTTAAAACCATTTTTTCACTATTTTTTTTACCTTTTTCCCCAGCAACATTCACCTACTAATCAGCTACCGAGATCCAAAAACCTCAAAAGCATTGCAAGGCAAAAAAGTGTGCAAAGATATAAGACTTTTGAGCATCTGTTAATTCCAGCGACATAGCAACATTCAGCACCAGCAGCTAAATTAATTACAGTTTTAGATGGCTCTATTTAGAATAGATTTATGACAAATAACTTCCTCACTCTTTGTCTTTTGAGCATCTGTTTTAAACGCAGTGAGGGGCTAATTTGTAGTAGACATATTTGGAGCTCTGTGTAGTGCTGTAAAAGCAGATATAGCTGCAGATGCCTATCAGAAATCTGCCAGCACTGTAATGGAACAGACTCTAAAAGGTACACTAAAACTCCAGATGAAGCTGACAAACTGGTGCCCGGATGTCCCTTCAGGAGATATGCTGATGGAGCGTTCATCTCAGTCATGGTGAAAGAGCTCCATTCTCATATACCATGCACTGCTCTATGGAGAACTGCGTGAGATGTAGTCATGCGTGACCTGGAAACTCTACACTCTACATCATTCATTCTGATCTTTTACAGAGGCCAGCTAGCAGCTGCCCACACCTGGCACGGCTCTCCCACAGCAGCAGCTGAAGCTCAACAACAGACACACCCCACGCTTCCCCTCACTTCTTCCGCTGACTATAGCTGTTTACCCCAGTTCTGTTGTCCATAATGCTCCATGCTGAGCTCTCTTCCTTCTTTTTTATTTAGATGCTGTTGCTGTCTTTTTCTGGCATGCACAGTGTTTGGTTGGCTACTAGCTCATGTCATGCCCAGGACTCATAGATGATCTAGAGGCAGAAAAGAGGGTGGCTGTAGGGTGATGGTGGATGCATGAACACTACAAGCCAAAAATTTGGACACACCTACTCATAGAAAAGGTTTTCTTTGTACTATTTCCCACATTTTAGAATGAATTTAAATAACAAAGCAATTAAATAGTTTATATGGAATTACTCCATTCAGAAATATTGGTCTTCTGTCAGGTAAGGCTTTTTAGACCCCCTCCCCCCAATCACAACACAACTGATTGGCTGACATGCATTAATGAGGACAGACATTTCACTAATTTGCTTTTAATGAGAAGCACATGGTAATTAGGATGATGCAAGGAATCCAACTCTAAATGTCACTTGTTTAGAGTCATCAGTTTATACAAAGGCATCAGTTTAAATATATATTTATCTTAGAAACAACTTTGAACTTTTGAAACTAAAAATGTCTGTAAGAAAAATAAACAACATACAATCGGATGTTTCCACACTTTTGGTATTGTTGTCATCATAAAGACATGCTTACTTAGATATACACTAATGTAAGTATGTAAGTACTATTCATGAATATATATATATATATAGATAGATAGATAGATAGATGCTTATATTGTGATGAAATTGTAAGTGATAAATGGTAGGGTTGCACCGATCCAATACTCTGTATCGGTATCAGCCCGATACTCACCAAAATCACTGGATCGGATATTGGAATGAAAAGCAAAGTATAATTCAATATGATCTGTTGGCCTAAACTATCGTGTAAATGCTTCACTAAACTTTGAGCGAGATGCGTCACAACTAGGGCTATTAACAAATATTCTAAATTGACTATATAATTGAATTGTTAAAAAAAAACAGACAGGCTCCTGAGGATGTGATTCGTGGAGGGAAACTGGAATTTGAGGAGCAACTGAACCTAATGCAGTGCACTTGTTGCATTGGTTTGCCCTCTAATGGACATAATGCGCAAAAATAGATATTCGAATGGTTTGAACTTATGTGTTCATCATTTTTGGCCAGTTTTGACAGCCTTAATCACAAGACAGATGAGCAGCATGTGTTACGTGAACAATAGCTTGAGCATGAGTGAGACCTGTCAGCAGCGTGGCCATCATGTCAGCTGTGTGGAGTTAGCAATGCAGTTAACTTGATATCAGGTGTGACAGAGTTTCAGTTGTGAGTGCCTTAAGATGCCATGTCTACCGTACTGTGTTCCGCTTATATTTCATTTTGAATGTTTGAACCCTGCTGCCCAGTCAAAAACGCTGCTACAAGTTGTGTGTGAAAAGGTTTCAATGAATCTGACTTCTGTAGAATTTTGTAAATGGCATACAATTTAAGTAATTGTTATCACAGCTTTGTATATTTATCACGTTGTGTTTTAGTTTAACGCAATCCTAGACCTCAGGGCCAACAAAATCATCTCAGTCAGCAATAAACAAATGTTCACGTCCAGTAGAAATAAATAAGTTTCAGTTCGGAGGGGTAACTCACTACTTCATACAAAATGAGCGTTGACCCACTTACAACATTCCCTTACAGAAGAGGCTCTGTGTTAGCACTGGTTGAAAGCCATGCAGCAGTCACCTGGCCTGAAAGGGAAATTCCTTGATGTTTGTGTTTTCCATCACTGCAGAACTAGCTAAACATGATTCTGAGACCCTGATAAAAGTTCAAGATCTACAAGGTTAATTACAACAGCATTCTCTGCAGTGACCATGAGTTAAAGTGTTTATATTTGGATCACAGCTGTGTCATATGCCTTTTATAGACAGGCGATGCAGTTGGCCTGACTTGGAGAATTTGAACAAAACAAATGTTAAAAAAATGCACGAGTACACTGAGGTTTATTTTTCAAATATGTGACGGTTCTGTGGCTGCGACATTCAGTAATCATGTTATTACTAAGCATAATGCCAAGGTGAAACAGCAGGGTTACAGTTAGCACGGCCAAGATACAGTTAGCCAGGATCGCTTGCACTAAAATTGAAACACCAGGGCTGTTTGAAATAGTCTACTTCATATAACTTACATACAGATTGTGCCCAAAAGTAGCAAGTAGTATGCAGTATGTGACCAACACAAATTTCCTCAGTACATCAAAGACACTAGGATGACATACTGCTCTGACCAAATATCCCAGTACACGGGTAGACCTGTCTTCGCAATATACTGCATCAAAAATGCAACTCGGTTAATGCAGGAGGACATAACCTACTGAGGTAACTGGATACTTGTAATAGCCCTGATTTATAATTTCTGTACATTAAAAATGGCAAAATGAAAGACATTTGTTCAAATGCTGCTGCAATGCTAAAGCCACACCAGCTTTCTCTATTTTGAGACTGGTTCGCTTACTTTGTCATTTTAATAAAGGGAGCTTACTGCATAGATAACATGGTTAAAACAGTAACTTAATAAAGTTGGTCTCAGCCGAGCAATCTGCTCAGCGTTCCCTTTTCAGGCTGCTGTGTGGAGTCACACTGCTTATTATTCAGTCAAACTAGCTCGTATTACCAACTCCGAATGTAATGAAAATGAAATGACTTGCAAATGAAACAAAATGTGTTTGAAAACCACACAGGTTTACCACAGATGAAGCTGACATTTTTAAAGTTTCTTTGTGTCTTTGGAGATGGGTAGAAAACCACGTCCTGCTGTCTGTCGCTGTATGGGTGTTCTTTAAAAGTCACAAAGGCACATCTCTTCACAAAATATAAATATATACATTGAAAAGCGGCTAAAAACGATTGCTAAGGGGGTGGATTTTAAAATCAGTCTGATTGGCACAGTGCCTGATGTTGGCAGGCTGTTTGCGCCCTTTCCCTGTAATACAGCGCATGTGTCATATACTGGATACTGTTCAGTGTACTACTGATGAAAATTAGCAGTATTCAGTGTATATACTGATGTATTATACATACACGGTATGCTATTTTGAACACAGCCCAGATGGCTGAAAACTCACCCTCCAGCCAGACCAAACAAGGGCAATTTAGTATGCATCAGTTTTTAAGCATGACCCTCACCAGTGCGATGACAAACACATTTGAAAAATTCCAACTACCTTTGATAAGCTTGGCTTCTGTGTTTCTGCAAAAATGATTTGCTACTAAGACACAAAACAGAGCCTAATTAAGCTTTCAGGCCAGACTCTTTTACATTTTAATGTTTCGCATTATTTAGGCCTTGATAATAATCAGAAAGGGGCAGCGGACCTCAGGCCTAGAAATATGAAAATATCAAGGGAACATAAACAGACAACATTCTTAAGAACTGACCAAAAACAGCATGTTTTTGTTTCATTGATTTTGTGAGGCCAACACATTTGCATACATCCTTCCATTCAACTTACAGCTGTTTAGCCCCACCTATGGATGAAGTGCAATACAGGACAGCCAACCAGAACAGACGTTAACTGAGGAACCCTTGAAATTTTTTCTCCAGTGACATTTTTGCTGTAGTGTAAAGGAAATGAGTGTTCAGCAAGGCAGTAAACCCGAACAGGTATCAGAATCACCTGTCCCTATGAGATAGCTATAGAAAAAAGGAAGATACATAGAGTCCTGTCTAGAGCACTACATAGGGAACTGATCAGGATTCACTGCCACTTCAGAAATGACCCCAGGCTTAACTCCTCTTCAGTATACTGTAGCTGTGTAACATTACAGGCAGCAGTGCAGTGGTGACAGTGTACAGCAGTTTGGTCTGTACAAAAGCAGCATGAATCTACAAGTCTGTTGGTAGCGGATGTACTATGATATCCTACACTGTGATATCCTCCTGAGTGTTTTGCCTTTAAAATGAACAAAACAGTATGTAAAACCCTGCCATTGAAATGTATAGGTTATAACGGATACTGTAGCTAATAATATCGGAAGCTGTGCTACGTAATATACCTAATTGTTACAGAGGATATATCTGCCCATAACCTCTGTTTCCTCAGTTATCCACTGATCCTGCTCGACAGAGCTTCCTCGTTGTTCACAACCATTTTTCAATGACACAATTCGTGGATGTTATACTATATGATCCCCATTGTTCTTTTTCCAGGTGTAAGTTGAACATAGTTCTGTGAACTTTCCCTGCACTCTCCTCAAATGGACAGCTGTTATTAGTATCTGCACATCAAGTCCCATTCTGCAGTATGTGTGTGTGTGTGTGTGTGTGTGTGGGCTCCTACAGCTCTGATCCCTGCTGCTGTTACAGTGTTTGATGTATCAGTAATGATAGTCTAAGATATGTTGAAAGGAATGCTTACTCAGCAAGACATTTTCTCTCAGAGAGCTTTTGTAGAGTGTGTCTCTTGGGGGCTCTATGCTTGCTCTCTCTCTCTCTCTCTCTCTCTCTCTCTCTCTCTCTCAAGTAGTATTTGGGCAGCATTTTCAAATAATTCTATTAGGCCTATAATGACATCTTTTACATCTTTTTTAACAGTGTGCAACATTTAAATGTCTTCTATTTTTGCAGTTTTTGTTTAAATACAGGTCAAAGTGGATTTGCAACTTGAATTTTTGGGGGGATTTTTGTTCCAACTTTTTTGAAATGAAGGAGTGTACCATTGTAACGTCATATCTAAACAACAAGTCTACAAACTCGCACTACTTGAGATATAGTTTGAGATCTGAGATGGATTTGTGAGAGAACAAATGCAGCAACCACAGCCAGTCATAAAGCTCTATTTATACCTCACTGTGGTAAACTCATTGAATATTAATTGCTTTATTTTAGAGCTAGAATATTATAGCATTGTCAGCAGAAACAGCTACTATGAGTAATTGAACCACACATTTACAGTAGCCTGAAAGGGCGCATCCCCTCAGAGCTGTCACTGTGTTTGGATTATGAACTTGGAAACCACATTGTTTAGATAATGACAGTGAGCAGTGTGTGCTATGATTTGCTGTATCATGCTGTTGCAGGCTCCTTGGAGGCAGTTAAAGAGCCTGGCTCAGCACTCTGTCTTGTGTTTCATAGTTTTGTGGTTAGTAACACAATTAATGTGCTTCTAAAACAGTGCTTGAGAGCTGGAGCTGAGGGTGAAAGTTTGAAATGAAAATACAGTTTGACATGAGTGATTGTCCTCACCAGCTGGACAGAGGACATTACCCTCGGAAACCTCACGCTCACTCATGATTATATGAACATGATTTGCTCAGCTATGTGTGCCCTTTCATGGATAGTGATATCATGTTCTGCATAGTGAGCCAAAGCAACAGAGTGAGAGTCGACTGGGAGTCGATCCCAAAAAGAATCTGTTTTCTGATTTCAGGCATCGTGAGTCGAGAGTCGATTCCAGAGCTTTGGACAGTGATGTTCAAGCTCACAGAGTGTGTCAAGGCATCCTTTAATGACAAACACATCAATTTTCTGGTAGTATTTTACTTTGGACAAATTGGAAATTAAGTCAAACGTAAAAATTGTACCAAAAAACATAGCTTGGAGTCAGACAATGTTGCCCGTACTGGAATATCTGCCCATTGTTAGTTGGCAAAGTTAACCTAGCTTGTGTTAGCTCTCCATATTGCTTTGCTAAGATCTAATATATCATGTAATTAAACCTGACATGTTGTGCCGCTGAGGAACAGCTGAGATGGGAGAATGTGAAGTTGATGAGTAATCATAACAGTATATTCTAAATGTTATTAATTGTTAGTTGTACAATTTAGTTGGCCATATTTTCTTGCCTAAATTTTGACTTTTGGAATCGAGAACCAAAAAATTGGTTATTAAAAATTGGTGTGGATCAATTCCCATCATTTGGAGTCAGAATCGGAGTTGACTATTGAATTGTTGGAATCTTAACAGCCCTAGGTGTATAGGAAAACATTTTATGGCATGTACAGTACTGTGCAAAGGCCAGAGACCACCCTACATTTATTTAATTTCTGATCAAAATGGCCATGAAGTACAAGTGGTTTTTGGAAGATATTTCTGAGCAGATTGGATATAAGCAAAATAAGTAAAAATAAAAAGTGTTTCCAAAACTGGATTAAAAAAAAATCAAAACCAAAACTGTGACAGTCAGATAAACAGTAGTAAACAGGCCCACACCCTTCATTTTTCTAGTATTTGTGTTCACTTAATACGTATTCACTGTGTTCACTTGTGTTCACTTAATACGTATGTGTGGTTTTATGTGCCGATTCATTTTTACATAACCATTTTCCAACTTAAAGACATATATATGTAAATGTATTTTCTGATTGTCTGCTTTGTGCTGTCAGTCGAAAAGCAGTCAGAGCTGGAAAAACACTCCTTATAACTTCAGCGGGAATGGACACAGCTGAATTGCTGTAGAAATGTAAACGTATTGGTTTTCGTGACTTCACAGAAACATTGACTTAAAATCAGGGTGTTTTGTAGCCTAATTTCTGTATGTGAACTGTGTAGACTGACAGGTACGTTTTGAAACTTGCATCAAACTCTTGTATTTCAAAAAAGCGAGAAAACCTCCAAATGTCATCTGTCATATGAGCCCTTCAGAGCTTTCATCTTTGAGAGAGAGGAGAAAATCAAGCTCCACTCTTCAGATCTGAAAAAATCCACAGGTGTTTCTGTCCATCCTTCCACTGTGAGAAAACAACTCTGTGCTATGAGTCTGAAAAAGAATGTGTAGTTGTCAAGAAGCCTTCAATGAGAAAAGGAAATAGATAAAAAACTGAACTTTATAGGTGTGCAAAATATCTCTGCAGATTTCTTTCAAAAAAAAATCCCAAAAAGGTTGTAATAAAGGCAAATCCTAAACATTTTGTTATAATATTTAGTTCTTGAGGCTTCTGTGTAATTTTCTGTTATGTTGACATTGTAAAATAAATAGCTTGAATGGCTGTTTTGAAGGTCTCTGACTTTTGCGGAGTACTGTATTTCAGTTAAGTATTTTGTTTCCTATGATATTGCACTTTGTATTTGTTAGGATGGAAGTGCCACTTTATAGAGTGTTGTGTGTGATGCAATAATACATTTTCTCCATTGCTGTAAAAACCTAGAATTAAAGCAGCATGTAAGACACTACCTAAGGGGGCACAGAGTGCATTTTCTCTGAATAGTTTGCTTTCACATCACATGATGTGTGTTGTCTGCAAGCAAGCTCATGACCAGATCCACAGAAATAGGCCTTGTCATGATGCTTGAGTGTTTAAAAAAAAAAGATGCCCCTTTTCTGCCCACTCATTATCCCATATTCTACATCAAAGTATACTTTTAATGCCTTGGCATAGGCATAAATTATGTAAGAACGCTTTCTTCTGCTGCTTGTTTGTGTACAAGTTGTTCCAGAAATCACAGAATTATTTTATTAAATTAGTGCAAGAGTTAGACCCAAGCGCATCTTTACTCAGACTAAAGCTTTATTGAAAACAATTTTTTTTTTTCGGTCAGTCAGGCATACAATTGAAAATAAAGATTGAAAATTAATTTTACCTTACTACATACTGTTGTCTTGCAGATGACCATCGAGATCTGCGGATCTGGATGTAACCAATAGACTAACCGTGAGATGGAAAGTTAAGCAGCATGAAATGCTTGAAAAATATCCTGTGGTGACAGTCCAATAATGAAGGCCTGAATACAAGCTGGCATGCAGTATTGAAGAACTGCTCCTATGTGTCGGTGGGCTTCATCACATGTTAGATTGCCCATCCTGCCCATTCCTCACAGCAAGGGACAGCTTCTTTAGAATTCATTGTTTGTGATGCACAGATATTAGTTCATTACCCTGGTATCCTTTTCAATGTATAGTATTCAGAAACCGTATTGTTTTTAAAGGCACAAACTGCCTAAACTCTAAAAGATTTCATCAGCCTTCAAATGGAACAGTTATTGGTAATAAAAATATTAAAAAAAAATAAATTCTTGCTGGTTTAGTTGAATGCATAATACATGCCAGGCATCCATAGCACCGCACCTCAGAGTGCAACAAACTGCACCCTTTTCCACATGGCCACTGAGGGTAAAAGAGCAAAGACGCCTGAGAAAAGACAGAGCATCATATTGTATCGAAATCTATCCCACTTTATCTTGTATCATGCTCTATTGTTGCGTCTTGGCTAACATATTAGCTTATGGCTATAGTGTTAGTTTAGAAAATCATAAAGCACAGCTTTGGTTTTAAATATTGTACTCTTATAATGTTGAATGCTGTAGTAAACTGAAAATGAAAACATTAATGTTCAGTTCAAATTTTCAGCCACTTTGCTGTATCGAAAAATGTAGCATCCACTGTATCCTCTCAAACCAAGCAATGAATTTTGAATCATTACACCCTGAATGGGAGCAGTTTCGATTATTGGACAGTAAGGAACATAATGTACATAAAGTAATGAACATACTTAAAATTATGGTTAATTATGAAACGTAAATATTATTATTTCGGTCAGCCCTGTTAAAGTAATTCAGAATTGTACCAAAATAGTGCTGAAATTTGAGATGGCATAATGAATCTAACAAATCATAACTGAACTGAATCATTGTTAGGGATTTACACCCCTAGTTACATCTCACAGTCCACTCATTGGAGAGCGGTTGAGTTGTTGGACGTGGATAAGTAATTTATGTTGCTCTCAACCTCTTGGCCTTTGCTCTAAGGACAGGATGACACAGACCATTTGCTTGTCCCTCCATGAGAAGATTGATGAACTGAGAGGATCTCCAGTGCAGACAGTGTGCCTAATCTGTGCAGGACTGATGCTTTCTGTCTCATACTCAAGTAAATCAGATGGACTCTTGAGGGGCTGGCGGCTGGTGTCCGAGCCTGAGTTATGCCTTTGCAGCTTGTGGGGATGGAGAGACATCAATAATAGTCATCTTATGAATGCTGAGATGCCAGGCATTCTTGGCTTGGAACTTTTCATCTCCCCATCTAGATTCCCTCCTGATTGTTCTGCGCTGGCCTCTGTCCTTCCTCTCTGGGTCCAGGCCATAAGTTTTGTTCTGCCTAGGCACTGAATGCCTCTGCAAATCCTACTGAATGGTTCTTTAAACAGCCACTTCTGCCTTTCATTCACTAATGTTTCCTCATTACTCCTTGTAACTCCATAATCCTTGTAGTGGTAGCTGACGTCCTCAGTGTACTGTTTTCTCCATTCAGCATCTTTCGTCAGCTTCGGTTTCTGTTGCTGACTTGCTGGAGTACTAGGGTTAGTTTGCTTTTCATTGAAACAGATTGTAGGCTAAACATAGTAAGACCTTAGATTCACACCTAAAGTACAAAACCTGTTATCTACTCCTTTAAAGAAAAGAAAACTTCAGTGAGATTCAAACATTAGTTCTGTATAAGTCAGAAGGAAGCCAGAGGACAGTGTTGCGTTCTGAGGAATTCCTTTGAAGCTTCAGCAAAATCTATTTGCATGAAGAAAGCGAGTAGGACAGTAAGAAGACTTGGGCATAAGTTGCTGTCTTATAGCAGCTGATGGAGTGGTCTTTGGGGAGCGGATGTTGACTGTAGAGGAGCAAGGCAGATTACTTAGCCTTCCGTCAGAAGTGGAGACTTCTTTCCAATCATTATGTGCTGCTTAATAATTGATGTTTCCTGAAACACCAGTCTATGCTGATTCTAGACATATAAGGAGCCTTTTAGCTAACATGGCCCTCAGAGCTTCTTCCTGAATGACTCCATTGCTTCAGAGAATGTCCACATACCAGCACCCAGCATGGAACTGACCAACAGTGAGATGTTTGTGCGCCAAAGAGCTTGAAGAGATTTGGCTTGTTTTGAAGTCTTAGGGAGTCTTATGAAGGAGCACCTATTTAGTGTATATGTGTGCTTCATTAAAATTCTGAGATTCTTATTCTTTGTTTAACGTGCCTTTAAAATACTTATTTGGCTTCTTGAACTAGATGACACTATTCTCTTGATTATAACGTGGCAAAATGTCAGTTATGTTTAGTTTTAGAGGATATACAAATAGTGTTTTCATGGCTAATAATATGCTGCATATCCTTTGTTTAAACACGGGCAAAGATTCAACATGGAAAAACGTCACATCCTAGTGAAACAATTGAAAGAATTTTATTGCAAATGCAACTGAAAGGTTTCAAACAATTATAGTTGTACAAGCATTATAGTTATGCAAATGCCATTGACAAAAACTATAGGAACTATACTTAAACTGAGATGACAAAAAACCTGCATGTTTTAAAAAAGCAACTTATTAAGGTGTAAGTGACGTGTTTTCCAGCAGGTTCTGGTATAAGTCTGATCTATCAGGCATCAGCTGTACTGTGGTTGTGTTATAATAAACTAGTTTGTCCACTGGAGACCCATTTCTCAAAAGCACATGAATCCTTGTTTGAATCGCTACCTCATTTTTTTTAGTACTGCCCTTAGTGACTGATTAACTGCAAAAACCTGACCAGCTCAAGAAGGAGTGTTGATTCATGGTGATGTTGTTTCCCCTGTAACAAGTAACAAATTTGTTATTTCTCTACTTGTTACTGCCTTTCTATCCCTTTGTTGCTGTAGCACTGTGAATGTCCCCACTGTGGGACTAATAAAGGATTATCTTATCTTAAATAAAACCATTGTAGACTGCGGTCTCCTCTTTTAGTCATTCAGTCCTCTATACTCAGTGTGGTTCCATTCTATCTTTCATCAAAGCATTCCATTTATGAGAATATCAGGATGTTTCACTCCCAGAACTTGCTCGTTTTTTTTACACCCATAGATTCCAGCGCCTTTAAAAGCTCTAGCACACATCACTGTGCCACTGTAGAAGCGTGGTTCCTTTGGCACACTCAGAGCTTTAAGACGCACAGCACAGAATCATGCCAGTGTCTGCTCCACCAAAAAAGGAGTGAGTTGCTCTCTTGTGCTTCATCATGTTGGCTGCAGCAATTGCTGCCAGAGCTGCTGGCTATCTTCAGAGCCAAGACCCCCTCTCTGTCAGCGAGAGATCTCCATCACATATCTCATACTTCTTAGGGCAAATCATGGGACTCTTCTTTGACATCATAATCGGCGTAGTACAAATATTGGCCCACTGGTTTGTTCCCATACTCCACTTCTGCAGTTATTTTTGCTTTTGCTTTTTTTTTAAACGTGGGAAATGGAATGGAAGGGAAATGGAGGAGCATGGGACAAGCCATGGGGGGAAAGCCCACAGAGACCACTGTTAAGTGCACATGAGTGGCCGTCCATCAGTTATGGTCACTGCGTCCTTTTTTTCAGTGCTTTTTGTGTGCAAGCTGTACATGAGAAGCTGACCGCATTCCACATGAAGTCAAAAGTCATTTACAGCTAAACATACCCCATTCAAACAAAGCAAAGCATGTGACAGCTTGCATTCTTCGTTTAAATCACTTGTCCTGATTCTCAGGCATCTTCATCCACATTAGAAGAGCTTGAAATTAGTCTTTCTGGTCAGTGAAGCTGTCTTGGGTAAGGGGACTTGTTCTACAACCAAACAGGTAAAATGCCTGACAGAGTGAGTGATTCTCTGAGTTAAGAAAAAGATGAATTTTCATTTAGGGTATATCTGCCTCAACTTACCAGATTCCAGAAAAAAGTTCACAAGTGGCCATCTTAGATTTTTGAAACCATATAAGCCTGTAACGACAACTGACATCACTCTACATAAACATTTATAAACACTTATAGGAGTTGTCTGTCATTAGGCTGCTTTTGTCAACTCTCATGTCAGGTCACAATTTTTTTCTGACTTATGGTTGTTATGACACTTTTGGGTGAAATGACAACTCATTATAACAGCTGACTGTGTGGCTTGGTGCATATCAATGACAATGTGATTTCACCTGACATAGGTGTTATGTCAACCTGATATCAGAGTTAGCAAATGCAACATTTACGACCAGTTACGCCTATTGAAATAAGTGTTTATAAATGTAGGTAACTTGTCATACAGAGCTTATGTAGGTGTCATGTAGCTTTACGAACACTGCTCTACAGTACAGTGTTACTGTTTTTTTAATCCTTTCATTTTAAAGCAACTCATAAAACCCTTTATATCTTGGACAATAGATAGGAGGCAAGCCTAAATGGGCATCGTGACATTGCTTGCTGAAAGAACTAAGCAAATCTGAGACAGTCAGGTGGGTATCTGTGATTTCACATGGATTGACCCAAGCTATTGTATGTTTCACCCACTTTTCCATTCCAGAGTCACCCCTATATGATTGGCCTGCACGGGACTGTAGGTCACTGATGCTTGTCTTATCCTTTACAGATGCCTGTGTCAGTAGTTTCTCACTGTGTACTGATTGTTCTGCTGCATTTAGGTGGAAAGGAAAAGTAACCCAAACTCCAGCCTCAGCCTTCAAAGGAAATCTTAAGGTCACACCAGCGATGAAGTCTTAACAGCATTTATGTTCCTTACGTTCCTCTAACACTAATTAGAAAAAACATATGCTGTATATATGTTTAGTCTAATGACTTAAGTGGTTCAGCCTATGCTATGCCCTGTCTTATAATCAAAAGTGCCTTGCCTTGTAATGCTTTTGGCCTTGATGCGCTGAACTAGCTCCCCCAGCTGCACTTATTATGCCTTTCCTCAGCTGCTGGAATAATTCAGTTTCCTGTCTGGACTGGAGGCCCATCTACACTTAAAGCTCATTAAAAAAGGCCATCAAATGAGAGGGGCCAAAGCAAGCAAGTTCATCAGTTTAGGGCATCAGTTTATGACGTCAGACTTCAGAAAACGCTCGTGTATGGTGAGCCCTGCTCCTCAGAGTAGAACTACTTTCTATTTGCTTTGGCCTTTGAGGCCTGCCAGAGGATTGTTTAGCGGGCTCAAGCGTGTAGAGATGTGTAGACGTGTATTTGGTAATGGGGTCAGACTTTGAATTTGTGACAGTAACATGCCTTTGATGTTAATAATGGTCAAGGTTTGTGGCACTGCTGGAGTCATAATTAAAGAGTCCCTTTACAGTTACTTGTATGTAAACCTTTTCTAAAGATTTGCTTATTTTTTCACAGATCCTCTGTGTTATTTCATTAAAATAATCTCAACAAAAGAAATACTTCACTAAGTCTTAGCAAGAATGTCTCAGGGTTTATAACAGCTTGATGGAATGTAGGATTATAGTCAATCAGGAATGCATTTAATATGTTGGTTTAATCCTCTCTTTGTTCTAAAAGAGGAGTTCTATTTATAGTACTTAAGTAGATGTATTTCCATCACCCTTCTGTATGCAGCTATTTCATGCTAATGTCAACCACACCTGACACAGTGTTATTCTTAGACTCTTAATGTCAGACATGGAGGGCATGGCAGTCTTGTATTGATGGCACATCCAAATGAAATTCATTTGCCATAGGAAATGAACTGGTTTTATTGCCATACGAATTATGCTTGTATCCTTTTGGGACTGATGAAGCCATCTGGCGGATGGATTTGGATTTGGGACAGATTTGCTGATAAATTGCGCTGGAGTTAGTCATGTGAATAAAGTAGAATAAATTCAATCTAGTATTGTTTTTGAGACTTTTTCTGTGACATACCTCGTCTAAACTAAACATTGTCATAGGCTGGATGTTACAGTTACAATCTAATTTTAATCAAACTCCCCATTAGCTGATGAGGTTTACCATAGCAGCAGTAACAGGGTTGACTCTTGAGGTCATGTTTAAGACATGAAGCACAGAAATGTTTCTTCATGCTGTCTCAAAACACAAGTCATCTCCCTTAGCAGCAGCCATCTTACATACCGTTGGTCAGTAGAGGCAGATAAACAACAAAAGATATGTTTGATTATCTCAAAGGGGTCTGCTATTTTTCATTTTATTGTAAACAGAAGCAATCACAGGAAATGGTAGCTTATCAAGCAGAGCTGTGGCATTCTCCCATGGTCTGTTCATGGTAGACTATGCCCTACTAGTACACTGGCATTCTTTAATATAATAAAATTATATCCATCATGAGAGAAGTTTAATAATAAGTTTAACTCTAGACAGTTATTTATGTACCATCCATCTAATGCTAGAAAAGCATACTAACAATTCATTTTTCGTGCATTACCTAGAATGTGAAATATTTACTGCATTGTATGAAACAATCACAAACAGGTGCAGAATCCCACCTCTGAACACTCCACTAACTGTGGATGTTTGTCTGGATTCTGTAAGGGCATGCTGAGAACGCTGCCTTTTTTGTGTGGGTCGTTTTGAAAGCGTGTAATCCGCAGAGTGGTGGAGTCACATCCTCAGGTCAAGCTGTGGAGCCTGAGGCACATTGTGCATGTTAAGAGTTAAGAGTTGCATGTCTGGGCGGTGGGGGTGCCTCTTTATTCCTTTGGCTGGGACAGTTCCAGTGGCCAGACATAATGGTCTACAAAGGAATTTATGCCCGAGTTTGAAATATTTGTCTGAGCGCAACAGTACCCGACTATTCACGCCTGTTTTGTTGGGTTCGGACATCAACGCTCAAAAATCTGTGTAGCTAGGGTCAGGGTCAGATTTCACCTTTAATGGATTTCGGCCTGCATTTTCCCAGCTTCAGTTCTTCCCTCTGCTTTATTCTTCCTCCCTGCTTTTATTACCTCAGTTAGTATTCTGGCACGCTGTAGTGACTCCTGTTCTTGGCACCATCATCCATGAACAACTATGTAATTTTTAGGCACACTATTGGGGGTGTAAATCTCTGACCTCACTTTAATTTGATTCGCATACTTAAGGAGATTGCACCATGAATAGAGATGGCATGATAGCACTTGTTCTTTTTTTGAAGCTGAGTGAAACCTTGAGTACTGAATGATACTAATCCATTGCGTTTTCTTTAAAAAATAATACGCTTTAAAATGAGCTATTTTATATCTCACTTGAGGTCTGTTAAACTACTTAAATGCTCTTCTTCCCACAGGAAGAAACATAAAGTTACAACAGAGCAGACAATGTGAATTACAGGATTGGAACAGATTCATTGGCCCAATACTGACACCCAATATTGAATTGGTCCCTAATCTAATCCTGAAATTTCAGATGTTACCATCATGTTATTAGATTATTTAAGAGTTATTTTTGAAAGTACACTGAATACACAAGTGTGAATGAACCATTTACGCAAAAGTGGACTACAGATTATAATAATTTTTTTTAGGGATTTTTATGGATTGTTAAATGTCAAAAACTGATGCAGTTGAATTGCCCCTTTAGATTATTGTAACAAGATTCTGATTTCTTTATAGCTGAATTGGCTGATGGCAGATTTTTGGCAATTTTTTATTAGCCTTTTTGTTTTTGAAACACCAAAGCTCACAATGTGTGGGCTAAATGAACACATAAAACACACTAGCACATTTCCAGTGCTTTCTATAAAGCCGCACCACAACATTATTTGCTTTTTAATGGGCCAAACTGGCATTTTACATTCTTAAATGAAAAATCAGTTGCCTATTTAAATAACATGAATTAAAGAAAGTGCTACATAGAAAGTAAAAGGTGACTGGCATTTACCAATAGTTATACATGATTATGCTACAATCTCTCATGTTATTTAAGTCATAAAACTGCAACGTAGATTGACAAAAATCGAACTAATAAGTTGGCTAATTGACTATTTTGTGTTTGGAGCAGAAATATAATGATTCTGATTGTGCACCTCTAATTTTTACGACTTTAGCAATGAGGATTGTCATTTTTAAATGGGGCTCCAGTAGTTGTTGGTCAGATTCAGGCAAAATTGGGTGCTGTGGGACGGACAGGCAGAATGTTCTTGGGTTACATTTGAGTTTGGATCAAAATTCCTGGCCCAATTAAATTTCTAATTCAGAGTTCAAAGACTAGAATGAGCGCATAACAGTAGAGCACTCGTGTAAGTGGAGCTCAGTGAGTGTGTGTGATCATGCTGAAGGCCAGAGACATCAGAGGGTTTCGGCTCGGGTCAGAGGTCATACTGAGCACTGGCGTCTGTTCAGTTTATGTCCCAGCAGAACCCACAGGTGCCAACAGCATAGAAAATGAACATTTATGAGAAACAGGCTTTGTCATAGTAAGATCTAAGCGCTTAAGTGTGTGTGGGTGCGTTTGCACCTGTGTCCTCTCTTCAGCAGTTGTTGCCATGGCGTGTGGTCAGGCCTTTGGGAGGCAGGCTGGGCAGGAGGTGCCAGATGCCTTCCACCATCAGAGTCAAAACCTCCTACCTTTACAGTCAACAGCTTCATGGAACTGAAGAGAATCCTGAGCTGCGGGAGGTGTAATTGGCTCACTGTGTATGCTTTATTGGGAGGGGCGAATGTCTGTGAGCTGTGGTTGCCATATCTATCATCAAAGCTGTTTGAAGGTGTCTGCCCTTCAAACCTCTGCAGAGAGGTACTCTTTAGTGTGTTTTAAATTGTATAGCATAGCCACTGGTCCTCTTTTCAAGATATTGTATTATTTGATTAAATATATGTATTGGAAAATTGGAATCACTGTTTTCAATAACATAAAACTGATGATGTCTTGCAGATACATCAGTATGTACAAAAGATAATGATTCCAAACAGTGGTGTCAAAATGAACACATTAATAATGCATTAACCTGATACATTTTTTTTTTAGTTTGACCCTCTAGTTGACCCATAGTTCGAACTTGAAGCCCAGATAATTGGACACTGTGGCGAAGACTCTGCAATCTGTTATCCTCTCATTTAAATTCAGCTTTTAAATATTTCCATTGAAAAAGTACAAAAAAAGTTTTCAGCTACTACCATTCTGTGTATTTGTTTGTCACTAAACTATGTCGACTTTTAGTTTGTAATTATCATTTACAAACAAAATACACAGCTCATGCCAGCAGTATCCATAATGGGAGGATGCCTAAAAATTGTAGAAATTAATTGCTGTTGAAGAACATAGTTTTGTAGATGATTCTATATTAATTGCAAAAGCTATGTAACATTGAGAATGAACTTAAAATAAAATCATCCAGATTTTTTCTTATTTGAAAACTGGTGACCAGTGACTGGTGTCTTGCTGGGCTAATAATAAGTTATAGACATTACTATAAATACATAATTATAATGTATTATTTAATAACATTTGCTATTTTTGCCATGCTGTAATTTCATTTTGTTCCCAAAATACTTTAAATTGTGAATGAACCATGGATTTACATTTTGATATCTAGTTTTTAACATTTCAGTCTACACTATATTAGTTATTATCGAATAACTATTGTATATTAGTTATTACTGAATAATTAACTGTGAATACTGGAGGTAATTCCAAACTTTTGAATGGTAACTTAGTAATGCAACAACAAAATATACACTCAGAGTTAGCCAGTGCTCAGAATTGCCAGCATAAGTAATGATTCTGCTCTCGGCCTCTTAACTGTAATTGGAGCTCATTAAGATGTTCAGTCTGGCTGCTGCTCAGATGTTGGCAAAAATCAGTAGTTATTCCGTCCGTTACCATGACTTCAGCTGGAGCACCCTGTAACTTTTTCCATCTAAATCTTTTTTTCCTCTCTTTTTTCTTTTTACCAGTTTCTTTAAATAGAATTAATCAAATGTCATTGACTTTTGTACAACATTAAAGGCAGTTTTGGAAAGATTTGACTGATGACATAAACAGTGAACATTTAACAAGTAAGCTGTAAAAAACAGCTTCTATTCTGTGCATCATCATACTGGCTCTCTGGCAGCCACGCAGCCACGTGGGGTTCCATGAATGACTGCACTTTCTAACTCTGCAAGCCAGCACCACATTACCAGCTGTTGCCAATTAAGCTCCTTTGCCCTCTCTGCTTCAGCCAGTACAGAAGGAATAAGAGGTCTGCTCTCTTGCTTTCTGCACAAAGCACTATGCAGCCTTTCTCTCTGCAGAGCGAGTTTTGGGGTTAAACGTTCAGAAGGAAAAGGTCTGCAGCACTTGCGTCACTCTTGTGTTATGGCAGCTTTAAGTGGCGGAGGCATGAAAAGGGCCTTTATTCACACTTCAGTGTATTTTATATGCAAGGCCTTAGACACAGTTAAAAATATACTTTTGGACATTTTCAAATGTCTTTTTTTCCACTTTTATCCCCAATTTAGCCATCGCCAAAACAGCTGTAGGATGTCTCTTGTCGTATAGTGACTGTTAGTGCTTTTATAGTGAGTGCGCTGTCAGAGAGAATTGATTTGGCACAGAGAAGGCCTGTGTAATGCATGAATTAGTGTGCATTCAGAGCCTTTTGCTCAGGTGCGCTCTGTAGGAATGCTCAGTGCTGCCTTGTCAATATGTGTCTCCTCACTGGAGGTAGAGAAGGTCTGATAGCAACAACAAAGTGAGTCAGTCCTGAGCTATCGTCACTAATGCACAGGAAATGCTTTTGTTGGGAAAAACTAATCGAATTTCTGTAATGGGAATGCATCCTTCATGCTCACTTTCCCTCGTGCAGCACCAGCCAAAGCACGTGGAGGGGTGAAGAGCTGCATGTTCATTGCTGACTTTGTGGACTACAGCAGTAATATGACTACAATAAGAACTTCAGAGTGTCTCAATTAAGGATACGTGACATGGACAAAGAACTAGTTTTGTGATTATATTGCTACATATTGTGATTTATATACCTTGCAACATATTTACGTAAGTATGAGTGAATCATTAATTTAGCAACAGTGTTCCTCCAATATTCATATTAAACTGATCTGTGTTGTTTTAACCAAAACAATTTCCTTTTTTTGATTAAATGAATGCATTGATCTATCAAGACACCCACAGAAACACTTCTCTGGAACTGTTGGTCAAGATACTTAGAGCACCCAGTAGAGCACACTGTTATTATTTAGAGAGCACATTTGCACATTGCAGCTTTCTGCAGTGGCACTACTGCAAAATCAGGTGTCACAATACTGATTAACAAAAGAAAGATTGTACAGCCCTATTCTCACTAGTCCATTTAGACTAGGAAGGTGTGTTTTTGTCAAGGTAGAAGTTTCAAAACATTGGTTGCACTATATTAGCAAATATTACGTTATTAAAAATGAACCGTTACCCTTTCCCCCTGTTCTTGAATGGTCAGGACCCTCACAGGACCACCACAGAGCAGGTACTATTTGGTCTGTGGACCATTCTCAGCACTGCAGTGACACTGATCACTGCATGTTAGTGTGTGTTGCACTGGTTCGAGTGGATCAGAATCAGCAGTGCTGCTGGAGTTTTTAAACAGTGTCCACTCACTGTCCACTCTAATAGACACTCCTGCCTTGTTGGTCCACCTTGTAGGTGTAAAGTCAGAGACAATAGCTCGTCTGTTGTTGCACAGTTTGTACTGGTCATCCTCTTGTCCTTCATCAGTGGTCACAGGACGCTGTTGGGTGGATATTTTTGGTTGGTGGACTATTCTCAGTCCAGCAGTGACACTGAGGTGTTTACATACTCCAGCAGCACTGCTGTGTCTGATCCACTCAGACCAGCACAACACACACTAACACACCACCACCACGTCAGTGTTACTGCAGTGCTGAGAATGATCCACCACCCGAATAATAGTGGTCTTGTGGGGGCCCTGATCATTGAAGAACAGGGTAAAAGGTGGTAACGAAGTATGCAAAGAAACAGATGGACTACAGTCTGTAACTGTAGAACTACAAAGTGCACCTATATAGTAAGTGAAGCTGATAAAATGGACAGTGAGTGTAGACACAAGGTAGGTGTACCAAATATAGTGCTCAGTGAGTGTATATTTAACATAAAATTACACAGAAGCCTTTGCCCTAATTACACAGATGTTTGTGACTCTGCCTTTTGGTTGCATTTTCTGCTTCTTGCAATCTAAGTAATCCCAAACACATTCAGTGATGTTGATCTCCTCAGTAATATCAATATAAAAATGAACAGCATTGCACATTTTGACCAGAAATAAATCAATTAAGGGTGGTCTTTGACTTCTGCATGTACATGTAAAATATCAGATTTGCCCACAATTTCCATATCGGTGCATCCTCACTCTTCAGGATAAGTTTAATTTGTGTTCTTCTAGTACTGTAAAGAGATGT
Source organism: Colossoma macropomum (assembly GCF_904425465.1). NCBI lineage: Eukaryota > Metazoa > Chordata > Actinopteri > Characiformes > Serrasalmidae > Colossoma > Colossoma macropomum. Next base: position 12,220,821 of record NW_023494786.1, on the reverse strand, counting down.
AGTTAATTACAGTAATTATTACATTTTGTTCCATTTGGGAGGCCATCTGGACCAAAAAATACTGCCATAGTTTGATTTTTGAGAAAGTCTATATTCTGACTAAAGGAAATTGCACTTTGCACTTAGTAGCGAATAGACCCAGAGTTCATGACCACTGCATCAGACTGAATGTTGTGCTGAAGTCTAGTGTTTGAGGTTTGAATGAAGTGAAGTGATTGCATTAGTGGAGCAGGATTTGTTCTCATGATTTAGAGAGCTATAGGGTACTTTAGGGGAAAAAGCAGGAAATTTCCAGCTGCCGGAGGCGAACACTGGGTCACTATTCTAGATGTAAATTGAGTCTTTATTCTTCCAGAGGAGTGACACATTGGAATGCTGCACACTGATACAGACATGGGTGGGCTCACTGGATTCCACTCATAGCACCCCCCCCTTCTCTGCCACTTATCACTTTTTACAGTGTTCCCACCATATCAGGCATTTGTTATGGGTATGTTGTCTGGTCTGCTGCTAAAACAATGTGCACATGCTTTGGATACGCTAACTGAGCCATTTATCTAAGGACATTTGTCATTTCTGCTTTGATTAGGCAACATAATCCTTTTTTTGCTTCAGTGCAAGTACTGGAATACTTAATCTGAGATGCAGTTAATGAAGCTGTTTATGACTTCTTATATTGACAGTGCATGTGTGTTTGTGTGTGTTTGCATAGGATGGGCCAGTCTGGAGGTCAACATGGAGGACAGGGTGGAGGTCTTTATGGACGAGGAGGCAAACATCCGCTGCATGTACAGCTCGGCTGCACCTGCCAGTTCATTGACGATACAATGGTTTGTGGTGAGTCAGAAAGTTCTCCCAGAGACATCATCACTTGAGGAGAGACTTCACTGGTAGAAATATGATTGGGTTAGCTTAAACCACACATCATGAATATACCTGTGCTAGTAACAGAATCCCCTTATTTGGATTACTGTGAGGGGAAATAACTGTGGGTAAACTGTTAAACCAGGTGTTAGCGCCCTGTCTCAAAAGTACTTTTATTAAAGTGTTGCATTTCTTTATTTATTGTTTTTTTTTTCCTCATCTTTGATACTATATCGTATCAGCGCTGATACTGGCACAAAAAGCAGGGGATACAATGGGGATGCGAAGGGGATACAATACCTATGACCAATACCATGAAGCAGGTGAGCTTCTGAATGTTCACACATGCCAATGGACTAAACTTAACAACACATCAGCAGAGTGGGTTGATAAGCAGCAGTAAAAATGCTCATGGCAAAATCTGTACTGCCAATATTTCATAAGAATGCAAATAAGCCAGTTAACAGCATACAAACAGTAAGTACAAAACTCGCTAAACACCCTTACCTGAATGGCTGAGCTATGGTCCTTTCAGTAATCACTCATCTTCCGCTTTGTAGTCAGTTACAGTGGTGTGATGACAGCATTTAGGTGGTTAGTACTTTTGGTTTAGTAGTGAAAGTCGCTGCTATTGACAGCATGAATGACTTATATTTGCTAAACTCCAGCAGTGTCTGATGCTTGGAAATGTAAGTGCGATTAAATGGGATACAAATATGACACAAACGACATTCAGATGTGGAGAAGCTGCTGCATTTTTACATAGACACAACATAGGTTTGACTATTTTTTGTGCAATAAAAATATTTTACATGTGCTTCACTTGTTAAAAAATGGCTCTCTATTTTTACTATTTATATAGTAAATAAACAAAAGTAGTTTGCTTAAGTATCTTAAGTGTCTAACATATAGAACAGGTTTCCTGATGTACATGATCTAAAATATAGATCAGAGTATGCTATGAGACACAGAACAAAGCTTTTTTACCAAAATAAAAATTGGAATTGTATAAATGTCAGCACTTATAAGCTAGTTTGGTTGGATAGAGTTATTATCAGTATTAGTACTCTGTATCGGCCAATAGTAAAGTATCAGGTATCAGTATCACTGTTGAAGGGAAAAAGTGGTATCAGTGCATCCCTAACTGCTACTAATAATAGCAACATTTTTCTTCTGGTAATTTTGAGATGGTTCCTAACTCTGACACAGGAACAAACAGTTGCCTCAGTTATTCCGTACCGGGCACAGGCCTAATCACTGAGAGTGTATTGTGGGAAATCTCGCTCGGCAAAAGACACCAGCCTTATTGGTAAAAATCTAACCAGTAAAAAGCCCCTCGCTGTGGAGGTATGTGCATTTGTAGTAGCTGGATCGACCTGACAAATGTTTTTTAAAGTTAAATGTTTTTTAAGTCAAAGATCTTAAATTACTTGTTACTTTTATCATATATCAACAGTGATTACAAATATATCTTTGAAATTCTGGCTTCAGTTTCCAGTTTACAGGTCTCTCTCCATTTTTGCATATTTCTGCAACTAAAGGCAGTTTTAGGTCCTGACAGCGGATTTTTAGATTAACATTTGATTGACATTTTTAGTATAAAGAATAGAAACTATTTTATTAATGTCACAACAAATGTTAACAACTGTTGCTAAATGTAAAGAGCTAATGTAATTAATGAAGCAAATACCAGTTTTATGTACCACATCTGTCATCTTCAGCCTTAAGTCAAATGCATAAAGAGAAGTTGGTGAAACACAATTTCATCTTTTCAGTTGAAGCTGCATTGTATAAATGGTAAATCAAAATATATTTAAATAAATGCTATTGTTGATCAATGATTTATATATTTTCATTAAATGTTTCTTAAAATACTTTGATAGGAAGTTAGAGCACAAACTGTTTATTAATCTTGTTAAGAAGCTAATATAATCTAATATAACAAGCTATACTATTCTCCATTTATACTAAAAAACAGACCTTGCCAGTAAAAACCTCATGTCGCGTTAAGACAGTTTTAATTCAGCTTTTTTTTAAAATTATTCTTTAAATATATTTAATTCCAGTCAAAATAGCCATTAAGTACAATTTAGTTCTTTATTTTTTTTATAAGATATTTCTGAGGAGTTTTCCAAATTGGAATTCAGAAATAATCAAAAGATATAGAGAAAATGGAACTCCTGACAACTGTACAAAACCTGGTAGACCACCTAAACTGTCACAATCAGATAAACAGTGCTTAAAGCTTTCATCTTTGAGAGAGAGAAGAAAATTAAGCTCCACTCTTGCTTCTGATCTGAAAAAACCCTTCCACTGTGAGAGGACTAGTCAACACTATGAGTCTGAAAGGATGTGTAGCTGTCAAGAAGCTGTTACTGAGAAAAGGAAACACAAATAGACAAAATAGAAGAAAATTTACAAATTAAACAATGAAGCTGCTGGTGTTCTCAGAACAATGGACTGACCACCCCGGAGGCAAGACCTCAACATCACTCAATGTGTTCGGGATTATTTGGATTGTGAGAAGCAGAAAGACTGAACTTTGGAGGTGTGGAAAAATTTCCCTGCAGATTTCTTTTGAAAAACTGAGAGCAGGTCTCCTGAAAGGAATGGAAGCTGTAATAAAGTCAAAGAGTGGAGACTTTAGATACTCACTGAAAACAGTTATGTTTAGTTTTTGAGGCTTTAGTGTACTTTTCTGTTAAACATTTTCGAAAAACAGAAAACATATTTAATTTAATTATTTTTTAATATCCTTGTTTTGACTGGAAAAAAAATAGTACTTTGCACAGTATGCTAAATACTATAGATATATTTTGTACATTTTGTAAGGCTCTTTTGCAGTCCTGTTTTTGTATTTATTGTATTATTTGTTTACCATTTTATTCTGTATTGTCCATTTCTGTTTACACCAGTTCCACTGATTCAAATTCCTAGTGTATACAAGTGTACCTGACCATTAAAGTGATGCCGATTATCATATTTCTTTTTACTCCCTTTAGAGGGCACCAGGGGTCAGCAACAAGGAGCAAATCTACTACAAAGATGGCAATTCGGAGTTTGAGGTGCAGGGCACTAAGTTCACTGGCCGGATTAGTGTTTCTAACTCTCTGGAGACCACACAGAAGAACAGCATTCTGACCATCAGTAATACACGGCTCAGCGATGAGCTGGAGTTCTTCTGCCGAGTGAGCGTGGATGCCAGCGAGGAAGGACGCACTCAACTCCTTGTGTTCAGTAAGATAAAGCTTGGCTTTACAACTGTCCTTCTCTCTAGACCAGGCGTCATCAGTTCTGTTCCCTTGAGGCCTTTTCAGTTTGGTCATTTTACTGTTCTAACACACCAATTAAACGTGGCAACTGTTGAGATGATTCAGGTGGGTTTGAGCAAGGAAAGCCCCAAACTGTGCCGGACCCTGCAGAACCAGAACTGACTCTTATAGATCTAGACTAACGACACTTACACGGGGCTCGTGACCAGTATTGATGTTATATGTGATATATGTTGAAATCATGCTTTTTCTGTGTACACAAGCTCTTTGAATTAAAGCTGAAAAATGGAAATGACTGGCTCTAATCCTAACCCTAACCTTAACCTGAACCCAAAATCTAATCCCAACCCTCACCCTGGTCCTGGTCCTAGCCCTAGCCCTAGTCCAAATCCTAACCCTAACCCTTCCATTGTTTAGTTTGTTAACAATTTGAACAGCTGTAGATAATCTATAGGGGACTATAGTGGACTATCCAAATAAAGTGAGACAGAATCAAGAATTATTTAGTGGTATTTGGAAATGAGAGGACTTTTGAAAAAGAACATTTTAGGTCCAGATTCCAGCATGAAAATTGACTTAAGTCAGTTTTTTTATTTGGTAAGATATTTGCAGTTCTGTTGGCTAAGAGTTCATAACAGGATATTCCTGTGTATTTTATTGGCGCCTGCCTTTGGTCTCAGTAGGCATAAACAAATATGGGAGATTCAACAGTATTCCATAAGGGATTTGGATAGTTAGGAAGGACATGATCATAATCACATAACAAGCATGGAATGGTCTTCCTCACGAAGTTCTCAGTGCCCAGGGATTGTGGGCATTTAATATGAATTACAGACAGACAACCATAATGGTCTTCTTTGCAGTGTGCTCTCATTATTGGAGGTGCGGAGATCAGGAGCATAGCTAGAATTTTTAGAATGGGGTGGCCAGGTGAGACCACTACAAAAGTACCAGGACAAAAATCACTTAAATACTGAGTAACAAGAATCGCAGTGAAGCTGCATCCAGCATCCAGGAACTATTGGCACAGGAAAGTCTGTTATGTTCTTTTGGCCTAAAATACTTTTATAAACCTGCTCACAAATATACTTGAGTAGAAAAAAACGTATTGTCGTTTGGAAATACTCAAAGTACAAATCCATCAAAATCTATAAATAAATATAACTACGCACCTCTGCTTAAAATATATAATGAACATTCTGTATAAGCACTTGGAAATATTTCTTGTTAACATGGTGTTTGGAAAACCATGCGGCTTTGTGTTAATCTTTTACCTTTAAAGGGGAATTCCATAGAATTTTCAAAGTTTCTGCATAATTCTACATGATACATAGAGGTCACTGAAGGGCCTATATCATTCAAACGTGATTTTTCCATGCTCTTTTTTTAAATAGAAGAGTTTAAAGTAGTGTGGAAATATTGCTAAAGTTTAAAATGTACCGTTCACTCTACAGGCCATACAGTCCGTTTATGGAAACCAAGCCGCAAAAACATTCCATTTTGAATTCAGTGTTTTTGTGACATCACGAAAACCAAAACATTTATTCTACAGCAGTTTAGCTCTGCCCAGTCACACTGAAATTATTGAAATTATTATAAAACATTTAGGATTTACCTCTATTTTACTTTTATCAACAATACGCATTACACTCATGCTATATATAAAACTCAGAACACATGTACAGGCTTGCTAATCATTTTGGATAGTAAATAAAATAACTGAATATGTGCTGCTTCTGGTTCCTATCACCACCGTTGCAAAGAAATCCAAGTCAGTGAATCTCTCTACAGTTCAGCATTTCACCTCATACCTCTCTGAGTGACTTTCTTTATCTCAAAGATTGAATTATGTAGAAAATTTAAAAAATCTGTAAATTCCCCTTTAATTCAGAGAGCTTGAGTATATTGTTGCTGTTCTAAACAAAACCCTGTTATCTCCAACATGGTAACTTGGCAGGAGAAGGAAACACTTTCTCATCTTTTTAAGTGAAAAAACATTTTTATTTCAAGTCCTAGTTGTCCATCAATCATGAAATATGCACGAACAATGCATGGACAAAACAAAAGTGGAGAAAGAAGGATTTGTTCCGACAGTGACGACATACAGAAAACATGATTTTACTTTATTTAAAATGAATTGCCTCAGACAATAGAGATAAACATGGTTACAGAAAGTGCAACTAATTTGCAGCCCCTGTAAGATGTTTAAAAGGAAATAACACAATCAGCAATTACAATTAAAAAATTACCATTTGGCTAAATGTGGCACATTCACATTATGAGAAAATGTTGTTGATGTTATATTGTCCTTGTTAAATAAACAAAAAAAAAAGTAAGAAAAAGTAAAAGATGCAACATAAGATGTTTAAAACCTGCATATTTATTTGTAAGTATGTATACATGCAAGTATTTGGTCACCTGTATGGGCACGCAAATACAAATGTGAATATCAAAGGCTGTGCACTGACATTTTCAGTTGCCACTCACTTGTTGTAAACCTGTTGTTGCTCTGCTTTGTGATGAACTGGCAAAGTGTTACTGGGGCAAGGCAATTACTACACTTAAAAAAGAATGAAAAATGTATAAAATTGTCAAAGCTCCATCAATTTAACATTTTTTGATGGCACAGAAATGCTGTCTCATTGGTTTCTGTCCATCTTTTTCAATGCCTGTTTATATAATGTCATTACAGTTTTAGATACTGATTAAGAAAACTGGCCCCAGACAGTCACACAATATGACGTGATTGAAATCATGGCATATGCATACAGTTGTGCTGCCTTGACCAGAATGCAAGTTCTTATTTATCTAAATCAGTTTGATTTAGTTTTGATAGTCTTAGATAATTTCTTTATATGCTTTTTATTTTAATTTTGGATCTAGTCACTGTTCCAGTGCTTATATGCCTCCATCCTAACACATTATCTCCTTCTTTTTTTTGCCCTGCAGATGTCCCAACTCATCCCACCATTAACGTAGTACCTTATGTCTCTGCAGGAACACAGCAGCTGGAAAAGGTAGTGTACTAGAACTCTTTGCTGTTTGCTGTAATTAAATGAATAATATCATGACCATAACAGAAATAGGCTCCGTGTGGCTATGTGACAGAACATGGATAAAAATTCCATTTTGGTCCAGCTTGAGGGAAGTTCTGCTTATACACTGACCTGACTAGAGAATATAAAGCTTACATGCTTACACGTGCAGTGTATACAATGCAAGAACCCTACATTACAGCAGCCCAAAATATGCAACAACTGCACACTGCGCACTGCACACTCAGAATTTTTACATGCAAACTGTAACCTAGCATAACAGTGGCCAAAACAGTATAATAGTACAGCTGTTGGGAGAGTGGACTCGTTTTAATCAGCAACACAACTGACAACGTATGTTAAGACCTTGCTCAATTCTTTTATACATCATGAATGAAAATACAGATTTCTGTTGATTGATAAGTGTTATGTGGTGTGTGTGTGTGTACATATATATATATATATATATATATATATATATATATATATATATATGTGTGTATATATATATATATGTACACCGATCAGGCATAACATTTTATCAGCCCACTTACTATGTAGGTGCACTTTGTAGCTCTACAATTACAGACTGAATTTTAAACACCTCTGTGTCACTGCTGGACTGAGTAGCATCCTGTGGGCATAGACATATATATATATATATATAATGCTGTTGTCAGAAGAAAATCTCTTATCTCCATTTTTGACATTTTTCAGTTCTTGACATAATTTGAAAATACCTGTTGTCCTTCACGTTGTATGTAAAGTTTTCATGATAAGTGGAGTTAAAGAAACAACCCAAAATGACTTGGAAAAAAGTCTGGTTCCATTGACTTACATTAAAAGTAAGGTAGGTTTTGTCCTTCTCCTGTAAAGTTACCATTTTGGAGATACAAGGTTTTCTATGTTAAGGTGGCCAGTTTCCCAGTATTTCAGATGTAGTGTAAGACTAGGCTTCCAGTGTCTGGGAAGTTGGTTTTAAATGTTTAAAGCAAGAGCAAACCCTGCTCCCAAGCTACAACAAACAACATATTGCATTTCAGATTGCATCTTGCGAGGTCAGAAATGCGTACCCTGCTCCTAACATCACATGGTACAAAGACAGGACCCCCTTGCAGCACTCAGACAGTAGTAAGTATGCAGGAGCACACATCAAGCCATAATTGTGCTTTTATCATTCAAAAACTGGTGATGAACCTTATCTTTCTATCCCAGAGGTGAAGGTGAAGACCACCAGGACAGTCAATCCCAGCGGGCTGTTTACAGTGAAGAGTGATTTGCAGCTTGAAGTAGAGAAACAGGACAAGGATGCAAAGTTCTACTGCGAGGTCAACTACTTTACCCCTGGAACACAGGAGATGATGGAGTCTGACCACATCAACATCACAGTCTATTGTGAGTTGTCCTAAACCTCTTAAACTGTCAGACATATTACACCCTCTGCAAGCGCATGCACAGACCCCAGGGGGTACTTGAGCCCCTGCCCTTTTGCCCTCACACTGTAGTCTGCAGACTGTGCCCTCTTGGTCGGCATGTAGTAACTGTGTTTTATATGTTATTATTGACGATCCAAGCCAGTGGGGCAGCCCAGGTTCCACCAGTGGGGAACCCTCAGGGCTTTCTAGCAGTTCAGAGGAGGTTTAATGACATGTCTGTAATTATTTGTTTAATATCATCACGGTTGTTGTATTTAAAGTCAGTATGTAATATGTCAATATGTAATTAGCTGCACGTCTAGTATCCTCCTACTTTTCATGAGATCCTCTCAAGTAATGTTTCATACATAACATGCACGCTTTTTCGGACAGAATGTGTCTTAATTGCATATGAAACCTGCTTCTAACACTTAGTTCACTGTATTACAGCTGAGATCCTATTATTTATTATTATAATTAGTGTGCTGTGTGCATTAGATATGAATTATTTTGACTTTCATGAACTTTAACACAGCACTTATTTTTCCACATATCTCAGATTTTAATTGGCCAATTGCTGGGCTGTGATTTTATTTATTGTTTATGGTTTGGCATTAAATATAATTTTTTCACATGTAGAGTTTAAGTGACACACTTTGAACTGTGATTATATTGAATGCTGTGTCATTTGCAGCAAATCTGAATAAATCTGTAGCAAATTGTAAATTCTCTGTCACCCAGATAAGGCCAGTTTATTAGACAGTTTATTGAGAGCACAGCCATCATTGGTCTCACTGGTGTACATATTGCAGCTTTGAGGACCAATCAGAAAACCATAACCATGCCTGTTTCTTGAATTTGTTTGGTTTTTTATTACCCTTAGATCCAACAACAGAAGCTACAATGAAACAGGAGTCCCCTAAAGGTCTCATCAAGGAAGGCGATAGAGTGGAGATCAGATGCCAGGGAAATGGAAACCCTGAGCCATTCATAACTTTCTCATATAATGATGTAAGGAGTCTGTTGTCATCATTAATTTTTAAAGTGGTAATATTGCAGTTGATAATTAATGAATGTTTACATGCAAAGCACCTCATGGTCCTGGCTTGTAACTCACTCACTCAAATACTCACTCATGTTTAACAAGTTTGTCCGCAATGGGGAATGACGGGGAGAATTTCGGGTGGGCCACGGAGAGAGTAAGAAAAAGAGAAATACGTGATAGTTTCTAACATGCATTGTATAAAATGAATGAAGACTGCCCAGGACAAACAGCGTTTGCCGGGTGAATACTGGAGTGCACATATCTAAACATGTTAGTGGTCCACTGCTGCAGCCCCCAGAAGAAAGCACAACTGGGAAAGTTAATCCATGAGAAATAGCTAGAGATAGGGAGAAAGCCTCTAAAAAGCCTATGGCTAACACGCCAGGGGGTTGCATGAAAAAAAAAAAAAAAAACAAACCCAAAATGTGAAGATATGAAGAAATGAAAGTACAGGATTTGTCTACATATCAGAGTAAAGAACCACAGGGTCAAACTGCAGGAGGGTAAGTTAGCCAGTTCATTTAGTCTGCTTGTACACTAAGGCTGCAGAACACTAGCTTAATGTTAAAGTACTGTCACACACTGGATAATTAATTAGCTAACTAGCAGTCACTCCAGTTCTCAGCCAAGCTACAGCATATGTTCACATTTATATATTTTAAAGAGATAAATTGTGTTTATTGTGTTTGAAAATATACGCCCACTTACTCGAAATATGATAGCAGGCTTCAAATCGTGTCAGAAATACTGTATTTACGAGATGAGCGCACATCAACGCCACCACAACCTCGTAATTACTAGTGGGAATCTTGGATATTTCAGTGGGCCTTGAGTTTCTGAGGCCTGTCAGCAAAAAAGCAGCGATAGCTGCTGATAAACTGGTTGTATTTCAGTTATTCAGTAGTATGTGTGAGCACTGCAGGCTAAAATCTTCCACACATGAAAATACAAATATAAGTATGTTATGTGATGCTTCTAACTGGATAAAAACATTACTCATCTCATAAGCATCCTCTGCTCTCCACTTTGTTGCAGTAAGGCAAAATAAACTGACTCTCTTTAATGACAGAAAAGACATTATATCTGTTGCATCTTTGTTTCCAACCAAAACCACTTGAACACAAATCAAGTCATACTTACGACCTCCAAATTCGTTAAGTAGGAATTTCCGAGGACTTGAAGGTAGCAGTAGTCCCAGGTGGGCGTGGAGGTCACTGAAGGAGTAGTGGGCTGGTCTAGACAAAAGTCCAGGGCTGGATTTATTTCCTAGTCCAGCCCTGCTTGATAAGTTATATGAAAGCGTTTAACAAAACGCTTAGTCTTTAACTCAATATTAAAACTTCTCCACATGTGCATACTCAAGGGTGCATTGATGTAACGGTGATGTAGCTGCAGTGTGTGTTTTAGATGTGCACAGCTCCTCTAGTCATATGAAAACCACAGCTACCAAAAAAGTGTCAGTCTTCTCTTTAACAGTTCAATAGTAAAATGTTAAAAACATACTTTTTATTGTTGGACTAATACGTTTATATTTTTCGAACTTTAATAAATGTTCTTTTTAACATAGTAAGCACTTTTTTAAAAAATGCAATGTATATCGTCTGACATCACAAGCATGAATGTTGTTTGGGAAAAATTTCACCTTCTCACATTATTCTACCCCATCCTACATAAGTCAGCTGTGCTGTATATGTAATGTTCACTGGCACTTCATATCAGTGACACTTTGTTGTTGTATCCTTGTTTTTTTTCAATACTGGAGGATTTGCTGTCAGACAATAATCTTCTGGTTCTGAATAATGTGACTCGAAGAAACAGTGGCACATACTTGTGCAGTGCGCTGGACCAGTCATTTGAGGAGAGCTCTGCAAACCTGAGCATCACTGTACACTGTGAGTAAGAGTAGTGGCCCTAGCTACTGCAGCAGAAACACTGCTTAGATTTTGCAGTGCATTGTTTTCACAGTGTCCTATGTTGTTTTTGCAGATCTGGATTCTGTTGTGATCACTCCAGAGAAACCAGTTCATTTGGAGGAAGGGAAGGATCTGTCTCTGACCTGTAATGCCGTCTCATCTCTGTCCACCCGTGCAGTGTGGTACAAGGTAAAAAAAAAAGAAAATGTGACTTGGTGGTGATAAAAATCCATTTTGGAGTGTGCAGTAAAATACAATGTATGCAGTAAAATGAAATAAAATGCAAGCAAATTTTACTTACCTTTACTTGTGACTGGATGTACATTTTTCATCCATGAATTATAAAACTACAAGTTATGCTATTAAACAAGCTGGTTTGCTAATTTGGTAAATTTGAGCACCTCCATACCTTCACTCTCACAGTAATGAGTTTGAATGATGACAGAAGAGTTTAACTGGCTGGAATGTATGTTATTTAACAAGATTCACTTGAAGTAAGTAAACACAGCCAGGAGTAGGCAGTTTTAGCGTAACTGTCAAGTCAGTATATGTATGTGACAATTTAGGTGCCCCTGTCAAAAACTATGTTTTGTTGAATTCCTGAGAGAAAATAAGTTAATACATCCTCTACAAAGAACACACTTCTGCACATTTTAGTGGACAGTTGCTGTCTATTTACAGAATTTAACATTGCACACTTTATGATTTATGTTTTATTTTATGACAGTTTCAACTCAGCAAATAAGTTTTAAAAGCACTAAAATTTAACAAAATCTTAATTTGATGAAGGAAATAAAAAACATAAAACCAATAATCTTTTTAGTAAAATGATGTTTTACTGCTGTATCCTAACGCTTTAAGTATATTTTACACTCATCAGAGAGTAAGAGCAGGTTTCAACTAAATAGTGATTTGACATTTTTCTAAATATTTTCTTGAATTTCTGATATATTATGTCAAACTTATGGCTTATTTTCTCAAATTAAGTACTTTGAAATACCCATAATAATACTTTCTTGATGTAATATATTTTTTCCACTTTGAACATTTAAGATTCATTATTTCAGCCTAAAGAGTCACAACGTGAAGTTGCTCTTGTGTTTGTTTTCCTGGAAGTTATTAATAGATAAGCTGCTAAATTGCCCACCCCCACCCCGTGTTGATAGACTGGGTAATTAGCACCTCTTTTGGCAAATCGGCCCCTACGTGTCAGAGAGACACTGTGCACTCTCCTGCAGTCTATGTATAAATTATCTGTGGTTTGTGGTCTGTGCTGTATATGAAATATATGTAAACAGTACAGCAGGCAGTTATTCCTCTTCTGTGTCTCTGTGTGCAGGACAGCGCTTATCTCACAGAGGGACATGTGCTGAATTTACAGAACGCCTCCTATGACATGGCTGGGATGTATGTCTGTGTGATAGAGGCACCCGACCTGCCTGAACTACGGAGAAACAACTCTGTGCTTGTCACTGTGATCGGTAAATGGCTGGAGAAGTGTGTGTGTGTCTGTGGGGGGGGTGTGCGGTGGGTGTGCGGAGGTGGGAAAGGTTTAAAAGGCCCATAAAGCGACCCTAATGGAAAACTGAGATGTCCTTACTCTTTTAAAAGTAAAAGCTGTAATTTAGCCCCTCCCATTCATATTTTAGCGTTTCAGACTGATCTGCCTGTTGAATCAAGCATAATGCAGGGTGGTCAGTCAGAACAGTATATCAATCTTAAAGGCACAGTAACAAAAACAGCCATTTAAATTCTAACACAAACATCATAAGTGGACTTCAGCACTGTTAAAAAAAGTTAGCGTTTCAAATTTTGTGTTTATTGAACTTCAAAAAGAGTTAGCCCAACCTAAGATGAAGATTGTTTCGTTTTGTTAACTTACTATTAGAAGTTCATTTAAGGCAGCCCAGTAACTAACCAGGTTTTAAGTTAAAAAAGCATTTTTGTTTACAGTGAGAGGAAAAGTAAAATGCAAGAAAATGGTCAGATGTGGACCCTTTTAGACCGCACTAAATGCTAAAAGCTTTATCTCTCGTCTCCAGGTAAGCCTGTTATTATAGCAGGAGTGGAAGTAATTCCATTGGACAGCGAAAAGTTGGTTAATCTGAGCTGCACCGCAACAGGACACCCAGCACCCACCATCATCTGGGCACTCTCTGACGAACAAGTACTGTACACACAAAGCATTCAGCCTAGTTACCAACAGGGGCCCACCCTGAAGCTCACTTCTCTAAAACTCAAAGTTTGATATCTTATTATTTCAGTAAATAATTACAGTTCACAAACCAGTTCCCTCAGCTGTGTAATTGATATGCAGAAGAATTTAATTTCCAATATAGATGGGTGAAATGAAAGGAAAAATCTGAATAAATGAGTGGAGAAACGAGCGCAGTTGTTTCCAGACAGGTATACTGCAAGATACAGAACATCGTACTATGCTCTGTGGCATGTATAAAAATGCTGAGCATGCCCAGTTGAACTTGATTTTGTATCAAGATGGCCAGAGGAAAAGTGACTTTAACAGATGGTTCATAATAGGAGCACAGACAGCCGAAGCTTTAGTCACAAAGACTGCTCAACTTGCTACAAGAGAATGACAGGCCTGAATGACTTACCCCTACAGTGAGGGAGTCTGGCGGCTCTGTTATGATGTTGAGGACATTTTGCTGTCGTGGTTTGGGTCTACTTTTCCCCTTAACAACATTGACTGTAGTTTGTATACAAATTCTGTCCTGTTATTTGCTGTATAAGGCTGGGAACAACACAATGGCACTGTGGAGCCTGACTATTGTTTAATAAGCAATATTTGTATCAGTTTTTCATTTTTTAACTTCCATATAAATCATCCCATATAAATAAAAATAATGGGTTAGTAAGGTGTGGAAATGAAATAAGTCATGATCATGACTTAGTAAGGCATAGGAACGACTAAGTAAGGCATAGGAACGACATCATGCCTTACTTAGTCGTGGCCACGACTTAGTTATCTTGTTCCCACACCTTACTAAGTCGTGGCCACGCATTATTTTTATTTATACAGGATCACAAGCGGGGCTCCGTATTTTTGCCCCAATCATTAATTGTCAAAAACTCATGTTCTAACTGCAGGGATTTGAAAATGAACTCTGCTTTTCCTTCTGCGTGCCTCTTAGGCTCGTGTGAGTAAGTGGATCACTAAGAAAGAAGACGAGGTTCTCAGTTTTATTAGCATCAGCACAACATCTGACATCACAGCATCCTGCGAAGCCGCCAACAAGATGGGCACAGTCAAAGCATCTCGTGACATTGAAGCCAGTGAGTTTCTGTTCTCATATTTCTCATGTTCTCTTTCTGTATGAAATACAGACCTTTCAGTATACACAAACATATATGAGGTAATGCCAACCAGTTTTACACTTTGAATAGGTAATGTTTAGTTATTTAAAGTACCATGATTATATATATATATATATATATTTATATATATATATATATATATATATATATATAATAATATGTATATTCTTTTTTCTTCCATATTATACATTTTGTTGGAGACTGAGTTGATTCTTTATTTTTTCAGCTGAACTGAAAACACCAACAACTTCAATAACAAGCACTACTTCCACCAGTACAAAGGGTAAGTATCTCAATGTTTCTTAGTATTGCAGCACAGTATGTTGTTATGTGATGATTTGATTTGCAAATTTGCATGATGATTATTTACTCTAGTTCTGATCCAGAATGTCAGTCTCTGGAACCCTGGGCTTATTATATAGTAACTACCACGAATTATTCATTAATTTACTTACATTAACTTACTTTAATCGAACTGTGGGCTCATGTACAAATCTTTAGGGGTTAACGAGTTAAAGAATAAGAGATATAAACAATATGCACAATATTTCCAGCAGTTTATATTATAAATTGACACTTGATACAGCAGCCTTTGTGTGCATTTGATGTTTACTGGTGCTTTTTGAGTCAGCCGGTGCATTCAGAGCGTATGTTTGCACACAGATGGGTTTTAGTGTAACAGAAGAAGGCAGCTGATGGCCAGAGAGCTTTCACGCAGTCTCCTGACTCCCATTAGCTCACAGTGCAGCTTGATCTCCGCCCGGCAGAGCTCATGCTCTCTGCCCTGCGGGAGAATGGAGAACTGCAGCTGTGCATGAGTGAAAATAAGATTAACCAGCCACTGGCTCTGCAGGGCTGTCTGCCACTCAGAGCCTTCCGGTTTAGCTTCTGTTAAATACAACACTGATTCAAAGGGGTAAAACTGAATGTTAAATTACATTCCAATTACGCTGATTTTCTAAGTGAAAATAACTCGTCGTCTACAGAGGACACAGTTAAATGTGGAATTTTTTCTGCAAATGTTAGCACAGAACTTTTATTTATTTGCTGAGTTTATCATATTGAAAAAATAGTAAAATGTGCCATAACTTTTGCAGAGGCCACATGTTAGATTTTGTTGTATTTTCAATATGTTAAATTCAGCAAAAAGACAGTAACTGTGTCTTAAAATGTGAGGTGGTGTGTTGTCTGTAGAGGATATGTTAGCTTATTTTCACTTAGAAAATTAACAAAACATGCAATTTGACAAGGAACACCAACAATACTGCATACAATACATATTATATTCCAGGCCAACTCCCCTAGGGCCGTTTCTGAAAAATCTGAAAAATCATTACATTTATGGAACCATGCAAAAAGATCTTTAAAGTTTGCCCTTCAGGTTGTAAAATGCATCTTAAATATTGAGTTTAACTGCTTACATAATAGGCCTGTTTACACCTTGTGTCAATATATATTTTGAAGATGGATCTTGACCACATTGAACACAAATAAAAACGGAATGGGTTTTTGTAATCCAAATATAAATTACATGAGTGGAAATGTGTCTGCCGAGCGCTGACGAGCGAGTGAGAGGATAAACAATTAAATGAAAGACGGAGGATACACAAGGTTAGCTTTATCCCCAAACCAAGAGCCTTCTTGCACTCTGGGCCGATGAAGGTGTCCAAGCCAAGCTTGTTGACTCACATTATAACAGGAAGAAAGTAAACAAAAGTAAAATGGAAATGATGTTATGTGCTGATGTGCTTTTTCACATGGAGGAAGTAAAATCGTATCTCATCTGGTCACACTGGGGACGCATTTTAGTGAAAAGTGTAAATGGAATCCGGCCAGAGTTTATCCAGATACGATATGGGCACGAGACATATCTTAATGCAAGGTGTAAGCAGGCTCAAAGACCGAACTGCGCTGAAACATTAAGTGGGCACGAATACAAAACAAATAATGCTTCAAGAATACAGGGAGATTTAAAGAGATTAATCCGATTTCAAAGCACCATATTTTGACAACTGTGTGGCGCCTAGGAACCAATCACATACCAATTGAAAGAGGGGGTCATAGAGTTTCTGACTGTCCATATGAACAGGCAGTGAACCTCCAACAGCTCAGAACATTCGTCATTGTTACCAACAGTTCCAAGAATAAGGTCACTATCATTACCAGATCTCATGCCGTATGACTTTTTTTGTGGGGCTACGTTAAGGATTCTGTTTATGTGCCACCACTCCCAACAACACTGGATGATCTCCGAAATCACATTGAAAGAGCTGTGAGTACAGTGACACCTGACATGCTCAATCGAGTATGGAATGAATTTGACTATGGCGTTGATGTTGTCCGTACAGCTGGAGGAGGTCATATTGAGCACTTGTAACACTACATAATTAACTTTATGCTCACCTAAACCATTTACAGTTTACTGCATTGTTCTGTAATGATTTACAAGTGAAATAAATCAGATTAATCTTTTTGACTCACCCTGTATGATTTCACTTTAAATCTACTTTTTATGATAGTAATTTCCATGGTTATTTAATGGGAATTTAAGTTCTGTAAGCAGCTAAATTCTGTTTAACATGCAATATAGAATCTTTTGGGTAGCAGAGCTTCGAAATTTGCATAGACATGTGAGCTGATATATACATACATACCTACATACATACATACATATGTACATAAATTTCATTATGAACAGAACAACACAAATAGTCCAAAATTACTTGGAAAAATGCTGCTACATGAACATTGAAATTTTCTCCCGGCAGCAGTGATATATGGACCATTCTACTGAATTAGTTCTAACTGTGGTCCCACAGTAAGTAAATAAATAAATAAAAACTATTAAGTACTAGTAATACTGTTTAAGTATTAGTTACTTGTGAAGATTATATTATGATCTATGTTATGATTATGATCTATTAAAAACCCAAGCCATTAATAGAGAAAGCAAAAAGCCCAATAATATAAATAATCATCATTTATAGGGACTTTTATGTTGGGAGGTGTCAGTCCAAAACTCTAGCCCCTAACTTGTAAAAATATTATTTTTATGATGTTATTTATATGTTATTTTTTTATCTTTTTGATTATTTTTAATGTAAAGTTGAACAATTTAGAGTTGTTTAATTTTAAAACAAGAAAACTTTGTCACCTCAGCGCCAGAAACAATCAACACTTCGAAAAGAGTAAGAAAAGGTTTGTCCAGTTCATGTGGATTGAATAGAGACCACCATTAGCATGCCATTTCACTCTTCACTGCTGTGCCTGCTTGGACATCCTACACCCACAGCACTGCTATTCCAACCTACAGATACCATATGTACAGTTTTAGAGAGGCAGAAGCTCTCATGCTATATACAGTAGATTGATTCAATGTATTGCAGGTTCTAAATTCACTTTTGATTAAATAAGTCATATTTCTTTCACCGCTTTGCTTATGCCTCTGGAACTGTTCTGGAATGAACGCTTAATATAGGACAGTCATACTCAAACTGCTGATTGAATGATACAGAGAATGCTTCATCTCCCTCACTGTCCTCCTCCATACTTTCGCCGCTCTGTTCTGTGACAGAGCTCTGATTGACAACTTCTACACACCTGTGGACATTTTGTTTTAATAAGAATTGTTAGCTTTGTCACAGACTACAGACTGCTTTCACCCACCGAACTCCAGCGTGCATCACTGTAGCTGTTTTGTGCTTGTTACAGTAAAGCCAGTTTTTTTAGTCTTTAGAAAAGTTCTTGCCAACACCAAACTGCTTCCAGCGTGTTCTGAAGCTGTTTGGTCTTGGAGAGGACTTTTCTTTTTTATCATGCGAAGATTGTGTGAAGATTGTAAGATGTGCCTGCGCTTTCTTGTATGTATCACCAGAGGGCAGTGGAGTCATCATTGCTGTCATCATCATCCTCATCTTACTGCTAGCCATCTTGGGCAGTGTGCTCTACTTCCTGTACAAGAAGGGAAAGATCCCATGTGGACGCTCAGGGAAGCAGGACCTGTATGTGTTTTTACATTTTTTTTGTTAATTCATTTAATTGATTATCTGTCTGTCTGCTTGCTGATCTGTGTATCTTTTGGTTTCTATACGTCAAAAAGAAATTTACATAAGGTATTATTTGACACATTACATATCAGCGCAGTGTTTTCCCAAACATCTCAAACATTTGAGTGAGTTTTCTGACACAGTTTTGGAGGAGTTGCCTGTAACTAACATTTTAATAGATGATGTGTATTCATGCCTATGTTTGCTAAATTATTTATTTTGTAAGTCAACTCAGTAATGAAAAGTGTGTGTTTCAGGCTACAAAAATACAAAATATACAAGAAATACATATCAGTGACATTTTATGGGCTCGCAGAAAAAGTACACTATATGGCCAAAAGTATGTGGACACACCTCCTAATTATTGGACTCCACAGCAAGGGAAATGTGTTCTCTGGAGTGTTAAATCACTATCTGGGAGTCTGATGGACGAATCTGGGGTTTGCAGATGCCAGTACCTACTAGGATGCATAGTGCCAACAGAAAAGTTTGGTGGAGGAGGGATAATGGTGGGGGCTGTTTTTCAGGGCTTGGGCTGGTAATGTTAATGCTACAGCAAGACATTTTAGACTTATATAGAATATCTAGAATTATATGATTCCAACTTTGTGGCAGCAGGCTGGGGAAGGGCCTTTCCTGTTCCAGCATGACGGAGCCCCTGTGCCTAAAGCGAGGTACATAAAAAAAGTGTGACATCTCCATTGGCCCACACAGAGCCCTGACCTCAACTCCACTGTACAGCTTTAGGTTGAATTGGAATGTAGATTGCGAGCCAGGCCTTATCACCAACATCAGTGTCTGACCTCACGAATGCTCTTTTGTCAGAATGGACAAAAATTTTCACAGACACACTCCAAAATCTTATGGAAAGCCTTCCCAAAAGAGTGGAGTTTGTTTTAGCTGCAAAGAGGGTCCAAGTCCATTTTAATGCCCATAGCTTTGGAATGGGATGTCCAACAAGCTCATATAGGTGTGATGGTCAGGTGTCCATTTTGGCTTCTCATACATGAAAAGCAGCATTTCTTCTGAATATCAAGTTTCAGAAAGGAAACTTTGTATTTAATACAGTTTCCTTCACTTCATGTATCTCAACCCAGTACTTATAATAAGAGTGATTTCCTTTAAATGTGATTTGTCATCAGTACAAAGGAGAGCGCCAGTAAAGACGACATTGTTGTGGAGATGAAGAGCGGCAAGTCTGCGGAGGCTGTGCTTCTGCAAGGAGTGAATGGTGATAAAGTTTCCCAATGACCAGGTTTGTAATCCCAACAACACCAGCTGTAGCTAATGAACTTCACCTTAAGGGATGTGCTGTATTTAGAATGACAGGCGGCTGTATGGGATGGCAGCTTGCCTTGGAAAATGTTCCAGTGAAGTCCCCTAATTTAATTTATCAACAGGTTTGCAAAATATGACAAAAACACTTATCTTTTGTTTTTCATGAATGCTAAAGTGAATGAAGGATGCACGGATGCACAGAGAAGAGGTGCCGAAGAGCTGCCTCCATGCTACTCTCTCTCTCAGGGTGGGACCCTCGCAGTGAGAGGCCTTGAGCCTCTTTTCCCACAGGATCGCCATATTTACTCTTCCCCTATGAACTGGGACAGAGAACCTCTGCCCCACTGCACAGGCCTCATTCTTTCAGTTTTTATTTTTTTTCCTAGTATGTTAACCCAAAGGCCTTGATAGGATGGATTGTCCATGAACAACAATCTGTGCTCTCTATATGATGTATATATGAGCTACTGTACATATGTAGTTATTTAAAATGCTTTAGACAGAGAACATCTGAAGGGTGCTCTATATCCCACTGATGATTTGGAGGAGAGATCTTTGTTGAAGGCTGTCTTGCTTGCTGTTGTTCTGCCAGTTCAAAATTGCTCTCCCTTCTGCCTCCATCATATAGTCCTTGCACTGAAGTACTAAGCCGTCTCACACTGCTGTGCTTTTAAACACTGTAAACACTTTCACTCTAAAACATGCTAAAGGCAACCAATCACATCTGACATTATATTCCTTAAATTTGCTTTTGAAGATTGAAGATATATATAAAAAACACAGTGGGGTCTGAAAGTCTGAGACTACAAATAAAAATGCTGACATTTTTTTTTTTGTTTTTTTTTACTTAAAACACTTTTTTTTCATTACAAATCAAAATGTCAGCATAATTTGAGTGAAAAATCTTCAAAATATTTACATCACTTTCTTAGCGTTTGGTATGCTCCCCTTTTGCTTTAGTGACAGCAACTCCAGACGTTTTTAAGTGTGCGAAAGTCTCTGATGACTAGTTCAAATCCACTGAGTCTGAGTTTCAATGAAGACTCACACTCTCTCTCTCTCTCTCACACTCACACACACACACACACACACACACACACACACACACACACACACACACTCTCTATCTCTCTCTCTCTCTAAGCCGCTTATCGTTCTGGGTCAGAATCAGTGAAGACTCTAAATAAATGAATAAATTGACCTTTTTGTATAAAGGCCTTTACATGATTAATTTAACAAATTTGCTTACATTTGAATAGTGACCCAGAAACAGTGCAGAATCTTTTTATTTATCAACTTTAATTTGAAAACTGATTTTTTTAATATGGGCTCAGACAATTGGACCCCACTGAATATTAGGACTGTTTTTTTTAAAAAAGAAAGAAAAAGAAAAAAAAAGTATATTTTGCTGGTGATCATGGCCTGCTGTCTTCATCTTGCACTGTATGTAAATAATGAATTATAATCTGGGTTTCAAAACTTTCTGCCTTTCTGTGTGAAATTAACTCAGCTGTGCAAGTGTTGGTCAGTAAACAAAGAAAATTTGTGGATGTTAGTAAATTCTGTACAGCTGCCGTTTTTAGGTGTTTTAGTTTAATTTTCCAGATTTTTCTTATTATTTCTTAGGATGAATACATAATTTTCATTATGTGGATATTCTCTTTTTTTTACTTCTAAATAAAAAAAACAAAAACAAAAAAAAACCAAAAAAAAACACCGCAAACGTATTTAGGGATGAAACTGAACAAAAGAGCGAGGAGCACTACTGCATTATTCAGCACATAGTCTACACAACAATAAATACCAAAGCAAAAGCATAATGACAGGCACACTGTTGTGGATCTGATGTTTGGAAATGTATGCTAGTCAACCATTGCTAATTTTTTTTTAACTCACAGTCATGTGACATTCATTCAAGCCAAAAGACTGAAAAATCTTTTTTTCCCCTTTCAAGCTGATTAAAAGATTTTCCTGCAAAACACGAGTGTTCTCCATTGATTGAAAATGGCTGGTCCTGTTGAGTACTTATAACAAGTGGAAATTCAAAAACCACATAAGAATAAATCAAGTAATACACTTGCTAATTGTAGAGCAAAGTATTTCTACTAAGAACAACAAAAGTGTTAAAATACAATATATAACAAAACATAAGCTCAACTACTGTACATTTATTCAAAATTGCTTTAATAACATGTATAAATTCCAAAATGAAAATGACTTTATGAAGGAGGGATCTCTGGGTTGGAGTACATCAACATTAATAAATAACATTAGTCTTTATTTCTTGACAAAAGGAAACAACACACACAAACATCCTCCTCTCCACGTATAAACGACTTCAGGGAGAGGGAATGTTTCCCATTGCTTTGCACTCTAACTCTGGTTTCCAGTTTCTACAAACTGCTGGGCTGTTACAGCAAGGCTTTGAATCGTACAGACCTGCTCCAACACGCTACTTTTAATAACTAAACATTACGCATTCAGAGTGTAAATTGGTTGGCATTACTTCATATATGTTTGCGCATACTGAAAGGTCTGCATTTCATACAGTATATCCAACTTATTTGGCTTTTAACATGCCCTTCATCACAACAGAAAAGGTCAAGCCTAAATGAACCGATTACTCAGGTGTGACCCGCTGTGAGTAGTCAGTTCAAAACAGAGAAGCCATTCTGAAACGCTCACTTACAGACAGGTGGAGACAGACTGATACAATAACAAAATTAGAATAAAAAAAATAATCATGGCACTGAGGGAGAATGGCAGTTTGGATCATGAGCATGACTATCAGTAAGGCAAAGCAAATCTCAGAGCCGTACTGGCAGGGCAAGGTGTGCTCTCTCGCTCTCTTTCTCATAGAGGGTTTAAAGGCTGGAACCCCTGTTTCCAACCTGTAGCGAGCCATGTTCCATGAGTTAAGGCTACTACTGATGGTGGCAAGAAACATTCATGAGTATCCAACATTGTTAAATAACATTTACATGCATACATGGAGTACAAAGTACATACACCTTCTTAACACTGACTTCTGTAAATGTCCTCTAATGCAACAGATCACCTGAAACCTTTTTCCGTTTAGCTGCAGAGATGTTCTCTGTGGACAGCACCAGACTGATGACTCTACCAGCCTCTGTACCATAGAGGATGCAGTACCTATAAGCAGAGACTGAGGACATTCTCTCTTTTTTTCCTCTTCTATTCATTTAATTCAACAGTATAGCACTGTGCATACGTCCAAAGTGATATGAGAAACAGCATAAAAGAAAGAAAATCCTGAAATACTAAAGGAATTTATGGCAACGTGAGGAAAGAGCTCCCTCTTGTGGTCTGAATGGAGACATTCCAGTCAACCACAGCTATTCCAGAGGGAAAAAAAAGCAAAAAGAAGCAAAAGGGGCTGTGTAAAAAAATTAAATGGCTAACTTACGCCAGGATATCATTCACTCTTTACAGGAACAAGGCCTTATTCTGGGCAACAAAATTACAGATATTTCTAAACATGGCACTGCTCACAGTATTATTCACATCAGTAAACGCAAAAAAAGAGAAAAAAATAAAATTCTGACATTTACAGGAATGCAAAATGAAATTAAACATTGCCATTTCCACATACTCTATATATATGTAACTTTACACACTTGATTTTAAAGTGACAGTATCGTAGCACAAACTGGTATACTGTGCGACATCTTGTAACACACGACACACAGGCACACAAGGACACACACACACACACACACACGCCCGGACACACACAACATACATAATATTGACAAGAAATACAGTAATCAGAATGAAATTATGAAAAAAAAAATTCAACAGTCCTGGTCAGAAAACAAAGCATCCCTACTTCACATGGTGCAATCAGAATACTGAACTACATGCTAAACCTGTCGACAGCTGATTTCAAGGCAAAATGGAGTAAAAAAAATCCAACAAAATGACCAACAAGCTTGTATGTCATCAAGGAAATACGGGAGATATTTTTTCCCCATTCAGTTCAAAAGGGCTAATGTACCTACAAGCTTCATATTGTGGAAGTACCTGCAATGCCAGTGCAATATTTCAGATAGAAGAAAAAAAAAACAAACCAAACACACACACACAAACACACAACACAAAGGAGCATGTAATGGTGAACAATAGTATATATAACAGTTTCAGTTATGTCAGTCAGCGCTTCTTAAGCCAGTCCTATAAGCGTAAGGCGGGGGGGGGGTTCAATGGGAGTGCACTGCATTTACACGCTGAGTGTCTCCCGTTTTATGCTCCCTGGGCTCGTGTCTTCTTTGCATGGCGCTCTATGCCCCGGGAGTTCACCTCAAAGCGGCCAAACAGCCAGTCATGACGACAGAAACAGCTCACGCTCAAATAAAGAAACTTTACTCAATGCTAAATGTGTTACAGCACCAAGTCAGAAGTCAGGACTTCTGTTTTTTCGTAATACCATGAGGTTTCTCAATAAATGCATTCTCTACTTTCTCCTGTTTACATGAACTTGCCTCAACTCAGCTGATGAAAACCCATTCACATTCTGTTGCGACAGAACTGTGGAAGCTAATAATTTTGTCAGCCTAACTAACTGCCATCAGATCAAATAAATGCCATCGAAATAACTGTGATCGCAATTGGAAATTGACACACCTGCCAGCTAGCACAGCGGATCGACTGTTACAAAGCTGTCGCTGCAGCTTTGTAAAACGCTGTGTTTTTCCCTCTTCGGAATAACGCAGGGTGGAACCCGCCAAAACCATTTCTAGTACAGCATAAGGATGTCCAATCTTATCTGTAAATAGCCAGTGTGGCTGCGGGCTTTCATTTTATAAAGCAGGAGCCCACCCGATGCTGAAAAAGCTGTAGCCACACTGGCCCTTTGAGAATAAAATGAGACCCCCCTGGCATAGACGCTCCATCCACATACCCCAAACCAATGTCTGAGTACATGTGAGGACTGGTTTAAGAAACGAAGACATCAGTCATCAGAAGCTACTTCCTAATTACTCCAACGTCAAAGACTTCAAAACCAGTCATTCAGTGCTCCTGCCCTGAACAAGAGAGTATATGTACTAGTACAACGTTTCATTGCCCGTTCAATACTGATAAGTCTATGTTTAGATGTACGGTATTCCTGAGAACAGAGGGAGAGTGGAGAGGACCTGACTGAAAGCATCACCACATAACCATTCCTTTACCCTGGAGAGTAGGCAGGCCATCAGCGCTGCCATCATGGCTGTAAATGGGCTGCCACTGAACGTTCATCCACTGTCTGAGGGGGCTGAAAAAAGAACAAGGTCAAAACGTAACCCGAGTAACAAAACAAGGGCAGAAAAATAAGGCTTTCCGCAATGAGTGCCATGATGCGTTTGACCATGTGGTCACGTGTCCGTTTCTGCATGTACTCTGATGATGACAGAGCAGTTTGCTGGGTGATGTCTCCGGACTCTCCAACCAACCAACCAAAATCCCAAAGGGAGAATTATCTCGAGCCAGCCTGCACAAGCTGCTTGGAATTTCAAGTATGCTACATCAACAAATTCAACTGAACAGATACTGTCACTTTAAAACAGGTTAAACACAATATTCACAAATATACATTTAAGGCTTAATTGTTTAGCACTAACAATAGTAGCAGCAGTAAAGCACTTCTGAATTAATAACAAAAAAGAACAACATTAATACAATAATAATAATAATAATAATAATATATTAAAGTGATCAATGATCAATGACTATTTCACTTAGATGAACAGCTTCAGACACAAGCAGACACCTTGCCAAAAATCTGAGCGATTTCAGTCCTGATTTGACAGAAGTTTGGCCAGGCTGCTGGACTGTATAAGCAAATACTTCCTTCTCACAAAGCAAATATCACTTTGTGTCCCAATGACCGCCCTCCCCCCTTAATGTGTTAGAGAACACTGCCTGTGGAGAGTAAAAGGGGGGAAGAGAGGAAAAAAAATAAAAAATAAAAAGCACACTTACGTAAGCCCATCATTCTCCGCCGTACTCATGACACACACAAGATGAAGGTTACAACACAAATGCGAGGCCCTGCCTGGTTCAGAACTCATTTAAAAGAACAGCTCAGCCAAACATTCTATGAATACAGGCTAGAAGTCACTTGATTTCACATTGATAATGCTAATCGGTGCCTATTTGCTTTCATTCACTGCATTCGCTGTACTGTTGATTTTGACTGGACCACTGTTAATAGAGAAAGGTGCCCAATTTCCACTTGGAACCTATCATTACGCTCATCGCTAGTGCAGGTTTTACAGTCTGTCACCATGTCATATCTTTTACTGGAGTCAAAAGGAGAGGTTGCACTATCTAACCCTGTATTTTCTTGAAACATCATTGAAGCTGTAAGTATTTCGGTTACTGTAATGCTACACAACAGCACGTGCGATACGCCCGTTCGGTGCTGGTCAAAGCCAAATTCAGCAGTCACCATCCAGAGACGTTCAAACAGCCCCGAGATTCTACAGAGACACAGAGAGAAAACTCCAGAAGTGACTACGGATCACTGGTATACAACTTCAGATCAGCTCTAACGTAGGACTCTGCGATAGCAGACCGTGGTCTGGGGATATCACCCATGCCATGCTACTTTAGAAAACAACAAAAGCACGCACACACACGTATCTCAAGAAAGTACCAAAGCAACACGATTAAAGGCCATTTTTGACATCAGCAAAAGTTCAGCTGCAGTTTTTTTTTTCCCCACATGTCAAGACTGGTGGCTGAGAACAGCAGGCTAAGCTGAAGAGTTCCTTCCTTTCTCCGGCCTCATCCTGAGGCCTTTCACATATGAGCCCTCACAGCTGCCCCTCTCCAGCCTACATGTGTATATATTAACTATATTCAATATATGGACTTATATATTAAATTATCATATAAAACACACACACAATATTTGTAATTTTCCTGTCCTTGCTTGAGCTTGACCAAAAGCCTCAGGGGACATGCAATGCCATGAGACTGACCAACAGCAGAGGTCCTGCTGGCAAACACGCTGGAGCTGGAGCAGGCCTGTGCTGCACACATGAACGATGGACAGTCAGGACGCGTGCCGGAAGGAGAGAGGCTCCCTGGCGCTAGAGCTAAAAGCGGGCGAGAGTTAAGAACGTGCTCTCTGGTCTGGCGTCTGTGGCTGGGGGTCGCTATGTGAAGATGTGTGCCGTGGAGGGCACGGACACAAACTCCCGCAGGATGTTCTTGGCCATCTCGATATTGTTCTGTGCAATCATCAGAGCTTTCTGGATGTCCTGGTAGGAGTAGCCCTGGCTCATGAGCAGCTCGATCTCGCTGCTGATCTGCGGGTTGCTGGGCCCCGCCGCGGCTCCGGGAGGGACCGGACTGGGTCTGCGCTCGGAGTTAATGCGGCGGGGCAGAGGCTTGGGAGGCCGCTCTGGAGCTTCCCCTGAGTCGAATGCTGAAAGAAAAATGGCATGAACATGTGCACTTGTTATTTAAAAAAATAATAATAAAAAAGGACCAAAAAAAAAAAAGCATGACATCTGTAATATATAGGCAGGAGAGGTCCCTGAGCTACATAAACAACGTATATGTAAATATAAAATTAAATATTTGCAATATAGAGAGACAAAAAAAGAATGAAAAACTAAATAAGTGAGTGGAACTGTGTACTGCATGATAAAATTAAGAAATGAACACCCTACAGGGCTCTATGCCATGTATAAAAATGCTAAGAAGGCCCAGTTCACTTTGATTTTGTTTGTTTTGTTTGATTCTTGTAGCAAGATGGAACAGACTTGATCACAAAGACTGCTCAACTGGCTACTGTTTCAATAGGAACAGTGACTAAAATCACATTTAGATCTATGGGAAAGACATCAGTAAATACTGTGGTCAAAAGCGCATATTCCATGAGTGTGACACTCATGTGTTGGTGTGATATGTAAGAAAAACCAGAAGAGCAAGTGTTCCTCAGATGACTGAAAGTGTCAAAGTGGGACATGATCAGACTGTGTCAGCAAGAATAGTCCAGCCACAACCACACAGAGAGGGACATTATAGAAGGGTTGCAGTGCAAAAAACCCTTATTACAAACACAAGACAAATTCATGTTTGAGAATTCAGTGGTGTAAAGTCATAGTCACTGCTCTAAAGATACGAGGAAAGTGATATGATCAGAAGAGTCACCATATTCGCCATAAGTGGGCGAGTGCATGTGTGGTGTACACCGAGAGCAAGAGCTGAATGCTTGACCCTCATAGTGAAGGGGTGTAGTGGCTCAGTTACTCTGTGGGGGGGCATTTTGTTGGGACAGTTTGGGTCCACTTGTTCCCTTAGAGGGAAGGGTCTCAGGAAAATCATTGAAGTTTTTCTGACCGATCACCTTTATCCTACGATGAAACAACTCAGACAATGGAAGTGGTCTCTTCCAGGGCATGAGGGGCCACAGAATAGTTTGAAGTTAATGAAAATCATGTAAGTCATATGCTGTGGCCTTCACAGTCACCAGATCTGAAACCAATTCAACACTAATGAGAGCTTTTGAACTGACATGTTAGACAGCACTCTTCACCAACATCAAAACACCAATTCAGGGAATATCTCTTGGGAAGAATCATGATTTATTCCTCCAGTACAGCTTCAGAGACTATGCCAAGGTGCACTAAAGCTGTTATGGACACTTCTGCAAACTTACTAAGAGACTATATGTAGATTTGTCCTTTAATCTGTCAGCATTTTGTATGTACAGATACAGTTAAAAACACAGCGATGATGACATATGCATGTCATACTTCTGTGGAAGTATTACATGCCAACAGATTTAACTGTTAACCTTTTAAACTGCAGGTTTATTATCCAGTAACCACTATGAATTACTCAATAACTCTATGAATTATTCATGAAACTACTATGCAAGTTATGCACTGGGGCCCCCACCGAAAAATAAATGAATAAATAAATAAATAGACATTTAGATTCCACGCTTATTGGTAAAAATCTCACCAATAAAATCTTTGCCAAAAAAAAACTAAAAAGTGCTTTGCATTAGGGTGTGATGAACAGATATTTCTAATATAGGGATGTACTCACAGACTGGTCCTCCTGGCTCACTTTCCCCAGAGAGACGGCTGAAAGTAGCAGACACGTTGCTGACCTCTGAGAGTGTGCGTCGGGCTACAGGTAGAGGGGGCTTTGGGATGTCATAGCCGTTCTCCTCTTCCTCCTCACACTCTGTGTCCCGTGGCCCATTAGAGCTTGCAAATGGAGGCAATTCTGAGTAGTCTGGACATGGAAGAAAATAAAGCATTAAAAGCTCACCTCAGTGCACACGTGGCAGCAATTATGGCTGACCGGAGCTCATCTACTATGTGGATAATTCAGTGGAACGTACAGGCTGAAGGACCTGTAAGAGCATGGCGAGTGTTGGTGTACCTGAGTCTCTGGCTTGATGAGGCAGAGAGGCCGTGAGGGCCTGTGCTTGAATGTTGTACATAGCTTCGTACATCTGTGGGCCCTCAGAGTCCATGTCACTGAGCAAAGGCCTGGAGAGTTATTACAGATTTTAGACAAGGATATCCTGAGTGAGTATTTGACATGTTGGGATTAATTAGGGACGTAGCAATCTCATCTTAAAAATATCATAAGAGTCAACTATTTGAATTAACCTGTAACAGCTATGGTAAAAGCCAGATTCAATCTTTGGTTAAGGCTACTTTACTCCACACAGCTCTACGTGCAACAGTTGACATCATTCACACCTTGCAGCATTGAGGCAACTACTTTTAACAAGTAGTTTAGAAGTGGCAGTGTGGAACTGTGTGTATGAAAGTTCACAATTACACATACTAAAAATAAAGTCAACACATGACAGCATTTTAAAGAAACTAGTAACATTGTAAATCCTGCCTAACCTGAAAAGGCTTAGTACTAAGTACTGGCACATAATGGATATTAATCGGATCGGGGCAAAAAGTCAATCAAGACATGACTAACATCTGTATAACATGCATTTGTCAAGCAAGATAAATGTAAGTGTAGCCAACATATACTACTGCATGTAGCAGTGAGAATGTCAACTTTAAACAGACCTAAGAAGCATATTATTCATCATGTCTACCACCTAAATGAAAGGTTACAGAGTTTTGTCTTTTAAAGCACTTCAGTTCAGACCAGCAGGTTTGGTATGTAGGTGTAAGGCCTGAGGTTCCATTTACCTGGAGTTGAGAGAGTTAGGTTGCGGGGGTCTGGGCACTGCCTCCCCCAGGGCAGGAGATATAGTGGATAAAGCAGGACGAGAACTAGGAGTCATGTAGTCAGAATCTTCCTCACTTTCAAAGCCATCTTCTCCAGTCAGCTGCTTCACTGCAGGAAGAGGCCTGTTGACACCACACAGAAGTCAACACACATCAGAATTAGAATCACTTTATTAGGCAAGCATGCTCGCATGGGCTAGGAATTTGTCTTGGTGGAATGTATGCATACATAAAGGCACAATACAGAATACAAATAACGGAAATCAAGTAATACAAATAGATACACAGCTACAAAAGGTAAAATAGACATAGCGACAGCATGTTTAAAAAAATTAATGACTTTTTGACTAGTTGCACACAACAGGAAACATACAGACACAGAATCTGACAAACACACACAGTTTACTGATGCCCCTAACGCAGTAGCTTAAGCGGATGGACATCTGATGCACCCACCTGGCCAGGGAGTAGATAGCATTAGCCGATGCAGAAGGCTTCACTTTTGGGTTGTCGTATTCAGACCCTCCAGAGGCCGTTGCACCAAAACTCTGCAGCAGTGACAGAAATGCAAACCACATCACATTAATAAAACTAGCTGATAATTAGCTAATGACTGTTCTATGATACAAAACACTAATACACCAAAAAGGCTGAAGGCCCCAAAAACTTACAAGCTGGTGGTCCAAACTGGCAGAACTGCTGTTCCTCTGTGCATCCATGGCTGAGGGCAGCGCCAGTGGAAGTGAGTGACGGTTGGACAGCTCTCGTGACGCACGGGAGTCTCCCCCTCCTACAGCGGGCTGCTGGGAGGGCGCTTTGGGCACCGGCCGCGGGTTCCAGTCCACCATGTTGCGGTTTGGCGGAGCAGGAGGCAGTTTGTCCCGAGTTGGGTCGCCGGGTGTGCAGGGCAGGGGGCGTCTCGGGAGTCTGTTGTCAGTCCCAGCTGAGTGAGGGCGGTCTGGAGGAGGAGGAGGTGGGAGGTCTCGTAGAGCTGGGGGTAACGGTAATGGCTTGTCTTTGTGATGAGAGGGGGCCTAAGGTTAGGAAGGTATACAAAAGGTAGACAAGTTAGAAAAAACCCGCATTATAAACATTCTGCTGTTACTTTACCAAGATTAAAAGCAATTAGAGGCATAAAATTGTTTCATTTAGAATTAATCTGTTGTGAGGTTAGAGATTTACGCTGCTAACTGAAATGCTAAATCATATTGCTCCAAGACTCACAGCTTTACAGACAGTCCAAGATGGAAAACAGGACAATAACATTGAAATACCTGACCCCTAAAACTGCATACAAACCACTACAATAAGACAGTGTTGGTGGTTTTACCTTGGATGTGGCACCTGGACTAGAGGCCCCTGGAGGGTTTGGTGGTCTGTGCTGCAGCAGGTCTAGACGTGGGGGCACTGGGGGCAAAGAAGCTTGAGGAGCCATTGACAGTGGGGAAGGTGGTCTCTCGACCTGTGAAAAACCAAACAACTTTCTCAACTTCTGTTCTTTGAAAAATTGGCCATAAAGTAGTAGAACAGGTCTCAACATGAAAATGTATAAGAGGATATTTGCAAGTTTATTCAAACACATTTTTTCTTCCCTCTAGCATTTGACAGATTAAAATATCCAGATTCAAAGCCAGAATGCTGAACATCAAATATGTAAAAAAGATATTTTAACTTTGACAGAGAATAGATGAAAATTAGATCAATATCTCATGTAAAACCAGACAAGAAGGAGCAGCCACAGCATCTGAAATGCATCATAATACATAGAGCAAACCAGGCAACCAGGACTTGTGTATTTCTGGCCAGAAACTTGCAGGCTAACTTTGTTCTTGGTAGGGTCTGGTAGTTCTTGTATGGAAGCCTAAATAAATCATAAATTCAATAAATCACACTTTAACTGTGTATAAATCTCTTCTTAACTAAAGCTTAGTGTGTTACGTTAGCCTTTAGGCCATTGTTACTGTGGCCTAATCTAGACCCTTTCCAACATCCACCATAGGCTGATTACACACCCCTTTACCATCACTGCACACCTGTACTTTAAATTCTTTAACTATTTATCTATTTGAATGCAGCTATTAGGACATGTACAACAAAATAAGAGAAAGCACTGAATGTAAGACAAATCTGATTTATTTGTGCACACTTTGAATTTCATGGACAACAGCTTTTTGACACTTAAACTGGAATTGCAACAATTTTTTTTTTTTAAATAGTGCATAAATAAATGAGATGCACACACAGTCATTCAGAGTGGCATCATGTGAAATGCTTCAGTATAGAGAAACGCAAACCACCACAAACCAATCTGACTCTGACTGAATTATGCATACATTTTGAAAAACAGGTGGAATTCCTCTATAAATCGTCCAGCCACAGGGACATCATGGTGAATCAGCTCGAGCCTAAACCAGACTGAGGACATCACTGATAAAGATAAAATAGCTCCCCTGCAGGGGTCAGACTGCACTTCACTTACTTTACTACAAGCCAGCTTGCTCATCATGAGGTGCGGGTCTTCTAGACGGTCATCATCGTCGTCATCATAGCTAGGAGAGGGTGCCCCCTCTGCTCCAGACATGCCCCTGCAGCCCCCATACGAACCCCCGCTGTTGTCTTTTGGGTCAAAAGGGTCGACCACGATGGGTTCGGTGCCCTTGATCTCACAGCGGCAGAAAGGGCAGCCCTGACCTTCTGACTCCTGTGGACAGAGGTGAGAGACTGTGAGCGAATGAGGCAGGATGAAGACGTAACTTCAGCTTTTCATGTGGTACTGGCTCACCTGCCATGCAGTGAGGCAGGACGTGCACATGAGGTGGCCACACGGCTCAATCTTCACGTCTTTGTCATTCTCTGCACAGATCTTGCACAGCTGGAAGGTGGAGCCCATTTCGCAGTACAGCTCATATTGCTCCTGAAGAAGATAATGAGAGAGTGAGCACACGTAATTTCACACAATTGCACAGCAGTAATATCAAAGCAAGCTGAAGGTAGAGTGCCACTGACCTGTGTGACTTTGATATGGTCTTGCGGTGAAGGCTCACAGAGCCCTGTGAGGTCGGGGTTCTGAGTCCGGCCATCTGGGAACAAATAGCTGTACGACAGAGATGCTGTTCTTAGAACTGAGGTATTTCTAGTGCAAGGCAGCTAATACCACTCAAATGGATATTTATAATAAAAACTGACAGTGAACTACTCAAGATTCAAGATCTTGCCGCAGAATAAGAGACAATGGTAGTACCTGGAGTGGATGTGTACACCCTAACCACTGAACAAGAACCTTTAAGCCAGGGGTTCTCAATCCTGGTCCTGGAGCTCTACCACTCTGCAGAGTTTAGCTCCAACCCAAATCTAATACACGTGATCCTGGTAATGAAGGCTTCAGGGACATCTAAACGTTAGAGGCAGGTGTGTTGGATCTGAACTCTCTAGGGTGGTAGATCTCCAGGACCAGGACTGGGCACCTCTGTTCTAAGCTCTCCTCTAAACAAATTAAGATAATTAGCAATGCTTCATATAAGCAAGTAAGTAAGTAGTGATGGGCATTTTGAATTAAAACCCAACCATCTGAAGCTGGTTTGATATCAGAAGTATTGCAGTACTAAATTGAAACATTTAAAGTCTTTTGTGTGTGCACCAAAGAGATC
Source organism: Colossoma macropomum (assembly GCF_904425465.1). Lineage (NCBI taxonomy): Eukaryota > Metazoa > Chordata > Actinopteri > Characiformes > Serrasalmidae > Colossoma > Colossoma macropomum. Next base: position 12,186,738 of record NW_023494786.1, on the reverse strand, counting down.
TTAAAACATTGCAAGAGCATAATGCACAACTCTCTAGCGGCTTTTCGTGTGAGGCTGGTATAAAAGTCTACATTGATTGAGGAAAGAAGCATATTACAAGCGGCACGCTGCTTCGAATCTATAATGCACTTCAAGCATGCATGAAATTTATACTGCGCTTTAATCACAGCACATTTATTAACAGAAACAGTGCTGGGCTGTGTTGCAAATTACCTTCATTTGACAAAGCCTGCACCAAATATTCTCTCCATCTTCACTGAGACCAAAGTATTGCCACATTTGGCTTCATTTGGAAATACACTGGAAATCATACTGCACTCAAACAAACTAATGTCTCATGTTCAACAGGAAAGAGTAACTGACATATCAGAACGTTTGTGTGAATATTCCACAAATGTGAGTGTTTTGACCGTGCTATGAAAGATGCAAACAAAAGTCAGTTTAAATCCCAAGATTTAGATGAGACAGACTATGTATTAGGATATTTATTGTATTTGGAGGATTACTGTAAGGGGATTACACCATGATTAGTCGACTGCCTAAACGTGATAACCGGGACTATATACTAAACTTCTCAGCTTGTTGGTGGTGACAATCGTAACTGTGTCTGAACAAACTTACAATCCTTCCCGGAAGCCGTCGATGAGAGCCTGGAAGAGGGGCTTGTTGTGGGGAATGGTCTGTAGGATATTTCCATCAGCAGTAACATAGCCGATAGCCCACTGGCCCAGTCGTGTACAGCTCAGTCTGAAAATGTAGCTACAGTGCAGAACAAAGCAATGTTACTTTGCAGTACTGAACAAAACATCAGTGTTTCTGCATCCACAAATAACAGAGGCACAGACAATACTGGTATCTGCTGTTTCTTTTTACGGTACAGATGTCTGTCACGGAACGACTGCCTCAACCTACGACGACTAATACAGCACGCTCTAATGAATATGTAAGTGTCTGGCTGCATTACAGGTCGTCTTATGATGGCTTCTACTTGCCGGAATGGTTGTGACATCATGGGTGTTCTACAATACAACTATTGATGGTAGGTACCAAGCTGTTCTGCGATCCACTTGGAGCATGAGGCTTTTCTGACTGACCGTGAATCGCCCCTGTGTGCCTCTGTCACTGCTTGTTTGGAAATAGCTACTAACGATTATCTAAGTGTGCTTGTGTCATGAATGGCCATTCGGATGGGGCCGTGGTTGCGTGCGAATATATAGTAGGCATCTTATCCAAAAGGACAATGAATGTAGGCCCTATTGTTATGCATAGCCCTTGTGTAGGAGAGAGGCCAAAGAGCCTTGACAGCTTTGATTATAAAGTAGCTGTATGTAATTCTCTGTGTGCCTGTACACACGTAGGTGTGTAGTGGGTGTTTTACCTGCCAGGCTTGTGGATGAACTTCTGTAGGCGAGCCTTGACCTCATCATAGGTGAGAAAGGCCATGTATCCTGGATGAGTCACTGCCAGGCTGTTCCAGTTCCGCAGCAGGGATGACCACGGCTGCATAGCACAGACAAACATACACATACAGTCAGTTGAAAGAAAAAGAAATAAATACAAATAAAAGCATATTCTCCAGTGAACTGGGCTGTAATATCCATATCGATGCCCATAAGCAGAGCCTGGAGTGTGAATGAATCACACCGTACAGTACTTCTGCCAGTTAGCCTGATGAAACCCTCAAGCCTGTGTTTAAAAATACAGTGCTACAGACTGGAACAGGTGGACGTGTAATTGGAAGATGAGGCTATTTTATGAATGTGAAAGCACAGGTAAAAAGTCAAACAGACTGAATCATTTCCCAATAAACCCACAACAGGTGTGCCAAAACAATGAGCTTTTATACTTCGATCTCTTCTAAAATTACAGAGTTGTATTTACTGGCTGTGGCACAGACAAACAGAAGGGCTCAATCCCTTTTTAAAATGAATTGCAGTCCTGTTTTCATTTCATAATAGCTGATTTTGAAGAGCCAGGGAAATAGACAATTAAGCCATAAGTATAACGATGAATCAGACATCACGCAGTTCTGAGGTACATCCAAATACTACAAGAACGGTTTCGAACACACTCCCCTTCAGTGTGTCAAAGAAATTTCAAAGAAAAACATAAGCGGTTAAGAATTTTTCTCTTCCAATTTAAATTCTAATTGACCAGACATCCACTTGAGTGACATCACTTCACTAGGATTTCATTGTCATGGTCATGATTATAATATTAGAAGACACTTTCTTCTAACACACCTCATTTTTGTTGCCAGTATATAAACAGAATAAGAATAGCACAGTGAACTCTGCTATCAACACTGCCATGATTAGTTTTTTTTTTTCAAGTTAAAAGTTGAGCAGAACTGAACTTCACTGCGTTGGTCAGATCATTTACATCACGCTCACCAATGTTGCTATGCTTCTTGCCATTGATTTTCACTGCCTCTCATTCGAAATGAATGACTTTCAGCTGTCTTGTTACTTTTGTCACCGCAGGTTGCCACATGCACATCAACAGCTATTTTTACCCAATCACTTCTCAGAACGGACGCCTACAGGAAAACTATGACAGGATGTTAATATTCATAAGCTGTTCATTGTGTCAAACATTAGGCTAAATGAGAATTCATAAAAAATGTCATTGCACTTCTTACCACTGTTCCTAAATCCTCGAAAGCTTTAGCTTTTCAGGGTTCTTTGTAAACATATGTTTAATATACAACAAGCTCAATGATGCCAAGAAAAACAATTTCTTGTCACTGGAATGTAACTACAAATATCTGACATCTTTGAAACATGTTAACTTCTGAAGTCCTGAAACATTAATCAAAGACTTTCTTATTAAGCCCTCTCTGTACTGATGTAATCAGCTGCAATAGGCTTGTGAGACTGTGTGAAATATACTAGTATATTTGATATTATGTACCAAATACACCAAATGTACCATTGATTATGCCCCTAGACATCAGTCAAACTGGGAGAGGGACTTAATAGGCATTAGCATGTTTTCAGCATGGCAGGTAATGCTGTATCACAAAAGAGGAGCCTGCTGAAGTCAGAAAGAAAACAAACACGCTGGTCAGAAACATGTAAGGTAACTTCCTTTGGTTTGGTAGTTCTTGCTATAGGTATAAATAGCTTACTGCATTACGTATGCCTACAAACTAATGTTACTGCAGCCTATTATTGTTATCAGTCTTATCTAACAGCGCTGCTATAAGCTCAGCTTCAAAATCATTTGCATGCACATGCATGGTTTATGAGAGAAGACTACAGCTCAACCACGGTGAGATGTGCAGCCTTGTGCTGCAATAAAATGATGTTTTGTTGCCCTGTTCTGAAGTCAGACAATATATTAGAGTAGGTCTAAGTCGTAGATGGCACGCTTCTGACATTTAATCAGACCTAATCAGTTAGCTTTTTTTTTTTTAGGTCCTTCAAAAGTCTCGCGTTTTCTTTAAGCAAATGAGTTAATTTAGCACCTCAACTCTACACAGACGTAACAGTTGATCATCTGGATCATAGAACAGATGTTACCAAGAATTCAAATCCAAAACAAACAAATCCAAGAACACCTAAACCCAACAGTTCTTCACAGATAGAAGAGCAGAGTGTCCTGCTGTCCTTTATCCTAATTTAGATTTACCTTAATGCAAAATCCCTGTTCCAAAACAGATATAAACTTATAGGTCAGTTTAGGTAAAATATTGTATGGATCTATGGACTGAATCATCCAAAAGGGCTGCCCCCACCAAGTGCATTCTGATGCAACGCAGACGTGGGCAAAAGGAGGACGAATCAAAGGAAACTTGAGTTGAATAAAAACGAAGTGGAGGCAGGTCACTGGCACAGAGAAGCACGCTCGCTGTCCCAACAGGCAGGTTCATTCAGATGCAGATGAGAAGCATGACCTTGCTGTGCGGAGCTTCATCAAAGAGCACACAGGCTCTCTGTAAACAGCCTGACTATTTCTGGCTGATGGTGAGGCCAAATAAAGAGGCGGTGCAGTGCTCCAAGGCACGACTCAGGGCCAGCCACACACCGTCGGCTGCACCACACGTTAACCGATCTAATGCTCAAATTGAGGATGCACTAGGATGTTGGTACGGTATCAGTAACGAACTGTGTGGCAATTAGGGTAGAACTTTGGACCAGAGGACTAGACTAACCTAGGTGTACTGCAGCCCTTGATATGAAGATCTCAATCAAGTTAGACACTGATTTCTAGGGCTGTCACAATTGCTAATATTAGTAAAATTTACCTTTTATTTAAGTCATTAACATGTAAACAAAGTAATTCACAGTGGTTTATTATGAAATGCACCACTCTGGAGAAAGCTACTGAATGAGAATTGTTCACAGTGGTGACAGGAAACAGATTTCTGATGTTTCGTGCCTGTTTCAGGTCTTTAAAAATACCTCACAGACAGTTAATACTTTAAATGCTAACAAATACACTGCCTAATGCCTGACATTTCTGAGATAATGTTCTGGCCTAAATCTTTGAAATCTTTGATGCATGGTTTGCTACTGTTGCCTTTTTTAAAAAATTGATTACACAATGCACCGGTAGATCAGTAGATTACTCCTTTACTAACTGAGAGTAATAACAAAACACATCAACTACAGTCATTTGCTGTATATTACAAAATACCAAGGTAGGTCTGAGATTTCTGCAAGCCGGAGATGAGGCACCAATCTGAATCATAGCAGCTTCAGAAAGAGCCCCTCCTTCTTCCCAAATTAGCCTTGCTGCACATGGATTTGAAGAAAGCTGCTTAATTAAAGGGCAGATATGATATGTAATGTTAGCCTGCCTCTGTGATGTCTCTTTTAGAGCACTCAGCATAATGAGCCAATTACTTACACAGGAACATGTGCCTCCAAATGCTCCTCTCTGAGCAGTTACACTGCTTCATGAGGCAGCAGAGAGAGACAGATCGAGAGAGAAAGATGCTCCTGAGCAGTGAGACAGAATAATGGAGCAAATCCCTGAACTGCTGCAACTGTAGCAGTATTAATAGATCTGAAGGTCTGGCAACTGTATGTTACAGAGGATGCACTATGAAACCAGCAAATAACTTATCAAATAGGAAGCAATTTTATTGCATGTAGTGGTTTATATATTGGTTCATTTTATTGTGACAGTACTGAAAGCTTGCAAAGGCAGAGAATGTCAGGCAGCCTTATTGAGGGACTTTTGTTTCAAATTACTGCACTTTGTAGATGCTTCGTCTGTTCACTTTAAAATCACTGAAATGACACACCAGTAGACTGTGACCAGTGCTAGAAAGAAAAGCGCAGGCTAGAAAGACTTTCATCACTAGTGTTCCACACATGGATTAAGCCTCATCCTGTTTTACAATACAATGACATTGGTTATTTTCCAGGGAGTCCTATAAAAGGGTTTTTCATCCCTTTTATGCGAATTTAAATGATGTGCATAAAAAGCCTGGATGGAAAAGACCAGAAATGTGGGCTCTTGTCTCATGCCTTAAGGTGGCAATCGTGCAATGTTATCTTTGGAATTTTGCACAATAGACTACTTAATGGAAACACTAAAAGATTAACATAAAGATTAACATATCACATTTTCTTGTGCCAACTTTTTAGAAATTCACTTGAAATTTCAGAAATGGTTGAATGGAAACCCCAGCATAGATTAAGGTTTACTCTGCATCTTTAGGTTTTTGCTGTCACTCTGATCTTTTATCAGTGCTTACAGTGATGGCTATCAATCAGATCCACTCATTCAGTGCGATGAAATTTCACAGAAATCTTTGTGTAACTAGATTACCAGAAAAGTGCACTTGCTCAAAGAAGCTAGAATTAGAATGTGATGGCAGCACCACACAATGTCAAGACTGTCCTGCAGTCAAAAAAATGGTCAATGTTGAACATTTACTTCCACAGAGAGCAGACACAATGGAGGAAGTCTATGCTTAGAGCTGAGAGACTGCACCTGAAAGAGCCTGGTGAAGATGTCAAACTCAAAGACAGAGATGTAGTCATTGCAGGTAAGGTCAATGGTGGACTTCAGGGCCATGGCCTCTAAGCCTGAGCTGATAGGGTGGAATTCATGCAGTGCCTGTCGAAAGAGCTTCCACTGCACAATGGTCCTGCACAGAAAAGCAGGTCACAAAGAAAGCAGAAGTTCAAAATCTTCAACAATTACTCATATTATACTAATCAGCTGAAAGTTTGAACACACTACTCACTTGTCCCCAAATGATCTTCTCCAGAACTCTGCTGCATCTGCCTTGGTGATTCTGAAGTTATCCCCTTGGAACAGGCCATTGGGGAAGATGGCTTTGAGCTCTGCCAGCATATGGCTGAATATCAGAGACAGTTTGGTCAGGTTCCGTCTGAAAGAAAGGCACGCAAAAGAAGAGAGAGTCAACAATCAAAAGTCAGTTACAATAAGAACATGATATTAAACATTTATCTGCGGAATGGAAAGATTAAGGAAGTGACACTTCTTGTCACATGTTCTAGAGGCTGTTTGACAAAGGGGGTGAAAACACAACAACAAAAGGTTTTTCAACAATTGGTTCCTCCATGTTGGTTTGGGTGCTGGAGAAGAGTAGATAATGCTGTTCATATCACAACCTCTTCACACCACTTTTACCTCTTCCTCCAGCAGCTCTTTACATTGTGTGAACATGTCATGATGAAAGAAATGACAAACCAGAGCAGATCTATTTGGGCTTTCTTAAAGACTTGACAGGCAAAAAAGTATTAATTATTCCTAACATCAGCTGGCTGCTCAGCAAGTACCACATATTGACCTTCTACACAACATTTTAGCAAGATCTACCAAATGCCATGATCAGTTCCATATATTACTTGAACACTCATTTGGACATCCTAGTAAACACTGAGGAATAAAAGAGACAAGGCCTTCAAAATATACATGATGAGGCTATATCAGTGATATGTATTGTTAGTTTCCTGCTATCCAGGAAAGTTAAAAGTAGCAGACTACAGCATTTTCACTCTCAAATGTGGTTATTTCCAGCATACCAGTAATGTTTGGGCTTTGTGTCTATTCTAATTTGAAGCCTTTAAAATGTATTTTACCTGGATGCCTGTGTTCACATTTACTGTAAAAATTTCATTAACAGCATGCAACGTCCTCAGCATGTGCACAATCCACTCCCATACCATCTTTCTTTCACAAAGACCTACATCTCCAGGGTAAATACCACAGTTTGTTTTTTTTTCCTGGCCATACTGTGTTATTTCTGCGCAGTAGCAGCATGCACACATGAATGAGTGGCAGATTTTGCCAATTCTTTTGAACAGTACGTAAATTGGGTTCAAAATGCACCCACAGCTCGTTTGTCATATGCAAAAATGTAAAACTCACTGATAAAACAAAGTTTCACAGAAACTTTCAGCTTTGCCAGCCAATCAAGATCAAACCGATCAAGATGTGCAAAATGATGCAGCATGATTAGGGAACATGTATATCACTTTACCACTGTGTGAAGTGCTGAAAGTTTGGATGACGCATGATTCTGTCTTTTACTCCTCAGTGCTGATGAGGATCTGAATGGTGCGATTTACATAACTGATTGTGATCTTTGGAAAATTCTGCAAAAATCTAAAGTAGAAACTCATTGTGTAGTACTGACTGAAACACTGGTGGATGTCACACAATGCCTTTAACGGAAGTTAATTTGCACCAACTTGTGCTATGAGCCAACTGCACAATGCACAGAGAATTTTGCTGCCACCACATTAAAAGGACAGCAGCAGTAGCTTTGAAGGATTTACCACACAGCACTGACAAAAAAATCCTAGGGGAAACACCAGAAGTCAAGCATGTTTTTTCTTCCCTCCATCCTATAAAATTTCCATTTTGAGATACAAGGTTTTTGCAATGATGAGATGGTGATGTAGCCACTCCCTCTGTGGAGGTGAAGGTACTCATGGAAAAGGGCACGGAAGCAAGGAAGGAGCATGCTAAGCCTGTACGAGCAGGGAGGGAGGTGGAGGCTACTGCATGCCTGCTGCATTTTTCTGATTCCACTGGCCCTGGGCACATGAGCCCAGGCAAGGCAGGGAGCCCGGCAGGCGGAGGAAGGGGAAAGAAAGCCATGATTTACAGGGCAGCACAGTGGGGGATTGTGCGAGCTCTCCGGCCTGGAAAATTGACATGCACAAGAGAGAGTGCGAGTGTGGCAGCACCGCAGTTGCCTCCAAACGAAACTCCTCGCTCTTACTTGCACACTCTTTGCCTTTGCCTCTCTCTCTCTCTCTCTCTCTCTCTCTGAGTATTGGCAAGAAGGCACACGTGAGCAAGAGAAATCAGAAAACAGCGTGGGTAAAAAAGTTCTCACAGGCTGTCATGCCAAATTAGGAGAGAAATGGCTCTCTTTGCAAATGGCTTTACAGATAAGTCCTAAAGTAAGGATGTGTCATCTTTTGCTTCGCTACTCTTGGAAGGCCTCCATCTTTCACCTCCCCCCCATCCTCATGCAATTCAGAGCCTCTCTCAAGGCCTACTAATCCCCTTCCCACTCTGCCTGATGAATGTGAAATGAAAGTGCAAAAGAGCATCCCCTTTATCAGAGTCGCCGAAATTGCAGCCGGAGCTCCTTGCAAGAGAAAAAAAAAGATAAAAAAAAATGGCGCTCTCAAAGCCTATGCTTAGTAAGTCATTCATCTAGAACCGTGAGAGGAGGGAGCAAGAGCCCATTTGCAGCACACATTTGTTGTTTGTGAAAGCTTGGTGCAGAAAGGTGGCAACATGCCCTCAGAAGAGGCCAGCTGTGCAAGACAGCATGCATGGCAGAGACATTAGTATATGATACAGTGGAAGAAAGATTGCACAGTAAGTACAGCACAGATGCAAAGTTCTAGATGATCTGCAGTACAAAGGCTGCTAATTTGCACAGTGAGGTCCAACCAATTCGAAAACCTGTTTCATCAATGTGGATTTTAACATGCTAAAATTTTCAGAATATTGGTAATATAATTCCTTATGGTCACAAATGACAGCTTTCAGTGTTTTACTAAATTATACAAATGTCAGTTGTTACATTTTTAAAAGTCTTACAAAATCTAAATAATATAAATAATCCTAGCATTCTTAATTGTTTTGTCATTTCAGTGAATTAGCTCTGTATTTAAAGGGAACTTCTGATACATACGTTTTTGGTATTGGTGTAATATTAGGTTAGGGTTGGATGCATTTCACATTTTTTAAAGATTATCAGTTCAACCTGTATTGTAGTAAAAGTGAGTTACTCATTACTGCCACTTTAAAAGACTGAAGACTGGTGTAAGTGCACCAAAGCTTTCAAATCCTCACAAACAAGCCACTCTCTTCATATTACAGAAGTTTGCTCATTACACCAAGTCCACTTAAATATCAGTGTTTTATCACCAGTATTTTTGCTGATACATAAATCCATGTAATCTTCACTACTTACCTTTATACAGGCCCTAACAGAGTGTTTCAATGCCAAAGGCTGTTTTCACACCAAGTTTATTTGCTAAAGTCCGCACCAGAGTTTGGGTTATTGTGACACTGCATCTTTCATTGGGTTTGGTTGGGTTGACATTGCCATGGCACCAAACAATCTTTCCACCAGCTTATCACAGCATAAAATACAGATTCATCCCACAAATATTTTCTTGATAACTGAATGTATTATCGTGACCATAATGGTTGTATAAAAATAAAAACCTTTACATCCACATGTATCACAATGAGCGCGGCAAGGCCGCCCCCTGTAACCACGTCAAGTGCCAGCTTAACTTTCCTTGCTGCACCATGCATGCCCGCGCCTCTCACTATCCTACAATCCCACGCACATTTTTTGCTACTCCCAGCTGAAAATGAATGGGGACAAAATTTCAGACAGCAAATTCGCAAGTAGCGGAAACTGTAAGAAGACAACCACACGCAAACAGACCTGAATCCAGAACTTTAGCTCCAAATTCAACCAGCAGACAGATATCATGAATACACCTAATGTGTAAAAGTTTCATAATATCTTCAACTATTCTTAGCCAACCAAACCAGCCCTGAATCAGCATCCAGGAAGTCCTCTACAGCATGGAGATGTCAAAGCAGTGCACAGTTCCACTGCAGTCAGCTAGTACTTACACAGATCTCTCTCAGAACTTCTACTGATGTATCTGACTAGAGTTACTTTTGTCATGGTCTAGTTTCCTGGATCTATAAACATACACCCCCTGAAAGTGGGACTCTGGCAGAAGTCGTTAGCTTAGCTGCTAAGCTAGCACAGCTAACGATATACAGAGCTCCTTCCATCCTCTGGGATTCCTGCCAACACTCTCCACAGTGAAACTCCTTTTCTGCATTTTCCTTTGCTGCATATGTGACCTATATAGCATATGTATATAGCCTCCTCTGGTTTGCCATAAAGATGTAGCTGAAAGCTGGACAGTTTTAGAACATAGACTACAACACTATGTTTAATTTTAACACTCCATGCCAGTTAGGAGGGGCATGTTTGAAAGTTTTTTTTTTTTGGCAAAGCTTGTTACATTTGTGGTGTATGGTGATGGTTTCCTCCTTAGCCACAGAAGAGGAGGTCTGTCTTTGTTTATATTGTTCTGGGGTGAAAACAGCAGCCTTATCAACTACAGACTATAACTATTACAATTTATCAGCTTTCATTTAAAGCCAAAACGGTACTTTGCAATGAATTACAGCATTCTTGGAGTGGCGTCACAACCTAAATGCCGATTATGCCCCCACTCTGATCATAATGTAACCTGCTACTGATATCTAAAGGATAACCTAACATGTTATGTGAAATATGCACAGGAATTTTTTGATGATTGGATGTTTTGTAAAGGCATACATTGCTATACTAGTATATACAATTGAGTATTAAGGATATTAATTGTTTCCACTTTTAAACTACCAAGTTGTAACTTGGAGTTTCTAATGAAGCTTCAGAGCATTTCATAGTTTTAGTACAAATACTGCTTAGACTGTAGCATGGACTACTGCACCACAGAAAAGAGAAATTTAAGGATGAAGGTGAGAAACTCACAGAATCATGTATACATACCTGGCATGTTTGACTTTTTTAACAGTAAATTATTTATAAATCTATGAACCAATGGCCAAGTGAGTCCTGAATTTAAGTTTAGTTGAATTTACTAAATAAAGATCATCATAACATAAAGTAACCTTTATTTCTCTAAGAAAATCTGTAAAACCTATTTTGGCTAGAAATTCTATCCATTCAGACACAGCAGGAAGTTAAATGTGTTGGCCTTTTTTTTATGATTCATATCCCTCAACAACTCCAATCAAATCACTGCTTCACCCACAAAAATCAAAAGACATTCTTTAGACTCCATACTGAGGTACAGTCATGCGAGACTAGCATGTTTCTGGTGTACTTGTGGCCCCCACACTATTGTTTTTATGACTAAGTATTAACACACAAGCCATTGTCCCTCCTCCTTTTCTCCACGCTAGTCCCTTGGCTAGTCAGCCTTTCCTCATCATTACCCTGCTTATGGGCCAAGTCTTCCCTAGATACTGCGCTTTTGTAAGCTTCCCTCCTCTTTTGGCCCGACCTTTGACCTGCAGCTGGCTGCTCCCTTCCTGTTTCCTGTTTTCCATGATAAAACAGCCAGGCCAACGAGAGAGCGAGAGAGAGAGAAAGAAAAAGAGAAAAAGAGAGAGAGAGAGAGAGAGATGGCAGACAATCAAAGAGCCCTTTAGCCTAGGAACACCCCGCCTATTTCTATGAAACCTAAACAAAATTCACAAAAATGAAAGGGTCACTTTCTAATGTTGCATTTCAATAGTTGTGCAACCGTGTACAATCGGCCAAAAACCTCAAATTTCCGTTTTGACATTCAGCATTTCCCAACATTGGACAACCAAGGCGTTCTCTACATGAAGGTGACTCGGTGAATGAATCCTACAAGGACAGAAATGCTCAGTGGGTGACAGCAGATAATTTGAGGGCTGCACAATTTTCAGTCCCACTAGGACTCCGCAGGCCTTATTTTGTGATTGTTGTAGGCCAAAATACTTGATTCTGCAGCTGTTTTTCTCCGTATTTACAACAGTATTCGCACTTTATTTAGGGGAGGAGGCAAGGGGGAGGTTTCAATTAAACTCAAGAAATTTATGATGACTGTAAGCCTGATATTTCTTCAAATTGTTTTAAAGGCAGCCTAGTTAGTTCCTAATAAAAACAAGAAAGGAACAAATTGAAAATTAAGTGTGACAAATGAGAACATACAGGCTCGAGATTTAAATATTTTAACGTTTTAAATTATCAGTCTTATTTACTGCAATGAGGTACTGAAACTACTTGTACATCAAACAAGTATTCAAGAAACATGGAAAAAAAGTAAATTAACATGCTCTCAAACTTTTGGTAAAACCTCCAATAGCACTGAACTGAACTGGGCATAGGCGATAGCTAAAAATGATCATCGTGAAACTGTCTTATTGTGAAATTTCACGTCTGCGCTGACCACCAGGCACACAATGTGCTGCACAAAAATAGCAGACTTACAATAACTGAACCCACTTACATGATTTGCATGTTTAATGCGGAAACAATGCTGTGATGGGACAAAACTGTGAGCCCTTGCAAATATTACAAGGGTTTTAGTTGAACCTGCGTGAATTTTTGGTTGCAAATTCCTGGAGGAACTAAATTAAAATGAAAATTAGGCCTACACAACATGGAACTACTCCATACCGTCATTACATATATACAAAAGGGAAAGCTTTTCTGTAGGAGTATTGCAAGTATAGGGGATGTAGCTGCTGCACATAAGCTGGACAAGATGTTATTGAACAGCCTACAATGGTCTGCCCAATTAAACATACTGCAATCATATTTGCAATCGTATTTGTGTCTATGGTAGATACAGCAACTGCAATACACTGAAGAACCCTTAAAGTAACCTTGATAAAGATCTTACTCCATTATTTTAAGCATATGAATGTCTGTTGGATAACATGCAATGAATGCAAAAAATAAAAAATAAAACGGGTTTCAAAGGCCAGTATCACAATAACAATTAACAAACACAACCCATTTGCATTTCACCGTCGTGCCTCTAATGAGCTCAAGTGGAAATTTTTGTGGATTCATCAAACTGCCCACTTTGTGTTCGGTGGTTGGTCTAACTGTGAAAGCTGCTAGCACTAAATTAATTACAGACTTATGCACAGAGCTAACTGCAGAGTCTATCACCACCAATATGATTACAGTATGTTTAATTAGGGAGGCCATTGTAGGCTATTCAGTAACACAGAGTCTGGCTGATGTGCAGCAGCTACATTCCCTTCGCCTTACAATGCTCATACAGAAAAGCTCTTCCTTTTATGAAAATGCACCCAAGTCATCAGCTAAGTTTCCTGGGCTTCTTTTTCAACACAGTCATCACTATACAAATTTAACTCTCCGGAACTGGCTTCACACCAGATCTCTGTCAGGAAACAGCAGTGGCAGCAGCCGCACAGTCTAGTGCACACACACGTTCACACCATAATGAAGTATCTGAGTCGTCTTGGGTCCACCACCTTGCATCTATGTCTTTTTATTTCCCCCCCTTGCACCAAAATATACCCTCCATTCGCTGCAGGTGTGCATTCTTTAGGTTATTTCATCATGAAAAACTTGCAGTAATCTTCAAAAGGAAATGAATATTTTGGTCAACTTCCATTTTTGCTTAATCCTCAAAACTCAGACCACAAAAGCCCAGTTTCAGAGGAAAACACAAATGGAAACTTGAACAAACCATGTATTTTTGCCATGTCTTCAGGGCAAACAAGGAAGTGCACAACTGTGCTGTAGTTTTGTCTGCAAGTGCACTCAAGAGGCCATAAATAAACATGATGTTGCACTCTAAGTGTGCATGCAACTCTCCTCTGGGCCGGGCCAGGCTCACTGCAGGGCAACGTGCAGGGCAGTGTAACTTAAGCTGAAACTGAGCCCTTGGAAGTGTTGAGGCCCAGTCACACAGAAAGTGTTTCTAGTGCGTTTTTTAATAGCTCATCTGACAGAACAGATATGATTCCATTTTACACAAGCTCACATTCACTTGATGTGGTGTTGATGCGTTACATCCAGTGTGAATACAGGGTTCCATCCAAAAAACATACAGCTGACTAGTAGCAGCATGGGTATGAACGGCCTTAAAGCACAGTGAGAAACTGAGTCATTAAAGGAATAGTTTGACTAAAAACCTAATTAACATCATTTATCGTTTATCTCAGATGCAGTCGATCAGTCAAGACTTGTTTGGTGTCTGATACGTGCTTCTTTAGTTCACTAGGTGATATGCTACGCTAATGTGGCTAACAAACACTTGGACTGTCACCAAACTCACGGCCACAAACATCTCTTAATCCGCTCAAAACCCACAGATGACGTTTAGGACATATGATGACCAATTTTAGTCTATAAAAACAAAATTAAGCTTCTCCGCATAAATGAATGGTGGGACGGTTACCGTAAGTAAGCAGAACCACTTATATCTCAGTACACTACGTGGTATCATTCAACCAAAGGCGGGGCTACATTTATTCCTATAAAAACCGACAGCACGAATAGCAACTTGGCAGAGAAGCTACATTTTTGTTCTGGGAAGATCAAAACAACGTGTGATTACAATTTCGACGACCACATTTCAGCCATATATGTCTGAACTTGTGTATATGCCTGAGGAAACTCGTCAGCTGGATGCTGGACTCACTATTCACTCACTGGACATACCTGCAGCAGAAAGTGTGCTTAACTGTGGAAAGTGCCAGGTGATTCTAACAGAGGTGGAATGTCTCTGCTGTGAGGAAATTGGAGCTATAAATTTCAGCGCTTAAACAAATCACTGAAGATGGCTAAAAGAGAGATTATTTATTTATTTATTTATTCATTCATTCATTCAACATTTTTTCAATCTATGTAAAGCAGTGCTATTCAAGCATGTTGGCTGCATATTGTATGACAGGAGTATGACAAGTGAGCACAAAATAGAAAATGAACCCAGAGAAAAAGTAATCCACTCAAACACATATCAGGTGAAAAACAATTACTGCACACACAGAGTTTTTGATTAGGGTGAAGCTGGATTTTTATTCACCGGCATCTTATTCTAAATTTCTGCTCTGCCTTAGAAGGTGCAGCGGTTACATTCTCATCTCTACAGGCACTAGGATGTAACTGGAGCACCACTTGAGGTGAAACAGAAAATTCGAATTAGCAGCTGTTTATAGTAGCCGACAATCTCTCGCTGTAAACTAGGAAAACACACGTCAGATATCAGAAACGTCTTGGCTTTTTGACTGCAGCTGGGGGAGGGTGATTAATCACGTTATTATGATTTTTTGCCAAACTATTCCTGTAAGTAGCTCAATTATTTTGGTTATATGTGATCTTAAGAACAACGTGGCTTATTAGGCATCAAATTCTAGATGCAACCTAATGAAGGGTGGTCCTACTGTGTGGTAAAGTCTTAAAAAGGTACTTTAAAATAACAGTCTAGTCTTTTGCACCTGCTGTCTGTCTGAACAAAGTGGACTATTTAAAACAGGCTTAACTAGTGGTGTTATGATGTGCAGGATGCATGTGTGTGCATGGGTCTGTACTGTCTTTGTCTTTTTGTTCTATTATAGGGCGCTATTCTGGTAACATCTGACTGGCTGCAGCTGGGGTTGTGCCACTATTTGAGGAGCAAGAGAACAGCATGGAGATGTTGGCTGCTCCACTTGCGCACCTGTGCCATTTGCCCCTCTGTCCACCGACCAGACCAAACAGAGTCCTCAGAGTGCAGACAGCTCATGTTGTGTTTTAGCTTCATGATAGATGATGAGACTAATAAAGAAAGCAATGTAAATTCCACATGTATGGGGTAAGTGTCCCCCTTGAGCTTTTGTATACAGATTTTTAGCTCTGGTGGCAGTGTTAGTTTGTCAATGAAAATTCTGACCATAAGAATTTGCTGCCAACCTTTTATTTTATGACTAAACTGTAACGACAACGTGTGCCAGTTGCCCGACTGCTGCGAGAGAGGGTGGGAAGGCGGTTCCTGACCCTCACACACCACCAAAAGCTGCAAGTGACAGCAAGAGGAGGATGTCAGCCGCGAGAGAGGGTGGGAAAACGACGACAGCGACGTGAGGCATGAAGATGGCGCCTGAGTCCCGAACCCCAGGAGGGAGAGCGAGAGGGACAGAGCAGCAGCAAGAGCAGAAAAGGACTCTGCTGAAAAGCTCATACATGAGAAGAAGGACTCAGTCTAGCGCAGAAGCCACTGAAAAGTGGTGAGTTTTGTTTGTGGGTTTTTGTTTCTGCTTTGTGAACGAAAATTAAAGTAAAATGCTTGTTGCGACTGTGTCTCTGGCCTCAAGCATCCTTCCTCCTATTGGGGTAGCACACAGTGTGATACATAACGTTAAAGAAAAAACACTGACAACAAAAATTATGAGGAAATCTCGTTATTCATTATGCCCTGGCGACTAAAGACTAGACAAAATAGCTGCCTCTGTTTGGGCAGACAACCTAGATCACAGTAGCCATCTCAAAGCACTGATTGTTTTCCTTTTTAGCCAAACATTTACATAAATTTGCAAGTGCAAGTACAAATTCTAACTGCCACCATGCATCTGTCTCATTGAATGATCTGAATGACATTTCAGATCATTCAGTTTTTCCTGCTTGGTGCATGTACACACAACTGTGAGCACGTTAACCTTGTCAGAGCCTACTAATAAATCTAGCCAGCTTAAAAAGCTGAACAAAACTTTTAGCTGGCCTCAAAAATGATGAGTGCCTCATCCTCACCAGTGACCCATTCGGTGGAAAAAAAGAGATGATCTGTGAGCACATTTCTCTTATATTCAAACTGAAAGAAAGATTGAGCGTTTCATTGCCAAAGAGAATGGAGCGTCATGTGGATTTAAGATGGGCAGGAAAAATAATCAATTTGAAAAGACATACGTTACATGCCCTCTCGCAGCGTCTGCCAAGGTAAATATAAATGTATGTTGACTGATTTGATGACATTATGGAAATGTAACGTTACATGTCATAGTGACTGCTCTGGCTTTAAAAGCGGTGACACTCACCTCAGAGTGGTGCTAACTTTCTCACTCCGTTTAGCCAGATTTCATAAGCTACTCACAGATAACATCAGCGACTGCCATCATGGTATTTGTGTAGGACAGCACATGTACTGTTTAAGTGGAGAACTGGGGCTAAAATTTACTTTATATTTTTGAAGTAGAATTACTGTAAACTGACAAAAACAGGTTTTGCACAGTTAAACTGGTGTTTGATAGGTGTTTTGATGCCCTATTAACAATAATGTAATTAAAATGGGCAGGCAGTTAAATTTGATGGGTATTTCAATGCCCTAATAAAAAAAATGAAATGGTGGGAAAAAGTATAAATGTGTGTTGTAGATATATGCAGATAATAAACATAACCTGTGAAGGAAATATGATTGTACTGCACTTCTATTAAACCTTAAGCATTCATTTTTATAAGATATATGAAAGACATATGCCAATAACAATTTCAGCGTAGATAACTAAACACACAGTTGAAGGTATGCTTAGTGTTCATGGAATTTATAGCCAGGAGAAACATGCTTCTGCAAAATCAATTACAGTATCATGAAACTGTCTGAAATTAAAACACTGTGTAAAATTAGACTCTAATTAAAACTGAGTTCCACTGTCTAAATTTGGCTAAAACAAAAAACAAAACAAAACAGTTACTAAAATCTGACTTTAAATCAATGACAACTTTTCAGTAAACGACTAAGACTAAACTAAATTTAAAATTCTTGTCAAAAGAAACACTGTGTGGCAGCTGGGTTGGCACTGTGTTTTTTTATGCCTAGATTTGATGTTGTAACAAGTGCTGCAGTATTCTTCTGAAGCACTTCACATGGCAAACAAACATACTTTGCTAGTGTAGTTAACTCAAAAACATGACAACGTAATGCTTGTGAGCCGACTACACTAGTATTTCACTTAGGAACAGATATACCAAGCTGACCATCGACCTTCAGATGGGGTCAGGGTGTTGGTGGCCAAGAGTCACCCATAGTTTGTGCGGTGGTTTTAGTTGGCCCTTGACAGTACCATACAGTATAATTAAACATCATAAATGTCAGCTGTTGGTCATTGGAGAGCTGAGAATCAGCTCACAAGGAGAGAAATGAAAGACAACAAAAGTGAGCAAATGGCACTCTCAAGAGAACCTTTAAGGAGAACAGCTTCAATTTTCAACAACAGTACGAATAGCAAAGCTTGATAAATATGGATAGGCCATTTAACTGTTTTTGCTGTTCTAGGTACTTGAATACTCTTATGCTAAAGAGAAAATGTGAGGTTTTACACACCTATTTTTCAACCATATGATTAGGCCCTAGGTTGAAACAAGCCATTTTCCCTTGCTCATGAATAATTTGGCAAGTTCTGCTCTGATTTGCTAGTTTACAGTGAGGCACCGTGATGGCTCACGCAGAGAAGCAAGATGTCGAAATAGACACAGGCAGGAAAATAAAATGAACCTCTGTGTATGTAATCTAGACCAGCATACTACTTGGTTAGCTACGCTAGTTACTTGGAGCTCGCTAGTAGCTAACGTTACCTATACTAGCTACTTGCTTTCAATCTCGACAACAACACAAAGTAAGTTAAAGTTGTTAGTTCACTACCAAATCTTCAATTTAGGATGATCTCAATTCAAGCTACTGTCACTCTCTTCAAACACTGAGTGAAGCCTGTTCAATATTGTCCAATGTTTGAGAAACTGTCCAGAGTAAAATATGCAGAGCAAATTTAACACCTTTGAATTGAAGTTGGCTTCCTATTCACTGGTTTGTTTTGCAAATTTTCCATTCCACCTTAAACTGTGCCGCAGTTACAAGCTGGTGCCTGTACAAGCTGCAGCATTTAAGGTGGAATGGAACATTCGATTAAGCTGGTGAACAGGAAGCCAACTTCAGCCTTGTTTGAAGATGAACATCATCCACACCTGCAGACAGTTTGGTTCCTTGGGAAAGGTATGAAAAGTGCCGACACCCCTTCACAGCCTTGTAGACCACAATTTCAGCAAAGAGTTTGGCATTTCTATTGCTGTCGCTCCACTGTTGCAGTCTCCTGCTGGGCTGGAACATGAGCTGTAAATATTAATGAGTTAAGACTTGTATGTAATGGTTTAGGATTTTGGAATTTGCCCTCTTTGCAAATGCAGAACTTGTATGTGAAGGAGGAGACAGTGTTTCAGGTTCACACTATGTTATTCAACTATTCAGTTTTCCATTCTTTGTCACCTTTTAATAGACTTAATTAAAAAAAGAAGACGCTTCTAAGATATTCAAATATTATTTTTTTTTGCTTTGTATGTTGCAGTCAGTTTTACAGATCAGTGCCAGTTCCCACTATATAGAGACATGTCGTGCAGGTGCAGTAAGTACACGTGATGGCTGAGTGCAAATTTTCATAGAAGATGAGAGTTGATGGTGACAAAAAGCAAATCAACAGTTGGTGCGGTTGTCAACCTTGTCACGTTAGTGTGTTCTGGTCCTTCCCAGACTCAAACATCGCTTGTAAGTATGTATTGCAATCGAAACTGCATTCACAGATCTCTAACGACTTATCCAACCATTCCCACCATGTTCCCCAACATCTAAAATACTGCAACTGCTTTTGGGGGGGTTGTTTGTTTGCCCATGCTATGTGAAGCGACCTTGGCTTTGTGAAAGGCGCTATATAAATGTAACTTATTATTATTATTATTTTTATTTAAAAAATGTGACTGCCATCTGCATCTTCTTTTTTGCATTGTCTGTGGTAATGCCACATGATAAGAGAAGAAGCTCAGCCTGAAATGGGTGCTTTTTAATCTGAAATCTTCAGCATGTGTCAGAAGTCTCATTACCTCTTTCAGTAAACTCAAAGGTAAATTCACAGAATGTGCCATGTAACAGGATGTTGAGAACGCATGCGCAGTACAAGTGCTGCACCTTCACCACAACAAACATTTATGACAATTAAGCTGGAGTCTAAACTGAAGGAAACCACAATATCAAGTTTGCCACACAAAGGAGCACTGAAAAGTCAGTTACACCACAGGACAGTACAACATCTACATTTTGCTATCTGGTGGTTCGTTTCCGTATCACTGCAACTGATCCATTCATACAGAGCTATGACGTACAAGATAAAATGAGCTGATAGTCAAACTTAATGGAGAGATTGCTAGGGACAGATTTGTGGCACCCTGTGTGCATTTATAGGAAACTAGTCACACATGGTCAAGACCATTGTGCTCTAAATTTAGCACCTGGCACAATGGCCCTCTTGAAATAGAGTCTAAATGCACAAAACCAGGACACAGGCATGCACTAAATATGGCATGTTTCAAAGGAATTTAGTCCGGTGCAAAACACAAATGATCATTTGCAACTTCAAGAGGACAGCTGTCGGCGACAAACCTCTGAACAAAAAACAAAAGAGCCTCAGAGAACTGAGAGTCAATTCCTTGGGTATATAATGGACTGAGAGAGAACAATCAAACTACCGCAAATCCCCCACAGGTTCTTGGTACGTATGCAGCATAATCTGCATAATGCTGGAGGGCAACGTAGCAGGGTGGGCCACTGGTTCTGTGCTCCTAAGACTGGACAGAGTGGAAGTCACCTCTGTTCTCAGCAGTACTAAAGTAAGATCATGGAAAAGAGGGGTGAGATGACTTTGTTGCAAGAATGATTGATTTGTTAAGAGAGAACAGTGAAACAGAAGTAACTATAGAGGCAGGTTAACTATGAACATCCGCGTTGGCCTTTTCGTTATTGTACATTCACAGACAGCGTGTAAATGATAAGACAGCTTGTCTTATATAGATGGGTTTCCAAAACCATTTTGGTAAGTTAGCCGTCACAAGATTGTAACGCTAGTCAACAGCTGTGTTCAACGTATATTTCATACTGTTTGTAAATTCTTGTTGACTCAATAATAAAATGCCATTTCATAGTTGACTGTCTTTCATTTGTATATTAAAATAATACTGTGTAAAATATTAGCTAACAATAGTTGACTATCAGTAACTGCTAGGCAGCAGGTCTATGAATGCCTGGCTAAGTTTCATTACCTAACCCTACTCATTACGTAACTAGCTGAAGTTAAACAGACAAGTCTTACCGTGGCGAATATTTATAGGTAGAGCTCTACATAAAACTGTAGATAGAATATACTGATCAGCTAAATCACACAAAGCTGAAGTGAGCGTCTTATTTGCTAACGTCATGGTTGAATTTTCCAGTTCCACCTTAAATGGTATAGCAGTTACTCTTCATTTATTCAAATTTCCAGACAATTATGTACAAGTTATTAATTTGCCAGTGTCAGAAAAAAGCAGAAAAAATATTCACACATGAAAGAAAATTACACAGAACCCTCAACAGCAAAATATATCAAATTAGTTTTTTAAACACATCTTCAGTCTCAGAGGCTGATGCTTTTTGCTTCTCGCAATCCAAGTAATCCCCAACAAATTCAGTGATGCTGAGGTCTGGACTCTGGGGAGGTCAGCGCATTGTAATGTTTGATTTGCAGTTTTTTGTTCTGTTTTGTCTACTCCCTTTTCTCAGAAACGGCTTTTTGACAACTACACATCCTTTCAGACTCAGTGTTTAGTTGTCTTCTCACAGTGGAAGGATGGGCAGAAACACTTGTGGATTTTTTTTTTTTTAGATATGAATCAAGAGTGGAGCTTGACTTTTTCCTGTCTGTCAAAGACAAAATCTTGATGGACTGTTTTAAACTTAGCCTACCAGATTTTGCACAGCAGGGAGTCACATATTCCATTTCAATCCCTTTTAATAAATTTATGAACACCAATTTGGAAAACTCTGATTTTTTCCTTTTATTTTCCTTTGACATTTCGCCTCCTTATGCAAGTGTATTATATTTGACCTTCTCAAAAATATCTCCTAAAAATGACCATTTTGACTGTATATTAAACAAACAAACGGTCTCTGACTTTCGCACAGTTCTGTACATTGTTTTATTGCATCACTCTTTGTTTATGTGCCAGGGCAAGAGTAAAGCCAAAGTGGTATAATCCTTTAGCTTGGAATGCAACACATACCACGACATTCCAGGACTGGATGATAAGGCTTGGAAAAAGCTGAACACAATTTTGAGTATGGGCTGAACACAGGAACAAACTGGTTAACTTCTGCGCAACCTAATGATGAAACAACAGAACTGCCATATACTGGGAGACTGCAGACACAGCTAGTCTGATCAAGACCAGTTCTGGATGGCCTGTTTAAAAGGAACTTGAAGTGAAGCTGTTAACAGGAAGTGCAGTGTCCGTGTAAGACAGTGTGACTAGTATATCAAGCGTTAGTCACAGATTCACACACTACACAAGCACGCCGCCCCCTCAACCACATTCATCTAAGCTTTTGCATGTAACTGTGCTTAAACAGATGTCAAAGAGGGTGTTTATGGGCTCTCGTGGTTTTGCGCTAGGTAGTCTATTCGAGAAGTAGAGAAAATGTTTATTGATGTAATTATAACGTAAAGTTTTAGTCATCAGCGTGTCCTATTCAAAAAAACCTATCAGCTCTTGGGCTAAAGATTGCGAAGTCAATGTACTGGAACAAACGTACAATCAGCTTTCTTAACGTAACAGCAAACAAAGGATAAACTAGTCCAACCATCATACTGTCATTTCTAAATGCTATTTGTTTTTCTAAAAAAATGTAAGATATAAAACAAAGATATAAATACAAACCGATACAAGATAAACTATTAGGACACAGTAGGAATGTGCGCAGACCTAGCCTTCTTTGTTGGCACACAGAGAAGTCAACTAGAGCAAAGTCATGTGTTACTATGGAAACACAGAACTTGAGCATACTTTGAGGAACCGAAAATCAAGACCTTTAATAACTGAACCCGAAAGTTTTCTAGCAAACTCTTTTGCAATAATACCAAATTTGGCAACGAGTCAATGTTTTAACAATGTTGTAGGACAAAATATTATACCTCGATTAACAAATATATATGTATATATATATATACACACACACACACACACACACACACACACACACACACACACACAATATACACACACACACACACAGAGTGTGGTGTGTGAGAAAAGTGATTTGTGACTCAGTCATAGTGAAGTATGCATGTAATAAGATTTAATTATGCAGTTAGATCAACTGTTTAGACTCTGCTGGCTCCCACATTGAACAATGACTAAGAGTAAGCACACTTATAGTCACAGTGAGCATTTCTGAAGAACCAAGTAGGAATTACAGCTCCTTCTGTATGTAACACACCCAATTTACTGCTACGTTGCCCTCCAGTTGCATTTAAGTGGTATATCTGTTGTACTGACCGCACAGCAGACTTCAACAAGGCAAGACCTGCTCAATATGTAAACATAGTATGTACCAACACACACTCATATTTCTTATTTCAGGAAAAAAAAAAAGAACACTTTTTCAAAAGAGCTCATATTCTAAGGAAACAAGCTGGATGCAAACCACATCAAGCAATATCCTGAACATGACAGTATCCTGAATATGCTGGTGATTGACAGAAAGCCAGATGTGGTGGTGGAGAATAAAGGGTTCTAGGGAATAATTCACAGCTTCAGTTATGACTATACACTTCCCTTTAAGGACACATTTACCAAATTGTTGAAAGTACTAGGAGACATTTGAGGAGGTGCAAAGTGCCATCAAAAACATCAACAGCAAAGATCACTCCCAGCTGCACTGAATGCGAGTGAGAAATGAGGTCAATTCAGCACCATGCTACTGAGGAGTATCCAACATTTGCAGAGATGTTGAAATTCCTCTCAGCAACACCACTGGTGCTATGCATGGTGCCAGTATGGTTAATGGTGCTAAACTACTAGGGGAGAAACCAAGGCTGTCTTGGACCCAGTCTCTTGTTTCTAAGGTCTTTATCTTGTCTTGGACTTCATTGTATTTGTACTCAAAGTTGTCTTGGTCTCAGCCACTGGACTCACCAAGTTTAGTCTCCGGTGGCAACCAGAGCTAACTACCACTTGAAAGAAATAAATAAATAAACAAACAAATAAATAAATAAATAAATATTTTTTATTAAGAGCATCTGTTCATGTTTGATTCACCCAGCTGGAACACCAAGAAACTCTGTCTGCTGATGCACAATTGTCTTCCAAAAAACTGAGAAATCCTCCCCACATCTGACTAAATTTAGAAATGAATCAGTTCGAGCCATATTCTAGACTTACAACCCATCCCACATTTGTGTTCATAAGCAGAAGGAGGTTGTTATTTGAATTTGATGGAGTTACTTTTGTACATACAGTTTTGCTTTTTAGGCCTCAAAAAGGACTTGATTTGTTTGGGCTTCACTCTCATTTGAACCTGAATTAGTCTTGCCCCCCCTTTAGACTCGGACTTGACTCAATCTTGACTACTCAAGGTCTTGGACTGGCAGTCTTCACTAGAACCCTAGGAGAAACAGTACCCTCCCTGTTCACTTGCCGGTTATGATCAATTTACAAAGAAGTCCAGAGCATTAAAAAAAGCTATTGGGGCTGCTAAGCGCCTTGTAGGATGTTAAAAACAAAGGGTAGCCTACAAACTGAGAGACAAACAACAAATACACATGCAAACTCTGATACTCTGATCGAGATCTAACCAGAAGATGGAACAGCACACTATGTGATAATTATACAACTTCAACACTTCCTTCACCTGTGAAGAGGCTGTTGAAGTTTATCTAAAGTGCTGCCTTCAAATCAGTTGGTGTGCTGGCTTTCCACCACATTGCTGAAGAAAAGCTGCTGAGGGGGGTGTATTTTCTCAGACAGGATCTTTCCTCCGCTCTGAAGCCAAGGTAGAAAAAAAAACCGAATTTCTCTGTTCTTTTTCTATTTCACGTGCATGCTAAAAAGCCTAAAAAACCTAGACTGTAGAAGGGAGGAGTCTCAGTAGCAACATGGCGCTCTCACAGACCAAGCAGATCACCCCTACCACTTATTTGACTTACTGCTTGTCTTCAGAAGCAGTGGTGCAGAAGAGAGTAGAGAAAAGAGAAAAGAAACACAAGGCCCAAAAGTTTGTGGTTTTGAGAACAACTAAAGACGACTGGTTCTATACAGACTTTCAAAAAACCTACATATTTTTTTACATGTGATTTATAACATATATAGGCCTACATGTTTTGTCCCACTGTTCGAAAAAGAGTATAATACAACATAAGCCTGCAGACCTGCAAGCAATGTAGAAGGTTACCTACTACCAGCTCTGTCCGGCTGTCACCTGGACTTGTGGAAACACTGACATTACTTCGAGTAATTTTGCACTCTATTTTTGCTTCTTTTTTCTGGGCTCTACTTAAATCATTGTTTCATTTATTAAACCTAAGTAATATTGACTACATTTATCTGTCCTGAGCTACTACTGAAAGTTTATGTATTTAAATATTGGATCAGTCAGCGTGACACTGAAGTGACTATACAGCAAAGATGAGAAAGTGATTCTTGACCAAGTCCCATTAAGCATACTAGTACTTACAGATAAAAATCTACACAATTTCATTAGATCATGCTGGGTGGGTGTGAAACATACAACTATATGAAGTAAGCTGATGTATTCTTCCCTTTATAGCACTCTTTTAGGCATGCTTCTCTTCAACTGTTTTCCTTCTTGACCTAAAATATTCTTCAGTCACATTGCTCTATTACTTATCTCAACAGCATGTCCTGGCTTTCTAATCACATACCAAGCGGCTGATCTTGACGTGTCAGATGTTTTGTCTTTGTGTCTGGTTAAGTTTGAATTTTTCTGATTTTTCAAAATCACAACACAACTTCAGTCATCACGGTGAAAGACAACAGCAATAAACTTTAGATGGAAACGCCAGGTCCAGAACATAAACTTTTTTAGCTATTTTATGCAGGAACTACCAGCTCAAGCAACAACTGAGCTGGCCAAAAGCCTACGGTTCCCTGAAACAGAGGACAAGGAATAAATGGCTCGATTCCTACATGGTTCACTCATAATATACATAAACATGCTCAAATTAAAGCTAAAATTCTGCTCTTTAACCTTAAAAATTAAATTTGTCCAATTACTTATGGGCTGCAATGCACTTTCCTCTTCAGTATGAAATTCAGCATATTTTCACTTAGGTTTCAGGAAGGACTTTTTTAAATTTGTTATTTTTTGATTTAAAAATAAGTCTAAATAATAACATTTAGCTTCAGTTTTAGTATTAAAAGTTATGCTAAAGTAACTTGCTTTGCAGCCAATTAAATGACAAACATTTGGTAGGCCAAAAACTTTCTTCAAAATTACAAATTTATTATACTTTTTCATTATCTTATTTCTTATTTACTAAAATAAAAACGTACTTTCAATGGAAATTATTATCTCCTTTGTTTCTGCTCATCACTAGGAGTGGCCAATATGGCAAAAAATGTAACAATCACAATACCTGAAGACATTGTTATGATACAGATCTCAATATTTCTTTTTTTTATTTTTTTTTTTTAGGTCTGGTAAGCTGGAACAGAACGGAAAAACACCAATGGTGCCACATTTAAACAATACTATTTGAGATCATGTGTACAGAAAGTGAGTGTCCATACTGCAGTGGATTTCATTCCAGTTAAACAGGACTAATTATGGTCTTTCTGTAATGAAATATGCAGTTGGTCAGTATTCTTTAAGTACTGGCGACATCCACAATATGCTCAAAAAAAAGCACAGTGTGATGTTTTTTATCATTACTTTGATAAAATACTGTCATATTGCCCACTCTTACTAAACACACTATTTAAATGTGTAATTTTTAAAGCACTCCTTAGAAGCAAGTAGGGCTGGATGACACCGGAAAAAGTTGCACTGTGATATTTTAGATTTTTGTAACAAATATTAAGACACAAAAATGTACATACATTTATAAATTACCCAGATAAATTATTTACAAATGGAGCTTATTATATTTTTAAGAGCAATTAACGCAGTTCAACATCCAGGTTAGGGCTGCATGATAGACAAAATATCATACCATACCATAAATTCCGCTTTCAATATACTTTCTAGTTTATTAAAAACACATTACTGAATCCATGAAGTGACATGAATAAGGATTAGCCTCGTTTCCGATGACTTGTTGGTTGGATCATGTGAAAGCCCTGATTCATCCCAACAGCCAAAGAACATCTGTGATTATTCAGGACGCCCACAGCTCACTATAAAACCTTCTGTGATAGTTCAGAGGCTCGTTTGCATTATGCACACTTCTGCAATATCAGTTTAGCAAAGGCCAAAGTCATGATAACAGCAAGGAACAATCTACAATGCAGCCCTAGTAGTGAATATTGCTTTGATTATTACAGTTTACAAATCAATAAGCAACAAAAACACAGTTGCATTGTGTGTGCAGACACACTGATCACACCATGAAGCTAAGTTATTTCTCAGGAAAATAAATACAGCTGGCAGGGTGTCAGTGAAGGAACAACGAGGGTGGTAAGACCCACCTTTTACAAACTTTGCAAACCGCAAGAGAGAGCTTGTACTAACATTGCTCATATGAAATATTACGTTTTCTAACACTACAATTCAATTTTAACACTCTTTTAAGGTAAACATGTACAACTGTATTATTGCATCTACTCATAAAATAGTATACCTTGAAAATAAGCACTATAAAAAGTATAAGTACAACCCTTTTAGGCTTCATCATCTTATCTTTCGTTTGTGCAGTTACAAACACAAAGAATCTGTGACCACAGACAGACTGCATGACGTTAATTTAAATTAGAAAAGAGAAATGATGACAGGTTGCTTCTTTCAAATTGTAACAACTTGCAGTGTTGAAAGCCAAATCAAGCCATCATCTACATATATCACTAACTCCACTAGAAATTAGAGAGAAATGAACAAGAAAGAATGGGAACGAACAGTGAAAGCCAACCTATTTTGAGTTGCCTTTAAGCAAGCCTGCTATCTATCAGGGATTGTCCCTGGCAGAGCACTTCCTCTTTCTCCCTATTTGCATTGAACATGGCTCTTTGTCCACTAATACAGGGCCAGTGTCGCAAACAGAAGGTGTGGGGAAGATAGGATCTCACAGCACTATAAAATCCATCAGGGTTAAGCAGCTGATCTATGACATTTGCCTCCTAACACAGGCACTTTGCTGTGTTTGAATGTAAAAGAGGCATCCTTAACGGTTAACGACACAAGAAGCTTTTCACATGATTCAAGACTTGACAAACACGGTTTCACAACTGATGACTGCTTCTGCTTTTAGATCGACCTCCCACATACTGGACTTCAAGTCAGTAAGGGTTTTCTCATGACCAAGACCCATTTCTAAAAACAATGACCAACAAAAGCCACAGTGCACAGTCACACGTATCATAACCATTCGCATAGCTAGACTGTTTTTCACTTTTTCTACTATAACTGACATTCTGCATAAAGATCTACTGTATGTAGCCTGTAAAAGTGCGCATTAAGCCACAGTAAAGATGCAAAAAGGTTGCACTGGTTGTGATTGAGCCATTCACTCTTTCCTCACGTTTTCTCAAACATATTAAAAAATGGTTTGGCAGAAAAATTTGCACAGCTTTCCACTTATCCTAAATGTACTCCATCAGCCAAGACATGTTTGCTGCCCAACTTTTTTTAGTTTTGCGCTGGAGCTACAAGGACAACACTGCTGACACTAGAAATCGGTAGTCACTCAAATCTGCAAATACATCATCACAACTTCTCTCAATTCACTCAATCTGCATCCAGGTCTTCATTAAGGTTGCGCAAACCTTAAGGTGCTTTGAAGCACAGTATAACTTACTGGGAACAATCAAACTGAACAAAACTTCACTAAGTAGCTAAATCCAGTGGGCAGCCATTTTAAACGGCAGCTGCTGTGCCAAATTCAGGCCCCTTTAGCATGCACGCATGACACATAGGCAAAAGGACATCACAGTTTCCTCTACGTAAGTAACTTAACCTCAAATATTTAATCTGAAGATATCTGCATGATATGCGTGAACATACAGGAGAGTCAGATTCTGCAGAAGGGGTCAGAAATAGCCACAACACCTTTTCTGCGTACGCAGAGAAGTTTTTGCGATGTATTTATGGAAAAGATTTGTGTGATCATTGATTCCTAGTGTCTTGGCTAATCGACTACATCAGGGGAAATTGTACATTTGATTTTTCGCAGCATCGTTTCTTTGAGAAAGTAGACATGCATGATGGTAAATGTGTAGCAACTCAACACAACTGCAATGATGTAAGAAGACTGAAAAACACAATTGTATAAAACATTGTATAATGATTCGCCATGACTGAACTAAAGCAAAGCATTTACTAAAGCCTTCTTGGTGCCATTATGGCTTGCACTGGTAGTCCTGAGTGAAAGCATCCACAGGTTTGGCACTAAACCTCAGGACCCTTTCACCCCTGGGGTATTACTGTTGCTCATGTTAGAATTCAGTAAAAATCAGACCATAAAATGGACTCACCTTGGCTGAGAGTTCTCCTCATACATGCGTTCTTTGCCTTCCTTGAACAAGCTGATGGTCTGCTTGGTCTTCTTCGTCAAGTTCTCCATGAAGACACGGAAATATTCGTTGTCGCCCAGGGTCTCCATCTTGCCCTCATAGCGGGAAAGGATGGTACGAAGATGCTGATAGGTGTCAGGAAGCAGGTCTAAGATGTATGGGGGGCTGTTCTTGAGTGCCAGCTTGGGGTTCTGACATAATCGCACCACCTAAATAGAGGATAATAAAACCAGCAAGTTAAACCAATATAAAAGACAGGAAGACAAATCATTCATATGATTTAATTTTGATGATGAAATTACTTTGATTTTAAATAGTTTCTATCCGTACAGGTGGGTTCACCATTCCAGTTGTTTTTAAACTTTATGCATGAAGGTACAGCAGGCAACTGGTTCCACTACATAGACCCGTTAAACGACGAAGTATGCGGCTAAAAATAGTGTTCAGGCAGTCACCTTTTAGATCTGTACGTTTCTGTTTTATAATGGTTATTTTGATGGGTTGTGTCTGATTTCAGACTTTCGATTATTAATTCTGAAATAAGAAAAAAAACATGGTTGATGCACTGGTTCTGTATGTTTAAGACAACTTCAAACTTAGACTTGACAAATGGATGAAATGGAATAACTGTATGAAACTGAATTAATACACCACAAATGGCAGTTAGACAATAAAAAAATCTGGACGGTTTAAGAGTTTGAAATGAGTGCTATATGCAATAATCATGTCACAAATGTTCTATAAAATGACCCTATGTGTGAAGAGGACACCACTGTCATGCAATTTGCTCACAGATTTTAATGTGTAGCCATGAACACCCCCGATCAACTACACTAAACACTTTAGCTGGCGAGTCTAAAAGGGGAACCGCACAGACCGGAAAACAGAAGTGACACCACGACCTGACCTACCCTTCAGCAAAGAGCTCTGTCTGTGAAGCTCAACCACGGTTGTACTAATGCACACAATTTACACAAGACTCCTGTTCACAAAATGGAATCCTGACATGACAACCTTTCACTTTTGTTTTAAAGCACAGTTAAGCATTAAGCAGCTGCTATAACTCCTCTTCTTTTTAAAAAGAACACATGCAACCAGAGGATTATGATAACTTCTAAGTGTGCAGTTTAACTATGGGGCAGACTACAGCATTAAAAAAAAAAAACTGCCGTCGACTTCCAGAGGACACAGAACATAAAGACAGTCCCAGTCTACAAACAGACTGCCTAAAATCTAACATAAAAACAAAGCATTTAAAAGCCATTCTGAATTGTCTGAAAACGGCATCACTTTTACTCCTTACTAAGAATTAAGATGTCTCACTGCTAAGCAGGGCTGTCCCGTAAGATCTAGTGGTTTCACATACTGTCAACACTCAGTCTATTTTAAGGTTGTGAATATAAAGATCATACCCACATCCTTGTTAAGACTTTTCTTCTGGTTAGTTATCAGTACAAAATATGTTCCTCTCAACGTCTAATAAGGACAAAGGTTTTAAGAAAGCACGTAACGGCAGGGCTGTGCATGAATTTTTTGAGGATTTAGCACTGCTGCTAGTAAAGCTGCAAGTGAAGTAGTAAATTAAAATAGTGCAGTACTGAAATAAATTTCTCCTAAAAAAGTATTAATCTCAATTAGTGGAACAGCATTACAAAATACAGAAGCAGCAAATACAAAGATTTGAGTCTGGAAAGATCTAGTGACAAAAATCCAATTAATTTTGTGAAAAACAGAATTAATTTTCTCCACAATTATGCAGATTCCTCATAATGGCTGATACTTCAAGTGCTGTTGTGTGTAATTAAAAGAGACTAAACCCACACTGAAATATCTTTGCACATGGTTGCCGTCACAGAATTCAACCCTGGAAATAAAACAATGTGTTACTTTGAAAGAAAGGCTTGATGTTATTTAATACGAGAGCCGTAAATCAGTTATTAATTAAAAGATGAAAATAAGCTAAAGACAGCACTGCAGAGGGTGCCTCAGCTTTCAAATCCATAAACTTTGCAATGACTTTGGGATTTTGTTCCAGCAGGCCAATAAAAAAAATAAAACAAAAATCATAGCTGGCTTTGCATATGACGATATTACAGCTCCAAACTGTAACGTATTCATTGTATAGATTTTAAATTACCTGATATACTACAACTCCAACAAACACTAGAACTTGACTACACAGCATGACTATGCCAAAGACATGGCTTGAGCAGCTGCACATTCATGTAGTGAGAACAGCCACAAATGATAAATGACTACAGTTACCAAGAGCACTATGGACAGTGATATGTACACAATAAAGTTAATCTGCATGCTTCACACAGAATTACGTTCTTCTGGCACGTGACAATACTGCACTATACAGGCCTGATTAGGAAATATGTTCACAGTAAATCTCTTCTCTGGTCTTGAGAAAACCAGCTTCTACCCTTGAATGCGTACCAGATTTGAGTATTTGTAGGTAATCTGCTGAGAGTGGGCGTCTATAACACACTGAAGACCGAATATGCTTTCTGCAAGCAGCATGCTACAAGCATGAACTACCACAGCTTACATTTGTCCATTTAGAACAACTAACCCCAAGTTATAAACCAAACTCCGGTCGCTTTTAATGTTTAGCCCTCACAGTGCCATTTGCTTAAGCATACTGGCTCTCTCTCATCTATTGTCTGCACAGGAGCTAAGCATAGTCACCTTCTGAACTATTGATCAGAAGACGTGGGTGGGAAATTTGAGGAAACTGGTATCTGCTCAAATGTCACAGGCCCAGCACTCTGAGAAGCGCTACACTGTGAGACTGTGGCTGTCAGGAGGAAGCTGCTGGTGCCTGCAGCTGCTCAGTGGGGCCTTTGACTGCTCCTTATCTGAGCGGGGTAAGGAGCCGAGGAACCTTCGTCTTCAGCCCAGTACCAGCTGTGATTGGGGGGGTGGGGAACAAATGATGTCATCATGAGGTCACAGTAGACCACTTTTCTCATGCTCATCCTGCTTCTAATTCGTAGACCCAAAACATCAGTTACTGCAGCCCTGACAAGCTGGAGATAAGAGTCCGCTGTCATGGACGTCCTCAGAATTATCAGGAAGCGTACAGCTACATAGAGACGCAGACACACTATCTCCCTCATGCATAGATGCATGCATGCGCACTCGCACTGTGGCCTTCAGGCACTGGCTGGAAGTGGAAGCATTAAGGCTTTTTCGCCCTACAGTCTCTTCCTTAGGACCGGTGATGGGAACCCAGCAGTCAGTATTTAAAAATTGCAATAAAATTTGAGTAACATTGTCAGATCTGCCAAATGATGAAAGATCTAGTGATACAACTTGCAAACATCAAATTATTTCAATTTCAAATGTCTTACCATTCAAAGCAGCCCAACTTTTAGCTCAGTACACTGTGCATAGAGCCAGTGAGCACTAGGCATTTTGCATGTTTTACAAATAAGTACACAACCTAATACCATTTATGTTTAAACAGTTAAAATTATGCACATTGTGCATTTAAAGCTGTACTAGGGACGTATACGGGAAGTGAAGAGTGGGGCAAAACATTACAAGAGGTTAATGGTAACATGTATATTTAATGTAATTAAAACAGCTTAAAGTAGAAAATCATATGCCCATAACATCATCTGTGAATTTAACATTTCATTTATCACTTTTAAGATAAGAAAGGTAGGCTAAGTGCTATCACCAGTATTGTCACCTAAAAAAAAACTAAGCCTACAGCCCAACATTAATTTTTAGTTAACAGTTGTACATCCCTATTCTGTACATAACTCTTTACAGTTCAGCTGGATATTGATTCAAACACCCTACAGGACATCTCTCCACTTTTGAAATGGGATAATGGAAATAGGAAGCCACTCTGTGCTGGACTGGACAACTTGTCTCAGCACTGCACGTATCCCATGTTTTGCCATATTAGTTACAAGGTTTAGTTTGATCTCATCTCCTATTTTTGGCCAGCTTCAACTGAAATAAGCACGAAAGACTTGGCTTGCTCGGGCTGATGAATGCAGCATTTGAAGCTATAAATAGAAATGCTGCAAATGGTGATTTATTCCATAAAATAGTGTTACTGTACAAATTATCAACTGATGCATTATGCAGACACTTGCATTAGGCTAAATGTCATTTGTTTCTTTCAATATAAAGTTTAATATTAATAAAAAGAAGATTTTATTTTTGTTGCAGAAGTACTGCACACCAAAATTTTGCATGTCTGCAAAGCTGGGAAAAATACAAATCCAACCTGCTCACAAAGTAATGAACAACCCTACTGTATGGCTCAATCAACAATGATTAGCAGAATGCTGAAGAAATCATAGAGCTGCCATTCACTACCGACTGAATACAAGTAAGAGGAAACATAAAATCTCACAGAAAGACCAGAAATCACTAAATAAATAACAGCTGAGAAATTAAGGAGGCCTAACTGGACTACTGTTAAAAATCACAGCAACTACAACAATAGCCAGCAGCACAAATCAAGGTCACTTTTTGATCCTTTTCAGATTTTTTAAAGTCAAAAAAGCTACATAGGAAGAAAAAAATTAGGTCTGACTATACGTTCTACCAGTGCATCTTGTCTGTAGTGAACTAGTTCAGCTACTTCCTTTGACTGGGGGAAAACATCACAACAAGACTGTCCTGCCACATTGTGTTTAGAAGTTTATAATGGAATTTGAATGCAAAATCAACTACTGGTTGCAAATTGTGCCAAGATTTGCACATTTTAATCAGCCACTGAAAATTCCCCACACAAAACAATTCTAGGTTATTCCAAATGACGTCAGCCACACAGTCATCAACACCCAGAACATTGTACTTATGTGGGAAGTGCCTGATTACAAAGACTTTAATTTATAATCCAACACCACAGGTAACTGTTCTGTGTGAAAGTGGAAGAAATATGACTGAGTAACTTAACTTAAGTTCTGAGCAGCTCAGGCTGGTTTTTAACCCACCAGTTACTTCTGCTTTTAATAAGGCCTCAAGAAAACATGCGGCCTAGTATTTATTTTGAGAGAGGACAAAAAGTTGATTTTACTTCTTCCCGTGAGAGAAACATGCAAAAGAGTAATAACAGAGGCAGATGGTGGATTTGCCTTCGGTGCCATCAGCAAACCTAACTACGAGCTCTGTCAGACCTTGATGGCACTTGTTTTCTTTACTCATGTATCAGTGAGAATCTCACAGGAAACATGAGGTCAGCAAGTAACCACAATTTTTTCCCTCCATGAACTGCAGTTTTGAGCCGAGGTGAAACGCTGCAAAAAGAACACAGGAAAATAAAACTGAACTGTATCGAAAACAAATCATGAGATGGATGTTCCAAAACCCATGAAACCTCAAGCAATTCTGGTTAAGCTACTTGCTCAAATGTTACTGTAACAGTAGGGTTTGCTGGCAGGCAAGCAAGTCTTTGTTTAACTGTTACAGGTGTGCCATGAACGCAGTAGACCCTACCTGATCATTAGCCCTAGCCAAAACACTGCATCTGGAGCAACAAAGCATCTGCACGTAATCTTGTGGCTGTGCTCTGCACTTTTTTTTGTTTTGTGTGTTTCTCTTATTTGCTCAGGGGGTGTACATCATCAGAAGCTTAACATCAGACAGACCTAGTTTGCTTTTTAGGTTGAAGAACTCAGACTGGGGCTTCATCGACTACTGACAGTCTAGCAGCTCCATTTGCTCCCCATCCACGTCTGAGCTGTCTGTGGTAAATTAAGTTAACCAGTCGTTTTGCTGCCTATCAAGGTAAAAATGTAACCTTAGTCAGGGAGAGCTGGCAAATTGATACCTACACACGTCGTGCAGCTGAAACCCCCCGAGTATGGCAAAAAGACAACCCTCATTTTCTCTCTAAACGCTTTTTTTAGCAAGTAACCAACATTTCTATGCAAAGTAGCCAGCTAGCTAGCTTTTCAGTCAGCTGAGCAGCCTGACATCTTGCTCGACACAAAAAAAAATATTTCCTGTGGGGGTGAGAACTTTGTACATTACACGGAACTTTCTCGAAAATAACATGCTCTAAGTCGAGGAAGGCAGCTAAGCTAGCTAGTAACGCACTACTTTACGAGCTAACATGTTAGCAGTTGAACTAGCTAATTGTCTTAGCAACTCTGCCATATTGCATCAAGTCAGAAGCCCATCACGGAGGCAGGCCACAGGGCTAAAGCTAACTCGGCTAACGGCCGCTAGCTCACGAGGCTGTAGTCGGCTTCCTCTTTGCCAGCTTCTTGTTCGAATTTCCCCGTTCCACCTTAAATGGTGCAGCAGTTACTTCCAGGCGCCCGAAGCTGCACCATTTAAGGTGGAACGGGGAAATTCGAATAAGAAGCTGACTTCAGCTTCGTCGCTAACTTAGCTCAGCTAACAGGAACGGCTGACTTGCAGCATTTAAAACCCCGAAACCCATCAGGTAACGTTACGGCCTTCAGCTTACCTTGTCCATAAGTTTCCAACATTTTTCCACGGTCTTTTTGTCCACGGCGCCGGGTTGGTGATGGGAGTGGTGGAGATGGTGGTGAGGCTGGAAGGCGTCCTTCATCATGCCGATGAGCCCACCGCCTTTCTTCAGGTTCCCTGCCATGTTTTGGCTCCACGAAGTCGGACAGAGCGACAGCTCGAGACCCTGGTGGCGAGGCGGGGGGGACCGACCACCCTCCCTCCTTCCGTGGTCAAGGGGCTAACGTTGCTCTGCCTAAAACACCCCCCGGTGAAGACAGCGCCCGAGTCGAGCCCGTGGTCGGGGGTGTTGGAGGCGGGAGAGAAAGGCTCTACCGCCGAGAGGCTCCCATTAAATCCCCGCGCCAGCTGCTGCGGACCGCGCCGTCATCGCTCTTTAACGCGGAGGAAACGAGGACAACACACACACAAATGACCGCAGACTTTTACAGTTATCGGCTTGGTCGGGAACGTCACGACTTCTCGTCAAAGCAGAAACAACTGCCTTTTTCACCGACACCCTGCGAGCACCGTTCCCTTTCTTCCTCCCCTCGACTCTCCTCTGCTCCACTGCGCTGCTCGCGGAGGGAAGTTGAGGCCAAAGCGGAGCAGAGACGCTGCAGAGCTGCACGGCGCGTCTGTGTTTACTGCACACAGTGTAAACAATCGAGAAGACAGACAACGAGGGGAAACGAAAAAATCAGAGATAAATAAATCTATTAGGGGAAATAAACGCCGCCTTCTGTGTGCCCCCCTCCCGCGTTGGTAGCAGTATTGTTCCTGTTCAGCCCCTTCCGCCTGCGCTCGCTCTCCACTCGGTGAGGAGCGGACTCGTCTCCGCCCACCCAGAACACGCCCTCCGCTCATAGAGGAGAGGAGGCCTTCAGGAGCCAGCCAGCTCACTGCCTTCACTACAAACAAAGCAAAGTATTAGAGGAGAACCTATTTTTCCAAAAATCTGCATAATTAAATGGTTGAAATGTAAACAAAGTCATTCAGAGAGGTTTGGTGTGAAACGCTTTGTTATAGAGAAACTAATCGAGTCCGATTTGTTCACAGTGGTGGTGATAGGAACCAGACGTCTGAGGAGTTTAATATTCCTTATACCTCCCTCACAAAAAGGTATTACATGGAATGGTTGTGAATACACCGCCTAATGTCCGAGGCATTGTTTTACTGTAATTTTGTGATAAAATTTTGGCTTAAACTGTGTTTAAATCTGTTCATGGCGGAGGGGTACATGTAGGGCATTGTAAGGAAAAATAGTCCCCAAAAGAAAACTTTTTTCAGATTTATGACTATTTTACCATCATCAACATTACATATAAAAACTCAGAAGACACCTGTAGGTTCACTGGAAGTTTTGTAGAGTAAATAAAATGGCTATATTTGTGTTGTAGCCATTGTGACCCCTGGTTCATATCACCACCACTGTAAAAAAATCAGTGTGTAAGATTCTCTACAATGAACCATTTCACACCAAACCACTCTGAATGACTGTGTTTGTATCTCATAGGTTCAAGTATTCAGAAATTTTGAAAAATTGGTGGAGTTTCTCGTCAAGTTTGAGAAGGTTTGATGTGAAACGTTCACTGTAGAGAAACTTATCAACTCAGATTTCTTTACAGTGGTGTTTGTTAATAGAACCGGGGGGTCTGAAGTCAACAACACACATAGAGTCATATTATTTACTCTCCAAAACGACCAGTGAACCTGCCAAGTTCTTATGTGTGATAATGTAATGTTGATAAAGGTAAAATGGATGATATTTTTTTATTTTTAAAGTCAGGTTAACTAACTGCTGCTCTGAGACAGCCTACAAAAAACAGGGGGCCTGAAAAAAAGGCTTAATATAAAATTGAGATAAAATATATTTTTATTTGTAAATTGACCAGGCAAAAAAAGCTTGCTGTGTCAATTTCATTTAATTTGTATTCCACTGCCCTTTCACGTGACATTAGTAGTTATCAGTATGGCTTATAATACTACTACTAATAATAATTTCTTGTTTTTGTGCAAAACAAATGCTAATGTAAACTTTACTTCCCGTAAACATCAGTGGATCATAGCTCAAAACAGCAGAACTGTTTGTTTTTTTTTAGAAATTCAAAAATAAAACGAATGCAGTGACGCAATATTCCTGTAACACTGCTGTTATTTTCATCTCATGGTAAGATGTGATTATGAACATGTGATTTACTCTTCTGCACTCATTTGAATGTTGAGGGTAGTGATGCATTTCTATATATCTTTAGTTTCCACTCCAGCTGAACATCATGATCTTCAGCCATCTCCTTCACACAGGTAACTGAAGATAGTACAACCAGAATACTAGCTATGTAAATTACAGTTTTAGGTCCAAAGATTTTGGAATACATTAAAATTAATTTTAAAATTCATGATTATCACAGTAAGTTGAGGGAATGATGTTGCCGAATTGTTTCAGTTGACCAGTTTGACCCTAAAACTAAATGTAGTTCAATGTAGTTCTTGTAGCCTGAGAGAGAAAAACACGTGCCCTGTATTATTATAGAACTACACATTACACACATACAAAACACCAGTCTTTATGTTTGTATTCCACTATAATAAAAGGTGTAAAGAAGAAAAAACTTTAAAGATGGTTCTTCAAGGGTTCTTTAGTGAAGCCAGTGGTTCTGTTTTGAACCATGTGTTCTCTATGGAGCTATTTCATGCTTAAATGGTTATTTGCATGGTGAAATGGGTTTTCAGATTGATGGAGACTGTGTTGTATATGGTATATATTTTGGAAAATGGTTCTATGTAGCACCAAAAAGGGTTCTGCTGTTGTTATGATATCAAGCATGTAACAATAACAGAACCCTTTTTGGTGCTACATAGAACCATTTTCAACAAGCTTCTATATAGAACCATATACAACACATTCTCCATCAATCTGAAGAACCATTTCGCCATGCAAAGGACCATTTAAACATGAAAAGAATATAGAACTAATTTTTCTAAGTAGAACCATTGCCTTTATTTAAGAACCATCTTTTTAAGTGTGTAATCTAATCTAAAAAACAATCAGGGAAGCTTCATCACTTTCCACAAATAAAGAAGAGAAAACGAAGAAAGGACTGGCTAAGCTACAGGTCGGTTGACCTGAGCAGAAGCGCAGAGAAGAGTCAGAGAAGCCTCATCCCTTTCTAGAAGTCGTGCTGTTTTAGAGCTGATCTAGAGCGCAGCTTCAAGAATGTGAGCTTTAGTCAACAGACTTCTTTACTGTCTGCTTTTCACGCGATGTGAAGCGCTTAGCAACGCTGGTACCCGCCCACAAACCGCCCCCAGCCAGTAAGATGATTCCTTAGAGGTGGCGTAGCACGGGGAACTTGGCTGGCAGGAGCGTGATTGGCTAACGCGTCGCACCCAGCGTAACCTAGCAACCGGAGCGCTCTGCTCACTTTCAACGAGCTTTTCGTGCGTTCGTGTCAGGCGACAGTCCACTTTACCACAACATGCCACCAAAGAAGCGGAAAGGAAAAGCCAAAAAGGCCAAAAAGAGCAAACCTGATCAAGGTGTTTTACTTCATTCTGTATTATTATACCCAGTTAACATCATACAGTACTCTAGTTTGGAGATATGACAGCACTGTAGCCTAAATGTAGCTCAACTGTACAAAATGACCAGAATGTTTAACTGAATGTGTTAACGGCAGTGAGTGTGATGTGAGCTAGTTTTGTGTCTGATGGCGTGGCAACCGGTTCTCGTTTCCCCTTTTTCTTACATGTAGGCAATGAACTTGCTGAGATGTATCGGAGAAGTGTTTTGGACGTGGCTGTCTTGAAAGACCACCTTGGTAAGGAAACCCACCCACCACCGTTGGGGTATAACACTTGACTTACTTAAAAATAACAGTATCAGAACTACAAAGACTTAAGTTACATGAGTCTTTTAACAATGTTTATCTGTAATTATATTCTATACAATAATATATAATTATATACACTCATTGGCCATTTTAGAAGGTATCTTCACTCATTTTATCAGGTACACTTACCATAGTGACTTTGTAGTGCAGGGGTGGGGAACTGAGGGTGGGAACTGAGCTGTTTGATGTCTAGCACACCAACCAAACCTGGCAATTAGCTGATGAGCTCAATCAAGTGTGCTTGAGAAACAGGAATCTGGCCCTCCAGGACTGGAGTTCCCCATCCCTGTTGTAGTGTCTTTGTAGTGTCTTTGGAGCCCCCCTTTCCCCTGCTCCATCAGAGGTCAGGATCTCTACAGGATCACCACTGAGCAGGTATTATTTGAGTAGTGGGTCATTCTCAGCTTTGCTGAGGGTAGTGACATGTTAGAGGGCAAAAGGGGGCAGAGAAACACACATTTCTATACATTTACAGATTATAATTTAACTACAAATGCAGCATAGCTGTAATTAGCTATGAGGACACCAAGATCTGGACCTCGGTAGTTTCAGGAGGTTTGAGATTAAATATAGAAAAAGCACCATTATAATAATGCGGTAGTCCACTCAGAGGTGCAGCCACGGTATCACAGGCCTACCCACTCAAACGGGGACAGAATATTCATTATTCTGCATTTCTGAGATTAAGGAAATTTGATTTTCTGTGAGTGCTGTCACTGTATTACGGCCAATCAAAATCTTCCAAGCCCTCGACTTACTTTCCTCAACCCTCTAATAACTGCTTAGCAACCATTGCTGTCCGCAATTACTTCAGTATGTTAGCAGCGTCTGTCATGTTCATGACTAGCGTTAGGACACCAAGATCCTCAGAAGATTCTGAAGGGTTTTACGAGACTCAATGAGGAAAAAGCGATGAAACCACAGTGAGCAGTGAAAGGTTCTCAGCTGACCTCAGAACAGCTGTGGTTCAGCCTTAGACTAAACTGCCTGTTCTCTTTATCTCTGTACAAGATGCTAGGATGTCCTGAGTATCTTTGACTTCCTGGGATGTGGGATAAATGATCTTTGTCCAGTTTAAATGGATAAATAGAGTTGCTTTGCTAAGAGATGTAAATGGACAAGTCAGAACAGACGAAAGGAAAATACACACTCTAAAAACAGACGTGTTAAAAACAACACATTCTGCCTCTGACTAGACACATCAGTGTATTTGGTTAAAGACGACACATTTTGTGTTACTTTTAACACAGAATGTGTTAAATCAGAAAACAATATGACACAAAAAATGTTAAATTGGGGAAGTCAGTGTGTTGTTATTTAACACCTCACTATTTAGAGTGCAGCAGACCTCTACATAAAAGTAAATTTGCAAGACTTTTGCTGATGTAAGCTACAAAGAAGAACCTGAAAGGGGAACATCGATTTTTCAAAATTTCTGCATAATTGAATAATTAAAATGTAAACAAACTTTGTTCTAGAGAAACTAACTGAGTCAGAATTGTTCACAGTGGAGATGACAGGAACCAGACGTCCACCTCTAAAAGCTGTTGGTTTTGAATGTTTGTGCGTGATGTATGAGACATTGTTTAACGGTAGTTTTTGATAAAGTTTTGACCTAAAATGTACTGTAATCAATGTATTTTAATCTATTCATCATGGAGGGATACATCAAGGGTGTTCTAAGGCTAAACAGTCCCCAAAAAAAAGAAGTCTTTTTTTTTGTCAGATCTACCACTATTTTACTATCATCAACATTACATATAAAAAACTCAGAAGACACATGTAGGTCCACTGGTGGTTTTGGATAGTGAATAAAATGGCTATGTTTGTGTAAAAGACATCGGGATACCTGGTTCTTATCATTACCACTGTAAATAAATCAGAATTAGCTAAATTTCTCTACAAATGAACCATTTCACATGAAACCACTCTGAATAACTATTTATATCTCAACCACTGAATTATGCAGACGCTTTGAAAAAAAATAGGTGGAATTCCCCTTTAAGTGCTAGAAGATTATGTCAGACAGGCTCTGAGATCACTGCTCAATAAAGAAAAGCACAGGATTTGACAACATTGTAATGAAAATATTTCAAGATTCTGGAGAAGATTTGGTTAATGTGCTGTCCAAATTATGCCAACAAATCTGGAAAACCGCTCAATGGCCAGCAGAGTGGAAGAGGTCAGTTTATATGCCAATTCCAAAGAAAGGAGACATGAAAGAGTGGGCACAATTTCCAGTTGCACAATTTCTCTATTATCACACATACGTAAAATTACGCTCAAGAGCATTCACCACAAACCAGAGCCTTACGCAGAAAATGAGAACTACTAGATGTGTAAATGGAATTCAGGAAAAGCAGAGAAATGAGATTCCATTGCTGATGTACGCTGGATAATTGAAAAGGCCAAGGAATTCAAAAAAGAAATCAACATGTGTTTCATTGACTACAGCAAAGCCTCTGACTGTCTTATGTAAAATTATAGAACGTCCTCAGGAAAATGACTCCACCAGAGCATTAGCATCTCATTGTTCTAAAGAGGAACCTCTGCACTGAGCAACAAGCCACAGTCATGACAGAAAATGGACGAACAGACTGGTACCACATTGGTAATGGAATACAACAAGGGTGCATACTATTACCATATATTTTTAACCTATGTACTGGACATATATTGAGAGAAACAAGAGTGAAGGGTGATGACTGAGGATTCAAGATTGGTGGAAGAAACATCAGTAACCTTAAACAGAGTTTAAAAGCTGACTATGAAGAAAACAGAGATTATAAAAATGGGAACCACTGCTAGCTTTACAATTTACAGTGAAGATGTAGATGTGATAGACAGCTTTTCCCTGCTTGGATCAATTATTAAACACAAAGGATCTCTACTTGGCAGAACCAGGATGAAGAAGCTTGAAAATATCTTTAAATGTAATGACATGTCTCTAGAAACAAAGACCAGAGTGATCCAGGCTGTGGTTTTTGTGATCCTTCACCAAATCAAGCCTCACCCCTCATTCGAAACCCACTTAACCAAACTGAAGTGCTTCTATTTTGGACATTTTAGGAGAAGAACCAATTCATTGGAAATGCCATTCATGCTTGGAGCAGCTGAAGGTAAAAGAGAAAAAGGACGGCCAGCAACAAGATTGATGGAGACAAACAGAGGAATCATGAACAAGCCATTAAAAAGCTTAACGACCCAAACAGAAGACAGGATGGAGAAACACTAGCCATATGGTCGTCAGGAGTTGGAATTGATTTGGCATTTAGCAGTAAAATAGTTTAGATGGGCAAAGTTGGGAAACGTCTAAATTGCCTGAGGATATTAAGTGATTTAAAACCTAATGGGAAAACCTTTGCTCATGTACGATCTGAAGGCCGTATGATTGTTTATAGAATATTAACTGGGCAAGGAGGGTGATAGTGGCTACATGGGTCATGTGAAAAGTCTCAAACACTTCAAAGGTTTTTTGTGGTTCTTCATCATGCAGTGGACAGTGACCTAAGTACCCAGGTAACAGGCCCCATGAACTAGCCCTGCAGTCTAGTATCATCTGTTTGGTACAGCATTCAGCATGCCTCACACACAGTGTGCTGTAATAACAGGACAAAACAGGCTACTACTTTTGAAGCTCATAAAATGAACAGAATCATATGCGGTATTGCTATTCTCATAAGCGCTCAATGCTTATCGCTTAGCTCTGAAGACGGAAGCGGCACGGCAGGCAATGTCAGTGAGAGATGATTTGAAGTGCCAGATAAGAGACTTGAAGCAGGTGCTTTCTCAAGAGAAACTAGACACCAAGGATATCACTGCAGGTCTGTAACTTTTATCCTTCAAATATTGTTTTTCTAAATACTTATCTATCTGCTTCTGGCCTGTATGGATTAGCGAATCAGACTGTAGCCTGGCTATGCCTAAATAATCTTTTTGTACACCATTTAAGGTATTTTTTTCTTTTTTTCTTCTTTGCCTTTCTCATCAGATCTCAACCGTCAGTATAAATCCTTACAAATGGACCTGGAAGCTAAAGTGAAACAGCTAGAATCCAGTGTGTCAGTGCTTCAGAAACAGCTTGGTGAGTCCAGCTATTGACACAAACAATA
Source organism: Colossoma macropomum (assembly GCF_904425465.1). Classification (NCBI taxonomy): domain Eukaryota; kingdom Metazoa; phylum Chordata; class Actinopteri; order Characiformes; family Serrasalmidae; genus Colossoma; species Colossoma macropomum. The sequence goes on along the minus strand of NW_023494786.1, from coordinate 12,142,708 downwards.
TTCTAAACAATGAATCCTCTTTTTATATCACTCTTATGCTGTCGGAAAAAAATGTATTGTCGAGGAAAACTTAATGTCCCCCAAACTACAAGCAATGTAAATGCACCTTCAAAGATACAACATGGTCCTTATGGGGGAATTCCACCCATTTTTCACAATTTCTGCATAATGCATATACTGAGTCATTGAGAGTGGTTTGATGTGAAATAGTTTATTTGTAGAGACAGTTACGGTGTTGGTGATAGGGGTTGCGATAGGGGTAGCCATTTTATTTTACTATACAAAATGACCAGTGAACTTACATGTGTCTTCAATGTTTTTTATGTATTGTTGACAATGGTAAAATCGTTTTTTTTGGCCACTATTTTTCCTTACAACACCCTGCATCTATCTGTAGACCATTAATGGATTTAAAGAAATACATTGTAACCCAAAAGCTTATGTCAAAACTATCATAAAACAATGTCTCAGAGTTCAGGCAGCATATTGATAAGCATTTAATTCTGTGAGGAAATCATTAAATTGTTTACATCTTCGCCACTATATTATGGAGAACTTTTGTAAATTTGGTGAAATTCCCCTTTAAGGTCCAATAGTGTACCTTAATGGAGTTTTAAAGGTACACTACATTCACTTTCCCAGGGGACAAAGCATATAGCTTTTGGTGATGTAACATTTTAGGTATTAAAATAAATACTTGAATAATAAAAAGCTTGAAGTCAAGACAGGGTGTATAGAGTCAGTGCAACATAAAAAAACTGCAATGGATTATGGTACAATTCTGTTTTTACTACTACCCTTGAAAAAAAGGGTTATATATAGTAACAAAAAAGCTCTTCGACTTGAAACAACAAGAAACAAAGTTCTTTAAAGAACCACTTACAACAGTTTTCCTATCACTGTCATGGTCCTATATATAACTGTTGCCTTTACTAAAGAACCCTTGAAGATCCCCTTTTTAAGGGCGCAGATGTAGAATGTGGAACTAATATGATATGTCTTATTACCAAAGGCACATAAGAGTAAATGCAATTAAAACAGTGAGTCATCGTTATACTGTCTGTTCTACAGTATCATACCAGAGCTATACCACAGCCCTCAAATGTTAATCCCTCAAAGTATGTGAATGTGACTTTAATGAAGACACCCTTAAAGGGCTGATATCCGATGTTTGTGTGGGTTTATGTACCAGAAACAGCCATAATTTATTTTTACATGACCATCTTCCAACCTCTGATTGTTCCTTACATTTAAAGGAATAGTTCAGTTAGACAGTTAGACAAATTAAAAATACATAATTTGCCATGCAGTCAATGAGCCAAGACATATTTGGCATCCAAGTGTTTTGCTTCTTTAGTTTTGCTTCTTTAGTTTAGAACTGGGCTGATAGGCTAATGGTGCTAACACTGGAAGTAAATAATCACCAAAACTATCCAGTTTAAGCACACTGACAGAAGTTTTGGGCATGTATTTATGGAAACAATTAGGGTGACTATTGACATGTAGTATTTGTTAGCAATGTTAGCTGTGTAGCTCTAATTCTAAACTGTTTTGGTTGATTGACGATGTTCAGGGGAAGTGGAAAATCATTCAAATTTGATTTTTTGCTAAACTATTCTTTTAACCAGCTTGTTTTTATTACTGTGCCTTTAAGTCGGACATAAGTTCATGATCTCTGTTTTGATTGGCTGTCTTGTATTGTGCCTTATTCAAAAAGCAGTCCCGGCTGAAACAGTGCTTATAATTTGACCATAAATGGCAGAGGCCAAACTGCTGCAGGCAGAGTAGACCTGTTCATTTTTGTGACATCAAAAAAAAAAAACAATTAATTCACAAAACAAGCTGTTTTTGCAGCTTTGTTTACACACGTGGATGATTAGGACTGGGGTGTGAATGGTATGTTTTACATCATTTTCACAATGTGGGCACTTTAAGTCTGCAAAAACTGTAAGAAGTACAGTATCAGATGGTTAGGTCACCAGGCTACTTCAGTTTATGGGCTATGGTCAGCAGCAGGCCTTGTGGTAGCCCTTAACAAGCTAGTGATTAAGGGAGACATGAAAAGGTACTTAGTGCTCCTTTAAGACCCTTCTTGACTGTTCAGTACATGTCCTGTACAGCACAGTCCATTAAATAATCCTCTGTTCCAAACAGCTAGTGCTCTAACTGTACTGTGTTTGATTAGATCAGTGTCAAGGTGATTTAAAGACAGAAAGAGAGCGGCGAGAGCAAATGGAGGAGGAAAAAGAGGCCCAGATCGCTGACCTGCAAAGCAAGCTGGACAGTATGGAGACGGAATATGAGAAAATCCTACATGTAAGTTAACACGGGCAAACATCAGAGCACCAACGCAGGGTAAAGAGCGGAATCACTGAAGAATTACTGTATTCTGAGCTTCTGTTTGAAAGTCTTGATGGATGATGTATTTTAAATCTATTATTTTCCTACAGCACACCTTCCACTGTTACTCAGTGGAATGTCAAACTCAAAGAAATAATGATCTCCCCCACTGACATAACATATAACTGACATAATGGTATGACATTGTCAAAATGATTGACAGCCACATTATTCATCTTAGCGGTCCAGAAGCACAGTTTTATGCATCTTTTGTTGTACTTGGTATTGAAACGAAGACATACGAAAAAGCACTGTTCTCTTTTATGAGCACCTACCAATTATTTTCATTGACTTTTACAGGGCTGTTTGGACAGTTTGCTCTCACATTTAGCTGAGGCTCGGAGGCAGTGGGAGGATGAGAGCTTGGTTATTCATCAAGAGTTCAAGGACATGCTCACTGAGCTTGGGTTAAACCCACTATACATATGAGGCAGACAATGTTGGAAAAATGTCAGAATTGAAAATAACACTACACTGTTAGAAATAAAGTTTCTGTGCAGGTACATTTTTCATTCATCAGGGTACAAACAATGTAAATGTTCCCTCAAAGGTACAACAGTGGTTTTAAGGTCCAACTGTGCACCTTAAATAAGTTTTTCCAGGTAAAAAAGTGTATATTTGTACCTTTTCATAATCTAATGTTTTAAAACAGAACAATGAAATAAACTGGAGATGAGACGGGGTGTGTGGAGTCAGTACAACTTAGAAAATATCATTTCAGTGGATTATGGTACAGTTATGTTCCCTGACTAAAGGTACTGATATGTACCCTTGAGGTTACCACCCCAGTGACAAGAGGGGTACTGCCCCAGTGACAGTTTAGTACCTTTATTTCAGCTTAAATTAATGGTTGAGATGTAAAGAAAGTCATCAGAGTGCTTTGATGTGAAATGGTGCATTTTAGAGAAACTTATGGACTCTTTACAGTGGTGGCGATAGGAACCAGGGGTCTCAATGTCTACAACACAAAAACACTGCACATAAAACTCAGAACACACGTGTAGGTTCACTGGTGAAGTTTGATAGTTAATAAAATGCCTGTATTTGTGTTGTAGACATTGAGACCACTGGTTCCTGTTATGACCACTGTAAAGAAATGCCTTTAATAGCTACATCACAGAAGGTTACTCTATGAAATGTTAATGAATACTCTGCTTGATACCTTTGACATTGTGTTATGATACTTTTGTAAAAAGGCTTCAGCCTAAAACATTTTTTTTAAACACGTGTATGATGGAGAGGTACTTTTAGGGCTTTTGAGGCAAAATAGTCCCCAGAGAAAACTTATTTTTTAAAGTTTTACCATTATTTTACCATCATCAACTGTACATGTAAATAATAACAACTTTTTCTTTCTTTACTTAATAATAGTAATATCTTTTAGTTACAGAGCACTTTCCATATTGGTGGCAGCTCAAAGACGTGTGCAGGTCCATCTGTGGTTCTGGAAAGCAATTAAAATGGCTATATGTGTGTTGTAGACCTCTGGTTACTATCACTACCACTGTAAAGAAATCAGAGTCTGTAAGTTTCTCTACCATGAACCATTTCACAGCAAATACCTCTTTATGACTTTAAAATCAGTGGAATTCATCTTTAATGACTTTGTGTTCATCTTGATGATTGAATTAGACAGCAATTTTGAAAAATCTATGGAGTTTTTTTTTTAAATAGAACCTGATAGACACGCCATTTATATGTATTTTTTTTTTTAAGTCTTCTAATAGGCTTCCATGTTTACCTTTCCAAAATAAAGTATTTTGGAATCATTAAAAGGCTTTTGGAATCATTAAAAAGCCCATTTGTATTGTTAGGAGGTACTGCAAGTGCTCAAGTACAGTTACTCATAATCTGTAATTATGATATTAATATTGTCACAACAGTTTAACATCCTTTCTAGCATCTTTGGTGCGCTCGTCATCCAGGCCAGTAACTTCAGTGCCTTAAGAGTTTCAATGTCAGGCAACTCTGACACGAAAGTATGATACAGAATATCTGCAGTGTGGTTATTGTTGACACCAGTGCTGTGACGCAAAGTTGAAGAAACAGTCTGTTAAATATATATTAACTGGCAGACAGCACCATCATGAGAAAGCTGTATGGTATAATCATTGGTGATGTTTTATTAATTTTATCTTATGCAACCTTTAGAAATGTCATGTTTGATCAGTAGATTAGTAATGCCGGCTTAAGTAGCTATTTTAGATGGATGTGACTGGTGAAAAGCAGCAGAGTTTAAGTAAAACTGTCCGGCGATTAAAAAGATGATCAGTACATAGTATGGGCAGGTGATGTTTAGCTTTATCAGCCTGTTTAATTCATTGTAGTGTGATGTATATGTATCTGTGTATATATTTTTATATATTCATTATTTTAAATGTTTTGTAGTATATTTTGTATGTTCTGCAAAATTCAATCTTTGGATTGCAAGTCAGGATGTTTTGTAAATAAACTAAACTAAACTAAACTACATGGGCCTCCGAACAGGCATCATAAGTATGCCCCAATTTCCAAAAAACGCTGTGCAAAATGTAAATAAAAACAAAATGCAATGACACACTAACCCTGGTGCAGATCATTTAACCCCTATATTTCATTAAAAAATAGTAAAAAGACAATATATCAAATGTTGAAACTGAGAAATGTATTGTTTTTTGAACAATATATGCCCATTTTGAATTTGATGCCATCAACACGTTCCAAAAAAGTTGGTACAGGGGCAACAAAAGGCTGGTAAAGTTGTGTAATGCTAAAATAAAAAAAAACACCTGGTTGCTGATTGGCAACAGGTCAGTAACATGATTGGGTATAAAAAAGCATCTCAGAGAGGCTGAGTCTTTTAGAAGGAAAGATGGGGACGAGTTCACCACTCTGTGAAAGACTGCATGATCAAATAGCGCAGCAATTCAAGAATAACATTTCTCAACATAAAATAGCAAAGAACCTTTGCTTTTCATCATCTACAGTACATAATAACATTAAAAGATTCAGAGCATCTGGCAAAATCTCTGTATGTAAGGTACAAGGCCAAAAAACAGCATTTGCTGGCTGTGATCTTTGGGCCCTCTGACAGCACTGCATTAAGAACAGAAATGATTTTGTAGTGGAAATCACTGCATGGGCTCAGAAAAACTTCTGAAAACCACTGTCTATGAAAACAGTTAGTTGCTGCATCCACAAATCCTAGTTAAAACTCTACCATGCAAAGAAGAAAACGTATATAAACAGGATCCAGACACGCCGCCGCCTTTTCTGGGCCCGAGCTCATTTAAAATAGACTGAGGGGAAGTGGAGAAGTGTGTTATTACCGCACAGTTCAAAAGCCAGTATTCATGATGGTATAGGGGTGCATTAGTGCACATAGCATGGGTGACGTGCACATCTGTAAAGGCACTATTAATGCTGAATGATATATACATGTTTTGGCAACATATGCTGCCATCCAGACGATGCCTTTAAAGGGAAGGCCTTGTTTATTTCAGCAAGACAATGTCAAACCACATTCTGCATGTATTACAGCAGCATGGCTCCATTATAAAATGAAAAATACGACAAAGGAGACCCTGAACTGATGAGCAGCTGAAATCAATCAAGAATGGAAAAACATTTCACTTTAAAACTACAGCAGTTGGTCTCCTCAGTTTCCAAATGGTTAAAGAGTGTTGTTAAAAGAAGAGGTGATGAAACACAGTGGTAAACAGGCCCCCATCCCAACTTTTTTGGAACGTGTTGTTGCCATCAAATTCAAAATGGGCATATATTTTTCAAAAAACAATAAAATTTCCCAGTTTCCACATTTGATATGTTGTCTTTGTAGTATTTTCCTTCAAAAATATGGTTTACATGAGCTGCACATCATTGCATTCTATTTTTATTTACATTCTGCACAGCATCCTAACTTTTTTGGAAATGGGGTTGTAAAAATTGGAATGAGTAATGTTGATGCTTAGCCTTAATCTCCAGTCCAGAATGTTCTGCCTCTTGGAAGTGCAGATCAGTTCGAAGCCTGTAGGTGTCTCTGTTGGTTTACTTTTATTTCCCATATCTTTGTTCCATTATTTTGAATAACTGCTAATAAAAAGTTACATAAAAAGCTGAACCCTCCTTTCGTTGTTGTTTATTGTCAGCACATTTAAAGACATGCAAAAAGCTCACAAATGTTCATGTGCCAGTTTTCACACTTGTTAAGGCACTAGTGAAATGTAATTTACTAATTTCTAAAGAGTGCCAGCTGTCTGGATGAGAAAAAAGAAACACATGCTCCTCACACACACGGTGGAATACAGTACATTTCATTTTGCCTATGGATCAACTTCTAACAACCTCTAACTCTAAAACTACAGACAAAACCTAAGCTGCAGTCCAGGTGGGTTGCATTACTAGATGCCTGCATCATCGAAAGCTGTTCCAATCAGAAGGATCCTTTAAGTAAAACCGAGAAATCCAGTCTACATTCAGACAATTTTACTTTGCCTATGCTGAGCTGAAGATCATGTTCAAGAGAATTGTCACTGCATCCCCAGAATTCATGTTCAAATGTAAATCTGTATAAGCCAGTGTTTCTCAACCTTGGTCCTGGAGGCCTGCTGCCCTGCACAGTTTGTACCTTTCCTGCTTCAACACACCCACTTTGACCCAATGATGGGTTGTTAAAGAGCTCATAAAATAGATCAGGTGTGTTGTAAACAGGTAAAACAATAATAAGTGTAGGGCAGTGGGCCTACAGGACAAGGGCTGAGGAACACTGGCATAATCCAACAGCATGTACATTTTGAAGTTAGTTTAGCTTCATTTTCGCATGAAGGGCTAACAATACTGAGCCCATTAGAGTCAAATGATAATGATTAAAGTGCTATGCAGACTGTACCACATGTTTAAAAAAAGGCCAGTAAACTATACAGTAAAATATAAACAGTGTGTGGCATGTATTCATTCTGTTTATGTACATAAAATACGCAGTACGCTGTTTCTTAGGTTTTCTGTTTAAGAGGGCGTAAATTGAATGCAGCATTTAGTTAGCATTTAATTACAAACAAATGAATCTTTTGCTTGCCAGCTCACTATTATTTACATCAACACTATTTTCTCAGTTATAATTTCAGTTTGCGAGCCGACTGCTTTCCGACGACATGACAGAGTAGACCATTTAGTTTTGCATTATATAATACAAAACAGGAGCCTCCATAGTACAGTGCTACTGAGGACCTACCTCTCTCAGCTACAGCCTAGCTTTTGATACACAGCTTACATGCAGCTCATGAAGAGCTTTGTAATTACCTGATGAGCAGAATCAGGTGTGTTTAAAAATGTAGAATGCTAAACTCTGCAGTGCTGTGACACCCCTGGACTGGACGTTTTTCAGACAGTACAGGCAGAGGACATGGACTCTAACTCCAGCACACCTCTTTGAAAATTTAGTTTAAGAACACTGATAAAAATAAGGGTTCCTAAGTGGACGTTTCAGTCCAATCAAGCAGGAGCTCACCCTATTCCACTTGCCTAATCAGTTGTTCTGTCTTCAAATATGCAGACTAGTTATATGAGGTGAGCTTCAGGAGGTGAGCTCCTGCTTGCTTGAAATGAAAACCTGCAGCTGCAGCAGTCCTTGGTGGATAAGACTGGTGACTCTTGGTGTAGAATCTTTACATGATGTGCATGTTCTTTAAAGCTCAAAGAGGTTCTTCATGCTAACACATCTCATTTACAGAAGTGATTATTTCAAGAACCATCCACTGAAAGGTTCTTTAGATGTAGCAGATGACCAGCTATACAGGTAGGCCTTGAGAACAAATTATTTGTAATATAGTAGCATGTTTCATCAAATTACTCTTCAAAAGAAGGGACAGCAGCAAACGTGGCCTCCTCCTAATTCTAAGGGCCTGTTTCTATGACATCATACAGTGCTATCATTCTCAGCACTGCAGCAACACTGACATGGTGGTGGTGTGTTAGTGTGTGTTGTGCTGGTACGAGTGGATCAGACACAGCAGTGCTGCTGGAGTTTTTAAACACTGTGTCCACTCACTGTCCACTCTATTACACACTCCTACCTTGTCAGTCCACCTTGTAGATGTAAAGTCAGAGACGATAGCTCATCTGCTGCTAAACAGTTTGTGTTGGTCATCCTCTCATCCTTCATCAGTGGCCACAGGACACTGTTGGGTGGATATTTTTGGTTGGTGGACTATTCTCAGTCCAGCAGTGACACTGAGGTGTTTAAAAACTCCAGCAGCACTGCTGTGTCTGATCCACTCAGACCAGTGCAACACACACTAACACACCACCACTACATCAGTGTTACTGCAGTGCTGAGAATGATCCACCAAAGCAGGAGCCCATTGGGGGTCCTGACCACTGAAGAACAGGGTAAAAGGGTTCTAACAAAGTATGCAGAGAAACAGATGGACTACAGTCTGTAACTACAGTGTCACCTATACAGTAAGTGGAGCTGATAAAATGGACAATGAGCGTAGAAACAAGGAGGTGGTCATAATGTTATGTCTGATTGGTGTATATATTTGTACTGTACATTTACCTCAACATTTAGTCATTTAAAATGCACTCTTATCCAGAGCGACAGCAGACGGTAGAAGCCAAATCAATGCAAAGTACCTAGAGATACTGCAATAAACTGTATCTGTATCTATAGAGATATATCACAGTATTATGTAGTTAAATAAATAAATAGACCAATAGACACTGGGGAGAATTAATTAGGTGCATTTTAATATAAAGTAACAAATCAGAAAGTGAAGTGCAGAGGATTAAAGAAAACATAGTGATTTAGAAATAAAATGTGAATGAGTGCACTGAGGTGTTCTCCTAGGTATTTGCCTTAAGAAGACCACAGCAGAAAGAACTGAGTGACTGTGCAGTGCAGGGAGTTCAGGAGGTAGAACACTACAGCAGAGAGACCTAATCTTACGGGTATGTTTAGATTTTAAGAAACAACATGTCAAGAGCCCAAAAATCGAAGACCTAAGCTGGTGTGCAGGTGAGCAGTTCTGATGCAGAAGTAGTGGTGAGCTGAGCCCTTTGAAGCCTGGAATCTGAGAACCAGAGACTGGTATCTGGGAAGCCGGTGGAGTGACCTCAGCAGAGGAGTCAACTTTCAGAGTTTGTGGACCAGATAAGCTGCAGCATTCTGAATGATCTGTAGAGGAGAGATGGCTTATGATGGAAGGCCTACAAGAAGGGAATTGCAATGGTCAAGTCTGGAGCTTGAACAAGAACTTCAGCAGCCTCTGCAGTCAGTAAGGATAGCATATCACTGTAATACCAATGTGATTACATTAAAATGTAAAAGGCTTGCACCCATGTAGTGAAAAATCAAACTCCTTTTTTTTTAGAGAGGACACTTTTTTCAGGAAGGACACTTTTTGGCACATTTATTTTAAGCGTGAAGTTGAAGAGACAGCTTTTTTGATGCTGTCACAGTGATAGAGCACTGCTTCTGAACAGGGTTTAAATACAGTTATTGAAGAGGAACTATCAGAGAGTTACTGAAGAGTGACAAGGGATCCCAACTCAAGCTCCTGGAGGGCAGGAGTCCTGCAGAGTTAAGAGATATTCCCTGCTTTGACGAGTTGATCCAGGTAGGTGTGTTTGATCAGGAAAATTACAAAATTCTGCTGGACATTTGACCCTCCAGAAGCTTACTGCAATCATTGCAAGCAAAACAATCAGCTTTCATTTAGTTTTTGTCTGAAACTGATGTACAACATGTAAGGAGAGCTCAGCAACTATCTACAAATTACATTGCAAGTGGCAATCATCGGGGTCCAAGCCATTATGCGCCATTATGGAACCACACACACGTGCACATTTTCCAAGCCACTTATCCTTCTGGGTCACAGGGGAGCTGGAGCCTATCCCAGCAGTCATTGGGTGTAAGGCAGGATACACCCTGGACAGGTCCATTATGGAACTAATAGAATGCAAATATTTTGATTGGCCTTGATTTATAATAGAAGTGAGATGTGTACCATATTTCATAGACATTGGCCTCTTGACCTTGGTATGCTAAGCAACAAATAAAAAAAAATGAAAATACCTAAAAAACTAAAAGTTTTGGACATTGGTTGAACTCAGTAAACTAAATAATTCCACAGCAATTACATCTGTATTTTAGTCTAAGAGTGCACAAGAATTTTCAACTTAAAATCACTACAGTTTTCTCCTAGCAGTGTTGCCATTGGACACCCTACAGGGGATTGGTTTCTGAACTTCTTGAACTTACCCCTTTTTCACTGTTCATGAGTTTTCATGTCTGGTAATTCACACATGAACACTAGATACAATTGATTTTTACTTTGGGGCATAGAATCACAAAACTGACCAAATTCGGTTACTCTGACCTGTCCATCTTTTACAAAACAACTATTTTTGTTTTCCTTCCACATCTTGTTTGACAGCTTTCTGGAGATTGTCACTGCAGTGCCAGTCATGTAAAGGCCAATGTCTCTTCGTTCGTCTGTTCGTCTGGCTTGTGGGCAATCAATGTTTCCCCATCTGAGGGCTATCGATCAGAGCAAGACCGAAGAGAAGACACCAAACAAAGCAAACAAATAACTTTTTTTTTCTGCGATGGACATGATGTCAAGCTATTTTTTGTCCAGTCGGGTCGAACACAAGAGGCAGAATACTAAACGTGACAGTGTCTTACCATGCACCCTTGGACATGCAGACCCCACAATCATTGTAAAAGCAGACTGAAGGCACCCACCAGTGCTAATACACCCTCAGCCACCAGGCCTCCATCTCGCCTTGATGGACACTGAGATTGCAAATGCAATGAGGACACAGCTAGTGGGAACACATTTCAAATCTAGCAAGACAGTATTGTTTCCCCACTGAATCAAATACAGAATTTTGAAAAGGCAGGTTTTACCACTGTTTTTCTTCTCATGTAGAATGTACAGCCAACCAGAGTCACTTCAGGTAGTTCCACAAACTGCACCGATTCAAGTCACATTTGCAAACTAAAGCTATGTAAATCAAGAAACGTGTTATTTTATCTTATTTTTAAAGAGGAATATCTGAATATTGTCACTGTCAAGTCAAAACCTCCTACCTCTATTTTTGTTTTATGATTTTTTTTTCCCACCATTTGAAAATATTTCCATTGTCTGACTAATAGAACTGGCCCTAAATTACTTTTTGAATATTACATCATTTAAGTAGGGCTGGACTCAAATTTTTAAATATTTGGATATTTGTTCATTAAGTAGCTATTCAGTTTTTAATTTGGGGATTCATTTTTTTTGATGTAGGCTATCAATAAAGGCGAACTGCAAAATACTGTAATGTTCAGGGTTCTCGGGAGAAACTTAGTTGACTCAGAGCGCCAAGCACGGCAAGAAGAACCTCAGCCCTCTGCTCTACTCTAGAAAACCCACCACTCCACCCATATTCAGGCTCTTCAACATAAAAGTCATTGTATGAATTAACCTAAAACAGGCCAACATCAACATTTCTTCTCTTTTAAAGAGCTGAACTATTTACAGTGCAACATGGCGATGTCACACTATATTTGTCAGTGCATTCTTGTACTATATTTTTTAATTGCACTGTTAAAATATGAATATCTCAGCTTGGGTGCCTGACATCCCCCTCACTTACAGAAGTGAGCGTGACACTAACCATATACTCCTAGCATGGCTGCAAACAGAGACCCAACATACTCGACCCTTACTAGGGCTTCAATGTATGCCCTTCGTACCTCAAGTTAGACCACCTCAGTGAAGCGCTGGTTAACATAGGTCTGCACTGTGCTATTACCCCTAGCCTGCTGCTATTCTGACTGTCTGTGATGGGGCCCTCTGCTTGTGTATTAGTAAAGACCTCTGCCTGTTAACATTCTGTTGTCACTATATAAAAGTCTTGGACTACATTGCAATCGAAAACACTGAAAATTCTTTGTAGCTCAGCCTTATCTAGGTCTAGAAAACTGGCCCTTAGCCCCACCCACCTCAAATAAGGTCCTGTACTAAGCAGTGTTAGCTAGGCATTTACCAGTCACAACAAACATCTTAATGACTATTAATATTAAAGAATGAATTTAAATCTTGTCCTTACTTGAGTGTTTGCTGTTTTAATGGACTCAATAAAAGCAATTCAGCATTTTTTCATTTAAGCTGTACTTGGCATGTTTAGCAACACATCCTGATGAAAGTTTGACCCATGACCCATGTGTTATGATCAATTAGTTGTCCATTGGGCAGCCATTAATGAACACACATGAACTTATGTTTGAGTCCTCGCTTTCAAATGATGTGTCCTTCAAGAAGAAGGGCTGATGACGCAGCTGTGGATACACATAATGTACACTACCACTCAAACAACTCCAGAATCATCAATCAAATGTTTGGAATCACTGTTCAAATCCTGATTATAAATGGAGCGACAAATACATAATCACAATGTTTGTTTATTAACATTTAAAACTTCTCACTGGGCGGAATGGTGGCGCAGTGGGTAGCGCTGTCACCTTACGGGAAGAAAGGCCTGGGTGACCAGGGTCCTTTCTGTGTGGAGTTTGCATGTTCTCCCTGTGTCTGTGTGGGTTTCCTCCCCCAGTCCAAAGACATGCAGTCAGGCCACCTGGACATGCTAAATTGCCCCTAGGCCTGTGTGTGTGAATATGTCTGTCTTGCCTGCAATGGACTGGTCATTGGGTGTTTCCTGCCTTCCACCCAATGACTGCTGGGATAGGTTCCAGTTTCCCCTGTGATCGAGAAGGATAGCTTAGAAGATGTATGTAACTTCTCACTAGGCCTCATTTACCAATATATGAGGCCTAGTGAGTTTTTTCTTACATGTGCTCTTGAGAAAGGTCCTAAGAAGAAGTCTACATCTGGTTCTTGGTGTGTTCTTAAACCACAGAATTGTTCACACCTTTGTGCTCTTGAGTGTGTGTAGATTCTGTTCTTACCTAAGAACAAATGCCCAAATAAGAAAACGTTGGTGAATGTCAGAATCTTTGTGAAAACAGCATGAGTGGGTTTTAGGAACAAATTTCTTCTTAAGAATAGTTGGTGAATGAGACCCAATGTTCCTAAAGTGTTTTAAATGGTGAATAAACCATCAGTTTACATTTCAATGTCTTATTTCAATCTACACTGTTTTACTTATTATTTAATAACTATTGTTCATTTGGAAGTGATTCCAAGCTTTTGAACAGTACTGTATTGCTTTGAGACTATCCCTATCAAAGCTCCCCAAAGGTAGAGTGATAACATATTTAACAAGTGAACACTGGTGGTTTATTCCCTGTTAAAGTGTATTATGAAGAATGTAAATGAGCATTCAGTAGTATCCTGTAAGTGAGTAATGTTTTTCTGTGTGTTCAGTAGTATACTCCACGCTTTACCCTCACAGTAAAAATGTGTGACTATGTGAGTGTCACTGTTTCACACAGGAAACCCTCTTGAGACTAAGAGCAAGTCAGCACTTTAGTATCTCTCAGTTTCTCCACTCTAGAGCCATTACAGTCAACTTAACACCTGCTTGACAGGCTTGGAGGCCGTGGTATATTGAGTGGTTAAAAACAATTAGATGGTCCTTCTAGTTCCTCTTCCTTAAGATTTTGTTCTGACAGGACGTTTTCTTTTTGATGGCAAATCTTAACCGACTTTGCATTTGAAGTGATCTTTTATACTAAAAAGTCCAAACTTCAAATAACGAAGACACAAGTCTTCACATCTGCCACAATTCTCATTTCAAGCAAAGCGTTCCTTTAATGATGCAATAGGAGTTTTTTGGAACACCTCCTCCCTCTTAGGTCTGAAGTTTTTACAAAGTTCAAGGTCTGATTAGTAGTCAGAGAAAGTGAAAGGAGGCCATATTGAGATGTCTGATATTATGACAAATATGTGTGCACAGAGAAACGCACGGAAGTTGCAGGACAAATGGAATCAACCCTGAAACTAATCAGAATTGAAGTGGGAGACTGAAGGCCTTCTTGTGGGAGAAAGCGCCAGCTAATTTAAGAGATGATTGGATTGTAAGTTTGATGATTCATGGCCTCGTCCACAGAGACGCGTCACCAAATCAACTCCATCTTTTGTGATTACACTCCGGATCCAGACAGTTCACACTCAATACTGTCAAACCACCAAAGAGCTCCATGCTACAGACGTATGCAGAAGTTTGGGAATGCTGGTCAAATGATTTTCTAAGTGAAAACAAGCACACATCCTCTACAGAGAACACACTTCTACACATTTAAATACACAATTTATGTTTAATTGCTGATTTTAAAACATGGCCTGTGCAAAAGTTATGCCACATTTTACACTATATGGCCAAAGGTAGGACTTTAGGATGAAGACACCCATCCTAAAGATGGAGTTCAGGTGTTTTAGCCACACCCACTGCTAATAGTTGGATCAAGCACATAGCCTTGCACTCTCTATAGACAAACACTGACTGTAGAATGGACCATATTGAAGAGCTCAGTAACTTCAAATGAGGCACCGTCATAGGATGCTACCCCTGCCACAAGTCAGTTTGGAAAATTTCTGCCCCTAGAATTGGACCGGTCAACTGTCAGTGCTATTATTGTGAAATGGAAGTGTCTAGGAGCAAAAACAGCTGAGCCACAAAGTAGTAGACCACACAAACTCACAGAGCAGGTAAAAATTGCTTGTCCTCCGTTGTGTCACTTTCTACAGAGTTCCAAGCTGTCTCTAGAAGCAACATCAGCACAACTGTGTGTGAGGAGCTTCATGAAATGTTTTTTTATGGCCAAGCAGCTGCATACAAGTCTAAGATCACTGTACACAATGCCAAGCATCAACTGGAGTAGTGGAAAGCTCATCGCTGCTCAACTCCATAGCAGTGGAAACATGTTCTGTGGAGTGATCAATCACACTTCACTATCTGGCAGTCTGATGGACAAATTGGGGTTTGGTGAATGCCAGGAGAACGCTACCTACTAGAATGCACAGTAGCAACAATAAAGTTTGGTGGAGGAAGGATGATGGGCTAGGGCTGTTTTTGGATTTGGGCCCCTTCGTTTCAGTGAAGGTTAATATTAATGCTACAGCATACAAAGACATTTTAGACAATCACATTCTGTTTGGGGAAGACCCTTCCTGTTTCAGCATGACTGTGCCCCTGTGCACAAAGTGAGCTCCATAAAGACATAGTTTGACCAGTTTGATGTGGAGGTGCATCCATTGATTACAAACCAGGCCTTCTTGTCCAACATCAGTACCTCACCTCACAAATGCTGTTGTGGATGTGGAGACTGTTAATGCCACAAAGGGAAGGCAACTCTCCATTAATGCCCAAGGTTTTGGAATGGGATGTCCAACAAGCTCATATGGGTATGATGGTCAAGTGACCACATACTTTTGGCCATACAGTGTATATTTTATTATTATTATTTTTTGCCAGTATATTAACCCCTTACATGGCCAGGGCCTGCCGGCGGGCCCAAAGTTCAACCAATTTGCACTGAAGTCCCTGTAGTTACTGAACAATAAGCCTTAGTATATAAGACTGGGATTTTAAAGGGTTAAACTTAATAAATAAATAAAAAGTGTGTACTAAAATGCAGAAAAATGCCATATTTAAGTTTGATATCTGTAGAGAATGTGTGAACTTATTTTTACCTAGAAAATCACCAAAACATGTCATTTGATGGGAAGTGTTCAAACTTTCACATATAACTTTAGAAGCAATGTTAAAAGACATTTTGCTTTAAAAAAGTCTTCATTGGAAACCCAATAATGGACTAGATGTTTTTAAAAAATGTATTTATAGTGGAATAAAAATGACAACATAAGAAAATAAAGCATATAAAACATAGCAGCCAAATCCTGCCATTCGACACAAGCTTTCCCAGTGATGGTTTCGGAATTCCTGTGTGCGTTTATCCCACTCTCCATGCTCCCTTCATTTCACTCTTAGATTAACTGGCACTCATATTTCAGGCATGGTTGATTGAACATTCCTGGGTGAGCATTCGCTGGTCAAAACCCTGCTACGCACAGCAGTCGAGTAGCATCTAACACGTCTTTTCTTGTTGCTTCTGTTAAGACGCTTACTCTGACTCCTTTTGATTCCTAGGAGCAAACTCAATTATATTCCATTAACCGTATAATAAATACGCCAAGCACGGGGCTTATCTCCTCGTGCACGTCTCTGTGCTTGTGCACGGCCGTTCATGCAATGAGGGCACACCTGCACACGCTGCTTCGCTGCTCACAGTTGCCACGGCACATGGAAGTTCCCACACCAGCACTGGGAAACCTTGTCAGCGCCAACTCTATTTACACACCTAGAAGTAGAATGTTTACAGAGAGGACTAAGTGCACATACACTATAGTCTTCACATGATCTGTGACAAAATTTTGAACTGTACAGCTTAATATTACAATCTCTCTGCTTATCCCATCGAACAGAATCCCAGCATCATGAGAGAGAGAGAAAGAGAGACACTCCAGCCAACATATAAAGCCTTTCCAATTCTTTAAATCTTCAATAATCTTCAAAAACAAGGTCAATCTCTCAAAGAACAAAACGCAGTGCCATTTATTATTGATTTACGGGCATTCACACTGTTGTGAAATACCAGACTGAACACTTCTTTAAAAAAACACAATAAAATAAAATAAAAAAACACAAGAGACATGTAAGAAACTCAGCTGTAGAACTCTTAAAATGTGTGAACTGCAGCAAGTGCAATATGAAATGGATGTTGAAGATCATTTGTATTAATAAAATCTAAATTTGACAACAGAGGTCATTTTGACATATGGCATTACCGTTTTGCCAGTTGGGACAGTTAGTAAAAGGGCTCCTACATCATACAGGGGAATTGCACCAATTTTTAAAAACTTCCATGTGGTTACTTTAAGATATAAACAAAGTCATTCAGAGTGGTTTGGTGTGAAATGCTCCATTTTAGAGAAATGTCAAAATTGTTCACAGTGGTGGTGATGTCCATCTTCAAAGGCTCCCTCACAGAAAGTTATTACAAGTAAAGGTTTTGAATACACTGCCTCATGTTGGAGACATTGTTTTACAATGACTTACGAAAACCCAAAATGTTCACTGACTGTTTTTGATAGGAAATAAAAAGTTATTTGTGTTGTAGACATCATGACCCCTGGTTCTTACCACCAAAAGTAAGAAATCAGCGTCAGTAAGTTTCTCTACAATAAACCATTTCATGCTGAAGCACCTGAATGACTGTTTACATCTTAACTATTATTAATTATGCAGAAATTTTGAAAAACAGTATAATTTCCCTTTAATACCTTACCAAGAGTTTATATAAAGACGTGTCCTTTGTTCAAAATACATGAACATGGGTGTTTAGGAAATGAATAAATCTTAATTTGTCACCCTTTATTAAAAAAATACCTGGACTGAGCAGCATGACAAACTTGCCGAGATCTTTGAGAGATGACATGTCCTCTCCTTATGACACCTCTTTAGAGTTTTGTGCTACTTAAAATAACATTGTTCCCTTGACACTGTGTGTACTGTATACTCTCAAGCGCAAGTCTTCACTGCGTGGCCAAAGACTCCTGCTGAAACCGTGCAGTTAGTTGAGAAACATGTCATCTCCCTTGTTATGTGTGCTTCAGCAAATGAGAGCAAACTCATAGCTGAACGTAAGACTTAGAGACTGTGAAATTAAAAGGTTCAGTAACACTTTCTATGAAGCCTGTATTGACAGTGTTATAAATGTGTTTATAACTCTTTGTAACTTGGTAACAATGCTTTCTAAGCATACTTATAAACTGTAATAATGCCTCTCGAATGACTCATAAGCATGTTGTAACACGTGTCATTATTCATTCTAATGCCTTTTAAGTACATAATGACCTGCACCTAGTTATAAAGCATTTATAATACTTCTTAATAATAATGAAAACATTATGAACATTTAAAATGTTATAACTGAGTGCTTCATGTGTATATACAACTGATACTTTAGGGAATTCACATTTCAATGTTGTGTTTGCTGTGTGCCCCTATAATATCATAAGTCATTAGGCATTCTGGTCATATCTGGACATTGTAGAACAAACAATGTTTAAAACAGTTGTTCTTACTCTACAAAATAATTGTGTTTAGTGTTTTTTTTTAGAATGCAAGAAATTTTAACTGCAATTATCTGCAATAATGTGCCTGTGCTTTTGTAGTTATGAGAAAAATAATGAGTACCTTATACTTCACATATAACAAAGAATAACAAAAAAATCAATCATGTCACTTAAAGCACTCAGTGATGGTATTTTACATGTTTATATTTTTTTATATATAGTTGTTAATATGTATTATAGGGGCTTTATAATTATGCACAGGTCATTATCAATTAAAAAGGCATTATAATGAGTAGTAACACCTGTATTTCTACATGTCACAAAGTCACAAAATAATTTAGAGTCCATTGTTACAGCCTTATGAAGCCTTATGAGAGTTTATAAATATGCTTACACACAATTGTTGTCAAGTTACAAAGAGTTATAAGTGCATTTATAATGGCTCATAAATACAGGATTATGAATGCATAAAAAAGTGTTACCAAAGGTTCTAACTAGCATTAGTAGTTGAAATTATGTTGTTGACAGATGGTAATAAATATGAAAATGGAAACAGTTTCCACTTAACAGCCCTATGAAAATGCTACAATATGAGGCAAATATTCTCAGAACACTTCTGCCAGCTAGAACTGTATCATTCTGCAGTCTCAAGTCATGCTTGATGATCAACAAAGCCCCTTCAGTACAAGCTAAATCCATAATAAATATCTTTGATAAGGGTTTTAAAATTGCTGGGCAAAATATCAGACTAGGAAAAACAAAATTCTCTCATACTTTCCATTTACCAACATCAAAAACCTTCTGACATGCACATCAAACCTCCAGAAACATCTTTTAAAATCTTTTATAATAGAATATCACTATAATTAAAAACAGACCGTTGTGGTTTTGTGTTTCAGTTCTCTTTGTCGTCATATCCTCAAGGCCATGATGCTGAAACAGCACAAAATCAATACAAAGTTTATTTGGCACTTTAAAAAAATGGTTCTAGAACATGATGGTGTGAAAAGTCTTTGCAACTTGTTCTCTGCAGCTGTCTACTGTGAGGAAGTCTCTCTCCACTGGCTGTAGAAACTAAAAGGAGGATTTATGAATAGTTGTGAGAACAAGATAATAGCCATTGTAATAGATTGATATCACAACCAAAGGAGGAATAATTTAAAAATGAAAATCAACAGCACGGTAAGACAAAAAAAGAAAAAAAAAATACTGCATAGGACAAAGCCCCTCTGCTGTTTGCTCCAAAAACTCCATTCGGGGCAGATGACAGAGGGGGCAGTGTATACAGAGACCAGAGCCCCTCCGGAGAAGGGCCGTGAAATACAAACACATCCGCACATGGGAGTTCAGATGGGTTGAGTCTATCCTAGGCTCCTCAGTCCGTGCTCTGAATTGCCGCAGTGTGAGCGTAGCGTCCTGCCTTTCAGAGGCGCCAATGCCCCAGGTCTGCTCAAGTTCCAATCCAGAACATGGACAGCGGGGTCCGGAGGCTGGTTATTCAGGTTCACTGCTGTTGGTGGTCTTCTCCCACTCCATGCTGTCCTCGCTGTGTGTGGGCGAGGCCCCCGGTGGGCCGGCCGGACGCACACGCAGCCCCTGAAAGCGTCGGCACTCAGGGCAGATGCGGATGTGGCTGCAACCACGTGCCGCCAGGGCTGCCTCCTGAGCCAGTCTGTGGGGGAGGGGCTCGGGCAGGCCAGTGCCTGTGCACAACTTGCCGTTACTGAGGCTGGCGGCTGTGGCTCGTTGCCGCCGTTCCTCCAGGGCCAGGGGGCGCGGTCGCAAAGCTGAGGAACCTCCGCGACGCCGCCGCAGCTGCAGGCTGTCCCGACACAGCACGATGCCCTGCAGCTCCCGCAGCATCTCCTCACACACCGACAGCTAGGAGATGTACACACATGAGGACACAGACAGGGAGAGAGAGAGAGAGAAAGAGAGAGGCCAGGGGGTCTCACTGACACACTGCACGCTGCAGGCAGCACAGCCAGCACAATGATCAAAATAACAGCCCAGCTACCAGGAATGACATGCTGCCCAGAAAGCTAAGTGAACCTGCACAGAAAGGCTGTGCATTTGAAATGTCAACAGTTCAACTAGAGGAACAGTTAGAACGAAACTCAAACATACACGATCCTCTTTTACAGTCTTGCTGACAACCAATTAAGGGTTAACAGTTTAGCACCAAGGCTAGTAGGCTAAGCATTTCTTACAACAAGGGAGAGGACAGCTTTCAAATTCCATGATGCAAACTACAATCTAAACCATTACACAGGTGAACAAAACCTTTGTTTTCTGATCAAATGATCACATATAGCATTGGCTCTTGATCTATATTGCTTGGTGGTCTTCCGATTTGACCTTGTATTTTATAATTATCAAGGTGGGAAGCAGTCAAATTCTTAATTTTAAGAATGCCCAAACATCATCTGAGAACTCAGACAGTTTCTTCAATATTTAGTGTATTAAAAGGGGATTGCTTGACTGGGGGCATCTTCAACTTTGTGCTAGAAAATCAGACCCCTCCTTGAAGAACTGTGAGATAGAATTGAGGAATAGGTAGAAGAAAGGGAGTGGTGGGGGTTTCCACAGAAAATTGAAGCTGTAGATGAAAATGTATAGGAAGGTAGACAGGAGAAAGGAAGAATTTCTGACATGGTCTTTGCCAAAACTTACATTTGGTGGGTCCAGACCACACTTTGAGGAGAGATGATGCAAGAGATTGACGGTGAAACAGAAGTCTTAGGAAGATGCTGAACTGGTATCATGATAAATGTAACATAGAATGAGAATGTTGTGCAAAGACTATGGGCCAGTAATGGAAAGCAAAGGAGTTGATTTCGGAAATGAAAAGTAAGTCAGAGGGTACTGCATCGAGTGTCTGAGCTGGAGGTGCTAATTTAAGGATTCTGATTGGTTGGTGAAAGAATTATCCTAAACAGGTAAGTAGGTGACCTTCTCAAGTTGTCAAGAACAACCTCTCTAAGGACAAAACCTTGAGAGAGAAAAACAAGGTCAACATCAGATTGTGAAACGAACAATTACGTTAGACACAGACATGATGTTAGATATGGGGACATGGTAGATAAAGCGCTGGACGACTTGTGAGGCGGATTATTACTTCCGGAAGGAAGTTTAGGATATCATGAAGGATATCATGAAGGCATTGGCTGTTAGAAGCAAGAGCAACAGCACCTCAGGAGTTTGCGAAGGTTGATTGGCTGAGGCATCTAGTCGATGCTTTCTTCACAGCAAGATGACTTTAGAGTATTCTTATTAGCTATCACAGTGGATGAGAATCACTTTGTCCGTTCAAGCCCCCCAAAGAAGACCAATTACGATCAAGGGATACAGTTCCGCAGGGGTCAATCAGTAAGGTATCCTCGGGGGGGAGGACAGCATCTTCATAAAATAAATCAGTGCAAGAACCAGACTCAAGGTAGGTAAAGCCGAAACAGAAGGATTTAAGGCAGATATTTTCTGGATGGACAAATGTGAAGCAGAACTGAAGATAGGAGATGAAGGCAGACTTCTGTGGTGTGATGCAAGGGCAAACTCAAGGACATTAAGAACCTTAGAAGCATGTGGGTTGGAGCTCTTAAGGAAGGCTGAAGAGGTGGACACTGATAAGTAGCATGGCAGGAGGGCCAGCAGACAGTGAAGTTTAAGTCTAATATGTGACTGGCAGGACCAGAGCTGTTAAAATGCAATAGGAGGCTGAGCAAAGAGTAGAATGAAGAGGGGAAGAGTTGGGAAGAATAGGGCAGGAAAGAACGAGTGGTTGGGATAAAAATGAGAGTCAGGTTGCTGCGTGGGCTGAAAAAAAGTGGCAGTGTTTGTGGAAACCCATACCACCAAAGTACAGAGTAAGGTTGAAGAGGCAGGTGCTGGTAGGTGGGATGACCAAGGGGTGGTAGAAAGAGTGATAGTCAATGGGACAAGGCCATAAGGTTCTGGCAGTGGGGAACTTGGGACAACAGGAATGGAATGGTGTTGGAGGAGAAGCTGCAGGCATAATCTTCCCCCAGATATCAGTTATTTAATAACTCCATTTATTCTGCTATTCTTCAGCTGCATTTCTGTTTGAAACATTAAATGATGTTTATTGAACAAGTGTTTAATTTCACTGGGCAATTTCCGTCATACTAATGGAAGCCTACAGCCTTTCACATCTTGTTAGCACTATTAGCCTTCTGCAAAGTTACAGAAGTGTTTTATACAAAACCGGGCTCAGTTTGCCAGTTAAACTAGGGAAAACAAATAATCATGTACATTTGACTTTTCGTCAAACCATTCCTTTAACTTTTAATATCATAGTAGTCTGTGGGTGATTCAAAACTATATCAAAAGTTCAGCTGTTTGCGGTTCTCTGGGAGCAGAAACCAGCGACAGGCTTAGACTCAGATGGACTCAGATGACTGTTTAAAAATCAAATCTACACAATTTTCTCCTCATTCCAAAAAAGTTGATTAGCCTGGTATGTGTTTGAGTATAAGCATGGGTGGCATCCAATACATACAGAGCTAACATAGCTAACAAGTAATGAAGGCTGATATCCACCAATTTAGACTGTGCAAACTGCCTAAATCGTCGGACACTCACCTCAAACCACGTCAAGCTGTTGAAAACCTCACATGGTCATGAGTTGCTCATGTGATCTCATGTGGTCTATAAAAATGGTCAGTTGGTTAGCAAATAACAGCACTAGCAACCAAGACGAAACCTTTGTCTGTACTTTTTCCAAAACTTTTTCCACTTTTTCCAAAGCTCATAAACTAGTCTGTTTGAGATCATTTAACAATTGAATGGGGAGGCAAGTGTCTGATGATTTAGGTATGCAGCTTCCACAATGTCACCTGACAGCCATAAACTTCATTATTTGTTACCTACATTAGCAGTCATATGTTTAAGATTATGAAAAACACTTTTTGTATATATATATATATATATATATATATATATATATGTATATATATATATATATATATATATATATATATATATATATATATATATATATATATATATATATATATGTGTCTGTGTGTGTGTGTGTGTCTGTGTGTGTATGTGTGTAAGTCTTTCTAGTTAAAGCTTAATTAGTGTAATGTCTGTTCTCGTTCAAGCATTTCAGCCAATCAGTCGTGTTGTGAGGAATGAGGGCGGGGTCTAAATAGCCCTACTTGGTGTAACGCCAACTTGTCTGACTGGAGTATTTCTACATGATCTATTGCACAGTTCTGATATTGCAATTATTATTATAAAATGTGGAAAATAGTAAAAACAAGGTTTGTTTTATGGGAAGGTATCCAAACTTTTGACTTGTAGTGTATATTAGCGTTGTAGTTGCAGAGCAAAACAAAAGAAGCAAACTTCAGACACTAAACCTCTCAACTATATTTGGGATCAGTATACAATTGTGTAAATTAGATTTTTTGCTGACCTATCAGTTTAAACACAGTTAAAGGTGGTGGGAGGTGGCAGTTAATACAGAGAGCTGTGGGCCAATCACACTTCACACTGAGAGCTAATTGCTCCACACTTGCAGTAGCTTGTAACACCAATGTCACGGACACGCTGCCTGCTTTTTCAGCCATGCTAGCTTGAAGGCAGACCTTGAATACTGAACGACCACATATACACTCTCCCCTCTCACCCACACACACTCAACACACACCTTAACAAAGAACCTGGAAGCAAACATGGTGCACAGACTATGAAAACACACATCACCAACATAAACTTTCATCAATGTTTACCCAGCCTGTGGATCAGACCACTTGATCTGCTTCTGCCCTAACAGACTGAAAACACTGACATTCAGCCTTGGAATCATGCGGCGATGAAGTCTCACGGAACAAGAATACACGTCTGTGGACAACTTGTTAAACTTTTGGCGCTGCACTGCGGTTAAATCCCCCATAATCAAGGATATGCATGGGTAAACCAGCTCTAAGTTTCTCTAGTCTGTGCTCTTTTAATGTCCAGAGTATAACTGATAACACTAGAAAAAACAAACTAGCTAGTGAAGCACTACTGATGGCTCATGGAGCTGTTCTTCCCTTGTAAGAGGTAATGTTTATTTTTACATATTCTACACGCTTAACTGGAATTTTTAGGCCATGGACATTTAAGCCATGCTAACTTACATTACATCGATGGGCTAGTGACAGGCTTGCTGTCTGCTGTCCGTAAGACATTGCTGACATGGATACATTTACAAATTTCATGTTTAGTCTGTTCCCACCTTAATAAGTCTACCTTCCCACCCACACTTAGCTCAAAAATTCTCAAGACTGTCTTCAGACGTGCTCATTATAAGATCACCTCTGTCCCCGTGAGACTAACATCAATGTGGCTGTGTTTCTGACTCTTGCAGAGATACAAACCTCAATTTCGGCATCTGTGTTTATCATTTCCAGCGTAAGCTGCCCTGAAGGCTGCTGATTGCTTGTTACTGCTAATTTTAGCAATATGAATGAACTGAATGTCTGCTTGGAAGCATAGAAAATCTAATTGTAAGCTTTTAAAAATAGAGTGGCTTGAAAAATAACAGAGAAAAAAATGTGACTTCTGTGTTTTCAAGTATTGCTTGGTATGCTGAGTAATGATAGTGTAACTAGAACAGAAAGGAATCACAGGAAAAAAAGACCTAAACCTTATCAAAAGGGTAAATGAAAAGCTCCTAACCACAATTAACTCAATTAGTTCAGATGCAGTAGACAGATGGTTTCAGGATGGAGCGGCAGGAGTTTGACACTTAGTCCTATGTTTTCCGTTCACATATGCTCAAACATATGGTAACAACAGCATATGGTGTCTACACCCAACACGCACAATTTTTTTAAATGTTTGACTTGATAACATGTAATCAGTCCCTTCCATGCATGTACACCCCCCACAAAGAAGTCACATGTCTTGGGGTTCTACTGAGACATTCTTAAGTTTTATTTAGCAAAAAAAATGTGTTCTCTTTGAAACAATCACAGTGTTTTCTTGAAAACAGTCCAATCTGACACATGTTGCTTATGAAAGACACAAGAAGACAGGAGTTATACATTGATTATATGTCAGATATTAAGTTTAAAATTTGCTCTTTAAAAAGTTAAGAGGTGATAATCACCCTCTGGGGAATACCTGTAGAGCTGGTACAGGCCAGTGGAGACCAATGGACCTGTGTGAGGTATACTCTTTGGTGTTTGTGCTGTAAGGTGGAGGGCTGGGTGGGGCTGAACGGGGGGAAAGGCTCAGGAGGGGAGGCGCGTGGGTGGGGAGAAGGACACAAAGCAGAGGCAGGTAAAATAGCCCTCTCTCACCTCTGTTCCTGGAGTCTGACGCAGCATCCATACAAACTCCAGCACCGCCATGAAGATAGCTACTAATAGACCACACACCAGCACCACAAAGATCCCACCAATGTTCTCCATGCCAAGGCCTACACAACAGACACATACAAACGCACAAAGTTATCCACTCAGAGCACGGCAAACAAGATGCCGGTGGTGTAACAGTTAGCAGGAAGACTTTGAGACCTTTGGCTCTATGGTCCTCCTCTTTAGGACATTTGCCGCCGTCCCACCATTTCCTCTTGAGGATCTCCAGCCGGTTCTCCTCTTGCAGTTTGAGGATGGCCAGGTCAAACTCATCCCGGTACACTGAGCCTGCGCAAACACAAGGAATCAGAAAGAAAGCAGTGCTAATCACAAAGTACACCTCAATTATCTCACATTCACTTCATTCTGAAACATCAACTCATGACTGTTTCTGTTAATGCAATGGTTCCCAATACCAGTGTTGGGGGCAATGTAGCACAACGTAATGTGAATACTTTTTCCTATAGCAAAGCAGGCCACCTAGTAGCATCTCTAACACTTGTACTAATAGAGAAAGACCTTCTGCAGTGCAAAGAGAAATACAGCACACAGAGGAGCAACATTAGAAACATTTAACTCAAAAATAAACCAGCTTTGCAAGATGTTAAACGCAGATTATTTGAGAACTGACTAAATGTTCTTGTACACCAATTTAATGCAAACAAAAACGCATTTCGGAAATCATATTTACATTAATCAAATCAGTGAATTCATTTAGTCATTTGATTTTAAAGAAGTTTTCATCTCTAATAAAGTGGAAGTTTTAGCAACAGATGAGCTAATGCTAAAGCTAACGCTGGAGCTAGTCAGAGCAATGTTAGAGGCTTAGGAGGACTCACTGTATTTTACACAATGTCTTTCAGCAAAGTTTAGCGAAACCTTACAAAGAATGGCAGATATACGAGGGCATTAATATTGATATTTGCACATCATGTTTTAATCACAAATGTGAGCACTGAACAGTCCTGTTTAATCTGACAGATCTTAATATTTTTTCTGTAATGTTATTTATCCTTTGATATCATATTAAAGTGATTTTTAGCAAATAATGTAACCCAGACAAGGTTTAGCTTACCTTTGAACCTGCGTAAACAGAAAAGGGCACAGACCAACCAGAGAAACCATGACAGCGAATGTGAGCAGTGCAATGTGGGCAAAAACATCACCATAAACGTCTTATGTAATCTGTGCAAGCATCTAATTATCCTAACGTGAAACTGAGGGATAAAGATCCCCATGCTGAAGAAGAAAGACCTCTCCTCACCAACCTCTCTTACACAGGCCGCTCAGAAACAGCTTTGTGTGATTTACATTTTATTTATAAAGATTTTATTTAGAAGCAGCTCTTTTTTGACCGCTTCTACTGGCTAGTTCCTTCAATTTTACATAGCATCAGCCATTCATTATGTTAATCAGCATAACAGGCCATTTTGCTCCAAGAATGGACTAGTGACACGCTTTGTAACTGATTTATTGTGACTGGCTATTTCGTTCCAAATAAAGCAGTGAGAGGACTACTGGATTTTCCTTGCACTTCTCAGTTTCTAAAGACGGTGTGGGTTTTAGAGAGTATCGTAGAAGTAAAGCAACAAGCAATGAGATTTCCTTTTCCAGGAAGTGTTTTCCAACTCCTTTCCAAAATCCTCTCAATTAGCTAAAGAGTTCAGTCAGTTTGTGTGTGCCTGCAAAATCTACTGTCTCTTGACCTCACAACACTGCAGCAAACATGAGGTGACCAGCTAAGATCTCGTTAAACCTAGGGACCTCACCCAGAGGCATGCCAATGCCATAGCCCTTGGTGTCCAGCAGGCCCCCTATCTGTGTGAGATTGCAGTTGCGCTGCCGGTAGTATTCATTCATGGTGCTCTCCAGCAGGTAGGCGTAGTTGGAGTTCAGCACCCTGGCAATGCCCTCCTCAGTGCTCTTCACAAACACACTGGGCTGCTTGGAGTGCATGAAGTTCCACATGCGCTGGTACGTCTGGTAACGGGAGTTCTGACCAGAGAAAACAGAACAAGTTAGCATCTC
Source organism: Colossoma macropomum (assembly GCF_904425465.1). Classification (NCBI taxonomy): domain Eukaryota; kingdom Metazoa; phylum Chordata; class Actinopteri; order Characiformes; family Serrasalmidae; genus Colossoma; species Colossoma macropomum. The sequence continues at coordinate 12,114,846 of NW_023494786.1, read as the reverse complement.
TTCACGCCTGGTTACATACATGAGAAATTCTGCTGTTTCTGCGGCCTCCCCTTCAGGGACCAACAAGCTTGTACATTCACCGAAGCTTGTACATTCAGGCAGCATGACTGATGTAACTAATCAAAGACTTGATGATATGCTGACAGTTTGGAGTGGGCGTGATGGAGCAGGGCTGCTGTGAATCTGTCAAACAGGCAGGGCTCCACTAGGAAGCAGGTGAAGCCACACAGACTTAAAACACACAAAAAAATCACAGTGAGAGGCTGAGGAGCTCTCTGAAGAGGGCAAAGATATTGAATGGCAATGACATTAAGCCAGAGAACAGATAAAGCCTGAGCAGGTAAGAGCAGTGGTGACATGTCTGATAAGCCTGCTGACATGGCATTGATTCTGCGAGGACTGCTGTAGCAGTCGTGCTTGTGCCCTTGGAAAGACGACTTACCTGGAAGAAGGTCATGGTGGAGCCTCCGTGCATGGTGCCATACTCAATGGCCGTCTGGTCTGCCAGGTCGTCTACGGACTCGATGGGCACCTCCATCCTCTGCACAGTGAGGAAGGCGGCCAGGTTGGCCGTGTAGGAAGAGATGATGATGAGGGTGAAGGCCCACCTGGACATCGACAAAGAGAAAACTGAATGGAAAACAACTGCAGATCAGACCAAGACATAGATCCAGCAAAGAACTCTGGAGTCTAGTCTCCCAGCCCCAGATTAAACTTAATTAGGCATGGACACAGTTATATCACAGGCCCCTGTCCTTTTGTCCTCAGACTGTCCAAGTGCCCTCTTGGTCAAGTGTAGAATAACTGTGTTTTATATGGCCACTCTTCAGAACATATTTCAGTGAGACTTAGCTCAGCTTCGCTCCAGGAACAGAGCTCGGTAGTCAACTTGAGTTCAATGAGCTTCACTGCTCATGTGCCTACTCTGGTGCAGTAACAGCCTCCTATGGAGATTTCCCCTGAGTTACTTCGACCTGTCACGACCTGTTTTTGTTATTATAAAAAACGCAACTCCACCGATTTTGCACAATTTCTGCATAATTAAATGGTTAAGATGTAAATAAAGTAATTCAGTGTGGTTTGGTCTAAAATGCTTCTAGGGACACTTAGCAAGTCAGAATTTGTTCACAGTGGTGGTGATAGGAACCAGACGTCTGAAGAGTTTAATGCCTCTGGAAGTTCCCTCACAGAAAGTTATTACGTGAAATCGTTATATATGCGATACCTGAAGTCTGAGACATTGTTTTATGGTAGTTTTGTGATAAAATTTGTCCTATAATGTATTTCAGTTTAATTTAGTGCTGGAGGGATACAAGGACCCTTTATGCTATTGTGAGATCGGAACCTGAATGAGAACCACATCTTATCATTCTCCACTGACCTTGGCGCGCAGTGGTTTGAACGATCCATATAACCGACAGCACAATAACATGTTAGGAAAACAGACAGGCCGAGCGAAAGTGCAGCTTTACTGCTCACATCTACCATGTCTATTACTTACAGACCACTGGCCACTGGCGTTAGAGCAGAGAAAGAAGCTGTATTTAGAGAAAGAGAGATAGCAAGAGAGCGATTGTGTGTGTGTGCACTCTCACCATACTCCACTGACGCAGCGTGTGGAGAGCGCTCTGGGGGCAATAGTGGAGCCTTGCTGCATGAACCCCCCAACAGGAAACCAGAAGCTGTTCCCCAAAGAGTACTGATTAATAAGCAGACTACAGCGTCCCTTCAGGCAGGGGTGTGGATTGTACCACTCGTAGGGAGTGAGCCTGTGGAAGGAGGGAAAAAAAGAAAGACAAGAGAAAAGGCAAACACGGGCTAGTCAGGAACAACTTTAACAGTTGACAAAGCATGAAGTCACCTGCAGTCCCTGGTGGCTGTGTAACCTGTTTTTCAGTCCCAGAGGAGGAGTGTGGAGTGCATGGGCCTGCCTGTGACTGATGGCACTATAATGACACTCTGCAGAGTGTGCTGCAGAGTGTAGAACAGAGTCTCCCTCAGCAGTATGACAGCCTAGCATTACTGCGCTCTATGTCCGATATTTGCATGACAAGGAAAGCATCACAAGCTCAATTTTGAAGAGCAAATATTTCCACATCTATATGTGTATGTACATACACAGTGTTTTAAAGAGAAGGAATGAGCCATAGGTCAGCATGCACAGCCATGAGTTTGTTCAGCTGGGTAGAAATGACTAAAATTTCCTCACCGTTCAGCCATGGACTGATAAAACATGTATCAAAGACAAAAGTGCAGCAGTTTCTTTTATTGTAGCTTGAAGGGCCACAAAAAATAGAAATCATGATGTATAGTATTCCTTCTTGATTTTCTTTACGTACACTGTAAAAATAACTAAATAATAAATATTTTCACTGTCAAAGTACTGCTAATGCTAATTAAATGGTTAATCTGTTTTTTTTTAATGTTAATTGCATGTAAATGCAAAACACAATGTATTTTAACACTGCTGCTGTTAATTTACAGAAATAGAATGCAAATTTACAAAAACAAGTAATCATCTTTATTTAACAGGTATTTGCATTTATTTTAATGGTTGTTTCTGTTCTTATATTGTATTTCTGTTAGAATACTGTATATCAGAACTAGTTGAAATAGGGAAACTGGTGAATTACAGTAAAAGACAGTATTTATAAGAAATAAATGACTGTTATTTTATAGATTTGGCACCCCTGATGCTGTTTATTTTTAACAGTGTAGTAAAATTGCACCGGTTCCTCTTTGGGTCAGCAGGTGTCAGCATGGAGCTGGATAGTTACCTGGCTACCAGAAAGAGCACGCAGCTAACTGCCAGATACGCCAGCAACATGAAGAGCCAGACCCCTGGAGAGAATGGGTCCAGGAAGGAGAAATACCCCGGTCTTCTTCCCTAGAAATAGACAAAAGGAGTGTTGGAACACTCAAGGCAGGTTCCCAAGGCAGGTGACCTTTTTTGTATTGTTTTATTTCAACTGCCAAGACATCCAGGGGGATAATGGGCTTTTTTTTTAATTGCACTTGCTTGCATGGCTAAAAGAAAACACTTAGCTATCTGCCGCCTGTTCTTTGGTGAGCATGGGAAGGCCAATTACTGTAGAAACAGAACAGGAAAACAGCCTCTGCACAATAGTCATAACCAATTAGCCTGGTCCTTCTGCAGTTACATGTACAACTAGTGGTTGGCAATAACTTAACAGTCTCTTATTGGTGAGGCAGCTGCTGTGAAAGAGTTGAATCTATATACATTACAGATAGCTTGGAAAGATGGAGCTTTAAAGGGCCTATATCATGGAAAACTGAATTTTCCTCATCTATTTGAAAGAAAGAGTTTGATATAGGATGTTAACATTGCTAAAGTCTTACAACATACCAATCACTCCCCAGTGAATATATGGAAACTAAGCTGCAAAAGTAGTCCATTGTGAATTCACTGGTTTTGTGATGTCATTGAAAGCCAATACATTTTCATACATCTGCCTATTCAGCCTACAGCAATTTAGTTCCACCCATCTACACTGAAGTTATAATGAGTGTAAGATCTTATTCCCAAAAAAAGAGATCCTAATGCGTGCTCACGCATTAGCCTTACTAAGTCATGGCAACGCATTAGGATCTCGTTCCTACACCTTACTAAGTCGTGGCCACGACTTGATTATCTTGTTCCCACACCTTATTTTTTTTTATACAGCACCAGCGGGGTTCTATACTATATACATTGCAGATACCTTAGAGAGGTGGAGCTTTAAAGGACCCATACCATGACTGAATATTTCTCATCCATTTTAAATGAAAGTTATATAGTGATATAGTCTGTAAACACTGTCTAAAGTTTTAAAACGTACTGCATTCACATACATCTGCCTATTCAGCCTACAGCAGTTTAGCTCTGCCTATTCATGCTGAAGTTATAAGAAGTGTTTCAGCCTAGACTTCTTTTTGAATGAGGCACAATAACAAAAACAGCCTGTTTAACTCTAAGGGATAAAGAGAGGCTGGAAAATGGTCATTTAAAAATGATTTATGACTGTTTACATAAAACCACACAAATGTCATAAGTGGACATCAAGGAAAAAACGCAAATACAAGAAAGTATAGGGGCCCTTTAATTACAATCGGCATAAGCAGTTTTAAAATTAGAATATTATATCTTATGACATAATTAACAATTTGTAACTATTACATAGAAACCTCAAGCACAAAAATGAGGTTTCTAATACTGCTGAGATGATTAAATATTCTGCAATTGGGCCTGCACCAAGGCAAAAATTCATTAATGTGCCTGTAATTACCCCCCATATTAGTGTAATTGAGCGACATAAGAATTGAGCTGGAGATCGGGAGAGCTGTAATTACAGCTGTGAATTAAAGCAGGCCTGTCTGCAGAGGATGCTCAGGCACTCCACGAGAACGAGCCGTTTGAGGAGCAGCATCAGAGCTGTCAACGATCACTCGCACCAACAGCGTTAAGCAACTGCATTAAGCGACAGAAGGAGAGATCTGGGCGAGTATACTGTACATACGAGCGTGCAAGTGCGGTTCTGTACGTGAGCCGGAACCCTAATTGTATTGTCAAGCGGCACTGACGGAGGCTCGCATATGGAGCTCACAGGGTTTGTTGACTCAAGTTCAGCACTACGGCAATCTGCTGCGAGCTGAAGCAAGCGCTTTGTTTACAGCCCTTCTCTAAACTCACTTTTTAGTTTACACAAAGGCGCAATCAACAAAGTGCAGCAAGTAGTAGAGCAGCAGCGCAGCAGAAGCCAGCTGGAATGAGCAGCAGAACACAGAGAGTGAGAGTGCCCCACGCTGTTCATTAATGTGTGCTGTGATACTCGCGTTTACTCAGCGTTCAGTGCCGAGCAATGCAGAACCACAACATGAAGACTGAAAGCACTTTGTGCAGCAAAGCATAGTGCTGGGTGGTACTGATACAATTCAATATTGGAATAGTTTCCAAATACAGTGGCCCCCAAAAGTATTCAGACACTTTAATGATTGGTTCTTTGGGGTACTTCATAAAATGTGTTTTCCAGGGAAAAATACTTTTACATAAGACTTTGTGTGGAGAATTCCAACCAGGCTACTAAAGTCTGGGGCTGTTTTTCTTGCAGTGGTGTTGGGGAGCTTGTGTTCACTGATGGGATCGTGATCTCTGAAGTATACAAAGGCATTTTAGATAGAAACGTGTAGAGGTCTGCAAAGAAACCCCTCAAACAATGATGCCTTTTTGAAAAGAATACTAATAAAAGAAAATGACTTGAATGGTCTATTTAAAATTAGTACCAGTTGGGTTGACATTTTGTTTCCTCACACAATGAACTTACTACATTTTTAAGTATGTCCAAATACTTTCGGGGGGCACTGCATATGTAATTTTTAACTTATAACACACAGCCTTTTGAATGGTAGGGATACTGCTTACTTATGCATGACCCAAGATTAGGAGAATTTTGCACCCATTTAGTTGACATCGGAAGGTTATATATATTGTGTGCCCACAAGAAGTAGATCAACCTATTTAAAATGGAAACACAGCTTCCCTGGGGCTTTAAGCCCACTGTGAACTGCTCGATAACAGCAGTCTTTCATGTTTATTTATGCCACATGGAGATAAAATCTCGACCACATTCTGTGGCAGACTCTGTGATATCAATTATGTTCATAAAGACCATAAGTGAATATATAATGAATGTGTCAGCCAGGATCACAGGGTGGGCATCACAGTGGCATGGCAGCATGGTGGGGATAGCGCTAGCGCCTCACAGCAAGAAGGGCCTGGGTTCGATTCCCCAGCTGGGCAACCCGGGGTACTTTCTGTGTTCTGAGTTTGCATTTTCTCCACGTGTCTGTGTGTGTGACCCTCCTCGTGCTCTGTTTTTTTCCCCACAGACCAAAGATGTGCTATCAGGCGAACTAGAGACTGAATGCGTACGTCTGTGTGTCTGCCTGATGATGGACTGGCGACCTGACCCAGGAGGATAAGCAGCTTAGAAAACGTGTGTGTGTGGTATCAGAGAGTTACTGGATGTGCAAGATGTCAGAGAGCCGAACCTGCCTTTTCAGAATATTCATCATACAGACTTTTTCAGCTGTAAAATCAAACGCCGGCCAAAGGAACAGTAACTTGAGGGCAAATCTGCCTCCACTCTGTCCAGTCCAGCACGGGCTCTCAGATATCTCCAGGCTCTTACGTAACATGTTTTTCTTTGGCTGTGTGTGCTGGAGGTGTGCAGCAAAAAGTTTCTCTCCGCGACAACGACAGGAAATGTCTTCTCCGGGAGTAACGCTGCCTGAGAATGTCAAAATAAACGCCTGCACTGGTGTCAGCCGCAGGAGGCAGGGAAGGAGCTGATGAAGGAACAGGAAGTAAACAGCAATCTGGCCCTTCATCACCATCTACAGCCAGGCTTTGGGGGCCGTTTGGTTTCCAGAGCCATTACTTTTTTATAAAATGACAAAAACCTCTCAGTCTAGGCCTCAGTAGACACGAACATGTGTGAAATGCTTCTGCAGTTTCGCTGTCCTGCTGACTGTGCTTCAGGTCAGCCAGCAGGAGTGAAGGCTTTGTGGTACAGGAGAGCAGGCTGGAGGGATAGAATCCCTTTCTCCATGCTTGACACCTTGAAAAACGTGTGGCCAATGGGAACATAACACCCGTCATGGCTAGAGTGGCTCCAGGATGAGAAAAGGCCTAGAGCGAGTGTCCTGCTTTATGGGCTGCAGGCCAGAGGGCCTCTCTCTTTCTCTCTCTCTCTCTCTTTCTGTTATTCTTTTTCTGCTTCTCCCCCTCAAACACTCAAACACACACAAAATCCTTTTTTAATATACAGCATCATGATAGAGGATTATACTATGTCCCACATTTGAATTCCAGGTTTGGAAACACAATTTTCACTTATTTTTCACCATTTTACATTTGTTATTGCAGACTCACAAATTTGCAAGACAGCTAAGGTGTGTTTGGGTAGTTGCTTGAGTGTGAATATTAGTGTCTCTTGGAAATGGTGTCTGTAAGTTTGTAAAGATGGAAGAGTTAAAGCGACAGTAGGTGCACAAAAACAAATTAAATACTGACATTTGATATTACACTCAGTGTTGGATGTTTTTGTGTAATTTGTGCAATGTGTTAATGTATTTTATTAATATGTTATGAATGACTTGTATTGATTGAAAGCTGAATAAATTAAATGGTGGTCTCTGACATTTTTTCAATATTCCTGTACATGTAATAGGAATTTCAAGCCAAACTATAACCTTAACCTCAGTAACTAAAAACAGTGTTGTCCTTTTAGTTTAAAGAAAACCATACAGGTTTTTGTAATAAGCACTTTACAAAGTTACAAGTACAAATTGTACAGCTCCTGACCAAGCAGATTAGTTTACTTTGGATTTCCTACAAAGTCAGGACATTTTTGTTCTGAAAATGTACAAAAACAAACACAAACACACACCCCATTATGGCGACTGGGCCTAACTCCTCTGAGGGTAACTCATGAATCTGCCATTGCTCCCCGTGCCCAGCCCCCTCAATTAGCTAATCTAACTAATTAGTCATTTTATCTCTATCCTCACTCTCTCACTTTTACAGACAGACGTCATTTCACATAGGCCACTCGCTCAGTTTACATCGGACGAGTGGCGGCTAGCGGCAGCAGCTAGGGAATTTAAAGCAGTGACTTTCTTCACTTCTGCTGCATCTATAATAAATACCACATTCATGGAGTGCACTCAATCACACACTGGTCATGGTCCACTGTGTGTCGCCTCACACAATAACACGGCACATTGCGCGCTGCGATGGATAAAAACAGCATTCTCCAACATGTAATGATGACAAGGCTGGAGGCCGCGCTTTATTCCATTTTCTATCATTATTGATCAGCTGCAAAATTTCATTTAAAGCTCGGAATAAGCAAAAAGGGATTTCTTGTAAGGATCGGTGGTGCGCAAGATCAATAGCCAGTGGATTAGATCTAAACAAGCGCAAGCTATTCAGATATTGAATGGAACGACCGGGCTAAGGCTAAGGGTGCTGGATAAGAGAGGAGCTGAGAGGTTGCCAAGGGCCAGAGTGGAACACAGCTCTGCTGTGGAGAGACTCTATGCTGCGCTACAGTTGCTCCACAGAGCCGTACAAGCGCATTTCATCACTTCATCTCGCCCTGATTTACTTATGTCAGAACCGCATGGCATTCGCCTTCTGTCTTCTCTACTTCTACTCCTGTTCTTTTGCTTCTTTTTTTTCTCCTGCTTGACTCTGTCTCTCTCCCCTCCTCTTTGTCTGCGTCTGTCTTTCGCCATTGTTTTCCATCACATTTTCTCTCTCTCTCTTACACACAAGCAGCCTGTCTCTTATAATCACCCTCTTTTTCCTCCCTCCTGCTCTCCAGCTCTGATTTAGGGAGCAGCGTGGTGGAGTATCTGAACGTGTGTGGGTGGGTGTTTGTTTTTATACAAGTCCTGGCTTTGTAGGAAAACCAGAAAAAAACTGTCAGGATGAACAAAATGGTTTTAACTTTGTAATGTGCTTTTTAAAAAAGCTACATGTTTCATTTGCTTAAAACTGAATGAGCAAAACCATTTCTTTTGATTACTGAAGATAAAGGAATAAAGTTAAAGGAATGTTCTTTTTAACCTGATGTCTGCATCTAGCATACAGCTGATTAACACAGACAATACTTTCAACATTTTCCATTTTACTCAAAAAAGAGCAAAAAAAAACACTGTAAAGCACTAAAACATCTGCCCATTGGGTTCTAAGCTACAAATAATGATTAAATCTCAATAAATGTCCTCAGGATGTAGGTCCATCTTTTCTTTCCTATAATTTCATTAATTCTTAGAATCAATTTCTGAGCTGCTAAGTGTTTATATTGGTTGAACTGCAGCTGAAACACAGCTAGAGTGGTTGATATGACTGGTGTCCCATAGATTGTTGATTATGATGTTGCAGTGCATGCTGGGGACTGTAGTGCAGCACAATGTGAAATCAGCTTACATTAATAGAAAACTAAAATAATTTTGTGGACTGGAAGGTATTATGTCATGGGCCTGATCTGGCCCGCAGGTCTTGATTTCAACATATGGGCTCTAGATATGCCAGACAGAGATTATGCTGAAAAACACTGGAGTATTCCTATAAGGTTGGGGTTAGGTTTAGGGTTAGTCTTAATTTCTATTACATATAGACAGTCATATACAGATGGGTGACTAAACAACAAAAACCTGCCAAAAGCCACCACAAGCTGCCAAAACACCTTGGCATAGACTCTCCAACCCTATGGAACTGTACTGGAAGTATGGAACACCTTTTTTCCAAAAGATATTCCTTCGATTGGCGTTTTAATGACGATGGTGGAGAGCACTAATATGTCAGTCCAACAGGTGCTCAACTGAGTTGAGATCTGGTGACTGCGAAGGCCATAGCATATGATTTTCATACTCATCAAACCATTCAGTGGCCCCTTGAGCCCTGTGAATGGGGGTACTATCATTCTGAAATGTTTCTAGAAATGTTTCATCACAGGATAAAAGTGATCAGTCACTAGGTTACAGACTGTATTGATTTGAAGTGACCCTTTCTTCTAAGGGGACAAGTGGATCCAATTCATGCCAGTAAAATGCCTCCAAAGCATGACAGAGCCACCCCACCCCGTCACTGTAAGGGTCAAGCCTTCCTGTATCGTTCTCTAGGTGTCATCCCCACATGCATTCGCCAACTTGTGGAGAATATGGTGACTCTTCTGACCATATCATTGTTTCCTCATCTCTGTAGAGCAGTGACTATGACCTTTATACTGCTGAACTCCCAAATGTGCACTCATCTTTGTAATAAGAGGTTTATGCACTGAAGCCCCTCTATAACATCCTTCTCTAAGTAGTTGTGGATGGACTGTCCTTGCTGACGCAGTCCGATCACGTCCTGCACCGACATTCTCACTTGCTCTTCTGTTCTTTGCATCACAGTCACTGAATATGTGCACTCGACCGTAATTCCCAACTCTATTTACTGATGTCTTTCCCAAAGACTTAAATGCAGATGTCACTTTAGTCACTGTCCCTATTGAAACACTAGCCAGTTGAGCAGTCTTTGTGACTGAAGCTCCTGTCATCCGTGCTCTAATAACAAACGCTCTTTCAAAGTCACTTAGATCTTTTCCTCTTCCCTTCTCCATCCAAATTCACTGTCAACTGGGCCTGCTCATCATTTTTAAACATGCCACAGAACATGGTAGGATGTTAATTGCTTTACTGGATGAATGAGCACTAAGTATGATTCATATATATGTATAATGTTATAATGTATATGTCCCCATGTCCTGACCGGTTATGAAAACAAACGTGTACATGTGTGTTTGTATCCTGTTTGCATCAGCATGCAGGAATACAGATGAGTGCTGTTTTGAATGCTAGAAGCTTTCACAGAGGTGTTGCAGCATCTAGGCTAATAGCGCACCTGCTGCTATCGATTCTTCCAACTGTTCGGCCAAACAGAACAGCCGCACCTATTAGCGATGTGAGCAGGGGAAGGAGGTTTGCGGTGTTTATGTGTGTGTGTGGAAGCGTGTGTGAATACCCTACTGGGACACCACATTAATGTTTGCTCAGATCGTGCCAAAGCAGCTCCATCCGGCCTGTGGCCAATGCAGAGATCAGTGTGTCACCTTGGGTTCGGGGAAGGCTTTGATTAATGGCGCGCAGGCCTTTAAAAAATAAAAGAGCTATTGGATTTCCAGTGCCGCTGCGTACTTTAACTCAGGGTGTTATTGGTGTGAATTAGATAGAAGTCACAATCAGTGGGAGCGCGGGATTGGGAAGGAAAGCATCACATTTATCAGCTGCTTCACACTCTGGCACACCATCTGCTCCAGAGCGAGAGGATCCTACAGATCCGGGGTGTTTTAAGTGGTGGATGTTGAAATCTTTAGCAGTATATATATACTGTATATGATGTACACCACAGAGGTGAACCTTCAGGGCCTCCTAGGCTTTCAGAGAAGGCTGAATGATTTCTGAAAACTAAAAATACATTTTCATTTTTAAATAGAATCATATTTGTATTTAAACTCTGCAAGTATTACAACATTACTACTGTTTCATTGTTAAGTTTGGATGGAAACAAAAGCATTCAATTCTGCAAACACAGAGCGGAAAACTGGCAAATCAGGAACTGTTTTTCTCTGTGGCATCAAGACAGCTATAATCAAGTGAGCTCTCCTTTAACAGCTGAAGAGAAGTCCTAATGCAAAGGTGAGCTTTTAGCATAATTACAAAAAAGTGACAGAGGAATCAACTAATAACATGAGAAAAAAGTCACTGTAGGCTTTCTGGAAGTCCCAGATGGGTCTCTGACTGTGAACAAGAGTGGCAGCCTAATCAAGTTTTGAGTTTTGACATGTACGGCCCAAAGTGAAGGCCTAGTTTTAATAGTCACGGTTCGCCACTGGTCTTTGATGTGATGCGAAATACTATAATTTTTGGATAATAATTGAAAAAGATCGCAATGCAACATGCTAGATTGTGGTAAAAGACATCAATACATATATTGTCGCTGTTAGAACAAAACCTTTTCTCTCTCAAAAAGCAATTTTACAAGCAATAGAAAAAACACTGTTCCTTTTTAATGTAAAATAAAGTAACAAGATTTATTCTAAGCCATTTCTGTAGAATATTTATATTAATCTATTTGGCGCTAAATGTAAGGAATGTAAGTAAGGAACAGCTGGCATTTTCAAATTCGCAAAAAAAAATGTAAATGTTCTGACAGCATCGATATGCTGAGATTTAACCAACACAGAAACCACTGATGGACACCCTACGGTCTCTGCTCTCTAGTGTTATGCCATGTGAGGTTTAAAAGGGGTGGTCCCTGAAATTTGATTTGTTTGTGTTACCCCTTGAATGGCCAGGGCCCCACTGGTATTCCCAAAGTTTTATTACACACTTCTATAACCGAAGAATAGCTCAACTAGTTTGCATTGGAGCCCCTGTAGTTACTGAATAATAAGACTTAGTATGTAATAAGCCTGGGATTTTAAGGGGTTAAGAGGAAAGTGGGTTCGCTATCGGTGATCTGCAGAACAATTGTCCAACCTCTCTTTATCAGCCACTCCACCCCGCCATCCCTCCACCCCCACTCACACAATGATATTGCCACCCTGCTGAAACTCCCTGCCAGCCCTTTGCCACCCTTGGTAGTATTTTCGAGACCCGCCACTGCATCAAGCTACACACACATATCTAGTGAGAGATTATTACAGTGGTTGACAAAAACATGGATGGGAGTGGGAGATAATTATGTTGGCTGAAAATTTTAAGCAGTTGAGTCAACATTAGGCCGTACTGGGGCACAGAACTAACCAACAAATCCTGCTTTTTTTCTTTCAGTGACATGTCCCCAAAATGACCAACAACTGTGGAGGGAAGCGATTTACTTCACCTCAAAATGCAGTAAACTTTACCAGTGCATGTCTACTGCATATTTTGAACATATATACACAACAAACAATAATTATGCATAAAAGAGTCTGTGGTGATGATATTTTCTGTTACTGTTACCCCTACATCCCTGTCCCTGTATGGATCCCCTTAATCTGTCTCTGTCTCCATCTGCAATACCAGACAAAAGTGTGGACACACCTACTCGCGGAATGTTTTCTTATTTTTACTATTTTCCAGATTTTAGAAGTAAAAACATCAAAACTACAAAATAACACAGGCTTTGTCTATGACATATATATACACACCAATGAGGCATAACATTATGACCACCTTGTTTCTGTGCTCATTGTCCATTTTATCAGCTCCACTTACTATATAGGAGCACTTTGTAGTTCTACAGTTACAGACTGTAGTCCATCTGTTTCTCTGCATACTTTGTTAGAACCCTTTTACCCTGTTCTTCAGTGGTCAGGACCCCCATGGACCCTCACAGAGTAGGTACTATTTGGGTGGTGGATCATTCTCAGCACTGCAGCAACACTGATGTGGTGGTGGTATGTTAGTGTGTGTTGTGCTGGTCTGAGTGGATTGGACACAGCAGTGCTGCTGGAGTTTTTAAACACTGTGTCCACTCACTGTCCACTCTATTGGACACTCCTACCTTGTCAGTCCATCTTGTAGATGTAAAGTCAGAGACAGTAGCTTGTCTGTTGCTGCACAGTTTTTGTTGGTCATCCTCTAGTCCTTCATCAGTGGTCACAGGACGCTGCCCACAGGACGCTGTTGGCTGGATATTTTTGGTTGGTGGACTATTCTCAGTCCAGCAGTGACACTGAGGTGTTTAAAAACTCCAGCAGCACTGCTGTGTCTGATCCACTCAGACCAGCACAACACACTAACATACCACCACCACATCAGTGTTACTGCAGTGCTGAGAATGATCCACCACCCAAATAGTACCTGATCTGGGAGGGTCCATGGGGGTCCTGACCACTGAAGAACAGGGTAAAAGGGGGATAACAAAGTATGCAGAGAAACAGATGGACTACAGTCTGTAACTGTAGAACTACAAAGTGCACCTATATAGTAAGTGGAGCTGATAAAATGGACAATGAGCGTAGAAACAAGGAGGTGGTCATAATGTTATGCCTGATCGATGTACTAATTTTTGGAAATATTTTCATAAATAGGCTTTCCCTTCACTTACGCAAACATTTAAGCACAAGCCTTTAGATCAAGAAACCTATTAACACTTGTCATTTCATGCATCTCATATCTGGATAATGTTTAGATTTATCCACATTCCATTTACATACGGCCACATAAACGCGTCTCTGATAGACAGATACAAATTCAATTTGCCTTTGCTGCAGAATTCCCATAGTTCATGCTTCTCCTGCAGAACTCTCTTCTGGAATCTTCTGAGATGATGCCATGGCAGAAATGTCGTTCTATGCGGTTATGTGTTTTATAAGAACTAAAGGGAGAAACCCTGTAGTCATAAAAACCTTTCATTTTTATGACACTTATGGTGTGAGGCGACAGGAGCTGTTGTAGGCAGCTTTATGCTGTTGTGTGCAGTTTAATTCTCACAATGTAGCTCCATTTGGGAGAAGTCAATACTACATATGCAGCTTAAAAAAAAACAGATTTACACTGAACTGCATCTCTAACGTGTCCCAAACCACCTCCTGAAGTGTCTGAGTCATGGATTGCACTATACATTCCCGTTATCAACACTACATATACAAAGTGTGGAGATGGACTTTGGACAGTAGATAAAATGTCTATATTTGTGTTGCAGACATAACGACCCCTGGTTCCTTTCACCACTACTGTAAAGAAATATCTTTAGTAAGTTTCTCTACAGTGAATTTCACTTTAGGAGTATGAAAAACATGCATTCAATCAAGTGTGTCCCAACTGTTGACTGGTACTGTCTCTCTCTCTTTTTAGAAGCTGCTGACCATGTGGCTGGCAGCAGAGCTCTGTAGAGGTAGTGGTGTGTGAGGTGAGGGCAGTATCTGTGTAGCAGAGTCAGCGACTTATCCTCACCAAGTGCACACGGTACATGATGCTAATCCCCAGAGTCATGAAGGGCTTGGAGAAATCAATGACCTTCTCCCTCTCGGCCGTGATGGTCAGGCCAGCTACAGCCAGGTCAGCCTTCTGTAACACAAAAACACACATTCACACATGCAGACACATTCACATGTGCACACACAAACAACAGCTGTTAGCAGAGACGTGACACTTGGGTCACACCAGTGAAATACAGAACAACAGCCGTTAAGTGGAGAAAAAAAGGTCATGAGTGTCAAAATTTTGGTGTCAGAAAGCTGTTTATTTAACACGAGTCTAGAGTTACATTTTGCTATAGTATTTAAAAAACTAATGTACATCAATTACATAATGTAATTACGTACATTTAATTAACATGTTAATTACACAATGCTATATGTTTATTATACATAAGTTACATTTACATTCTGTATCAAAAGGTTCAAGTCTGTACTTGTGACTTTTATACTTTTGAAATTATGTTATTATATTATATTATTAAGACACCAATACCTTGTGCCTACATTCATCAGCAATTATATCAGAAAGCCCTACATTATAGGTGCACTTTGTAGGTGTACAATTGCTGACTGCAGCCCATCTGTTGCTGCAGAATTTGTCAGACCCTCTACTCCATCCATTAATGTAAAATGACCACAAAGTTCACCATTCTCAGTGACATTGACACAGTAGTGCCATGTGGTACTTTTATTGCCCACTATATTAGAAACACCTTGTTGGTACATTTTGAAGATGTGCACACTATTGTTCATCTTTTTTCCATGCACAACTATCAAAGTGTTGGTCAACCTCTATTCTATTTGGGAACTGTGACAGATAAGAACATCAGTTTTGACAACAACCCGGAGGCAATCAGTAAAATGCATTCAGAGATTGTATTTTTAAGGCAGCTAAATGTTTTTAATGTTGACAAAAACTCCTGACATTCTTTTATAGCGCTACTTAGTCTGTTTTGGTCTTACAGCCTGGTATGGCAATTTGACAAAAGGGAAAAAAAAGGAAAAGTTGTTATTGTTGCCAGTAAGATTACTTTCAGACATTTTTGATGGACAAGTAAGGATCATTAGCAATCCCTCCCATCCTCTCTATGATAGATTTCAGCTGCTAGGCAGAAGGTAGCAGTCCCTAGGGCCAGGTTCAACAGACTGAAGCACTTCTTCATAGCATGTGCAATAGATTGTAGATTGACAATGTTTGTGTAAACACCAAAAGCTCACACTGTTAGAAACCAGTGATTCTCAAACTGGGGGTCACAAGATGGTTGTCGAAAAAAGGTATATGGGCCTCTTTAAAAGCACCTTCCCATTAAATAACCCACACCAACGAAATCTTGTCGTCATTACATGCTAAAACAGAGTGTCTGTATCAGTGAAAGTGTAAAAACAGCCTGTAACTGGCAGTGGCTGTCTGCAGTAGCCATGTAGCAGCAACTAAACTTGCTTATATCACTGTCCGATAAATATTACGTGACTGTTGGCTTACTACACTACAAAGCAACCATATTTGTCACATTGGCTTGTCTGACATTCAAATTTTTATAGCCCTAGTTAGTGGGGGTCATTTGGTCGTCCCTTTCGATTGATGGAGGGTGAAGCTTGTGTAGCAACAGATAGGGAATAGTCAGTAACTGTAAATCTACAGAGTTCACCTATGTATATGGCAGGTGTTTCTGTTAAAATGGCCAACAAGTGTAGATGCAACAGGGGTAAGGAACTGAGGGTTGGAGTACAACACAGTGTGGTGATTGTCCTGCTCTTGCACTCCAACCAAGCCTGGTAATTAACTGATGTGTTTAATAAGGTGTGCTTGAGCAAGAAAATCACCAAATTGTGCAAAAATTTGGCCCTCCAGGACTGGAGTTCCCCACCCCTGAGAAACAAGGCACGGGCACCTACCAGTGTATCTGCTTTTCTACCAAAAAAAAACAAAAAAAAACAAAAAACAAAGTCTCAACTGAACATTTAGAATCTGTACTTTCTTTGAGAACCTATGGCTAAGTCTACGTTTCAAGCCTCATTGGTCAATTGCTCAGATCTGATCTTTCCAGCTTGATGGTTCACATTCGTGTACACTCTCAGAAATAAAGTTATGAAACTGTCACTGGGGAAGTACCCCTCTTGTCACTGGGGTGGGACCCTCAAGGGTACATCTCAGGACCTTTAGTCAGGGAACATAATTGTACCATAATCTATTAAAATTATATCTGTATTGACATTGTATTGACTCCACACACCCCGTCTCATCTCCAGACCTCTTATTCTATCGTTCTGTTTTAAAACATTAGGTTCTGAAAAAAACTACAAATATATACTTTTCCACTGAGAAAAACTTATTTAAGGTACACAGTTTGACTTTAAAACCACTGTTGTACCTTTATGGGAACATTTACATTGTTAGTACCTTATAAACAAAAAATGTACCTGCACACAATCTTTATTTCTAACAGTGTAGGTAGGTGAACCAAATCTGTCATTAATGTGAACGAATCTATGTCCTGAAACGATCCGCATGCACACATCCTAACCAATGACGTCACATGAATGAACCATGTTTGTCATGAACAACAAACAAACTAACCAGCAGTGCAAGAATTTACCATGAAGATGATTTGCTCTGAATAGCTCTCAGCTATTCATTATTAGGGCAAGATGAAGGCGAAAAAGAGTCAGACGCACTAACTTCAGGTTAGGCACTGCTGCCACATTAACACTGAATGATGGTGTGTGTGCCATGAATAAAAAACACGTGAATTCCAATCTGACCATTCTCACTTTGCATGGCCACAAATCAGATGAACCATACATGTATCTGATCAAGCACCACACATGGAAGTAGCTCAGACCTGATTTGAAAAGATCAGACTTGTGTGCCCACACTGCTCAGATGTGTGCCACATTAATGCACAAAATCGGATTTGTACCATTTCAGCCTGGTATATGAACACAGCCTGAGAGGGATAAAAACCTAGCTGGCTATAACCACCTGTATTACTTTGGCGACTGAGCACTGCAGACGGTGTGGAGTGGAGCGGAGAGAGAAGACGGAGAGAGAGGTGTGTTTGGGGCGAAGGGCAGGTTGTCATGACAAATCACTTGACACAGTGTCCAGGCCTGGCGGGCATGGAGCGCTGGCTGGGTCCGACTAATCAAACAGCACTGAAAAGTGCATCTGTGAGGGATTTTCCACTCCCGGGGGAGCGGCCGCAAGCCTCCGCTGCAGGTATAAGCGGATTGTGGAGCTTGTAAATGAAAGGCAGCATCTGCACTACAGATAGCATTTATTGTTTCAGCCTCCTAGCCTGTGGATTGGACAGGAGGAGAAAGATGGCCCTCGTCGGCTTGGAGAGCTACTCATTGTAGGAGAACCAAGCAGTGGTTTGATCGTAAGCAAATGGGCATGTATATAGACTGGGCTTGAGACTTAGCTGAAGGATAGAAAGAAAAGACCAGAAATCAATCTCCTCTGACCAACTAAAGGCTTTTCTACACCAAACGTAATTTATTTGGAGGTCAATACATTTATTTGAACAGTAACCTTAGAATAAATACAAATAAACAAATAAACAATACATTGAATTGATGTGTCTTAGTCCAGTATTTACAGTTACTATAGTATACTATAGAATACCACAGTATAGCTGAACTATGTAAGATTGTTTTTTTAAATCGAAAGAAGTAGCTTTATTAAGTCAGGAGAAGTTTTTTGAAAGAGTTTTTTGAAATAAATTAAAGTCTTTATTAAACAGAAGGTCAGGCTCGATGTGTATGTCTCAAATGTAAATCAACATTATACTAATATAGATAGGATGACAATAGCAGATCATTCATTTATGTCCTCAGGAGTTCTCTTTGAATTCTCTTTCAACACAGTGTTAGTAAATGTTCTTCTACACATTGCATGCAATTACACATTTCCACCAGAGAGGTCTCCAAATCCCTGAAACTTACATAGTGTAGGTTTAAATTCAATGTGCTCTTCTAACTAACTTCTAACTTCTTCTAACCAAGATAGGTTTTTAAAAAACGTAATCAACGTGGTCAACTCAGTCAACATAATGTCGCTTGTCACTCACATTTGTTATTTAACTAGTTTACTAGCTAGAATTAGGCGTTCACTGAACTATTTGTTCCCTCTAAAAGTACATCACATCAGGACTGAACATATTCGCCAGATTTTTGCTCCACTCTGGTGAAGTAAATAGTGAGGTGACCATCCAGTGTGACCACGGCTTTAGACTTTTGCACAGTACTGTATGTATTTTTAAGGATTTTATTTGTTTGCCTATTCAATATTGTCAAACTTATGCAGGTAAAATGGACACATTCAACCAATCACTGTTGTTCCCGGCGCTGGCATGGCAACATGGCTCGTCACTACTCTGGCTCTACTGGTTCCCTGTAGGTTCTTCTACTTCGTCAGGTGTGGGGCTAGCATCTGCAAAAATGACTCAAACTAGGTTACGGACAGCTGAAAGCTCATTATAAAGTTTCAGCTTCTCAACAAGCTGCTGAAACTCTTCACACCTTTTGCTTTTTCAAAATGGTACTCTAAATCAGCAAAAAAGGATATCTGCATCATTTGAGGAAGACATTCTTCTAGAGTACTGTACAAAAGTCACACACCTCATTTATTTATTTTCATATCTGCCCTTAAGCACAAGTTATTCATTTCAATTAGGAGATATTTCTGATGAGATTAGATATAAAATAATCTACTTTCAAAGGGAAGAGGAAAGTCAAAGAAAAAAAATGGAAAAAACTGGAGTTCCAAAAATGATTAAAAGATACAGTGTAAATACGACTCCTAACAACCACACAAGACCTGGTAGACCACCAAAACCCCATCAGATAAACAGTACTAAAAGCTTTCATCTTTGAGAGAGAGGAGAAAATCAGTCCACTGTTGCTTCAGATCTGAAAAAATCTGTTTCTGTCCATCCTTCCACTGTGAGAAGACAACTCAACGCTATATACTTAACAGAACATTACAAAGAAGCCTTAACAACTAAATATTAAATTTAGTATTTAATGTAGCCCCTCTTTGCCCTCATTACAGCTCTCAAGCCTTTCGGGAGCAGTTTTTCAAGATGTCAGTTTTTTTCCTAATGATGAAAAATGTAACTTGTACTTAATGGCCATTTTGAATCACATGAATGAAAAGGTGACTTTTGACAACATGCAAAAAAATCACTGCATCTAGTGTTCATAATTTCTCTTTTTATAAAATTTCACAATTTTGTGCCATTTATTCGCATCACATTTGGTGCGTAAAAGCCCGATTCTTGTTCAAAGTCTGCAATGACTCATTCTCAGCTTGCGCTGTCATGTAGCCTGTTAAGTCATTAGCTTCGCTATACAGAGTCCAGTCTTGCTATAGCCACATTCAGAGGTACAGGAGGAAAAAAAAATCTTTCTGTACACGCTCTCTGTCCCTGAGGGCCTTGATATGTCTTGTCCAGAATAACTCCACTTTAGGAAAAAAGCTGACCTTAAAGTCTCCTAGACTTCTAACTGAGGTAACTCTAGCCTGAAGGTTTCTCTCTGGCTGATTAACACTGTATGTCAGATGGAGCTTCATACCAAGAAACACAGTCCTACTGAAAGGAAGGGGACAAAAAGAAGAAAGACAAAAAATGCAAACCAGTCCTGTGCACAGTAAATTAAATAAGAAACAATAACTCCAGTAAAATATTCATCCTCCTGTTGTATATTAATAGTGATTAGTGGACTAAGCCAGTGTTCAAAGCAAAGGGAATTACATTGATGGAGAGCGCTCCTTTAAATAATGCAACACGTTACTCTTTCTTCACCTCTCCACGCTTTTACAACTTTGACTCAATCATGGGTTGATGCCCAAAAAGAAAGAAGAAGAAGAAAAAAAAAAAATCAAAGTCAGCCCTATCACTGCTGAATAATGCATGGACTTAAGTTCCCGATGTGGCATTTCAGATTCCCTCTGAGGCACATTCTCCTTCTCTGCGGCTGCCAAAGAAATCCCCAAACAGCAGAAAAAGAAAGCAGGCTAAGCTGGGGGACTAGAGAGGAGAGCCATCTGTATCCGTGTGGGAACTAAAGATCCAGCCCAATATAAATGGTACCGCCTTTCATCTTTGGATGGTTACTAGGAGGTCGCCATCAACACGAAGTATGTCCCTTCAGAAATTTACACCATCTGACTGGGGCGAGCGAGTAGCTGAACATAGCACTTCACCTTTTCCCTTTGACCTCTGTCCTTTGGTGCACATGCGG
Source organism: Colossoma macropomum (assembly GCF_904425465.1). NCBI lineage: Eukaryota > Metazoa > Chordata > Actinopteri > Characiformes > Serrasalmidae > Colossoma > Colossoma macropomum. Next base: position 12,094,078 of record NW_023494786.1, on the reverse strand, counting down.
GATAGAATTAAAATCAGTGGGCGTCCTCAAGGTCACTTGCATACAGCATACTTTGAGGGAACAAATTGAGACAATAATAAGAGCAGGCACTCCTTTCTTTATTTCCTTAATGGCTTTGCCCTCCATTAGCCTGCCGAATTAAGACAGATAACTTCTCAAAGCTCATTCCGCCGCTGCCAACCACGAGCGGGAACTACAAAAAACTTCACTTTACGACCCCGTCCCCGGAACATGCAAGAATGCCGCAATGTCCTTTCATTGGTAAACAAATCCTGTTAAGATTATCTGGCACCCTGCAGAGAAGTCGAATGAATCACCAACCCACCATAACTGTTTTTAAATAAATAATACAGCAGCTGAAAAGGGCAGCGGCTCGGCGCTGAATGAAATTTACAGCATATGAAATTTCTGTCCCGTCAAGTGAGTGTTAGTGGGTGTCAGAACAGGATTAATACCCTTCACGCTCAGCTGAGCCTTTTTAAACACATCTGTGTGTGTCTGTTAAGGGCTGGGAGGGCTAATTGAAATTCATTAGGACGAGCGACCTGCGTCCGAGAGAGAAGAGTAAACACGCCTATCGCTTGCTTCATCAGGGCCTGCTATGAGGACAGTTAGCAGCCTTTAATTGCGGTAACCTCGCTTGATTTGGCAGACTGTTGTGAAAGTTAGAGGGATGAAAGTAGAGAGAGTGATGAAATGCAGCACTTTACTTGACCTCAGATGCTTACTTTGTTCAAATTCATAACGTAATAGAACTCGCTTGAACTGGGCTTTCAAAGAATCTGATGCCCACAACTGCAGGTAAAACACTGTTTGGTTTTATCAGTCTTCACTTTTTTCAATCCTTTAAACCATTTCCTAATCATAAATACTATTACTAGGGGCTGGCATTGGTGGTGGTGGTGGTGGTGGTGGTGGTGGGGTTGGTGATGTGGGCATTGTAAGTAACTTGAAGCCATCTTTTTTTGTGCTAACCTGTGTTATTTCAAAACTGAAAATAATCAAAAGCTTGGTTCACTTTTATGGTTACTGAATAAGTGAACGCAGTGCACGATTTTGCCACCAGTAAAAACTGTCAAGCCATGTACCTACCTACTGCTAAATGTTAAACAGTGCTGCTAACTATGAAACAGGAGCTGGTTAGCATTAGCTTAGCTAGCATGAAAAGAGCTCTGCTCATTGTCTCGTCTATTGCTGGTTTAGCTGGTCACCCTGCACGGTCATGCTGGTTGACCAGTGTTAGGATAGGTAGGGTGCACTTAGTTAGTTAGTTAGACAGTACACTGTCAATTACACAGTTCATTTGGGGGGCACTAACTTTCCTCCAGATACTTTGTGGAGTAATAAAAGCCTCAGAATTAGCGATTCATGTGGGAGAGAGTTGGCATGACGGAAAGCGTGGTGGTGCTGAACTTGAAGGTGGAAGCCGACCTGCATCCTCCTCTGCTGGGTTGGGGAATTTGTCCCAGCTTGCCACTTTTAAACTTCTGAACAGAATCTACAGGCTTGTGCTCTCCGTCCTCGAGGGACAGCGCTTGGGCTGGCCTGGCATAGTGGAGGTAAGCTGGTTTTCCTCCTGTAACACTCATTCACCTTAGGTTTGTACATACTGATAAACATGTTACCTGCACGCTCTTAGGTTAGGGGTTTCGACTAAGTATATGGCAAAGTTAAAGAATCAAAGCAAAAACAATAATTAGTCGTTAAACACCAACATACCAGCATCCAAAACACAACATATTCTGGTTTTGCTGGTGACCAGCTATGCTGGTCTATGCTGGTTTTTCTAGCAGTGTATTTAAAGCATCAACAGAAGTTTAGATGATAATGATTAAAATATGAGGGAGTGAATTCAAGCAGCCGGCTGGTATAAGGCAGAATGGAAAAATTAAACCTGGTCGGTGATGTTTGTGTCTATAGCTTAATCAGCTAGCTTAACGCTAGCTTAAACTCAAACAGTGCCACACACCAAAGTACAGGACTGATTATGACTAACTGGCACTCTGCTGAAACAAGTGTAGATAATAAAAACTAATAGAAAGTAATGTCTAAGAGTAACTGGTGTTGGAGTAACAGAAAGCCGAAATTGAAGCTGTTTGGGACTGTAGCATTTTGGCTAAGCTAACAATATCTTAGTTAGCAAGCCACACACCACAGTGCAGACTTGATTCCAGCTAACTGATGCTAAAATGGCACCTGTTTAGTGGACATCCAAGAGTGCAAAGTGACTTGTTAAACTGAATTCATACATGATCTGTGGTGTGTATGAGCCCCTTAAAAAATAATTGGATACAATGTGTTTTTCAGCTGTTCAGACATGGACTAGAAACTCGACACGTCATAATTTTGAAATACCAGAGGGCCAAGATCACAATGGACACATTTTGCTCCAAACAAGTAATCAACAGTCAGTTCATTTATTATTTTGATTTTGTATACCTGACAACTTGATTCTATTAGAAATATGAAAGTGGGTGATGGAAAACTTGCAGAATTTAAACTGTGGGCCAATTGGCCCTCCCAACCCCGAACCCTCTGATCTGAACTCTTCTCTTTTATTTAGGCCCTATTTAAATAAAGTTTGAAGTACTGTGTTTATCTATTTGCTCAGTCAGCAGATATAGATATTGATCATTGAACTCAATTTCAAATGATCAGAAACCTATGTGTGAATATTAATGTCCTGGACGTTGCGCTGTGTTGTATGAGCAAACGTTGCATCTTTGGCTAGTAGAAAGTACTAATATGAGTGTGTTGCATGTGCTCACCTAGCCCACACTAGTTTCAGAATTAGTTCCTAACCCACTGCCTTATTTAGATGTAATTAAATTAGAATCAGCCATAAAAGTTAATGATCGGTGAACCTCTGGTCTGTAGTTATCTATACTACTTGTGGTTGCCTACACAGTCACTCGATAAAGTCTACCTTCACTGGCCACTTTATAAGAAACACAATAAATCTGTCATGTATAATTTGTATTAGCCATCCTTCATCCCTTCTGTGGTCAGTTTCAGAGTGGTGGACCACCGTCAACCTAGTCGTGACCGTAAAAGCAGCTGTGCCTGGCACTGGAATGAGAGTATCAGGCACAGCTGTGTTCACAGATAGCGAGAATGGTCTAAATAATATCTGGTCAACAGAAACTGACTGGTGATAAATGGGGTAGAGAAGAGCTGATAAACTGTGCAAGACAACAGATGGGCTACATTTTGTAATCGTGTATTGTGCATATAGTAGACTAATAACGTAAATGGAGCTCACAAATTGTCCATAGAGGGAAAGTACAAGGTAGGTGTTGCTAATAAAGTGGATGTTGAGCACATTTATGCTAACACAGTGTAAATGTATTGTGCACTCACCCGGGCGATGAGTTCTCCCACCATGCCCGTCCAGGTTCCATTGGTTCCAGACACTCCATACACGCCGTCGCTCACCAGCTTAATGCGGTACTTGAACTTCAGGATGTCGGCCAGCTCCTTCAGCATGTCCACGCAGAAGCCCTCATAGCGGTCATTGCCCTCCAGGTCCTGGTAGTTGGATTTTAGCATCACGTAGGGATTCTCCTGTAAAGACACAGAGTAAGCCATTATCCCATACCTTCCCACCCTGCTGACAGTCTGGAAGCTTAAGAGGAGCTCAATGTGGAATTCCATTGATTTATCAACATTTCTGCATTTTTTAAAGATGTAAACAAAGTAATTAAGATTGGTGTGGCATTCAGAGTCAGAATTGTTCAAAACAGTGGTGACAAAACCAGAAGTGTTTAATGCCTCTAAAAGCTACTTCACTTCAACATTACATATAAAACTCAGAAGACATTTGTAGTCACAACTGGTCATTTTTGATAGTGGACAAAATGGCTATATTTGTGTTGTAGACACTGCGAGCCCTGATTCCTATCACCACCACTGTAAAGAGTCACTAAGTTGCTCTACAATAAACCCCCACACAGCATACCACTCTGAATGACTTAACATCTCAACAATTGAATTATGCAAAAATTTTAAAAATGGGTGGAATTACCTTTTAATGACTAACGCAGCCTCTCCAAAGTTTGTTTCTAATTTATGATGTATGTTGTTTGCTCACACTGGCGAGAGAGGGTTTGATTTAGGCTAAGTGTGCACAGATTTATTAAACAATCCTGAATCAAAAGAAAGAAGCTGCCAATATTTCATTCTGCCACCTCTCTGCAAACACATGGCGCACCCTGTTTTATAGCGAGTGCCTTAATAAAAGAGTGTATCGAGTTTGTATGCGGGGGCGGGTGAAGTCATTTACAGGGAACACTACATAAATCGCGGAACATTGTCACCTTGGAGATAAACAGGCTTTGCTGAGTGAAGCCAGCCATGTAAAAGCTTTTGAAAATGACTTTTTTTTTGGTTATAATGCTCTTTGAGAAAGTGAAGGTAGAAACGGTGTGTCTGATATGCTCTTGTAAGACACACATGAAAATGGCTCCGTCGTGCTGGTGGCTGGCTTGGCGGAAACCAGCTGTCGAAAGATTTTCATTTTCGCCGGTAAATCTGAGCTGTTCAACTCAGATGCTTCGAGCACCAATTTGAATGAGGCAAGGAGACGTTTTGGCCCTTCCCATCGCCATGGCAACACTCTTATGCCCCGTCTGCCTGCTCCTGCATCTTTGACATTTGATTTGCCCTGTGGCTATGCTCCAACTAATCCAAGTCTAGCGCACCACCTCTCCTGTCCCTCCACAGTCTAAAGGGCTGCTTACTTAAGAGTTTGCACACATCAAATAAGCCAAAACTCTATGGCCAAGCATGCAATATATGATTTTAGCCTTGATTTTCCTGTCTCAGACAAATTTTATGGATCTGCAACAAATGCCTCCAGATCATGACCGCTCCTTAAGAGAGACGTTCAGAGATTTTATTCATCCAATGTGGAATTAACAAGTTCTGCAATTTGCCCAGCCTGTGATTTTCCCAGTCTGTGATTTGCCCAGTCTATGACTGACTTAGTCTGCAATTTGTCCAATCTACTGCCCAGTGTGTGGATTGACCAGACTGCAAATTATCTAGTCTGAGCTTTGCCCATCTATCTAGTCTGTGATTTACCCAATCAGCAATTTGCTCATTCTGTGATCTGCTCTGACCTAGTCTGTGATTAAGATATCCTGTGATTTACCCAGTCTGTGATTTGCCTGATCGGTGACTAACCCAGTCAGTGATTCAGCGAGTCTGTGATTCATCTGTGACTTACCTAGTCAGTGATTTAGTCAGTCTGTGATTTGCCCAATCTGTCATTTGCCCAGTCTGTCATTTACCCAGTCTGTAATTTGCCCCTCCTGCAGTGTACCAAGTCTATGATGTACACAGTCTGTGATTTACCCAATCTGATTTATCCACTCTGCGATTTGCCCAGTCTGTGATTGACCTTGTCTGAAATTTACACGGTCTGCGACTTGCCCATAATGTGATTGTCCTAGTCTGTGATTTAGTCTGTCTGTGATTTACCCAATCTGTGATTTGTTCAGTCCGTGGTTGACCTAATCTGTGATTTACTCAGTCTGTGATTCGGCCAGTCTGTGATTAACCTATCCTGTGATTGCCTGATCTGTGACTAACCTAGTCAGTGATTTGCTCAGTCTGTGATTAACCTAGTCTGTGTTTTGCCTGATCTGTGACTTACCTAGTCAATGATTTAGTCAGTCTGTGATTTGCCCAGTCTGTCACTTACCCAGTTTGCAGTTTATCAAGTCTATGATTTGCACAGTCTGTGATTTACCCAATCTCATTTACCCACTCTGCGATTTGCCCATACTGTGACTGTGCTAGTCTGTGATTTACCCGGTCTGTGATTGACCTAGTCTGCGATTTGCCCATTCTGCAAATGATCTAGTCTGTTATTCATCAGTCTGCATTTTGCCCAGTCTGTGACTGACCTAGTCTGTGATTTACCCAGTCTGCGATTTACCTAGTTTGCGACTTACTCATTCTGTGATTTGCCCAGTCTGTGGTTGGCTCATCCTGCGAAAGATCTAGTATGCTATTTATCAGTCTGCAGTTTTCCAGTCTGTGATTGACTTAGTCTGCGATTTGCCCCTCCTGGCAACATACAGCACTGCATGGTTTCAACTGCCCCAACACATCTGATCCAGCTTGCAAAGGGCTTAATTATCAGTTAATCAGCTTGATCTAGCGTGGAACAGCGATTAGCAATAGTCAACAACTGCACAAGAGGAAACTCTCAAAGGACAAAGTGGGAACAACAAAAACAACAATCAAGGTAAAAACAACTGTTCTGCACCCAGGAAACAGAAGGGAGGCTCAAAGAGCACTGGCAAAAAAATAATGCTTGTTTGATATCTGAAAATGATCACAGCCAGATCACATGAGCGAAGAAGTGATTTATTTTGGGAATCAGGCACTTTTTGTTTGGGGTCCCTCAAAATGAAAGTTGGTTCAGTAAATAAGCTTTGTCTGTGCTTGACTGTGTAGCATCTGCATTGCTATATCAACAAGTAATAAATGTCTAGTGTGAGCAGTACAGTTTCAGATTTCTGAAAGTACTCGAGTAAGCTTATGAACGTGAAAGCGACTCATCTCAGGATAGCACAGAGAATTCACACAGACAGGCGTTATTTGCTAGGTCGCGATGAACGGCTATTGACAGACACCTTAGACCTGACCAGGTGAACTACAGAAATCTCACAAAAGGACAAATCATGGGTCCAGAGCACAGAGTGCTCGATAAATGCAAATCCTTCCATTTTGTTCATTAAATCATTAAGTCGGCTATGCGCGTTACCTTTTTGCTCCACACCAACGCGGCTGCTGTGCTTCCTCCATGCCACGCGTGCGGCACAATATAAATGCAAATTTTTGTCGCTCCCAGCCTGCTGGAAGCACTCGAGCGTGGCGGCCGCAGTCATCCTCCAAACCCAGGCTTATTAAAAAAGCAGCATTTCATGGGCTGGTTGCACATTAAGCAGCGGGTTGGGGCCGGGGAGGGAGGGAAGGAAGACGCTAATAAACAAACCTTCTGGATTCAATTAATAGGTCTGCACGCTCTGAGAGAGGAGTGGGCTGCCCTAGCTCATTAAGCACTGACCATAATGGCTGACTGGAACCCTCGGCTGATTTATGTGAGTGAAAGGCGGGGCAGACGATTATATATTTACATGTAATAACTGTAATAACCCATGATTAGTGGAGAGTGTGGAGAAAGGGTCAATAGCAGTGGACAAACAGGATCAGGCCTGGCATGGGCCCATCAATCTGAGCAGTAGAGCTCCAGCGTCAATCAGCGGAGTGGAGCGGCCATCAGGCCAAGCAATCCTCTCTGCTAGGCACGAGCGCTTCCATAAAAGCTGCGGGTCACACTGGCGAGGGAAACTTTTCAGATTAATAGCGCCGACAGGAAGATTAAAGGCACTTTGAGCGTCAAGTCTGCCAAAGCTAACATCCCTCACTGCGTCGGGATCTGAGGCTGATTTGATTCTATTTGTTTTCCTGGAAGGCTGTCAACTGATGAAATCAATTTTACAAATGCAGCATGATGGCACAGTCCAGTTAGGTGTGTAAGAAAGCGAAGGAAGCGAAGAAATAAATGAAAAGAAATCTTTGTTCGCATCAAATGACAGAGTGGAAGGGGAAATGGAATTCACAAAGTAAAGTTCATTCACTGGTCCTTGAGATTCCCCAAAATGTAGAAACATGCTCCCCCCGTCAGCAGTCTGTGAGTCTGTGGGTGTATACTTTGTCATTGACCTCAGACTGGAAAGGCATCAGCTATGCAGATAACACCACTTTCAGTTACTAGAACTGGTAGCTTGTCCAAAAAAACAAACGTAATCAATCTGCGAAGGCATGTTTGCTTCTTTAGTTTTGCCTTCAATGCTATTTGTAGTTCACTAGTAATGGAAGCATATACGCTCCAACTGGCATCACGCAACACGCCTGTCTGAATCATCACACACTTGCTTCAAACTGTGTCAGGTTGGGATTAGTTTTACATGACGAGGTGGTGTAATGTAATTTTTACTGGTGTTTCTTAGATATTTAGGTTCCATTTGAATGTGCTATGTCAGCCTTTTTACAAATCCATGTTCTTGCATCAATAAAGATTACACCCCCTTAACCTCCTATAAATCGAGGCACAGAAGTAACCCCAGGTAGTATTAATCCTGATTGAACTGACATACTGGTAAAATGCTACCATATTCTGTGGAAAAGGAGTTTCTTAAGTATAAAAACACCAAATTAGTGTTTACTTGTGCTCTTTGTGGCTAAAATCAAGCTAATATATACTCATAGGTTAAGTTCAACTGAACTCAGAATAAAAATTGATTTTATGTGACGCTCACTGTTGGCTGTGATTTCCATGCTAATGACGATGCTAATGACAGTGCATTCACTTAAAGACAGCTAGACAGATAGTTAGGATAAACAGAATACAGGCTAAATGAAATGTTTTGACATGTTTTCTACTCTTTTCTGGAGTAAAGGCTGTGAGATTTACTGAGATTTCCCCATGGACAACTCATCCCACACAAATAATACTATAGACTTGCCTATGTGCTGTCTGACAGTGAGTGTATGGCAGGGGTGCTCAATCCTGGGCCTGGAGATCTACCACCCTGTAGAGTTTAGCTCCACCTCTAATCTATTGCACCTGATCCAGGTAATGAAGGCCTTCAGGAGTATCTGACAGTTAGAGCCAGGTGTGTTGGATCTGAAGTCTCCAGGGTGGCAGATCTCCAGTACTGAGCACCTCTGCTGTATGATATACTGTAATCCACTGGTCACCAACCTTCCACCTGGAGATCTACCTTTCCTGCCTTTCATCTCCAACCCAAATCAAGCACACTGCATTCTGCTAATCACAGACTTCTGCATGGAGTAAGCAGATAAATCAGTAATTAGATGGATCAGGTGAAATTAATTAATATTGAAGCAAGGGTCTGCAGGAAGGTTCACCTACAGGAGCAAGGTTGATGACCACTGCTGCAATCAATACAAATGGACAGTATGTCTAATGAATACATGTCTTGTACATCTAATCAACTACATTTGCAAGAGAGAAAACATACTTTAGTTCTTACATTTTCATTTAAACCTTTGAAATACTCTGAAGTACAGGCCTCAAAGGCCTTGAGATTGTTGATCACCAGTAAGTCAAGTTCCTGCACATCTGAATTTATTATTGGTATCAAAATATCCAAACAAATGAAAGTAAATAAAATAAAAAACAAAGAGAAATTCTTATTTTTATGTTAACATGTCTACCTTTTTGAATATCGTTGCTGTCCAATGAAAAGCATGTATCTCCAAAATAGTAACTTTACAGGAGAAAGCAAAAACCAATGTAAATGGTTTTCTTTGGACAGAGACGATATACTTATATATTTAAGGGTAATTTAAAAAAAAGTATTTTTGGGCCAAAAAACATTTAACGACCCACTTAGCTGAGGGTCAGACAGTTTCCAACACCAGAAGTGGTTACAGTAGCAGCATGTGGCATAAAGGTAAATTGTGTATCTTAAATTGGTGTTGCCTGTCAGATATCTGCCTTAAAAAAAGCAGAACTACACTTCTCTCCTGGAACATAATGGTGTGCTCACTGCTGCTTTCCTTACGGTACAGGCAGGAAGAGCGAGGGGGCAACAAGAAATTGGCACTGCATTCTGATTTCCAGAGTTTTTAGGGGAGCAGACTTTATCATCAACCTTCATCGTCTTCACCTTGGTTATACTTTCAAATGCTTTTGCTTAGTGCCACAATATTGGCTTCCTCAGAAAATCCAGTAAATTCTCATAATCCCCGCAGCTTTATAGGTTTCCATAGCAGCTTCATACCACGAGAGATTAAAAATGTATTGCTTCTGTTCAGGTTGGCGGGGTTTGCATTTACAGTTCAGACCACAGTCCAGTAAAAGGAGTCTTCGCTGCTTGTGTTGACGGACAGGTGAGACCAGAACAGTCTGAGAGGTCTGCTTTCCATTTGCTGGGTCAGAACACCGATTCACTCATCTGTCACACAGACGACGGACTGAAGGCTGTTACACACTGAACGACACAAAAATGCGGAATATTATTTCACATCCTGTACATGTTTTTGAGCAGAATGTCAGTAAGTTACAAAGTTATCCTTTGCTCCTTACAGAAAGGGCAAACGGTACCACTGGGTAGGCTAATTTCCATTTTGGTAAAAGTGAAAGAGGCACAAAGAGTTTCATCCCCTCGTTCAGGAGCTGAAACTTTGTTCATGCTTTTGCATATACAGTGTATGCAAAGTTTTGTGTGCCCCTGGTCAAATGATTCTTGATTTTCTAAGTGAAAAAAAAAAAACGAATGAATCCTCTACAGAGAACACACTTCTGCACATTTTAATGCGCAGTTACTGTTGAGTTGCTGAATTTAACATACTGGAAAAAAATCAAACCTAAAATGTGCCCTAACTTTTGCACAGGCCATGTTTTGTGTGATTTTTTTAAATCAACATGCTAAATTCAGCAGATTAAAATCCACTGATAAAATCAACAAAATATGAAATTTGACCAGGGGCATCCAAACATTTGCACACAACTGTAACCACATAAGGCACAACACCTAAATTTCAACTCATGAAAAAACGCTTAATATTTTGTACTTTTTAAAAAAGTTTTTTAAAAGGATTTTTTGCTTTCTTTTAAAGTGAACTTGAAAGATTTAGATTTATCATTAGTTTAATTTTTAAATAAAAAAAAAAAACTTTTTCCAAAAAATGCTGTCCCACGTTTTCATGTCATTACCAAAACACAGTTTTAGTCCATAGGCGGAGCCTTATTTTAGCCACACCCATTGCATTTTAGACCAGGAAGTGAGACTGTATCCCTGTCCCTCATGACCAGTTAGATCCCATGACCAGTTAGATCCCATTATTTTGAGGTGTATGTGTGTCCCAAAGTCTGAAAATCAGTGGGTAACGTTAAGAATTGTCCTTACCGAAAAACACATTTTCTGCAATTAAGTAAACTTTTTTTGTGTTTTAATGAAAAATGTTATGATTTTATGTGTGTATAACTGTTTAAAGCTATGTTTGCGAGGCATGTAATGGCTAGAGGTACAACTGTCACTACCAAAACAGTCACTACCCAAACATCTGGTAGTGTTATGATTCTTTTGTGAGTGACAAAATGGAATATTCAGTCATTTGGTTTAATAAAATAAAATAATTAAGGTATAGGGTCATTAAGGGCAAAAGGATGTTAGCCTGAAGTCCAAATCAGTTAAAAGTTTTAAATGTTTTCTCAACTCTAGCTTTGACACAATTTGACAAAATGATCTATACATTTCTATCATGTTAGGACGCTGTTAACATTTATTTATTTTGTCTGTTTACATTTTGCCAGACGTCACTTAAAGCATCTTTGGGCATAAGAATAAGGTGGATAGAGACTAATTACAGTAACAAGAAGCCCATTATGACATCTAATTTTATTCATGTCATTTTATAGACTGATCTTTCCTCCTTATATCATTTTGCCCTATCACCCACCTACACTGCAGACCACTCAGTGTAATGGTACACACACCCTCACACTATGTTTAGCCAGCAGAACCACGTCCCAAGCGAGCACTTTCTGTAAACAATACAGTCTCCTCAGAGCTATTAAGAAAGTACACAAGCTCCTGCAGAGCAGCTATTGCTGTTTAGTCTGGTTTACCCCAGAAAGCAACAACCGTCTACGACAAACTGACCTGAGCTGCAAGAAAATGTGTAATCTGGCCCAGAAGCAGAGGTGGAAATCAATCCCTTCGCGATGTGTGTATGTGTGTGTTCACTCCTGATGACAGGCCTTCAGAACAGAAACACACGTGTGCGGAAAAAGGCCGGCGGAGTGGGAGTCGAGCAGGTGCCGAGTCTTGCAGGATGTTCTCGGCTGTGTGTGGAGAGCGTGGTGAGATAAAGCAGACACGGCAATCAGGCTGTGATGAATGAGCTGAGATAGCGGCGAAATTGCTCCTTGGTGGCTTTTTAAATCCAGCCCAAGCATTCGCACATCTTTAAAGGCAAATCAACACCTGGAGCTCCCTTCAGGAAGCACCAACATTTCCTCATTTGTAATAAAACGGCTGAACGGAAACCAAGAATTCCTCCTCTAATCTTCTCTCAAATACACACGCATTATTTTTCTAAATAAGAAACAGCACTGTGCTGTGTGGGGAACCCTGATCTGTTCATTCATCAGGCGTTTCTTGAGGAGAATGAGAAAGGACTTCTCACTGTTCTGCACTCAGTCTATAAGCATCTGATTTGAACAGCTGTAACGTCTCTTTATTAGCCATTAAAATGCCTCATCTAACACATACAGCCCCTCATAAATAAGAGCCTCAGTTCACTCTTACTCCATGATTTGTGGATCTCTCACTCTCTCTCTCTATCTCCTCTGTCTACCTCACCCTCACTTTCTCTCCTCTCTCCATCCTTTTCTTCCCCACTCTTTCCCCTCTCTCACTCGTCTGCTTTCTCTTTTTGTCTCTCTGTCTCTCTCCCTTTTTTTCACTACCCCTATTTCTCTCCCCTTTTTCTCCGACTCTGTCTTTCCTCCCCCACTCTTCTCTTTCACTCACTCCCTCACTCTCTTTCTCTCCCTCTATCCTTTCTCACCCTGGCTCTCTTTCTCTCTCCCTCCCTCCTTCCCCTCACCACCACTTTCTCTCCACTCTTTTATCCTTTTCTCTCTTTTTGTCTCTCTATCTCTCTCCCTCTTACTCTCTCTCTTTTTTACCACCCCTATTTCAGTCCATCTTTCTCTGACTCTCTATCGTCTCACCCCGCTCTTTTTTCATTCACTCCCTCACTCATTTTCTCTCCCTCTATCCTTTCTAACCCTCTCTCTCTCTCTCTCTCTCTCTCTCTCTCTCTCTCTCTCTCCCTTCCTCCTTCTTGTGGAAGAAAGAGAAGACTTTCACGGTCTTTCTCTCTTTCACTCTTTCATCCTCTATTCTTCTTTCTTTCCCTCTTTTTCTCTCTTCCTATCCCCTCCCTCTTTTCTCTCACACTCTCTATCCTTCTTTCTTTTTCTCTTATCCCTCTTTTTCTCTTCCTTTGTTCTCTCTCTCTCCTCCCTTTTTCTTTCCCCTTCCTCTCTCTCTCTTCCTTTCTCTCGCTCTCCCTTTCTCCCATTCTATCTCTCTCTTTCTTTTATTCTCTTTTCCCCTCTCTTCTGCTCTCTTTTCATCTCTCTGTCTCTTTCCCTCCTTCTTTCTCTTTCTCTCTTTTTCATTACCCTATTTTGCTCCCTCTTTCTCCCACTGTTTCTTTTCACCCCCTCTTTCATTCACTCTCTCACTGTCTGTATTTTTTTCTTTCCCTTCACCCTCTTTCTCACTCTCACTTTGTCTCCCTCCTTCTCTGTCTCTCTTCTTCTGCCCTCCTTTTCTCAATCTGTCTCAATCTCTTTCACTCACATTCATTCTCTGCTCTTCTTTCTTTTTCTTCTCTTTCTTCCACTGTCTCTTTCCCTCTCTCACTTTCTGTTTCTCTCTCACTCTAAAATGCAAAGAATCGTCAGATTGAAGGAAGCGGGTCTGGTCACTGTGGGGCATCTGTTGTTGGCCCAAAGACTGGGCATGAGGTTGGTCAGGGTTGCTGGCCAGTTGCTCCACAGGCTTCAAGAACTATTGACTGATGAAGACCAGACTCTGCTGAGGGGATGGACACTGGCAGGACGGCGAATCTGTGTCTTTGGGTCAGCCCCAAATTTACCATTTTTGGCACTCAGGGCCCTCTTTTAGCACTGGATGGACTGAAAGACATGAAGTTTGACTGTTTTCATGCCAAGGCCTTGTACAGGGGGTGTGTGAAGGTGCTAAACCAGGACAATCTGTCTGGCCGAGTGGACACTCCCTGGAGGGCACAATTTGGCCTTGACAGTTAGGTCAAACCAGCATGGAGAACACTTTACAAACCACTATTGACCATGTAATGTAAAAGATTGAAAGCGTTGTTTGATATTTTAACTTCACTTTTTACTTGTTTTGATGACTGTTTTACTACTCAAGTCTTCATTTTGGGTTTTCCATACTGTCAGAAGAAGAAGAAAAAGTGTCATTTGATCAATTTTATTTTGGGTCAAGCCAAGATGGCAATTTATTTTAGCTGAAAGAAAAAAATGGACTCATGACTGTGACGTTTGTTTGCTCTTTAAAAGGTTGACACAGGCCAGGATCAAGGTGGATTTTATGTTTTATGATGCTGTCAGGGTGTGTTTTTTAGTTTTACTTTTGTTATCTTATTTTTTTTTAATGTGGCTTTGCTGTTACCTTTGACCCAATGGTGTGAATAAAGTTTGATTAAGACTCAACTCTCTCGCTCACTTTCATTCCCTACTGTTCTTTCTTTTTCTCCTTTTCTCTCTTCCTTTCTCTCCCCTCCCTGTACCTCTCTCTCTCACAATCCATCCTTCTTTCTTGCTCTTTTTCTCCTTCTCCATTTCCCTCTCCCCTCTGTTATTACCCTTCCTCTTTTTCTCTCTCTCTTCCATTCTCTCACTCTCCCTTTCTCCTATTCTATCTCTCTCTTTCTTTTATTCTCTCTTTTCTCCTCTCTCTTTTCATCACTCTCTTTCCCCCTCTTTCTCTTTCTTTTAATCTCTCTCTCCTGCTGTCTTTCTCTGTCTGTCTCTCCCTCTCTCTCTCTCTCTCTCTGTCTCTTTCTCTGTCTGTCTCTCCCTCTCCCTCCTGTTCTCCCTCTCTCTCGGTCTGTCTCTCCCTCTCCCTTCTCTCTCTCTTTCTCTGTCCGTCTCTCCCTCTCCCTCCTGTTCTCTCTCTCTCTTTCTCCCTCTTTCTCTCTCTTTCTCTGTCTGTCTCTCCCTCTCCCTCCTGTTGTCTCTCTCTCTCTCTCTCTCTCTCTCTCTCTCTTTCTCTCTGGCAGGTGCAGAGAGGCATGACCCACTGCAGCGGAATAAGATCAGTCCTCAGGCTGTTGCGGATGGAGGGAGAGTTCCATCTCCCCACAGCGATAGGGCACAGGAGACGCAGGGCAAAAATTGCTGCCAAATAACGGCCCAGGATTACATCTTCAATTGCCGGCCATGGCTCCTGGAGATATCTCGCTCCCACTCGTTGGCTAAGCAGGTCGCCGCTCTCCACAATAGAGGAGGATGAATCCTTATTTAGATCAGCAGTGAGTCCAGACTGCAGACGCTGAGCTGTTTGAGGCCTCAGAAAAAGACTGCTCTTTCTGAAAGTGCTCTGAAAGACCACAGGACATTTTCTAACAGAAGGTTTGAGGTGTGTGAGGAGGTTCCTCAGTGATTCTGGAACAGTAGGGACCACAGCACTGCTTAATCCAGTTAAGCACTTTACTCTACCTACTCTACTAGCTCCTAAGCAGATAGAAGACATACATGTTTTGATATTTTACCTGGTATAATAGACCAGATCCAGCTATTCAGCTAATTAACCTCGTCAGAACTAACATCCCGCCAGCAGTACACTCAGACTTCAGCTTTGTCTCGGCCCCCATTGAGACAAGTGCACGCCCACGTTAGCCATAGCAAAATATATCAGTGTGTGGAATTGGAGATATCTGCATATTTCTGTGTTTTCTATCACCATGTAAATACAGCATCTTGCCGCATTTAATTGTTGGATGCACTGTGATAGAGTAAGATTGAGCACATTAACACATTCAGAGTGCAGTTCAGATCAGTAAGCGTTTACTGTGATTGCTAATTTGTTTCATCAGAGAAAGGTCAATAGGTCAAAGTGTTTTCTTGTTTAAAAAGTTGGCTTTAGACAAACAAAATAAAACAAAACTAGAAATTTTTGGCTTTGTTATGGAATGCACTGATCTGGAATAACTGAATAACTGATCATTTGTTTTTTTTGGTAGTCCAATAACTGGCCCACACTCACAACTTTCATCCAGCCCAAATATTGCCATGGAATGACGGCATCAGGGTGCCGGGAATGCATTTAAGCCAAATTTGATTTAAATTAGGATATTTGGTCATTCCTAGTATTAAGCCAGATTGTATTGGACGACCTCATTTTTTTCAGTTAACAAAAAATTGTTGTATAAGCCAACATACTGCCACATCTCTACCAAAAGTGACCCAGATCTATTTGAATTGAGGGCTCCAATAAGAGCAAAGGGAGAGCATGAGAGAGCCAAAATTGAACTTTTGTGGGTTCTACGTATTTCCTTAAACAAAATTTGAATGAGCACATTTAATGAACACATTCACATGAGGTTACCAACTTCATTTGCATTGTGTTCAAAATTAGATTCCTCCCCTGGAAGAACTGAAAACCCACCATGACCAGAATTATATGCATTAGTCTGGCAAACTGAAGAGTAATTTGGTTTCACTTCCTGCGGGACCCACCAAACCTGCCTGCTGACAAGTGAATCCATTGTTTTACTACCTAAATCCTATATTTTAATAATTAACTGAGAAAAGGTAGGCTAATAGACATTTTACTGATACAGATAATCCTGCCTAGTAACACTTGTGAAAAGACAGCAGGGGTAAACCTCACAAAAACATACTGTGAAAATAGGATTCATCAATACATAGTCCACTTTATAGTCACAATTTCCACCAGGGGACCCACAAGACCTCTGCCTCAATTTCAACCCTGCAAGAGCCAAATGAGTGTGTTTAAATGTGGGCCACTTTTGGCTCACTCACGGTTTGCTAGTGCCGACAGCAGGCCAGCAGTGCCATATGTTTGCCAGGAATGGCCCACATGCTATCTGGGTCAGTGAATAATATATCTATAAATCTATGAATCTAAGACATAAAATACGTTATAGAGTGAGGAACTGGAGTTGAGGCCCAATTCCTTAGGATTTTAAAAAGTTAACAAGCCCTTCCTAAGCCCAGGCCATACACTAAAATGTGAAGAGAGGTAGTTATCCAGGACCCAGGCTAGAACACACTTGGCTAAAAGTCTGCAGCAGGCCGGATGAGAGTGGAAATGTCAGGGCTGGTGGGGGAGCTGCAGGACTCACCAGGATGGTGGTGATGATGAGCGTAGTGTTGAAGAGCGTGTCTGTCACATTGAGTGAGGGAAGCTTTCTCTCCATGGACAGCCCCTGTTCTGAGTGCCACTGGCCAATCTGCAGGTGGAACACACATGCACACAGAAATAGTGTGAGAAAGAGTGCGAGAGAGAGCGAGAGAGAGAGAGAAAGAGAGAAAGACAGAGAGAGAGAAAGAGAGAGAGAGGAAGAGAGAAAGAAAGAGAGAGGTAGGGAGAGAGAGAGAGAGAGAGAGAGAGAGAGAGGGTTATATAAGCCTCTGAGCAGCGTCTCTCAGAACATCCACTATTCAAAACTAAACATGAAAAAAGGACTGTCATTAACTCCCCCAGCAGGTTTCTGCACAGAAACACGCAAAAGAGCAGAGCACCTCGGAAGGATCCGTGTCAGGGCGGGCGTTCAATCAGAAGCACAACAGAAAGCTTTCATTAACTCAAATCACACCCCTATCCTCCGAGGCGAGCGGATGTCCTCATTATCATTCCGGCTCCACTGGCTCCAGTCCGCCAGGCCTCACACTGTCTTTTTACAGGTGGCTAAAAACCCCACCCAGCACACATGGTGCTCCTCAATCACCCATTATTTTTTATTTTTCAGCGTAATTACAGACTGGCATGGTTCAGCAGGCCTCCTGCTTGATGTCTTTTGCGGAGTTACTGCTCAATTTATCTTCTCCAACAAATCGATCCCCAGCGTGTGCTCCAAACCAAAACGGCGGAGAAGGGCAGGCAAACAACAACACTGCAGCTCAGTCATACACTCTTCATAGAGGAAAAATATGCTACAAAAGATGCACAAAATAGTGACGGCACATCCGCTAGACCCCCGCATTCACCAACATTTCTGCTGCTTTGTTTCATAAGCTGCTCCACAGCATATGCCAACGTAGAGGTGTTGTTTGTCCTAATACTTTGTTTTGCCACATTTAACGTCATTCATCAAAGTGGCTAAATTAGTTATGAAAACGTTTGGCCTAAATCAGGCCAGATTTCATTACAGGGCCCACAATGAGATGTAGCGTTTATCCTGACAGCCACTGAATATTTTATATGAAATAAGACATAAACTCATCAAACAGCCCACAACACATCAGCATACTATGATAAAAGACTGAAATATACACAAGCCTATACTATTACACATTTACTGAGACTGTGGGATAAAAATAAAAGATAAAAAAAAAAAATGAAAAAATGACAAAATAAAACACTTTAATTAGATGTAATACATTTAGATCGTATGTGCATTATGAACACATTAACACATTTTCTAAACATTTTTGAACATTACAAATCTTATTTAATGTTGTACTGATCCATGTTGTCAGCTACCTTAGAAACTCTGTTCTTAGAAAGTCTAATCACCGTAACTTTTGGCATTACAATCACTTGTGTGTCACCAGAAAATAACCAGTCAGGAGCCTAAAACAGAGCGCAGGGCAGCACAGTGGTGCAGTGGGTAGTGCTTTCACCTCACAGCAAGAAGGGCCTGGGTTTGATTTCCTTTCTGAGTGGAGAAGTCTAAAGACATGCAGTTGGGCGAACCTCAGATGCTAACTTGCACCTAGGTGTGAGTATGTGTGAATGTGTCTGTCTGGCCTGTGATTGACTGGAGACCTGTCCAGGGTGTTTCCTGCCTTCCATCCAAACGACTGTTGGGATAGGCTCCAGCACCCCCTGCAACCCAGGAGGATAAGCGGCTGAGTGAAAGCTTTGAGCACATCGACAATGCATTGCTTCTGTCATCATTCACTTGACAACAACTGCACTTTTTGCTTGACACGTGAGACTGGTATAATCACACAGAGTGCCCTGGACATGCCAGTGGAGCAGTGCATTGTAGAAACAGTGGTTCTGACCAAGGTTATTATAGTTAAGGAAAACTATTACTAAAATGAAACTAGCAGTGAAAAAGGTGCTTGTTAGCTCTAATAGAAATACAACAGGCAAACTAAATTAAACCTAATATGTCCACTGCAAAACTAATTTCAACAAAATAGAATTTTAGAGTTTAGAAGTAGAACTCTTCTGAGTTTGGCCATCCTTGAGGAAAGCTGGAGAAGAGCTGAGCTCATCCTACTGTTGTTTTAATTTTATTCTACTCTTATCAGATACCTACTATCACAGTGTTCATCATAATAAGAAAAACTGAAACTAAATAAACACTAAAAACTATTTGTTCTCAGAAAAAACAGATTAGAATTATTAATGCACCTTTAAAACTAAGTGAAGCTAAACTGAAATCAAAAACAAAAAAAAAAAGAAAATATCAAACCTATAATAACCCTGGTTTGCACCTGTTAACTGTGCTCTCACGGAAAAAAAAAAAACATAGCCTGAACCAGGTTCCCTGCAACCCACTTGTCCCCACACTGTGATCCACCAGTGAGGTCATGACCCACTACTGGCCTACAACCCACCACTGGCCTAAATTATCTGAGTTTTCTTTTCCAAACTATTGTTAAGAGCACATACTGAAAATGTGCTAGTTTAATCAAAGATTTGAGATACTAATATAACAACATTATAAAAATGGATGTGCAGCTACATTATTCTCAAGGTAGCACTTATGTCAGTTCTTCCATATGTTTTGAAGTTTTTTTTAAACAAAATAGTGAGATCTAAATTGCTCCCTGTTTGATATATTTAGCTATTATAAACCAACAATAAAAATATTAATTAAAAACATACTGAAAAGCTCTAGACGTCCCAAACTTTTAATGGGCACTGTAAAAATAAAC
This sequence comes from Colossoma macropomum, assembly GCF_904425465.1. Taxonomy (NCBI): domain Eukaryota; kingdom Metazoa; phylum Chordata; class Actinopteri; order Characiformes; family Serrasalmidae; genus Colossoma; species Colossoma macropomum. The sequence goes on along the minus strand of NW_023494786.1, from coordinate 12,074,334 downwards.
TTCATTTTCTATAGACAGACTGGTTTATTTAGCTGGGTGGTGACACAACATGGAGAAACAGAGGCACATTTCCATATCCTGCTATTTTCATAATCTAGAGGTGTCAGCTGAAGGGACGAGTGCTGTGTGCATGACAGCCACAGTGCCAAAGACGGCTCTTGATTACGTCCATCATAAAGTCAGGCGGTGTGGCTGTGGGTGGTGACGACTTAGCAAGCAGAAATGTCAGGTGCTGGAGCAACAGGTAGGCTTCTGATGGCGTGGAGATGACCAGTGCAGCACACACTGTAATTTTCTTTTCCCTGGAATGTCACGGTGCCACTGTAGCCAACAAAAAAGGAACTAAAGAAAAAAAAACAATGAGGTTTTAACCCTTTTTTGGCGCGCTGCCTTTGCAGGTTTCCGCTAATGCTGTTCAGACTGTGACGTGTGACAGTTAAACAAGGGCCTCTATAGGAAAGTTGGCTTTCTTTCCTTTATCTAAGAACTTATAATGTTCACAGCAAAACGAGAGAGAGAGAGAGAGAGAGAGAGAGGGCAAAGACAGAAAGATGGAGTGGAGAAAGAGCATATGGAAAGAGAGTGGCAGATTATGAAAAGAAAGAAAGAAGGGAAGGAGGGAGAGGAAGAGAGAGAGAAAGGGGAGTGAAAGATGAAGAGAGGGAGAGAGATAAAAGAGGACTGGAATAAAGAGACGGAGAGAGAGGGGGTAAAAGAAAAAGAGGGAGGAGTAAGGGAGACAAGAAAGCAGAAAGTAAGAATTCAAGAAATAAGAAAAGAATAAAATGGATGGAGAAAGAGGAAAAGACATAGACAGAAGTGAGGAGAGAGAATGTCTAGTAAGAGGGATGGAGAGAGAAAAAAGAACTGCAGAAAGAAGGAAAGAGAGACAGAGAATGAATAAAGGGAGACAAGATAGAGGAGAGAAAGAGTATTTTAGAAAGTAGTCTGAAAGAGACTGTTAGAGAGAAAGAGAGAGGGGGATAAGAGAGAGTGAATGGAGAGAGGAATGAGGAGAAAAAAGAACTGAAGGAATAAGGAATGAGAGAAAAAGAGAGAGAGGAGTGAAAGGGAGAGGGCGAGAGAGGAGTGAAAGAGAGAGGGAGAAGAGAGAAAGAAGTGAAAGAAAAAGGGAAAGAGAGAAAGTGGATTGAAAGAAAAAGAGGGAGATAGATGAAGAGGAGGGAAAAAGAAAGAGAAAGAGGAGGGAAAGAAAGAGGAGAGAGAGAAAGAGGAGTGAAAGAAAAAGTGGGCGAGAGATAAAGAGAATTGAAATAGGAGAGAAAAACAGGATTAAAAGAAAGAGAGAGGGGGAGTAAGGAGAGTGAATGGACAGAGGAATAAGACAGAAAAAATGTAGATAGAAGAAGAGAGAGACAAAGATAGACAGAACGGGGAGAGAGAACATGAGAGAGAGTGAACGGAGAGAGGAATAAGAGAGAAAAAGAACTGTGGAAAGAGAGAGAGAGCGAGAGAGAGAGTGAGAGAGAGCGAGAGAGAGAAAGAGAGACAGACAGAATGTGTGTATCCCAGAATCAAAGATTTCCTTTGAGAATGTGATCTAAAGACCAGGCCTTCCATTCCTTTCCTTCCCCTCCTCAGCCTGAAAAAGCCACCCTGCTCTAGCGAATGACATCCAAACAGCAGATCACCCAGAGCTGCGCTGCTGCCTGCAGGGATGCAGGAGATGCACAGCACTGAGGAACATGGAGCTATGCAATCAGCCACTGCAATCAGACTGCTCCAGAGGAGGTGCTGTGGGGGTGGGTGAGGGGCTGAAGAAAAGGTGAGATATTAGAGGGGAGGGTGTGAAAGTGGGGAGAGTGCGGACAGAAAAGGATAGAGCAACACAGAGAGAAAGAGAGAGAAAGTTAACCATTACAAGTTGTAGTGATCACTGGTGATAGAAGTATGTTGTAGTTGTCTCTCTCATAGCTCACTGAATTCTAAACTGCTAATCGATCCCATATTAGTGTTTGTATGTATAGTATTTTTAGTGTGAATTGAACTTGTTTAAAAGTTATTGCTGTGAATACAATCTTGTTTTGCAGAAAGAAGAAAATGTTTCTCATTTTTGATTCTGAAACTGGGGAAAAAGTGCCAACTTTTTGCACAAATGGAAATGGAAGATTTTTGCTTCAAACATGCAGTCAGTAGTTGGACAGTTTATTATTTTCATTATTACTTATTTAAGTTCCAATTTCATGATGAAGTGCACTTGTGCTATATTGGAAAGCTGCTGCTACCCCATTAATAAAAAAATCATAGTATAATTATGCATGATTCATTGGGCTAAATAGCCAACTGCCTCTTACTTTCTATGTAACAATGTCAAAGTCAGTCAAAGTTTATTTATATAGCGCTTTTTACAACAGGTGTTGTCACAAAGCAGCTTTACAGAAAAATCCGGGTCCAAGCCCCCCTAAGCAAGCCAGTGGTGACAGTGGCAAGGAAAAACTCCCTAAAAGCAAGAGGAAGAAACCTTGAGAGGAACCAAGACCCAAAAGGGGAACCCATCCTCCTCTGGTTGACACCGGATAGCAAACAGCAATGTTATCTGATTCGTGTTATATAAACAGGCAACTGATTTCTAAGAATCTAAAATGGTAGTTTGGCCCATTAAACTAAAAATAATGGTGTTTTTATTGCAACTTTGGCTAATTGAAAGTACTGGAGATGTGCTAGTGTGATTTGTGTATTAATTTAGCCCACACAGTGTGAACTTCAGTGAAAAAAAAAATAAAGGCTAATAAAAATGAGCCACTGCCCTAAAAATTCATAATTAGTGCATCTCTAATGTTTCTGTAATTTTTCCTAATTACACAAAGAACAATAATGTGGAATGCATAGCAGAATGATAGCAAAATGACTTGTAGGGGTTAAGTAGAGAAGCAGGAGGTGTAGGAAGGAGTTAGTTCAGACACCGCAGGCACAGCGGCAGGAACAGAGAGGAGCTGAGTGCAGGAAGGGAATCTGGCCGCCTGCCAACGGGGAGGAACTGCACCCAGAGTGGCCCTCTACTCAGCACAGTTCTGACAAGCGTAGAGAACAAAACATGCTCAGAGCAGCACACACACTCAGAAGAAGAAACACACGGTTAAATGAGTGGGTTCAGCAGAGGAGAACTGGCTTATCATGCACTCCCCCACACACCACGCATGTATGCAAACTGTACACATGGATTCATTAACCAAACAGCACAGAAAGTGATAAAACGATGACTCCACTTGTTACGTGGGCTTACACTACACTAAGCATGAGCTAAATAGGTCTGAAACAATTCTACATGAATTACTGACCGACACTACAACCTTTCTAATTAATACAGTCATGCACAATGCGCTAGTGGAGCTAATTTCATAAATAAATGTTTTATAATAAAAATGTGGATGCAAGTTGGGTGTACTATGCCTCATATTTGTCAAAAACAAATGTAGGTTAACAGATTTGGCTACTTTAATACTATCAAAAACCTTCAGACAATTTCATGCCCTAGGCTAGGAATGAACAGGTTGCCGTGAATAAGAATTTGTGCAAGCTAAATTAAATGTAAGTTAACAGGTTTGGCTAATTTAACACTGTGAAAAATCTTTAGACCATTTTGTATCCCAGGAAGAAAATGATCGAAACAAATAGGTTGAAAATGGACTTGCTGTCCATGCTAAGCTCACACTACGCACTAAGAAGGCAGTTTTGCCAATTAGAGTCAAGGTATAAAAAGGATGAAACAAGCCAAGGTAAATGGGGATAATTGGCTTCAAGTCCACATCCTGCTAATTAAAGCGAGCTATGATTAATCAAGAACTAGAAATATTTGTCATTCACTTCCATAGACGGACACAATGTTTTCGCCTGGTTTCTTTCCTTGTATGTTCTCTAGTCCACTTCAGACCTGTTTAAGAGATGGTAATGCTCTCAGTAGGGGGGCTACACCTACAGCAAAATCAATGCAGTTCAACGGCATTTCCTTCACAGCCATTAAATTATACCCATAATGCCTCCAAAGAGCCTTTTTCAGCAGTCATCTACACCGTTTGACATCGCCCATTACGTGCAACTAATAAGTAGCAAAATTTGTATGCCTCCCTAAGGGTCTTTCAGAGGATCAAGAAGCCTGCCAGTGAGACTAAAGCATTTTGGTTAATGCACATTGCAGACATGTTGTTCTGGATGTACCCAAGGAGCCTGATTAGAGGTTTCTAACCACCTCAAATGTGGCGAGTTCTGCGATGTGCCTTATGTAATTATCTCCTCGGCCATGGCTGCTCTCCAGCCAGCAAATCTTGCAGTTAATGGAGGCCAGCAGGATAGCAGAAGACTGACTGGGGATGAAGGGCTGAAGGCGGGACCAGGAATCAATGGGAGGACCTGAGGAGCAAACGCAGGGGGCAAGGAACAGGCTTAGAGCCACTATGGCCCCAGAAATTACTGCTCTCTGGGAGATCACGCAGACACCATTCAAGAATTGAGCACAATGGTGGGAGAAAAAGCAGTTTTGGTAATAACACTGAACGGAAATAAAAAGAACATGGTCAGGTAGTGGTGGCTCAATAGGGCAGAGATTTAGAGTAAGAGGTGAAGGTGGAGGGCACCTGGTTCAGTTCACAAGGGATGTCGATGTAGCACTAAAGGCGGAAGTGTCCTTCCTCTGGCTATTGCCATTGCAACCCTGCTTCCCAACCTGGGTCCTGAAATAAGCCCCAACATACCTGACCCAACTAATCAGCTCATTGAAAAGCCCATCCTGAGTTGAAGTGGGTATGTTAGCAGGGAAACTATCAAAATGAGCAGCGCAGGGGTACTCCACATGTGCCTTGAACAATACCTTAGGATGAGCTTCTCTTTCAAATGCATGCTGTCGGCTGCTTAAGATGAAGCTTAATTAAAACTATAGGCTATAAAACACAATATAATGTAATGATATCTGTTTGACAACCAGACAAAGTCAAGGTTGTTGTGTGCCTATAATAAAAACATCCCATGGACCACTGTAAGAGAAGATAAATGTGAATGCATCTGCAATAGAGATAAGTTAGAGCAGAGAAAACATTAAAGTGTGAAGGGCAGGGTTACTCAAGGACCAGGGTTGGGAAGACACTTAACCCCAAGGCACTTAAGCAAAGCACTTAACCCCAGGACCACAGAAAAGAGCAAGGACTGCTTAGTGACCCTACTGTTCTTAAAGAGCTAAAAAGAAAGTAAGCAAAACAGAGCCTCCAGTTTGCTTCTGCAGTGCCATTAATTCTTGTACCCAGATCTGAGAACATTTACAGCATGTTTGAGTGACGAGTCAAGGGATTGAGGGTGGGGTCCCTCCTCCAGCAAAGTGCAGTCAGGCCTGACTTGCACAAGACCAAGACCACTGGACTGATTTAAAATAGACGATCACAATCCCATAATAATATACCCCACTGAATGGTCTCAAAGCAAATCTTTATGTGTGAATTTTCTGCGTCGCTGTTTTTCAGAAGAGAGGATTTCGTCTCTGATGTTTGCTATCAGAATGGCATTCCCGCGGCCATTAGCCGCAGAATAAAGATCTTGTGGAGCTTTTGGTGTTGCAGCAGGTTTTGTCGGCTGGGTAATGACTGTACGGGTGAGGGAAAGGCCAGGAGAGAAAGGTCAGGACAGTTTACTTCCTTTCAAGAGGCGACCTTTTGTCACAATCGAAATTTCAATTTGTGGCAACATAACCGCCAACACACACACGCATATGGCCCCCTTCCAAAAAAAAATCCACACAAAAGCATCCCATGCTGTTCCCTGAGCCAATCTGGGCATTTATTATTTGCCATTATCCATCGGCGCCATGCCACACAGCTGCTCCCATAACGAGAGGCGCATCAAAGAGTGGACGCAACCACCCCCACACATACACTCACCAGTTCACTCTGCTGATCTATTGTCCTGCCGTTAACGCTATGAGCTGGGATGGGAGATTAGCTGAAGCCAAATCTCTCACTGTCCCCTCTCTATCTCTCTCATTCATCCACTCCCTTACTTTCTCCCTCTCTATCTCCCTGTCTCTCTCCGTACTTTTCTTTTGCCTCCCTCGCTGGCTGGCTAGCTCTCTCTCTTTCTTTCTCATCCATCTCTATCTTCCTGGCGCTCTCTGGGGTTGTTCTCTGGCAGAGGCCAGGGATGGGTTTCTGTTACAGAAAGTTCTGAAGAGATGTGAAAGACAAAAGGGATTAAAGCAGTGCCAAGGGTGCCCTCTCTCTCCCTCACTCTTTCTTCCTCTCCAGTCTGGGAACAGGGGACACCACCACCAGCGAATGCACTCAACATGCCAGTGAGACCACTGAGCTGTTATGGCTCTGCAGCTAAGCTCAAGATCCTAATAGTTGAGCAGCAAGAGGCAACAATGTACACAGACAGACACACACAAACCACTCCTAAGAACCAAGTCATCCTTGAAATCCGTTCAGGCTGGGGGACCACATAAAGTAGCTCATCCATTTGCTGTTTGATCTATTCCCCATCTCCAGACAGCATGCGCACTGCCAAAACAAAAGAGGAAGAGCCTGATATTCCACTCAGTCAAAGTGCAGAGGAGAAGAGATAGAGGAGAAGAAAGGAATGGAGACAATGACAAGTCACCCTCCAGCATGTTCAGCATTCGCAGAATCTAATTTGCCCAATGCAATTTGAGTTACACTTATGCACTGCAATTAGAGAGTCAAAACATACACCAAAAAGCACATATACTGGCTTTAACCTCCTCAGTTAAAGCGAGACGCATCCTGCAAATGAGCTCGGGTGACCCCCCGGGACAGTCACTCGCTTCTCTCTCCCTCTCACATTCTCTCCCTCTTCGTTTCCCTGGGATTCAGAGACAGTTTTTCTAGAGGAGTGTAAAGGTTGAGCCAGCACTGCCCAATTAGCTGTAAAGACCTCATCAGATGATGACACGCGGACTGGGAGCTGGCCCTGTTAAAAGCTTCGGGGGAAGAGCCTGAGGAAAGTCGCACTTTTTTTCCCCTGACCTGACCGTCAGGGAGTGCTATTCGTCACATAGACACATACACTCTTCCCCATCGTTTCCCATTACCCACAGGACTGAAGCCTTCATCACTCACCTTTTGCAAGCACCAGCTACAGGCTCTGTCCTCTATAATTCACGACACACCTCTTAACACGGTCCGCGGGTGGACGTATGAGCTGACACAAACTGTGGATGTTACAGCAGACAGTTATGGCTTCCATGATGGTTTCATTGACGGCTCAACGGGGGCATAAACCAGGACTTTGGTGACATCTTTCAGTGATAAGACCAAAGAGGGAATGCGAAAAGGAATGATTCCTGAAGATTCTGTTACACTCCGCAGAGATGTTCCCCAGCCAGGAGACATCAAATGGTAGTGGGAGAGCGAAGAGACAGGGTAGACATCACTGGGAGAAGCTCATTTGGAGCTTTAGAGACATGAGAAGGAATAAGCCAGATCTAAGCTGCCTACTCTAGGTGTCTGACTCCCTCAGCATGCCCACCTCAAGCAGGTACTGCTGCCAACAATCACCAACTATGATTATGTCTTTTTCTAGGCTGGCTTTTTAACTGTCAGAGTGCTATGTGGAGCGCTCTTCTGGCACACTAGAACAGAGACTAGCAGAGTTGAGCCAGTCCCTAATAATGCTTCATAAAGAACCGTCATTCAGAACTGAGCCTTACACTGATTAATATATACAGTAGCAGTCAAAAGTGTGGAACACTTACTCATAGAAGGTTTTTCCTTTCGGTAACTATTTTATACATTCTAGAATAATAGTGAAGACATTGAAACTATCAAATAACACACATGACATTGTAAAGTGACCATAAAGTTTCATACAAATTAAAGTCTCATAGTCTGGATTTGTCAAAGTCTCTTGCCACTCTCTCAAGCAGCTTCATAAGGAACCATTTACTGAGAATGTATACAAAGAACCTGTTGGCTGCTAAAACTACTTGTTGGGGGGAAACATAAAAAAATATAAAAGAATACATACATTCATGAAGGTGTGTCTGAACTTTTAACTGGAGTGTACTGTCTGTTTGTAGCAGTAGAGGACACTAATATTTACCCCACTGATGAGGAGTTGGAGGATATACAATCGCAGTTTTTTATAGTTCATAGAATTTGTTATTTGTGTGTGCACAGTGATACAGAGAGTGGGAGTAGGAACTGTACTTTCCCGGACTATTCTACATTACTGTGATAAAATGACATTTAAAGCTATTTATATGGGCTATAAGCCTTTGTTATCTTGGAAAACACAATTGTAACATTAAACACAAGTAAACATCGATACAATAAATCGTGCTTTTATGTATTAATTTGGTCATTTGCAAAACTCATTATTAACAGATCAGTATTCTCAGTATAAGCTCAGTATTTACAGTTACCATGCAATATTTGCTTCAGCTTATCAGTCCTTCATTATATCAAAGCAGGTGTGCTGCTGATGGAATTCATGCAATGACTGGAGTGCGCTGAAAAGTGAAGAACCATTTGTATTAGTTTTCTTTGCTTTTTAAATGTTCATTTATATCTATCCTCTGGATATAGATAATACAATGTATTGTTTTTTAGAAGTAAAATCACTCTCATGCAGATAGATTAAAATAATTTTCATGGCTGGCCTAATGCAGTTTCCAAACAAAGCCAGATATAGCTGATATTTGGTATTTCTGCATTCCAACCACAAAGTGTTCCAGTATCCTGATCTCAAAACCATGATATTAACAAAGAAAATGGCTGAACTGATTTTACTGATTGATGCACTTTAATAGCTTAAAACTGCCTGTGTTTACCAAGAATCATGTGCTTGTCTTTGTACACTGTCATGTTTGCATGTTTGTCCCTCTCAGTAAAGTCAGGTTTGTTAAATGCTGCCTCATTTTACTAGTTAGAGCTTTATCACTGAGGGCTGCGCACCTATCCTTGTAGGAGGCTGGATATACTGGACAGTAGAAGCACAGTACTATAGATATATATTATTATTCAAACATATTTTTCCAAACATTTTGAGCATTATTTCTCAAATATCTGTTGGGCTTGGATTCACATTTCATGTCTGGGTGTCTCACTTTTCAAAATTGCTGACAGGCAGGTTATAAATTGATTTTGTTTATTGATGAACAGCTGACCTTGTAGCTAAATAGAGACTTTACAGTGACTGTCATAAGGAATCTGCTGCTTTATTCAGCATCCAGTTGGTAGTGGGGATCAAGTCTGGACAGAATTTCATTGGGCTACAGTCAGGTTAAGATTCAAAACTTGGTGCTGTGGGTCGGGTCAGCTTTGGACAGAATTCTGCTGAGCGATGTTAGAGTTTGGACCAAAATTTCAGATGAGATTATAGCTCTACTGGAGATAGGAATGGAATCAAGCTAGCATCAGCAGCAGAGCTGGACAGACTCTCCACAGGAGGTCCTCTGTGTCTGTAGCCTCGCTCCCTCTTCGCCTCGCCATCCAGCCTCCGCGACAGGTGGCGTGCTCGTGGCCCTTGATAAACTGCCTCCATTACCAAACTTAATTACTAAATCGCCTCTCGCCAGGAGCAGCCCACGGCCGGCGTGAGGCGAGCAGCAGCCCCCCTGCAGCAAGAGAAGCAAACAAATAAACAGAGGCTGAGCTCCGACAGCCAGCTTCTGACTGCAATTAGCGGCCACAGCGCCAGGCCTAATTAATAGCTTGCGATGCTATCGATGGGGGAAATAAAGACAATTCAGCTGCCTCTCCGGAGCCTGGCCTGAAAGCTCCAGGGCTGGGCTCGGCAAAGAGAGAGGGCAAGACGAGCGCGAGGTGTGTTTGTGTGGAGCCGTACTAAGAAGACAGGCTGGAGCTACTGTTTGTGTGTGTGGAGCAGTGTAGATATGTGTGTAGGTGGAATTACGCTTGTATAAAGGCCTGTTTGTGTGTGAGGAGCCCTTTCTGCACCACTGCACTGGGGGGCTCCAGGGTTGGCAGTGTGCCCAAAAGCAGTCCGCCTCATTTCTCACACTTCCTGAAGGGCATATCCACTCAGCCTGGACCCCGAGGGATCTTTCAGGGCCAAGCATCCTGCACCAAGGTCAGTGTGGTCACCCCGCGTCAAATCCGCAACATCGAAATGGCATCACCTCGCACACCAACCCACATTCCCATTCGTTTTCACACACACACACCAGCAACAGGCCTGTTAAGCAACAACAACGGGCTGCTTGTAATTTTTTAACAGTGTTTATATACCACCCCCCCCCTTGTGGAGCTTAAATTAATACACCAGACAACTACAACAGGTTGTGTTATATTGTCCATTTATTCCCATGCATTCATAGGAGCACTCCCTCTCTCCCTCCCTCTGTCTCCAGCACGGGCCAGTGCAGAACACCATCTGCCGCAGGGGGCAGAATGCTGACGCTTATTAGGTCTCTTTATATCGCTCATTACCTATCTCATTAATGAATAAAACACAGCCTGTCCTAAATTAAAGCACACGCCGCAGGAAATATTTACTGGTTCCAGCCATTCCCTACTCTGTTCGTTAGCACGCGATGGGGAGAGCAAGACTGATGAGCAGAGGTGGCTACTGTGTCTTTCTGTATTGGAGCTCTTTAGGAGATAGCAGGGGAGCGGGCACAGTTTGGGGCTATACAGTGCTCGCCACGGCCATAAGAAACAACAAGCAGCGTGAAACTACAATCTGGCTGTGAAGTGACCTTAATAAACACCTTCTGGCAAGAGGCAGTTGGGTTATCAAAGTTTAGGCTAGGCAGGGATGATGCCAAGTAAACTGACCTATGCTAAGCAATTAGACTAAGACAGTAAACATACACTGTAAAGCAGAGGTGCACTAGTATGTGCAAGTGGGAGGCCTGGTGCCCCTGACTTGCACACTCACAGAGTCTGGTCAAAAACTTAATTGGATTTGCCACAGCAATGTAACACACCCCATAACGTCCCTGAGAGCCTCAAGGCTGAAGGCTTGAAGTCATATATTCAGACACAGCTTATGTTTGTACTGTATCGAATCAAGACACCACTGTATCATATCAAGGTGAATACCAAATTTTGTGAACTGTTACACCTCCAGTTCAAGGTACATGTCCAGGATTTTCCTGGATTGTTTGGAATGTGGGTTGTTGAATTCCATTCCTGGACACGATAACCTGGAATCCAAGCATTTTCATATGTTAGTCTTTCTTTTTATCCAATCACATAATTTGTATACAAAGAATTGGTTTGGTTGGTTCAGATTATCTCAGTGTGGGCCAACTGTTTGAGAAAGGTGTACTGCTCATGAGATGTTTAGGCACTAACCAGCAGCGTAACACATGTGAAACACATCTTGTGAAACAAATTCTCGAGGTGTGCGCCAAGCTGAAAGCACCTTTACCTTCTGTGGTTTTGTTTTGCCTGTTGTGGATGCTCCACTAACGCAGGTAAGGCTATGACATTTTATTGTAAGTTCCATGACTAGTGGAAAACAATTCTATCACAGTTCTAGCTATGGCGACGTGCGAGTCCAGAATGTTGCCACCATTTAAGGTGGAATGGGAAAATTCGAACAAGAAGCTGGCAAACAGAAAGCCAACTTCAGCCTCGTCTTCTTGTGAACCTAAATATAAGATATGCTATATGTTTTGGGGCTTACTACTAGTTGGTACTACTGAATAATAGACTTAACATCTCACATTTAGGAGGTATTTATTGTTTATTTAACAGATGCGCATTTCACGGTGAAATACTGGTGTCTTTGCCAAAGTGCTTAGCATACTTCTTGCGGAACGAAGCTCATCAAACTCGTCCATCTTTGTTTCATGGCATGCCTCCTTTTTACTGACCAATCACACGCTTTGTCGCGTAGCGTCTTCGTCCAAAGAGTTCACCCAGCTGCCATGTGCTCGACATGGCGAACGTTTTCTCTGAAAGAAGTATGCTGAGGCCTTTAGACAGCATCGTAAGCATGGCTACCCATTCACTGAATTTAGCAAAAAAAATCAAACCACTGATCAAGTGCTGAAGAATTTTTCAGGGCTGACGTGGCAACCCTGGCCATGTTCAACAGTTATGTCTGAAAATACCTGCAAATACTCAGAGCAAACCATTACAACTAATGGATTATGATGAAGTGACCTAAATTGGGTTGTCAGTTCAGGCTAGCAGGGATGATGCCAAGCAAAGTGACTTCTGCTAAACAATTAGACTAAGTAAGGAAATGTACACTGTAAAGCAGTGGTCAGCTAGTATGTGCCTGTACATTTACATGCTCTTCATGCTCATAGAAACTGGTAAAAACGTTTAAAAATAAAAGCAAATAATGGATCACTTAATTGGATTTGTATGACAATTGTAAAACACTCAATTAAATTCACCCAATGACAGCCTTACGGCTAAAGTTTTATCCTAGCTACAAAATGGTCACCAAATTAGCCTATTTAGTTGTGGTACCCTTAACTGATATTTAACATTAGGAATGCAGGACTTATGTTTAGGGTAGGGATGTAACAGTACTACATATTGTGATGTAAAGAATTGTGTCGCAGCATATTGTATTGTAATATTCTGTGTTGTGACTAGCATATTAGCATGTGGCTAGAGCATTAGATTAGGACACTATAAAATACAACTTTTGTTTCAAATAATGTACTTTAATAATGTTGAATACTCACCATAAGTCATATTGTCAGACACTCCTTATTTCTGTTGTGTTGAAAAACGCATCAAATCGAGACACCACTATATTCTATGAATTAAAAAATGAATTTTTGAATTGTTATTCCCCTAATTTTGGGCTGACACACATCCAGGATTTTCCTGGATCATCCTGGAATTTGGTTGTCCTACCACAAAAAAATTATTTCCCATTTCTGGACACACAAAGATCAGGCTAGCAGGGACGATGCCAAGTTAGCTGAGCTATACTAAGCATGTAAATCAGTGGTCTGTTAGTAAGTGCAAGTGTCTGCAACTTACATGTACACACTTGCAGAAACTTGCAGAAACTGGTCTAAACTTTTTTTGAATAGAAGTAAATTATGGAACTCCAACTATCACGTGGACCACTCTAAATTTCATGAAGTGTTAAGATCTATCACTAATTAGCCCCTGAAAAAGAGCGACTTGTCTCTTTCAGCTCTTTCACATATAATATTCATGAGTTAGCCTCAAACCATACAAGTTTGGCTTTGCTTTCGGGCTTTGACAGTCCTGAACACCGAATGTAAAAAAAAAAACCTTACATAACATCTTTAACTGTCGCCACTCTGACATAATTGCACACAAATAGGCCCAGCATAAATCATCTTTCTAAATCATCTCGCGCTGAGGCTAATGACACATGCAAAGAGGGAGGAAAGAAAAATGTCTCAGGATCTCGGGAAGCCTATGCGCGTCGCCTCGTCAGCCCAGTTGGGTTTGACAAACAGCTTTTGACAAGAGCAGTAACTGAAGTGAAATTGCGGCTCTCGCTGACTGACGTGCAGTTCAGACATGCGAAATGCCTGCCAGTGAAATTCAATTTGGCCGAGCTGGTGGAGAGGGCCGGCCGGGCTCATGGGGGCCTCCCCAGGGGGGGTGTGTGTGCACACATGTGGGCTGATCTGTGGAGGAGCCAGTGGGCAGGAACGAAGCTGCCAATAGCCTCAAGGCTTGAAAGAGCCAACCAGACTCAACACTACATCTCTCCCTATCCCTCTTGCTCTCTCTCTCTCTCTCCCACTTGCTCCTGTTGTTAGCTACAAAGTTCCTTCAGTCTGTTTGTCCAAGATCCATGCAGGCCTGGGGACTGGCAGCAGTGTGGGTGAGGATGTAGCTCACCAAACTGCCTTTAGCCTCTAGCATCTGTGTCAACATATGATGTGGAAGGGGGGATGTGTGTGTGTATTTGTTAGCGTGTGTGTTTGCATCCTGTGAGCTCAGAGGGCTGTTGCCAAGGCAGCCACATATCTCCAATGGCTGCCAGTTTCAGACAGAGCCATCACAATAGCAATGAGGAAGTGTTTTTTTCCCACTACCTCGGTCTAATTACAAAGTAAACCGCGTATGCACACTCACACACACACACACACACGCACACACACACACACACACACAAACACACACACACACACACACACACACGCTACACTCTGGTGTCATTATCATTACAGGCAGGAAACTGTTCATAATACCTGTGATTGCAATCATGCAACATTAGCTTCTACATTCCCTTTGCTCTATTCACCAGCTCGGTGTCTGTCTCCAGTGCGACAGTGATAATTGGTTATGGTGGCTGAGAAGTTTTCACCCTGTCTAAAATTATGTTTATTAAAGGGCCAATATCCTATATTTTTCTTGCGTTTGTCGTCTTATGACATGTCTATGTACCAAAAACAGACCATTTTATTGGTACACAAGCATTTTCTGTCTGTATCCCCTAAAAACAGACAGCTTTTGCTACCATGCCTTTAAGACTGATACGGATCATTGTACAGTTTGGTTCAAAGAGTTCAAAACACATTTCAGACTTCTAGCCTTTAATGGACTTTAAACTTTAGACTGAAATCCTTTTGCTCTGAGTGACCCTATCACTTATGTTTATTTTATTATAAGTGATTTAATATTTTCACTACCAAAACAATCAATGTGCTACTAAAACTTTACCAAATGTATTGGTAGCAGCTGTTTCGGTAGTGACAATTTTAGCTCATTTTGAGCATAACTTAAAAATGCTAGCCAGTGCATGACTAGCAAACACAGCTTTGAACAACTGTACATCATTATAAAAATCAAAGTTTATTTAATTGCAGAAAACATGCATTTGACGAGTGACAATTCTTAATATTACACACTGATTTACCTCATGTTAGTGTGACACACACTGATCTAACTGCTCACCATGTGGCCATGAGAAACAGTCATGCAGTTTTACTTCCTGCTCTAAAATGCAGGGGCGTGGCTAACACAAAGCTCCGCCTACGGACTAAAACTCTTTTTGTTTCGGTAATAACAAGAAAATGTGGGACGGCATTTTTTGAATAAAGTAAATTAAACTCATGATAAATCAAAATCTTAAATTTAAATGAACAAAACAAAAAGATCTTTAAAAAACATTGGAAAAAAAAGCCCAAAAATCTAAGTATTATTTTCACAAGTGGAAATTTAGGGGTTAGGGTTTGGGACAGACACTTCCTAATAAAAAGCACTCCATAAATGATGATTTTTGTAAATATTTAACTCAGTACTATCTCAATTAATGCCTTGGGTTTAAATAAATCAAAACATTATCTTGTAAATATCTAACGTCTGAATATTTAATTTTTTATTTATTTTTTTACTATGGGACTGCGGTTTGAACTAATTTGGTAGAATGGTTCATATATGTAAACAGTCTCTCTTCTGATTTGCTGAAAAATGAGTCCAGACTGAAACACTCCTTATAACTTCAGTGGGAAAGGGTGGAGCTACACTACTGTAGGCTCAAGGAAGGAGCTACAATCAAAGGAGAGGAATATTTACACGTTGGCCACAGCCATGCCGTATAACAAGCCAAGCTTCAGGCTAACAGCTAAATCCTGCATAGCTAGGGCCTAGGCCTTCCCTCCAGAGGGGGTGGGGAGTGTGGCATGTCTGCACCGTTGCGCTCCTAGCTCTCCAAACTCACAGTCCTTCCCATGTGGAAGCACAAACCCCTCCAAAATGTCGGCTCCCAATGCGGTTCTTCACAATTAGAGTCCACAGGCATAACAAACCCCAAACAACCCCAAACACTTTCCCCAAACACACAACTACACTGACAAGTCACCACTGTTTTTTTCAATAAGCCTCTAGTTTAGGGTTGACAGACGTCCAAGTTTTTCCCAGATCATCCTGGATTTTAATTCACTGTTTAGGAACAATGAACTCCATTTTCATATTTTAGGATTTCTTGTGAAGTTTAAACTACTTTTTATCCAATTAAACCACTCGTATACAAAGAATGGGTTTAATTAGTTCACATTACCCTAAATGTGGGGGTAATTATTTGGGAAAGGTGCACTGCTGGTGATATCTTTAGGCACTAGGCAGCACTGCAAAGCAATAACTGAGACGATTAGGTTCTGTGCCTGAAATGACGACAATCTACCTAAGATTAGCTCAGCTTGGCTCCAGCTTTCCTTAAAGAAGGCCAAACTCAGAAGATTTCCACGTTTAAACTTTCATTCATACTGAAAAAAAACAAAAACTGAAGTTTTTTTCTTTTATTTGAGTTTTCATGCAAACATAATAGTTTTGATTTAGTTTTAATTTTTAGGTCCATGCTTGTGAGGGAATGAATATACGTAAAATAAAACAGTGAGCAAAATTATTGCAGCCAAAGCACACGGTTTACATTAAATTTAACCTATGTATATGTATATACTTTTTACATATCATTGCTGTAATATAAAAACATGCATCTAAACAATGGTAACTTTACTGGAGAGGGAAAATGCTATTTATTTTGAATGTTAGTTACTGTAAAGAAATCTTATTCCAATTTTCTTATTTTATTCTGTTTTCCTGTATGAATATATCATTCACACAACACATTCACACTGAAAAAAGAGTCAACATAATACTTAACATAAACAGTAAACTAAATAAATAACAAGCATAAAAAAATTATTATTATTATTATTATTATTATTAATAATAATAATAATAATAATAATAATAATACAGAGCAAATCGATAATAATGAAAGATTATGGATTCCATAATTGGTCAGTAATCCTGGAGCATTTCTACTGATCAACTCACAACGAACTTTTCACACATGTAAAGGGCAGCTCCTATGTTTAAATGGTGTAGAAAAATAACAAGTAAAATATTGAGATTTTTTTTGGACAGCAACGATATGTTCAAAATATTTTTGAAAAATTAAAGAAATATAGCTTTACGATTAAAGAGGTGAAGGATAACACATTAGGTCTACATATGTCTACATCAATTTCAGGCCTGATCAAGCTTTACTACCAGGTCCCACAAATGCTTGCAATCACTCAGTAAAGAAGTAAACTCCAGAAAACTCTGCGGTCACATTCAGTTCGCCAAATTCGCTATGAGATTGACAATGACCTGCGGAGGAATGGCTGTGTGTGTAATGGTGGACTGACATTCAGATTAGCTTTTACAGTCCTGCAAGGCTGGTTTGGCCTTAAGGGACACAGGCTGGGTGCAGGGATAGACAGACTCTATCAAAATGAGGCGTCAGATATGAATCGCTTAACGGGCAAAATTGAGACATCAGAGCGAGGCTAATAAAGAGAGGTGTGAAAACAAGCTGCCAGTCTGATTTGTCTGCTCCATGTCTAAAATTGCGCAAACGGCCTTTTCCCTTCACTAGCCATCAGTCAATCAATCACTGACAAAGCTATCAAACAGAGACGTCAGTGGGTTTGTGCATAAAACGAAAAGGTTGAAGGTTAAAGGTGGAACAGAATACGGCGCCAGTGGTTTTGTGTATGTGTGAGTGTGTGTGTTTTTGGACATCAAAGGTGATGGAGTCACTTAGGGCCTAGGACTAACCTGTCAATCACACTGAAGCCTGCTCCGTGACAGCTGTAGCCTCTGCTTGCTTGTCAATGAGCAGAAAGGATGAGACAGCGGACGTAACAGGCAGTCACGTCAACACTGTTTATCTTAAATGGCCGATTTCTTTCGGTGAAGCACTCTCGCAGAGCGGACGAACACAGCTTGGGGCTGAGTCAAAAAGCTTCTTTATTAATGCACGCTACTACAGCTCTCAAAGCATTAAACCTGCCCCAAAGGCTCTTGCTTAAACCTGGTATGAAGCTCTATTGTATTGATACGACTTTTATCCCAGAGTGGCAACTATTAAAGCTTTTTTCTCCCCAAAATACTCCTCTCTCCATTCCCCAACAAAGGCTGTGACTTCACTGACCCTGTCACAGCATCGCCGAATACATGCTGTCTGGCTCTCACCCTCCATCTGGGGGTCAACATGACAGCACCATTATTGTCACAACGGACAAAGAAAAAATCCCAGAGGCCCAGAGAGCGATAATTACCCGCCGTTGGGATAATTGCAGAGAAAGATTTCAGTGCCTTCACCTCCGCTGTCCCCACAGGCCACTCAAACCTGACATTCACATCCAGCCATGCTGCGAGGGATGCACCAGTCTTGGGGAGTAAAGGCAGTGGTCCGCAAGTATGCACGAAAGCATTTTAATGCCCGTTTGGTGCCAGTTTATAAACTTTTTTTTACAGAAAACTTTATTTTCTACTAAACAACAGATTCATATTTATATAGCACTGTGCAAAAGTATTTATGTATTTATATATTTAGTGTTTCCACCCTTTAATTTTTAAAAGGAGACTTGCTTTCAGTTTTTTAAAGAAATCAGTGATATTGTTCCACACCAAAGTTGGAAAGTCTTTGGTGCATTTTTTTTGCTTCTGACAATCTAAGTAATCTCAAACATGCTACACATGCTTTCAGACCTATAGCATTGAGCTGTCTTCTCACAGTGGAAAGACTGTGGATGTTTCCAGGTCTGAAGCAGTAGTGGAGCTTGATCTTCTCCTCTCTCTCAAAGATGAAAGCTTTAAGTGCTGTTTATCCGATAGTGATGATGGTGTACCAGGTCTTGCACAGTCCCATTTTCTCTGTATCTTTTAGCAATGTTTTGAACTTGAGTTTAGGAATCTCCTATTTTTTCACTTACTTACCTTTGACTTTCCCCTTCCTTATGCAAGTAGATTATCTTATATTTCACCTTCTTATATATATAAGATATAAAGAAAAAAAAATAAATAAAGGTTGGTCTCTGACATTTGCACAGTACTGTTCTACCTTTGCTTTTATATTGGATTTTTACCCAATTGTCTTTCCAATTTAGATGCCCATGTTGGCTAAGATTGAAGCCAATAAAGCTGTTGTTGACTCCTAGCCACAGACAGCCATGGCATCTCTGGGGACCAAGCTGACAATCTCTTGATGATAGACTCAACACAGTGACGCCACTCAGGAACTCCATTATTCATATTTTAAATAAAAACAAAATATGGACCCCAAAACCCGAGGCGCTTACATATGCACAGTGTCTAACTGGCATTTCTGTATAGTTAGAACACAGCCGTTAGCCTAGTCAGCTGTTGTAGACTAGTAGAGTGATAGTTGCTAGTGCTAAATGCTAAAATTAGCTATGTAGGCGCATAAAAACACCTCAATCACGTTCAATGATCATGTCTGAAAAACATCTGAACCTCTTACTGCCTTTCAAAGATGAGGCTGAGGTTGCAACCATTGCAAAAATAATGTGTACACCACAGACAGATGAAACGGGTTCAGCAGCACCATATGGTTTCTGCTTCGCACTGCAGCGAGAAGATGGTAGTGATGGAACACACCAAGGCCTGCTGAGCCACCGCCAGGAAAAGCACAGCATCGTTTACCTGATACTGGGAGAGATGCAGTAAGTGAAGAGGTCCTTTACCTGCCTTAGGCCATCCCTGCTGTTCTGCATGATACGGAGGGCATAGTTGGAGCGTTGGCCCCTGCTGTTGAACTCGATGTGGCCCGTTAGACCTTCCAATTCTACCTATCCAGGAGAGAGGCAAAGACAGGCATGTTCAGACCTGGGGTCAAACACTGCAGGCTCTACTGCTTTATACACATCAAGCTTCAGCGCTACGGTAATTAATGGGATTGTGTTCAAAGAAAAACTCCCCGCTTCACTGTTAGCTGAAAATTAGTTAGCGATTTAGCAATAAAGAGGGCAGTGAACCCACATCTAAGCTTTCTAGGAATGAAAGCTTTTCTAGGAAGAAGAGTATAGACTACAGCTGCATGAAGTTTACTAATGAGAAACCGATATTCATCAGTGTTGAAGGGCTAAAGAAGATATCTCTGTTGCTTAGGATGAACACACTTCTGACTAAAACAACTGCAGTGCACTGTGAAACAGGAGTTCAGTGGTCTGCAAGTACATGGCAAGCACGGCATGTTGTTGCCTGTAACATATGGTCAGAGTGCCAGGATCAGAATTTGCAGTAAGAGGCTGGTATACCATGAAGACACTTCAAGCTGAATCATCTTAAATGTGTAAGTACAGTGATTCTTATCCGAGTAGTGCTCAGAAAGCTTTGTGCCACACAATTCGTCTGATTTCACCTCACTTACACCAGTGATTCTCAAACCGCATTTCTGCTCTTCAGTTAACTTCAGTTAAGTAAGAGTTTGTGAGTTCAGACTGTGCCTTCAACATGTTGGTATTATGAGGAAAGGCTGATTGAGGGAACTCTGAGAACCCCCCCCCATAGCTGTAGTAGGACTGATGTTGGACTGAGGAACAGAGAGGAGATGGATGGGGTGGCGGTGGGGATTGTGAACCCTTCATCACAGGAATGGAAGGTGAGGATGTGTATTTATAGGGCGTTAGATTGGAAGAAGGAGGGGTTTCAGGCATGTTCCTCCCCTCAAACTTCAGTTATAAAATAACTACATCAAAAATCTGGGGGTCCTTAAGCACTGGTTTGAGAACCATTGATTTATACTCACTGGTATACACTGTTTATACATTGTTGCTGCAGTAACAAACATACATAAATAATTCATTGTGAACATAAATATCACTCATTTTGAGAATGAATATTCAGGTGTTCATTCAGAAATACCAATGAGCTTTTAAATGCCTGCAAAATGCTGCCCTTGTTAAGACTTAAATAAAAACAATTTTGAAATGCAAAACTTTGTGATGACAATGACCTTTACATAGGGCTTCCTTGCAAACGCTGAGGCTGAAGCTTTAGCATTAAGGAAGTTATTTTAGTTATAGCAGCCTTAACCCATAGCTGAAAGTTGCTAACATTGGCAATACGGCTAATAAAAATGCTATGTTCAACATGCCTCATAAACATGCAATGTTCAATGGTTATGGCTGAAAACACCTGGCAAACACTCCAGTTAGACGACAACAAACAACTACGAGTTCTCATGTGTGGCCTTAACTTTTCACGTAGCCACTGTAAAACCTGCTGTATAAAATTATTATATATTATATAAAATCATAATTCCAGTATCCTGTGCAATAAGGAAAAAGGGATCCTTTGAACCAACAGTTCCCAAACTTAGTCCTGGAAGACCCCTTGCTCTGTACACATTAGGGTTTTCCTTGCTTCCAGGAAAAATGTGCAGGGCAGGGATACTCCAGGACCAGGGTACCTGTACTTTAAACAATTACTTAGGCTAAGCTTCCCGGAATATTGGATGTAAAGGAGGGATACTGATCCATATGAATGTGTCTGAAATGTGGGGTCTTTGGAATACACAATTTGGCTGTGGACCCCGGTCGTGTGACAGTAAAGCTTGTATTAAGGCTATAGGCCATTAAACATGATATCAGTTAATCACAAAAAGCCCATTTCCTGACAGACAAGGTCAAAGCTGGGGTTGTGTCCTTTCTAAACATATCCTGCAGAAGCATTGCAGGAAATGATGAATGTGTATGCAGCTGTAATAGAGCTGGTGATTGACAGCTTGTGGCCTCTCCCTGCAGGCCTGGGCCTCTTACCATCCTCAGGTAGTTCATCAGGCTGGTCCCATGCTCCCATATTTTGGATGACTTGCAGGATAGCTGAGTGGCCCCCACGTTCTGGCTACGATTCAGCTCCTGCACAGCCGCCACCACCGTGTGTACCGCATCAAACAGCAGTGCCGACGACAGCTGGAACACACACACACATAGAGCAGAGAGCTAGTGGTTAAACTCCCAGCCGAGTTTGATATTCCATTAGATCATGAAGAAGGCTTTGTGTGCTGATAGTGTGAAAAGCCCAACAAACTCTCCCTCTGCACAGCTGGTAACACTGACCATTCCAATTACATCTGACCGTACGGTGCTAAAGAGCAGGACGGGGACTTTTCCTCTCCACTCACTCCCATTACCGCACCGATGCTAACAGAGACTGTTATGGCCTTGCTTTGCACTGCATTACTAGACAGCACCACAACTTAGTCTAGGGGGTTAGTGTGGGCGGGTTTTTAAAAAAGCATGGCTGGCTGGACAAACTCCGAAATGTAAACACTATATTTCATGCTATTTTTGGGCAGCCAGGGAGGCGAAATGGAAAACAACTACTGCTGCCAGTGACTATCAGGCTGGCCACTGTTCACAGGTAATCAAATACTTAGTAAGCTGGGTCACGTTGTGAAATACCATATTTCCTAACTTTTTTAAATAAAAGCCTGCTGTGCTACATAAACACAGTTAACAAGTTTCATGTCCCAATCATTTTTCAGTTCATGTATGTAAACTAAGCTGCAAAGACTTGCAATTTGCAGCAGGTAGTCTGTAGCAGAGTTACTGGAGTTTAAAATGAGGGAGAAAAAATGATGAAATATTGTGCGCTGTTAAGAAAATATGCAGTCTAATAAGAAAAGACATGTCTGGCAAAATGTTAACGCAGACAAAACCGTGTTGTTCTAAAGTTATAAAATAGATTTTATAACAGTTCAGCAGGTTCAATGTTGAATCACTTACTGGAGCTTTCTGTAAAATCGCTTGATCCAGCAGCAGCAGAACACAGGCTTAAGTAAATGTCAATAGTGGGTTTCACTGTCTCAACTCAAAATATGAAATGTTTAGAGTCTGAAGTTCTTTCTCCACAGTTAACTAAATATTCATTTATTAACTCTTACAGATCCAATATGGAAATGTGCAAATATGATTATTATTAATAATAATCAATTGTTATCAGTATACTAATTATTGTTCATTATAACTGCTAATTGTCAGTTGTCACATTTCTCAAACTTAAATGAAGGGCAGAAACCCTTAAATAGTCTTAAATAATATGAAAACTTTAGAGTGGGTGGTTGGGGTCAAAAGCTTCACAGAATTCATAGCAGGCTGTAAATTTCTGCTCTTTGCAAAAAGGATGCATATATTTCACAGGTGAGGTGTCAAAAAACCACATGTTCACAAATAAACACATGTAACATCATGGGAATAATATGTGATAACGTGATATCATTTTCTTTCACGATTGCATGGTTTAACATGTGATTACACTTTTTCATGTGATCACACGTTTCTATCACATGAGTACGTTTTACGTTACCACACATTTTTCAAGTATCATGTTTTTTATGTGGTTGATTGTTTTCTTGTAAATTTTTTTTTCCATGTGATCAGGCATTTTTCCACACGACTGCATGTTTTCACAAGTGATCACATTTTTTCACGTGTGATCACACCTTTTTCAGACATTTTTTCACATGCATTAGAAAAATAATGTTTGTGTTATTCACATAAAATTCATGAGTTTTTCTGTAAGGGTGTTAAATATCCCTTATATTTGCTTTTTTTTTCATCAGTTTGCTTGTAGGAAGGTTTTTATTTTGCTTATGACATGTTATCATCATGCTCAGCCTAGATCAAGGTGCATTTAATATGTTATTGTTATTGGTGTTGATGGTGCTTTGTATTAAAATGAGCAGACTGAGATTTTAGTTAACTGGCATAAAATAGTTTAGTACTATTACCTGGCATAAAGTAGTTTATAAAGAGTGCATAAAACACGAGGTGCCCAGCAAGCAAAACATGACTCTCTGATTGAAAACTACAAAGTAGGAATCTCATCCACAAAAAAAACACATACTGATAATCAGTGTGAAACTTCCATTAGCCAGTTCTGATGTAGTGAAAGTGAGACTGTCAGCTTAGGAGTCTTTATAAAAAAAGGACATTAAATTCTCAAGATTGAAGAGATTCTTCATGTCAGAGGTGATTCTTTGTATGACTCTAAAGAAGCTATTAAATATTGGTGCTTTATTTGTGAGATTGTCACTAATACCGATAAATCTGCAGGACCTCAATATCAGCTAATATATCAGTCAGAAAGCAGAATGCATGTACAGCCACTGTTACAACCATATTAGGTGAAGGCTGAGTGAGTGTGGAAGTGTCACCTGCTCTGAGTAGGAGGGCATTACTGCACTGTAGTGAGATATAGGTCTTCTGGTTAATCTCTGCACTGGCCCACCTGCTTAACCCCATGCTGATAAATGAAAGAGCTGAAGTTCAGGGCTTAACTGTGCTCCCACGTTTCCATCACCGTCAGACATCACAGCACAGCCTGGCTGTCACACTGCATTCTGAAGAGTGTGGATTTCTGGGCCAGTGTAAAGTAACAGTGTTGACTGTCACTGTAGGGTAAGACATGCTCCTCTCCCTCTCATCTGTCTGCTACACTACAAAACCAATCCTTCTAATGATTAATTAAAGATAAGCCTTAATTAGCAGGGGAAACACGGCTAGAGAAACCCAGCCAGCTTCTAAAAACTGCGACCACGGATTTAAAAAAAATTCCACCTCGCGGCTTTAATTAGAATGGAGAAATAGTGTTAAACCTTCGAATGAATAGTAACTTTTTCTCTGCTTATGTGAGATCAGACAACATGAAACAAAGACCACTTCTACATTTTTCATTAGCTTTTAAGCTTTCCATTTTTCATGACTTGAAGGAGTTTAAGCACTCCTCACGAGAGGGAGAGGGAGTAACAGGGAGTAACACAGATGTTCACGTTCGCACGTCTGTGTGTGTGTGTGTGTGAGTCTGCATGTGATAAATTATGAAAGCTCAGTTTCTCAGTTCTGGGGTTAGCGAGAGTACTAGTGAGAGCCATGTGTGCAAACAGTTTTCCCAACACAGTCTATTCCACTGAAATGCAAACCTGAAATGGTGCAGTGTTTAAACTAATAAGTATATGCTGGCAGTCAAAGAGAAAAGATCTAATGACATTTACTGTCTGTCCAAAAGTTAGTAGACTAGAGATGGAAATCGGCCAACTCTCCTAAAATATTTAAACACCTCCGAAACGTTGGCCAATAATCTTACGGGAGCGTTTTTCTTACCTTAACCCCAAAGGTTTATTACACACTTCTATAACCTAAGAATAGCTCAGCCTGTTTGCACTGTAGTCCCTGTAGTTGATGAATAATAAGACTGCGGTTAAACTATCCTAAGGAAAATGACAGTTAAGAACGTTTATGCAATGGCTGAGAGATAATTTAAGGGCAGTTCTACAGGGGAAATGTAAGGGTGGATGACAATTTCACTTCAGGATGACTTAAGGATTTTATTTGTGCGACAGACTTAAGGGTGATCTTAAGGGAAAATTCAGCTTAAGGCAGGCACAAGTCTAGCAGAACTAGCAAAGACGTAACACAACACCAACAACGTTACCAAACTGTGAAGATGCCAAGTGGTTTCCTCATCTAATGTCTACGCTGAAATACTGGAGGAAGACACAGAAGAGTGGAAAACAACAATCCAATCACATTTCATTTGTATAACTAGCAGAGGGAGCCATTCCATGCAAAGCCAAATGCTACGTACTCACTGCTGTCTTCTCTTTGTTTTCTTTGCACTGTCAGAAAAAAGTACTGTGCAGGTACATTTTTCATTCATCAAGGTACAAACAAGATAAATGCACCCTTAAAGGTACAGCAGTGGTTTTAAGGTCCAACTGTGTTTCTAAGTTTTCCCAGTGGGAAAGTATATATTAGTACCTTTTCACAACCTAATGTTGTAAAAGAGAACAATAAAATGAAAAGCCTGGAGACAGGACAAGGTGTATGGAGTGAAAAAAGTTAAAAATCATATTTGCAGTGGATTATGGTACAATTATATTTACTAACCGAAGGGACGGAAGATGCACCCTTGAGGGCACCACTCCAGAGACGATTTAGCACATTTTTTCTGTATGCTTGTTTTTCTTTTCTTTGTGTGAGATACGGTGGTCACTTCACTTGTAGACGGCCAAGCTTAAAGACCTCCATACAATCAAGAAGTGAAATGTTTTACATTGGCCTGCACTGAAAATCTAAAGATAACTAGGTAGCATTCCGTCAGACCAATCAATGAGCTTGATACAATTATGATGTTTTACAACAAATAACAACAATATCTGTCTCATTTTAAATTAGGTTTGGCTAAATGTCTACATTGTAACAAATTTGGTTGAAACAAACTCTGGTTGAAAACCGCTGTCCTAGACAACATTGAGATCAGATGGAAAGACAAACTTTTGGAAAAAACATTTGCTGTCCAGCTGCGCAGATGATTCAGCTGAGCAAAAGAGGCCTGTAATCTAAAGTGTCTCCTCTTGAGTTTTCAGATATGTCAATACAGTCAAGCACTGTGCTGAAATTTGCAAAGATAATAACAGTCACGTTTATCTGCAACTGAACAAAAGACAGGAATTTCAATACAAACTCAATCATTTCTCATTTCAGTTTGAGTAACTAATGTCATTTTTATCTCATGGCTCCTTTTTGTCTGATGCTATTTCACCTAAGACATTTTGGGGGAATCACCATTAAGTCCCCTGAGTCATCCTAAGAGCAAAATTTGAGCAATACAGTTTTCTACTGGGTTCATACTGGCTGCATGAACAGCATGACAGTGCACCTGAGATGCATTCTAGAAGAGGTATGTAATGTGCTGTACTTCATTGATCCTACAAGGGAAATTTGTCCTGTTGCTTCTTGACTATGTCTAGTCTGGGAGCAGCAGAGCCTTGCCAGCAGAGCAGCGTCAACTGGGGGGGTTTAGTGTCTTGCCCAAGATCATGAGCAGGTATACACAGTCAGTCCTGACATTTGAATCTGCAACCTTCTGGTTGAAGGCTCACAACTCCTAGTATCTAGAAAACTGGCACTGAACATGTGGCATGCAGCATGTGTGCCACATATAGGGAAATAAACTATAGAAACCAACGAAAATGTAACAGAAAAACAAGTAGCTTTACACATACACATTTTCTGGTAGGTCTACCAAGCTTGGAATCACAATCACAAGTCACAAAGCTGCCGAGGGTAAATAAATGTACTATGCTCTTTTACTAATTATCCTTTTATAAATATTTTATTTAGCAATGTAAATGATTAGACTATTTAACCATTTGTAAAAAGAGTAGGTCTATAGAACTTGCTTGCTGCAGTGCTGCACAGTGCTAACTCTGTATGACTGCTGCGTCACTCGTGTAACGGAAAGGCAGTCTGAGTGAAACAGGCCTTAGGCTCATGTGCCGCTGCTGCAGAGTGTCCCATTCTCTTGGCACTGCTTTCTATGGCAATTATAGTTGTGTTTGAAGAACTGAACACCTCTGTCAGCAGTAAGAACTCCTCAAATGAGCTGAATTCACACATAACGTACAGTCATGTGCAAAAGTTTGGTCACCCCTGATCAAATGACGTTTTGTTGATTTTGTTGAAGTTAACACATCCTCTATAGAGAACATATCTGCACATTTTAATACACAATTAGTGTTTATTTGCTGAATTTAACACATTGGAATGAAAAATTAAATATAAAATGTGGTCTGTGCAAAAGTGGTGGCACATTTTATATTTTAGGTTTTATTTTTCTCTAACTTTTGAACTCAGCAAATGAATATAAATTGTGCACTAAAATAAAAAAAAGCCATATTTAAGTTTGTTCCCTAGAGGATGTATAACTTGTTTTCACTTAGAAAATTGATCATAAGTGCCTACACTTTTGCACATGACTGTACACTGTGTGTGAATTCAGCTCCTTTGAGGAGCTCCTACTGCTGACAGAGATGTTCAGTTCTGCAAACACAGCTTGTATAATCACCATAGAAAGCACTGCTAATAGAATGGGACATACTGCAGCAGCTGCAAATGAGCAAACTGTATGTCATACATTGATTTTTATGTACTTGAAGGTGCTCTATCCCTTCTGCTCACTTAAAGGAGCAAAAAAATGACTGCATAACTCAACAAGACTGCAAAATGCAACACTGCTCTTAAAATGAAAAAGTGGTTTGAGGTCAGGACAGTTAAGACAACCACCAAATTTAAATCCAAGTGAGATCTTTAGGGGCTACTTTTGAAAATGTGCGGAGAAGAAGAATCTAACCACTATGGATGGTTTGTGGACAGCAGTAAAAACACAGGGAGGCACAATTATGGCCTCCCAAATATAATTATTTAAGAAATTCTTTAAGGCCAAAGGAGGTCCTACAAAATACTGACAAGTAGTGATCAAACATTATTTTTGACGGCCAGTTTACTTATAAAAATAGAGCTATTAAAACATTCTTTTGAAGTGATGTGATGACATAGAAGAGACGCTTCTGATTCCCTACAGAATCTTTTCAAAGAGCTGTTTCTGTACAGGAGATGTGAAGAAGAAGCTAAGCCACATTATTTAATCGTTCTATACCAATTACAAGTTTTCCTTGAACCGTATGTGCAAGTCAAGAACCATTTAGCAACATATATTTTTAAGAGGATGGTGAAATTCAAAAGAAAGTACAGAAGAATGTCATCACTGATTAAACATTAAATACCGGCGTCCCTGCAAAAGGGGCGTGGTCACAGTTCTCCTGCCAGGAGCGGTTGAGGCTGAGGAGGAAGTCCTGGAAGAAAGGGTGTGTCTTGTTGAAGACGGAAAAGCCAACGATGTTCACCCGCTGGTCGGCTACATCGTCCAGTCGCAGCAGAGAGAATTCCTGTGGTGGGAGAGAGAAGAAAGTTTTAAATGATCAAAATGGGTTAAACTTCCGGAGGTCAATAACCTGACATGATAGGTCCCTCAGTGAGGCTAAAGAAGTGGCTCCAAATCCAGGTCCAAGTCTGGTCTTGCATATTTTGATATTTTCCCTGCTGTAACACCCAATTCTAAATGGCTAGTTAACAATGAATCATTAATTAATAACTGAATGTTGGTTAAAGACATCCTGAGTACGTGTTGCCTGCACAATTACTGTTTATTTGTTGGATTTAACTAATTGACAAAAATAGAACATAAAATGTTCATAAAAAGTTATGGGCTTTTATATTTTATATTTAATTTTTTCCAGTATGTTAAACTTGGCAAATAAATACAAATTGTGCAGTAAAATTTGCAGAAAAATGCCACATTTAAAGGGAATTCTAGAGAAACTAACAGAGTCAGAATTAATCACAGTGGTGGTGATAGGAACCAGACGTCTGATGGGTTTAATGTCTTAAAAACCACAGTCACAGAGAGCTGCTACATAACATATTTATGAATACTCTGTCTGATGCCCAAGACATTGTTTTATGACAGTTTTTGTATATGATTTTGGCCTGACACATTCTTTTAATTCATTAATGACAGAAGGGTACATGCAGGGTGTTGTAAGGCAAAATGGTACATAAAAAAACATTTTTTTCTGATGTAGAATTATTTTACCATTATCAACAACACATATCGTTGCTGTCCAAACAAAAATATGTATCTCCATTTCAATTTTACTTCTACATAATTTCAACACAGTCTTTTACATTTTGTAAATTTTTTATGATGATTGGACCAACAGAAATTCCCCAAAATGACTTGGAATAGAAGTTCTATCTCTATTGACTTGACTAAAATGATTTTGCCTTCTCCTGTAAAGTTATAATTTGGAGATACATGTTTTTCTTTGGACAGCAACAATATATAAACTCATGTATGTGTAAATTCACTGGTGGTTTTGGATAGTAAATTAAATGGCTATTTTTGTGTTGCAGACGTCAGAGACCCCTGGTTCACATCACCACCACTGTAAAGACATCTGACTCAGTAAGGAATCCCAATACGACTCAATCATTTCTCATTAAAGACTAAGACCCTGTTCAGTTTGAGTAACTAAAGTAATTTTTATCTCATGTAATTGTATCTCCTTTTTGTCTAATGCTATTTCTCCTAAGAAATTTTGGGGGAATCACCATTAAGCCTATACATAAACATTTGTAAAGTGTAGAAATCAGGACTATCATTGTAGGGTTATAAATACAAATGAATAAAATGAATAAAAAACAGATATTTTATCACAGTAGCCCACTGTCTCCAAATTGTCCTGCTTTTCCAAGAACAATAAATATATCAGCAAATACTGATTTAAAATGTCTTTCAAATCTAAACATCTGTCTGACACTGAAATTTTTAAAGGAATTATCTGTTGATATTGATGTGATGATATGACTGACATCATCATGCACCTCTATAAGACAGCTCTATTTTTCGGAATGTAGTACGAATAATTTGAAAACAACTACAAAACTAATACGCAAGTTAAGTTTTATCTAAATGTGGGCTCATGTAAAGCTTTCTTATGTTTGAAGTGGTCTACAGGCCCTTCCTGAGTTGATGTGGGTGTTTTAGAGCAGAGAAAACACTAAAACTTGCAGGGCTAAGGGTACACCAGGACCAGGAATGGAAACCACAAGTCTAAATAACTCTGCAGTCCCCAAATGACAAATCATTTCAGATGCCATCACACCCACCACTCTGTCATCTCTACCTTTAGTAATTCATAGCTCCAGATGGTTGGGTTGCCATAAAGAAATAAGCAAAGCCAAAAGGCATTGTGGTGCGAGTCCTGTGGGAAAGTCTATTGAGATGATGAGAAAGTGATGTCTGCTGTGTTGTCGGCCTGCATCCTCAACACGGGCAATATCTCAGCAGAAGGTTAATAGAGATGTCCCTGCAGTCCGGAGGCTGACACTATTACAGCCCACCACTCTGACACCATCACTGACTCTAGAGACGCTGATGACAAGTTATAAAGCCAGGACCACGCGGCAAATACATCATACAGAGAAGTACAGAGAGCAGGGGACGAGACAGGAGGAGAGAGAGAGTATTCCAACATTTCTGTTTCTGTATTGATTACTAGTTATCCTTCAATTTACAAGAGAATCCTAATTTTAAATCAAATTAAATATACAGGAATAATATTATAATTATAATTCCTACAGTTATATGCAAAAAAAAAGCTTTCATCTCTTACTTTCCAGTCAAAATGACCATTAAGTACAAGTTATCTGTTTTTCAGCATCAGGAAAAAGGAAGTAGGAAAACCATACAGTATTTAATATTGTGGTGGCTGCCACTTCCTCTGTGTTGCAGAAGGGACTTCAGAGGTGTGGTATGTAAAGCTGTTACATTTCCCCCACTGAAAATGACGCTAAATGTTCTGCTTTAATGTTGTTAATACTGTTCTTCAGTTTGAAGCGTGTGTATGTGTTGTTTGTGTTTGGGCTTGTGTTTAGTTAATGTGGGCTGGTTCTGTACATCCTTCCACTGTGAGAAGTCTCATCTCTGAGACATCGCAACTGTACTAGCTATAGGTCTGAAGGCCCATTACTGAGAAAAAGAAAGAAAGAAGAAGAAGAAGAAGAAGTCAATGTTGATTAGATGGTGAAACCGGACATCTGACATGTGGAGTATGGTTTTATGGACTGATAAGTCTAAATTTGTAATTATTATTTGGAATATAAGCAGAAAATGCAACCAACTTTGAAGACTGATCTTTGGAGGTATGGAAAAATATCCCTGCTGATTTCTTTAAAAAACTGAAAATATGTGACACTACATTTAGGTGCTGAAGGTTCTGTGTAATTTTCTGTTAAATATGTTTTCTGCTTTTATACTCTGACATGGAAAAATGAATAACTAAATGGCCATTTTGACCGGGAATGAAATAAATTAAGTGTGGTCTCTGACTTTTGTACAGTACTGTGATATATAATCATATAATGTGAGAATCTAACATTATATATATACATATATATATACATATATATATCCAAAGGAAAGATAGAGAGAGAACAAGAGAGACAGCACGGCAGAGAGACAGGAATAGAGAGAGAGAGATAATGAAACAAAGTGGAAAAAGAGATAGATGAATAGATAGAGAGAGAAGGGGGTGGGCTGTATAGGGACTGCTGCAGTTGTGTGAATTTCCACAGAGACCTAGCGAGACACACAGAGGCAAATCCCTTGTCTTAGATGCGGTAGCATGGAGCAAGGCTGGAGAAGCCTAGATCAAAGCAGGAACACTGCGGCCCTCTCATTACCAATACAAAGCCAAGACCAGGCCACAGCCAGCACACACACACACACACACCGTACAGGATGAAAGACTGCACTGAGAGAGGAGGATCGAGGGAAGGAGAAAGAGGGAGGGAGGTGTCGTGGGAGCGGAGAAGAGGAATGTACTGCAGGGCATTCAGGAGACAAGCTTGTTTCAGTATTCAGTACAGACGAGATAAATAGATAGATAGATAGATAGATAGATAGATAGATAGAGATAAAGAGAGAGAGAGAGGAGCAGAGCCTCAGCTGAATTTCTCTCTCTCTCCTCCTGCTCACACTACAGAGATTCCTCTTGGATATGTTTGGAGGTGACACAGCCTCCCCGTGTCACTCAGGGACAGCCATCTCCACGTCTGATTTAAACAGAGGCCCGTCTGCCACTCCTGATGACAAGCAATTTAGACTCAGAATGTTACAGCAGCCTGCTGAACCTACTGTGTAATCTCCTGATGCGTTCTCGGTAAATGCGCCGACTGCTCTGTTTGTCAGAGCTGTTTTTCTCGACGTTAGGACTGTTTCTCAGAATCCTGCTAGAGTAGTGTTTCTTAGTTTCAGCCTCAGATGCTCCCACAGACAATTTGTTACTTACTGTAAGCTAAGATCACATCTTTTGGACTTTTAGTACTGTGTGTGCTTCTGTGCACTGGTTTTTATCAGTCTGACAGGAAACTTTTTAGCAAGCTAATTGCTAGACAGTAGTAAGCAGTTGCCTGCTTTCCACACTGTGACAACAATGAGCCTTTATGTAGATGCAGGGTTGAAAAAAATGCAGTTAAAGTAGTTAGTAGCAATAAATGACTTTTACTATGTTTGCTGATGGACATTTTGTCTTATGCAAGTCTGTTTTTGTTGCAGCATCATTATGATGATGGTCTGCCCCTACACATCGCTACACATTATTTTATAATGATGGTATTTTGGATGTCATTCACATAACCCCCATCCTGTCAAAGTGGGATGGTCATTGGCCACTTTGAGCGACAAAACCCACCAGACCCTCTGACGACTGTCTGAAGTTTGTCTTGTGAGGTGAAATTCGTTGTTGTCAGAACAAAACCTTGTATCTCCAAAATTACAACTTTACAGGAGAAGGAAAAAACCTTCTTTACTTTCAATGCAAGTCAGTGGAACCAGACTTTTTTCTACATTTTTGGCCATTTCTTTTGGTCCATTCATCATGAAATTTATAGACGATATAAAGGCCAACAGGTACTTTCAAATTATGTCAAAAACTGAACAACGCCAAAAATGGAGATACAAGGTTTTGTCCCGACAGCAGCGAATTGCTTAGCTGAAATCAGCCAGGTAAACCTCTGGACATCAGTAACATGCTTATTAGTCCAACTAATTAGCTAATTAACAAGCTCTTCCTGAGATGTAGATGTGTTAAGGCCCCATAACACTTCTATTGTTGTCACCTGCAAAACTCTCCTTCATGTTCAGCCATGCTGAACTCTAAAACACCAATTTGCAATATTGAACAAGAGCTCAACTGCCTAGTTTGCTTTGACCTCTGAAGGGAGGGCCCTTCGTATAGCAGCACTGAAGTTCTTAAATGGAGGACACTCTAGCATTTTAGCAGTGTCTAGGTAGTGCATTTTGTAGAATCCGCCCCATTCCGCTTATAAACGAGTTAAAACTGTCAAAGTTGAAGTGTTAATGTGTTTTTCCCATTTGACCTTTCAGACTGTCTGTGGTTCTAGGCCACAAACCCAGCTGCTCACATGCTGTATACCGCTATGGTAAAATATGAATGAAGCCCTTTCATTCACAACTTCTAAATGGCTTTTGAAGCAGCACCTTTAGCACCTTCGCCAGACTACACTGGACAGTGCTCACGAGAGACCAATGAATAAATCAACAAACAGCAAACCAGCAGAAGCAACAGCACTGTGGAAAGCTACAGTTCCCCTCAAAAAGACTGAGAATAGTCCACCAACCGAAAAAATCTAGCCAACAGCGTCCTGTGGGCAGCGTCACTAGAGGATGACCAACATAAACTGTGCAGCAGCAGATGAGCTATCATCTCTTGACTTTACATCTACAAGGTGGATCAACAAGGTAGGTGTGTCTAATAGAGTGGACAGTGAGTGGACACAGTGTTTAATCACTCCAGCAGCACTTCAATACATACATTCTGCTGAAGCTAGCCATAACAAAACACTGCTTTTTACATGTAAAAACATTTCTTTAAGGTTAAACTGAAGCAAATGAGACAAATTATTCATAATTAACTACATAAAATAATGCAATAAATCAAAATTAATTATTTGAATTATATGAAAATCCTAAAATGAACACATGCAAGAGATGGCAGTCAATCAGGAGGCTGCATTAGATAGTTCAACTGTCTTTATTTTTGGGTTTTGTTACTGTTTATGGTATTTTTTCTACCTAGGTAGCACTGCTTGCACCCCTATGGGATTCTAGTAGTATGCTAGTGCTAAGCTAACAGTGCTGAATCGCTAACCAATGCGCCAAAATTTGTTGGCAATCTTACTTTACTATCTTCACTATGTTGCATGGAGACGCCTATGGAAACTGCAGATGTCTAATGCGTGCAGGCTTAGCAGAGGAAAACCACTCCAAGTATAATTCGGAGCTTGACGAAGTTGAAGCCAAAATGCCAAAAGATAAAAGGGGAAAAAAGGGAAAGACATATGGTACGTAAAACATAATTACAGTCATTAAATGCAAGTCCATTTTTACAGATGTAAAAGCTACAATCTCAACATTTCTAATTATACATCTCATTAACATGTAATTATCCAGCTATATTAATAGGTAAATATTCTAATGTACAGAGCCTTTATGAGATGTATAGAACAGAGTGGTGAAGACTGCAGCATATAAAATCCAGAGTGGCAGGTGGATGGTGGCTGTGTGTGTATGTGAAGCATTCAGGCTAGTGTGTGGGTTAAACGGGGTCCCAGCACACACCTTATTGATTAGCATATGAGAGAGAGAGCGGTCAACCCTTCTCAAACAGGTGCTGTGAGCAGCGCTCTGACAGGTCTGTAGGGAGTGGTCCTGTAATTACTCCCATAGTGCAACTTAATACATTACTACCAGAGGAGCCGGGCTAAGCGAGCCAGTCATTAAGCACAACCCTTGTGGGCACAGTCAAACATACGGAACCAAAGGTCATTTGAATACCAGAACACAACATACTGTACCAATCAAAAGTTTGGACACACCTGATTGAATGTATGCTTTTCTTAGTCTTATAGTCATTTTGGTTGCATTAACTTTACAATTATTATTGATGAATTCAGATCCGATCCTTGTCATGGGTCACATCTTGAGTAGAAGTACAAAAAGTAGCTTACAGTAACACGTTCAATGAATCCTGTATTCATAATGCATTAATAAGTGTTATATGACATACATTATACTTTATAATGCCTGGCATGAGCTTGTATAATTGCTTATAAGCAGTTATAGTTATGTATAACACTTTTGAAAATAAGTGCATATAACATAATGTTTTATTATACGCATTATAATATCTGTTCATAAGCTCTTTTTCTAAGTGTGAATTTGATAAAATTCATTTATTTTTAGATAACTAGAAACTGTAATGCTGAGCTAGCTGACTACTGGTGCTAGACTGTTAGCAGTTAGCAACCAAAGCTAAATTGCTAGCAGCACAGAGAGCTGCTTTATGTTGGCCAGTGGATAAAGACACTAAACGACAGCTGCATTCTTTGGGAACATAGCTAAATGTAGCAACAGCTTTAAAGTAGCTTTGCTAATTCAGGCCTTAAACAATTCCTGCACTGACAGATGGAGCAGAGTTATACATCCACATCTGATGCTCAGTGTGTTAGACAGACCTCAAGATGGAATTAACTGCAGACTGACATTCCCAAACAACACATTTTACACATGAATATATAACTTCACTAAGCATGTAAAGAGCACTTATAATGCTCTATATTATGTACTGACATGACATTTCCTTAACATTTCAATGACATTCAAAAAACTCACTTCACTTAAAGCCTGTAATAAAGATTTACAAAGTGTTACATGTAGTTATATTTATTAGTGTCTACAAGCTTCTTATGAACAGATATTATAATGCATTATAAAACCTGACTTTATAAAGACATATTTTTGCTTTATAAAGTGTAACATATTTAATTATAACTACTTAAGAGTAATTATACAAGCTTATACCTGGTATTATAATATATGTATGCCTTATAACACCTTTCCAATGCATTTATAATGCATTATGAATACAGGATTCATAGGAAGTTTTACCTAGCTTACCTACTTTAAGTACTTAAAGCTGCACTATGTATGTTTGGGGATTTGAAGACCTCTTTGGTGAAAATGTGTAATTGCATCCAACGTGCAGAAGAACATTTTGTAATGTCCGTTGTGCTTCAGACCCCTTTCCTGAGTGGATGAATCTGATGATTTTGAGTGTGTTAAAAGAGTATTCATAGAGAACTCAGTAAAACTTGATGAAGGACATGTCTTCTGAGGATGTGAGTGAATTATCTACTATTGTTATCATATCTTCATCAGTATAATGTTGATTTTGCATTTTAGACCTAAACATCCAGTTGGACCTTTTTCTTGAGCCTGTGCTTGTGCCGTTAAGACATAAAGACGTATGACATGGCCCGGAAAACCCCAGTGAAATCTGACCCGATCGACTTTAAATGCTTACTTCAGGCTTTACAGGGTGACTGGTAGCAACATGTGTGCACCATATTTTAGTGTTTTTTCTGACTCAGTAACACTACTTACAATGTTAACAAAAGATATTACACAGTACTATGTAACTTACAGACTGCATTGGAAGTTCTTAGAACGTCCAGCATCTATCAGCATCATGCTGAAGTTATGATTCTACTAAAGAGAAGGGTAGAGAATGTGTGAACAACCGCAAAGCAGCATAAATGCTATCATAAAATGAAATTAAACTCAAAGAAGGAATCAGTAACTAACAGTAGAGGAAAAGTACAGAGAAAGTACACTGAAATTATGGGTACTGTATCAAAATGATAAGTAGAAGTATTGAGCCAAAAATATACTTGAGTGAAAGTAAAAAGTATCATTTAAACATAGCATTGTGGCAGTTCTCTTCTTTGGTTCACAAAATGGGCTCTAGAGGCGTGGCATGCAGAGCACTGCAGGCCCCGCCCCCCTCTGTCAGAGGCACTTGTTTTGTGTTCTTAACATCATTGTTTACTACTCTAAAATGTGTTTTGTGCTTATTGTACTATTTTGTGCTGGGCTGTGGTGAGATAGTGGGGAGGTTTGTGCGTTTACCTTTAAGAGAAACTGTATAGCTAGAAATGACCTGCCCGCTTTTCTTGGCTGTTGGTGTGTGTCTCTTCTGCTGGTGTAAATAAAGAGCACTTCTTATATCAGAATCACGGCCTCTCACATGTATCCTTCTTCGCCAAGTCGCTACAGTATATAACAGTAAAAAGTAAACACTGTAACATATAAAGTTTTCCTTTTTAGGTGGTGTGGGGTGAGGTGACTGGACAAAGATGAACTTGCATAATTATGGGCATTTCCATATAACAATGATATGAATTAATGAAAATAATCAATGAAAATGTGAAGAAACTCAACTGATCACCAAGAGAAAAAGAGAAAAATCTCCTGGCCTTTGAACCTGACTTGTTATGAGCACAAATGAAAATGTAAGGAGTAAAAGTACACTTTTTTCTCTTGGACATGTAACTGGGTAAAAATATCAGCATCATTTTTAATTAATACTTGAGAAAGTACAAATCATTCAAAGTAATACTTAAGTACAATAATGAAGCACCATTTTTTTCACCACTCTTAACTAAATGTTATTGGCTAAAATGTAACCTAAAAAGTAGATTCCTTTCTTCACACAAACTCCAGAGAAGAAGTCAAAGTATTGTTGGTTGAACATGCTCAGGCCAGCGCTCTACTCAAACCCTCTAAATAACATCAGACATGTTCAAATCCATCAAAATTTTACATGTGACTAAATGTAACTAATTACCTCCTCTGCTCAGATCTGTCATTAGCATTAACACACCTCAGCTCAAGTCAGCAGTACAATGCCTTCACTGATATGCACTGTAAACTGTGATGTAAAAACAATATGGGCTGTTTCTCACTATTTAGAACATGGGGAACATGCTTGTATCCTTGGAAAGAACATTCTTGACAAACAAACTGATAAAAAGATAAGAATGGAGAACACACCTGTAAGCATTTGCAGTGAGCCATGTTGATTTCACCAGCTAAGTTCACATTTAGCCACCTAAAATGTTATCAGAAATAATATCTACACATGAGATCTCATATGACTGCTTCTCCACAAATGTCATGACATTCAGTGTTAAAAACGAAGTCAAAGACAAGCTCATATCTACGTTTGTTATTTGACTGATATAATCTGTTTTGGAAAGTATAACTATAAGCCTTTTCAGAGTGGCAACTTCACAACAGCCATGAAACTGCAGTCTCTATAGTTTTGTTGAACTTTTTGGTCACTGTATAATCTTATTAAGTGTTATTTCATCACTCTGATGTTCTCTGTTAAGGAAAAAATGAGGAAAATAGTCAAACAAAGACCAGAACTGCATACACTTGCCACACATGCAGACCAGCAAACTTGCTCACACTTTTCACACACTTGAGTGCGCAAACACACACCTGCATAGAGAGCATGGATTGTTTGGCTCGAGAATACAAAGTGAAGATGAAAAGTATGGGAGACAGCAGGACCCAGGGGAGGGCAGGCGAGTCCTGATCTCTGGCAGGATGGCAGGAGAGAGATAGAGAGCGAAAAGAGAGAGAGAGAGAGAGGTGAGATAGTGACAGGTTGGCGATGAGCCCCCTGACACAGGCTGTCACCTACAGATCAGTCAGAGCACTAGGAGTCAGGCCAGAATACTGCCTCAATGCTGGCACGCACACACACACACGCGCGCGCACACACATCGCTCACACCCACCCACATGCATGCATATTGTTTGTTTGTTGTGATGCAGCCAAAGCAGGCATGAAATAATGAGGCCCCCAGAGAACATACTGATCCTTCATATGATATAACAGAAGGGTGCCCACACTTTCACACAGGCACACACACACACACTTATATTTTATAGAATGTCAGGATTTGTACCTATATATATATATATATTGCTGCTGTCAGAAGAACATTTGATGTTTTTTAGTTTTTTACTTAATTTGAAAAAAAAATGCCTGTTGTTCTTTACATTGCGTGTAAATTTCATGAAGAATGGACTAAAAGTAACTTACATTAAAAGTAAAGTAGGTTTTTTCCTTCTCCTTTAAAGTTCTCATTTTGGAGATATGAGGTTTTTCTTCCGGCAGCAGTGATATGCATATTTACCAGGGAAGTGAAAAAACATCATTAACTACGAACAGAAGTTAACAGAACAAAATCATAGTCATTTTGGAGCATTTCTATTTGGCCTTTCATCATGACATTTTGACACAGTGTAAAAAAGAAAAATGGAGATTTTGTTCCATCTGTGACAATATGTTAGTACCTATACACACACACACACACACACAAACACACACACAAACACACACACACACACACACACACACACACACACACATATAGACACACACACAAACACACACAGACACACACATTAATCCAGCATTAACTAAGGAACTGTGTTAATTTCAGCAGGAGACACATCTCTGTTTCATTTTGATGATTCACTGATGTTCTCAGTGTTTGTTTGTAAACTGGGATCTGACCAATATAATTTTTAAATTTTATTTTTCTCATATTTCATCAGCTTTATTCACAGAAGGATTCTTGTGCTCCAACACATTATCTTTATCCTAAAGGTTAGATTTGGATGGATTTCACTTGTTTTTTTACTTAATTTACCAGTTCAGTCTTTAGTGCTGTGAAGGAAACGGATGACTAGCAACCTCTTTGAAGACTGACATACAAGCACGACACCATTACATCCTCAACTCAACCTCAGCCTAACTGGCGATACGGATAGGGGTTTTGTCAATACCAATAATTTTGTGGGAACTAAATATCAACCAAATATGTATATCGATCAAGTCCTACTGCAAAAAGTCACCACTCCACTGTTCCGCAACCCAGTGCACCACAGCAGGATGAGCCCCGGTTCTTCTCAGTACCTCTCCTCCTCTTGCTCTCAGCCTTTATTAGCTCATGCTAACTGAATTTCTGTAAAGCTGTGTTCTAATAATGACTGCTGTAAGAAGCACTGAGCAAATAAAACTGAACTGAGCTGAACTGAACTCAATATAAAGAGTGATTTGAGAACTCAAATGCAAACGTTAATTGATTCTCAGAGCAAAACATCATGATTCTGTAGAGAAGCTGGTGCTCCAACATTTGGGCTAAAGCCAGAGAGAGAATCCATTAGAGTACTGGTGGAGAGGTGGAGACACACACATGCACACACATACACACACACACACACACAGTCACTGTCCCACTCTAGTGCTTATTCAGAGCATTTCCAACCCACTTTGGTAGGATGACTCTCTGGGCAATTCCGCTCCCCAAACAACAAAATGATTTCTGCTGCTGCTTTGATATAAAAAAGGGTCAAACATGGTTTTTGGGAAAAACAGAAAATGACGGCCCACTTTCAGGTGTGTTTCGCCAGGCACACCACAGCTCACACCGTTAACATCTACAAAAAGATGGTTGTAAAAAATACAGTGTTTGAAAGTCCATATGCAGAAATACAGGGCATAGAAAATAACAAACACCACAGGAATTGGCCATTTTACCAGAAATACCATAAAGGTGCACTGCCAATATGCAGTTACTGATTGTAGCTCATCTGTTGCCAAACAATTTATCAGCCCTCCTTTACCTCCCTCCACTGGGGGCGGATCTGCAGGGTGGTAAAGGGTAGCAGCTGCCAACACATTCATAGTGCTTGCCATCTCACTTGCCACCCCAATTTTGCAGCCCCTAAAACATGATGTGAATTGTATTGAGCACAACATATATTTTCAAAACTCTTAAAACTGCCAAGAATGTTGTGTGAAAAAAGCATATTATTTAAGCACCATACTGCTCATTCATATGGTAAATCAGGTGCAAAAACAAAAACCCCTCTGTGTGCGCAGGAGCCACTTTCCAGCTCTAAATAAGGCCTCGCTTCAGAGAAGTCGGAGGAGAGTGAGCACAGATGGAAACAGTAGCTCTTCTATGTGATGTTTCACCTGAAAAAAGTGAGTAATTAATGTATACAGGATTGAATTCCACATTGATATCTATAGCTCTACAACATGCACAGCAGTTCAGGAGTATTAAAATCAAATCAAATCAAATCAAGCTTTGTTGGTCTCACACAGCCGTACACAGCATAACATGCAGTGAAATGCTTACATGACTGTCTGTTGTCATGAAAAACAGATATACAATAGAAAAATACAAGAACATAAAGGTTTTCAGTTCTTTAGCAGCGCACCATGTATTTGAATTTATTTATTTATTTTTATTTGATAGGCACATAATAGCTACACTTACAAACTCAACTCCAAAAAAAGTTGGGGCAGTATGTGAAATGCAAATAAAAACAGAAAGCAGTGACTTGTAAATCCTTTTTGACCTGTATTTGAACAAA
The DNA here is from genome assembly GCF_904425465.1 of Colossoma macropomum. Lineage (NCBI taxonomy): Eukaryota > Metazoa > Chordata > Actinopteri > Characiformes > Serrasalmidae > Colossoma > Colossoma macropomum. The sequence continues at coordinate 12,032,864 of NW_023494786.1, read as the reverse complement.
AACAGTACAAAACCAAGATACTTGATGTTTTATCTGATCAACTTCATTGTTTTTTGATATAAATTACATAAATATAAATTAATTTGGGTAACTGATACACTACCACACCTCCAAGTTCCATCATCTCTAATCCACTGGATCTATAACTTTCTCTCCAACAGACCACAAGCAGTAAGAGTTGACAATTTACTGTCAGCCACCATCATTCTTAATACTGGCGTGCCACAGGGGTATGTACTCAGCCCATTCCTTTACACTCTCTACATAAATGACAGTTGAAGTCCATCCACCCCTACCTTATACTTCAAATATGCAGACAACTTGGCTATCCTTGCACTGCTCAATGACACTAACGAGTCTTTCTCGGCATATCAACATTCCATATCCTACTTCAGTACATGGTGCGACAATAACTTTCTCCACCTCCAACATCTCAAAAACTAAAGAACTGCTCATCAGTCAGAGACAGTCCAGAGTCTCACCATCAAAGGAGAGAAGGTAGAGGAGGTTGGGTCTCTCAGATACCATGGCATACTGGACAATAACCTCAGCTTCAATCAGCATACCATGGACATTTATTAACATTGCCAAAAGAGATCTGCAGCCATCTGTAAATTGAAACACCTGTCTGTTCAAATCCTATCTCCTTCTTCTCCTGTGTCATAGTATCATCAAAAGAATACATTCTTAAAGATAACTAATCTGGCCAACAAAACCATTGGTATTCTCACCCCTCAACTATCCAAATGGGTCATCTCATCCCTGATCCGCAAGGTGCTTATAATCTCACATAATCCAGACCACACACTCCATCAGTACTTTATCCACCTTCTTTAGGTCATAGGTACAAATTACCTTTGTGTAGGAAGGTTCATTTTCCCTACAGCCATTCGGGCATGAATTGAGTGTTAACGAACGTCTTGGTTTTTTTTTTTTTGTGACTCCTGCAATCATGTTTGTATGTTTGTGTACGATATTGTACTTTGCATGTTGATGTTATGTATGCACCTACCGTGTTTGTATTCCACCTATCGTGGAAAAGAATCTCCTCCTTGATGACAAATAAACTACATCTTTAAAACATTCCAATAAAGATGGGATAGGGGTAATTTAAGACTAGCAACATCGTTCAATGATTAAAAATGTTCAGAAAAAACATTTGAAAAGGGGTTATGTAATCACGCTTGGGTATAAAAGGAGCATCCAGGAAAGACTGAGTCTTTCATGAGCAAGGACAGGTTGAGGCTCGCCTCTTAGCCAACAAAAAGTGCATCAGTACACAGTCAAAATGTTTGAGAACGTTCCTCAACGAGCGTTTGCAAGGACTTCACCCTCTACGGTGCACAATATCATCAAAAGATTCAGGAAATCCAGAGAAATCTCTGTGTGCAGAAAGCAAGGCCAAAACCCACAGCTGAATGGCTGTGATCTTCGATCTCTCATATGGCGCTGCATTAAAAACGGGTATGCTTCTGTAATGGATATCACTACACAGGCTCAGGAGTACTCTGACAAGCCACTGTCTGTCACTGCATTCACAAATGCACGTTAAGGCTGTACTATGTACATTGGAAGCCATACATTAACAACTTCCAGAATCACAGACAACTTCTCTGGCCTCAACTTCTGACATGATGCACACTCTGATGGACAGTGGAAATGTGTGTTGTGGTCTGACGAGTCAACCTTTCAGACTGTTTGCAGAAAGAGTGGAGGTAGTATTATCTGGGCCAAAACAGAAAAGCACCTTCCAGATTGTTACTAGCAGAAAGTTCAAAAGCCAGAATCTGTCATAGAATGGAGGGTATTAGTGCACAACTTGCACATCTGTGAAAGCACCATTAGCACTGAGAGATATATATACATTTTGAATCAACATATTCTGCCTTACAGACGCCGTCTTTTTCTATGCTTATTTCAAAATGATAATGCCAAGAAATATTCGTCATGTGTTACAACAGCGTCAAGCAGAGAGTGTGGGTGCTCGGCTGGCGTGTCCATCTCCTATTGAAAATGAGTGCTGCATTGTGAAGTTCATTATGATGCGACAGCAAAGGCCCTGTACAGTTGCATGGCTGAAAATTGCTTTCAAAACTAATTTAGTTGTTGTCATCAGTCCCCAAACAATTACAGTGGTAAACATGCTCCTGTGCCAACTTTTTTGGAACATGTTGTAGGCATCATGTTTGGAATGAGTATATATTTACAAAAAATAAAAAAGTTCATAAGGTAAAACATCAAAGAAAATAATAAGAAAAAAATAATAGTCTAAATATTTTTTTATGCCTGCTGTGGCAGTACGCTTTAGCCTAGGATGCTTGATGGGTCAATAAGTTGCTGTGCTGTATTTCCTCACCATTCAGCTGTCCAATTTGAACTTAGTTGTGTCATCTGCACCACTTCACTGTGTTTCTGCCACTTATTGAAATTATGCAAGATAATTTTGGGGGGTTCATGGGATAGTCGTCAATAAAAATACATAGCTTATATTACTAATGACATTTTCTTGGGTTTTGGGAATGAACTTTCCACAAAACCTCCCACATCAGTGATACTGCACTGTCTTTGGGAGCTTAAACACAGTGACCACATGAGTGATGTTTTGGCTAAAAGTATCTAACAGTGTGAATCAGTGCAAAGCAGCTGGCCTCTAGCAGCTAACTTCACTATAGTTCATCTGTCTAAATATTATGTGACTGTCTATCCACACTGCAACACCAACATTTGTTGTGATACAAATGTTGGTGTTGCATATCTCTGCGTATTATGTTTACAAATATTTCCAGGCATTTCAAAAATGAAAACAGATCGACTCAGGAAGGCTGAGTGGTCTTTTTATATTGATAGTTTATGGCTGTTTTTTTTATTAAATTTGAAAGATCACAATTTTACAAGTCACAGTTCTTGAGCTACAATTTTATTTACCACCTACAAGTTCCAAGTGGGGAACTTCAATAACACAAAGCTGGTGACCTGCCTGTAGATGAGACCAATGAGAAGCAACCAAACATCCACATGATGTACACATACCTGAAAGTCTGGAAAACTACATTCAGTTTTCAAGTCTCAAGCCAGAAAAAAGGGGATATGTTGGTGTTCATTACCAAAAAACCAGACTTAGACCAACTAGACATTTTGCCTTAATCATTCAGCCCTAGATTGTATATAGATTATAGAACAAATTGTTATAATAAATAGTATAGTACATATTACATTTTGTGAGTTAGTCTAGTTAGTCAGTTTAGTTACTTAGTAATTCAGTAAGCTCATCACGAAAATGTTTTATTATGCTACAAAATAAAGGAGCATCAAACTGTCCTGTCTGTATGTTTTCAACATTTTTTTTGCTATATAATCATTTGCTGGTTTATGCCACAACAGTTATTAATAGTGCTTCCTCTTTTAGCTCATGTTCATTATTATTGAAGTATTTTGCTAACCTATTTATAGCAGTATGCAAACTGGACTAAGAATTTCAATGATATTTATTGGAAAAACCTCCACTGTAATAAAACTGAATCTTTATACTGAATGAGGATCACAACATTCACATCACTGCTATTCATGTTAGTAATTCTAACTTGTTTACCTTGATTTTTGTTAAGATTGTAGTATGTTGGCTATATGCCCCCCACCCCACTGTTTAAAAGCCTCAGCCACACCGCTGTACCTGACACACTCGCACCAGCACTGCACACACTAGCAGTGTCACTGCTGTGCTGAGAATGGTCCACTGCTCAAACAACATGTGGTCAGTGGCAGTCTTGTTGTCGCCCCTTTCCACTGATGAATGAAGCAGAGAGAGGTAGGATGGCTGATAAACTGTGCAGCAACAGATGAGCTGTAGTAAGTAATTGTAAACAAGTTACAAGGTTTTGATCTGACAGCACTGACATACAGCAATTCCTTTAAGATGATTATCTAAAGAAACAAAGCCTTTTTGAAACAAAGGCTTTTTTCACCATCATTTGAACATGGCAGCTGTCCTTTATACTGTGTGAACATTTCATGACGAACTGACCAATAGAAATGCTCTCTTTATATTAAACTGCATTAAAAGTTAAGAATGTAACTTACCTATATAAGCTTTCAACAGCTAAATAAATACATTAATTAATTAAATAGAGCAGAAAGCAATGCATGTAAATTGCAGTAACTGAAAGCTGCACTTTTTGATTCAATCCAGCAACTTTGGTTTACATATTGAATTTCACAGTGATAGGGCATCAATTAAAAGCTTCCTTTTTATTGTTGTAAAATAAAGCAGCCATACATCGTGGCCCAGTCGAGCCTAAGCAATATTGAAATCCAATTGTCACGACAGAGTGATTATCCTAATAGCTGAAATGTTCATGCAGTGTTTTGGGCAATAAGTCATTTCATGCTCATATCAATTGGCATGTAAATTCACTTTGGGTGCAAAAGGCTCCTGCGGACTGTTAATGATTATATTTGGAGCGAGCTGTGGTGAGCGAGTAAGAGAGCGCCGCAGTGTAGCTGTACAGCATTTCTGACACGGCCGTTCTCTCTCTCCAACAGACGGAACGCTACAATTGGATTACTGTGCATGGAGTGCAATATTATACACCCGCCTCAATGCCTCGGCTATGAGATTGGATTTCTACCTTTACAGCTGTGTCATTTTCAGACTGGAATAATAGCATGCATGCATATATATATTATTTCAGATATTATTTTCCTGTTCAGAGGGTATTGCAAAAGGACTTTGATTATGTCTAACATTCAAGAAAACATCACTTTCTTTATTATTTTATTATCATGGAGGGAAGTGACCTTCAATCATGGCCAAAACCAAAAGTTGTGAATGTAGCTGCTAATAGGGAACCGAACATCACATTCTGCCTATACGTACTTCATCGATAACTAGGCCTTAATATCAAAAGAGTCATCGCGGAAGATCAAAGCTGAACAGCTTCTCTTTATTTTGAGGATTCAAGCACGGCGCCTTCACCCATTAAGATGTTTTCGGCTCATATTCAGGCAAATGACCTCGTTTTGATCCATCCATCATTGAATTACGGCAACCATAATAGTCCATTCAGCCCATTCACATTATGCCCTCGTCTGAATAAGCCCGCCTGGACAGGTCCACGGCCTTCATAAATATTGAAGCCGTCTTCGCACATTAAAAGACAGAACTGCTGCTATCTCCTCTGCAGTCACTCATATCCCTGAGCACTTTGCCTGAATTGGAAAAACCATGCAGTACTAATATGACATTGCAGAGCTTAAATTCTGCACAAATTACAAATTAATGACCTCTTTGAGTGGAAAAGAGCTCCAAGGTGCAGGAACAGGACACAGGCAATTTGTTGTAAGAAAGTATTCTGCAATATGCACTTGTCTCTGTGTGTGTGTGTGTGTGTGTGTGTGTGTGTGTGTGTGTGTGTGTGTATGTGTGTGTGTGTTAGTGCTTGAAATATTTGTCTGATCCCGTTAAGAGACCGGACTAGTCACATTGGGTTCAGACATTATTTCTCAAACATTTGTCAGGCTCATGTTTTATATTCAGGCTTTCCACCTTCAATTTGGCCTACATTTACCCCTGCTTTAGTTTTTCTCTCTACTTTATTCTTCTTCCCTACTTTTATTACATTAAACAACTTTTTGTCTTGCACTCAGGAGAAGTACATGTTGTAGCAGAGTCTAGCAGCTGGTATAACATAGTGGATAACACTGCTGCCCTTGCCATGGCTGGCTGGGGTTCGAATCCCTGTCTGGGCTAGCATGCCATGCTGTAACAGTTAGAGTTCATAGGCAAAAGTTGCCAGAGGGGTGGCTGGAGTAGCCCTGGCTACCCCTCAAATATAGTGGAGTTTGTCAAACATTTTGCAAATGCTCACCAGAAATAACTTACACTCTATTTATCTTATAGCTGTGTACACTGTATGTGAAAAAGACAGTACATTTGTGAGTGAGTGCATGTAAGACTGTGAGGAGGCAAAAGTTGCTCTCTTGCTATAATTTTCAGTTCCACTTTAAATGGTGTGGCAGATATACTGCTCCTTGTTCTTATTACTGTACAGGTCGCAAAATGTAACTGCTCCCCATTACACCAACTCTGTAATATGACTCAACTGTAAGTTGCTCTGGATAAGAGCGTCTGACAAATGCTGTAAATGTGAATTATCAAGGTCTTTCCACTGCAGGCAAAAAACGTTTGTGATGTTGTTGGAAGGCAGTGATTGATGACTGAATTTGATACAGTGGAATTTTAACTTCATTTTGGACTGCTGATAATTAGGCTATCCATTTTTTCATTTTAAAGGCACTGTCGCTACGCCACGAGTTGACTACGCTACGAGCCGCATGCAGTTCTTTTACTGCCCTGTTGCGGCTCCACAGCAGAGTTAGATTTTTAGGTAAAAAATAAAATAACCCTGCTGTGCAGTAAAATAAAGCTCTGCTGATCATTCTAACACAGCTTTGACAATAAATTATCTTAAACGCTGGAGTTAACGTAGCCTATATCTGCTAATTCACCCTTTAACCCTGAAGATTGGCGCGCAGACTGTTGGTCACCATAGCATACGAAAAGGCAAAGAGAAAGATTTAAGATGAACATCCATAATTCAGAGACAAATGAACTTAACTGTGTTTATAAGCACTCAGCTGGTTTCCTGATACGTTCAAGCTGCAGCGAGAAACTGTCAAACACTAAAAAGTACTAGGGACATCAGCACATACTGAGACATATTTACAGCCTAGATGGTAAAATGGACATAAAATGTTGTGGCTCCCAAGGTGGCTTGATTTCTGTTGAAAGGACAAAATGGCTCTTCTTAACATTTCGTTTGCCGACCCTTGACTTAACCCCTGCTATCATTAGGAATGTGGAGTTTTATTCAGCCTCCCTTTGGCGGTGGTTGGGTTGAGATTAGACAGGGTCACAATTTGCGGGGCAACATTTAGGTTCACACCAAATACAAAAGCCTGCAGGCTAGGACTTGTTATCAGACTAGGCTATTGCAGACTGAGGGACAGCACATACTCGCAATGTTCCCCAGCTGACCCCTGCTCCCAAGCAGTAACCAGGTCCCCCCTACATGAAATTCTAGTTCAGACTCAAACACTCAACTCAAACACATGATGGTATGGAAGGACAATGCTATGAAAATGTTATGAAAGTGTTATGATTTCTGTCCCACATTGACTTTAATGCTCTGGTATGTGTGGGATGTTTTATTTTAAACCTCAAGCAGGAGGATGTGTTTGAGGTAGTTCAAGGGGACAGAGCCCAGTCTCGGAGGGCAGAAGAAATCGAGCTTAGGCTTTATCTCTGTTAGCTGATAGAAATGAGACTGGCATTAGAATGGCCTCATTTCTCCCAGCCCTGGGGCATTTCTGTAGCCATCTCCAGAGGCTATGCAACTCTGCTGTCAGTCGCTCGCCTGCCCTCATGCCATCTGATCTGCTCTGGGCCAGACAAGCTGCTCTGTACCTGTTTTGATCCGAACCCATGCACTAGGAAAAATAGTCTCTGTTGCTCTGGGATGCTTTTCGCCTGGCAAGGAGGAGAAGTAGGTGCTTTTTTGAGTTTTACTAAGGCTGCAAGCTCCAACCTTGCCTTTATTCACCTCTCTATTTCTTCTCTGTGGTGGTTTAATCTCCTTGGGCACAGCAGGTCAATAGATGAAACTCAGTAACATTAATCGTTCTCCGTGCGCACCTCTTAATGCCAGCTTTCCTCCAGCCCTGTACCTTCCTCCTTCCTCAGAACTGACCAATTAACATCAAACTGCAGTTCAGAACAGCTGTCTTTTATAATTAATCACTTGATATGTGTCACCTCATAATAATATACTGTGCCGCTGGGCAACAACATGAGAAAGTGACACACATGACCCAACTGAAACAGAGCTCTAATTACAGTAATGCTACTGGTTCAGCACCACGGACAGCTCCCTATTGCAAAAGCTGGCTGACTCACACATTTCCATGGTGCAATCCAACGAAAGTTAATCTGTTGACAGATGTTCTGAGTGGAAATTGAAGAAAAACCAGACTGCTATACCTATATAGGTGTTACAAATGGTGGTGAGATGTGTCAAATTATGCATATCTAATTTATCCAAACATCAACACATTTGCAGATTATGCCATATTCAAGTGCCACATCACAGTAAGAGCTGCAAAGTCTGTCTACCATACCACACAACAGGGCGGATATCTTATTCCCTTTCTGGGACTAACCCACTAGCGGCGTCCCTCAAGGCTTAGTAATTCATCCTTTGTTGTTATCTTACAATCACACCATTCAGGGTGTTTCTCAATGCAGCTTGTCCACCTCTAGCTGGCCTTTCATCAGATATAATGGCCTGTCTGGCGTGCTGTCCGACACCTGAGATTGAACCAGGACTGGACTGAGCTGCTCCCATCTCGCCGTCAGAATGACAGTGAGACATGATCCATCTTTTGCAGGGCTCTGGGGAGTTGTTTTTTGGTTTAGGGCTCAAGTTATAATCCCATGTGTATAATGGGGATTACATACATACCATACATTTCATGTGTGTTAGACAACATCTACTGTAATAGTGACTGCAATTGAGACAATTAGTGCCATCATAAACAAAATTATGTTGGTTTCCCCACTAATTTGTCCCTCGTGTCACTACGTAATTTGGACACCCCTTATTTACACATTCTTAAAGGCACATGCCAGCATTTTCCATCCTAATCTCTGCTGCATCTTTACCCCATGATCAATTACAATGGAAAACACGTTACATGTGTTATAAATAATGAAGAGATGTGTCAATCTAATTTTTTCGAAATATCAACATATTCACAGATTATGTTATCTTTAAGTACCATATCGTAGTGAGCTCTGCAAAGTCTGTCTACCCTATAGCAGGACAGATTTCCTTTCCTGGACAAGGCCACTAGTGGGGTTGCTCAGGGCTCAGTCATTTGCCCCTTGTTGTTGTTTATTATGCTAGGGCATCTTCCCATTACCTTTCATTTTAAGTGACAACTGAATTAACAGATTTTCTGGGGAAACGCATCAAAATGATTGTCCATTCTAATTGACTGTATGCAACAAATGAGACATATTGAAATTAGGCTGAAAAAGACCAGAGTACTCCTTTAAAAGAAAAAGCCATAGAATTTACTGTACTGCATTCTTTTTCTCTTCCATAACACAGAACCTTTTATGACAGAGATTTTACAAAGAACCACCAAGAATGGTTCCAACATGCACATTTTTGTCACATATCTTTTATCGTAACTTGGAGACAAGCCTTATTCAAGGGTACAGTGACAGAATACAGCAAAAAGGATAGAGATCCTAGAACCTGCATATCTCTGACATTTAATCCTATTTCTTTGGTGTAGCATGAAGGGCTTTGTGGATATGGATTTGAGACAATTTGCTGTGGCATCACTGTCAGATTTCCTCCCATAGTTTCCAGAATTCTTTTGCAAGAAAAGTACTGTGATCATTACTACGCTGGCAGAGCTCTGCCGACAGCAAAGAGCTCTGCGAAACTACTCGGGAGGCGAAAAGTTCAGATTTCTAGAAGTTCAAACTGCTGAATCCAGCCCATTTAAAACTCTTAACGCTTGGAAGAGAACGGCTGCTGAAAGTATGGATTCTAAATCTTTAATTGATACCACATTTATGTTCACAAGTAGAAAACGTGTTTTATGGAGATTTGACTTTGAAGGAAAGTTAATGGTGTGCTTACAGGCTTGTTTTGCAAAAGGAAACAGCCTTAGGTTTTTGCCATTTTTTGACAATAAAACAAAGTCATATCTGTTGATACAGAACGTAAATCAAATAATTCATTTATAACCAAGTAATTAACTATGTAATTACACAGTTACGAACAAACAAAATTGTGTAATCACCCTGTACCTCTAGGAGCTGATTATGGATCAACTGTGGTTGCACATACTGCTATTTCTATGTTTTTTATTGGCAACTTGACCACTTTAACCTTTAGCCTTTTTAGGAGCCTCATTTGTGCCCATTGAAAGACTCCTTATATACCGCTTGCTAAAAAGCGAAAGAGCACATCAGAGATCAGAAAAATGTTAATAAAAGCCAAGACCAATCATGACTTGGCAAGTACAAAAGACAATTTGCAGCGACAGGAGCCTCAGGCGAGTAAATTGATAATCTTAATGCAATGGAATAGAATGTCAAAACAAAAGATCTATTATATAAATCATCCTGCGCAGGGTGGAGCACGCATGAAAAGAATAGTGCTTTTTCAAAGGCTACGCTGACGAGGGGTGAACGGAACAGAGAGGCTGCTGGCACTGATAGACACATGAATGGGAAGCCCCTCCACTGGCATAGCAAGAGCAAAGGTCAGCGAACAAAAGGCAGCCCCCACTGCACGGGGGTGCTATTCATGTCAGGAAGACAAGCGAGAAAAAAAGGGAAGAAAAAAGCTTTCAGTGCTGAGCCATAATGCTCAATTAATGCGTAATTAAGCAGAGCGTCTGGGTAAGCAGGAGGTCTTGTACACAGCAGACTCTGCTGAGTACGAAAACTGTAATATTCATCTTCTCACGAATGTCGCCTGCGGCTGTACGCGTGCTGTTTGTGGTTAAGAGAAAATACAGTCCACACTTGTCTGTTGTGATCAGCATAAAAAGACAAGCGCACGCGGGGAGTAATCGGAGATAATACGATTGTCAACAGGGTGTAATCAAGGCCTTGGAGCCAGTAAGACTGCAATCAAGCTGACGGGGACTAATCGATATGCAACCAGACTTCAGACATATGCCATAAAGTTGGGGCGGAAGCAATAAAGTCCATCGCTAAATGGAGTTTCTGCATCCTTTTACACAACACCCGTTTGCGTCGGTCGGATGCTGTAAATATCCATTTGCGGCTGATTGCATTCACATGCGCAAAAGGCAGGGAAAGGCGTAATCACCCCTCGAATAATAAGATAGCATCGCCTGCGAGCTTTCATTACCGCTTAAATGGAAAAGCATTAAATGTACAAGCCACAAATAACAGTCACGTAACGCAGCCTTTCTCCTCATATTCTCATGTCATCTATTGCAGTACATCTTTCATTACATACTCTATTGATCGCTGCACTACATCCATGCAGAGGAACATGAGCTCTGTAAGTGTGCAGCACACAAATAAGCGATTGCTCACTTCTGTCATAATAACTCAGTCAGTATCGACGCAGGAACAAGGATGGAAGATGCTAGGCTTTCCCACAGATCCTCATAAATATATGTATCACTTCTCTTCCCGCTTAGGCTCAGCCCGGATGCCTCGCCGCTGGAGCAATTGATGGTAAATTCTGAGCCCAGCGCGGATCAGTTAATGCTGTGTTTGAGGGTGTGAGGGTCAGTGAGGCCAGTGGAGGTCACAGAAGTTTTTGTACAACACCATATCTTGGCAATCACTATTGGGTCAATGACGAAGTGCATTTTTGGGTCCATTTTCCTTATTAAACAATTTAATAAATACATGACGTCACATTACTCTACAATACCTCCTTTGGGTGAACATATTTTCAGTGCATCAAAATAAAAATGAATTCCAGTCATTCATGACTCTCAAGTCTAAATATGTCAGGGGGTGCATCCGTCCAACCACATATACAGATTAGCTCTGATTAACTCTGAAAAGGTTAATATAGTTAAATAAAATTCTGAATAAATCACTTTGTAATGGTTTTATGTTAGAACCATCCGAATCATAACACGTTGCAAAACAGAGAAGCTGAAAAACTGAAATAAAATAAAACTTGTATTCTGATTTCCTCAAATGTCATGTGGCACAACTCACAAAAAAGTACTTTTATTCTGACATGCTTCTGAGAAATGGTGGACTCGGCATTGCATCATAAAGAAGAACCCAAGTGACCATCAAAGGGCAAAGCCAAGGTCAGTAACTCTTTCACAAATGTTGCAAAAAAACATGTTCTTTTTCAGTCACGGTTAAGCTAGATCAGTTTTCCAGGTCAGGTGGTGTGACCCAGGAAAAGCATGAAAATGTGTTATTATGATAATTTAATTTGAAAAAACAGTACAACCTTGAGTTTAAGGGAACAGGTTTATACAGGTGTCCAAGTACAAAGACTAGTTTATACACAATTTCAGTAGTGGTAAATAACTTTAAAATATAACATTTTTTAATAATATGCAGTTGCGCCAAATGACATTTCCTGGGTGGTAAAATAGATTATCTTGTTTGAATTTATACCATTAGAAAAACTGAAACAAATATCATATCATTAAATAGATACAAAAATGCACACCCTATCTTTTAATAAGATTTTTTTGACCCTAAGAGAAAAAAATTATTAATATTATACAATATGCAGTATAACATACTTGTACACAGTTTACACTCTTCAAAGATGGTGGCTAATCCAGGGATGCAGGCTTTGGCTGGTTAAGTATGCCCGACTGGCTCTAACACTATAAACAACATACATATTGCCAGCCTGTTTATGATCTAGACTCAAAGATAAAAATGAAAAAGAAATTTGCACAAATATAAATGTTGACTGCTACATTCTACTGCATCTCTAATCTTATCCAATGATCCCATCCTCAGTGCTACATCCTTTAAATAGTACAGGTTTGCACAGTATCTTTCTTAAACTGCAATGTACCACATACACCATCTATATTTGTATATCTATGGTGTATTTCTATACCTATATATCTTTATGTCTATTTCTCTGTATTTGAGGTGTGGTCAGTCACATGAAATTTACATGAAATTTTGGTGCCCTAAGAAAGCCCTCATGAAATAAAGGTGGCAGGTTCCAAAAACACACTTCCAGCAGTACATGCCCCACTGAGCAAATTCCATTGAAATGAATAGGTGCTAATACTAATAACTCTCTTTAGGCTCTCCACTACCTCCATGGGCTAACCATATACGAATAGCAAAACAACTAGAGGGCCAAAACTAAAGTCACCACTGTGCGGACATACTAAAATAAGCACCATTACAATAGTAGAGGTCACCTTGTGAGGTGTGTGTATGTGTGTGTGGTGGTCATGTGAGGTTAAGTTCCACAGGCTGAGATTCTCCTCATCTATAGGGATCAGAGAGGCTTCAACTCAAGGCTTGGTGAATGAACAAACTTGACAGTGCATGACAGTAATTGAGGGGTTCAGGGAAGAATTAAGGACATGGGACGGAAATTTGGAAAGGCCCAAAATAATAAGCAAAAAATAGTTCCCTTCCTCAGGCGAGAGTGTGAGGGTGTAAGCGCAAGTTTGAGTGTTAAGGTCATCGGCTGAGTCGCCAATGACAACGTCAACAGTCAGCAAGAGATGACCCTGCAAGTGAGCGTGTGTAATTGTTTTTGTGTACTGTCAGGATAAAAATGTCCTGACTTTGTAGGAAAACTATAGAAAAAACGCTAACCTACACAGTCAGGGTCGAACAAGATGGCAAATCCTGACTTCAAAAAAGTACTTGTTCCATTTTTTTCATACATTTTTCATTTTTCACACCTGAAAAAGCAAAAGCATTACTATCTTGGTTACCAATTTTTCTAAATTTAAATGGCAAGATGTAAACAATGCCATTCAGAATGGCTTGCTGTGAAATGCTCTGTTCTTACTAAGTTATTGAGTCTGCCATTTCTGCCTCAACAAGTGAGTTATGCAGACGTTTTGAAGGAAAAAAGCCTTAAGGTTAGAGTTAGGTTTAGGATATGGCAAAATTCTTAAAACATGGTACCTATACTCTGTCACTGCAATAATAATTATTGATGGCACTAATTCTCCACATCGTTAATGTATTTTTCTAGTGTGACAATCCCGGCTGCTTGCACTCTGTATGTTATACAAAATCTGAGATTGTAGTCCTTTCATTCAAATACAGCTTTTAACATTGCAAAGCCTTCAACATCTCCAGCAGACAACACTGGACAGTGCAGGTGACCTAAGCAAGCTCACAAAAGCAATAGTAAAGGGTGAAGCTACAGTTCCTATGGAGAGTCTCCACTGTAACAAGAGTATATATATATATATATATATATATATATATATATAATATATATATATATATATATATATATATATCACGTTCACGTAAATGTTTACATGATGAAAATAATGTTACTGAATTACTAAAAGTGACAGATACATTCTGAGATGAAACTTTTCTGTTCATTCATATAGCAAACAAAATGCACTGCTTTTTAAGTACATAAAATCTTTTTATTAGGGTCAAATGTAAGCAGATAAGCATATGCAATGAACTCCACAAAATAAATTTAACCCAATAAATTGTGATTCATTGTTTTAATAATTTAACAGCCCTACATTTTTGCATCTCTTGAAAACAGCAGCTGCCCTTTACTGCCCTTGTATGAAAAATCCATAACAGACTTCCATTAATACTCAAGAATGTTTTATTCCTCCTTTACTCTCTCCATTTTGGAGATGTACGGCCTGTTCCAACAGCAGCAATATCTATTAAACATATGGGACATGTATATGACCCCATGTCCTGGCATTGTAGAAAGACAAGTGAGCATGAATGTATGAGTGTGTTAGACGGTGAATGGCAGCACCTCCTTTAAACTCTGATCCATAAGAAGATGATGCGTGTGACAGAGCGCGTCGGGCGAGCAGGGGGAGGAAATGAAACATGAAGAACAAAACAAACAGCAGAGTGGGAGAGAGAAGGGTGGTGGTGACGGCTATAATATGTCATGTGGCAGCCCGAGCGGAGCATCAGCAGCGATCTGCTGCTCACCTAACCTTCAAATGACATTAGACCTCCTCACCAGCTCAAACCACACAGCTGACGAGTCATTAAACCCAGCCAAGTGTTCGGATCTGAACAAGCACAAATCACTTTGATGGCAGCCATAACAGAGGGGGTGGTGGGAGAGGGGTGAGTAAGAGTTAGTATGACAGGAAAGAGAGAGTGAGGGACTGCCTAGTTGCCAGAATCAAAGCTTAGTAGTATTAGGTCTCCTTTACATAAATCTTTAAGTAAAAGAGTAACTCTTTAAACAGGGAACCCTACACTATTGCCTTTAGGCAGCCAGCAAACCTTCTAGGATGCATTCAGACCCATTACTTTTAATACACTGCCTAAATTTCAACTAACTTTGACTATTACATACAGATTGTGCCCACATCAGCTAAAACTGGGTTACACAAGTTTAGTGGCAATTCTAGGATTTTATTTAGGTAGGGCCATGAGGGGCCATCGTTTTTGTTCTTCAATTCAAAGAGGTCCATAATTATCTTTTAATGGCCCTAAATGCATTTATTATAAAGAAAATACTTTATCAAGCATCAACCACACTGCTGATACAGCTCATTCCATGTATTACTCTGTGTGTTTTACATTCACTAGCAGACATGGTAAAACATCTAATCATAAGGCTAATAATTTTGAAACTGACTATATTCTGAAATAATGATGAGGTCAGAAACCAAACTCTCTGTAAAGGATTCAAAGACGTGGTCACTGGGAGAACATTTTAGTGATTTTAACACAAAATTAAGCATCCTGAGGCACTCTGAGAATAAAACACATGGAAAGAAACAATTGCTATATTGTTCAATGAGTTCAACAACTCTGCCAGTATAATTCATGTCAAATATTGTACTACTTTTCCAATTATTTAGACTTATTTGTCAAAAACCTACCCCTTACCATACCAAGGTCAAAGGTCAAAAGGTCAAGGGTTTCACAATTTAGCAGACATGTGCTTTGCCTTCTACAATCATTATAAATAGAGGCCATTCTAAAAACTCTGCCCATCATTTGCGTTCCATCTGCTAACAGGCCTAAACCAACTGCATAAGGTGTGCCGTGCTTGGACCCCAATGATTGCCACTTGCAATGCAATTTGTAGATGGTTGTTTAGCTCTCAGCAGACTGTCCACATTAATTAACGTGTTTTACATCAATTTCATAAAAACATCTAAGTGCTAGCTGCTTTACTTGGTTGCAAATATTAATAATGTATACATTTTTGCGCTGCCACTGAAAAACTGTTGAAGAAGGAAATCTATGTGCTCTGCTGTGCTCTGTCCTCACTGCTCTTATAGCTTTTTACATGTCAAGTATTTAAAACTACTGACATGTTGGAGGTAGTTAGTCATAGCAGAAGGGCATTTAATGGGCATTTAAGGGGCCAATCAGAGCTTACTAGGGCCAGTGAGTCTGGAGACAGTCACTGCATCTTTTCAAGATACAGTCATATGCAAAAGTTTGAACATCCCTAGCCAAATGACATGTTCTATTGAATTTCTGAAAAATAAGTTAACACACCCTCTACAGAGAGCATAAACAAACTTAAATGAGGCATTTTTATGAAAACTTTAGTGCATAATTTCTATTTATTTTCTATTTATTTGAGTTTAATAGATTGGGAAAAAATAAAACATAAAATACGAAATGTGCCATACCTGTGCGTAAAAAGACAGTAATTGTGCATTAAAATGTGCAGAAGTATGTTATCTGTAGAGGATGTATTTTGTATCTTATGTATTTCCACTGGAATTTGAGCAGGCTGCCAAAACTTCTGCATTCGATTATATAGCATTGTGTTTACCACATGCTTGAAGCCAATTGAAATTTTATGACATATTTTTGGGTTTTTATTCCATATCTTGTATTGTCTGACCCGTGTCATTCTATTGCTATTGTTTTATTCTATTCTGAATTGTACTTTGTAAATTATTTGCCATTTCGTTCCAGATAATCCGTGAGGCAAATGAGATGAGGAGACTAACCACTGAAAACATCTAACTTGCTGGAACAGCAGGAAAAAAAGACCCCATATATATGAAACATATTCTAATATGTATGGTTAAAAAGACCACCAGGGGCTTTCAAGGTAGAAACAGATGATCTCATAACTAAAACTAAAATATACACTATCTTAGTAAAAGTCAGGGAACAGTAGATGTGGAAATTTATTTTATCAGAATTATCAAATCATAAAAAAATCTACTAAATGTTTCTAATGTTAACAACGAACAGGAGGAAGAATCAGACAACTGGTAAAAATACATGTATAAGTTAGTGGGTTGACATTCTATACTGTGAGCAGTTCATACAATTACTACACACTGGTTGTTTGCAGGAAGGTACTAGGCCACCACAACTGCCCTAGAACAGCTTGAATCCTCCTTGGCAAAGATTCTACAAGTCTCTAGAACTGCACTGGAGGGATAGAACACCATTCTTCCAACAGATATTCCCTCAAATGATGTTTTGTTGATTGTAGTGGAGAACGCTGTCTAACAAGGACTACACTGCACATGCACTCTCCCACTTGTGGAGGACACGATGATGATTTGATTAACTCACTGTTTTCCACAGTCCTGTAGAGCAGTCCCTGTGTATTTTACACCACTGAACTCTTAAATGTGCTTTCATAATGAGGGGTTTATGAACTGCAACCCAACTGTACAATCCCTCTCTATGCACTTGTGGATGGACCGTTCTTGCAAATACACTCATAACCTTCTGCATTGACATTCTCAGTCACCTGAAGAACAACTGCTCTTCTGCTTTTCACATTACAGCCAATGATTGTGAGCTTTCAGCCATACTTTCCAGTCCTATTCATTGATTTCTTTCCCATAGATCTAAGTGTAGAGGTAACCTCAGTCACTGCTCCTACTGAAAAACGAGCTGAAACCCTCTTGATCGGTCTTTGTGACTGAAGCTTCAGCCATCCATACTCCAATAATGAACCCTCTTTCAAAGTCACTTAGATCTTTTCCTCCTGCCATCATAAACCAAAATCAAGGTCAACTGGACCTTCTCAGCATTTTTATACATGCCACACAAAATTGTTTCTCCCCTCATCTGTAAGGCAGTCACAGCCATCGTCTTGAAAGATTACTAAATCTACTTGATTTGGCTTTAAGTGAATGCGTGCTGATTTAGACATGCAATTGGCACAATGCAAATCAGTGGGGTATAAACTTCCACTATTTGTTAGCTACATTATCCTCATAGCACCAGTGCAAAGCTAAAGAAACAAACGTCAGACATCTTCTTGGCTGATAGACTACATTTGGGGGAAAACTTTAAATATAGGATTTGGCTGAGTTATCACTTTAAGGGAAGAACTGGGAACAGCTAAGAATAAAGCTCAGGTCACAATCTTCTCCATGACAATCTGCAGTCAGTGCAAAGCCTGCGACTGTAGTAAAAGGGCAGATTCAGGTGGCCCCCTCATCAGGCTAGAGCGACTGTCTCTTGATTATAGGCGACCTTCTCACTCTGCCAGGTCTGCCCTGCAGCCAGCTTACTGAATTAATGTTGCGCACAGCACATGCTCTATCTCATAAGGCCCTATCAGACTCATTTGTTAATGACAGATTCGCTGGGAAGCAATTCATTTGTCTCTGGGGGGCAGTGAGCGTTTCACCACGCGCTCTAATGATGGCCAATTGATGGCCGTAATTACTCATCGGCTCCTGCAGCCGCTGACACGGCCGCCTCATCAATAAGCCTCTGAGAGAGAAACTCACAAACACATAGACACATATTAACAGCCACTGATTTACATTATAGCTGTCACAAGCACTCAGATAACTGATTACTTCAAAATAAACAAAAAAAACTTACATCATTTTTGTGCAATGATAATGTTTTGTGTGATGATAATGCATATTGTAAGTTCTCTTATTAGTCCTACATAGTGAGTTTATATTTTTTGGTTTTAAGTTTTTTTGTTTACCATTTTCCATTGTTGTATTTTGGATTATTTGAAAGCATATCCATGGGTATTGTTCAGATAAGTCTATTTTATTTCTTTTTTAAAAAACTACTTAAAGACTACTTAATTTATTATAAAAATAATCAGTAGATTATCTAATTAATACTACTAAATGATAACTACTTAATAAGTTAGCACAGCCTCTACTGAGAACACACTTAAATATGATATTTTTCTTCATACGTCAGTGAAAAATTTCTATTTATATGTAGTTTAACATATTGTAAAAAATTAAACAGGCCACATCTGATGCCCCCCCCAATATTTTAAAATCCACAAATAAACAGCAATTGTGCATGAAAATGTGCAGAAGTGTGATCTCTGTAGATGATGTGTTAACATTTCTTCACTTAGAGAATAAATAAAACATTATTTTATTTATTTTAACAAGGACGTCACAACTGCTGCATATGACTGTACATACAGAAGCAAAAACATGTATGCACGTGTAATGATAAGAAGTCAACTGGATTTTCCTTTCAACTGTGTTGTCACAGTTTGATTTGATTTTCAATATTCGTTTATTTTTAATTTGCTCACATCCCAAAGAGTAATTCTTATATAATAAAGTAGTGCACTGTACACTGGGGCCCTGATTTACTAAAATCCAAGATAACAAGTGGTTGTTTCGATTTACGAAGGATAATAGTGAAGATGATGATGTGCAAAAAGGTGAAGAAAACAGTATCTGAACTGAGATTTTGCATGTGCTCAATGTTCTCAATGGTCGTTGCAAGTTCCGATCTCAACGAGGTGCAAGTTGAATAATTTGAAGAAGAAGTATATCTCCCTCAAAACTAAATGGTGATTTAGAGAGAAACTATTCAGGTGCAGGATGGGGTAGGGGGTTGGCATGGAGGAGTAGAGACCCCTTAGGGCCCTCTAGAGCTAATGATTTCTGTGAAATAATAAAAAAAGAAATGTACATGTTTTAGTTCATTCACAATTAAATAAAATCATTATGCTTGTTGTATTGACACTCTGCAAGTACTGTAGTGATATTCTTATTTCATGTTTAAGTTAGATTGGAAACAAAGGGGTTACAATTCTCACAACACCCAGCAGAAAGTTATATAATTAGGATATTTTTTTTTTCTAAAGGCCTAATGTGTCAGTTTAGCCACTAACATCATCAGGAACAGTGCAATCAACTAATTTTGGGACCAATTTTGTGAGAAAAACGTCACTCTAAACCGCCTTGAAGTCCTAGACACGTCTCTGACTGCGAGTACGAGTAGTAGCCTGACCGTTTCAGCCAGTTGTCAGAAATGGAAAACAGCAGCAGCTCTATGTCAGGGCTCTTTACTAAAAGAGTCACTGTAAACTGTAAATACAGGTACACTATATGCTCATATGTCTGTTACAAGTTTCAAATGAAGCATGGAATGTCTTTGTCAAGCATCAAATGTTTGTGATTGATATAGAACAGCCAAAAAATCTCGAGGTGAATTGTGTACAGGTGCTAACAGAGATTAGCATTACCATAGAGATGTTTCTTTGAATGAGTTTTGGCATTTATGGCCCAAACTGAAGGCCTACCTCTAATACTCATGGCTCATAACTGACTACAGTACACTTACAGTTAAAAGCCTACAACACATCCTCTGTAGGAAAAGGAGAGATATAAACAAGCTGTGGGCAATTTAGCATTAAGTAGGGACCACAAACATATTCTAGGATAAGTGGGTTGCAAGGAAGGTGGATCAGCAGAATTCATGATGGCCAATGTAGCTGCTAAGCTGTCTATATTATCAATGTGGCTGCTAGTTAGTAAACATTCTAACATTGGTCATCATAAACAGGCTGCTGTGCTTTCTTCACTCTGATGCTCAAGTCTCTCACACTGATGATGTTAAAACAGTATATTTTAGCTGTCTCATGCTCAAGATGTCTAATTTTCTGTCATGATTTTTTTCAGCCTCCACATTCTGATTTACAACATGTTCCCTTTTCTCTATCTCTGGTCAGTTTTCTCTCCCCTCACTGGATTTTGGCAGTGGGGGAGGTGCTTAGTCTACCAGTAATCCCAACAGCCAGACAGACCATGCCTGCTAACACTGAAACGACATTATTTCCTTTGATATGGGGGGAAAAAGCATGTAGTCAAAATCACCAGAGGCCAAAATCGAACATACGTGTTGCCTGATTTTTACCTTCGTTTCTAATTTTTCACTTCTAACACAAACACAGCCATTCAACACACACATGGCTACATACTAAACCAAGAGAAGTAGAGCAAGGTAGTGAACTACAGTATTAGAGATTAGAGAATTAGAACTACAGTATTAGAGATTAGAGAATTAGAGATTAGAGGAAGCGAGTCTGACAGTGCTCACTGGGGGAAAAGAAAAGGGGTGCAGAAAGAGAGAGAGCGGCAGATAGGGGAGGGCGAGAGATTGAGCGCTGATTGACTTCCGTTGTGAGGTTATTGAACTGCGTCTCTGCTCCTCCTCTCTCCTGCAGTGAGTTTAAGGTTGCTCTGTTCTTTGCTGCTCAATTTGAGTCTGCCTTTCTTCATTTCCATCACATCAGTAGACGGGTGGAGAACTGACCCCGCACTGACGCTGTACATCCACCCTGACCTCTACTCAGCTCATCATCATGACACTGCTCAGAGCTGCTGTATGAACACACACATTAGAGCTGCATGATGAAATTCTATATTCTGATTAAAACTGTGAGCACAGTATCAAAAACAGATAACTTAAACACTGCTATACAACACTGACATAACCATGCCATAAGCATGTAATGGTAGATATCATATGCTGTCATGAGTCAACAGATTATGTCCATTAACAGTGTTATGTTTACTGTTAGCTTTACTGTTAACTGTCATGACAGCTGTCATAAAGATTGATGTCATGATGGCCAATGAGTAAAATGTTCATGTGTGTATTGACATCAAACATTATGGCATCTGTCATAACAACCTCTGGTTATCTAATTACCTTTACCTTATATTATGACACCTGGCATGACATGTTTATGACATGGTTTGGTTTATATTACGCAGCAGGGTTTGAGTAAAGTGTTACATGAAAACACATTAGTGAACTCTTGACGTGACCTGGTTAAGGACTGTCCAGCATTCCTTTGACCAAAAGGGGGGCAATAATAAGGAAAATCAATTTACAGAAAACTGGAACTAGATCCACCAGGATTAACATTACAATGAAACATAACATTTATTTCTGTAGTGTTATAAATGCAGTAAAATGAATAAAATAGAAACAGTTTATCACAGTAGCCCAGTGTCACTTGAACATTCTGCTCTTCTGGAGTATAATAAATCACCCCCCCCCAACTCTGGGGGATTATTTTAACAATTGGGAGTTCAGTATTTGCTTAAATATATAAACATCTGCAGGCAACAGCACATGTATATACAGCTAGTATATGTAGTCTTTTAGAACTCAGAGCTAGATATCTACTATGTATTAGATGTCCACCCCATACAGAGACAGAAGTGAAGACAAAAAAAAGACAAAATAATACAATAGGTGTCAAATTAATATATAAAGAAGAAAAGAAAAGAGGAGGAAAAAAGGGGGCAAGACTGTGAGAGTGTGTATGTGTGTATGCACATTGCTAATTGTTTTCACTTTTCCCTTACTTCGCAGTCTGTGGGTAAACAAAATGGAAGTGTGCATGTGTTCAGTAATTCTGTGTACATTCTGTCTAAAATAGAGAGAGCAGCAAATAGAGAAAGGAGAAAACAAAGGAAGAGTAAAGAAAGATGATCAAGCTGGAAATCCCGATTGGATTGAGTGTAAACACATGCACATGTATGTGGTTAAGAAATCGATGAGATGGTAACTGAATTTGAAGGAAGAGTGAATTAATAAATGGGGTCCAGATTTGATCAAACTGTCGGGTGATGTTTGTGAGATAAGACAGACGTTTTTTTCTAAGATGAAGTATACTGTGAGTAATGTGTCCTACTGTGTCGTGCTTATTTTTTCTAGTTTTCCAGTTCAGGAGAACGGTTTTGCTATGATAATGGCAATGAGTGTAGTATGGATGTATTGATTTGCAGTAGGAACTGTAGAGCGGTCGCCTAGTAGACAAAGAGATGAGTATGTTGGAATGAAATATTAATGTGCAATGCCAATACTATAAGCAAATATCTGTCAATACTGATAAGATTCCAGTATCATCATGCATCCTTACCAAAATGAATGACGTTTGTTGGATTACATTTATATCGTGATGCATCAAAACACCCAGCAGGGGCTGAGGTGGACATTGACATCCCAGATTTTTGCTCTGCCCCTGAAGTATGAACACAATCATTATAGTCGTCCTCGTATAATGTCAGGTGATCAGCATGAATGTAACATTTTAACTGTTCATCTTGTCATTTTGTCTCAACCAAGCACACAATATACTTTTGGTGTAAATTTGGAAGCATGATTGGTCAGGATGCTCAGGATGTGACTGATAAGAAAACTCATTTGCATGCTGCCACCTGCCACGTGATAGCAATATTGCAAAGGTCAATATCATCAAAACTAATATATTGTGCAGCCCTACTACGCATATACTCTTCAAAACAGAGGTTCCTAAATGGTTCTTGGCTCGGATGAGATGTTCTAGGAAAAACATTTAATTGATATAGTACCTTTACATTCAGGCTCTTTTCCAAAAGTGATCCACTGAAAGGTTCTTTAGGGCACCTTTATTTTGTAGAGTGTACATTTGCTCAGACACACACAACAGTAGTTACATTGACAGAGTGCAGAGAAGGCTTTATGTAAAGTAAGTACACTAGTGTGATGCAATAGCAAGACATAGATAATCATAGACATGCCAACAGAAACACACAGTGACACTCACCCCCCGCCCCAACACACACACAGCACTCAGCATTCTGAACTGAACACACAGGATGTCAGTAAAGCTCCTTTAAGCAGCAAAAGGACTTAGTGTGATGCAGCACACACACACACAGACTCACACACACTGGCCACTTAATTAGATACATCTTAGATATTAGATACAGGTATCTGCACTCATTGCTCACTGAATCACATGCATTCATCATACAGGTGCACATTGTAGTTCAAAATTTTTACAGACTGTAGTCCATCTGTTTGTCTGCATAACTCGTTAGCCTCCCTTTACACTAGTTTATCAATGGTCAGGACCCCCACAGGACCATCAGTGAGCAGGTAATATTTGGGAGATACACTTACCATCCACTCTATTAGACACGTCTACCTTGTTGGTCCAGATGCAAAGTCAGAGACAGTAGCTCATCTGTTGCTGCACAGTTTGTGTTAGTCATCCTTTAGTTCTTCAGCAGTGGTCAGTTTCTGGCCATAGGACGCTGGTGGACTACTCTCAGTCCAGTAGTGACAGTAGTTTACATTCAACTCTCGAATGAAATGCAAGCAAATAACTGAAATGTTGCAAAAATGTATGTGAATGATGCAAGTTTCCATCAGCTCTGCACAGCAGAACACAGCTCCCTACATCACATTTGTAAAAGACATGAAGCACGGCAGGAGTTTACAGAGAAATCTTCAATGTTGTGCCACTTCTCTTTGCTGTTTCGTTTAACTTTATAGCCTGTACTTCACATCATGAGAGAGCAACATAATAATATAGCTCAAGATCAGCTGCAGACACCATATATCTGTTTACTGTCTAAAATCACCTTATTTTCTTCATTAGTCCACTAGTACCTGCCTTCTGTAATGTTTCCTAGCAACTGTTGGGCACCACCTGATGAGTCACATGACTTTACTCTCTTAGCATTTGTTATTTAACCAGAAAACATGTTTCCATTGTAATATATTACCTTTTTCCTTTTTTTAGTGGCAAAATGTATCCACCTCAGGTGAGCATGACCAGCATCTATGGAGATTTTCTCTGATGTTTGTCATTTTCATTAAGTCTTTTTTATTTGAGATATATATGTGGATAGAAACCTAGCTACTGAGCTGTTTAAAACTGCCAGCAATACTGTTGGGTTTGATCCACTTCTACCACATTAACATACCACCACCACATCAGTGTCACTGCAATGCTGAGAACGACCACCCAAATAATACCTGCTCAGTGGTGGTCCAGTGGGGGGTCCTGACGATTAATGAATGGGGTAAAGAAAGATGAAAGATGATGAAAGATGATGGACTACAGCCTGTGATTGTAGAACACAGTACACCGATATGTGTAAATACAAGGTAGATGCATCTAATAAAGTGGGCAGTGAGTGTCCTTGCAATGTGACACATGCATGCATGCATGCCTGCACACCCAGTGCACACACACACACACACACACACACTCAACCAGCAGCAGCAGCACTCTCAGGCTCTCCGAAGCCCTCCTCTGAAATAGCATTACTCTGACAAGATAAGAGAAATGGCTTCCGCTTCCTGCATATAAGCCTCTAAATCACTTGGCCTGTGCATCCCTGCATCATCCTACACCACAACAAGCCCGAGCAAACAAACAGCTCGGTAAACACAGCAAAACAAACATGCAGATTTCTCAGCGCGGGGTTACCACTACCACATCACATTTAATGGCACTCTGCTACATTCACAAATTACTTCAGCTAACGGCCTGGCAGCTCATTCATCAGTGTCTGAGGCTGGGCTTTAGCCACGGAGAGAGATGGGAGGGGGGGAGGAGAGGCAACAAGCAGCAGGACAGTAGGACAAAACATGGACAGTGCTGTTAGGATCAGCCACCACTGCTTTAAATGTACAGTTTGATCAAAAAACATTTATTTACCTTGAATATAATCAGCTGAGACCTCTTAGGTGTCAGAAGTTTGCTTCTTCAGTGTTGTACTGGAGTCACAAGGCTAATGTACTTAATAAGTGATAGAGGATTATGTACATCAATTAGCATTGTGCACACTATGCATGAAAAATCACATACTTGTCTCAAACCATGTAGTAGTTGGACAAAAAATGGACAAAAGCAGTGGTGCACAGAACCTTTAGTTCTAACAGTATAGGTTTTAAATGTTTTAAATAGTTCATTTCTGTTAATCAACTCAAGTGCTTGGTAACAAAGAAAAGCACTGTAAAAGCATGTGCGCAGTAATGCATCTGTTAGTGTGAGTGAGTGGGTTTGGCTTTCAAATTTAGCAGGGATTTGAAGCCCAATTTGCATCAGAATAAGAATGTAAGAATGTAAAGTTACCCACTATGCTGTCCAAAGGCTATGTATTCTGGAGTTGCAACTCTGTTTAAGAGCTCCACAGAGCATGGCATAAAGCCCCCTTTTTTGGTTTAGCAAGTTATTAGCACCTCTACTTATTGTGTGTTTACTTGTTGTTTAAAATAACTTCATAATGTGATGTGACACTTTCTTAAAGAGATGGTAATGCTTTATTTGTGGGATTGTGGTGATGTGCACATCTATGACAGGTTGCAGTTACTGAGGAGAAATCTCCATAGATGGCTGGTACACCACAGGGGTGCTCAAGAACGATGAAGCTTGTCGAACCCGAGCCGACACACATGCTCTGTTTCTGGGGTGACTCTGAATCCCACCCTGCTCAGCTCATCTTGAATAATAGCCATGTAAAATACAATTGTTAAACACTCTGACCAAGAGGACACATGGTCAGGAGCTAAAGCCTCCTGGGTTCTATCTGTACACATGTCCGGCTATGCAACTTACATTTTTCTGTTGTTACAGATAACAGTATGTCATACAGGGTCACAAACCACTTATTATTGTTTTATAACTCAACACAGTTCAAATCAAGTGTGTGATGATTTAGGTATGCAGTTTACACAGTGCTAATTCAGGTGATATGGACTTCCATTATTTGTTAGCTACAATAGCCTTGTAGCAGGTACAAAACCAAAGAGGCAAACTTCAGACTGCATGTCGTGACTGAGCGACTGCAGTTTAAGTAAGGAAAATTGCGCAGATTTGATTTTTCAAACTATTCCTTTAACCTCAGTCACACCTCTCGCGCTTCTCGCGCTCTCACTCTCTCACACAAACATAATCTGTATCTCATTCTCCTTTTTCTCTCCCCTCACTTCCCAATCTCTTTCTTTCTCCTTGTATTTGGTTCTCCTCATTAATGCTCCGTCACTCTCATCACAGCCTGTCCCCCCTGAGTCCTGCCGCGGCCCCCCATTACCCCTCGTCCCCTGCTTTACCTCCAAACACCAGCCGCTGTTTGGCCTGCTTGTTTACAGCTTCAATTGCCTCGCTCTAATGGGCTCTGCTGTTTACAAACCGTGAAGAGACTTGCACGAAAAGGCGAGAAAGCCTCTTATGTCATGTCCACCTGCTGATTACAGTTACACTGCAGTTTTAAACTATTCTCAGACGGAATGAAAGGCAATGAAAGGACAACACTGTGAAAGGAAGACAGTTTTCTGAATCTCATTTAAAACACAGGGTTCTGGGGCCTGTCTTACCAAGTAAACCACTATCATGAGACTGAAAATTCAAGGTTAGATCAAACCTGGGCCATTGGTACATAAGAGCCTGCAAAGGCTTGGGCCCCCTACTTAGAATCCAGTCACGCAGATTAAAAAAGGTTCTCCAATGCCAATGAAAATATTACAAAATGTAAGGCTGTCATGGACAAAAGTTCTGAGTTCTTGCAAGCTCATGCCTTTTCCCTAAATAAATAAAGGAGATCTATAAATCTCTCCTCAGATAAACACAATTTTTCAGCAGAGTCTATCACCATGGCAACATTTAAATGGCTGTATAATACAGTTAATTTTTTTTTACATGCAAACGCATTATCAGTTTGCTCCACTTTTTCTCCTGACATTGGCAGCTTAGCTGAGCCAGCCTAGTTGCTATCTGCTATTCAGCTAGCTACTGAGTAATAGGAGCTGGCAAAGAACTTCAACTATTAGCTTTAAACATCGACTCCCAGTGCTGTAATAGGTAGGCCTCTGGAATGGAAAGTTTAGGCAAGAAGCCAACTTCAGCTTCATCTGTGATGTGTTGTCAGTTATCACAGTAACTATAGTTAGCCACTTAAATGTAAGGTAAGCAATCTTGTGTTGTCAGGGGGTCATTTTCATTAGTTTAGCTACAGTGCAGTAGACCAGTTGGAGGCTGTCATCCTGTCATTTGTCAATCCATAATCAGCTGCCCATTAAAATGAGATTCTTGTAACGCCACTGAATCAAGCTAAACTATGTCAGCAGGCTAAGCCAGAAATCTTGCTTCAACAAGCCTGTGATGTCATCATGCTGTATACAAGCTTTTAAGTGACTCAAACATCTATACATGTTCTTCTCTGTAGTGCATACAGGTTTTATAGATTTTAGGCTAGGCCTTCAAGACTTCAAGACTATATATATATATATTTATTTATTTTTGACAGTAACTTGGCAAAATATTGCACTATCCTCAAGGGATCTTTGTCCTCAGAGTGAACACAAATTCAGCTTTCAGTAATGCCTGTCATTGAACTTAAATATTCAATATTAAAGATGAGAACAGGGTACAAATCAATGTGCAAAACATCCAGTGCTTTTATTAAATCTGCTGGATTTAATATACTGCTGTTCAAAAGTTTGATATCAATGCTTTCAATAATATAAAGCAGCTTGATGGATAAATGTACAAAATTATTCTAATACGCTAGTCTAACACGCTGTTTAATCTTACAGATTTCAAATGAAATAAAAAGAAACTTTTAATGTGTTCAGAATGATGAACATAGCAGTAGATGATTCTAAAATGACTGAGAAAGCTGTATGGCATCAAAAAATTGAAGTTGTAATGAAATTAATATGAATGGCTTGCATTTCAAAGGTAGTAAGGCGCACAAATATTTTTATGAAAAAAATACATTTTATATACAAACATTGCACACAAAAATTATATTAATATGAAGTGATTCCAAACAAGCCATAGTATATACTGTGTATACAGTGCAGTCTCAAATGGCTTATATGGACACTGCATGGAATCCCACAATTTGAGATTTACAGTGCAGTCTAAGCTGGAGTCACACTCTATACGTTAAAGTCAATGCCTGCAACTGTGCTCCTGAATCTCTGTCTCATGTTCTCCATGGACGATGTCCAAAGTTGAGTACCGTATGTCTTACTGGCTCTCATTAACATGGCTCCTCTAACACTGAAGTGGTTCACTGGGTTCACTTAGACACACAACTGTTTAATTACTCCTTCCACTGGAGACATCATGACCTTCATTCAGGCTCTTTACCACAACTTTTCTTTGCTTTCTTTTTTCTAGGCGATGCTATTATCCACAACCCCAAGCAGCAAATACAAGCCTTTCATGAACATACAGAACATAATCCACCACATACGCTGCACAACACGGCTGTGGCAGAAGTCACATTAAACAGACAATAACACCGACACAAGCACTTATCAGCTCACTCTAGCTGGAATCCACCACTTTCCCTGGCCTGTTTGAATGTGCTGAAACTGAACTCGGGAAGCCCGGAACACCTTTCAGGTGAGAGAAGCTGGTATCCTTCATGAATGTGTGAGGAATCTTTTATGATTTCATCAGCCCTTTTAATTATGGATTGTTTGAACACTGCCTGCAGGCAGGAGCGCTTGCTTCTCTAACACAACCTTCACAGCTGTCTTAACAAGGTGATTGATTTTTGAGCCATGCCAAACTGAGAAATTACTAAAGCACATTGATATGCCTCATCTATTGACAGTCTCAATTACAGAATGGCAGGAGTCGAGCATTATTCCCTGTGAGATTGACCTATCTGTCAACAAAAGTGTTCCTCTGTAGCAAATATTGCAATATGATTGGACAAGCTTTACAGAAGAGTGAAAAACCCCATTATAAAAGGAAGAGTTCCTGTCCTAAAGTCTGATACACTGAGCTGCATTGGAAGATGTATAATTAAGCAAATGAGCATGAGAGAGTGAGCAACAATGATTTGGCTTATAGGCATGAGTTGAAGGTGAATACAGTAGATCATCACAGACATGATGTTATTTGCAGCAGTTCTGCAAAATAAAGAAAATCAAGCAAAGAAGCCCTGAACATTGTATCCAAAATGCTTTAACAATGCCCTCCACCAAAAAATAATTTGTTATGGACAGAGCCAAAAAACTGTTGCAGTATCAGTTTCAGCTCAGCTTTGTCGATATTTGCAGAATTAACCAGAATATCTTGTTCCAGTCAGTTTGTAAAGCATTTTACAGTCCATTTACATTGTTAAATCATACACTGTTATTTTCTGGTTTGTTTAGTTGCTGTGTTCAGAATTTGATGCTTATATTTTTGTAAAAAACACATGGACAGAACACTTCTCAACCAACAGAACAACTGAATTCTGTATTATTATTCCATTATGTTTCTGGTATGGCCCACTGAGCATATTGATAGGAGGGACCAGGTATTAGTGTGCATATGAAGCAAATGGCCTGAAGTGGTATTGAAGTAGGCTGATCAGCTCAGCAGACAGCTAACAGGCTTGCAGGCTCCTCTGTTCAAATTTGGTGTTAGGCTTTGATTTTACATATTTTCTGAATATTTTATTGTAAAACTGCAACATACAAAGTAAAGAATTTGTTATTTTAATGTCTTGCAAGCTTCAAATAAGCATATTTTTATTGGATATGGCATAAATAGCATTAAACCTAGTGTGGAAAAGCAAATGTGACACTATTAACACAGGAAATTGCAGAGTTAGAGGTACATTAACAAGAAACGACAACTTAAAAATTTCTGCAAAAAACACTGATATATTATGATACTTTGATGCCTATATGACAAAAAATGCAATAGCTCATGAAATTACTGCAATATGCTATGATAGTCAACTGTAAATTCCTGCCCTCCTTCAGCACCCTGATAGAAAAACCAGCACAGACCAACAAAACCAGCATACATAGTGAGTTTCCAGTTTAAAATGTTATGCTACTGAGCTGCAGTATGTGTCTTACTGAAACTAAGTACACTGAAAACGACATATTTGCAATCATTAGCTTGATTACATGCCAAAAACAACACAACACCCAATCTATGCTAACAGTGTGATCTTTCACACATTGCAAAAAACATAATTTCGCTTCTTTTTAGTTTGAAAGGGATTTTTCCCCATTGTTCTGTAAAACCTGTCCAGCTTTGCAATAGCCGCTATGAAACAATGCATTTGTGAGTATAGCCTGGAAAGGTCAATTCTGTTCAGCCCTAGTCTCTGTATTGAGACTCTGCAATCACTACTGGATACTGGAGCACTAATCAGTCAAGCTAAGCATTTTCTCAGCATGTCTGTGCTTAAGTACTGAATAGAGTAATGTGGTCATTATAGATCACGACTTATGCATGAACCCCTATAGCTTCAGGGTGGAACGCCACTGCTTTAGTTTCTTTCACGCTAAGAAGTGCGGAATGTTTCCTGCCCCCTTACACACAGCTGTCAATCTTGGATAGGTTATAAATAGGAAATGTAATGAAGCAGTTGTACTGGCTTCTGCGGGTGCATTCATTTGCAGTCCAAGTCAATAAAGCTCACACAGCCTTGAGGGATACATGTACTAATGGTTCAAAGTTCAAAGGGCACAGTTAACTCACACAGACTGCACTTGTCTTGTCAGGAGTGAATAATACCACTTGTCTTGATAATGAAAAGGTTAGCAAACAGCCATAACAGCTTGATGATTTGTGTGGAGGAACCACTGGGATCTATATGTCTCTCTGCTTTCGTGTGCTGGACCTGGTAGTGTTTGGTTCTAGACAGAGCCTGTAAATGCATTTCATTACAATAAAAGTCAGAGATATGTTGAATCGGTTATGTGTAACTGAGTCAAATTACAATTTTACTAATTCCATTAGCATCATCAATCTGTACATAACATCTTATCTAACAACAACTAACTAATGCACAAACAGCAACAATAGTACTGCCTTAACATGACAAATTCCAAACAATTCAGCAGGTCACTTGTGCAGGCCATGGATAGATTTGAACAGAGATCTGAGATTTGCACAGAACAGTGCTAAAAAGCTTATCGCTGCTGTCGGAACAAAGCCTCGTATCTCTAAAATGATGACCTTTTAGAAGAAGGAAAAAACATACTTTACTTTGAATGCAAGTCAATGGAAGCAGACATTTTTCCAAGGAATTCTGGGCCGTTTCTTTTTGGTCCTTCATCAGGAAATTTACACACAATGTAAAGGGAAACATGTACTTTCACGACAAACGACAAAAAAAGGAGATACAAGGTTTTGTTCAGAGAGCAGTGATATGTTTTTAAAATTGAATAAAATAAAAAAGCAACACCTACAGTCTTAAACTTTTGTTTGTTTCTTTTTTCTCCAGGTCTAAGTTTTTTTCTCCTTTATGTGAAAAAAGAACGGTGCTTTTGAAAATCACCACTATTGCACCCTGCGGAAAAGACAGATTATCCAAACCCAGTATCTTTTGTCCTGTGTACAAAATTGCTGCATCTATGCTACATGCATGAAAATAAGTCTAGTACTACTATATAACAACACAAGCTACTCAAACTGCATTCTACTACTGCCAACACAGCTTAACTACCACACTTCACAAAGCATGTGATGTCAGCTCAATGCACAGCAGTGTTAGCTTGGGTACAGCATTATTCATATTGTGGATTTGGCAAAGAATAGGATGCGGGAAACATAGCGCTTCAAGCAAATGATCTTCTGTTGAACACAGCAGCAGGGGAGAACCGCTGCTCAGCGCTAGCTGACATGGCTGAGATAGCCAGTAGGTCGCTTCCAGCTATACACTGTTACCTGACAATAGACACCAACTATCCCACAGCCCAGAATAGCACAAACAACACATGAGCACATCTTTAACTGAACCACAACAGCTTATTTACAAGGAACATCTCTCCTATCGTGACCATGGCGCCTCCAATGAGCCTCTTCGCATGCCGCTCTATATGGCCATGCCTCCAATTCGCCCACGGCAATGTGAACCATAGCGGGCTGCTGCAATATTCTGACTTCTCAATGGCCTCTTAATTCAAAGGATCCAGTGACATTCAAGGAAAAATTTACATATAATGAAATGTATCAGCTTTGGAACATTTCTGTTTACCATAAGGTGCGAGGATGTCATTCATTTTTCCCCCACTGAGAAAAAGAGCTCAGACCTGGTGTTCCGTATTTGAACATGACGCCAACTACAGTATGACACAGAGGTCTATAAAAGACTGTGACTGCTTCATTTTTGGCAGTTCTAGTGTATTATCTGCATATTAACAGTACTCTACATCCTATTTCACCTCCCATAGTGAACATAACACTTGCACTAAAAGCAGCTAGTTCACTATGGAAGTTCTCAAACACTGGGCTTTTAGGGATTACTATCCTGAAAGAAATGCAGTTTCTTTGCAAAACTGTTCTATGCAGTAACATTCCTGGTTTTTACAACATAATCTACGTTGTAAGTAATCTTCAGCACTTGCCACTGCTATAGACAGTTTCCCATGTAAAAGCTGTGTAAAGGCCAAGTCCCTCGGCACCAGTCAAACAAGCAATGAAAATGCTATTTCACTAACCGAGCCGTTATTGCCTGCACAAATCAGTGGCAGCAATCCCCTTATGGCTCACCTGTATGGCAACCACATACACAGAGAGAAGATATCCCATAATTAGAGCAAAATGCTTTTGTTCCTTTCCTTTCATTAATACAATTAGCCTATTGAACCCATCCTGGAAGGTGGGGAGGGAGCACTCTCTCCTCGCTGATAATGACTGTGAGATTGTGCCTGATGAGCGAAGACTAATGAATAAAAGAGAAAGCAAAGTGAGCAACAGAAAGAAACCAGCCTACATGGGATTCATATAGTGTGAGTGTATGTGTGTGGAAGCTATAAATAGAAAAAGTGTTAGGTAACCAAGCCTGATTCACACGCTGGCACTATAAAAGTGAATTACTGATTCATTTGTAGAGCTCATGAGCAGCGGCCCAGCGTGATTCATGGCTTTCTTTGATTCCCTGATACCAATCTGACTTAAATCGGATGGGAGAAAAATGCCATAATCGCCTAAATGTGCTGAAACAATATATCTCAGACAGACTCGCATGGGATTTGAATAATTCCACGGCCAGATCGATTCAGGTGAGATGACGGGGTTATAAAACAGAGGCACAGGGGTGTGACAACAACAACAAAAAAAATTGTCTTTTCACCACATCTGACAGCCATGACAAATGCCTGTCCCCTCAGCACGCTTGCCGACAGGGCCATGTGATCGGCACGGCTACTTCATTTCTCAAAGTGACCTGTGCCAACACTATGGCTCATTACTGATTCACGACTCTATTTTTCATGATTTTTAATCAATATTTTGGACTCTATCTATCTATATGTCTATATATAATGCCATGAAAAAGTATTTGCACTCTATTGATTTCCTCTGTTTGTGCATATTTGTCACACTAAATGGATCCTCATAATAAATGTGATCTAAGACAAGAATATGAGCAAACACAAATGATAATTGATGACCATTTCATTTATTGAAGAAAAAAAAAACTTTGCAACACCGTTAAGAGCCATGTGAAAATAACTGCCTCCTTAAACTTATTGACTGGCTGTGCCACATTTATCAGCAACAACTGCAACCAAACACTTCCTATAATTGGAGATCAGTCTTTCACAGTGCTGTGGAGGAATTTCAGCACATTCTTCTTTGCAGAATTGCTTTGATTCAGCCACATTGGAGGGCTTTTCAAGCATGAACTACTTGTTCAAGGTCCTGCTACAGCATCTTGATGGAGTTCAAGTTGGCAAAACTTTTTTGTTTCTTCTGAGCCCTTCAGAAGTGGCCTTGCACTTGTGCTTTGGATTGTTGTCTTGCTTGTCCAAGCCCTTAGGCAGCACTGTATTCCCACACCATATTAGTGGTATTATGAAAGCTGACCTTATCTAAGCCAAACAAGGCCTGATTGATTGATTGACTGATTGATTGTTTATTAGACCATTTCATATTTTAAAATAAACAGCATTCACCACACTTCAAAAGAGTCAATGCATATAATAAAAACAGAAACAGGCAGGGATAATGCAAAAAAGTCTGAAGCCTTATTTCCGTTGTGGTCCATGAGCTAAACAAATTCAAAAGTAGGTGGCAGATGTAACATGGCAAACGCGCGATAATACAAAATCACTATCCATATCAATACAATCACTTTAAATGAATGATAAAAATACACAACATCTTTAAACATTTTAAAACTATTAAATACCTAATTTTCTTACTTTACTTAACCATTTCCTAATAGCATGTCCAAACCCTTGCAAGCTGTCAACCATTTTACCACTTCCTGGTAATCAGTAAAGTGTCCCTACTCACTTTACTTTTAAAACAAGGAGGAACCAAATCTGTGAACCATCTTCTAGTAGAATCACTGAACATCTTTCACCTGAATAAAATCATTTTTAAGATACTGAGGAACCACAAGTACAGTCTTATATGCATTACACAACCCATTCAAGGTGACTCTATCCTGACATTTTAACCATTCAAGCATTTCATACTCAGACAATTCCAGGTGAGTTCTCACAGAAATGTTTAAAATAACCTTAACTAATTTGTTCTGAGAAGTTTAAAGCCTATTTTTAGTGCACTTGGAAGTACCATCATACCATGAACAAGAAGGATAATCGAAATAAGCTTGAACCAAAACCCCCCCTAAGGTAACCACTGTCTATCAAAAACTTTGAAATTCTTGCAAGAAAACAAATCCCTTAATTAACCTTTGTCAAAAACTTATCTGCCTGACCCTCTCCTGACATTTAACTATCCAACATACAGCCTACATAACTAACTGAATCCTTAGCTTCTATTACAGTTTTCCCCAACAACTACCTTGAAACCCAAAGATGTAATTTTGTAATTTTCTTGTTGTACCAAACAGAATAGATTCTGTTCTCCTCAAATGACATGACAACCTATTCTCAGACATTCACCAACTAACTTTCAAAAGTTCTTCACTCAATGTACGTTCTATAATACAGTTGTCTTTTTGAGAAAAAAACAAAATTGCAGAATCATGAAAATACAGGTTTTAAATCATTAATACATAAAAGAAAAAAAAACAGTGGCCCTAAAGTGTGTCTTTGGGGAACCCCACAACTAACACATTTAAGCAAAGACAGAGTACCTCCTACATCCACCTGTTGTTTCTGTCCTTTTTAATATGAGACAACCTAGTTAACAGCAATATCTTGTAAACATATAGCTTTTAACATAGTCAAAAAAAATTGTGGTCAACAGTATGAAAAACCTTCTGGAGATCCAGCATTAACATGGCACACAATTCCCTTTATCTATTTCACCCCTAATAAAAGCAGTTAAATTAAGTCAACATGTATCAGTACAGTGAGATTTTCTAAAACCAGATTGGAATTCATAATTAAGATTTTGGTCAGTCAAATGACAACTAATCTGTTCAAAGATTATTTTTACATTATCTTTGATAAGGTACTCAAAATAGATACAGACCTATGGTTTCCTTCATTCAATTCACTACCTTTCTTATAAAGAGGAATCACCTTTGCCACTTTAAACTTATTTGGAAAAATATCCATGCTGAACTGACAAATTTAAAACATGCATAACGCATGGAAAAATTACCTCTGCAGCATCTTCTGAAAATCTAGCTAGAATTTTGTCAAGACCAGATGCTTTAAAACAATAAATGCTCTTGAGTCCCTCAAGCACCACTTCCTCAGAGAAGCTATCTGCTGTAACACCATCTTGTTTATAACAGTCATGGACATATCACTCCCCAAAAAGCCCAGTCTGACCAGGCAGCTTATCCACCAGCCTACTTGCAACTGATGTAAAAATGTATGTAACATCTCTGCCACCTCTTTTTTTCTGATGTAACCTTATTTTCAGCCTGTAAACTAATATTACTCCTTTCACTTCTCAGCCTTTTACTATAACCAAGTTGTTAAAGGTACTTCCATAGTTTGCCTGTGTCATTTCTATATTCTGCTATCTTTTCTTTAAAATCAAAAGCCTTTTTATTCCTATTAATTAATCTACTAAGCTCAGTCCTTCATTTTTTAAAGTCTGCCCAACTCTCATCATCCTTGTTTTTCATACAAACTGAATACTGTCTATTCCTCCTCTTAATTCCTTCCAAAGATTCACTATTCATCCATACTTCTGTTCTTTATTCTCACATTTTTTAACAGAGCCAGCTTATCTACCACTTCTAAGAGCATACTATTAAAAACTAGCAAGGCTTTACCCACCTCTGTACCCACCAATTCATTTTACTCAGACATTCCACTAATGCTTCCTCCGTATACCTTTTTAAAGACCTCATAGTTATAATGTTATCTGACACTAAAACAAGGTCAATTATAGTCTGAGAATAGAGACAAACTTGTGTTGGTGCATTAATCAGTTGATGTTAGTTGAATCAGTTAAAATCCCCAACAACAATCACTTCCATTTTAACAAAGCATGTTCCCATTAAAATCGGCTTACACTTTACTAACAAAACAACTACCCATACAGCTTCATTTTGATCATGATTTAAATCCTCCTTTTGGTTAAAGCCAAAGCCTTTACGGTTTCGGTCTATGTGCACAATAACATAGTTCTCAATATATATTTCAGCGTCTTTGATCAAATCGAGCCAAGATTCTGCGATACATGGAAGAGCTGCCTTATTGTTCTTCTAAAGAAGTCACATCTCATCAGTCTTGGAGCAAAGGCTTCTGACATTAAGATGAAGAACATGAAGTCCCCTCAAAATTTCCCTGCCACTCAAGTGGCCTGCAGTTCTTTAGACGTTCGTCTGGGTTCTTTTCGGACTTCCTGGGTGAGTTCTCACCATGCACTTGAATCTTCCCACTACTGGGAAGATTTAACACTGCTCCAGAATGTCTCCTTTTGGAGAAAATAGCTCTTGCTGTGGTTCACTGGAGTCCCTCAGCCTTAAATGGCTTTGTAACCCTTTCCACACTGATATATTTATTTCTCATCTCTTCTAGAGTTTCTTTTGATTGTGGCACAGTGTGCTGCTTGTTGAGATGTTTTAGCCTGCCTGACATGCTGGAATAAAAAGTGTGGTTTAAATTCAACAGGGCTGACAGTAACCAAGCATGGATGTGTCTAGTTTAATTGATCCCAATCTAAAGTAGGTTAATTGATTGAGTGAATAACTAAGGGTGCAATTACATTTTCACATGGGGCCAGCTGGTGTGGGATAACTTTATTCTTTTAATAAATGAAACAATTAATTAACGCGACAGGGAACGTGAATGATTCTGAATTGATTCACCAATGTCAAAAATCGATTTTCTAAATATTTAATTTATAACGTAATGTTGACGGAACGCAAAAGGCGGAACTTGGAAGTGCAGAAGTGCAGCGCCCGGACAGTCTGTGGCGGCACATAACAAAAACACAAGTGGAAGAGCAAGAAATCCGACCGGCTTCCTCTGCATTAAAAGCCAGGTTAGATGAGGAGTCACAACACAAATGTTAAGAAGAGACATGTAGTCCTTTCAACAGAAATCAAACCACCTTGGGAGACGCAACATTTAATGTCCAGTATGTCTCAGTATGTGATAACGTCCTAGTATAGGCTAAACAATGTAAACGAAAACGCAGATTTACTTCGCTCTGCTTTAAGCTTCGCCTATAGCCGCTTTCCTCCCATCTCTGCCAGAAAACTTTTCCTCAAAAGTAGATCAGTTAAATGTCTCTCAACGTTTGACTGTTTATACAAGGCTGAAGTCGCTTCTTATTCTCCAGCTTCTTGTTCGAATTTACCCGTTCCACCTTAAATTCTAACTGAGGCGCCGAATGTAAATGCGGCACCGTTTAAGGTGGAACGGGAGAATTCGAAAGAGAAGCTGACTTCAGCTTTGCCACTTTTTAGTGTTTCACAGTCTCGTTGCAGATTTAACGTACCAGGAAACCAACTGCGCTGCTTATAAATGCGAATAACGCATCGTTGCTATGTGACCTGCAGTCTGCACGCCAGTTCTCAGTTGTTGCGAAACAGGGCTTTCGCACTACGTTTCACACGTCCCATCACAAAGATACTTTACTGACACAGCGATCCCCCCGTCACTACAACGAGACCAAACCAAAGTTATAAAATCACTAAAGAAAACGGGTAGGACGGCTGTAACGCGCTGCGTGGACATCCATCACCACTGGATCTTTTATCACAGATGAGTGGCAGCAGCGTCTCGTGCTCCAAACAAGAGCACTGAATGAGAGCCTTGTAGTTCACTTGCCACATCACTTCCATTTGATTTATTAATAAAAGATATTGGAAGTAAATTCATTATGGATCATTACAGATACTTTGCTTTAAAAGTACCAAGTCACTTTAAATAGCAACACTGAGTCACTTAGTCACTTTAAAATGTATATTGTCTCTATATTCTGTGTATATTTTGTGTATATTTAATATATTTCCGTTGGTTTTTCTTGTATTTTTATTTTTATTATTTACTTTCTGTAGAGTGAGTACCTGAGCCTCACCACAAGCCTTTCAGTGCATAAATGTCCTGACATGTTGTGCAAATGACAAAGAAACTTGAAACTTGAACTCGAAACTTGAGCTCACACAGTGAGAAAATATAAATGCTATATAGAAGTAGAAAAAAAAGATGCATCGAGATGCATCGATAATCGTTTTATAATCGCATCGCAGCCCTCTGAATCGTAATCGAATCGAATTATGAGGTGCCTAGAGATTCCCACCTCTAATATATATATATATATGTTTTTTTAAGATCTGAATCAACTAACTGTGACAAATATAGAATAAATATAGAAGAAATCAGGAGGGGTACATAGTTTTTCACTGTACTATATCTGTCTATCTATGCATTTATCTATCAGTTCATCCATATTTCTATAATTCACTCAGTGTTGATGAAGCACCTACTTAACATCTACAAACGGCCATAGCCACAAAAAAACCATTACATCTCCTGAGGCATCTTCTACAGCTTCATTTATTCATTCATTCATTAACCCTTTAAAATGCCAGGACCTGCCAGCTGGTCCAAACTTGTATTACACACTTCTATACATCTACATCCTATGAATAACTCAGTCAGTGTTCATTGTTTTCCAAGAAGTTAATGAATAATCAGCCTTAGGATGAAATAAGCCTGGGATTTAAAGGGTTTAAGGGGTTAATTGGATGAGTAATGCAGTAAGCCATGCCACAACAGAAAAATATAATGGAAACATTTGAAAATAGGCACAGTTTCATTATAATCTCAACTGTGTTGGAAAAGTCAATATTAAAAATTCATGTTCTGCATATTCAAGTCACTTGCTCATGCTGTGATGTTAATGTGCATTTAATTAAATTTTTACAGTTTAATAGACACATTTTTTTCAGAATTTGTTTTGAGCATTCATTCATGCTGATCCAATTGTGATACTGTAATGGATTGTGGAATATCAAATTGTGACACATTGTGGTGGTGATCAGCATTGTATCAGGATCTGGAGTGTCTACCGACACTTTGCACTGGGGGGGTGGCCAATTTAACTGGATACCTACCAAGAAATGTCATGCAAATAAACAAAGACACTACTTTGTTATTAACATATGGCCAGCACAATATACACAACTGTTTTATTCTCAGTCCTTTCGCATAGAAACCTGTTTTGGCCAGGTAGGTCTTTCCCTCTCTATTTCTAGCAGTAGTATTTCCATGTTGTGACCTATGCAAAACATGTTTTTCTGAAAATAATGCCTTGTTTTCTACATAAGTCCAACAAAACTTATTTAGGTGAAATAATGACTCATTTTCTTGAGATGTTGACTTAGAAAATATCAAAAGACTTATTACTCTTTGAGAAAGTATAATTATTCTGAGATATGTCATTTTGGCATGCTAAGTCAAAATATCAATACAATAAGTCAGAATTTCTGCATAATAAATAAAAATTTACTTAATATGGTTTGTTTCCATCAAACTGACTTTTAGCAATAAAAATAATTTACGAAATGATCATTTCCTGTTGTAACATGATTTTTGGTTTATCAAAAGTTTTGTTTGAAAATGTTTTGTTTCCATCTCTAATGTCATATATGTCACAACTTGTATAACTCCTTATGCTTAAATGCATTATTTGTCCTGAAAAAGAAAAAATTCCTGAAACTTCCTGAAAAATTTCTGGTATCAATAAAATTTTTACCATGGACAATACTTTGTAAAAACACATTTCCCTGCACTTACATAAGAACAAATCTGTTGACTCAAAACACACTGCTCACTGGCTATCCCTGTTGTGTTTTGAGTCAACAGGTTTTCTGTTCTGTAGACATCATTGTCTGTGGTAATGAACCTTACAGTGCAGACGCAGCACATTAGAGGCTGGGTTGAAAAATGCTGGAGTATTCCAGTAAGCCAACCTCAAATCAAAATGGACCTTTTTCACCTTGTTAATTCACGAATATGGTTTACATATAGTCTTTGAAGTGTAGTGACTTTTGTTCATCCTAAATTGTCAGTTTGGTTATTAAAAAAAAATAACTTTTTCGATAATAATCTTGGTATGTTTGCCCTCCCCCTCCCATCACCCTGACCCTCTATAGAGCAAGAACACCTGTCATTCCCAGATGCACATACATGAACGTTGGCAGCCTCCTTTCTTCTCCTGACTTTACTCTCTCGACTTTAACTTTCAGTTTTTAGACTGCTTGTAAAATAATCACTTATGATACCCATACACACATACATACACATACACACACACACAGTCCATCTCCAACCCACACTTTGGGTACTTAAACTCATACATGGATACACTGTAACTTGACTTTTTTCTCCTGAAGTCTTTTTCCATTTGTTTTGCCATGAAAATGCAAGAAAAGAGAAAGCAATGCTAAAAGGCTAGCCCGTTAACTAAGGAGACCAGATTTCTGAAATTAAAAGTGGGGACATTTCCAGTTCAGCAGTCAATATATCATTAAAATATCCAATGTTTTTATCTATGAAATAAAAAAGAGAAGACAGTTCCAGTTTCATGTATTTTGACCATGGTAACTGTTGTACTGCATTAAACTATGATGAAGGCCGACTGATAAAAAAGGAATGAGGCAGGGATACGTTTACCACAAAAGAGTCAGTGGCTGTGTGAGCCCATAATTCATGTGCATTTTAAATGTTTTGGCAGTAAAAAAGAGACCCATGGCTACAGAGTAAAGACCCGTGGCTACAGCCCAATAGCCAGACCCTAAACACACCCCTAATCTAGCTCAGAGACAGAGGCGGCTACCAACAACATGTGCCATGCAGTTTAAAAAAACAGCACACTATTTGTAGATGGCATGGTAGCCTGCATTCAATTAGACTGTATGTCTATACGAATCAGGTCTATCACCTGGTAGCACAATTTAAGCCCCGTAGCCCACCCCTGCTTTTAATCCCTGGGTCACCTTGTGTTCTGAAAAGACATTTGAGGTGACATTTTGGACTCACTTGACACTTGCTAGCTTCTAGTCGAGTTTTACACAGCAGTATTCTCCAAGGCTAGGTGAGTGAGTGGTAGAAGTGGTCAGTAGATAGCAGCAGCCAGCCCCCTCTGTTGGCCAAAATGAGCATAACATGAGACATCTGTCCATCTGTTCGGCTGCCAGGTCTTTCTTAGGACTTTCCAGTGTGTTCTTAATTCAAAGTTAAAAATGGGGACATTTCTGGGGACAGCTCCAGGCTGAGACAGGCCACCAAAAACTTGGACCGTCATTGAGAAAAGGGGACGTCTGGTCACCCTACTGTTAACCATCACTAACCTTGTCTATGAGTTAATGAAAGCTGCACTATGTAAGATTTGATTGTTAAAATTGAAAGAGAGCATGTATTTTTACTGAGTCTCTCTGTAAAGCCTGAAATATTCATTCAAAAGTCAGAGCCATCAGGTGGGATTTGGCTGGAGTTTTTCAGAGCACGTCAGATGACTTTACGTATTGAGGTCACAAACACAGACTCAAAAAGAAGGTCCAGCTTGATATGAGCTAGTTACCTGAGCAACGCTGGTGGGGGCATTGCTCACAGTGCTGATCTGTACAGTGCTGAAAATTAGTGAAAGGAAGAAGAGAGATGAATATGGAGATATCGGAATTGCAAACTCAGTTGTCCTCTGTGGCATCTCCCGAGGGTCAAAGCAAAGAAACATAGAACTAAAAGCCAGCAAGCTAAAAAGGGAGAATGACAGAGCTCAAACTTAGACCAGAATCAACACTGGCTTGGCTTTTCAGAGGTGGCGACGGCTCTGTGACCTGAAAGGACTCAAAAGGAAAGCTGAATTGGCTTTTTTCTTGCTGGACAGGTAAGTTATGTTGGTTGTTTGCTAGCTACACTCTTATAAAAGACGGTCCTTCAAGAGTTCTTTAGTAAGGAAAATGGTTCTGAACACTCCAAAACCCCTTTGCATTATTAAAGGTTCTTTGTAACATGAAATTGTTCTTCAAATTGATGGAGAACCCTTTCATGATGCAAAGGTTT
This sequence comes from Colossoma macropomum, assembly GCF_904425465.1. Lineage (NCBI taxonomy): Eukaryota > Metazoa > Chordata > Actinopteri > Characiformes > Serrasalmidae > Colossoma > Colossoma macropomum. Next base: position 11,989,681 of record NW_023494786.1, on the reverse strand, counting down.
TTTTGAGTGTTCATGGTTCTATATAAAACCATTTACTTTACTAAAGAACCCTTGAAGAACCATCTTTCCTGAAAGTGTAAAATATATAAAATAGCCAGCCAGATTATTACTGCTGTGGATGGTAATGTTACGTGTGTAATGTAATGCCATGTACACTTGTAATTGTGAAGTTGTTTTAGCTGTAATTTTAGGTAATTCGCTTTCTTCTCTACTTCGCTAACAGTCTTGTTTTGCTTCAGAGTTTGTCCTCTATTGTTTGATAAATCAAGCTAGCCATTATTTTCAGATACTTTCCAGTGCTACCGCTTATCTCCTTTCAGAAACACAACAATATAAAATATACTTGGCTAACATTGCCTAAGTAGATATTTGACTGAGTGGAGGCTAACATGGACACATGCTACCCAGCTGTCATATGAACAGTAATGTTATTTCTGCTCACCATCAGAGTCTGTCCGCTACGACGGCGTTTTAGAGCCACTGTTAATAAAAAAAAACAGTAGACTTTGAGAATAAAGTCGTAATATTTCGAGAAAAAAGTTGTAATATTTTGAAGATAAAGTAGGCTAACTATAGGGGGGCTGCCATAACGCGTTGGGGTCTCGGTTACTGTACTGGCGCTGGAGTTCCACTCACTCTTGTCTCTTTGTGGATCGATCATTTTGATTATCATTCTCATTGTCTGTGAAACTTCATGCCCTCTTTGAACAGCACGGAGATGTAGCCCCGATAACCGTGTAGACAACCCTGCCCACAATTCTCCTTCAACAAAACAGACAGACAGTTTCCTGCGAGGCTGTCTGGTTCTTTATTCTAAATAAACACAGTTTCCTGCACAGACGTTTCAGCTGTTTCTTATACTAATAACAGGCTGGTGCTGATGTGTCAGGAGAGACAGGGAGACTGAGTATTTCTTTATGGGTGAAATCGATATGAAAGTGTAACTCCACCACCTCCTCACAGCCCCTCATTTTATTGCAACCTTTCCTGGTATTAATGCCACTTTAATGTCATAATTCTACGATTTTTTTCTCGAAATAGTACAACTTTTTTCTCTAAATATTATGACTTTATTCTCAAAATATTACGACTTTATTCTTGAAATATCATACTGTAAGACATTTTCTCAAAACATTACAACTTTTTTCTTGAAATATTACAACTTTTCTGCCTTTCATAATCCAATCAAATCCTAAAGAATAAAATCATGTCCTGCTCACATTTATTTTTTGCCTGGTTTCTCAAGGAAATACGTCACGTTAAGGAAGAAAAATGCTTTATGATTTCCAATTCACACTGTCTTTCAAGAACCATCCATACAAAGGTTCTTTAGGGAACCTAAAGTGTTTTTCTATGACATCACTCCAAAGAACCAACTAAGTGAAGAGCAACGTTGGTGCTAATGCTGCACTAAAGTATGGTAATGACGTCTTGGTGTCCATAACATGCCAAAAGCGCTTTAGTCAAGGCTGGACGGGCCTTCAGCTGTAATGGAGGATCTCCAGCTCCCCATATGAATGTGTTAGTAATCACTGCTGCTACCTGGCTTACAAAGTGCTTCATTACCGCACACCGCAGCATGGCTGGAATAAAGAGGAGCTCCGTCTGCCTCCTCTGCTGACGTGCAGGCCGTGGCGCATCTTTGACAGGCCGTTTTCACGTACTGATAATGGCATAATGAAACCGGTGCTTTGGTGGGAGGATGGATCGCTGCTGTAGTTTTTTAGGAAGATACAGAGAAGAGAGATAACTGAAACAGGGAAAGCAGGAGGGTCTTAAGTGAATGGAGGGAGACTGTTACTAGAGAAATGGCAGAAGTACATCACCATGGAACTACAGCTCATAGGCCACACTGAGTGGCTGCCCTTTGAATGCTTTTGAGTTCAATTGGCATGAAAGGCAAGGTGGGAAAAAAGGCCACTTTGTCTGGATGTGCCTAGCAAATACCACAATAATCAAAAGGCAGCATATACCAAAGCAAAAAGAACGTCTCTCTAAAAATTCTCCTAAATAAAAGCACTCAACGTTCAATTTCTTCCCTTTAAAGCATTTAATATTTCAGCACAGACTTTTGGGGTTTTTCCATAATGGCTATGCTGAGTGGTAATGTAAACAGCTATTGCATGAGTTTTAGTGCTTTTAATAATGCCCTTATACATGCACTTTCACTGGGCAGAACAACAGAATGCTCCCAGAAAAAACTGCTGCCTATTAATGAGCTGCATCTAAAAGGCAGATATGAATCATCTCCACATCAGCGTCACTGCACAACATCATTAATGCTCAGGAGAAAGCAGTAGGCCAAAGGCTCTTACCAGAGAGGTGAAGATGTAGGTGTAGTAGACAGAGAGCATGCCCAACTCTGATGCCTGTGAGAGAGAGAGAGAGAGAGAGAGAGAGAGAGAAGCACACTGAACATTGTTTCATCATTGTTCTATTTGATACATGGCCTTCTAATGAAATGTTAGCCCTCCTAGGTCCTCTATAGCATCAACGCCTTGAAATGTCTTTTCCTCTTTTTTTTAAATAAAAGAGACGTAGCAAGTAAACACTGTTAAAGTTTAAAAACATACCATTCACTCTACAGTCCATACGGTTCATATATGGAAATTAAGCTAAAAAACAGTCCATTATTAATTTATTGTTTTTGTGATGTCACAAAACCCAACCCATTTACCACTTATTCATCCTACAGCAATCTGCCCATTCACAGTGAAGTTATAAGGAGTGTTAAGACCTGTGCTGCTTTTCAGATGAGGCACAATCTAGGATAGCCAATCAGAACAGAGCTCATTTACATATATCAGTATTAAAGGAACAGCAAAAAAAAACAGCCTGATTCGAAAGTATAAAGAAAGACTGGAAATGATGATGTAAAAATGAATTATGACTAGTACCTAATTATGACTGGTGATCTTCATTTTCTATTAACATTAGCCTATTTAAAAATGCACTGCATTACAATCCCCAGCCTGCAATGCAAGTGCCTATATACAATAAACAATATTCAATATAAACAAGGGCCAGTTCAAATCATAGAGAAATGTTAATTAAAAATGAAATAAAAACATTCAGGTGTTCTCTGGTCCACAGATTTGTTGTTGTTTCTTTTTTTATATGGCCCTTTTAGTGGGTTGAGTTTGACACCCTTGATATAGACCATTATTTCACACTTATACTGTAGGTCATTGCGAGTTGAATCTGTTGGTACAGAATGTACAATGAATGTAAATTAATTTGCTACATAATTATGCCATTCATAACACAATTATCTAATTATATTTAAATAACTATGCAATGTTATTCAAATGTACAGCAAATCAACAATAAGAACTGATGTCTTAGGGCCAATTTCACTTAATCTGTTTATATACAATGTAAATCAAATGTAATGAATTATATAACAATGTGGTTGTTATATAGAACTGTGTAATTGTGCTGGCAAAATTAAATAAGTATGCAGTGTAAACTGAATGTATAGCAAGACAACAGATGTTTTAAGGTACTAATGCACTACATTTGATTCCACTAGAACATGAAGCAGTGCAGAAGGTACAGTGAGGTGTACTGGTTTTTGAGCCCAGATCAAAATTGACAAAAGGAGGACGCCACTCCTGATCCATCAGCACTGCTCTATTCATCAATTCTCTATGGTTGCCTAGGAAACGGCAGCAGAAAACTAAGCATTTCAATCAAGTGTCACGGAGTGAAAACAGTTCAAAACTTGGCACTCTATGAAAGGCAGACAGTAGGCACTGTCTGTGTGTGTGTGTGTGTGTGTGTGTGTGTGTGCTTCTGTGAAAATGTGTGTGTTTGCACACAAGTGTGCTCATGTGTGTACATTAAGGCCCGACTGATATGAAAATTTTGTGACTGATATCAATTTAAAGGAGCTAAAAATTCCTATAATCGATAAAATTAGCAGATATAATTTAACGTGAAAAATCCATATCATGGAAAACTACTTTTTTTTTTTGATTTGTTGTACTTTGTAAACACTGCTAATGTTTCAAACACTCCACTCACTCCCCAGTCCATACAATCTATATATGAAACTAAGGTGCAAAACAGTCCGTTTTTTAAACTCCTTAATTCTGTGATGTCATGAAAACCAGCTCATGCACGTATGTCCACCTACTCAGCCCACAGCAGTTAGCCCCGCCCACTCACTGATCTTATAAGGAGTGTTTCAGATGGACTACTTTTTGAACAAGTAACAATTAGGCCTAACAAGTTACAATTAGCACAATATTTTCTATTTAACAAAATAGCAATAATTGATCACCCCACATGGTTTTTAGTTTATATGCTTTTTTGCACATTACCTGTTTTAATGAACATCCTTCATAAAAAATCACATACTAAATAATACAATACTGAGTAACCCAACATGTTTTGAAAACTACTTCACCTGTCCTTTAACAGTTACTGCAAACACCACATAATAAAAGCCAATCTTTTAGCAGTAAAAGTAAATAAGCATTATATGTACATATTATTTAATATTATTTAACAAGCTCTTTAAAGGTAAATCAGTCCTCTTTAGTTCTCTGTCAGTTTCTCAACATGGTGATTATCATCTTTTAAGCGTCATTGTCAGGCTACTCGTCAATCATCTACAATATATGACCATTACTCTATTGCCCAGGGCTAGACAGGGCAGCCAATCAGAACAGAGTTAATTTACATATCAGTCTTGCACAGTGGCTGTTTAATTCTGAGAGATAAAGACAGTCTGGAAATTAGAGACTGGAGAGGGCTCGGCCATGACATGAAAACTGTGACAGAATTGTCAAATTTGATTGTCAGTTCTTAACTGTGAAACTGCTAATACATCAATAAACAGCAGAAACTCTTATAAGAAAGTCTTATGTGGGCAGTTCTATTGAATAGGTTCTGTGGTTCTACATGAAAAAAACAAACAAAACTATTTAAAAAGTATTCAGACCTTAGACATTTACAATAAACATTTAATGATCTATTTAAATTCAAGGCATCAACAGAGATAGTATTATAGTGTACTTTCTATCGGGAGGTGGCTGTCCCAAACCCTAAGCCCTAAATAATACATCTGTTTGCACTGTTTTCAATGTTTGTTTTTTAAAAGATCTTTTTGATTTCTCTCTTTCTGAAGTGAAAAATTGATATATATATATATATATATATATATATATACATATATATATATATATATGCTGTCTCACAACTGAAACACGCAGAGTTTTAGGTCATAGACGGAGGCTTATTTTAGCCACACCCCAGCATTTTAGAGCAGGAAGTGAGAGTGCATCCTTGTCCCTCGTGGCCACATGGTGAGCAGTTAGATCCCATTGTTTTGAAGTAAATGTGTCCCAAAGTCTGAAAATCAGTGTGTAACATTAAGAATTGTCGCTACAGAAACACATATTTTCTGCAATCAAGTAATAATCTTTTTTTTTGAATAAAAATATTATTATTATTTGTGAACTGTTCAAAGCTATGTTTGCCAGACATGTAATGGCTGGTGTTTTTGAGTTCTGTGCAAAATTAGCTACAATCATCCCTGCTGAAAAAGTCACTACCAAAACGTGATAAAATTTCAGTAGAGTCATGATGGTTTTGTGAGTCACAAAATAGAATGTTCAAATTCAAACACTCAAAGCAACAGGACTTTAGTCAAAAGTCCAAGTCAGTTCTCAATTCTCTTCAAAGAAAGATTTTGTGTTAATCTCATGCTAAAGGTTCATTTTTCCCCAAATTAGGATTTCTTTATTAGTGGGATTTTTGCTCATATTGATAAATAGTGGAACGTCTACATCAGATAGTATTATCAGCCAATGTGTCCTAGTGCAGGGTTTCTCAACCACTGGGTCACGGACCAAAAGTGGGCCATGAACCACCCTCTGGTGGTCCTTGGGCCAATGCTAAAAAGGAGCCAGTGGTCTAGTGTGCCAGTGATGCCACTTTGTTATAAAAATCTGTGAAAGAATAATTTACTTAATAAAGAGAAAGAAGTATTAAATGCTTTCAAACAGTAAACACTACTAATAACAGTAATACAAGCCATGCAACAATGGCACACAAAGCAGCTTTATTTATTTTTTGCCCCTTGTCTCTAAAAAAAAATGCACTACTCCAATTTTCAATCATTCACTCATGAGTGAAAACTTCTACTTAATTTGCCAGCATTCTGCCTGATTTCAGGTATTAAACAAGCTTATATTGGCCTAATCAATTGGTAATTTATGTTCAATGATACACATCACATATTGTGGCACCCAAACACTGCTGCATGTAAAAGCTTTCATTTATTTAATTCATTTCAAAGTTGTTTTTTTTCCTGTGGTCCTTCACGCATTTTAGTGATAAAAAGGTGGAGCTTGAGGTGGAAAAGGTCGAGAACCCCTGTCCAAGTGTGCATATCATTATGGCTGTTTATAACATCCCTCTACAGCATGTAAGATGCAGCTCAGTGAGTGGCCACAGCGGAGCTGAGTATAATTACATAAGTAAAAGGATGTCGATAAGAAAACTTAACTGCTTCTCCCATATTCAAAAACAAAAGTAAAGTCTACTCAGTGGTTTCAACTGGCTTCACAAATGATTTTCTTTTTCAGAAATGCTCCCTTGGATCTTGTTCATTAATCTTGCAGTCCTGAAAATGACGATCGATAACCATATCAATTACACTACAGAGAGAGAGGGAGTAGCTTATTGGAACAGATAATGCACTGGTGCCACTGCAAAAACAGCCAACATCTTTACATAGAGATTCAGCCAAAGGCTGCCAAGGCTGAATTCATTCAGCTCAGTTTAGAGAACAAGACGCCCCATCTCACATGCTCTGATGCGTCATGTAACAGTCATATTTCTCCACATGCACCACAAATAAAACTTAACCCAGAAGGACAGTGTTTGAGATATCATACAATCAGCTGCTTCCAGAGGAAATAATCTGATATAAGGGGATTTCTCTTTTTATATTTTAAATTTTCTTTAAAAGGCTGCTGCTTCTTTGTGTGAATATTTCATCACGAATGGAATAAAATCTTGTTACATTAACGTACATTATAGTAAAGAACTTTTTTTCTTTCTCCTGTTTGTTTAAATTTGTATTTTGTACTGTTCAGTTCTATAGGCATAACTGCTTGACATACACTGTGAATTTTTGCCAGACTCTCACAATACTTAGCAGTAACTTTTCACAGTATTGTGTTGTGAAATCAACTCATCTTAAGACATTTTCTGTAATAACACAGCAAATTACTGTAAAGTGGGTGTTAAGCTGTACCGCTCGTTACGGGATAGGACAGTTAAAAGGCAATAAATATTTTCAAAATAACATTGTAACAAGTGTAATTCTGATGATCACAACTTTTTATGAACAAGTTTAATGCTGGATTTTTTTTTTGGTTTGTTTAACTGCTGGGACACTGAGATAACGACCAAAAAATTGTTTATTGATATTGTCAGACTGCTGTTTTTTAGGCATTAAAATTGCATATTAATAAGACATATCTGAGATATTCTGTGCATTTTCAGTGCAAAACATCAAATAAATGTGTATTTTTTAAAAATTAACATTCAATTAAAATGTATTTGTTATATGTAAATTTACAGTAAATTTTTGGCTGTTAACATACATTACTGTACATTTGTTATGCAAAAATCTTGTACTTTGGAGCTTGTACCTCATCATTACCTGGTTAACACCAAGAATGTCACAGAAGGGCAGTATTTGTCAACCCTGGTCCTGGAGGCCCACTGCCTCGAAATGGCCTGTTGCATTAAGATTCTCTTATTTTTAAAAACGCAAGAATACAGAAATGAAGCAATTCTGCTTCTATTTTGCTGCTGGTCTTCCTCATTCCTTGCTTACATTACAAAGAGTACATGTTTATTTCACACCTATTCTCAATTCTTAGACCTCAAGGCTTCTAGCTTTAAAACTCACATAGCCAGGTCAAATAACAGACAGGTGAGTTTTGTTTCTCTTTGAGAGTCAGCTCATGCTTTTTTGGAATGCTAAGAAGAAGCTTATCCCTGCTGCTTTCCTCTCCTGATTTTGCAGAAGTTATCAGTGTGTGAAAGCTCCTGGCCCCCTCACAGCTCCTACACCTATTATATTGTGGAGCTCTGAGATTTATAAGTGGTTTGAAACCTCTCCCTCATCAATGGTCTCTTTATCTGCAGCAAGGCTGCCCCCCTGAGCCTAGCACGATGGTACATCTTCATTTATAAAGCAATTACTGCTAAAGTCTCTCATTATCTTTCCACCCTGGTTTCAGTAAATTACAACTCATACAACCTCCCCTCACAGCCTAAGCTGTGCTAGTTCCCAGGGTTAGGACTAAACTTGGACAGCCTTTAATCATCAGCCATCTGTCACTCAGGTCTTGGAATAACTTACAAGATTCAGTAAAATCTCATTTTCTTTGGATGATTTCACAGTCAGTGTCGCCCCTGAAACATTTTCAAAATAGCTCAATCTGAAAAATACTATGACATTTTCTTGCAGAGCCATTCATTCGGCCTCAAAAGCAAACGAGACCTTGTATCTGTCTTAAATAGAACTATCAAACACCACATCATACACTTACTGACCAATTTATTAGCCAATTTAATATAACACATACCTTCAAAGTCCAACTAGGTGTACGGTAATAGACTGTAGCTCCTCTTTATCCAATTACAGTGTGTCAGCTGTACTCTAGGCTTTCATCAGTGGTCAGTTTCTGATCAAATGACCAATTTTGGATGGACATTTGGGTGATAGACCACTCTGAACATGCAACATGCACCACTCTGCAATACCACTGTGCTTCATACACCTGTACCAGCACTATCCACCATGTCAGTGTCACTGCCGCGCTGAGAATGGTCCACCACAATTTAATATCTGGTCAACAGTGGTCCTGCGGTCAGAAACTGACCAGTGATGAATGAGGTAGTGTGTTGCTGATAATTTGCTCAGTAACTGTAAGAGTCAGCAACCGCACACCTACACAAGCACTCAAACCACTTGTCATATTAATACTTGTTTCTATTTTATATATAATAATAACTTATTCACTGTAGAATTAAATATACAAACAAGACCCTAAAAGGTATTTTTAGATGTTGTATTCAATATTTCATGTTATTAACCCATGGTGGCCTTGTAATTACTAAGTAATAATCTTTAGGATAAGAGGTTAAATTATGAGTAATATACTTATCCATTTACAATAATATCTTTAAGTCATGTGTGTCCAGAATTAATCACTTTTGCAAAGTGAGGCGTTCTGAAAATAAATCTATTATAACTTCATTCAATTCAATCCTATCCAACTTTATCAGAGTATCTTATACGTTCTAGACACTCAAATCTAAAATGCCTAAATGTTTTTGTAGCTTTATAGCTTAGTATTAATTATTCAAAGGTCTGCAAGACTGGCATATTACGAAAAATGGTAGGGGGTTGTAATAATGTGGCCAGTGAGTGGAAGGAGATGTTAATAATAAAGTGGATAGTTTAGTCAGGTTCATTTACAGCTCTAATTTCAGTCGTGAAGCACACTCTTCATCATCTCAATTTCCTGACATTTGATACATAAACTCCAAGAATTTGAGGTTATATATCTAAAGTTACAGCAGCTACACCAACAAGGACAACTGCTACTCAAAAAAACCTTCTAAAGTCAAAAAGTCCAATCACAATGTGTTTCAGTTACACAGCATTTCACTGAAGATGAAGATCATCTCTTATGATCCCATGGCAAGAATGGCTATCCAGAATGCCTCTCTTCACTGTGTGCCCTCATAGGCTTTAAACACTACTTGAGAAACTCTTCACCCTGCAATCAGAACAAATTCAAGCCATCATCTAATTATCAAGCCCTTCATGAATCAGTGTTTGTGCTGGAGTAAATATGAAACTGGGCAGCACAGTATGTCCTGAGGGCTAGAGTTTGAAAACCTCAGGCCCAGGAGCTGGAGCCATTAAAGCCCTCCTACTAAATCAGCCAAAAGTGCTTCAGCTTCAGAGTAATGGACCTGTGAGCCAAGTATCATGGCAATCAGACAATGACTAATAGTTTTTTGCCAGAAAAAACAAGCCCACTAAGCTTAATTAGGTGAGGATTGGGCACTCTGCCTACGTATAGCTTGCTAAAAAAATGGGAATTGGATTAGAAGTCAAAAGGATCCAGCTTTGAAATATTAGCCCCCTCCCCCAGTGTTAACCCCCAAACTAGTTAATCCTTAATAAAGTAAGAGAATTGAAAGGTAACTTTTGAATTGCCATTTAAATTGAGCACAAATTGAAAAAGTTGATGAAGTAGCCAGTGCTGTTTAATAGTGAAAGAGTAACATACAAAACACAGGGTGAGTCAAAAGTCAGGAAAACCTGATTATGTGCAAGATGCTTCATTTTAGATTGATCTCATCAATACTTTATGTATTAGACCAAAGAGAGCACCTACAGTTCTGTGCAAAAGTCAGAAACCACCTATTCATTCATTTAAAGGTGCAGTGTGTAAGATTTAGTGGCATCTAGTGGTGAGGTTGCAGATTGCAGCCAACTGAAGTCCCCCTCCCTCACCCCTCCCTTTCCAAGCATGTAGCAGAACCTACAGTGGTCATCAGGTTTTCTGCCATCGTCTGCCCCGATTTCATTTTGCTTCTTCATGTTTTTCTTCTTTGACTATTGAGGATTCAGCCTCCTGTGCCTTTTTCTTATACTAAATAATAAGTATGCTCCATTTCTATTGTTCTTCTCTCTGCATCTTCCAACAGGTGCTACAGTGCCACCAAATTCAAGGTGCTGCTTCAATGTAAAAACATGAAAAGGCCCACTCTAGAGCCAGTGTTTGGTTTGTCCATTCTGGACTACTGTAGAAACATGGTGGTGCAACATGGCAGCCTCTGTTGTGAGGACCCGCTCCTTATGTATATATGAAAGGCTTATTCTAAGTTTATGAAAACACACCAAATCATTGTTACAAGTAATTATACACTATTGAAAACATTGTTTTGTACACTATATTCCACTATATTCCACTAAATTTTGCACACTGCACTTTTAATTTCTAGTCGAAATGGCCAGTCAATACAAGTTACTCATTTTTCAGCATCAGGACAAAAGCAGAAACATATATTTAACACAATATTACACACAAGCCTCAACAACTAAATATAATATTAGATTTTCAGTATATAGTGTGTCCACACTTTGCCTTTATTACACCTTCCATTCTTTTATTTTTCATATTTCTTTTATATTTTCCACATCTCCAAAGTTTAGTCTTAGTAGTTGGTTGCATGCTCACAATCAAAGTAATCCCAAACACATTCAATGATGTTAAGATCTGGGATGGTCATGCCATTGTTCTGAGAACAGTATCAACTTCTTTGTTTGATTTGCAGATGTTCCTTTTTGTCTATTTTTCCTTTTTATTTTTCTCAGTAACAGCTTCTTGACAGCTACACATCCCTTCAGACTCGTAGTCTTCTCACAGTGGAAGGATGGACAACAACATCTGTGGATTTTTTTTCAGATCTAAAGCAACAGTGGAACTTAATTTTATCCTCTCTCTCAAAGGTCTTGCTGATTAGATCTTCTAATCATTTTCCGAACTCCAGTTTTGGAAACTCCTGTTTTTTTCCCACTCGTCTTGCTTTGAGTTTCCTCTTCCTAATCCAAGTGGATTATTTTGTATCTAATCTCAGAAATCTCCGTAAAATAAATAACTTCTACTTAATGACAGTTTTGACTGGAAATCAAATAAACGAACAGTGGCCTTTTAATATTGCACAGTACTGTCGCCCAACCACTCTGCCATTTTGAAAGGCACCATCTCACAGTCTAACAATGAGCATCTTGATGAGGTTCTTGACTTTAAATTCTCCCTGTTTATCATGATCAATTACATTAACAGACAGAATTTCAGAAGTGAATGATTGGGCCTTTATAAATGTGCCGTTTGCATTGCGAGGTTGCAGCGGGACAGACTGAGTGTCTGTGTATTCCCTGGTGTATTCAGTTCCCACATCTTCCCCCCCCCGCTCATCTGCTCCTTATCTCATCTCAAGCAAGAGTCAGGGAAACTAGCTACAGTAGCCAAGTGTTTTTCCAACTTATGATAATTTTGTCCTTGTGTAAGTATTTTATAATGTAAGATTTGCCCCTGCAATTGACCATGTAATTGAATCCTGTGACTCAAGCTGGTGCACGAGCGTGGCGGCGCGAACGGTTGGCAAACAGCTTCGCCACGCTTGGCCAACACCCGCTCCTCATCGGCTGAACCCAGGCCAAATTTCCTCTGTTCTGCCGCACGTTCACTCCTCACAGAGAGAGAAAGAGGGAGAGAGGGAGCGAGCGAGGGAAGCCGCCTGGAGGGGTGGGGAGCTGTGGTGTAACAGTGAGGGTGAGAGACTAACAAAGCCGCCCGCTGTGAACCGCACAACTCACTGGCACAGCAGAGCAACTGCCGTCACCATGGCAACAGGAAAAGCCAAGGAATGACCTGCAATCGCTGTCAGATTCTTTGATTAAGGCAAAACAGAGCCGACGGAGTAAAAAAGAAAGAAGATGCGGAGCGGTAAATGTAATCGGCATACCTTAAAATGCCAAGAAGGGAGGCTGAAGGAGCCCTTAGATTCTGTAGCTGTAAAATGCGGAATCTGCAAAGGGAGTCATCAAGGGATTCATTTCAACAGTGGACCTTCTTCCACAAAGACTAGAGTAGTCTTAAATAAGCCCAGGCTTCATATGTTCCTCAATGAGGTGTGGATTTGGCATGAAGGAGGAAGAAGGCAGTAAATTCCATCTTGGCACAGCCCTGTGTCTTATGATTTAATGCAGAAAGATGACTAGCTTCTAGTATGGAGCCCTGAAAGGCCATGGATTCACAGACTTTATTTATTCCTAGAATATTCCTATTAGAGTTCATTTCTTAAGATCTTAAGAGTTAAGTTATTACTTAAGTCATTATCACAACATGACAAATGCCATTTTCCCAAGATAACAGAATAATTTTCCCCAGATCTGGAGAAAACCCAGACATCTTGAGATGGCAGAAGCAAACAGGTCCCTTACTCAAATAAAAGTACAAGCACTCTGATAAAAATACATGGGTTACTTTTATTTTTAGTAAAGTAAAAGTTTGAAAGAACATGCTCCTATGTGCACTTAACCCTTGAAGCACAAGCCTTGCAAACTCCTTATAATACACAACATGGGTCAAAAAGGACCCGCATTCATTTCCTATATTTTTTCATGCATGACTGAATGTTGTTTTGTTTATCAAAATAAGGATTTATGATGATAAAAAACAAGTTAATTGAGGAATTCGTGGAATCCTGATTGATGGAATTAATTTATTCCAACGATATGAAAAATTAAACCTCAGTTGGGTCACTTTTGACCCGTGTTGTACATCAAAGAAAAAAAAGTACTTATTTAAAACACCCTCCTAATTCTATTTTTGAAACAGGCAGTGAGTGTGAAAAAAAATCATGCTATTTGCACGCATCATCTGCACAACCTCACAAATGACAGCATTTAATATCAGCTTTTATTTTTTAGTTTTATTTTCTGTATAGCAAAAACTCTATTTTGAACCAACAGGTCAAATAGTTCTTGTAAGTAAAGCCATGAATGGGGATTTATTTCCAATGTTTCTGCACATATTTGCATCCAGAATATGCCCTGGCTCATCACTATCACTATCTTTGGATTCCATGGCTCCTGTTTTTGCCTTTTTTCTGTATTCTTGGTAGCTTTGGAAACAGTCAGTCAGGGCTGGTTGTAGAAAAGTGTAGATTTATATCTCAAGGGTTCATCTGCCCCCTGAGTTTGTTTCACATCCAGTAGGATTTCAATTGGTGCCTGATGAAACCAGTAATGAGCCTGGTTTGAAAACAAATAGGAAGTACAGATTTTTGTTTTAAAATGTAGTGAGTAAAAAGAAAAGGTATAAAGTGACAGAGGTACTCAAGTAAATTACAGACACTTCATTTCTACCTAAGTATAGTGACAAAGCACTTTGTTAAGGTCACTTCTAGCCCTGTATCTCCAGTCCATGGCAGACACTTAACCTGCTCCGACTAAAACTAAGGAACAACAGCATTAACAACATGAAATAACAACATTTAACTTCCTTTTTCTGGAGGGGGGGTGGGGGGTGCAGTGCAGCTCCACATACCATGCCTACAAAGCCCCTTCTTGAAACACAGAGCATGTGGTAGCCACCATGTATCATACAATAATCTCAACAACAATCTCAAAAGATCAGAAATCAATTATTTCTGTGATCTGCATATGAGTGTACAGTCTGCTTTCATACAGCCCTGAATGGTGACATTTACTGCACGTCTATACACATTTATGTTGCCCCTATAGCTTTTTCAGAGTTATTCAGAGTAATCAGACTGAACAAGTGCTCAGCTGAGGAGAAAATGCATGCTTTCAGGGCTGTTTAGCCACTGGTTGCTTTTGTGTAGCCCATTTATTTGTCTGCAGGCTCTAATTTGAGGGGCTGTATTGGTCAGTAGCACTGGTGGTGCAGTAAGGAGCTGAGCCCAGTGTTTGCCATGTGCCAGCTTTGTGTGAAACAAGCTTTCTGTTTGTTCTCACATCTGTGGAAAACGTTTTGTTTTCTAGAAATCTCAAATTAATTATGTCACTATCTTGAGAAAATGATTTCAGTATCTTGGGAAAACAACATTTGTTCTGTTCTGACAATCACATAAACCAGTGGTTCTCAAACTGGTCCTCAGGGTCCTCCAAACGGTCCACATTTTCGCTCTATGTGTTCTGAATCGGACTGGAGCAAAAATGTGGAATGCCTTGTGGTTCTTCATGGCCAGCTTGAGAACCACTGACAGAAATAACTTTTAAGGGCCTCCATACTTCTGAGCTTATGCAAACTGACCATTAGCATTAGTTAAGGCAGATCACAAAGGCTCCAATCTCAAATCACCAGCTGTCATCAGCTGATTGAGATCACCTGATCACCTGCTATGCATACAATTGGCTAAATTTACTACAGTGCTTATTTAGCCTGCAAGCCACTTTGCAATCTCCTGCTGGTTGGGGGTTTGCCTGGTATGGTCATTTTGAGGGTCCTTCTGCTTCTCTACCTGCCTTAGACTATCCATGTGTGCCCATGGAAGGGCAGAGAGGTCCCAGAACAGAGCCATACCACCAAATATAACTACTGTTAGCCTATGCATTCTGCAGTTTCCTCTTACTTTACCCTGTCACAGCACCGCCATCCAAGACTTGAAATCAGTCGGAATGACCATGTGTGTCTTACAAATAGAGCTGTATAGAGCAAGTATGAGTTGATATATCAACTTTTTCCATAATCAATATTTTTGACAGACAGTACTGGATGTTGGGTAATGTGAACTCCTGTTATATTACAACATTTACTGTACCTCGTATAGATGAGATTTCTCAGAATTGACGAGATTGTTGTAGAAACACAGTGCTGGGCTGGTTAAATGCACTCAATACTGTGGGCTGATATCACATCTGGACCATTCTACCAAATGAGAACTGTGGTTCTATAGTATAAACTGTTTAAGCCCAAGGCATGATTGAGGTAGTAATAAGCTAAATAAATAAATACAAAATAACCTTTATAGGGTACCTTCCATTGGGAGAAGCCTAAACCCTCACTCGTTAATTTCAAAGCAATTTCAATGTGAAAACACTCAAATGCTCAAAATCAGCTAAAACTGTCATTACCCAAACAGTAGTGAAAAAGCTTTGGATGCATAATTACTGTATTGGTGGAGTTAAAATGGATTTTTTCTTTTTTTAAATTAAACAAATATAATTAAGAAATAGGATTAGTCAAAGTATTTTAGTCTAAACTCTACATTAGCTAAAACACCAAAATTGTGTTTTCAACTCTGACTTTGAACCAATTCAGTAGAATTATTCACCAACAAAAAGCTGCCTGTGGTGTGATGTTCATCTTAAGACATCCTCACACCACAGCGTCAGGATTCAAAACACTCATGTCTCAGCTCTTGCACAGCCAGGCCAATCTAATCAGCCATAGACACAATGGCACTGGAAGCTAAAGTCTGTATGACCTTCACAATTTGTTGTTTCTTGCTAGATTAATTACAGTTTTGTGGCCAAATTAAAGATGATAAACTATGACCACCTGTTACTGAACCATGATGGAATTATGTTCTTTTGTTTGACAAAGAACAAGCTTCAGCTTACACGCTATCACTGTGTTTGCTCTGATGTCTGATGTTCAGTGTGTTGCTAGTTTTATTATTATTGTTATTATTTTATTTTTGAAGTACAGCTGCTAATGCTCAGCAGACAATCAAAAAATAATAATAACAACACTTATCAGTATGTGAGCTGAAACCTTAAAAAATACTAAGCAAATGAAAACCATCCCCCCCACATCTCAAAGCCACTTAAGTGTTTATCACAGTTATTGTCCACATCGTTATCCAAATAGGACTGAATCACTGGCTCAGGCCTAAATGTATGTTATTTCTGGAATACTTCAGATTGTGTTGAAAGAACAGTTCAAATAAACAAACACTAAATAAATGGTAAGTTTCTATAAATCTAGTTTCTGTTGGGTTAAAGTTTATAATTTTGTGTAATAATGCATACATTTTGGTTTAAAATAAGGTCTTTAAAACAAATGGTCAGGTTTATTAAAGGTTCTTTTAACCTAGCAGTGTTCAGGAAGCATGGGTTCATTTACTTTATTAATGCAAACTTTAATATCATCTGATATTATGATACCTTGATATATTTGGAAAATATCATGATATTGAATTCTATTAGGATCACCCAGCACTATCATTCATTTTTCAGCGCTACTGGTGCCCCTCCCTAAAAGTGCTACTGTGATACTTTGGCCAGGAAACTGAAGCTGATGCCTGGTGAGTAGCCACAGATTAAAAAAAAAAGCGAGACGCTACAGACGGACTCTTTCTAATCTAGATCCTGCCTTCAGCTTCTCCTCTAGCAGCTATTAATCTGCCTGTGCCTGAAATAATGGGCTATGTTTTAATTATGATACAGCCATATGCTGCTGAGAGCCCATGCATGTATGAGCTCTGTCACTTTCTAATCTAATCGGCCCTTCTTAAAACGGATCACCATAGCCATGTCCCATCACCTCAATCAGCGGCTGACGCTTTATTAGGGAACTTTCCTAATGAGGATTTGCAGAGGCGGCGGTGCTTGAAGAAAGCCTGAAAGCACCAGGCGAATAAAAAGATGGCCGTAAATGCATCCGAACACCTCACAGTGGGAGAGAAAGCTGAAACTTGAAAGGTGCTTTATACTGGAGAGAAATGCTGCTATAAATAGCTTTTCACTTCTCCAAACTGTTGCTTTTAACAATGGCTAATCTGAAACCTGTCCCAAGGCTAAAGCTCATCTGCACTGATCTCAACAGGCCACTTCCGCACACTTGGACTCCCAATCATACCGTGCTTGTTATTCTTTTCAACCTGCACACAAAACTAGTTCATCATCCATTCAAGTCTGAATTCTAATCATGACTTCCAGATAAGACCTTGGCAGCAGTTTTCTTCATGCTGTGCCCAGTTGCACGCCTTTAACAATCTCTGCAACTGACACAAACATCTAATCTCCTTCTATTAGAGTCTGAAATTTAACACCCAACCAATACATTTGGGGAGGCCTCCTCCATAATTTGGAAGGAAAGGCCTAATCTTTAAAATAAAGGTTCCTGAATGGTTGTCTGGCTCTAGAAAAAAAGCGTAAACATTATGTGGAAGTTTTTTAACCATTAAAAAGGTTCCTCATACATCTCATTGGTTCTTTAGGGAACCAAAAGGGCTTCTTCTATGGCATTGCTCTGAAGAATCCCTTTTTGTACCTTTATTTTTAGGATTGTATCCTGTAGGATCCAGTTGTTTTTCAACTGAACAAGGTTCCACAACTTTTGGCACTGAAAACCTGAAAACTCTGCTTTTTACAATGGCCACTGGCCCAGTGTCAGAGGTTTGGGTATTTGGTACCTGCTCAAGATACAAGCCTGATTGGTTAAGCATACCACATCACACAAGCAGCTTTTAATGTTGTCGCTATGACCATTCCAGTTGTTTCTCTTTTGCATGCATTTTTAAGTTTATATATTTATATACAGTGGAGTTCAAAAGTCTGAGACAACTTTAAAAATATGGACTTTTTTCATTTAAATGAGGAAAAACAACAAAAGATTTTAGAATTTTTTAATTTTTTGACAAGTAAAATGAAATTTGTCACTATTCAAATGGAAGTAAATTTGTTTGTAAGAGATACTTGTTAGTCTTAATCCTTTCATTGAAGCTCAGGTTTAGGCTCTCAAGTGGATCTGATCTATTATTAGAGGCCTTTACACTTATGAAGTACATCCCAGCTCAAGTGCACACTGTCATTAAAGCAAAAAGGCGACTAAAAAAAAATAACATGAAATTTTAAAATTGATGTCCATATTTCAAAGATTCTACTTTTCACTTATATTGTTAGTGAAAACATAACTTGCAATGGAAAACTGAATACAAAAGTTTGAACATCCCTGGTTTGTTAATTTCCTAAGTGAAAATAAGATTCCTCTATGTTAAACATACACAAATATGGCATTTTTCTGATATTTTGTGCACAATTTCTATTTATTTTTGAATTTAGAATATTTAAAAAAATAAAACATAACACTGAAAGTTCTCTAACTTTTGCATAGGCCACATTTTATGTTTTTTTTTTTCAATATATTACATAGTAATAAGTAAATACATTGTCTGCAGAGGATGCGTTAGATTTTTATATTTAGAAAATCAACAAAACATTAACCTCACTGGGGTGCCCAAACTTTTGCATACTGTATAGTGTTTACACTATTTCAACTAAATGTCTTATTACATAATTCCATCTTACACGTGATCCTCTGGCTATGTTAGTTATTATTATTATAATTATTACTAACCTATTGATGTCATTACTATTAATAGTGGAGCATCAGTTCATTATATGTGACTGTACAAACTTTTGAAAAGGAAAAAAAAATCTGCATTTTAGAGCAGTTACTAGTGCAGAGGGCTGTTCACACCAAACTCAAGCATGTTAGACTTATGTGTGTTTGTTGGTTTTGAACCAGCATCTTTCTGGAACAAATGATGGATATAATTCAAGTAAACACAACACACGAAATCTAAAAAAGAACTCCTTGTGTAGCTCCTACTTACCCTCTCCAGGATGATATGGGACATGGTGGCATTGGCATCGACGATGATGGTGGCGGTCTTGTCGTCTCGGATCTCTTTGAGGAGGGGGGTCGGGTCTTGGCTGTCATCCAGCATGCGAACCGAGAGGGTTTCCTTGGAGATGAGAAACTGTCGCAGTAACACCTCCAGGTTTAATAGGCCTGTTGAGCAGGGACACACACACACACACACACACAAACACACAGTAAACCAACAAATGTGAAGCTTAAGGCTGTTTTTGTTACAACAAGCAATATCTCAACTCTCTCTTTTTCCACCTTTCAGGGGACTAAAAATGTGTTTCTGGTTTACAATGTCATTATTATATGGGCTGTAATTCACACGCCATTCATAGTCCAAACAAACAGTAATTCCAAAGTCATTTTTGTTCAATATGTCCCAGGATAATTCGCTTGATGTCTCTCTATCAGGATTTGCTGAAACAGCCACCCCAGGTCTGGCTCCATGTTTACTAAAAGAGAAATATGGTAGACATACATATTGGACTTTTTTGGGGGGGGTGTAAGGGGTTGCTGTCATTTGAAAACTTTTTCTTATACCAAGACCAGACTGCCACTTACAGTGGTTTACTTTAGTTCTTAAAATGATTTCTTTTAGCAATGACTTGACGAATGCATTGTCATTTTTCCCAACTGGCGCCACTTTTGGGTTAAAAGATCCAAGATGAAGGACATTTTGTATTGCTTCACAATTTTGAAAAAAGCATTTATAAAACAGTAGTCTAAGGCACAAAGCCTTAGAGAACACTGTAGGAGGAATTCAGCAGAAGAGAACCCTTAAGAGCCTTCTAGGCCTAATAATTTCTGGGAAATTAAAAATACTTGTCTGTAAATTTTAGTTCATTTTTAATTTCACAGAATCATCATGCTCGGAAATGACGGATAAAATCTTGAAAAGTATCCAATTATGATTTTTTTTGTCTAGGAAGATTCAGCCAAGCTAGCTTTCCCACTGGTTAGGCCTTCAGGAGCTGGACAGAAGACCCTCTGCGTCCAGAGTTGAATCAAGAAATGGTGTTTAGATTTCCAATTTTGTGAACATCATTTTAGGCCTTTTGCAAGTCCTAGATACATAACTGCCTGGAAATACAAGAGGCAGCTCTAAACTAGGGCTCTTTACTGCAAAAAAATGCTGTAAAACTGCAACATGCAAGAACAAAGATACGTTAATGTCTATTACAAGCTTTAAATTTCTGTGTTTAATTTATAGCTGCCATAAAATGCTCATGTGTACTACTGCTACATTGACTTCGACATAACATTACAACTCCCATATGTGAGCTGAAATTAGGATTTCTGTAGTGGTGGTGGGCAGACACACATAGGCACTCCTAAACTGCAGTAGTCTAGTAACAGTAAGTGAACGTGACTCTACTTGCGGTAACATTGTGAAGACGTTTCAATACTTCAAGTTTGAAGTGCTTCATATTCTCATAATTACTACTACTAGACAGTTAATGACCTAAATGACCAAAAACCTTCATAGAGGAATGCAGTAAGAGAAAAGAAAGTGTGGCCCCAATACTGATCAATGATGTGAAATAATTTGATTCACTGTACTGTAAATACTTATTGTAATTAGGTCATATTGTTACTGTCGAAAGTAAACCTTGTATCTCTGAAGTGGTAATAATCATTTTATTTTAATAGCAGAAGGAAACACTAATGTGTACATTTATATATTTGATGAGATCTTATTGCAGGTCATATATTAATACAAATGTAATGTTCAAGAGTAGCTGGTGTTTTCAAATGTTGTAAAAAATGAGAACAAAAACAAGAGTTAGAAGGCTTGATCTGACAGTGACAATGTATAACATGCTATCCAATATGTTATGTCTAAATCAGGGGTCTCAAAATACCTACCTGGGGGCACATGACCTCTCACATATTTCTAATTTATTCTTAAGTCTGGCCCACAATGTTAAATGTTACAGCTATGTAGATATCTGACGGGTTTAATCTAAAGATTTGATTTCCTGACCAGACACTGTGGCTGGTTACCCAGCATGAGCTGTAAACAAGAACAAAGTTAAAGCAAAAATAAAGCACTGTATGCGAGAGGAACCAGGGCGCAGCAATGCTGCACATGACTGAAAATTAGCTATAACCAACTTAGCTATACAGTTAGTTAAAACGGCCTTCGTGGATTCATTCATGACACGTTAGATACATGTGTTAGAATACAGGAATGAATGGAATCATCAAACAAATCCACTGAGAACACAAACTGAATGGTACATTTTGGCAATTGTCAACTGCAGGTCACTGCGCATGAAGGCTTGCAAAGAATTTTCAGGCTATGGAAGACTGACGAGAAAGAACACTACATACCTTTCTGCGGAATGCTCCAGTGTTATGCTGTGTTTGTTTGCATGAGTATTTTGAATATTTAAATATCAATTTCAATATTTATGCACAATTTTTAGCAACTGTGGACATTTAGCAAAAGCCGGAGATACAGTATGCGCACACAATTTACTCAATTTATTACGCCTGAAAAATACAGAAGGCAATCAAATCCTTAAAAAACACACTAAATGCAATATGAAAACAGCAGCGTTGTTTACTGCAGAGGATGGAATTACCCGCATGTGTTTTTTGGCGAGCTGAGGCACCAGTAGCAGCTGTTGCTGTGGTCCTTTGTGCTCTGACTCAATGGATTCTAATGCTTTAGCGAGTGATTTCAAACAGTACCAGCACCAGCAACAGTGCTACAGCTAAAGCTTCCAAATTGTTATCTATTTCACTTGTCGAGCTCTTTGGCAGATCTTTGATGAGGCTGGACTTCCTTTAGTTCTCTGTCTATTATGCCTTGCATGGCAACACATGCAATTTCACATTGCATGCACTACATTAGCCAGCACATGGTTATACTGCTAGCCTGAGCAGCTCCGCTCATTGCTCTCCAGCCAAGCAGATGAAGGAAGGCATGCAGGCAGACTGCCAGGCTGGCCTGGACTCATGAGAATGGAAAACAGGAAAACATCTCTTGGTTTTTTTCCCAGTTGCACTTCGAAAAATGTTAAATTATGCACTAGAGATTAGTAGAAGAGTGGTCAAGTTCACAAATGTGTAATAATATTATTAATAACACTTTATAATTACTTCATTTGAATGGTTTTAAAAAATATTACTCATATTACAACGAATAATAATAATAATAAGAAGAAGAAGAAGAAGAAGAAAGATTAAAAATAAAGTTCATATGTATAAAGTAGATTATTGCTATTACTATTGTTATTACTGTTGTTGCTGTTAATATTATTGAAAGTTTGCTCTCTTTTGTTGTTATGGTTGTTTGTTATTATTATTTCTAGTAGTAGTCATAGAAATATCAGTAGCAATAATAGTAGTAGTAGTATCAATAGTAATAGTAGTATCAATAGTAATGTTAGCAGTAGTATCAGTAGTAATAGTATTAAAAGTAGTAGTAGTATCAATAGTAATAGTATCAGTAGTAATAGTAGTAGTAATAGTATCAGTAGTAATAGTATTAACAGTAGTATCAGTAGTAGTACCCGTAGTAATAGTAGTAGTAGTATCAATAGTAATAGTAGTAGTAGTAGTAGTAGTAGTTTTGGTAGTAATAGTAGTAGTAGTAATAGTATCAGTAGTAATAGTATTAACAGTAGTATCAGTAGTAGTAGTAGTAGTATCAGTAGTAGTAGTAGTAGTAGTATCAGTAGTAGTAGGAGGAGGAGTAGTAGTAGTATCAGCAGTAGTAATAGAAAAAGTAGAATCAGCAGTAGTAGTATCAGTAGTAGTAGTAGAAGTAGTAGCAGCAGTAGTAGCAGTATCAGTAGTAGTAGTATTAGTAGTAGCAGTAGAAGTAGTCATAGTAGTAGTAGGTTCAGAAGCAGTAGTAGAAGAAGTAAAATCAGTAGTACCTTCAGTAGTAGCAGTATTTTCTGTATCATAATATCTTTTTATTATGTTTACATAATTTGAGTTGCTGCACTCTGCTCCTACCTGGACTGGTAGGTGGGCTCCTGTGACACCCCTGACCATACTGCAGTAAAGCAGAGAGTCAGGCTGTGTGGTTGGAGGAGTGAGAGCTGTGCGCTACAGGGCCTGTTATAGTAAAGTGCGCGAGGTGGATGTGAGTTGGATGTAGAGAGCGAGCTCATTGAGATGGAAGACACACAAAACCTCTATCACACTGGAACTCTGATAAAAGCTCCACCGCTATTCAGCTCCAGCAGCCAGTCATCTGCCCTATTCTGACAGCCTGCAAACTTACAATAGGCCTTTATAGAGCACTGCACTCATTTATATACACACACACTCACATCCCCACAGGAACATGTACACATACACCCCTTGCACATCCACATCTACACCTAGGAACACTGACAAAGAGTTAAAGTGATAGTTCAGTGAAAAATACCCCTTTTCCCCAAACATATTTACAGGACAGGTTTTCTTCTGTAGTTTTGCACAGGGATTATAAGGCTAATAGAGCTAACAATTAAACTTATACATCTGCCTGAGGTGTGAAGTTGTTCAGTTACTGTCATCTATAAAAATTGACAAAAAAACAGACAAAATTCACCCTCCAAGATGGCTGTTACCACAGTTTTTAGGATCTGATGTCCTAAAACATTTTTTTCAGACAGATTTTCTCTGTAACTTAGCCCTGTTGGATTAGTTAATCAGGGGAGTGTCTGTAAAAGAATGCATGTCTCGTCAGAGATATCACACTATTCGCATGAAAGGTTGATAATATTGTGGATATAAATCTTTGATGACATTGTACATCTGTATGTAAATCTAACATGTAGCTGATATTTTCATCACTCCTTTGATCAGCTGAGATCTCGCTTCTCTATCCTGATTTTGTTTCTCCTCCTGCTAACGCTCTCCTGGGGTAGAGAGGATGGAGACGAACTTTCACCACTCAGACCAAGTAAATGGATGAAGTAGCAGCATGTGTACCAACAGTCAACAATGTGATAAAACATCTGCCGGGAAAATTCACAGATCACAGATTTGTATCTAGACAGAAATAAATTTAGCAGATGACCTCAGAGTTTGGTGAAAAACAGTAGGTAGTTCAGCCTGTAATTTACTCAGAGGACGGAGAAAAAACACCAACATAGGGGCTTCAGAGTGGCGCAACCATCTAAGTGTTGGCCCTATCATCAGGAGATCGCGAGTTCGTAGCCGGGAGTCCAAGAGAGCACAATTGGCCCAGTCTCTGGGTGGGTACGATGGCCCCTCCCTCTCCCCCCATCACTTAACGCGATGCTAGTCAGCGCAGGCGTCTGTTAGCTGACGTAACAGGTCTGGCAGTTGGCGCTTTCCTCCGAGCGCGTTGTTAGCCTTCACCCTCCTAGCGTTGATAGTATCGTGTGATTGGGGGAGTCCTAACTAGCGGGTGGAATTGGCGATGACTAAATTGGGTTAAAATCCAAAACACCAACATTGCCGATCCAGACCAAAATAAGACCATAGAGGAGCATCTGTAAAAGAGGAAATTACACCAAGTTCTGTAGTCATCTCCAATTCTACCCTCTAGCTCGGTCTCTTATCACATGATGCTATGAAGCTGGGATGGCGAAGGCTCGCACGTGCTTCCACCACATCAAACTGCATTGGTCACTGCACAGTTAATCACACTAGTAGGAGAACACTAACTGACAATTCTGTTACATCAGCTTACAGATCAGAATTCATGTGTCTTTTATGTCCATCCCACTTAATTCTCATCAGAATTTCATGCAGGAGCAGACACCTTATGATATCAAAACGGCTGTTACTATGAAGAGAAATTAAATTCAACCTTTTGTTCAAGGATATTAAAAAAAAAGAAAGAGGATTCACACAAATCAAGTGTCTTTATCCAGTATATTTCGCCATTTTGGCAGAGTTGGCATCCATTTGCTAGCTTTCTTCTTCACTACAGGTAAACAGAACAAAAATGTGCTTCCTCTCTCCGTTTCATCAGCTTACATAATTAAAACAAGCACAGAAATTCACAATGTCTTACTGTTTCTTGAAACATGATCATTTTAGTGCCTACTGTCTGTCCTTCAAGTTTAAAGTAGCAGTTTACACTGTGCATTTTAATGTTGTGTGAAATCTTAAGGTAATACAGAGGAAGATTAGCATTTTGTTAGTGAATGCCAGATTTGGGCTACTTTTACATGCAGTCCGAACACAGCCTTGGATTCCCGGATGGCTACAGCATCACCAATGACTGAATTCATGCCACTCAGAAGTCATATGACAAACTTTTGTTAATTTGTATCATTTTGCAAATAGTGGAAAATATTGTCAATTAAATGTATAACCTAAAAAATGGACCAAAGCATGGGCAGTCTTCAAAATGGCTGTTACTATTGTTTTTAAGCAGGTGACAAAGTTTCACTAATTGTTGTAGATAACAGTGTGTTATACAGTGCCAGGAACCCAGTGTGGGGAGTAATTGCTATTTACTGGGATAGTGTAACAAATTACAGTATAAATTCTTGTATAACCCTGCTTCAAAAAAAAAAGTTGGGATGCTGCGCAAAATGTAAATAAAAACAAAGTGCAATCATGTGCAAATCATTTAAACCCTATATTTTTATTTGACAATAGTACAAAGACAAAATATTAAATGCTGAAACTGAAAAATTCTGAAATATCTGAAGAAAGATATACGCCCATTCTGAATTTGATGCCAGCAACACGTTGCAAAAACGTTGGAACAAAAGACTGCTAAAGTTAAATAATGCAAATAAGCTACTATCTATCGCACAGCTAATTAGGTTAAAAAGATAAAAAAAAGATCACCACAGAGAGGCTGAGTCTTTCGGAAGAGAAGCTGGGGAGAGGTTCATCACTGTGTGAAAGACTTAACAGGCAAATAGTGCAACAATTCAAGAACAATGTTTACAATATCAATGAAAGATTCAGAGAATCTGGAGAAATCTCTGTATGCAAGGAACAAGGCCAAAATACCAATACTGGATGGCCAGGATCTTCGGGCTCTCAGGAAGCACTGCTTTAAGAACAGACAAGATTCTGTAGTGGAAATCATTGCATGGGCTCAGGAACAGTTCTGAAAACCACTGTCTGTGAACACAGATCATCAGTGCATCCACAAATCGCTGCTGTACTAACAAAACCTCATATTTCCATTTTTGTCATTTTCAGTTTTTGACATTGATTGAAAATGTCTGTTGCCCTTCATACTTTGCTTAAATTTAATGACGAATGGACCAAAAGAAATGATCCAAAATAACTTGGAAAAAATTTTGGTTCCATTGACTTACATTAAAAGTAAAGTATGTTTTTTCCTTCTCCTGTAAAGTTCTCATCTTGGAAATATGAGGTTTTGTTCCGACAACAGTGAAATGCAAGTTAAAACTCTACATACAAAGGAGAAACCATATAAAAACAGGATCCAGAAACACTGCCATCATCTCTGGGCCCAAGTTCATTTAAGAGGGACTGATGCAAAATATAAAAATGTTCTGTGGTCCGACAAATCAAAATTTGGAATTCTTTTTGGAAATCTTGGACATCGCATCCTCTGGACTAAAGAGGAGAGGGACCATCCAGCTTGTTGTCAGCACACAGTTAGTTCAAAGTAAGCATCCGTGATGGTATGGAGGTGCATTAGCACACATGGCATGGATGACTTGAAGGCACTAGTAAATGCTGTATAATATATACAGGTTTTGGAGCAACATATGCTGCCATCCAGACTGCGTCTTTTTCAGGGAAGGCCTTGCTTATTTCAGCAAGACAAT
Organism: Colossoma macropomum; assembly: GCF_904425465.1. Classification (NCBI taxonomy): domain Eukaryota; kingdom Metazoa; phylum Chordata; class Actinopteri; order Characiformes; family Serrasalmidae; genus Colossoma; species Colossoma macropomum. The sequence continues at coordinate 11,962,698 of NW_023494786.1, read as the reverse complement.
GTCAAACCACATTCTTAACGTATTACAACAGCATGGCTCTGCAGTAAAAGAGTCCGGGTGCTAAACTGGCCTGCCTGCAGTCCAGACCTGTCACCACTGAAAAGATTTGGTGCATTATGAAATGAAAATACGAAAAAGGAGACCCTGAACTGTTCAACAGCTGAAATTCTGTATCAAGCAAGAATGGGAAAACATTTCACTTTCAAAACTACACCAATTGGTCTCCTCAGTTCCCAAACACTTGTAGAGTGTTCTTGAAAAAGAAGTGATGCAACACAGTGGTAAACATGTCCCTGTCCCAAATTTTCTGAATCATGCTGCTGGCATCAAATTAAAAATGAGCATATATTTTTCAAAAAACAAAAAAATTGTCAGTGTCAACATTTGATATGTCGTCTTTGTACTATTCTCAATTAAATATAAGGTTAAATGATTACCACATTATTGCATTCTGTTTGAATTCACATTTTGCACAGCATCCCAACTTTTTGGGAAATACGGTTATAATTACATTACAGTGATTTAATAAGAAAAATGTGCTTGTACTGTTATTGCACTATTCATTTTGCACAATGCATTTAAAACATATATTTCATTTCTATGTATTGTCTGTGTCTGTGCTATACAACTTGCATACGTTCACTACCTTCAACAGCTGACTGTGAAACTTTGATTTTGAATATGATCAGCGCAGAGCAAGCACGGGCATTGTCACAAAGCATCTAATCGTGCTAATATGAAACTGATAAAGTTCCCTGTACTGCAGAACCTCTAAGTCACCTAAACAGGCCAGACAGTTCTGTAAGGTTTATATTTTATTCACATAGATTTCATTACGAGGCAGCTGTTTTTTCAAATGTTTGTACTGGCTCAAAGAGAATCATCCAATCAGAATTTTAACCAAGCATAAATGGCTGTCTGGTTCAGAGTAAATGCAGGTATAGGGACCTTTTAAATGATATTTACTGTGATTGGTCTTATCATTCTAAATAACGGACTATTACGGTTTTCACTTGAGGCTTCAAAATACTACAGATATGTATGAGTTTTAGAGAGTAACTTAGAAGTAATGAGTTTAATGAGGTTATAAGTGGCCCCAATACAACCCCATTTGAGAGAAGTAATTAGTAATTTGTAGTGAATTACTTGGATCAGACACAGCAGTGCTGCTGGAGTTTTTAAATACCTCAGTGTCACTGCTGGACTGAGAATAGTCCACTAAGCAAAAATATCCAGCCAACAGCGTCCTGTGACCACTGATGAAGGACGAGAGGATGACCAACACAAACTGTGCAGCAGCAGATGAGCTATTGTCTCTGACTTTACATCTACAAGGTGGACTGACAAGGTAAGAGTGTCTAATAGAGTGGACATTGAGCGGACACAGTGTTTAAAAACTCCAGCAGCATTGCTGTGTCTGATCCACTCGTACCAGCACAACACACACTAACACACCACCACCATGTCAGTGTTACTGCAGTGCTGAGAATGATCCACCACCCAAATAATACCTGCTCTGTGAGGGTCCATGGGGGTCCTGACCACTGAAGAACAGGGTAAAAGGGGGATAACAAAGTATGCAGAGAAACAGATGGACTACAGTCTGTAATTGTAGAACTACAAAGTGCACCTATACAGTAAGTGGAGCTGATATAATGGACAATGAGCGTAGAAACAAGGAGGTGGTCACAATGTTATGCCTGATCGGTGTATATATATATATATATATATATATATATATATATATATATATATATATACACACACACACACACACACACACTTCAGTAAGTGGATTTATTTATCATTTTACATCCTTTACATACATTGTTGTGTATGGTCTATTTTATGTGTATATAGTATATCTTGGTCTATATTTATTTTATTGGATTTAATTTTGCTTGGCAAATAAAGATTCTGATTCTGATTTAAACAAGTCTATTTACATTACTTACCTAACACACAGTTTGAGGCAATGTGTAAATACTGCACAATGCTGACTGCCTAGGATTAAGCCTTCAGAACTTCTTAGCTGTAGACAGCATGTCTTGGCTGATTGACTACACTTGGGGTAAAGGAGAAAATCATGGAAATTAGTTTTTTTGCCAAAGTATCGTTTTTAACATCCAAATGCAAGTTTTCGGCAGGCGGCTGAAAGCACTCCTTCCAAAACCGTTCTCCAACTTTCAGCACAGTGCTCCATATCCCACACACGGTGACGCCTCAGCGGTCTGTACTGGTTCAATCCGAGATAAGCTGATGAAATGAGTGAAAGCACTGAAAAATAAAAAAGAAGCCAAACACTAGTCCATATCTAATACTCATAGTTATCTTGAAAAAAAAAAGAGCCTGCAGTTAAAACCGCCTTTTCCCACGCTGTTTTAGTTGTACCCTCATTAGAGTAATATCAAAATAAAGACTTAAAAGTGCTCTGTTAATGAGTGCTCTGTTTCAGGCAGGTCACTTCATTTGTGCCCATTAGTGCTCTGGGGACTGCGCTGAGGAGAACTGAGCGAAGCCTCCACATCAGCTCCCGATGAAAGCCGCTGCAGTCAGCTTTCCATCTGCCAGAGGCACACACACTCATCTCCTCTCCCCATCCACTCCTTCATCCCTCACTCCCTCTCTTCTCATTACACGCAAAAAAGGTATGCTGAAAAGTGGGGGGTGCCTTTTGTCTTCATGCCCTTAATAACAGCGCACGTCAAAATCCCATTACGCCCCTTATCAAGTCAAATTAATGCCTGCTGTCAAATGAGAGAGAGCTTTAGAAATAAACAGAGCAAGACAAAGCAGAAAGCCCACTGTCTCTTCTTTCAGTGCCGTAGCCTCCTCTTAAAGCAAAGAGAGCAGGGCTCTGGGCGGCCTAGAAATGCTTCATCATGATTCAGGAGCTGATTCGATCTCTCTATCACGATAAGGATAAGAGAAGAGTGTGCAGAACAACAGAACAACAACATTAATGAAAAAACAGCAACACTTTCAGCTGATGGTTCACTGCTTCATAGATGCTCACCTTGTCTTTGAGCCTTAGAAGTCACAGTTATCACTGTAAATAATAAAAGCATGTTGTAACTGTTAAGTTAAAACGAAGACTTTTTGATGTCACTTCAAAAGGAATTTATCTTGTAAGTTTATGTCCCTACTTATATTAAGCACAATTCATCATATCATACCATTTAAACAACAAAATTCTTGTTTTTCCATCTAGTTGTAATGACTTTTACCCATCTCTAAAACATCTTCTAAATTTTGATTATGTCATCATGCACCAGCAGGTGCCAAAAATATTATTATTATTATTATTATTATTATTATTATTATTATATTAACCAGTAATATGGTTTCCCTTGCCCCTCCCACTCCAACTCCCCACTGTCATTGAACATAAACACTCAGGGACCCTCTCTGATGCTGTGTTTCACTCAGAAATATGTCATAGACCACTTTTAGTTCCCTAAAGAAACATGTTTGAAAAAGAGATTTGAGAGTGTGAAGAACCTTTCAAAAGTCAGTCAATGAATGGAAAGTAAGTTGCAAAAACAGCTTTTTTTCAATTCACTGTTTCTGCGATGTAACAAAACCAAACTTAAGAGAATGTGGGTCGTGCAGCAAGACAATGAACACACAAGTCATTCTACCAAATATTGGTTAAAGAAGAATAAAGTTAATGTTCTGGAATGGCCAAGTCACAGTCCTGAGCTTAATCCTTTAAAAAGGTTGTGGAAGGACCTGAAGCAAGCAGTTTGTGGGTGGAAACTCATCAGCATAATGGAGTTGAAGCTGTTTTGTACGGAGGAACGGGCTAAAATTCCACCAAGCCGATGTGCACAACTAATCAATGGTTACTAGAAACATTTAGTTGTAGTTATGGCTGCACAAGGGGGTCACACCAGATACTGAAAGCAAAGGTTCACATACTTTAGCCACTCACAGATATGTAATATTGGATCATTTTCCACAATAAATAAATGGACCAAGTCTAAGACCAATTCTAATATTTTTGTCTCATTTGTCTAATTTGGTTCTCTTTATCTACTATTAGGACTTGTGAAAATCTGGTGAAGTTTTAGCAAAGGATTCACAAACTTTCAAGCACCACTGTACATACAGCAAAGCCATCTACTCAGCCTACTGCAGTTCAGCCCCGCCCATTCATACTGAAGTTATAAAGAGTGTTTTAGCTCAGATTGCTTTTTGAATGAGGCATAATGCAGGTTAGCCAATAAAAACACAGACAACATATTTCATATGTCTTAAAGGCACAATAACAAAATTAATCATTAGGATTTTTAAGGACTTGTAGAATCTCTGAATTTATTACTCCTCACTTGTAACTCATAGTAGGAGAAGTGGAGAAGCACTGTCAAAAGTGTGCAGTATAAAATTTCATCCCACACCACATTTGTAATTCTAAGTAGAAGAAAAGCTTTTTTATTATTTTTGTATTATATTCCGTACATGTTGCAGTCAATATCTGCAGTTGAAACATCATAGGCAGAAGGCTGTACAGCAGCTGTTTCTACCCGTGCCTCTGTGCTCTGCTCTCCGGGGGCCGTGGGATTGAAGTATTTTACTTGATCAACCATAATTACACATCAGTTGTGGCATTTCAAAGCACCAAGGAAAGTGTCGAGCAAACACCTCCTATAATTGTTCTCCAAAGAAAGTCACTTGCTTTGCCAGACTGGCGGGAAACATTTGCGCTGCTGTGTATCTGTATGTATGTGTGTGTCAGAGGGTTGTAACAGGAAACCAAAGCTCAGTTCGCTTCAATTAAAAGCAGGGTCGCTAAGAGTTCAAGAGCACAAACATGAAAGCATTTTTGCTGCTCACCTGGCTGACCCACTGGAAGCTTGTTTGGGTAATACCTGTGGAAGTGTGCGGCCGAGTGATCCCCTGGGCCTTCTGCTGGCTGACCTCAGCAGGGCTAATATCCTATGCTAATGAGTCACTATTGCTAAGGCCAAAGCTGACCCTGCTCCACCATAAAGGTAGCAGGCCAGCTAGCCCACACTCCTAAAAATAAAGACTCCTAAATGGTTCCTGGCTTGGACATACAGTTCTAGGGGGAAAAAATACTTTAAATGACCCATCCAAACTCCACCCACAAAGCTTGACCAACTTAGCAATGGCTGCCACAAAAGCACGCATCTGTGGCCAGAGTATGGATAGGTCAAATGGTATAGAACCTTTACACGTGTTCTCTTACATTCACACAACTCATTTTCAAAAGTGGTAGAAGAACCACTTTTGCTTCCCTAAAGAACCTTTCAGTTCTTTAGGGAAGCAAAAGTGGTTCTTCTATGGCGTTGTCCAAAATAACCCTTTCTGGTACCTTTATTTTTAAGAGTGTAGTCTAGTACAGTCCACAGAGTTGAACACATGACTGTATGATTGCTGCTGTGGCTGTGAGGCTAGCGGTGCTATAGGCCAGCAGGAAGAATAGCTGCATTTCAGCTCCACCATCAGAGGCCAGAGAGGAGAAATATTCATGAGTGGGCCACGCTCTATTAGGCTGTCGCCAGCCAGGGTGATTAATGGGCCCAGTGAGAGAGAGAGAGAGAGAGAGAGAAGGACAGAGAGAGAGAGGGAGAGAGCATGCAGAGGGAGCCATCAGGCGCTGTCCACAGCACAGTGCTGAAAGGGTGAAGGTGCACTGCAATCACTGCATCCTGTGTCATTTCCTACCAGCCTCCCCCACCCACGCTGCAATTCTGCCCAATGGTCACACTGACCTCCTTCAGTCATACTGAATACCAGCCCTTACACCAGGCAAAAGGCCGAAATGAAAGTCCAGCCTGAGGTCAGTGTCTGCACCAGTCATTACGTATTGTTTTGTCCCAGATCCACAAACCATACATGATGCAACACCAGGGTTGTAATGAACAAACTAGCTTAAAAGAAATTTGCTGCAGTAAAATTCAGATTTCATGCGATTTAAGCCATGTATTTTGTCTAAATGTGACACAAATTTGTTTTTCAAACTTCTGATCCTCTTAATAAATCAGATTTAAGCCTCTTACATATGTAGTCCTAGATGAGATTGATAGGAAATGGCTCTTTGACTGAGATGCAAATTAGCCAATCACAGACCGCTGTTTTTGATTGGCTCGTAGGGGGCAGGCCATTCTTGAAACGGAGCTACAACCAAAACACAACAAACTGGATTGTGTCAGAAAACATGCTGGAATATATAATTAAATAATGTTTAAAAATGTAATGCCAAGAGCTGCACAGACTGTGTTTCAATCTAACTTTGTATAGCTCCAAAAGATGCAAATAGCCAGTCATACAAATGGCCAATCAGGGTACAACTCAGAATGACTATTGTAGCAGCTGAGGAGGTAGTAGAGATTGTAACCACAACACAGAGATAAAAATGTATTAAATACATGACATAATATTTTTATTTTTGCCTAAATGTGACAAAAATCAGTATTTTTCAGAGCTGATCGGATGTTTTGAGCCATATTTCTATTTAGTCCATGGGTGACTACATAACTGATATGTGGCCATTTGACCATGATGACAATGGGCAGATCAGAATTTGCTAGCTCAAAGTGAATTTGAAATCACTTTTCCTTTTATAACATGCCTTATTTGACTTATTTCCCATTGAAATATGGTATTAGGGAGGGGTTCTGATATTATTAGTTAATATTTTTCCCCACCCACTGGTGACAGTGATGTATGATGAAAAAAACAAAATTGTGTCTTCTAAATGATATGATATCATAAATCATGCTTAATGTGATCAAGAACATGAACTAATAAGGTAAAAAATCCATTTTGATTTCAGGTTTAAATAAAAGGAAAACATGGTGCTTTCAGGGCTGAGGTGTGTGACACACGCTAACAACAAGTGATTGGTCAATTAGCAACAAGAATGTCAACTGTGAAGTCAGAACAAGAGCAAAAAATCAGGATAGAGAAATGAAGCTTGTGATGTGTCCCAGCACAGCATCTATGATCACCTTACAAAGAGTTTAATGGAAGTAAACGGAATCGTAAAAATACCTAGACTTATCCAGTTCTGCCATTCTAACAGTACTGAGTGTAAAGTCATTACGGAGATGTCTGGGGAGCCTCGGCAGTTTGCAGGAAGTTTTGCCTTGATACATGTTAGACGGTTTGCCTTGCACTGCTCGGAAATGCACTTTATTTCCTTGTGGAATTCCGTCGGGAGTGAACGGAGTAAGATGCAAAAACAATGTGCTATCTGTGTTGCACCAGCCTCTCTGCAGATAAAACAGCTTTTCTGCGAAAACATTGGGGATCTTACTCCCAGAATAAGTAGGGAAGCGTTTGAGTAATGGTGCAAGCGTGGCGCTAAAACGTGGTTAACATTTAAACAGTAAAACTGCAAATCCACATAAAAAGATACCCAAAAAAGTGTGCCCTCCAGGTCTGCCTGTTCCTAGATGATGCAGTTCCTGGATGGATCTTGGATAGGATGTATGGTTCTAGAAGAAACCATGGTACAGAATCTTTAAGGGTTTTAAAACTTTACAACAGAGGTCACTAACAGGTGGACCCCGATCCGAGTCCGGACCCAGATGCTGTCCTATGCAGATCTGGACCTATAACTGGTCAACTATGGAGAATTATTTAATTTTGATGGGGTGATCCTATTTTAATCTGGATAACTTTTCTAGCCTTTACGGTACCACTTTAGTGGCCCGGGAAACTCACAGACCAATCACGTGTGTTGTAAATATCACTCAGCCAATCAGATCTGTGCATTACGATGAGCACTGAGACTCAAGTGAGTGACGCACACACAGGGGAGGGACGAGGCGAGAAACAGCAGTCGGAGAAGAAAGTGAGCCAGAGGAAAGTTAATTCACATAACATGCTCTGAAAAGAGAAAAATGACAATAAATGTTGTTGAAATATTACTGAATTGTACTTTATTTGATTTGACATTCAGTTGTCGACTACATAAGATGTTGATATACCTACTAGGCTGCTTCAGTATACAGTACATGGCACTGAATCATGTTGCAAGTTAGACATTATGATGTTCCGGACATTTGCTTGAGGACATTTTCTCTAACGGGACCTAAGTGAATTTGAATTAAAGACCCCTGCTTTACAAGGTTCTTGAAACTCATTCACCTCATCTGTTGTTTTTAAAGAATCATCTACCAGAATGTCTTTAGAGACCCAAAAGTTAGTCTTCTATTGATCCAAAGTAGTGTAGGTACTGTAGGAGAGACAACACAGCAGCTACAAAGAAATGAAGGTCAAGTTTCCACTTTTTCACATCAGATGGATAAGCATCAGGTGAAGAGCTTCTGGTGGAGATCCGGAGGTCTGGACATGCCAATCACCCTGGCTTTCACAGTCACAGAACAGTTTTTCCTCCACTGCTAATAATAATAATAAGAGTCCACACTGCAGTGGCTGAAGAAAATAATTCCTTCCTGTCATGAGAGTATATAGTGGCTCAGTACAGTTCTCCTCTAGAGTGTCTTTATTGGAGTGTGGAGAAGGTTTGTGCTAACTTCACTTCACCTCTGTGAAATCTCTGTGGGAATTCGTGGTCCCTCCACTTCAAAGCCTTAAGCTGATTAACCGGTGGGAGGGGGTGTGGGTTGGGGTGTAGCCTCTACCAGAGGGGTCAGTGTGACTTTGTTGGGGTGCTGGTAATTGCAGCTCTGTTCAGAGAGCGACGAGAGAGGACTGGACATTAATCAACCACCAAATGTGCATAAATGAGTGCCTAATAAGAAGATATTTCAATGCTTTATTTGTCACCTGTCATTTCTTTCACTTTTTAGGCTTCTGTTCATGCATTTATGTACATTACCGATAAAAAGGTTACTGCGATCTCTGCTTACATCTTTGGAATCAACGTTATTAATGATATAAAACCATTAACCATGTTGTTGCTGTCACATCAAAACCTGCCCTTCATGAGGAATGGACCAGTAGAAATGTTCTCAAAATACTTAATAAAGTCTTGTTACAACATAAATTAGAAGTCGAAGACAATTTTTGTCACTTTATCTATAAAGATATGAGGTGTTGTTAATACAGTGAGGGTATTTAACCCTTTTTCACAGAAAACATAAAGGCAATTAAAAAATAAAATGCATTGTCAAATGCAAAGTTTGAACATCCCCAATCAAATTACATGTTATGTTGTGTTAACACATCCTCCACAGGAAACAAACATAAATATGGCATTTGCAAATTTCAGGGCACAGTTTCAATGAATTTGCTATTTACCAGTTTAACATATTGAAAAACTACATAAAGCACAAAACAAAAAAGGTGCCATAACTTTCGCACAGGCCACATTTTATCTTTTATTTTGCCAATATGTTAAATTCAGCAGTAACTGTGCATTAAAATGTGCAGAAGTGTGTTCTTTGCAGAGGATGTGTAATTTATTTTTGCTTAGAAAATCAACAAAATGTGGAATAAAAAACTTTTGCATATGTATATTTAAATGACAGAAATGTGTATGATTTATAAAACCGGAAGAGAACTGGATTTCCATCTTTGTACATGAGCACGCAAGGGAACATTTATAAAAGTGTTTTTAATGTTTTCAATGTATTCTTTTCCTTGCTTTTTTTAAAATGGCATTTGTACATCATTTTTAATATAAAGAAAGCTCAGTTGTGCTGTCTGTTTTATCTGTTTTTGTGCAGAGGTGTGAATTGTTTTCACAGCAGGGGGTTCTCACTCCTCCACTTTCACTCCTCATTGCTCACTAGCAGTTCAAAACAGAGTCACAGCATTTCACTCACAGAGAGCCAGCAGAGTCCTAGTTAATCTGATAACAGAATTATAAAATATTGTATTTGATGGTATTAATGAAAAATAGTCAACTTCCTTTCTGCTGGTGGCCACTAGTGCATGCAGACAGACACTACTTGATTTTAATATGATACTAGAACTGAAACTGAAAACGAATGGAGTGAGAGATGAATGAGAATGAAATTATTACATTACCTCGGCCTGCATTTCAAACAGGGAGGTCAAATCTGAAAGCAGATAGCTTACCAACAAATTTCTATTTTGTTATTTGTCATGTAATAACAATAGAATGTGAAATACTGAATAAAAGATCTAAAAACACCTTCTAACGTCTAGTCTATAATGCTTTTTATCTACACTGTACAATGTATGTCTGAGAAATTATTAATATGATAAATAATTCCACACTTTTGAATGGCGTAAAGAGGTGGAAAGTAACAAACTGCATTCACTCTTGTTACAGTGCTTCAGTGTATTTTTCTGTGTAACAGTGCTTTTCAGAGTAGAATTAAATCATAGTACTTTTACTACTCAATACATTTTTAAGAAAGTACTTAAACTTCGCTATTTTAACTTTCAATAACACTACAGAGTAAAAATAAATTATAAGTGTATCAGCAATCAGCCAATTAGAAGAAAGCCAGATTACATTTAAAAAAGTACTTAAAACCAATGGAAACAAAGCAGCCCCCAAAAACACTTCCGCCCTGATGAGTTCAGAGACGTCAAGTTTAGTGGAGACAGAAAGAGAAGAATGTTACCAGCACACATGGGAAGATACTCTATCCAAACAGTTATCTTCACTAATTTCCAAATGATAAAAAAGGCTGTTATTATCAGTTGCCAAATATTCCTCGTGAAACCTGCCAAGATCTCCACTCATCTTCAGCCTGAGAGAGTTTCTCCTTACTTTGCTGTTTATGGAATAAAATGGCAGCTATTTACCTATAACCTGTAATGTATGTTTTATTGTAAGTGTTTCGTTAGCTAGCTACTTTATTTCACATTGATGTCTACCCATACAGTTTACCCACAGAAAAAGTGGTTCTGTCACAGTGTTGGAGGTAAACAGCCATAAAAGGGTTTGATACAGGAAATCTAGTCTAACTTAGGTACATCATAAGCTCTGGATAATAATTCCGTCTATAATTTGAACAGTCTGCAATGGAGTTTGAAGGGCTTTTGCATGCATGCTGAACACAGATAAAACATCTCCTCACATCAAGAAGGGGCCATTAGAGACATTAGGGCATCACTCCAGCAGAGTTTAAACAACATTGTGCTGTAATATTCACATCATCTCTCTCTCTCTCTCTCTCTCTCTGCCTTTGTGTTTGTCTTTAACTGTGTGAGAGGCTCTTTAGCTGTTTAACTTTAACTGTCAAATAAAGTTACATAAATTTCTGATTCTCTAAGATGCACTCCCCAGTTTAGTCATATCCAATTCCACCCACTAGTTAGGACTCCCCTAATTACACGATGCCCCCAGCTCTAGGAGAGCACAGCCTGGCTGAATGGCTGTAGCATCACCAGAGATCGACCTCGCGATCTTGTGAGGATAGGATCAATGCTTAGACGGTGCGAATAATTTTAATGGTAAAAATGTGATGTACAGGTACCGGTGAATTTATACAGTTTGAATCCTGTGTAATACATACTGTCTCTAGAGGGTGACACCTATGAGGTAATGTAAGCTAACGTTCTGGGAGCTCATGGGCAGTATGCCTGTCACAAAAATTACATTAATAATTGAGTAATGCACCTGTTATTTTCACAGGTAATCAAAAATAGACTTAATTAAACAGAATCTCTGAACAGCCTTTCAGGGATTCAAATCTACTTTATTGTAAACTTTTAATTAAGGAAGCCATATATAATCATCTAACCATGAACTAGCAGAGCATACTGTGATCAGTCTCAGCACTCAAAACCTCTTTCTCCTGTAATATCAGGTTTGGCTTTTTTTTGTTTGTACTGATTATGTATAATGATATCGCCAAGTCGACTCATGATTTTTTCAGACTGATTGCGGATATATATAAAAAATAACTTGACTACTCACGTAGTTTTCCACTAAACTACTTATTTACTCTTTCTTGAGTGATTTCCTTCATTTACATTTGTGCTCAAGTAAATTATCAGTACAGTAACAGTACTCTTCCTTAAACTGCCATTTTTCAGTACTCTTTCCACCCCTGGTAGTGTAGATGTTCTGTCAGCAGAGAGGTTGCTGTCAGCAATGGGGGGTGTGCTTTGATGGTAAACGAGTGGGACAGCAAATGTGATGACAGCCTGAAGGACAGTGATAGCAGGAGCAGGAACATGCTGAAACCATCCCACATTACCACAACATGAATAATGGGACAGGCGTGTAGTAATCAATACCATTATATGAGTGTTGAGGTATGAGGTTATAATTCCAGACTGGATCTAATAGAATAATCATCATGTGTCTCTGTGTCTTTGAAGGTACTTGCTCACAGTGGAGGACTGTGGAGGAAAACAGTATGGAGCTACAGAAGAGCACTATGTGCTTTGAGCAACTTTGGTAGTGTCTTTGTACACAGCAAGACTGTTGCAGCACAGCACACATCAGAGGGATTTATTTAGCCACAACAAGTTCTATAAAGATGGGGCATCTCTATATGCTTTATGAAGTATATCAACCTTTCATGTCCCAATAAGTCTTGATCTTCCAGACTTTATGTCCTTTTCTCCAGTATTGGCATCTTTTGTAATATTATAATGCCATAGTGGGGTTTAGCTCTTTCTAAAGAGACAATACAGTAATACAGGGTTGCCAGATATGGTCTGTAATTGGTTAATTTGATTTTGTATTATTTACTTATTTGCTGCTTTTTGTTTACTCTTTCTTAAAAGACACTTTGTATGTTTATGTAACCCTCTATCAGTTGCACAGTACAAGCAATTCAACAGACTATACATCAGTGCTTCTCATTCCCAGTATGGTGTCCCAACATCAGGCTTATTTCTGTGTCTAACCAGTCTGATTCAACTCATCAGGCAATTCTAAAACCTTTCTGAGCTGAGGGCAGTGTACAAAGTTCCCACTGCTATACAAGTGTGCCAGAAGATTTTCAAGAAGCAATGATGTACTGTACACAGCAAAGCTCGAATATTTGTTAAAACCCAATGAGACCCAGCTATTTATGTCAGGTTCATACATCAATTCTCAACTATTTGTCAGACTTGGGGTTTAGATTCCATGTTCAGCTTTCTTATAGCCCCCACTCACACTTTCCCAACTTTGATGGATTGTGGCATGCATTTAACTCCTGCTTTAGTTTTCTACCTCTTCTTATTTGTATTCCCAAGTCGTACCCCCTACTTGTTTTTATCTGGTTTGCTGAAGTCAATTATGTTGTTGGCACTGAGGTCCGTAAGGCCACAAAACACATCTTAAATGTAAATGTAATGAGAATGAGAATTATTAGGTGAGGTTTATCAGGACTAAAATGTCTGGGTTGTTGTCGGAAGGCTTTAATTGTTAATTTATGATTTTTTTTTTTATTTATTTTTCATTTATTGATGACAGCATGTCATTGTTGCTAAAAGGTAATTAACAGGAATTCTACCATTTTTCCAAAGAATCCTGTATAATTAAATGAGTGAGGTGTAATATGAGAAGGTGAATTACAGAGGAATTTCTTTATAGTAGTGGTGATGGGACCAGGTGTTAAGAGGTCTACAATGTAAATATAGCCATTTTTTAATATCCAACATGATCAGTAAACATATACATGTATTCAGAGTTTTTATATGTAATGTTAATAATGGGAAAACAGTGGCCAATCTGAGATAAACAAGTTTTCTTTGGGTGCTATTTTGCCTTACAACACCCTGCATGTACTTCTCCACTATAAATGTATTTAGATAAATTGTATAGTTTACTTGGAAACAAAAGGGTTACATTTTTTAAACATACAAAGGAAACTGGTCTAATCGAGATATTTTTCTCTGCAGTATCTAGATAGATATGGCCAAGTAAGCTCTCCCACTGGTTAGGAGTTCAGGAGCTGAACTGAAGGCCTAACATGTCAGACTAACCACTAACAGAATTAGGAATTGACAGTGAAATCAACAATCATATTTCGATTTACAGTGAGTGGCCTACTGGAAGTCTTACATCAGATACATCACTGACTGTGAATATGAGTGGTAGCCTGATCAATATGTTTCAGTCAGTTGTCAGAAATAGAAAACAGTGGCAAGTCTCTGTCAGGGCTGTTCACTGAAGGCCTCTCTGGACAACTGCTAGAAGGTAAATATATGTTAAACATAATGTCTGTTAATAGCTTATAATGAAACATGGGACATCTTTTATAAGCTCCAAATATTGGCAATTAATTTTAAACAGCCAAAAAATGTTCATATGAATCACTGTTGGACTAATGCTAACATACCACTAAAATCCCATAGAAGTGCTAGCAGAAGAAGCATTATCATAGAGGTGTTTTGAGATTTATGGCCTAAACTGAAGGTCTTAGCCAAAGAAAATGTCAGACACAGACTAGTTTAGAGCCATTGAAGTGGAACATCTGCTATCTGATCTATACACACTGTTTCTGTGTTACTCACAGTTGGCCTGGACGCAGATGAGGCAGGACGTGGTGCTGTTGAAGAAGGTGAGGAGGCCAGCTACAGCCAGGCTGACGTCTGTGTTGGTGGGCCTGAGGTCCAGTGTGGTGAAGCGGGGGAACTGCACCTTCAGGATGTCCTCTGGAGCCACCTTCACGTACGGCACCTGCACAGGGACACAAAACACCACGTTAAGGAAATCAACTTGGCAAACTTGTTCTCGTTAAAACCTCTGCTGAAGTTAAATTGGATGAAAGTTCATTACGGGAGGGAGCGCTGTGCTTTGTTTACTGCGCCCGTGCTCCACTGCAAAATGCAAAAGCTCCATGGCAGAAGTACAGCACAGACCATTATATTCTCATCAGGCTAATTATATCCACTTTACCACTAAAACTAATAAGAACTCATTTAAATAATTCAACAACTCCCTCTCAGATAGTGTCCAAATTAAAAGCACAACTTTAGCTGGCTTAAAAGGCCCATATCCTACAATCTCCTTTGCTCTTATTTTTTCCCTGTGCTTGACTTACATGACATGTTATGGATTTTATTGACCAAAAAGAGAACAAAAATATACTTTTACATGACCGTTTTCCAACCTCTCTTGATCTCTAATAATTAAACGGCCTGTTTTTGACACTGTGTTACAAGACTGATATATTTAAACAAGCTCTGTTCTGATTGGCTGTCCTGTATTGTGCCTCAATCAAAAAGCAGTCCAGGCTGAACCTCTCCAATGGGCCACTTCAGTGGTAATGGGCAGAGCTAAACTGCTGTTGGATAAATGCACAGATATATGTAAATGTTTTGTTTTTGCAATGCCACAAAAACCAACATGTTTACATATTTTTTTTTACAAAGACGTTAGTTTCCATACGTGGACTATACGGGGAGTGAATGGTACATTTAGAGACTTATACAATGTTTACAGACAACATCAAGCTTGTTCTGGAGACAAAGCAATGAGATCAAAGAATAAAGAGTATGCAGCACATTTCCTGTGTGACTCAAAGTCATGACACTGTAATACAGTGTAATATACAAAACTCATAGATACACAGGTCTGAAATGCAGAGTTCTAAAATGTTCCCTGGAGCCTGAACACTTTTGAAAAAGGCAAAACGCCATCAAAGGAAAAAAACACACATATACACAGACACACACATGCATACACAGAGCTTTTCCCCTCTAAAGTCTGACTGGAAGGAGTCAGTGGCACGAACTGAATTTCCTACAGTCCAGCACAGTGCGCTGGGGGACGAAACTATTGCATCAGAAACACATCCAACTTTGTGTTCCCCAGAGGCCGTGCTGTGTGCCGCTCTCTAATTTGATATGTGCTGATGTGTGGGTGCAGCAGGGCTCAGCGGGCCTTGAAGGGGATCCTGGAGGACGCAGGAAGCCCAGAGAGAGAGAGAGAGAGAGAGGAGGAGGAGTGCAGGCCTCTTCATCACGGCAGATTGCCTGTCTGCGCAGCCCTGTGTGAGCGTACGGCGCGCTCGCTGGGCCCTGTATCCCCGATTGGTTTCCCATCGCTTTCCATCAGGCTGTAATGGAGTCTCCAGCAGCATGGATGGATGGAGCGCGCTGGCCTGCTCGCTGAGAGACTCTGAGGACCGGCCTGTGAGGAGCGGGTAATGGCCATGCAGACACCGGGGACACACACTCAGCCTCCAGCCGCCCCACACTGTGCTCTACCTCTCACTTCTCCCCTGTATCTCTCTCTCTCTCTCTCTCCTCCTTATGTGTCTTTCTATGTCTTTCTCATTGTGTCTCACTCCCTATGTCTCTCTCTCTTTCTGCCCCTGCATCTCTCTCTCAATTCAATTCAAGGTCCTATATTGACATGAGAAATAATGCTACATTTGTATTGCTAAAGCGTGGCTTGCAGAGTTTGAGAGTTTTAAACAGAAACCAACTTCTACAAAGATGAACATATTAGAGTTTAGAACAGTTAACAAATGCAAATAACCATAGAGCTTAAAACATTAAACACTGCAAAATTAGAAATGTAATGGCAGAATTGTAATTTTAGAGAGGGAATAAAATATCTTACAAATCTCTCTCTCTCTCTCTCTCTCTCAATACCCCTGCATCCCTCTCTCTCCTTATGTGTCTGTCTTTCTCATTCTCTCTCTCTCTCTCAATATCCCTATATCTCTCTCTCCTTTTGTGTCTTTCTACATCTTTCTCATTCTCTCTCTCTCAATATCCCTGTATCTTTCTCACCTTTTGTGTCTTTCTACATCTTTCTTATTCTCTCTCTCTCAATATCCCTGTTTCTCTCTCCTTTTGTGTCTTTCCATGTCTTTCTCATTCTCTCTCTCTCTCTCTCTCTCTCTCAATATTCCTGTATCTCTCTCTCCTTTTGTCTTTCAGATCAGTTCAGTTCAAGTTTACTTTATTGACATGACAAATTATTATACAATTACAATAATACAACAATTAAGAAGAGAAAGTGTTATCAAATAATAATATAAAAGTATATACAATAATAAAACAAAACCTATTTGATGTGTATGCAACATATAATGAGAGAAAATAAGTTAATTATTGAATATATTTATGTAATTGAGAAGGGAAAAGAGAAAAGGAAAAAAGGATACCTATATTACATGTATATAACAGTGAACAAAAGAAAAGGTTGTTATTATCTCTCTCTCTCTCTCTCTCTCTACTTACTCTTAATCGCTCTCTCTCCTTATGTGTCTTTCTATGTCTTTTCTTATTGTCTCACTCTCTGCAGTCTCCCACCCCTCTCGGTCACTCTCTCTCCCTCTCCCTCTCTCTCTCTGTCCTTATGTGTCTCTCTAAATCAGAGGTGGTGAACTCCAGTCCTGGTGGCCAGAGTCCAGCACAGTTTGGTGGTTTTTCTACTCAAACACACCTGAATCAACTCAAAAGCTGATTATCAGGTTTAGTAGGTGGGTTAGGAGCAGACAAACTGTGCTGGACAGTCTGCCACCCCTGTTCTGTCTTTTTCATTGTGTAGCCCTGCCTCTCCATGTGTGTCTCTTTGTAAAGGGAATCAAAAGTGAAAAGTTTATCACTTTTCGTAGCTGATTTTTAACACTTCATGAACCACTTCTATACATTTATGCAGAAATTCATGTAAGACAACAATTTTCAGTTAGATTCAACGTAATTTTTGCTAAACATGACCGAAAATTACAGAACATACATATTTCTTATTCCTTATCATTTGTTATTCTGTATATAATAATAAACAATATATTTGTTTAAAAAGCAATGAAAATGTTAAATGTAAGTGTAAAAGGTGAAATATGTAAATTATAAAGCATGCAAGTTTTATGTTTGACTTTTTGTTAAGAAATTAGAAAATACAAAAACACATTTTCTCTGACTTTTCCTTCCACCCTCCAGAACACTGTATCTGCATCATAGGCACCTAAGTGCTCACTTGCTGAAGGAAGTGTTAGGTGTGGTAAATTCAAAAATGGAACAGATGATCCACCTCAAACAATGACTGTCAGACTGCTCTGTTATCAGAGTGAGATAAACTAACATTAGTTAGAGTTTGTAAATATAACAGTTAATGTGTACATTAAGAGATGAGGTGGTTCACTCAGATCATCTGTAGTCACCACACATATGATCATAATGATAAAATAATCACAAGTGGCTTTCTGACATCTCTCTAATATGTAATTAGAAAGTTTTAGCCCTTTGTCATAAGTTGCAATGAAGAATCAAAAGGCATGCTGGGATGTGGCACTGCCTGAGGTGTACAGTTTTGTAGACTCGAGTCAAACTGAGGATTTGAGGGGCTGCCAGCAGAAACTTCCTTCGACCTTTTGAGAATCAGAATGCCCTTCAGAAAGGCAGAGGGATTCCCTGCGGGCAGTGAGACGTGGGAGTCTGGTTGTGCTTTTTTTCTGGAATTGGAGCTCAGGGCGGGAGATGGAGCTTTAAGGTTCCTGGTTCCTCTAAAAGTAACAGTTAGCAATCGGAATTGATATTTCAGTATAAACACAATCTTTCAGCTCTTTCAAAATACATTCAAAACTTAATATTAACTTAATATATTTAATAATATTTACTTAATATTATTATGGAAGCTGATGTCGCCCCCATCAGTGGTGTGATGCCTGCAATGTCAGATAAGGTCACATTTGCATTTCTCAAAATCAACATTTTCCAGCTGTCAGTGTTAGAAGAACAAGGAGTCGTGTAGAAGCTCCATCAGCTCTTTCTACGCAAAAGACAATTTTTTTTTGAACGTGTAGATGTCAAATCCTATATTTTATATGTATATTAAACATTTATTTTTGCTAATTACATACAAACATACTATTTACATATTGCGGAACAAAACCTTGTATCACCAAAATGGTAACTTTACAGGAGAAGGGAAAAACCTGCTTTACTTTAAATGTAAGTCAATGGAACCAGAATTTTTTCAGAGTAATTTTGGGCCGTTTCTTTTAGTCCATTCATCATAAACTACACCCATAATGTAAATGAGGCATCTTCAAATTATGTCAAAACCTGAAAAACGACAAAAATGGAGATATGAGGTCGACAGCAGCAACATACATGTGACATCACACTGAAATTCCTTTTTACATTAATTTCTACCTAAATGCATGAATATGGTGTTAAAAGTAAGTAATACGTTTTTAAACTTCACATTTGCCACCCCGTTTCTCTCTCTCTCTTTCCATGTTTCCCTTTCTCTCTCCCTTTCTTTCTCTTTTACCCCATGTGTCTCTCTGTCATTCTCTGTATCTCTCTATCCTTCTCTCTCCCGTCTTCCTGTCTCTCTTTCTTTGTCTTCGTCTCTCCTCTCTGTGTCTATCTGTGTCTTTCTTTCTCTTTTGTCTGTTTTTTTCTCTTCACACATCTTCCCTGTAGTACTCTTTCTTTCTCTTTCTTTTTGTCATTCTGTCTATCTCCCCGTCATTCCTTTCTGCATCCGAGTCAGTGTCACACCAGCGCTCATCCACTCACTGTTTCTCATCTACAACCGCAGAGACAGTAACTTCACCCTTACCGTCTCAGGCGCCTCACGCTCATTACTCTCGGGATGATCGTCTCTGGAGGCTGAAGGCGGTCTGAGAGTGCAGAGAAACATGCTGATGAATAGCTACGCGAGAAGAATCTCCTTCAGGTTTACACAGATCAGAGAGAATGTGATTGGAGTCCTTGAACTAATTAACGGTTCAAACGGTGGCCAGCACGGCTCCTGGAGAACAGCGCAGCGCAGAGTAATGAACGTGGGAGAGCTTTAACGAGCTGACACTTCTCACACACCACACAGAGACAGGGTGCGGGGCACCTGTTGATGTTTGGGTCAAGGGTCTTTTTACGCTGGAAGTGGGAAAGAGGAGCTCATTTAAGGAAGCAAGCTTTGAAGAGCTAATTTGCTTATTATGGCTTCTCTCAGCAAATGCCTTTGTAGGTTTGTGATAGTGAGAGAGAGAGAGAGAGAGAGAGAGAGAGAGAGAGAGAGAGACTACGCTGTCAATATAAACAACTCCAACATAGTAGGGATTAGAAACAGGTGGAAACTGAAAATGAACATTATTTTCACAGAATGTACTCAAAAACTAGAACAAACACACTTTTTTGCAATTCCAAAGTACTTCATTCAACCTTATAATTAACACTACAGAACCAAATGTCTTGCCAGCAAACACTTCTGAGAAATTACTGATAGCACCTTAAAACTCTTAACACCGCAACTAAAGGAGACACAGCAGGTGTCTCCAATGTGAGCCGGCCAAGCTAACTTTCAGCACTAAATATAGTCTGTCATGGCAGTAACACAACGTCCAAATGAATGTTTCATGAACAGTGTTTGTTTTGACCCCACACCCTTCACTGGGCAGTGCTCAGAGAGTTAACATTGCCAGCTGAGATCTCAGAACAACATCATATTCAACTAAGTAATATTGCACCTGTATTTAGTAAATTTCACAGTGTGGAAACTGTGGGTTAAACTGGATTTGGGATTTGGATGTGGAGGAGCCCTAATTTTTTCAGAGTGTTAACAATGTAGGAACAATATAATCCAGTTTATGGAGTATTATATTGAGTTTTCAGCACTGATATCATATTAAAACTAATAGCCTTTCTGTGCTAAGGGCTAAATTAATTCAATGAATTTATTTGTCTGTTTCTAGTGTTCGCCATTTGTCAGTTTTGGTACGTTAAAGCCTTTAAACTAGTGAAACAAACTGTTACAAACAATGATCCCATCCGTTTGACATCAGAAATCCACACTGTCCTGTTCAACTGAATATTTGGAGCAGCTGCCTCCTGTTTTTAAAAGACTGGCGGTAGAGACAATACAGTTCATACAAAAAAGAAATTACTGCCAGGTGTTCAGTGCCATCCAATCAGAACCATGCTTCTCAAAAAACTAAGCCTCTGCATTTCTACCCAACATCACTGACCGATTTAACTTGCTAATTTGCAAAATCTATGAATAGCTAACTGGGTGCAAATGTATCATAGTTATGCATGGCTGTAAAATATTGAAAAAAAATTGCATGTAGATCTACTGTATGAGTGAAAGTTTGATTTTGGCACCTCATTCACGAAAACTTGACTTGCTATACAGCCACTGCTAGATACCTACACGACTGGATGAAATTGCTTAGCTATTTCCATATTTAAAATGGCTTTAGATTTAACCGCATGATGAACACATTTATTTAGCAAGTTAAAACATAACGAAGCAGGATGGATGACTGTGAAAAATCAGTGGAATGATAAGAGAAGGACGTGTCTGTTATATGTTAGCGTGGTTTATCACACACAATAGTTGAATGGATAAAAAAAAATCTACTGGAAACAATTTAGATTTTCATCAAGTTACTGTAGAGCTCAGCTAACAGTCTGGCCCAATGCTGTAACACAAATACATAATCGCTAGTTCGTTAGTGCGTTAGTTCATGATTTTAACTGAGATATGAGGAGATTTTGTTGTTGTGACTGAGTTTGACTGTCCATCTGATCATGCCCATAGGTCATGTGGTCAGGCAGAGAGTCTTGTTTTTTATTTTAAAATTCGTCCTCCCAGTACTTTGAAAAGAGGTGGGTCAAATGTCCACCCGATACCCCCATGTTGTCTCGGCAGCCATGAGATACATAGTGTCATGTCCGCTTTGGCCACAGTGAAGCATATCAGCGTGTAGAATTGGAGCTTGGAGAATTGGTGCACCATGTAAAAGGTGCAGGGAAACAGTGGAGAAGAGCAGGTTGAGCGATGAAGACACAGTAGTGTTAATAAATGAAATTCCTTTCTGCAGCGTGTAATCCCACTCCAGTTAAAAACATCAAACTGGAGAAGCAATAATATAAAGTGAATTCTGTCTGTTTTCTGAGAGTTCAGAGAGTTGAAATATTATTATTCTGTTGGTGGTAAATATTCTTTCAGCTCTTCTTTACAGGCTTCACATCGATCTGGCCACTATGAGTACTCCCATTGTTGAAGAAAGTCTGCCAATAATATGCCTCTGAGACACCACTGCTAATTTACACTTAGTTTCAGAGGCAAGTTTCACACAAACTGCCGGCCAAGACTTTACTGAAGGAAACAGAAAATCTAGAAAATTGGATATATATATATCTCCACCCACATTTTGAACAGCCACCCTCAAAAGGAGAGGAATACATTTTGCTTGTGCTGTGTGTGAGCGGTAATCTGCTCTACATCTTACAGTGGCCTTGGGCATCTTTTATATAGTGATAGAGAACACAGTAGTTCATAGAAAGCCCAGATTCTACATGCTGACACATTTTACATTAACCATAGTACAATGCATAACTCTGGCTATGTTCACACAGCAGGTGAAAGTGGCCCAAATCCAATCTTTTTCTTCATATGTGACACAGATGTGTTGTCTGTGTGTCAGTGTGATCAGCAAAAAACACAATGAATCTGACATTTTCAATTCCAATTTGAGACGCTTTCTTACGTGGTACTGAAATCCGATGTGTATCCGATCTGCAGCAATGCGTCTCAGTGTGAACAGCTGGATCAAAATTCATACAACTTTTACGTCAGTCCAGCTCGACATTTGTCATAATTTTGCACTGCTGAGACTCATAAACATTTAGGCTGATGTTCCTGTACCAAAACATTACAAGAGATTTATCCAAAACCCTCCTTGTTCAAAGAGATTTTGAAATGGCCAGACACGGCCGTAGAAGAGCGAGGCTGCAGTGTCAAAGAAAAGCTGAAAGTCTGAAAGCAAAGTTTAAAGAATCCCAGGACACAAAGAAGTGACCACGCCCTTTTTACAGCAAGCTCGAACACATTTTGGGTGATGAGCCCAGCTGTCAGTCAACAAAGCTTCTTGATCGCTCCTGTGACGCTGGCGAAGATGAAACTGAAAGCTCCAGGAGCGAGTGGTGTTTGTTGGCAGTCATGATTGTTTACCTCTGGACGAGCGCGCCACGTGATCATTCTTTTGCGCATGCGGGTCGGTTTTGGAGCGTGATCTGTTCAGACTGATGTCACCTACAGGTCACATTTAAAAGATATTGTGAACAGCAAAACAAAAAAAATCAGATTTGGGCCACTTTTACCTGCTGTGTGAATGTAGCCTATGTGGCATTGGAGCTTGCTGTCTGCTACCTTTTCATAAAGGCTACGTTTATTACTGGATGCACTGTGATCTTTTCTAAAAACGCTCAAGCTCATTTAGACAATTCGGATCGGTAAGTGCTTGTTATTGTTTAGTCTGATCACAATAATGATATAATGCTCCTGATGTGTGACTCATATTTCTATTTATGTGGTTTCTTGTTTAAAATAGTAGTTTGTGATACAGACTACATAAGAATCTATGAATTTTCAGCTTCGTCAGATCATGTTCTTTTCACATCGAAATGAAACAACAGACGTCTTGTGACTAACAGAGAAGAGTAGATTAAACAGCAAAATAGCCACCTTTTTGCATCAACCTTAAAGAGTTAATTATTTAAGAGCATTCTAAACAGCAACCAATGAGAAAGGAGGTGTGGGGTGCTGGTGCAGAAACAAAAAAAAAAATGTTTCAGTTCAGATCAAGCCAAAATAATATTCAGAAAATCTTTTCTTCCTAATCCCTGATTCTAAGTAAATTAACTAGAACGCAATATTGTTATTATCCAGTTAAATGCAAAATGGCTAAGGTTTTCACACAGTTTTGCTCCTATTTTAAATTATGTTCTGTGAAAAACCTTATTTTTCAGTTTTGGTTTCCATTCCCGGTACTGTTTCTAACCGCCTGCTGCATTCACTGGAATACATATTGAATCTTCATACACCAGGGAAATAGAAGGTCATTCAAAAGGCAGGGGGGATTGATATATTGTATTTTCTTACACTCGCAACACGCTTTTTGCATCAGATCTACTTGCAGGACTGTAGAGTGAACAGAGTGAGCAGAAGGCCTGAGCTATCCTGGCTGCAGTATTTGAGTGGTGGGCCGGAGGGAGAGCTGAGTATGAGGGTAATTTCTGTCTGTCTGAGCAGTGTCTGCTCCTGCGGGGTGACAGAGTGGCTGTCAGAGACTGCAGATGCGCCGCTGACAGCCTTTTAATGAGAGACTTAGCAAAGGCCAAAGGAGCATACTGACGCCACACAGGCAGCCACACAGTGAACCAGGGGGACCTGGAGAGACCCCAGCACAACCACTTCGGACAGTAAGCCTCTCTGCTGAGTCTCAGCTTCTTCCATTGCATTCAACAGCTTACAGTTAAAGATATACGGTCTATTACTCTGTCTACATTTCAACTTTTCAATCCATTTCTATTGCATCTCCACCAGCGGTGTAGTGTCAGGGTATGCACTTGCATACAAGTCTGTGTTTTGTTATTTAAGACAAACAGACAAATGCTCAGTGTCTGTTACCTCAGCTCAGCTTTGGCAGGCAGTTTGTGTGAAACCTGCCTCTAAAACTAAGTGTAAATTAGCAGTGGTGTCTCAGAGGCATGTTATTGGCAGACTTCCTTTAACAATGGCAGCACTCCTAGTGGCCAGATTGAGGTGAAGGTCTCAAAGAAGAGCTGAAAGAATATTTACCACCAAAAAAACAATGTTTCAACTCCCAGAACTCTCAGAAAACAGACAGAATTCGCTTTGTGGTCCTGCTTCTCAAATGTGATGTTTTTAACTGGAGTAGGATTACACCCTGCAGAATGCTTTGGTAAGAAAAATGCATTTAATAGCACTACTATCTCTTCATCACTCAGCATGCCCTTCTATGGAGTTAGTTTTGTGCCAAAATGTTTGAGAGAAGATTCTGATGTTTGAGAGAGGAATGGTCCAGTTTGAGAGGACAGCGGCGCTCTGAGCGCGCAGCTAATGAACTTGAACGCACTTGTCAGCACGAAGTGCGGCAGATAAACACCTTCAGATTTGCTCAACAAAACACTCCGGTTTTCACTCAAAACTGGAAAACCTGCTCAATCACTCTTCACCTTCAAAACTCACACATGCGCGCAAATCATTTCTGCTCTCAGCTCCTTTCTCAACTTTCACATCTGCTCGCTGTAAAATGTCTGAACGTTTGTGCCAAAACTCCAGCCAATCAAGAGCTGCCGAGGGGCGGTTCCTGTCAGCGCACCAATCATGGCGTCTTTTCTTAAGCAGCTTTATGCCAATTGGTCAAGGTACGTTTGTGGCTGTGGTATTGAGTCGGCTAGTGTGCTTGTAGCCTCGACATTAGATAGATGGTTTATAGCTTTCTCGAAGCAAATGAATGAAACGATTTATCAGTAATACTCTGTCATAGATAATAAAGTATTAATCTAACTAACATTGGTAGCTCGGCCATTTGTTCCCTACCAGAGGCTTAACGTTAGCTAACTTCAAATAGCTTAACATTAATCGACTAAGCTAACGTTAGCAAGGTTTCTTTGACTGTAGCTAACAGTGTCTAACAGTATTCTACTGAACTCTCCTATAGTGCTTGTCTTCATAGGCTCATCTTGTTAATCCTGTATATTTATCTTCTATAGTGGCGTCATCAAAAAACAATACTGATGCCATGCCGGGCAGTTTGCGTGACTAGCTACAGCCTTTGTGCACTGAAGTCATTTTAGACACATTGTGAACCCATATTGGAACCGCATGAAAATTTGTGCTGTGGCCTTTCAGACATAGCCATTTCTGTAATTATTGGCACCCTTGGAAAAGATGGGGCGAAAGGTAAAAAATGTCTTTTTGTAATTAACTCACACTGAAAAAATAGGACAAACTTGTGTTGATAACTGTTAGGCCAATACATAAGATGTTTAAAACAACCAGAGCTGTAGTGAATCTGCCTGAGAGAGGACGTATGTTTATTTTACGCTTGTGTACAGTAAGGAAAATGGTTAGAGCAACAAAACTTCCTTCAAAGATCATAATGGAGGTCTATAGAAGGTGGTAGCGTGTTGGGATCTCCAAAACTATAATAAGATGCCACGTTCATTTGGAAGGCATGACAAAAGCAAGCCTTTTCTTTCATCTTACCCCAAACAACAACACCTAGAGTTCTCTAGACACTAAAGGTAAATTGACTGGAACCGGGTTCTAAGTTCAGATGAGACAAAATAGAGCTTTTGGGTTACAAACACTCAAGCGTTTGTGTAAAAAGAAGGATGATAATACAGAAAAGAACTCCATCCTCACTGTCTAAGCATGGTGGAGTATTTGTGATGTTTTGGGGCTGTTTTTCCTCCAAACACCCTGGGAACCTTGTTAAAGTACACAGCATTGTGGGCCCCATGAAGTACCAGAAGAATTTAAATGAAAACTGTGTCTGCCTCTGCAGCCTCTGAGCTAAACAAGAGAGTCCAAAAGAGAGGATCTAGGACCCTAGAGGATCTGGAGAGTTTCTTTACTTAGGAATGGTCTTAGGGAAATTGCTTGCTCTATATTCTCATCTCATCAGGCACAGTTAGAAAAAAAGGTACTGTGCAGGTTTCATTCATCAAGGTACAAATGCAAATGCACCCTCAAAAGTACAACAAGGGTTTTAAGGGGAGGGTGTGTATTTGTATCTTTTCATAACCTAATGTTTCAAAACACAACAATTAAATAAAAAGGCTGGAGACATGACAGGAATAAAATTAATTTAGAATAAAATTTTATATTTCTAATTGCAATGGTTTATAGTAGAATCACGACCCCTAACTAAAGGTACTGAAGACGTGCACTGCAAAATGTGGTACCTTTTATTTCTGAGAGTGTAGGAGAAAACTGCTTTTATGTTGGCTAAATGCACGTGTGCCAAAAATTATGACACACATAATTTTGTTCATTTTCTATAAGGGGTATTGTTTACTTAGACTAAATTTCCTTTAATTTAAGGTTAGATTTTCATATGAAAATGTGATAATTAACGGCATAGATTTTTCCAAGATTCTTAATTTTACCCATCTTTACCAAGAGTGCCAATAATTACAGAGCTGACTGCACATACGTTTGGCACTGATGACTTCTTAGACAGCGTTTAATCATTACTGTTAAACAAGCTCAAAATTCAGATGTTAAATTCCAGAACCCAAGCATTCTTCAGCTTGAGTTCTTCACTTGCTCCGATGCTTCTCTCCTGTGCTCCAGGTGCTCCCAGTGCTTTCATAACCATTACTCCTGTCCTCATCACTGCAGCGTATTCACTCTCACTGTTCAAAAGCTTTGAGAAAAGACACGAGGCAACACTCATGATGATGTCTAAAATCCCATGACATTTCCCATGACATATCTCTGACATTTCCGACACTATTTAAAAGGATTTGTGCAGCGCGGTTTGGGAACTGTTCAGTGTGAGCCAGTTCAGTCGACTTGCGGACTTTTGCACTTTTGCATTCATGGAGAATAAATGATTTTGAATGGCACTCACCCAGATCAGACCTGAGTTACCGGATACTGGATTCACTTTTTTATATGGCCTAAATATAAAGTTTACAACTCACTGCTACATAGTGGAAGACATTAGTTTACTATTAAGACTTTATAGTCAGTAAATACTATGTGAAATTTATACAGTACTGTGCATGGGTCCAAGACCAACCCTCATTTATTTCATTTCCAATCAAAATGGCCCTTAAGTGTATTAGTGAATAATTCATTTTGCAGCATTAAGAAAAACAAACAGAAGACATATTTAACAGAAGCCTAAACAGATACAATTAATTTTTTTTTCACCATTTAGTGTTTCCACTCTTTACCTTTATTACGGGAGATTTCAGATTTCAAAATAATGTTCAGTCTTAGAAGTTGGTTGCATTTTTTGCTTCTCACAATCGAAGTAATCCTAAACACATTTTGTGATGTTGAGGTCTGGACGGAGGTGTGGTCAGTCCATTGTTCTGAGAGCAGCTTCTTTGCTTGATTTGCAATTTTTCTGCTTTTTTATTGTATATTTCCTTTTCTCAGTATCAGCTTCTTGACAGCTGTACATCCTTTCAGATCTTATATGTAATCTCCTCAGAAATATCTCCAAAATGAATAACTTGTATTTCATGGTTGTTTTGACTGGAAATTGCGTATATTTCTGGTTTCTGACTTTTGCGCAGTACTGTACGTGTGTAGTTATAAGACACAGGAATAGAAGTATAACCCCTCAAACAGGCTCTTGCAAATTAAGGTTTTAACTCATTAAATGTCTTCACTCTTAAAGGAGCCAAAACACATTCTTTGGAGTGACGCCATAGAAGAACCACCTTTGATTTCCTAAAAAAAACCTTTCAAAGGATGGTTCTTTAAAGAACTATTTCTGTAAATGAGATACCGGAGTGTGAAGAAGTTTCTATACCAATGCAAAGTTTTTCCTAGAGCTGTACATCCAAGGGCCATTTTGGAACCTCTACTCTGAAGAGTGTGATCTATTCACACTTTAAAGGTGAAACATTTCCTAGTGATTTAGATTTAGACCAATTTGGCATAAACTCTGGTTTTTGGCTTGGCAGGTAACACAAATGAAGCATGAAAGTGCTGGCTAGGTGCCGATAAGGACTCCACTTGGTCTGAAGGTTAAACCTGCTCTCCCAGTGGGAGTCTGACAAGTGTCCAACTCAATTGTAGTTCTGCGATGTGAACAAACACCCATTCCTGAGCTTTCCCCGTCCCAGGGGAACTATGGAAATTTCAGGCCATATGGCAAAGCAGAGTATAATGAGATCTTACATCTGCTACTTGCACCTTGTGTGCCAGAAGAACAAAACTCATGTTTAATAAAAGATCACACTGCCTTTAACTGAGGCCACGGTGTCAAACGCTGCAGCTGGACAGTCTAGCAGAATAAAGCTGGCTGTGTTTGCACTCATGGCAGGTGAGGAAAAAAGTGTAGAGGGCCTTGATCTGAAACTAGAAGACCAAGCTGGCCACTATAATTGTTACTGTTGTACACTGATGCAAACAAACACTAGTTCCATGAGTTAGATAAACAGGATATTACACTGCTGGAGAAGACTGCAATTATAGTAAAGGGCATTCTGAACACTATTGCACCCCACTCTTAAAAATAAAGGTGCCAAAAAGGTTATTTGGAGTGATTTCATAGAAAAACCACTTACTATTACTATCTGCTATTGTATCTGCTATTATTTTGCACTTCAAAAAAGTACTGAAAATGAAAAAACTGCTCATAAAACAGAGAAGAATCTGATGACATCAACAAACTATTAACAGGGGCTGTAAATCCAGGAAAAAAAACCCAGTGAAGACAAGAACATACAGAGAAAAAAAGACATGATTCAATCAAATCCGATGACAGTTACACATAAAAGATTCATTACTACTACTGTGCTCAGGTACTAGAGTACTACCATTTGGATACTGAAATCACCATTCAGGCGTTTGTTATGTAGCATCAATGGAAGACAGAGGAAATAAACAGGCTAACAATTCAGGGAGACACTGAATTTATATTTTAACAGCACTGCGAAATGTGAGTTTTCTGAGTACGTGTGTATTATAGTTTGCTGAATATGAGCGTGATGTCAAGGACAAGTTGTTAAGGACATAACTGAGAAGGCAGTGATAGCATGGCTGATGCTCTAGCACAGTTTTTTTTTTTTCACAAACTAGGCTAACTACCCTAGCTGATGTCAGCTATGTCCACAAACAGTCACAATATATTTTCTCATAGAAACTAACATGTTCATACTTTGTCCAATGAGGAGTAAATATCTTGCATAGAAGGCCGCAGGTCCTCATCATCATCCAACACTGTAGCAGTTAGTGTCAGCTCATTAGCTCCTCTGAAGAGGCAGCTTCCGTTACTCATCCAACATGAAAACATGATTTCCCATTTGAATAATAAAACAAGTTTTCAATTTTTAAACTCCACTACTGTCATCTAAAAAGTAAACCACAGCTCTACGCTAATTTCGGCTGAAGTCTGTGCTTTTCTCTTCTTCTTGTTGTTTTTTCCTTCCCTGCAGTTAAGAGGATGGCCGTTCATTAACTCTTAGATACTCGAATATCAAGATTAGTCAGATGAACATCCCTACTGGGGATGCTAATGCTTCAAAAACACTGTGTAGCAGCTAATGAGGCTATGAAGCTTTAAGTTACTTCACCATTTGAGAGAGAAAATGTTCCCTGACAATGGCAAAACAGTCCACGCTGTTAAAAAGGCTGGGAATCCCTGCTTTAAAGAAATAATCGAGTTTTTATCAACCTAATCAAAACAGAAAACTCGCTGACTCAAAACACCATGCCCTTTAGCTTCTATTACAAATATGCTTTTTTGTAGAGTTTTATTCTTTTTAAAGACAAGGAAGAACATCTAAAGTATTGCCTGTGGTCAGCAACAGATGCAGCACATAGAGATTCAACCGAAAAAACTCAAGTATTCCTTTAAAGAACCATCCACTGAAAGGTTCTTTAAAGAACCTGAAGTGGCTCCACTTGAACAAACCCTTCTGGCACCTATATTTTTAAACGTACATTTTAGGCTAATGTTGGGTAATAAGCCATAAGATATCAGCTGCCAGGGGAAATGCACACATGTGCACATATGTGCCGCCTCATTTATGGCCTTCCGAGCGAGAGACACGCTCATACAAACTATTAAGTGAGCTGCAGGGAGCAACTGATAAAGATGCGGGGGGTGAATCCCACTGAGACTGTGGAAAGAGATCAATGATAAGTTCTCCTCTGTCTTGTCTTCTGCTTCACAGATCTCCTCCAGTCCCTCAGCTCACACAAAAAAAACAAGACTCAGACTGTTTCAGCCTCAGAAGTCGCAGTTATCACTGATGATAAAAGCTTTTATTGTTTTATTGCTTTTATTTATAATTGTTTAACACATCACTCGAAAAAAGTGGAGAAATGCTACCCCCATCTGTCACTTATTTGGGTGGTCCCCATTCTCAGCGCAGCACTAACAGTAACAGCACTTTTAGGAATCGGGACAGTGGTGTTCATGGAGTTTTTACAGCACTCAGTGTGACTGGTGGATTGAGAATAGTCCAACGACCAAAAATATAAAGCCAACAGCGTTCTGTGGTCAAAAACTGACCACTGATGAAGGATAAGAAGATGACTAACACAAGGTATGCATGGAAATAATGAGCTGTAGTCTCTGACTTTACATCTAACTTTATACACTGGATAAAAAAGTGTTTAATAAAGTCACAGGACAGTTAAAAAAATCTGACAAGATGTTTTGATGTTTGTGCAACAAAAGATGAGCTACAATCAGTAACTGAAACCGACAGTGCACCTATAGGGTATATGTTTCTGATAAAATGGCCAGTGCGTGCATATACAGGGTAGCTGCCAATGCAACGTCTTAGGATAGCTGAGCGCCAGCTCTGTTTCATCACTGAGTGATGGGGGGAGACGGGGAGCCATCCCACCCACCCAGAGAGAGCGAGGCCAAGTGTGCATGTTTGTTTTTGTTTTTTTTTCCACGAGTTCTCTTTATACACTGTAATAACAGCCATCTGTGGCCAGGAGTCCAAGAGAGCAAGGCCAGTTGTGCTCTCTTGGACTGCCATGGGGCTGTAGCATCACCAGGATCAAACTTGTGATGTCTTTCTTTTGTCTTTTTTTGCTAGTTCTCTTTATACACAGACTGCCTTAAAATGTAGAAAAACAAAGTCTGTTATAAGCTGTGTTGACTTACCATTTGAAGTTCAATAAACTCAACACTTTATGCCAGCCTAGTAAGTAACTTTTTTAAGTTGAAACAAAATGTTTCTTTTACAGTGTAGAAGAGTTTTAAAATATGACATCCTCATGCTAAAGGTTTGAGTGCATTTTACATGTTTGTGTTACAGTTTTTGCCCAATTTTTTCCCAATTTAGTCATAACCAATTCCAGCTGTTAGCTAGTTGCCTCCCTCTCACACAGTTCTACAAAGCTGGGATGCTGAAGTCTTCTTGAACTGCTGCAAACGCAACATCAGTGGACGACAGCTCAACAGGCTGAAGAAAACCATAACTGCCAATTCAGGTAACAAAGGCCTACATTGGCTACCATCGTGCAGAATAATGGAGGGGCAGGGTCAAGCTCATGCTCATTTGAAATCTGGGGCACGAATGGCTGTGGCATTTCCAGGGAGTGAACTCGCAATCTCCCTATGATAGGGCCAATACTTCTACTGCTGTGTCCATCTTCTTTACACTCGTTAACTGGAAAACTGCTGAACTGCTGACCAGGCACGAGATCAGGATCCAGTTCTAGGGATGGGTGCCAACGCCCAGCCTACTTACCCTGGATATCGACTTTAATCTACAAGGTCTTTCCACGGTGTGATTCAGACATTACACTGGGAGCAGTTTGCCTGTGCCTGGGGTTTGTTTGCTAGCCCTGATGAAGCGTATGAATAATTCCACTCTCCGGTGCTGCAAGGCTCAGCTAGGGAGTCGAGGCCTGATATACTACACATACACACATCTCCACAAAAGGACAGCGCTGCGGCGCCGACACTCAGGGAACAGAGAGAAAATGGAATATAGACTGCGCTTCTTACGCCTCGATTGTGTGGAAAACAAACAGCCCGATTGCATATGAAAGGGACTCTCCTGTGTTATGGGGTCTTGAGTGGAGGAGCACTCACGGACCTGTGCATTTGCATCGGATAAAGAGGGCCATGGTGGGCCCGTGGGTGCAGACGTGGGCGCGTGAGTATCCAGAAACAGATCAATTGCAGAGTGAAAAGGAGGGGTCAGGAGCAGCGCTAGCGACAGCTGTGCGCCTCTAATTACGAACACACGGACGAGGAGGCTGCACCTGTGTTTTGTTTGCATGCAGGCGGATGAACAACAGCAGGCGTACTGTGACGCCGGCATCCACTTCCGACGCGCTTCCCGCAAGAAAAAAACAAGAACCTCACCTGCGCTACACGGAGGCAACTTCACCTCTCCAAAACACTCCCCGAGACACTGCCGTTTCAAAGGCTCAGCCAGGCACTTTGTTTCTGCAACAACAGGAGAAACTCAGGGTTTGTTTAAAAAGTAATGGCACGGTAGCTTTAACTCGCCGTCTTCCGTGCCTCGGTTGCACCAGCCTGGTGCAACACACGAAAAGAAATCCCAAATCGTCAAAGCCGGTGGAGCTGCTGGAATCCATCTGTTGAGCTTACAGTGCCAGCCCAAAGTTTGGGCACACCTTACTGAATGTTTGTTTTCCACAGGCTTAAAGATATTTTCGGTTTGAAAACTTATGGCTGACGAACAGAAGATTCTAAGGCAAGTATAAACAGCATACCAGGTGGCTGTTCATGAAGCTGCTTGAGAGAATTGCCAAGACTGTGCAAGTATATCAGACAGCTAACACTTTTAGGTTACTGCATTTCTCTATGTGTGTTAGTTCTTAGATGCGATGCCATCAATACTATTCTAAAATGTAGAAAAATACTTTAACAACAAGTAAAACACTTCTAAAACATCTCCACTGACTGGAAAGACCAGAAAGGAACATGCAGGGACTTGCTTTCTTAAACTCTGACCAAGGCTTGTTGAATGACATTTTTATTTTTACATGCTTCTAACATGAATTAGACCTTCGCTGTAACCTCAGTCATCAGTCTTCTATCAATTATCCTCAGCGAGATTACATCAGTCAACAAAACAACCTTCTTGACTCAAAACCACAAGCAGCTTCCTTCCAAACCAAGCTGCTGAGCTTTCAACTCCACCTTCCTGCACTGTGCCCTGAACTTTCTCTTCAGACTACTAATAATGTCAGAAGACTAATAATGTCATACTTCACCTCTATAACACTGAGCATCCCCCATAGTATTTATACTTGGAAGTGTTTTTTGGAGTGACACCACAGAAGAACCACTTTTGGTTCCATTAAAGAACCTTTCAATAAACGGTTCTTCAAAGAAACTCAGTTGAAACCACACAGTTCAAAGGTTTCTCAGGGTCGAGGTTCTCAAACCAGCCCTTTCTCTTTTTCTCCTGCCATTTTTCTCTCAGTCAGGTTCAGAGGGCAGTCTTGAGCACAGTGCTAATCAGCTGTAGGTTTGTTAATGTTTGCTCCTCACAACCTGCTGACTCTTTCATCTTCTCCTCCTCTGCACTACAAACATGTAATTAATATTTATGAGAAATGAGCAGTTCTTATTGCAGTGGCCAGCAGAGGGCCTATACTGAGGTAGTAATAGGATCCCAGAGGAACTAAAATTGAGCCAGTCAAGATTAAATTTGATAGTCTTCATTCATGATATAATCTATTACTTACTGTCTACAAAAAATGGGATGCTCTACAGCAGCGGCACATGAGCCTAAGGTCACTATTCCTAAAGCCAAGTGTTAACTAGAGAGGAATAAAGTGCCCCAGCATTGGGCTGTGGAGCAGTGGAACTATGTTCTCTGTGGTAACACAGCTCCATGGAATACCTTTAGGATTAAATGAAGTGTTGTTTGTTGTCCAGAGTTAATCATCCAACAACAGTACCTGACATCACTCATGCGGCTAAAAGCAAACAAATACTTGGTAATGTTCACATTTTAATGTAAAAAAAAAAGCCTGTTGGAAAAGCACCCCAAGTGCCCAACCCCCACCTCCCCACACTTTGCTCTATCCACACATGAAATCTCATGAGCAGAGAAAAGGTGACAAATTCAGAAACCAATCCCCTGCAGCGGGAACCTTTGGCATCGCTTTTAGTGGTTTTAAAAATGAAAATTCTAGTGCATTCTGGTGCACTCAAACTAAAATACAGAAACAATTCCTGTATAATGATTTAGTTCATGGAGTTCAACAACTATGCAAATACAAATACTGTACTGTTTTCTAGGTATTTTGAGTTTTTTGTTAAAACTTTCTTGCTAACAATTGCAATATGTTCAAGACTTGACCTCGTCTTTTGTGGGCCCCGTATCTACTATAAAGCAAGATTATTCCAGAAACGCTGCCCATCATTTGTGTTCTACTGGCTTCATAAGGTACATCATCCCAATAGCCTGATCAGCGCCACTTTCAATGCAACTTGTAGACCGCCGCTCTCATAGCTGTTACAATACATCCAGAAATAAATACATTCTACATCAATTTCAGGCGCAAACTAAATGGAAGCTGATTGTTATGGTTGCTAACAATAGCTATGTTTTTTATCCAAAGAGTATTTTTTTTTGCCAAAAACACTTTAAAAAGTCAACAAAACTCTTCTCCTAATCAATAAGTTATAAGAAGCCATAGCAATGCAAGTTGCAACATACAACATGCACAGGAAGTAGATGGAAACACAGATACTGATAATTTAATTAACCATTTTTCATCCATTGTTCCAAAGCTGTTAATGAAAGAAATCAGAATATGTGAAAATGAAATGTATCTGCTCATAAAATGTGCCTTTCGGTTTATCTTCCTGTACCGCTATCTTACTTCTGACTGGCCTATAAAATGTAAATACCACACAGTAAAAAAATGGCTCATCAGATGAACCTATAAAAATGTCGTAACAAGCAATTGAATTAGTTTTATTCAACTCAAAAATTAAAATGATTAAAAGAATTATGAATTGAAATTTATCTAGGTTGAATAAAACTAGTTAATTTACTTGTTACCACATGAAGTATTTTGTTTTAGGTTGAACTGATGAGCCATTTTTACAGTGTATATATGCGGGTTGGCTAAAAAACGACCTGCTGCACTGTGTTTGGGGAGATTCAGAATTCTTTACTGAAGGCAACTAAAGAGTCATAGAATCTACAAGATTCATGTGAATGGCATCATTCAAAATGTCAAATTTCACCAAAATGAGATGAGCTTGCATGTATGTCTATTTCTATGTGCTGGGAGCAAAAATGTGGACCATTCGGGGGCTTTGAGGAGCAGTCTGAGAACCCCTGCTTCAGGGAACCAAAAGTGCCTCTTCTAAGGCATCGCTCCAAAAAAACCTTTTTGGCACCACTATTTTCAAACGAGTGCTACCGCTATTCTGTCATGTTTTTAGCACGAGTGAATGTACTGTGTTAAACTCCAAAGGCCTTTGACTTTCATCTTCTCATAACAGCCTCCTTTTTATAGACTTCTCGGTCAGCAGTGTGTTTTTGGCACTGCGTGCACTGTGTTCAGAGCCACCCTAGTTATGTATCACTTAAATGAATAAAGTCTGAAGTATTCATGGATAAAAGTCCTTTCATCTCCTGCTACTGTCCAGTTCAGTTTACACAGCTATCAACCCCTCGACTGACCTGTCCGTGCTGGACAGGTCGTGTTGGAGCTGTCGTACATCCACGCAGGCTAAGCAGCAGTGGGTGTTTTTACTAGCATCTCAAAGAGAGACGTTATGCAAGTGGATATTTGCTTGTGGAGAAGAAGGAAAGGAGGGGTTTGGGGGATCAGCTCCTTTTGGAGAGAAGTGAATGAAAGCTCCCGCTGGGCTGCTGCTGTCCATTACAATTACAGTTCAGTGGCTCTAACCCAGCATCCACCCTCACGCTGGACAGGCCGCTCCAAGCTGCTCTGAGTGAGCGCGTCAGTCTTTAGATGACGAAACCCTGGCAGTAACGCTAGCTGAATCACCCTCACACTGAATAAATATAAACAACCCTTGCGTGAGGGGAGGCCTATTAGAATTCGCCAGCGCTCGCATCCATTTCCCCATCCAGGGCTACTGGACGCAGTTTATTATTCAGGCTTGTCCAACTGGAGTAATCCTAAATTAATATGCAATATCATAGATAACCTGGCCTGCTCGTGAGTGAATTAGGGTGGCTCCATGCCGTAATTCGATTAAATCCCACCTCGAACAGCCGCCAAAGAGGGAAAATCATACTTATTTTTATTCAAACAAGAAAAAAAAAGATTTTTTTTTTCCTTTTCGAACTGCCACCACAGCGGAGAGTGAAGCCTGGGAGGGAGGCTTTAGAGAAAGAAGAGAGATTTGAATATCTGCACATGAATGACATTTGGAATACAAGCAATTTTCATATTAATGCGCAGAAAGCCAAGGCTATGTGAGAGCTGCTGTATTTTCACATGACTCTCCAGGGTTCTAACTAGTGTTGTGTCCTCAGGAGAATCTCTCTTTCCCTCTCTCTCTCTCTCTCTCTCTCTCTTTCCTTCCCCACTCTTTCTTTATACCTCTACCTCTCAGTCCTTCCTCTACCTCCCTCTCTTTTGCTCCTTCCTCTCCTGCCACTTTTCTCCTTCACTCCTTCCTTCCTTCCTCCCTCTGTCTTTGCTTCTTTTCTACATCTCTTTTGCTCCTCCCTCCCTCCCTCCCTCTCTTTTATCTCTCTATATCTCTCCCAATCTGTCTCTCTCCTTTCTTCTTCTTTTATACCTCTACCTCTTTCTCTCTCTCTCCCTCTTTTCTACATGTCTCTTGCTCTGCCATCTCTTGTCCCCCTCTTTCTTCCATCTCACTCTCTCCTTCTTTCATGTCCTTCCCTCCCTCGTTCCCTCTCTCTTTATCTCTCTCGATCTGTCTCTCTCCTTCCTTCTTCTTTCAGTCCCTCTTTTTATTTCTCTCTCCATCTCTTCTTACATCTCTCACCTTCCTCTTTCTTTCCCCCTCCCTCTCTCGCTTTCCCTCTTTTCCCCATCTTTCTCACTCTCTTTTTTCTCTCCTGTCTTTTCTGCTTCTCATTCCCTCATTTCTTTATTTCTTCTTCTGTTTCCCTCCCTCTCTCTCTTTCTCTCTCTCACTCTCCTTCTTTATTCTAACTTCCTCTCTCTTATCTCCCCCTTCGTCCCCCTTGTCCCTCCATTTCTCTCTCTCTCTCTCTCTCTCTCTCTCTCTGTGTGTCAGGTTCAGAGGGCAGTCCTGAGCACAGTGCTGATCAGCTGTAGGTTTGTTAATGTTTGTTCCTCACAACCTGCTGCCTCTCTTATCTGCTCCCCCTCTGCACTTCAAACCTAATTAATATTTATGAGAAATAAGCACAAGATAAACCTTCTTTCTCCACTTTTTGTACTACAAGTACAGTTTGCTGTGGTGAGTTGAGCTCTTATAGTCAGTGACCAACAGAGGGCCAACACTGAGACGTCAACAGGAACACAGGGAAACTACAGCTGGGCACAAGGTAGTCAAGAATAAATTAGATGGTTTTAACTGTATATATTAACTACAAAATGATATCCATGTTTACAGTGCCTTTCAAAAGGACACACCTGAAAAGACACACAGTACCGTATCCAGTACGAGAAACACAACTGGGACTGCGGTGAGATAAAACCTACATAATGGATGGATGTTACTGAGAAGCAACCATTCCATCTTTATACTGTAATAAATTATACGATTAGAGCGTTCCTACCAGGAGGTCTCACATATCACAGCTCACTCTACAGAACAGGGCTGGGTTTTTGTAGCAATGGAAGCTGCTCCACTATGTTAAAGGGGTCAATCCAGTCACAATGAAAAATGTAGCAATCGTTATATCTATTGTAAACATGTCTACTCACCTCCCACAGACGTGCCACCCCCCTCCCAAGATGATGTACCTTGAAAGCTGGGGGAATTTTTGAAAAACCTCAGCTGCTTTGGGGGTGCTTTTAGGGGATGGGCTGAAGAAAATGGTTTGTCTAAATGACAAAAAAGCCTCAGCAGATAAAACAACAAGCTAAAAGCTAAAGTTAGAAAGGCAGCTGCTTGGGTATCTACACACTTCACTTCAGTTTGGATTGTTTTATGTGGCAACAGTTGTATGGTAACAGTTACACTAATGCTATCTTGGTTGTATTCATTTGCCTACATGAGTGACTAGGCTAATAGTCAAGACTGGTGGACACCACAGAGATTCCCAATGGCTGTATAATGTATTTGCATAATGCATGTTGGGTACTGTAGTGAATGAACACTGACGAATGAAAACATCGAGAAACGATCATAACGAAACAAAATGAAAAGTATGAATCCCGTCAAACGGAGAACACTGAGGGATACAACGCTGCCCTAAAGGTCACTGCAGTAACATGACAAGTAACATGTTAAACTCATGCTTGTACGTTATAATCATTGCACTCTCAGATCAGGACGCAGGCCATATCGACTGGCATATCACAGATTTTATTCATGATATATTGAGACATTGATTTTTTGAACACAGCTCTACTCCTGAATCAATTAGCATTAGCTGTAATCTTACTTATCACAAAGAATATAACAGGGAACTCTTCTTCAATCAGCCTGAGAAGCACAAGCGGTGTTACATATATGAGCTCAGCAGCTCCTGCATTAGGCACATAATATTTCATGTTCTATACTCAGAGCGATGACCCATGGGCAGCTCTAACAAAGAAAACATTCTGCCTTAATGTACGTTATCTGTAAGTGAAAATAGCCGCTTAAGCATTGAGCTGAGTAAATCAGACAGGCTGACAAGGGAAACACACACTCCGGCCGATAATGAGAGCGTTCAAACGGCACACACTGATCACTGAGAGTTGTCTTTTTCTCTTGTTCAGGGCCAGATGGGATGAAACAGCACTGCATTATGTGGAGAGGAGAGGAAAAAGCCTTCACTAGCACTCAGGGTGATAGATGGAGGCCAGGTAATGGTTTGATCATTGCTATTGCCATAGTGGGCTGTATTTTCATATTGTCCTCTATCTGCAGACTGTCAGCTAGCGGGCAGCTGGGTACTCACAGATTAGAGTTATGGACGCAATCACGTAGAACATGGCGAAGAAAAGACAGCACACACAGTAATAAACACACAACTAAGCAGACAAGCATGCACTTTGTATGTTCTTCATGCAGTAGAGGAGAACAGGGCACAACCTTACACATTATGGTTCTTGCTTAACCCCTTAAAATCCCAGGCTTATTACATACTAAGGCTTATTATTCAGTAACTACAGGGACTTCAATGCAAACTGGCTGAGTTATTCGAGACCAAGACCAGATGATGTTATATATTATATATCATATAAAGATATAAAGAAAAAAGGGGAAAAACTGAAATTCTTTTGTTGTTTTTTCTTGTACATTTATTTATTTCATTTATTTATTTATTTAACGATTGCACAACACTACTGTATCAGTATATTCTTCTTTTTCTTCTTCTTCTTTTCCTTATTTTTCTGCCAGATTTTTGTCCGGCTAACACAACCATTTATCAACCTTTTTGCAACCACCTAAAACACCCTAGCAACCACCTAGCAACTGTTTAAGCTGCGCAATCACTCTGCATTTTCTTCAGAAAACACATGTTTCTAGATATAATTTATTATACATTACATATATTAAGGAACACAATTATATTATATAATATTTAATATATTTATTTATAATGTATAATATACATAATATATTTTGTAAAATATCACATTCATTTATATATAGCCTAAAAATATCAGATTACAGGCCAACTTTGCACTGCAACTTTTGGAAGTAAATGATGGTGAGGTTAATCTCTGGCCCTTCTTCTCTAAAACTCAATCAAAATGACCTCCTAAAATCAACTGAATACAAACCAAACAACAACAAAACAACATTCATCTTTATCATGAAATAAAAACACAGCAATAATAACATTCTGATCTGCCCTCAGAGGAGGTCTGAATTTTGGATGAACATCAAAAAACAAATAATACTCAGTGAAGCATCATGCAAAGATCAATTAGATCCTCAACCGGCGGCCAACAGATTTTGTTCAAACATGTAGAGTAAGGACTGTTTTATTCTGTTTGAAGGTTTAGTTGATATTCAATGATGATAAAAAAGTTCAGTTTCCACTTTCATCAGATGGAGGAATTGCACTCGGCTGCCCTCAAGAACAATTTCCAAGAGTCCAAGAGTCCACCCTACACCAAGAGCAAGACAAGAGCGTCCAACTGATGTTGAGAACAAGATAAGACAGAGACTGTTAATTTAGGGCCTTGAGACCAGACCAGAATTTAAATCATTTTAAATGTATTTGAGTGAGATTATTATTTTTATACAATAAACCTACACATCTCTGCTACACAAGAAAACACAAGCTTTGTTTCTAGCCCCAGATATTTATGAACAAATGTTACAACTAAAGCCAAATATCAAATATCAGCCCTTACAGAAAAACACTTGGATTTTACATGTGGAATTTCACATAGACACGTGGTTTTTGCAGACTTCACATGATAACACGTCATTCACCTGTGTTTTCTTGTAATCACATGTGACACGAAATGGCATGTGATCATTTTTTAAAACATGTGAACACAGGTTCATCAAAAACAAGGTATAGATGAATAAATGTTGCCTTACAGAAAATATTTCTCATCTAAAGTGTGCAAAAACCACACGTTCACTTGATTTTTGCAAGCAAATAACATGACACGATTATATAGGACCTGTAATCATAAAGCACTTAAGATGAAAAACAGTCTTCAGTGTAAGAAGAAAGAGTACTATTACTTTCAAAATCTGTAGAAGACGTTGCTATGGGAATATGAGAACAGGCGTAAAAGGACATTCAACTTGACCCTGTTCAACTACATTAAATAACAATGTTACATTTAGTTTGTGCCCTGCTCTCTCTCCCACACCTCTACTCTTCAGAACACAAATTTTCCTTTCCTGTTCGATTATTTCTTGTTCGAACCTCAAGCAAAGAAATTATGTAGAAACGTGTTCTAAAGATCTAAACTGTCAATCAACACAGCGTTTGTGTTAGTAAAGAGAAGAGGAGATATTTCATTATGATTTGAATGAAAAGTTGCTCTTGTGCATACAGTCATGTTTAGTCACTTATTGACACTGATGCAAACGGGAGAATTTCCTTCGTAACTAACATTGTTGTGCGTTTATTACATATGACAAGGATAGGGCTGTCTGATACATTTCAAATATCTTCCTGTACGTGTTGTGTAAATGCCAGTATGCTACCTATTTCTCCTAGCAGTCTTGGTTTGGTGAACATTGGCCCCATGCTGAGAGCAGCCAGTAGAAAATAATAAAGTTACAAACGTCCAGACGTTTAGTAAACGTCATTGATGGTATGGGCGTTGCTATGCAGCTAGCCGTGGTTCCTCTTCAGTTGTGGTAGCCACTCATAATAGCAAGGCATTATAATGATGAATAAGTTAAAAACATAATAAAAGTTAAATTTGGTGCCCTGCCATTAGAGCAGAAATTAGACATTAAACGTTTGGGACACACCAGCCAGAGGATTTCAACATCATTCAGTCTGGAAAGGTCAAAAACTTCTCCTTCAAACCGAAGAGGTTCAAGAGAAAAACATGGCTAACTGTGAATGTAGCTAAATACACTTGTCTGCTATCCTTGCCTGCCCTTGCTATGCTATCAGTTGAATTAATTCATGGATTGGATGAAAGACCGTTGTGCATCTTTTCCTTTCGAGCAGTGACTGTCACTGGTGAGTCATTCTGCATTATTACAAGGTGTGTTATTCCTAATACCCATAAAGCAATGTGTTTCCCTGCTCTGATATGTTGCTTTGGACATGTAGTTGCAGACCACAGTGATCGTATACTGCTAGATAACTTAGAATTTGTAATGTGATGCTGTATAACAAGGTTTTGTGAGATCTGATGTCGTTATCATATCACTCAAATTCCTGTCTCCACTTCCACCAACTCCTGCACCACATTATGTTAATTTGTGACTTCACTGATGGAGTGCGTTTGTGTTTGGATTAGGTTTGTGTGTAGTCTCACTGCAAGTCAGCTGCTGCTCCTACAGTTTATTGTGCCCCACCAGGCTTTCTGTGGCAGAGACGCCACTGTTCTTGCTTCACATCTGAAAACATCCAGGTGTTTCTGTCCATCCTTCCACTGTGAGAATTCAACTCAATACTATGAATCTGAAAGGATGCGTAGCCGTCAAGAAGCCCTTACTGAGAAACAAAAAAAGATAGAATAGAATAGAAGAAAATTTGCTAATTAAACAAAGATGCTGCTGATGGACTGACCACCCGAAAGCCTGGACCTCAACATCAGTGAATGCGTTTGGGAACGCTTGAGTTGTGAGAAGCAAAAAACTTCTAAGACTGAACTTTTTTGAGTGTGGAAAATATCTCAAGATTTCTTTAAAGAACTGAAAGTAAGCCTCCTAAAAAGAATGGAAGCTGTAATAAAGGTGAAGAGTGGACACAGTAAATACTGAAAAATCCGATTTTATATTTAGCTATTGAGGCTTTTGTGTAATTCACAGGTAAATATATGTTTTTTTCTGTTTTTCCCAAAGCTAAAAAATAATTATTGTACTTATTTGACTGAAAATTAAACAAACAAAGGGTCTCTGAGTTTTGCAGAGTACTGTACACACTCACACAAAGTATCCTCTACTGAGACTGACCACTGATGTGTCCACTTAGCAAAACAGCTGTGTATATTGTATGAGGCTGACTGGTGTTAAAACACTACAAGAACCCTTTGTGCTCTGGGCCACCTTCAGGATAACGAAGGTGAGCGCGGTGCCCTTTCCCCAAAGACACATGAGCATCCATTATGCCACCCTGCTAACACACACCCTGCCCTTCCTCCATCACATACCACTCCGCCTAACGACCCCACCCATTACAGCCCTTCAGCCAGTGGCGGGACGAGTTCAGCCTGTTCCGAAAAAACAAACACAACATCTCCATCTGGATAAATATTCATGACGGGGTGTTATAGCTGATGTAAACATTAACGCTCGTATCAGTCCCAGCTTGATCCGTGACCCGAGCAGTCATTTGTAGATCGTGGCCATGAATATTTATGCCCAATGTCCACTTTGCGGGGCAAGCGCTAGTTGATTATGAATTATGAGGACATTAAGGACTGATGCTTTGTCAGTGGAGCACGAGGAGTAAACTTGTTTGAAGCCGCATTATTCATCAGCTGGGTAATGTATTCTTGGGCAGAGTGCTAAGAGTGGAGCTCAGTTTTTGAGAGCAGGACCAGCACGAGATATCACACAGCAGAACACAGGAGAGAGCGCATGCATAATTAAAGACTAATTAGGATGAGTGCGCTGTGTTTATTGACACCTCACAAATATACAGTAGTGCAGAGACAGATACTGCACTGAAACAGGATTCACAGCACTATGCAGGCAGCCAGTGCAATCAGTTTAACCATTAGGCCGTTTTCACACGTGCTACTCTGCTTGATATTAGCGACATTAGCAGCCTGACTGCATGCATTGGTTGTTGATACGTATAGAATAGTGCTGGAAATGATCCTCCTGAAAGTTCTACATTATCTTTTTTTCCAATTGGATAAATAGTCAAATATTTTCTTTGCTTAATAAATAAGGTTGTTGCATTTGTTTATCCACAGCAGTTTTCTGCCTTGTGATTGGGCAGTCATTTCATGTATATAGACCGGGGGTTGCAAAGTACCACAGCTTCACATGGCCCATTACATATTTTTAATTTTTACTTAACTCTGGCTCGTAAATCTTTTTTTTTCACCTTTTTGCAGCTAAATATTTAAATCTGATGGGCACATTTTCTTTACCCACCAAATACTGTGGCTGGTTACCTGACATAAGCTATTTAAAAACAGCCTAAACTGATGCTTTATTAAAGATCATTATTAAAAGCAAAAATTAAGAACTGCATGCAAGAGGAACCATTCAAACAAAAGCCTCATCCAGTATGAATGCTGCACACTGAGCGAGCATGACTGTAAACTAGCTGTGTCTGAATTAGAATCATAGCTAAGTTAGTTACAGCTAATTTATACTCATCAATCTGCCTTTATGGATTCATTCATTACATGTGGGAGATACAGCTTATCAGGATTAAGAAATGAAGGTGTAAAATGAGTGTATATACCGATCAGGTATAACATTATGACCACCTCCTTGTTTCTATGCTCATTGTCCATTTTATCAGCTCCACTTACTATATAGGAGCACTTTGTAGTTCTACAGTTACAGACTGTAGTCCATCTGTTTCTCTGCATACTTTGTTAGAACCCTTTTACCCTGTTCTTCGGTCGTCAGGACCCCCATGGACCCTTACAGAGCAGGTTACTATTTGGATGGTGGATCATTCTCAGCACTGCAGCAACACTGACGTGGTGGTGGTGTGTTAGTGTGTGTTGTGCTGGTATGAGTGGACCAGACACAGCAGTGCTGCCAGAGTTTTTATACATCTCAGTGTCACTGCTGGACTGAGAGCAGTCCACCAACCAAAAATATCCAGCCAACAG
Source organism: Colossoma macropomum (assembly GCF_904425465.1). NCBI lineage: Eukaryota > Metazoa > Chordata > Actinopteri > Characiformes > Serrasalmidae > Colossoma > Colossoma macropomum. The sequence goes on along the minus strand of NW_023494786.1, from coordinate 11,917,817 downwards.
CGTCTTGTGGGCAGCGTCCTGTGACCACTGATGAAGGACGAGAGGATGACCAACACAAACTGTGCAGCAGATGAGCTATCGTCTCTGAATTTACATCTACAAGGTGGACTGACAAGGTAGGAGTGTCTAATAGTGGACAGTGAGTGGACACAGTGTTTAAAAACTCCAGCAGCACTGCTGTGTCTGATCCACTCACACCAGCACAACACACACTAACACACACCACCACGTCAGTGTTACTGCAGTGCTGAGAATGATCCACCACCCAAATAGTACCTGCTCTGTGAGGGTCCATGGGGGTCCTGACCACTGAAGAACAGGGTAAAAGGGGGCTAACAAAGTATGCAGAGAAACAGATGGACTACAGTCTGTAATTGTAGAACTACAAAGTGTACCTATATAGTAAGTGGAGCTGATAAAATGGACAATGAGCGTAGAAACAAGGAGGTGGTCATAATGTTATGTCTGATCGGTGTGTGTACTGTAGGTAAAGTTTATACTTGGGAAAAAATGATACCTTTCCCCAAATTTTTGTTAAATTTGATGAAAAACTTTATGTTGTTAAAATTCAATCAAAAATGGCACCTGCCCCCCTTTAAAAGAAGCCACTTGGCTAGGGGTCCCCAGTTAATTTGAGTTTGTTGTAATTTGAATTTCAGAAAATGTGTAGCACAAAACTTTGAATTGATTTTCATGGTTGATTTCACTGTATTTTGCTGAGTGCTGTGTGCAGTATGCAGAAAAAACAGGCTTGATGCTGGAATTCTGGGTGTCACACCGCCTCTGAGGCACTTCTGGGATGCATTGCTGCACTTCTCAGGCTGTGTAAACACTGTAAAAAGGAAGATGTTCCACATCGCTCACACTATGCAGAGGTAGTAAGTGTGAAACAGACCTTAGATGTTGCAGTTATCCTCGGTGATATCAGAGACATGATGCAATTTGATATTGAGAGCACTGAAGCCAGTAGAGGAATTCAGTTGCAAGAGCAGATTCAAATATAACACATTTGTGTTTGTAAGTTAAATTTGATAAAAAGATGCCTTATTTTGCAAGAGGAAAAAAACATCAGATATGGAAAAAACACAGAAAATACTACCCTCGAGTGAACGTATGGGTGCAGTATTTCTCGTGGAAGTATGGAGCCAAAAATATACTTGAGTTTAAGTGAAAAGTATTGACATTTAAACATATTCAAGTATGTAAAAAGTAAACGCTTTAATAAATAAATTAGACGTTTTCTTTGTCAGTGGTGTGGAGACTAATGTGCTTTAATGGCCCTAGTACAAAGACGAATTAATGCAGCTGTGGGCTGTTATACTGATATGCATTTGGTTAGATGTTTTAATAAAACAATACATTAAAATGTGCAGCAACTCAACTGACTGGCAAGAAAAAAAGAAAAAAATCTCACAGCGACTGAACATTTTACACTGTACTTGAAGACCTAAATGAAAATGTAAGAAGTATCATGTTCTTCTCCTGGAAATGTAATTGAGTAAAAGTCCAAGTACTGAATTGTTATAATACTCAAGCAAAGTATAAATATTTCAAAATAATACCTAAGAAAAATAATCAAGTACAATTACTTAAGTGTTTTCCACCCCTGGTTTGTATGTTATGTAAACTTTCCTGAGCACCAGTCAAACAAACCATATGTCTAAAAAGTGAGAAATTGATTCTAAATAAAAGCATGAAAACAATAAACATATAATAAAAACATAACAAATAATGAACATTTCTATTCTATTATGGCATCAGATAAACTTAATTGTTTGACATAAATGGGTTAAAGTGCATCAAATCCTACGTTTGATTAATGTTAGTGATATGAAACGAGGGCTAAATAAAAAAATGTAAAATACTAGTTGGATATGCAGCGGCGCAAAATGTAGGCCCTGTCAAAGTAGTACCCAAAACATTCCACAGCAATTACATGAAAGTTACTTTTGACCACACGTACATTTGTTGCACTGTGCTGTAGCTGTAAGTGCTGTCAAATTAAAGCCTGGTTTGAAGTCTGGACGCTAGGCTACCATGTTCACAGTGCAAACACCTACTCCAAGAGGATAAACGTTAGGATCGGTGACATTTCCTGGGTAGTTGCATAAGTGCCCACATATTGTAGGTCATTACACACCCTGGTATAATCAGAAAGAGAAGTCTTATTGAAAAAGCAGCAACTCATAAAAATGTAATGACCCTCATCCTCAGAATAGCCTTGTGTGCCTCTATTATTTGATACTGAGAACGCTCAAATTGACAGTGTGTTTACAGAAGTTGCACTGCTGTAATCTATCTGTAACAGTTAGACGCCTGCTACCTGACTCAGGCACAACAGAGCCTGACAAAATATCGGCTTTTGAGCTGGGTTTGAGACAATTTTTCACAGCAAATGTTGGGGTTGGGTTTGTTATCTAATGAATGATTTTTTTATGTTCTAGATTTGTTTTCATTTGAAGAAATCAATGAACCATTACAAACATAATGTACAGTGCTGTGAAAAAGTATTTGGCCCTTCTCAATTACTTCTATATTTTTGCATACCTGTCACACGTGAATGTTTCAGATCATCAAACTACTTTTAATATTATACAAAGATAACTAAACACAAAATGCTGTTTTTAAATGATGATCTCATTTATTGAAGGAAACATGCTGTTCAGCCCTACCTGCCCCCTCAGCTACTAAATTAACCAGTTAACCAAATTCAATTGACAACTGGGTTCAATTTCACCAGACACACCCAGGCATGATTACTGCCAGACCTGGTTAATCTAAACATCACTTAAATAGCACCTGTCTGGCAATGTGAAGCAGACTAGAAGGTCTTAAAAAGCAGCACATGATGCCACATTCTAAAGAGATTTAAAAATAAATGCAAAACAAAGTCGCCCATCTGGAAAGGGTTACAAAGCCATTGCTAATGCTCTGTGACTCCAGTGCACCACAGTGAGAACCATTACCCACAAATGGATAAAACGTGGAACAGCGGTGAAACTCCCCAGGAGTGGCTGAGCACAACAATGACTCATCCAGGAGGTCAAAAAATAACCTAGACGAACATCTAAAGAACTGCAGGCCTCACTTGCCTCACTTAAGGTCAAAGTACATGACTGAACAACAAGAAAGACTTTGGGCAAAAACTGCATCCATTTGAGAGTTGCAAGGCTCAAACTACTGCCGGCTAAAAAAGAACACAAAGGCTCATCTCACATTTGCCAAAAACATCTAGATGATCCCCAAGAATTTTAGGGTAATATTCTGTGGACTGATGTGTCAGAGGTAGACCTTTTTAGAAGACATGAGTCTCGTAACATCTGGCTGAAGCTAACACAGAATTCCACTCTAAGACCGACAGTCAAACATGGTGGTGGTAGTGTGATGGTCTGGGGCTGCTTTGCTTCTGCAAGACCTGGACAACTTCTTGTTATTAATGGAACCATGAATTCTGCTCTTTATCAGAAATTGCTGAAGGAGAATATCCACCTATCAGTTTGTGACCTAAAGCTCAAGCGCAGTTGGGTTATGCAGCAGGACAAGGATATGACACACACAAGCAAGTCCACATCTGAAAGGCCCAAAAGAAACAAAATTAAGGTTCTGGAGTGGCCGAGTCAAAGGCTATGTTTACACAGCAGGTAAAAGTGGCCCAAATCCGATCTTTTTCCTCAAATGTCAAGTCTGAACAGCCAGATCGGAATTCATGCGACTTTTACGTCAGTACAACTCGACATTCATCATAATTTCGCGCTGCTGAGACTGGATAATAAATATTTAGTCTGATGTTTCTGTACTAAAAAATTATAAGAGACTCATCGCAACCACTCCGTGTTCAAACGGAACGGCCGAACACGGCCGGAGGAGCCCGAGGCTGCAGTGTCAGAGAACAGTTTAAAGAATCCGAGGACACGAACCAAAGAAGTGGACGAATAACGAGCTCTTTTTACAGCAAACTCGAACACATTGTGGGTGATGAGTCCAGCTGTCAACCACTGGAATTTTAGAATCGCTCCTGTGATGCTGGCAAAGACGAAACTGAAAGCTGCGGGAGCGACTGGCGTTCACTGGGCGTCATGACTGTTTACCTCTGGGCGAGCCGCCACGTGAAGCACTGTTCTTTTGCGCATGCAGGTCGGTTTAGGAGCTGATCTGTTCAGACTGATGTCGCATACAGGTCACATTTAAAAGATAATGTGAACAGCCAAACAAAAAATCGGATTTGGTGAGAAAATCTGATTTGGGCCACTTTTACCTGCTGTGTAAACGTAGCCAAAGTCCTGACCTGAATCCCACTGAGATGCTGTGACATAACCTTAAACAGGCAGTTCATGCTTGAAAACCCTTCAATGTAGTCAAATTAAACAATTCTGCAGAGAAGAGTGGGACAAAATAACTTCACCGCGATGTGAAAGACTAATGGTAAGTTATCGCAAACGTTTGATTGCAGTTGTTACTGCCAAGGGTGGCACAACCAGTTATTAGGTTTAGGGGGGGCGATTATTTTTTTGCATGGCTGATATAGGTTTTGAATAAATCTTTCTATGCAATAAATGGAATGATCATTTAAAAGCTGCATTTTGTGTTAACGGTGTTGTCTTTATCTTACAACCCCAATTCCAAAAAAGTTGGGACATTGTGTAAAATGTAAATGAATGTAAATAAAAAACAGAATAGACCCATATTTTATTCACAATAGAACACAACACATATCAGATGTTGAAAGTGAGACATTTTGCCATTTCATGAAAAACATTAACTCATTTATAACTTGATGGCAGCAACGCATCTCAAGAAAGTTGGGACGGGGCAACAAAAGGCTTGAAAAGTAAGTGGTATTAATAAAAAATAGCTGGAGGAGCAATTTGCAACTAACTCACATGACTGGGTATAAATCATTATCTGTGAAAACAGTTCGTCGCTGCATCCACAAATGCAAGTTAAAGCAGTATCATGCAAAGAGCAACCTACTGAAAACATGTCGCACTTTATGAAACAAATACAACAAAAGAGACCCTGAACTGTTGAGCTGAAATTCTGTGTCAAGTAAGAACGGGAAATCATCTCACTTTCAAAACTACAGCAGTGTCTCCTCAGTTCCCAAATGCTTACAGAGTTTTGTTAAAAGAAGAGGTGATGAAACACAGTGGTAAAAATGCCCCATCCCAACTTTTTTGAAACGTGTTGCTGCCATCAAATTCAAAATGGGCATATATTTTTCAAAAAACAATAGATTTTCTTAGTTTTAGCATTTGATATGTTGTCTTTGTACTATTTTCAAATAAATATAGGGTTTTAATGATTTGCACATTACTGCATTTTGTTTTCATTTACATTTTGCACATCATTACTTTTTTGGAATTGGGATTGTTTGGAATTAGTCGCATTTAAATGTGACAAATTTGTAAAAATAGAAAGAATCAGGTGAGTGGCAAATACTTTTTCACAGCACTTTATGTGTAGAACAAAGCCTGGCTAAGGTCTTGCTAACTGTTCGCCATGGACAAAAGAGAAAGAAAGCTTGCTGAAGGGGAACTGTTATTCCAAATGAGTCAGGGACATTGTCTCTGTAGGAACATTATGACCTGGGTGTTATATCAGACGAAAAGCACACTGGTCTCATACAGTGTAGAGGTTGTGACAGTATTTTATACTATGATAGCCGGACTGTTACGTCATCTCTTCAGCGACTCATTGACTGTGGATGCTGTTGTACTGCAGCAGCTATTAGCCAGAAATGATGTCAGTGTCAGAGTCCTTCCTCACACCAGCTACATGGGAACCACATATTTTAAAATTTCATAGTCATTCAGAGTGGTTTGATGTGCACCATTCAAGAGAAATTTACAGAGCCACAGTTGTTCACACTGGTGGTGACAGAAACACTTTTAATACATCCTTCACAGAAAGTTGTTACATATATTGGTAATACATATATATGTTGCCTGATGTCTGAGACATTGAGACATATGAAACTACAAACAGTAGTTTTGTGAGACATATTTTTTATAAGCCATTCTTTTTTACTCAGCGTTAATCACTATTAACATTACATAAAGAAACCCAGAAAACGTGTGGGTTCACCGACTGTAAATAAAATGGCTATATTTGATTTGTAGACGTTGTGACCCCTGGTTCCCATCACCACCACTGTAAACAAATTTGAGACTGTAATTTTTTCTACAATGCTTTGTTTCACCGCAGACCATTCTGAATTACATTAATTACATCTCAACAACTGAATTAAGTAGAAAAATCAGTGGAATTCCCCTTCAGTGTCAACTACAGCAAACAGTCACTTTTCAAATAAGTACGTAGAGTTTTGTAGCAAAGCACTGTAGAACAGTGTCTGTGATAATCAATCTGTTTAGAAAGTGCAGGTAGGTTCAGGTCAGATAGTGGAGACAGGTCGGGCTCGAGATTTGATTTCATGCCCGTGCAGACCTCTAGTAGGAGCGCATACATCGGCAGTAATTACTTTATTGATGCATGTACTGTTTTTTTGCAATTACACAGGTGTTTTAGAGAAAACTCAGATGGTTTTTCTAGTTTATGCACAAAATAAAGAGGGCCAAATGGAAAAATGCTGAAGTTCTGACTATTCTTGATAACAGGATGTAAATAGAATGAAAATATCATTAATTACGTAAATAACCATGTAATTAGGTATATAAGAAATTACATTTAAATAGTATGCAAAACAACAGTAATAACTACACTTATATGGTAATTCAAGCTGGACATTAATCAAACAGGCAAATTTGGAGAAGATGATTTCGAGATGATGTGCTTTTGGGCCTTAAAGAAGGCATCTAAGCATGAAAAGACAGAAAGAACAGATATCAAGTGTCATTTTCATATTGATTACATGTATCAGGCAGCTATTATAGTTTATGCATGCAATTTTCCTGCTTGCCCCAGTTTTTCAGGTTTGGAAGGCCTCAGGCTACAGCTCAGTGTTTTGTAGTAATGATGGTAATGATATGAATGATTGTTGGGTAATATGATCTGGGCTACAATAGAGAAGCAGAAGAGAGCCAGCACTCACCTCTTTCTCTCCACAGATATTGCTGATGATAGAGTTGGACGCCGGGCTGGCAGAGGGGCCGAGGACCGCCACCACCCCCTTAGACATGATCTGGCACACTGTCAGTGAACAGCAGAAAGAGCAGCAGTCACATACTTCAGCCAGACTCCACAATTTGGCAGCATTAACACAAGCTCAGATCCACAGTGGTAGATATGGTTACCACTGTTTCTTCTATGATACTGATACTCAAACCTTTCAGTATCGTCTGATACCGATACCAAAATGGGTAATGTGACAATATATTACTTTTTTTTGAATGTATTGTGGGTGTTGCCAGTACTAAAACACTCAACAACAGCATATCAGCTAAAAGTGATTTGGTGTAATTATAGAGAGCCTGTAAACAACAACAACAACGAGTAGCATGATCCATTACGCCTTTATCAACTGTATGTTTTTTCCTCCTGTTCTTCCTTCTGAAAATGTCAAATAAAAAACATCAGTTTAATCATAGTTTTTCAGAGCCCTGTTTAAACGTGCAGTTCTGTTTTGCTGATGCATTTTGTCCATTCCAACTTGTTTTCAAACAAAGTATTGTCATGTTATATTCTGGCATATTGCCCACCCTTGCAGATCTGATACTTTATTCTAAACTATTAAGCTTTAAACTGAGTTATTTTTATTCAAATACTGCACTTAAGATAGTAATCTAAAAGATGCACTCCTCAAAACTGCCCGACCACTCTACTGACCTACTGGACAAAATATAGAGCAGGATTTATATAAAAATCAAATGTGAGTAAAATTACACAATTACCCAAATATCAAATAAAATCAGCTGCAAGTGTTATATAACCGTTCTTTTTCTCCTCTGATATTTATCTGATACAGCTCCTATCAGCCTGATACTGATACGGGGTATCAGCTAGGCAGAGGTGGCTCCACAAAGTTAATTCCAAAGAAGTAGTGTTTTAAAAATTTTGAAGTGTATTTAAACAAAAACAGTACAAGGACAAGATTTATAATGTCTTATTAAATTAATTATTTGTTATAAATATATGATCATTCTGAAATTGATGTCTGCAACATGTTTCCAAAAAGTTGAAAGAGAACCAATTTAAGACTAGGAAAGTTGTGAAATGCTCCAAACAGGTGATGTTTAAGTATAAATGTAGCATCCAGTACAGTCTAATCCAAAAAAGCATCAGCAAAAAATCCAACATTTAAATACTGTTCCTCAGTGAGGGACTGCAATGCAGTGCATCCAGAGAAATCTCTGTGCATAAAGAAAAAGGGAAAAACCACAAATGAATGCCTGTGACCTTTGACCCCTCAGAGAGCACAGCAATAAAAACCAGCATGTTTTTGTGACGGATATAACCACAAAGGAAGGACTACTTTGAAAACCACTGTAAATAAAGACTGTTTGTTGCTGCATCCAGTGCTCAGAAACACCACTGACTTCTCTGGGCTCATGTTCCTCAGAGAGTGCAGGTGCTAGACTGGCCATCCCGCAGTCTAGACTTTCCACTGAAAAAGTGTGTCTTATTAAGTTCTAAAAACAACAACAAAGGCCCAAGATTGCTGCACAGCTGAACATAGTAAAACAAAAACAGCAAGTAAAAATGCTTTCAAAACTGATTCAGTTGGTGTCTTCAGTCAACACACATTTATTAAGTGTTGTTAAGAGGAAAGGTGATGTAACACAGTGGTAAACATAATCTCGTCCAAATTTTTTGGAACCTGTTGTAGACATCAAATTTGGAATAAGCCTATATATACAACAGTGACGTTCATAGGGTAAATCATTAAATACTGTGTTTTTGTATCATTGTCAATTTAATACAGGTCAAACAAAATGTATTAATCACTGCTTTAAGTTTTTATTAGCATTTCACATTAGCACTCCTAGGGGGTAGAGGGAAGGATGGTATCAGGTTACAGAGCTGCACAGAAAGTTTGTGAACTTCAGCTTCAGTGCATTAGATCCTACTAAATAATGATATTACTTGGCCCTAGCTATTTTGATTAGATTTCTGATTATTTTTGATTAGATTTATAATAAGATTTGAATATTATTTTTATCATTTGATTTTTTCATGGTTTATCTTTTATTTATATTTAATATGTCAATATCATTTATTTGATAAATTGATTGATTTGAGTTATATTATTATTGAAGATTTTGGCATTAAAATAGCTGTTTGAAAATAATTCTCTCTGTTTACTTTTAAACTATTTACAATGTGTAGGTCTGAGGGAGTGCCTGGGCGGATGTGTGTGTGTGTGTGTGTGTGTGTGTGTTTGGGGGTCCTGGTTAAGGCCCCCACAAGGCTAGAGAAGACCCTGCAGATGGGATGCTGCTATCTGTACTCCTTATTAGTCCAGGCTCAGAAATAATCAGCCAAAACCAGTGAAGACAACACATAATTACACAACATTTCACATGAAACCCAAATGATTCCAAATATAGAAGCAGTGAGTTTCAAATAGCAGCCAATAACAACATCCCACCCATCAGTGTGAGTCTGATCTGCTCTCTCACACACAAACACATCCCCAGTACACACACACACACATACACACGGCTGTGCTGCAGCAGTAACTGACCCGTGGAAAAAAGTGCATCCCAAATTACTCTGGCAGTCAGGAGGAGGGGAAGAGCACAAAAACAGAAACAGTTTGTTTCTCCTTCCTGCACACGAGTTTGCCTCTAATCTTCCTTAGCACTGCAACAGAATGTCATTTCAGGTGGGGTTATAATCCCCCTATTTTAATTAAGATTGTATGGGCAGAGTAGAAAGACCCTCAGAGTCAGAGAGAGAGAGAGAGAGAGACAGAGAGAGAGAGATTGGAAGAGAAAAGGCAGGTCAATGAGAGACAGAGTAAGAGAGGGGCGAGAAGGAGAGAGAGAGAGAGAGAGAGAGAGAGAGAGAGAGTAAGAGGGAGAAACAGACAGAAAGAGAGTGAGAAAGAGAGAATCAGCTGAAAGAGGGAGAGGGAGTGAGAGAATGAGAGAGAGAGAAGCAGCTAAAAGAGAGAGAGAAATGGAGAGAGGGAGTGAAAATGAGAGAGAGAGAGAGAGAGAGAGAGACAGAAGCAGCTGAAAGAGAGAGGAAGTGAGAGATTGTGTGAGAGGAAAGTAGAAGCGGGAAAAGGGAGTGAGAGAGAGAGAAGATGCTGAAAGAGAGAGACAGGGAGTGAAAGAGAGAAAGATGCAGCAAAAAGAGAGAGAGAGAGAAGCAGCTGAAAGAGACCGAGAGAGAGAGAAGCAGCTGGAAGAGAGAGAGAGAAGCAGCTGAAAGAGACTGAGAGAGAGAGAGAGAGAAGCAGCTGGAAGAGAGAGAGAGAAAAGCAGCTGAAAGAGAGAGAGAGAGAAGCAGCTGAAAGAGAGAGAGAGAGAAGCAGCTGGAAGAGAGAGAGAGAAAAGCAGCTGAAAGAGAGAGAGAGAGAAGCAGCTGAAAGAGAGAGAGAGAAAAGCAGCTGAAAGAGAGAGAGAGAGAAGCAGCTGAAAGAGAGAGAGAAGCAGCTGAAAGAGAGAGAGGGAGTGAAAGAGAGAGAGATGCAGCTGAAAGAGAAAGAGGGAGTGAAAGAGAGAGAGAAGCAGCGAGAGAAGCAGCTGAAAGAGGGTGAAGGCAGCAGAGCACAGCGTGGAATTCACACAGTCTAAGACGGGAAATTAGAGGAGCAGTGAATCAAATGATTAATAAATAATCCTTTAATCACCAATGAAAGAGCGCTCGTTCGTCCATTCATTCGTTCATTCGTTCGTGGTTTGCTGTGTCTCTCCTGCTGGTGTAACAGCGCCTCAGTCTGAGCGAGGCTTCAGCCGTAACCTGCTTCTGCACACACTCTGCTGCCCTTATCTCACTCCACAGGAGCGACACTCTACTGAGCCACACAGTGCAGAGTCCCAGCATTACAGAAGACCATTAAAACCCTGTTTACACCTGATCCTCTCACACATCCTGACTATCCCTGACAGAACCAGCACATCACTCCCACAGCGGAATAATCACGTTCTTTAATCACACGCAGTTTAGACACTGTTAAAAATAAAAGCGCCAATGGAACCAAAAGGGTTCTTTGGAGTGAGGAACTAAAAGAACCACTTTTGGTTCCCTGTAGAATCTTTCAATGGATGGTTCTTTAATACACCATTTTAGTAAATGAAACAAATGAGTGTGAAGAACCTTTTTAAAGTTTAAAGAACCTCCACTAATTAAAGGTTTACCTAAAATTTCCAGTTTAACCTTTATTTTTAAAATGTTCACAAGTTTTTCATTTTATTTTCTTACTTTTTAAAATACATTCATTGGGATTTGTCCCTCCGATTTAGTCATGGCCAATTGCACCCAATTTACCAGACAATGGTACTAACCTTGGAGGGTGAAGGCTGGAACGTGCTTCCTCTAAGACCATCTATTCTAACAAATATGTCATTAGTGAGGCTGCAACTATCAAATACTTTCGTTTTTGAAGAATCCATTGAAAATTCTCTCAAATATTTGAAAAAGCTCAAGACATGTTTCCTTTTAATAACTGAATGCATTCTTATTTGTATATGTATTAGTACAATAAATATGTATTTATTCATCTTTTTAATAAAATGTAATACTTTGAGAGCTGGGTTTCCATTCAAATGTTTTGCATATTTTAAGCAAATATCCAAAAAGTCAGTAAAAGAAAATTAATTAATTAGTGTTTTCTCAACTACTTTCTGCTCAAATACCTGAAGATGATGTCACATTCTCATGCTGCACAGAGTGAGACAAGAGTCTTGCTCACCACACATGGACAGATTCAAACCTTGATATTACAGCTCTCTTTTTACAGCCCTCTGTTCACTGTACATGGCTGTAGTTCAGAAACGCTGGACAGGCCGGTTACTGGCTCATTTAAAGAGGGCTGAAGTCATCTCCACTTCTCTATCGCCCACTGAATTCCAGTGAACACCACCACAGCAAACTGATCTGATAGGACTCAGGGCTGAACACATGACTTTAGTTCCTGCTATATCATAGCTTATTTTCCATCACCATTTTTTGCATTTCTCCTTTATCAGCAATTCAAATATGAAATGTGATATGAAACAAAATGACAGAATGCACACTCTCCTTTAGTCCTAGTAACATAGGCTACAGAGAACAGGCTAGCTAGCTAGCAATCCAGAGCAGTAAGAAATGTATCTGAACTGCACCCAGAATTAAAACTGAAACTGTTGCTTCAAACTGTGGAGACTCCAAAACCACAATTTCTACTGAGTCTGGTGTGCACAGCTGGCAACTGTCTGCCTCTGGGATGAGCTATTAGGCTAAATAAACAAGCGACTGTTTCCTCACATAAATATGAGTTCATAAACGTGATAAATGTGTCATTATTTGAATGACTTTTCCTCTCCAGATGAGTTAATTATCAAATGTATTGAATACCACAGATGGTTGTGGCATCATCAGAGGTCAAACTTGTGCCAGGTCCAGCGCTTAGACACTCACACCACTCAGGAGCCCACATTCCTTTTTTTCACATGTGAACATTTTTATGTGACTTTCTCACAAAGTGAATCAATCCCTTTTACACCTCTGATGTGTAATTTCATGATATAACTTATTGCATTCACGTTGGCGGCAGATGGACGATGGCAAACCAGATATTCCATTGTTTTCAATAGAGCTGGAAAGTTCTGCCTCTGCTACTGGCTATGGTCCACAGACCGCAGTGGTGAGCAGAACACTCCGTCAAGAGTTCAATTTCCTCAACTTTTGCAGTCAACTGCAGTGGCGGAATAAACCGGATGTTGATTTTTTGGGAGCCATGGACGCCACATGCCTTGTTGCACTCCAGAAGAACTCAGCAGTGCACAACAAAAATTAAACATTACTGAGCGCTCCTGCCTTTTCCACCTTAAATAAACAATCTACACTATTCTATTGTGTTATGAGTTGATTTGTATATTACACGTTATACAGTAATCAGATTTAATTTCAATTAACCAGAGGCACTTTTTACTTCCTAATGTAAATACATGTAAACAGTTAAAATCTTATAAAGGAAACCATCCAGATCCAAATCACGTGAAGTGACCAGGTGTAAACCGAAGTTAGGCTGAACACCAGTCTTCTTGGAAAGTTTGATTGCACCATTCTCTATCTGGGTAGTTAATACATTATTTTTATTAATGAGGAACATAATCATTGTGTATTTTTGGTTCCTGCATGGAGAGCTTGTGCATTAGTTTCCATTTAGCCCATTTTATATTTATACCCTTTTTGGTTTAGGGGAGTCTAAATATACGCCAACCAAATTTCAGTGCTGCTAAATCCAACTAACTAGAGACACATTTGATTACCAAATGTAAATGCAAGTGGTTAAAATCTTATCAGGATACAATGCAGGGAGTGTTGCACCAGCAGATTTGCAGCAGATCTACAGTAACTGGATAACCAGTAACCCATAAGTTTCACTGGTTACCCACTTTTTGTTGGCAAGCAAGAGGTTCTGCTTACAGGTGTGCATACCGCAGTTCAGTCAGCAGGACGTCCTCTCACATCATTTCCACTCTGCAGATGCCACTGCAATTATACTACCACAACAAGCCCACAGATATGTCACTTTTGTTTTTCGTGTGATGGCTTCACGCAGGCCAGACTTACTCATCTTGTTTATCATAAACAAACTGCAGGCAGGCACAATAAAATAAGCTGGCATGGTTTAAACAACGAGTAAATCATTTACACTGTCCTGTATCTGGATGCATTTGACAGACAAACCTAACTGTGTTTCTGATCTAAATGTTTGTTTACACCTTGCATTAACATAGTGTTTCAGGTGTGAATTGTGTCTGGATATACATCAGAATTCATTTACATTTTTCAGTAAAATTAATTTCCAGTGTAACCAGATTTTGCCTTCCTTTATAAAAACACATGTAAACATGGTTTCTGACTTGTTATAACTGGCAAATGCTGGAAAAAAAAGGCCAATATTCTGTAAAATGTCCTGGATTTTACAAAATCATAAAATATCTTGGATTTCACTTTCCCGCTGAGGTTAACATTTATGTGGTTTTCTGAACCAAAAACCAATCATAATTCATTTTTGCTAACAATTTTCCAAGGCTGTTTTTTGTTACTGTGCCTTTACGACTGATATATAGTACTGTTCAAAAGTAAAATTGGATTTAAGATGATTATCTGGTAAGTAAGCATTTATTTGCTCAGAGAAACATTAATATTAGAATAAACAAACAAACAAAAAAAAAAGGTTTAAACTAACTGCTTTTCAAAACATGAAAATTCTTGTTACTTTTTACTGTATATATATTTATTTGAATTCATTCTGAAGACATTTGGGGACTTTACAAATAAACACACACTCACTGCTATGATAAATGTTTTTAAACAACGTGCTTAGGTATATAAGGCTTTTGCACAGTACTAAACATTGACCGGCCACTTCAGTGAAACCACTTCCTTGTTTGTACACTCATTGTTCATTATATCACCTCTATTTACCATATAGGAGCACTGTGTAGATCTACAATTACAGACTGCATCTGTTTCTCTGCCTACTTTGTTACCCACTTTCACCCTGTTCTTCAATGGACAGGACCCCCACAGGTATTATTTGGGTGGTGGATCATTCTCAGCAATGCAGTGACACTGACGTGGTGGAGGTGTGTTAGTGTGTGTTAAACTGATATTAAAAATAGGGCAGTGTCACCCACACTCACACTTCATCCAGTTGATTGAAACTCCTGACCTTAATCTTCCCCAATACCAAACTGTTGGTCAGTTGGTTCACTTTGTTCAATAAATTAACAAAAAACTACATAATTGTGTGTTATTTGTTTTATTGGGCTCTCTTTATCTACTGTAATGATTTATATATATAATGTCTTGCAAATGCAAATGTGCCATCATAATTACTGGAGCTATGTTAGTGCCAAGTGTATACAGAGCCATATAAACCAGATAATGAAACAATACCACCAAGAAATGTTTCATCTTGCATGTTTCAAGAAGAACTTGTGTAGTACGTGCGTGACCAAAATAGACAAACATTTCCACGGTAAGAGAAAGCACAGAGAACACAAATGATGAATAAAGAAAGGGTGAAAATAAACATACGACAGAAAGAAAACATGTACTGAGAAAAAATGTAAGAAGTATTTACAGTCAAGCGAGGCAACAGCTAAGGCTGAAGAAAGAAAGCGCTTCTCTCTCACACGGATAATTGTTTTTATACCTTGTGAGGACTTAAGGTCTCATGTCCCAAATGCATTAAGCCATTTAAAACACCAGCAGCTCTTCAGATTGTGTGAATATTTCAGAATTGATTATTATCTAAGAATGATTTAAGCCTAACCCTAAACCTAACCCTTACCTTCCTTGACCTCAGTAACCCTTCATAGTAACTTTCTGTAAAAACAGAAACAGCCTTTACAAAATAAAGTCCATTTTGTTGTCCTGTCCTGAAAAGGTGAAAAGGTTGGCTAACCCTGTTTTTCTCTTGTTTTTCTCTTCATCAGAACATTTTTGCCCTGAGAATGCATCAAAACAAAGACTTGTTCACACACACACACACACACACAGCTGTGCAGGGGGTTCAGAGTGTGTATGAGAGGACAGGTAGCTGGTATTTCTCTCTGTCTGGCTGTGGCACTGATCCATTTCTAATCCAATTCCTCCCTGCAGTAAACCATTACAACTCTGAATTACACCAGACATGACTGTGCAGAGAGAGAGAGAGAGACAGACAGACAGACAGACAGACAGGACACTGAAGCTTCAGTCTTGTACTATTTTTTCCATCTACCTATAGTACTGTGCTTCACATATTTAATTTCCAGTCAAAACAGCCATTAACTACAAATTATTCATTTCTCAGGAGATATTTATGAGGAAATTTGATATTAGATAATCTACTTGCATAAATAAGGGGAAGGTCAAATGGAAATACATGAAAAACAGGAGTTGCCAAAACAGCAGTTGTTAAAAGTTATCAAAATGTACAGAAATGGGACTCCTAACAGCCATGCAAGACCTGGTAGACCACCAAAACTATCCCCAAAAGATAAACAGTACTTAAAGCTTTCATCTTTGAGAGAGAGGAGAAAATCAAGCTCCACTCTTGATTCAGATCTGAAGACAACTCCACACTATGAGTCTGAAAGGATGTGTAGCGGTCAAAAAGCCCTAACTGAGAGAAGAAAATAGACAAAAAAATAAAATAAAAAATGAGCAAATTAAACAAAGAAGCTGCTGGTGTTCTCAGAACAATGGACTGACTACCCCAGAGTCCAGAGCTCAACGTCACTGAATGTGTTTGGGATTACTTGGATTGAGAGAAGCAGAAAATGCAACCAACTTCTAAGACTGAACTTTGGAGATGCTGAAGAATATCCCTGTAGAATTCGTCAAGGAATCTGAAAGCAAGTCTCTCAAAAAGAATGGAAGCTGTAAAAAAGAAAAGGTGGACACACTAAATAGTACAATTTTATATAGCTGCTGAGGCATTTGTGTGATTTCTGTTACATGTGTTTTCATCTGCTATTTCTTGATGCTGAAATGCTGAATAATGTGTACTAAATGGCTGGAAAGTACATCAATGAAAGGGTGGTCACTGACTTCTGCGCAGTAAACAAGGAGAACGAGAGAGAGAGAGAGAGAGAGAGAGAGAGAAAAGAGAGAGAGATAGTGTAGGAGAGGAATGATGTAAACAGGCTGGTCTCTCTATGGCTGAGTGAATGGAAGGGGAGGCTCTGGGCTCTAAATCGCCATCAGCCTCAACAGCTCTGATTGCTGTAAATGAGAGCTCATTCTTGTCCTGATTCTGCCGCTGTCTCCACTCATTCACAGCAATGAGTTTTACTCAGGTTTGATTTCTCTGTCTGAGTGAGCCATTCTGCCTCTTTGTTTAGCCCTGCTTTCTTTGATTTCCGCATCTATACAGAAGCATTATGGCTGTTAGGGGCACTACGTGAGGGATGAGATAGAACAGGTTGACTGGCAGCTGTGAAAAACATGTTAGGCTTTGATAAAAAAGTCATAGAAACATCATTTCACCCTCAGATGTCACAGATACAGCCAGCAATGAAAAAGTATACTGTAAAGTTGTATATAAAGATGAACTCCAGAGCCAGAAGACATCTGTCATCATTTGAAATTTCAATTTTTGTGGGGTCTGGCCTAAAGTTACTTTATATTTGATTAACTTATGTTTGTGTAAAAGTTTGAACACCCTTTCTCTTGTAAAGTCTCAAAAATTAAATAACATATGAGGCCTAAATTGACCCATTAGGACTAATTAGGCAGGTCAAGAATTCTCTTCAATAAAATTCTCTTCACACCTTTTGCTAACACTCCACAACCACTAGCTCTAAGCAACTGGCTAAGGATCTGAAAATTAAACCAAATTGGTGCCTAAGAAAGGGCAAGGCTATAAAAAGATACCAAATTGCATCCAGCTTGCAATTTCCACTGAAATTCTGTTCAATTTACAGTGAAATTTCATTAAGAAATGGGAAAGGTGAAATTCAAAGCAAGATCTGGAACACCAATAAAACTCAGCTAGAACTGCTTGTAAGCTGCCAAAAAGGCAAAGCAAAACACCCATATGACAGAGGACACAGGAGTGGTGGTACATCATTCTACTGTGCAGCATTGCTTACACAAACATGATCTGCATAGGAAGAGTCATCAGGAAGAAACCATGTCTGTGATCTCAACACGAAAGTCAACAGCTGAAGTATGCAAAACAAAATCTAGATCAGATGATGGAGTACAAACAGAAATCTCTGGCCACAGTCACAAATGGCATTTTTGGATAGAAGAAGAAGAAGCAATATGTGATGAAAAGAACACCTTGCCAACTGTTAAACACAGAGGTAAATCCATTATGCTATTGGGGTTGTATTGCAGCCAGTGACACAGGAAACACTGCATGGGTAGATGAAAGAATGGATTTCACCGAATATCAGCAAATTCTGGAAGCAAATGTGACGCAGTCAGTCAACGAATTAAAGCTGGCTTCTACAACAGGACAATGATCCAAAACATCCCTCAAAATCCACAATGAACTACTTCAAGAAAAACAAGCTGAAGTTTCGGAATGGCCCTCACTTTGACTTGAACATAGTTGAAAACTTGTGGGTAGATCTTAAACATACTGTGGATGCAAGAATGTCGCAGAGTTAGCAGTGTTACTATGCCATAAATGCTAGACTCTATGCCATGATAGCATGGATGTAACAAAATCGTACAGGCTAGTTAGCTAATAGATGCTAATTTCAATATTATGACATATTATTACAGCAGTGAACTCAGAGCCAAACTAAGCCTTTTGCACCAGTTTGTAATGCATTGCACTCATTTGTTATGTACAAAACTGGCACATCAGCCTAAATACACAGTTTTTGGGCCAAGTGCATAGACCAGTGGTTCTCAAACCAGTCCTCCTGGACCCGCAAATGGTCCACGTTTTTACTCTAGCCCTACGTGTTACAAGGTTGGAGCAAAAATCTGGACTGTCTGGAGGTCCCTGAGGACCGATCTGAGAACCACTGGCATAGACAAACTCAAAATGTGTTGGCAGCATCATGTAAAAGTTGGTGGAGATATTGAAAGTGTGGCTAATTATATATTTCAGTGTGGACATCTTATGCCTTTGGAAATCAGGCATAAATGTGCAGTATTTTTTTAAATGCCTGTTTATGCCTGTTTAGTGCCAATGCATTATACCTGAAATTTGTCAGTGGAGTTTATCTGTACTTACGTCTCGAGCTAACCTGTCAATACAGAATGTAAACAGAACACAAATGTCATGAGCTGTGTACTTAATTATGAAATAATGTAACGGTATCTAAATTATATTGCAGAACAACAACAGTAACTCTAGATTTCTAAGGGCTAGGATTAGTAGTTTCTCTGCTGAGTGCTAAAACAGATCACTATCTGCCTAAATCCAACCCAACAACAATGCAAAATTTCAGGCCGACTCTTAGCTACAAATGTCACCATATAATTAAATCTCTGCTCATCTCATTAAGACCAAGGAACTAATAAAGCACCTTTTAACCGTGTTAATGCGTGTCTGCAGAAGTAGCCGGTCTCAGAAAGGACCAGCAGTAACCAAGGCAACAAAACAGGCCCTGAGACTCAGTGCCCACATACACACCGACTCCTGAGACATCAAAAGACAGTAATGCTTTCTATTCTCAGCTGCCGTGACTTCACTGTTTACTACACATTCATTCGCCATTATGTAAGAGCCCTTTCCGTGATCTGATTGGAATTCTGCTGTCATACTTCCCCACAAAACGAAAAAGGTGTGAAAGGAATAAGGCAGGACTCACAAGGCAACCTAATTTAGTGCTAAGTGAAAGTATTTTATTGGGTTATATTTGTATTAGGGCCTGACAGATATACTGTTTATATAATAAATCAGCTGATACAAAGGTTCCATTTATCAGCATTGGCGTTAATCCAGTCGCACCAATAATGTCTCTTTAAAGGTTACATAAAGAGTCACGTTCAGGAACATGATGCTATTTTGAACATACTGCTGCCCACTGATTACTCACTGTGTGAATAAGTGGCTTGTTTTATATTTGTAGTATTTAAAGGGCCCATATCATATACAAGCAAATATTTTTTATTTGCTTTGATGTAATTTGTAAAACTTCCACATGTTGATTTATTTTATTATGCACAAAATGGACACACTCTGAGGGCAGATTTAAAAGAGTTAAAAGTCTTTTATACTGGAAAACTGAAAATTTCATACTTCTCTGAAATAAGATAGTATGCAAGTAACATAGTATGTAGACAATGTCATAAAATAAACTTACAAAATGTGCCATTCACTCCTCAGTCCATGAGATCCTTAAATGTATTCTGAATTATCTCATTTACATATATCCACCTATTCAGCCTACAGCAGTTTAGTTCTCTGCCTGCATTCACATTGAAGTTATAAGGAATGTTCACGCCTGGACTGAGTAAAGCACAATACAGGTCAGCCAATCAGAACAGAGCTCATTTCCATTTACCAGTCTTAAAGGCACAATAACAAAAACACCCTGTTTAACTCCAAGCAATAAAGAGAGTCTGAAAAATGGTTAAGCAAAAATGAAATATGGCTGTTTTTGGTACATAAACCAAAATAAACAAGAAAAATGTAGTATATAGGTCGCTTAGTAAATCATAGGTTTCTGCTGTTTATCTGACTACTGAGAACTGACATCATAATTAACAACTCATAATCATATCAGTCAGTAAAGTAGGGTTTAATTAAAACTACTGGAGTCTGTTTAAGTTTGGCTAAAATCAGTATAGGTAGCAAAATTTTCATATCTGTCAAACTCTAATTTGTACAGGCCCAGTGCTCTCGCTCACCCCTCAGGCTGCTACTTACTGGTCTCTCCTGTCTCATATTCACTGTCTCTCAGCAGCTCAAAGATGTCCACCTCCAGCTTGCCTGTGGTGGAGCGGTTGCTGGAGCGGTTGATGTTGTCCTTCGCCAGAGTGATGGCTAAGCGCTCCCCCCGGCTGCACTCCATTGGGTCATCGAGGATTGCAGCTGAGAGAGAGAGAGAAAGAGAGGGAGAGAGAGAGGGAATATGTCATACATCTCCTGTAAAATATATTCAGGACAGAAGAGCCATAACGACAGCCGAAACTCAAACAGCCTTCAACTAGTCATAAAAATATCTTAACATGGTGCAGAGGCATGGGCAAGTATGAGAGAGGTTCTACTTTCTACACATTCACTGTCAAAGTCTATGCACTGCTGGGTTTGGACAGTGCAGCGCAAGCCTAATCACTATGTAAGGAAGCGTTGATAACAATTACTGATAATTTAGACCTTCTCCATGATCCTGATGATAATAATGGATAATTAACATTTTCTGTATTTTAAAACAAATTCACACTATTATCTATACGTGAGGTGCTCAATCCTTTAAGGCCGTTGCAAAAACGTGGCTATTTTCTGCTGTTTAATCTGCTCTTCTAAGGTGCTAATAAGGCACTGATAAGGTGCTAAGTTCCTGTTGCAATCAGATATATTTCAAATACCAGACCCATAAAATTGATCCCAGCAAATACACAGTAGCATTCAAAAGTTTGGGATCACATTGCAGATAAATATATATACAATGATTCTATTAAGGTGCCTTTACTCTACACCTTCATAGATTTCAACTCATTAGCAGGAACATATGGATTTTTTAAATGTGATTGCAAACTTTTGAATGCTACTGTATATTTGCCAAAAAATGAATCAATTTTATGGGTCCGATATATGAGTAATATAAATTAGCACCTTATTAGCGCCTTATAGTGCCTTAGAAGAGCAGATTAAACAGCAGAAAATGGAAAAGGATTTAGCCGTCAAACACTCACAGCACCTCATGGATAATAATCAAGATAACATTGAGAACGAAGTTATAATAAAATGAACATCCACAATACTTCGTATTTAAAGCATGGTGATCAAATCTCTTTAACTTACTGATAAATTACTAATAGTAAACAATAACAGCATATAATCTATCATCTAAAAACTTTTTGGTGTTCCCAAAAAGCTTAAAATATATTAAAAAAAAGTCTTGAAATACCTTGTGGTATTTAGCTTATAGTATTTTTATGTGTACTGTATAAAAGAATGTGAAATAAAAAACAGCAATTATTAATATGACAAGTGATTCTAAATGTTTTAATACTAGTATATACAACAATCAATACAACAAATCCCTGCCACAGACCTATAGGCTCTAGTGGGTACATTTTTTTTATAGGCTGCGTGAAAGGTGCGCGATAGTTGAGGGACTATTCCATGGTCTTCTTGTTACAGCACCTCATTTCTTGCTACTATTCATGTATGATTCATGTATTGTTTGGTTAATGTTCCAGCAGCTAATAGCACACATCTGTAGCGAACTGATACAAGGATTACCAAACATGGACTACATACACTGTGTGTGTGTGTTTGTGTGTGTATGTGTATATATATATATATATATATATATATATATATATATACATATATACATATACATACACACACACATACACACACACACACACACATATATCTCCTTCAGCCATAATAAATCTCTCCATTGCATAGCAGGGAAACAGAATTATCACTGAAATGTTTATTCTACACATGAACGGGGGTGATGGCTTTTGTTTTTATTTCAATAGCTGAAACGTAATCTTTCTTTCATATAGCACTCTGAAAGAGCAAGCTTTATATCGAGACATTGACATCATGTAATAAAGAGCTGACACAATCCAGCACAATGTCTAGACGGAGCGATTTCCCCAGTCCTGCTTTTGATTCCAAGCAGTTTTATCCCAAAACTAAATCTGTGGCACCATTAAACGTGAAATATGTCATTCAAACTCCAGCTCTTGGCACTGTTTGTTTTTGGTATGATCCATCAATGTGCAGGCACAATGTGTGCTAGTGGCTCTGTTGCTTAAAAAAGTGCTGTTGTTCATAATCATTTGATGTAAAGCATAAGTAATTGACATCAGCCACAGCAATGTTACATTATGACATTTCTGAGTAATTCATTAGTAATGTAGCCTGTTTGGAGGCAGCAAGACAATAACAAACCATTTTCATTTGCTTTGCTCATGTAGTTCCAGGCTGACTACTCTTTGACAGTTTGGCAAACCAGCAGCACGACTGCGAGCTACTCTTTCTCGTGCCGTCAAACAGCACATTATTCACATTATAGAATGACAACATTGTTACAGAAAGAACTGTGGCTCATCAGAGCTTGTAATTATTTTGTTGTGGATGCAGCCATATGATTGGGATAGAAAATCTGCCTGTACTGGTTTTGTTTTGAGTGCTCAGTGTGAGATGAAACACTGCATAAATGTAAGAAATGATCAGATTCTGTGTAATACAAACTTGCTACTTTATAATATCCAGCAATACAGACTCCTAATAATCCAAAGGAGTTCAATGCTACAATTGTAAATGCATTCACCACAGCATACGGTGATCAGCTTACTAACTAATCAGCTTAGTGAAGTGCCTAAAGCCACCTTAAGCGTGGTAAAACCACTTTAACACAGCCTTGAGGCCCACTGCTTTCATAAAATGGTAAGGAAATACAATATGATGCAATCAAACAGTGTTCAAGAAATGTATTACTGAATGGTAATAATTGCAGTAAACGATTCTTCTGCCAAGCAATGTATGTTGTTAACAGTGGAGTACGGTCGCCAAGCAACATAAAATGTGTGATTTTGCAAACTGTCATCCGTGACACGAACTCACTCGAGCAATCACTTGTCACTGCTGTTGGCATGGTGACAACCAAGTTGATGGATTAGTCCTCTGCTAAGTCATGTGTGGTGCTGCTTCTGCAAGGGAAGCTTAAAGTCACAGATATCCAGTTTCAGCTCCTGAACAAGGGAGTAAAACTCGCTGTTCTCCTTTTGCCTTTCCAAATGGATAGTGGCCTGCTCAAAGTGACCATTTTGCTCTTTTAGTGAGGAGCAATTGTGAAATAAAAAAAATAAGTTTGGAATATTTAGTTCATTTTTAATTCATAGAATCACCATGTTTGTTATATTTAAACTCTAAGTACTGTAATACTACTTATTTCATTGACTTTGGACATCCAAGTAATTCACATCAATAAGTTGCATACAACATTACAACAAACAAAATACCAAAAGAAAAAACAAAACAAAACAAAACTATACAAAAACAACCACTCATATCAACATGAAATTTATATGTAAGATCTAAGGTCTAAGGTTTGTTTTGATATTTGTGAATCACTTGGACATCCAAAGTCATGTGACTAATCAACTGAAGGTATTTAGAGCCACTATGTAGGGTTTGTATTGTGACTCTTCCTGATGAAGGCACCAGCCAAAACACATTGAGAGATATTTATGTCCTTGGCCATGTTATAATAAAAGCTTTTATAATAAAAGCTTTTTTTATAATAAAAGCTTTTTGAAGGAAAAAGCTTCTATACTTTTTCCTTCAAACATTCACATTTAAGCTAGAGTGGCCAGACATGTTCACTGGCTTCGCACTAACATAACTCTAGAATCCCATGGGGATGCCAGCAGACCCTCACGCTTTCGTTGGGATGTTTTTACCTCATTTTGTCCAAGCTTTGACATTTATGGTCTGCACTGAAGGCCTAGCTTTAATAGTCACGGTTCATCTCCAGGTCAAACTAATCAAGCTTGAGTGGGGCTTCAGTTGAAACAGGCCTGGAAATTTCACAGTTCCCATAACCATTGGAAAGTGTCCAGCGTACCTCTGGAAATAAGCATCAGCAGAGTGTCCCAATCCAGTCCTTAAGCACCCTCAGCCAGTTGTGTTCCAGCTCCATTAATGCCTGAGCCAAGTGATCTGCACTCCACAGGTCCTGATTACCTGACTCAGGCAGGTGTGAAGCTGGAATGGCTCAGCAATGTGGAGGGCTGAGGGTCCCTGAGGACCTGGAACCAAGAGAAGGACACTTAAGTGTTACAGTATTACAGTCAAAAGCTTGTTTTGGCTAGTGGCTGAACCCACATCTAAAACTCTGGGGTTCCAGTGCTGATCGACTTTACTCTTGAACGAATGAGACCCGTGTTAAGTACTCACCTCACACACTACAAACTGCACTTACCGTGAGCAAAGATTACAAAGACTAAGGAAGCATATCATCTAAGTGAGAAAAAGGACTCTGTTATATAAATGGGTCAGCTTAGCCTTACCTCCAGAACACCTCCAGGCAAGTGACTTAAATCAAACAGTGCTACAACTTTTGAGCTGAATAAAAGAGAAAGATAAAATTGAGACCCATTAGCGATGACCATATGTATCCTGAGGTTTATTTAAAGATAATAAATTACAGTTTGCCTTAATGCTATAAGTCAGGGTGAATGCACTTAATCTTTGCGGAGCAATTAGCGCAGCTAGCCACATCTAGCATCCTTAATACGCTTTTGGGAGAAAGTAATTAAATTACAATATACAGAAGTTAAATGAGGGCTAATGCACTTAGTGGGAGAAACATAGATTTCTGTCTCCCCCATGAACTTAATTCACCAGGGAATAATTAAAACAGTATTTTAAAGAGGTGTTATCGCTTAAGGTACAGTCATATCTGGAGTAGTGCCCCATTCATTAAAGAGTTCGCCATCACTAATAACTTTTCCTGCTATAGTTTGCAGGGTCGATGTTTAATTGCCCCAGCACTGAAGCATTTGCATTGAAATGAACAAGTGCGACAAGGGAAGCAATAAGCCTGACCACTAAAGGCACTTGTAAGGCCACCTCGCTCAGACATGTCTGTCCACCTTAGCTTGTTGGTAAAAAGCTCCCTGCCTCCTCCGCACTCTCCTGCAGCCCTGGGCAAATTGCTTTCTGTTTCTCCAGCATGGGAGGGGATGCTGGAGCTCGGCAATTTTCCCAGCCTCTGCACCCCCCCAGCGTTCTCAACAAAGAGTGCCAAATGGAAACATTGGCCCTCTGCTGAGTCCTGGGCTAGCGCTCCCGTCGCCAATCCAGCAGCGCAAATGCAGACATCAAACCAACACGTTGGGATTGCCAGAGCTGAGCAAAATCCCACGACTGGAGAGAATTACTAAAGGGGGTGGGGGGGGATATGCTGTGAGACAAAGGCATTTTTTAAAAGATGCTGCAGCTGGCTGGGTGGTATGGGAGGTATGCATTCAATCTTGCTAACACGGTTCGGCCGCTGACCCTTTTAGGGGAATCAATAGTGAGCAGCGGTGTGTGCCGAGGCGCGACGCGCAATGTGTAATAGCCATGCATGGGAGGACTCGCTTACAGGACATGTCCTTATGCTAACACACACTGACTTTAACCCTTCTCTTTATGTTAACAGGTCCCTCACTTCACCGGCTGATTCTGTACACTTCCTGTTTTCCTTTTTTATTATTATTATTAATTTCCCTCAAAATAAGATGGTTGGTTTTTGAGAAAACTGCAAAAAATAAAACAAACACTAGCATACATATACATACATCATCTAAACCGCTTATCCTTCTGGGTCGCGGTGGGGTGCTGGAGCCTATCCCAGCTGTCATTGGGCGGAAGGCAGGATAAACCCTGGACAGGTCGCCAGTCCATCGCAGAACACTAGTATTATTAACATAAATATAACCACAGTGATGGAGCCCATAAGATTAACCAATAAGACCAAGGCAAAAATTGTCTGCTTCTGCTATCTAAAGGAATGTTTCGACAAAAATTACACACAGTAGTCAATCAGTAAAGACATTTTTGGTGACCAGTTTTTGCTTGAGGCTAACCATGCTGACAATCACTAGAAGTCAACAATCTTTTCAATAAATGCATTCCCAAAGCGTCTCTCACCCTGCTCAAACTGCATCCAGCTCTGTATCCAGCTTAAGGTTGTGTAGACTTGTCACTGTTGTTGAGTGCACAGTATGGCTTAACATGAACTATAACAATGAATAAAACTTCACCATTTAGCTCAACGCAGTGTGAAGCCACTGTAAACATCAGATGTGCCAAATTCTAACTGCCCTCCGCATACACGTCACGCAGGCATATGGCCACTACAGATTATGTTCACAGTTTCTGTTGTTTTTATTTATAAATAACTGTTAATCTTAAATTTTAAATGTATGTTTATTAATAGAAATGACAGAAATTGCAAATCTAATCCAGCATCCATATTCCCATGTTACGTGCATTAACATTAAAGGGAGTCAGATTCATGTGATTTTGTTTACGTAGGCCTTTGGTCTTTGTCTCCCCCCGGTCCCGCCTTCTTGTCATCTGTTTCACCTGTCTGTTGTCTGTAGCCCTGCCCTTGCATGAATCCTAGTTGTTTCCGGTTTGTTTTATCTGTATTTATACCCCTGGTTGTGTGCTTTGTGTTTGCTTGGTGTTTTGTTCTCACAGGCCCTGTTTTGGTTATCTCTCATTTGCCTCTCTGTCTCTGGCTTCCCTTCTGTTTCAGTATTTTGTTCAGTGGTGTTCTGTCTTTGTTATGTCACCTTTAGGGACACCTTTTTGTCATTGATTTTTAATAAAACTGAGAACTTGCACTTGCATCCTACCTTTTCATCTCCCTTAACGTTACAGCAGGACCTTAATGATAACCTAGATGCAGTTTGAGCAGGTTGAGTGAAGTTAGCAATGTTAGCCTTGTAGCTTCAGCACTAAACTAATGAAGCAAATTTTGGAAAACAAACACATCTTGGCTAATCGACTATGAGTGGAAATTTTTTTTTTTTACCAAACTATCCTCTTAATGTGACAAAGAAGGAGAGGAGGCATTGTTTTATTAAAGTCCAGGTTCATAGAGCCAATGAACTTGGTAGCTTAGACAAGCAAAGTGAGGAAACCTATAGAAATGAGAAAACCAAGGGAATAAAATTTGTTTCTAGCCTGGACTGTTTTTTGAATGAAGCACAATACAGGGCAGCCAATCAGACTGTATAGCTCATTAAAATACAGTCTTAATGGCGTAGTAACAACAGCCTGACAGACTGGAAACTAGTCATGTAAAAATAAATTATGACTATTAGGGGTGGGAATCTCTAGGCACCTCACGATTCGATTACGATTCAGAGGGCTGCGATGCGATTATAAAACAATTATCGATGCATCTTTTTTTTCTATATAGCGTTTATATTTTCTCACTGTGTGAGCTCAAGTTTCGAGTTCAAGTTTTAAGTTTATTTGTCATTTGCACAACATGTCAGGACATTTATGCATTGAAATGCTTGTGGTGAGGCTCAGCTAATCACTCTACAGAAAGTAAATAAGTAAAACAAAAAATACAAGAAAAACCAACTGAAATATATTAAATATACACAAAATATATACAGAATGTAGAGACAACATACATTTTAAAGTGACTAAGTGACTCAGTGTTATTGTTATTTAAAGTGACTTGGTACTTTTAAAGCAAAGTATTTGTAATGATCCATAATGAATTTACTTCCAATATCTTTTTTAATAAAACAAATGGAAGTGATGTGGCAAGTGAACTAGAAGGCTCTCATTCAGTGCTCTTGTTTGGATGCGCAGTTACGGTGAAATAAGATCCAGTGGTGATGGATGTCCACACAGCACATGTTACAGCTATTCTACCCGTTTTCTTTAGTGATTTTATAACTTCGGTTTTGGTCTCGTTGTAGAGACAGGGGGGATCGCTGTGTCAGTAAAGTATCTTTGAGATGGGACGTGTGCAACATAGCGCAAAAGCCCTGTTTCGCAACAACTGAGAACCGGCGTGCAGACTGCAGGTCGCATAGCAGCGATGCGTTATTTGCATTTATAAGCAGCGCAGTTGGTTTCCTGGTACATTAAATCTGCAACGAGAGACTGTCAAACACTAAAAAGTGGCGAAGCTGAAGTCAGCTTCTCTTTCGAATTCTCCCGTTCCACCTTAAATGGTGACGCATTTACATTCGGCGCCTCAGTTAGAATTTAAGGTGGAACGGGTAAATTCGAACAAGAAGCTGGAGAATAAGAAGCGACTTCAGCCTTGTAAAACAGTCGAACGTTGAGGGACATTTAACTGATCTACTTTTGAGGAAAAGGTTTCTGGCGGAGATGGGAGGAAAGCGGCTATAGCTGAGCTAAAGCTTAAAGCACAGCAAAGTATATCTGCGTTTTCGTTTATATTGTTTAGCCTATACTAGGACATCAGCACATACTGAGACATACTGGGACATTAAATGTTGCGGATACCAAGGTGGTTTGATTTTTGTTGAAAGGACAAAATGTTAACATCTGTGTTGTGACTCCTGACCTGACCTGGCTTTAAGGCAGAGGGAGTCGGTCGGATTTCTCGCCAGTGGTGTTTTTGTTATGTGCCACCACAGGCTGTCCTGGCGCTGCACTTCCACATTTCCAAGTTCTGCCTTTTGCGTTCCGTCAACATTACGTTATAAATTAAATATTTAGAAAATCGATTTTTGACATTTGTGAATCGATTCAGAATCGTTCACGTCTGCATCGAGATGCATCTAAAAATCGATTTTTTCCCGCATCCCTTATGACTATTCATAAACCCACATAAATGTGGATGGATCTCCAGTGCCAAAAATAAAATACAAGAAAACTGCAGGATATGGGCCCACCAAAAAAGGCATTAACCCCTTACATGGCCAGTTTTATTACACACTTCTATAACCTAAGAATAGCTCAACCAATTGGCACTTAAGTCCCCTGTAGTTAATGAATAATGAGCCTTAGTATGTAATAAGCCTGGGATTTCAAGGGCTTAACCAGGTAACTAATATTGGGCTTCCAGGAGAAGAACTTTGGAAATGGTTAAACAAACAAATAAAATCACTACTTATTGTATCTGAGTAAATAAACACGTACTGCACAGATAAGTGGCTTTTTATATCTAAATTTCTCAGGTACCTAAAACTTTTACATAGTACTGTATATCTACCTTTTCAGCCTACAGCAGTTTAGCTTCAGCCACTCACCCTGAAGTTATAAGGAGTGTTTCAGCCCAGACTGCTTTTTGAATTAGGCACAATACAGAGCAGCCAATCAGGACAGAGGTCATTTACATGTCAGTCTTAAAGGCACATAAAAAAACAGCTCGTTTAGGTCTAAGAGATGGAGAGAGGATGAAAAATGATCATGCAAAAATTGATTATGTCTGTTTTTGGTCCATAAACTTAAACGTCTTATGTGGAATTTAAAAGAAAAACATTAGAGACATGAAGGTCCTGACCCCTTTAAATGAGACAAAAGCCAAAGCCTCGGAGTGTAAGATACAGTTTAATGGTGCCATTTGAATATATCCACTTGAAGGTGAAGTTTAAAGCATTCCTCTGTGACCTATTCGGAGTAGGTTTACAACGTAGTAAACTGTGAAATGCCTTGCACTGTGCAGTGCTGTTCATTCTACACATCCTCTGCACTATATATGCTCCACAAAACAGCTATCCATCATCAAGAGAGTGAATGCAACACAGTGAGAAGGCACTAATGAAATTTTAAGATGGCTGCTGTGGGATGTACTAATAACAAGTATAGCACTATGTATTATATGTATTGTATTATTGCAATACAGTTATGCCATATTGTGCAGCCTTATGCTTCACAGGAGAGAGGTCTGTTTGTCTATTAACTAAGCACCATCTCACATTTAATCAAGCTGAGTGCATGAATGCTTATCAAATGGACTACTTCGCCACCTATAACCGCATTAACTGCAACATAATATGCTTTGTGATTTAGGCTGTTAGATGTAAATGAACCATGAAGCGCATGAGAGCAGCTCTAGGTGGGAGTTGGGGCGGTCCCATAACACTCACAGGCATTATGTCGGTGATGATATGGACAAACGTGGTCGCCACAACAACATGGCAAACAATCCTGGCAATATGAGCAATTATGGCAACATTATTCTTTAATTAGTTGCTCATAAACACAGACAAGTATTTGCTAACATAAAACAATGCTGCTCTGTACGTACAGGCCTCAGGCATCGACACTTGTGGCAGTTCCCTTTTCCTCGCAGTGATTCAACAGTGGGTAGAAGCACAGAGAGCTGGAGGGAAGAGCTCAGCGATGCCTTGTTTTTGTCTCTCTGCCTGGCGATGGGCACTCGAAGCAACGCACTATAAAACAACCCTAATTCAGTCCTCAGGCAGCTCAGGAGACACTGGTGAAGAGGCTTCACGCACCAGGCCTGCTTTGTTTATTCCCCATTTTTTACAAGTAGAGGAAAACACCTCCACTTTCTAATGTAAAGACTGAAACAGTGCTGCGTCTTTTGCCTTCGACTGCAAATGGGACGGATTCTATCTGACCTAAATTTTCTACACACAGCTGGTAAGGCACCAGTGGACATTGCAGAGAAACATCTGCCAGTCATGAGGGAGTTTCTGTCTTTATAGTTAGTGCCAGGGCTTAGTTGAAAAAGAGATTAAAGTGCATCTTTTTTTGCAACTACTCAATTTAAATAAATAAATAAATAAATAAATGAATTAATACATTCATTAACCTTCAGAAGTCTAGCTATTTAATGTTGCTTAACGTAACTACAACTGCTGTTAATAACACATTAACATGAAAAATGATTAATCCCTTAAAATCCCAGGCATATTACATACCAAGGCTTATTATTCAGTAACTAAAGGGACTTCAAGGCAAACTGGCTGAGCTATTCTTAGGTTATAGAAGTGTGTGATAAAACCTTGGGCCTGCCAATGGGCCCTGGCCATTTAAGAGCTTTTGTATGCTGTTAACTCACTTTCCTAGTTTGACCCTTCAAACCATCCATAGTTCCACGCAGAAGCCCCTGAGGGGTTCTGCTGATGGACTCACAATTTCAAAATCCTCTGTAAAATTTAGATGGGATCCAAGTCAGGAGATTGGCTACGCCATGCAAGCACCCCCTTACCTTCTTTTTCAGAAAGCAGTCCAGTTATTTTGGCTGTATGTTTGGGGTCACTGTCCTGTAGAAACATGTATCATCTCCACATTCAGTTTCTTTGCTGATGAGATGAGTTTCTCCTTTAATATTGCCCAGCACTTTGCTCCATTCATGTTTCCTTTGACGATGTGCAATGCCCCAGTACTGTTTGCAGAGAACCATCTACCACCTCCATACTTCACTGTGTATGTTGTTCTTAGGACCACACGCACATGCCTTCTTTCTCCAAACATGACGAGCTGAATCATTGCCAAAGAAGTCTATTCTAGGGTTTTTGCTGTTGTTTCGCTATGCTTATCCTAATGTAACTACAACTACTAACATGCTAACACAATGAATGATTAAAACCACAAATGTTTTAGCACTGTTAACATATTTTTGTACTTTGACCCTTGGCATCATCCATAGATGCATCCTGAAGCCCAGCTGCTTACGAGCTGTGTAGCTATGACCCCACAACTGTAACCGTCTTGGTCAAATACAGCTTAAAATGACAAGTTTGAAAGATGGCTCTCTTATTTCCAGTTACTGCATATAAGCCTAGCTTATCACTGTTAACTTGTTAGCTTCTTTGCAGAATTGTGGTTTCATTTTGACCTCTTCCTCTTGGCAAACCACCTTCAGTTACCTAAGGTTATGAGGGTCCCACTGCTGGACTCACAATTTTGGAATCCTCCATACATTTTCAAAGGGATTAAAGTTAGTAGATTGGCCATCATGCAAACATTTTCACCTTCTTTTTAAGAAAACAGCAGTTATTTTGGCAGTATGTTTGGAGTTGTTGTCTTGTTAAAACATCCATCTCTTCCACAGATTCCATTTCTTGGCCAATGACATTAAATTTTCCCCTAATGTGTCGCGGTCCATAGCTCAATTCATGTTTCAAAGATGTGTAATGCCACAGGACGTTTGCAAAGCTGCAGCCCCATATCATGATACTCCCACCTCCATACTTCACTGTAGGTATGGTGATCTTGCGATCACACTTGCAGCCCTTCTTTTCTCCAAACATGAAGCATTTAATTAAGAGTTCGGACTTGTCTAAATGCTCAGGTGGAACAGAAATGATCGCAGTGCAGCTCATTGTTTATTGTTCTTTGTGTAAATGTTGTTCCTGCTGCTTTCAGGTTGTTCTGCAACTCTTTTTGAGTGACTGTGAGCTTCTTTCTCACCTTCTGTATCATCAGTCAGTGAGCACATTGTGAAATCATGCCTTGCGCACCTGTCTGGGACTGACTATTTATGGTCCCATGAACTTTCCACCTGCATCTTTACTTTAATTTTATATGATAACTTTATGAAGCTCTTTTACCTTCACCATGACCACTACTTGTTACATGAAATCTTCTCGACCAACCGCAACATCTTTTATAAAGTTTTTTTTTCAGCATTAATATCTAGAACTTTTTTTTATGTAACATTTACACATTTATATTAATACAGTTAGTATTAATGCATACTTTTTTGTTCATAGTTATAAATACGAAGTCAAAACACTGTGTTTTCCCCTTACTGTCCAAGAAAAACCCACCACTGACGCACACAATTTCAGTAATTCGTAAGAATACATTGGACAGCATTCATGAGAGAGAGATAGATCTGAGACCTGAGTTTTGAGACCTGAATAAAACAACAAGTGCAATAATAATAATAATAATAATAATAATAATAATAATTCTTATTATAGTACCGTTAGATGTTCAGTGTTTCAATAACACAAAGATCAGTGGCCATGCACATGTTGGATTTCAGCTACTTCCAATTTTCTACACTCCGTAGGGGATAATAGAGGATCTAATTGAGCCTAGTTCACCAAAGGCCTGGAGAGACTTCTCCAAAGACCCCCCCCTCACACCCATCCAGCCATCTGAAATCACAGCCCTGCTGTGGGAATGACACAGGCTTTAGGGATAATGAATTGGAAATGTTCTGAAGTGCGTTTGAAGCTTGCTTGACTGTGTAAAGCCTAAATCTTTTACCTCTGTTGCAATCGTGAATGGACTATTTAATTAGTATTCTGCTCCTCACCTGCCTCTTTGAGAAAGGCCAGCAGGATGTTTTTAATGCTGATTAAAATTCATTTTACCAGCTGAGTAAAATACAAGCTGAGCCAAAAGTGATTTCAAGGTTAGCAATAATGTCTAACGGAGTGTATTACACCTAAAAGACCTGCTGTTTCCTTGCTATATCTAAAGCCTAGTGACAAGTCTTATTCTCAGACATATGTAGGACAAACACTCACACAGCAAGCAACCAAAAGCTCAGAGCACAACTAAAAGTCAAACTAGACATTCGTTTGGCTCACATGGCTATTTGGTACTTTTCAAATGCAGATTTCTTATCTTTATTTGAGGGGAATAATTAGCCTTGTAAATGAACTGCTTAATTACAGCTTTTAATTAAACTGCTATTAAGACCACAGGAATACAAGTCTAGTGCAATTCCAAGAATGACATTAATTAGCAAAGCTCATGGACAAGCATTTGAAGGCGGATTGTAGAGCTGAAGGTCAGCGAGACTGAGCAAAGCGCAGCACTGTTTGCTTTGTTGGTCTCACTGCAACGTTATGCAGACCCCAAACAACCGAAGTTCTGTTCAACTCATCTAGCCCTTTTGGAAAATGCAGAAAAAAGTGTCATCCTTGATTCCTTTTAGATTTTGTGCAGGTAATATCAGCATCAGAAATAGCCAGAGGGCAAAGGGCAACAGTGTTGAATAGGTGGGGTCACTTTTACCCTTAAAGAACTACAAGGAAAAATGGCCACAAAAACTTTGTTATATATACATGAAATACATTTAAATGTAAATAATCAATGTAAACGTAATTTATCATTAATTCCCGTCTCTTTGCCGTCTGAACTTACCCTGCTTAACAAGACAGTAACTGTCTTTTATGAGCATTCACCACCAGTGCAACTCAAAATTACCAACGTTAACTGAGTCAGTCTAACTACCACTGAGAAATGGAAATTACACTGACGTTGGTGTGAATAAAATACCTCAAATATACTTATAGTATTAGTCTGTTAATTATGGATGGGTTAATTTAGCTAGCTAACAACATTGTTAATTAAAATGTTAGCTAGATAGCTAGGATGACTAGCCAGCCAAACAAAGTCTGATATTGCCTCAAACATGCTAGTGACTTTTTCCCCCAATTTTTCCCTCCGACAAGCCAGCTTTTTAATCCTCATTGATTCAAATTAACAACAACTGTTTCTGTTATTTCAATTCCATATCTCCACAGAAAAACATTGCTAATTGAATGGCACATTCTGGAGCAGCTCCACATAAGCCTAAGGTCACAATGCCAAATGCCAAGCGCCATATAGAGCGGTGTAAAGCCCCCCAGCATTGGGCTGTGGAGCAGTGGAACTGCGCTTATTGCAGTAATGGAGCTCCATCCAATAGCTTTCTTTCAACATCAGTACCTGACCTCACTAATGTTCTTGTGGCTGAATGCAATCATAATCCTCACAACACTGTTCAAACATGTAGCGTAAAGGCTTCCAATAAGAGTAGAGGCTGTTACTGCAGCAAAGAGCGGATAAACTCCCTATTAACACCCTTGATTTCAGAAGAAATTCTGGATAAGCAGGTGTCTACAAACTTTTGGACACCTTGTGCACCTGATCCTTATAGTTAACAAATGCAGGTGAATATTTACATAGTATATGATGAGCTTTTTAAATGTGCACGTTTATTACACAGAATACTTATATATTGTTGTAGCAGAAATAATAACAGAACAACAAGACTAGTGTAACTGTAGAAGTACTAGACAAAATGCCCCTAATTCCAGTCAGTGAGGGCAAATATTGTGCTTTGACCTCTTTCTGCTGGCCAGGCAGAATGGAAATTGACTCAGATATTTCTAACCATTACAATCAAATAAAATATTCCTCCAAAATTCTGTTATCAGATTAACTAGGACTCTGTTGGCTCTCTATGAGCGAAATGTTCTGACTCTGGGTTGAGCTGCTAGTAAGCAATGAGGGGTGAAAGTGGAGGCGTGAGAACCCCCTGCTGTGAAAACAATTCACATCTCTCGACAAAGACAAACGAAGATAAAACAGACAGTACAACTGCAGCTTTTTAGATAACTGAACACCATGCACAACTTCCACAACGAAATTTTCACTTACAAAGAAATATAGTTTGTAAATCATAAATATATATTTCATCAACGGCTTTAAAGAAA
The DNA here is from genome assembly GCF_904425465.1 of Colossoma macropomum. Taxonomy (NCBI): domain Eukaryota; kingdom Metazoa; phylum Chordata; class Actinopteri; order Characiformes; family Serrasalmidae; genus Colossoma; species Colossoma macropomum. The sequence goes on along the minus strand of NW_023494786.1, from coordinate 11,882,141 downwards.
CACATAGTTCAAATGAGGGACCCCAAAAAGTAGCGACAACTGCAATTTTTGGCCACTGTGAAAAAAGGTTAAAAATGATTTTCTACACTGGTTGATGTAGAGCCTCATGCATTACAACAGAAGAGAAAGGTGAGGACTATAACAGGGTAAATAGAAAACATCTGCGCTTACCATTCCCACCACAAAGGAGATAAAATCAACACGCTGGAGAGAACATGCAATGAACGTGTCGTTTACATATCTTTGATGATATTTCACCAGCAACGACCCTCTGGAGGTTCAAAGCACATTGTTTCCCTCTATCTCCTGTACCGAGAGTGTTCAGGATGACAGAAGAGTATTTACTGCATATATGCAGTGGAGAAAATTCCAAACCACTTGCGAAAAGAACTGAAAACAGCAGCCGTAATTTCAGGAACCTTCTTCAGAGTGTGAACTGTACAGAGCAGCTCCTCAGTGCTATGACCTTAAGAAGGAATGGAGATGTAACTGACACTCATAGCAATGATGCTACATTTTTAAAAATAAATGCTTAAAGTTCTAGTAAAAACAATTATTTGCTGTAGTTCTTTAAACTTTAAAAAGGTTCTTCATAATCACACATCTCAGTTACAGGTTTTTAGGAAACCTAAAGTAGTTCTTCTATAGCACAACTCCAAAGAACCCTTTTTGGCACCTTTATTTGTAAGAATGTAGGTGGATGGTGTCCCTACTCATGCATAGAAAATGGAGTAGAGCTATAAACAGAACATACGGAAAGAGCTTGTACACAGAATGTGAGTACGAAGGCGTTTAGTCAAAGAACTGCTTGTATAAAAGGTGTCAAATGAAAGAACTATACTGCAATACCTCAGCCACTAGACCTCAGTGTAGTGGAACGTCTCATTTAGCTCAGACGTCTGAGGCCTACAGCACTGAAAATGTTCTAGGATCTAGGAGAGTTGCTGTCTCTTACCGAGTCACTAATTGACTGACTGATGCCCATTACTGAAACATGCATGCGTAAGTGGCATACAAGCAAGAACAGCCCCAAAACTTCACAGACCCTTCAACACACTTAACAGTGGGGATTAGGTTATTGTATGTATAGCCATCCTACTTTTTTGCATCAAACTCACGTTGATTGTTCCATTGTTTAATTTTAAAACTCTTTGCCTGTCTTGGACACCAATTCTGGTCAGAGTCAAATTTCCAGTAGTGCCTAGCGAATTTAAGGTGCTCAAGTTTGTGGTTAGATGCAAGAAAACGATTTCTTCTAGCATGCCTTAAAAATAGTCTGTTGACAATGTGGGTGCTGTCTCACTGTAGGTTTGGAGACCTGGTAACTCCAAATGCTACCATCGTCTGTAAATATCTAACTGGATCTCTAAGAGTTTTTTCTCTCTCTAACAATCTTTCTTACTGTTCCATGGGGCAATTCACACTTCCATACTCCTCCAGGCAGGTTCAATATAGCTTGCATTGTCTGAAACTCCTTAATTATTGTTCCAACAGTGGACATTTTTGACGTTTAGCTGTCATTATAGGCTTTTCCTGTTTTATGAAAGTCCAGATTTTAGTCTGATTTTATTTTTATTATTTTATTGTATAATCTTGCCTAATGTTGATGAGTAAGAAAATTTGGCCTCAGCATCACCTCATGTTTATTCCCTAGTAATGACTGCTTAGAGTTTCTGAACACTCAGGTGGACTTTTAAAAAGTGACATTAAAATGAGAACATGCTTCGCTTTTTGATCAATGCTAGGCATAACAATAATTATGACACCTATATTTTTGCTTAGGAAAATATATATTTGGATGAGTGTGGGTTTTTGCTTACATGAACTAAATGTACTTCAATTAAAGGTTAGATTTTCTTTCTAGATTATTTTTCTTATTAGATTATATTTCTAGTGTGAGCTAATTACCAAGACTTTTTTTATTACCTTCATCTTTACCCACCTTAACCAAGGGTGCCAATAATGATGGAGCTGACTTTAGATGTACAATTACAGACAGGAGGCCATCCGTTGTCATGCACAATTAGCCACATCATTGGTCTGTTCCTGACCACAGGACTGCTGTTGATCCAAATGGTGCATCATTCTCAACACAGCAGTGACACTGACATGGCAGAAGCCCAGAAGCATTGCTGGAGTTTTGATGAATGGAGTAGAGGGTGGCTGACAAATTGTGCCCGATAGTTGATGAGCTACAATCTGAAACTACACTAGCAAGATGTTATTAATTGAATGAGCAAAGAGGGAGTAATAAGGAGTCTTGAAAACAATTAATGAGAGATCCAGGCACCTCGATATATGCCATCAATTTAAAAATATATATATATAGCACTGTGCAAAAGTGAGAGCCTCTCCCCTTATTTACATAATTTCCAGTCAAACGGCCATTAAGTACAAAAGTTAGTTTTTTCAGGGTCAAAAAAGCAGAAAACATCTATTACAATGAAATATCCACAACTAAATCTAATATAAAAACTTTTCGCATGCATTACTTTGTTCATTCGTTACTGCAGCTCCCATTCTTCTTGGGAGACTTGCATTCAGTTTTGCAAAGAAATCTGCAAGGATGTTTTTCCACACCTCCAAAGTTCAGTCTTAGAAGTTGGTTGCATTTTCTGCTTCTTACAATCCAATTTGCCTTTCTATTTGATTTTCTCAGTAAGGGCTTCTTGACAGCTACACATCCTTTCAGACTCAGTGTTGAGGTGTCTTCTCACAGTGGAAGGATGGACAGAAACACCTGTGGATTTTTTTGTTTTGATGCTCTACCAGGTCTTGCACGGTTGTTAGGAGTCTCATTTTCTCTGTGTCTTTTAATAACTCTTGGGACTTAATTTTAACTTCTATTTTTTCACTTATTTTCTATAGACTTCCCCTTCTTTATGTAAGTGGATTATCTATGTGGATTATTTATATCTATATCTATCTATTATGACTGAATCTTGTCAAAAAAATCTCCTGAAAATGAATAATGTGTATTTAACGGCTGTTTTAAATAGAGATTAAAACATTTTCTGTTTTTGCTGTAGGTAGATTAAAAAACAGTACAAGACGGAAGCTTCAGTCTGCCAGTGAATCTGCAATGTATGGATTTCTGCTTCCTTCTATAAATGTAACACTTGGCACCCAGCAGGGCTGCGGAATGATTACCCCTGGGGAAAAAAAAGATTTTCTTTAAAAAATAAGAAATGACAGCAAAAGTGGAATTTGTCTCCAATTGATCATGACTCTGTGATATATGTGTTTGTGTGCTGTGCATGCATATGTGTATGTGAGTGTGTGTGGGGGTGAGGAGGAGACTCTGGAGGTGTATATATGTGTATATGGGTGTGTGTAAGGTTGTGATGACTCTGTCTGAGTGGGTGTGTGTGTGAGTGTATGAGTGTGTGTGTGGGGGCACACTGAGGGAAGCCATTAGGAGCAGGGGAATAATGATAGCATTAACGGTGGCAATTGCTCATCGAGTCTGCCACTGGTGTGCAGCCCCTGGGATGTGTGTGTGCTGCGGATAATTGTTTACATCTCCAGCTCCCTGTTTTAATCCCCTGCTTTGCACACTTTATCACCTGGCACACACACATGTGCACCAGCGCAGGGGCGGGGAGGTGGAGGAAGAGGAGGAGAGACAGCGGGGCTTCTTCAGATTCTTCCTCTGCTTCACCTCACACACACAGGCAGGGATGTAGGAATTCGGGGTGCACCTCCAGATTTCAGGGCTACAACTGCTAATAATAATAATAATAATGATAATAATAATAAAAGTTCTGGGCTTTATAATAATTTGAGCATTTTATTGTATTTAGTAGCCATACACTGTTTAAATCAAGGCTGTATTTTCATTACAGCAAGCCGAATTGCTCTCCTTGACAGCTGTTCGCTACTCTGGGGGCGTGTCGCTAAATCACAGGCATATGTAAAGAGGGAAAGCATATGCAGTTATAGACCAGTTCTGAGCCCCAAAGCAGCCTAATATTGTACTAAGTATTGTTTTTAAATGTAAAAAAAATGATCTACTGTAATGATGTTTTCATGAACCGTTATATCTCCAGCTCAGTGTGCCTTCCAGTGTTAAATCTCACTGTGAGACTGTTAAAGCGATACAGTCGGTTGCCACCACATATCAACATTCTGGTTGGTCGCTGCTCAGTTCATTTGCATAGAGATCATCCACAATAAGAGGAAGCAGAGTGAGGATGTGCATGAGCGGTGTGATGTTTCAGTAAGATGTATATTTTGTTGTCTCTCGCCTCATTACGGTACGTTACGAACATTCTGTCTGGTGTAAATGATCATCGCCCATTTTATCAGCTCCATTTACCATACAGATGCGCTTTGTAGTTCTACAATTACAGACTGTAGTCCATCTGTTTCTCTGCATACTTTGTTAACCCACTTTCACCCTGTTCTTCAGTGGTCAGGACCCCCACAGGACCACCACAGAGCAGGTATCATTTGGGTGGTGGATCATTCTCAGCACTGCTAATTTAGCTAATGTAAGTAAATGTTCAAGGTAAGCTAATGCTTAAGCAGCTGAGCCATTAACCCAGTGAAACTAGGTGCTTTTTCAGCATTAGAGCCCCTTTCTCTGAGGCGAATGTTTGGATTATGGTAAATACTGATTGATTTAAATACATCACCCTAGTTATAAATTTTCAGTATACACAGCCTTCTAAAAAGACTTTTTTCATGTGCAAAAGACGCTACTGCTAACAGAGCTAGACACCAAACATCTAGCAGTGAGCTATCTTGGCTACATTGTGACGAATCACTGCCTTCACAGCGTGTCTCGAATGTGATCTGGTTGCAGGTAACTTTATCACAAGGCTGCCTTAAGGCACTGACTTATGAGACAGCATGAACAGCAAGGCATCAGGACAGCTGCCTTCAGTCTTGGACCCAGCCTAAATGTGGTCTGAGGAAAGTGTGGGAAGATATAGGCATGCAGTCTGCACAGCTTCTTGGAGTTAGCTTAGCCTCACAGCTCCAGCACAACCCTAAGCAAGCAAAACTTCACATTAAATTTGGGCTACGGTGAAAATAGCGTACATCTGATTTTTCGCTACACTATCATTTTAACTACCAAACCACAGTTGAGGAAAAATCCTGTCGGCTAGCTATGCTAACCATGTCAGTTCAACAGGCAGTTGAAGTTATGCAGGTGCTGTTGTTGATGGCTATTAGGCATTCAGATAAGAACACACACGCTTAGCTGCTTCGCCTCCAACAGGAAATGGCAGCACCTGGGGAATAGGGAATAAAGAATCAGAGAGAAAAACACAGCTTCTTATTACTATGCTATTCCACACATGACGTTTCCTTTTTCAGAGGAAGTGTTTCAAATGTGTCAGAAGGAGGCCACTGTCTATGGAAATCAGCAGGAGAGTCTGTCTCTCTCTGCCTCTCTCTCTTCTTATCTTGCTTCCAGTAAACAGTGAGCTAAGCACACAAATCCCTGTTACAGCACAGAGAGCGCCTCCCGCGTTAACTTTATCAAAGCAAAGCACCAAATCTCTCCCTTTTTTTGTCTTTCTTCTTACTCCCCATCCTTTTTTTTCCACGTGGGGACCATGATGGAGAATTGCGGTGGACTAAATTCAATTGGTTTCACTTCCACCCGAGTGCCACTTGCTGTAATGGCCTCCCCTGAGTCTAGTTTGGACCTGGGGATTTGTTATTCAGTCTGCCACCTCACACAGAGCTCACTGCAGCACCATGAAAACAAGCCTGTGCTGCATCATTATGAGGAAGACAGCCCTGTTTAGTGCAATATCCCTCCCTGTCCCTACATACGCACACCCCTATACACCAATGGTTCAGGCTGATGATTCCAAATCAGTATGAAACAACAGACAAATGGCACCTTGCTACCCGGTGGCTGTATTTACAGTGGAGGCACGGAGCGTAAATTTCATCTCACACAGAGATAGAGGGAAAAGGGAGAGCAGCGGTGAACAAACAAGACATGGCACGTTAAGCCCAACATAAAACAACAGCAGGAGCACGGAACTAGTGCATTACCTATCAGCCGTTCACAGCAAATAAGGCAGCGGTCAAAATGGCAGCTGAAAACAGACTTCAGCAGGAGCCTCGGGTGCACCTTCTCAGCACGAAGCGCAGAGAGGATAGCGCACGATTCTGGCCAGGTGTTGATAGAGGGTGGGTTGTACGGCCTAGATATTATACAACCCTTTTTTAACTCTATGAGAACACTGTTGCACTGAAGTACATGCAGACTTTATTGAAAGTGGTTTCTTCACTCATCTGATGATCTGGCTGATACAATGGGCACATGGACTAAAGCTTTTGCGCTAGGTGAAAAAGCCTGCATGTTATGTATGAAACGCATAAACAGCATCGGCATGCAAAAATGCATATCTCTCGCTCATACATATGCATTTGAGGGACGATCTCACAAAATGTTAAAAGGTCTGCATAAAAAACATGCAGAGATATTGGTAGCGTGACTCATTTGCTAATGCTTTCCTCCACACTTTCCAAAGTGAAAGTAAGTTAACACATCCTCTAGAGCAGGGGTGTCAAACCCAACCACTAAAAGAGCCATATTAAAAAATCTCAGCATTTTTACTTAACATTTTGCCATGACCCGAATGGACTATCATTTATTTTAAAATATGCCAAAACTGCAACAGCAAAATAGGCATTGAATACATATTAAAACATTACTCTAAATAAAAATAAATTGTTTTAGGTAGTTTAAAAAAATGCCTATTTGCTTGAACTAGACACCAGGAATCTTTTCTGTTTGTGTAACTGCTTGGACACAGATTGTCGTTGGGGGAAGGGGGTCAGAATGCACACTATATGTTGCAGTGCATGCTGGGGACTGAAGTGCATCTCAGGGTAAAAAAGGCTAATAATAATAGAAAATGTAGAAAATTTCACATACTGTGTTCTCTGCAGAGGATGTGTACTTATTTTCACTTAGAAAATCAACTAAATGTAATTTGTATATATATCACACTATTATCAAGTGATCTGTTTGCTTTGATTCAGCACAATATGCATAAATAAACATTATGCAACGCAGTTTTGTCAATAGCCATTTTAGTTTATGCTCTTACCAGTGTTATGTACTGTTGTCTAGTTGCACTGGGCCACACCACACTCTTGATACTTAAGTGTTTCACTGAAGTGAAGTGATCCCTTGAACCAATCAGAATTAGGGCAGATAACATCACCCTTGGGTTGTTTACATTGCTGTGGTTATGCCACTGTTTATCACTGTGTGTTCCAGAATGCCCACACAGTCCCAATCAGGAAAAGAAGTTCAGTTTCTTCATTTGAATCATGCTCTAGGATCAATCATCACTGATTTGCCAGCCCCTTCCAAAACAGGTATGAAGTAGCTGTACTGTCTTGAAGGCATGTTATTGGGAGACTTCCTTTAACGATGGTGGCAATCATCACAGAATTTCAACTCTGAGCGCTCTGGAGTTTGCCTAGTGACTTCTGTGACATTCACTTTACATTACTGTTTTCCAAATTCTACATTTTGAGCTGGCGTAGAACAAAGCCTCTGTAGAACAATCGGTAGGCAGTCCATTGTGCAGTTTGCTTGATTAGCTACTGTCTTAGCAAATCAAACATTAATTTCAGACAAATTGCAATCGCATACCGCAACCATATCAAGACTTCAGCAGAGCCTCAGGTGCACCTGCTCAAGACGAAGCACAGGGCTGATACTGTGTGGCTGGCCAGAGGTTAACAGATAGAGGGTTATAGCTATTCTATAAACTTTTTGAAGTGAACTGTATGAGGATACTATACCTTAGAATTCTATTGACAAGATTTACTGAGAGTTTGCTGCCACTTCCCTGAGGATCTGGCTAATAATGAGTATAAACCAGTATGTCAGGCATGGATTTGTTATTTCCAAGGTCCCAGTCAAAGGCGTTTCCTCTTAAGATACCCGTTAGATTCACTAACTCTGTTTGGCTCCTTTTTTCTGGTTGGAAGGGTAAAGGATCAGGTCTCTGGCATCCATTTTGTGCTGCATACAGACAGAATCAACAACCAAGAGTTAACACTAACTCGCATGGATTTTTTAGCTGATTGATCAGTTGCTAGGCTAGCAGTCACAATTGGTTAACACCACAGGGATTCTCAGTACTTATATATTATACTAGCTACAGAATGGCCAGAATGCAATTTTGATTTTCTTTCTGTTTTGGCTGCTGCTGGGATAGAAGAAGTTCAGCTAAGACAAAACACTCTGATAAGTTAGCTAAGGAGTCAAGGTAGCTATCTCTAATGTGTCAAAAAACTAATGCTTTTGGCCAGCGGTGGGTGATTAACATTGCCACTGAATATGATGCAACATATTATTGAAATCGATATTTAGTCTACATCACAATATTCTTGTAAGACCAGTATTCTTATATCATCCAGCCCTGCAGTCTATGTAATGTGCTAGAGCCCTTACAAGAACCCAAAACCTCCACACCCTCTCCAGCCTCTGAGTCAAGAGACGAGAGCTCTTCCTCCATAAGAGCCCTCTCTCTGATGCACTCACTTAGCACACACAAATAGTAAACTCCACATCACCCTCAGCCATTCGCAACGCTTTCATATGCCACTTCTCACCTTTCTGTCTCCCAGTGAGAGCACACGGCACATTAGGAGCAGACAGATGTTTGCACTGATGGCACTTTTGCGGTGTAAGCGTTCAAATCGGTCTGCAGATGTGGGTTGGTGGTTTGGGAATTGATGCTCACCTCGACTGTTGAAGACAACAGAATGATTAAAAGGGGCAATACAAGCCTTACCATTCAGTGCTCCAAGCACCTGGAGGTTGGTGAGGTGCACTGTTAGCAGTCCAGATACACTGACCACAATGAGAATGTACTAACAGTATGTCACTTCTGTGCTTAGCACCAGCATATACACTGTTCAAAAAAGGAAAAATGGTTCATGGCTTGCACATAAGGTTGTAACTGGTATGCACCTTTGCATTAAGCACAGGTTCTTTAAAAAGGCTTTTCCCACAGAACCCCTTTTAAGAGTGCAAGAAGGCCTAGGCTAGCCAGTGCACATGGCTTGCCACTAAGACACAGCGTTTCTGGTGGACATAACAGAATGTTTTTCTGTACACTAAAACATATACATCAAATATGTGGATAAAATGATAATGATAACTATTAAATTCTAAATTTTTTTGATAGTGTAATTTAACTAAAATGATGATGATCTTGAACAGTCATGGCTTGAACCTTTGCTCCTCCAAAAGAGTGGGTGGTGCTGTGTACATCTTATTTTAACAAGACAGGGAGGGTCAAGTCTAGTCATTCACTTCTGACAGCACAAACCAGCCGGACAGTTAGGAAAGTTAGCTAGATAGATATTTTCATTGTTAAAATTTTCAGTGTTGGACAACATAAAATGATTATGAGTTTGAGGAAAATGTCTTGGGAGATTGTGGCAACACATTCTTTGTAGTTTGTTATTCAGTTTAGTTTGGTTCAGTCCGTTAAAATCAAAAGTAACTTTTTTCTTAAATAAGATATTTTTTGCCTTCTTCATAGCATTTTATTTACATTTAAAGTGTTTGTGTGGCTTCATGTACCAAAAGCAGGCATAATTAATTTTTGCATAACCATTTACTGGCCTCTCTTTGTCTCTTACAACTAAAAAGGCTGTTTTTGTTGCTGTGTCTTTCAGACCAACAGACTGTCCTGTGGTGTGCCTTATTCAAAAAGCAGTCCAGGCTAAAATTCTCCTTAAACCTTCAGTGTGAATAGCCAAGGCTGACCTGCTGCAGGCTGAATAGGTGGATAAATATAAATATCTTGGTTCCTGTGAAATCACAAAAACAGCAAATGCGAAAAAGGTTGGTTTCCATATGTGGACTGAATGGACTGGATAGTGAATGGTCCATTTTGAAGCTGTATTATATAAGGTTTGGGAATTTGGAGACCTCTGTGATGGAAATCTGTAACTGCACGCAATGTGCAGAAGAATGTTTTGTAAATTCGATTTTGCTTCGGACCCCTCCCCCGAGGAGACGAATCTGATGAGTGGAAAAGGGTTGAACGAGCATTCAAAAAGAGCTCTCACCTAGTGAAAGACGTGTCTTCTGAGGATGGAAGTGAATTATCTACTACTGTTATCACATCTTTATCAGTATCATGTTGATTTTGCACTTGAGACATAAACATCAAGCCAGACTTACTTTCTGAGCCTGTCCGTGTGACGTTACTATATAAAAACATATTATATGGTCCAAAAAAGTCACATGGTATTCAATTCAGTACCTTACATTCACAGGTTGACTAACAGCAGAGCAAGTTTTCTATAATGCTAATTCTTTCAATTTTAACAAAACAATCTTACATTGTGCAGCTTTATCAATGTTTAAAATAGTGAGGAGAACTTGGCTTTTCCAAGATATAGGCCTTTCAGTCCGATGCCTTTTGTTTTCTTGAGTGTTCAAAGTACGGCTGAGAATGAAGAATGAATATTTTTGTCTCAATAGGCAAGAAAATTTAAAAATGTTGCGTAATATGGAAAAACATATTGAGATAAAAGTTTTGTCCATATTGTCCAGTCAAAAAAGAAAGAAATAAATATAATCAAACACCCCCTTACTTTCCCTAGGTATGAGTAATTAATGGTTTCAGCACAGTTCCAGTGTTGGGAAGTTTGGTAATTACCGTGGTGCTGAAGGGGACGGTGGAGGGCTGAGAAACTGTGAAAGCCAAGCTGAGTTGGGATAACGTTGGCTCCTGCCTGCACCCCCAACCTGCCAGACTGGGTCAGCGCATGAACAATAAACAGAAGGAGATGGCACCAGATTAGCTGTATTTAAACAGCTGCTTCAGAGACTACTAGGCTGGTGCACCTGGCCCCCTGCGGATGGCCATTCATCTTGACAAGGAAGAAAATAGCTTTGCTTCTCTGTGTTTCTCACCTCACCTCTTTTTTTCCTTTCTTTTTTTTGTAATCAGCAAAGCGGACGACTCGGGGAAGTCACAGGCAGGCGGAGGATATTTTTAAACAATCTTGCCAGCCTTCTTTAAAATTCACGTCCCTCTGCCCTGAATGGCTCAGGCGACAGGCGAGCGACGTGTTTTAAGGTGGCTTTGACAGAGAGAGCATCTGTGTAGCTTTTTCAACGTTGAAACAATGCCAGTGTTCGCCTGCGAAAGAGGATGAAAACACTTGCTGGCTTTTCAGTGTCCTTTAACGTGGGTCTCCCCTGTGAGTAGCACAGTGCATTCAACTGTAGTTCATAGTTTTTGAATGAATGAAGGCCTCCACTCCTAGCGAAGTTCTCTCACATCCTATTTAATATCTGGAGTTTAATCTCAGAAATCCACACTCTGCATTATATATTACAGTAATTACCATGTGGTGAATAAAAGAGCTGCTGGACTGCCTTGAAAGATACTAAAAGTACTTTCATTTAAAGGGAGAACAATACAGGTAAAGGCAAACATGCACAGCTTGTCTGAAAAGGCCAACTTATGGCTGAGCGCTAGGGGAGTACCGATACGTACATTTCATGTCACAATACATCCTGTTTTTTTTTGTATCATGATACGATACATTATACATATACATTATCTTATTTATTTATTGGTAATTCTGAAAATAAATTCTGAAATGAGTGTGAGAGAGGATTTTCTAATGTGTCTCAATCACTCCTTGCAAACTGCGGAACCCAGAACTCTCTACAACTGAGTAGTGGTGCAAATTGGAAGCTGTAAACATGTAAAGGCTGCTTTGTTTAAGATGGAACTGAACATTCGAACAAGAAGCTGACTAACTTTCATTTTGCATTTTCTCCTCCCTCTGGTTACATACACATTTGAGTGATGTCTTTACAAATGAGTTAGGATATCTGAGGAATTAGCATGATCCTTGCAGTGAGCAATGTCAGCACACTGTGACTGTTCAGTTTACCACTCTTTGCTCATCATTTTTGTACTTAACAAGGAAACTGGAGTTTTCAAGATAGGAGATGATTGTGAGATTGATTTTGCTCGTTCTAGCTCAAGCATGTTCTCTCTGCTTGCCATTTCAAACAGCTTGGCTAATCAAATATCCATGTTAATCTAACTAAACCAGTTTTCTCCAGTTCCAAGAGCTTTTTACATCTGTGGTTATCATTTTAGGAATATCAAGGGTGGACTGTGTATGCTGCATAGCAGTTCATAGCATGAAACCTAACTGTATTTGACATGCTGTGCGTATCCTCCTGCAACCCCCTTATAGAAAAAATGAATATTAACATGTGTATCGTAACACTTACTGAACACCGAGGCAGTGGCGGAACGAAGAATGAAAGTTTCCACTCAAGTGGAGCAGCTATTTCAGAGAGAATCTGCTTTAGTATGCTGTGTAAACCCTTAAACACTCCAAGGATAATACATCTGATGATATTCCAAGCATGACGCCCTAGATTTTCTCCTTCTCTGTACATACAAAATATATGCAAAGTTGTCTAACATTAGTACCCTGCTCATTGTCATGACATGCAAACTAACAGGCAGAAATCCTTTGCTAGTCAAACTGACCAAGACTATGTGTTCTTACTGACAGTTCCAACATATTTAGAGTTGAAATCACAAGTGTGACTGATTTATCACACATCGCAGATCTATTATGATGTGAAAATCAGCATAAAATTAAAAATATACAGCCTGAGCTGAAGTCCAATCCCTCAGCAGATTACTTATTGTTTATGAAGCCTCAACACGTCACTAACTTTACAACTTCGATGGATTTAGATATTCCCTGCATGTTATTAATGCAAAGTGTGTGCTATTGTGTCAAATACTATCAAGGAAATTCATGTTGAAGTATACTTGCTGGAAGCTCCTGCTTCTATTGCCTGCCAAGCTTTACTCTACATAAAACATACTTCACTCATAGTGTAGGTGGTGTGTACCCACATGTACTTGGGAAAAAGCCTGAAAAGCCTCTTACAGAGTGTGTGTAAAGCTGAAAACAACTAAAGCAGCTGGTTCAGTTTGGGTTGGGCTCAGACAGCATTTTCTTTCACAAAACAGGATTTTTTGCTAAGCCCGTCTTATAAAGCAATTTCAATTTTAACCAGTGTACCTCACTAAGTTTTGACTTCACTACAAATGAACCATGGTTAACTCGTTTTATGAAGGCGGTTAACAACTTTCTCTGTTAACTCAGGTTTACATACTCAAGCTGCACATGAAAGCGTGACATTTATAACAAACAGCCAATTGTATGAAAGATGACAATCAGGTCTTGGATTAACCTGGATTAACAGACAAAGTTGTTAATAGTCTTCACCATTATTCAATTTGTTATGTTTTCTGAAGCTGACACTTAGTCAGGAACTCTGTCTATGTTGAACTTGCTTTGTGAGACAGGCCACTAGGCCGGTCAAGTTTGGGATTTCCGACCATAAACAGCTCTTGGACCAATCAGGGACAGCATACTGATGGAGGTGAACCGCTCAGATTATTTTCAAGCCTCTTTCTTTCCGGTTTGTGGTGTCAATCCCGGTGTGAAAAATATTGCTTTAAAGTGAAGGAAACAAATCATGCCACATAGATATCAAGAACAGAAAGCAATTATTACTCCATAAACACATGGTGGCAGTGGTGACAAACCTGCTTTTTACCGTTATAAATATTTTACTTTGTTCATATTTGCACAAATTTTTTCCATCTTAAAAAGAAGCTGCTCAACTCCTCCTCATTTCACACTTTCATGTGCACACACAGTGATTAGTCTGAACCATAGATATACATACCTAGATGCCGCTTTGGGTCCAGCCAGGCACGTCATTGGCACTGCCATTTTGGGGCAGTCAACATCGCTGCTGGACTGCATTTAGTACCATTACAGAGCGTCAGTTTAAGAAAGATACTGTCTAAAATTATACTATTTCAAGAGTATTGTACTCAGAAAGTGTGATAATATTATTACAGAGGGAACGCAGAGACCAACGCTCATGTTTGTGTGATGTTTATGTGTAGATATAGTTGTGTGGCTGGTGTTGCACAGAGAACCTGTTGATGTGATTGTTTTTCCTCTGGTTTTATATTAAGCTTATTTCATTCAGTAGTCTATTCAGGGGATCTTAACTTTATGTAGTAGTTATTTATTTACAATAATGGTTAATGCTTTGTAGTTAGGTAAGTTTTAGTATTCCTTAATCCATGTAGATATTCATAATAGATTAACGTTAGCACCTTCTTACACAAACTTTATGTTAGCTTCTTATTTGCCAGCTTCTGGTTCAAATTTTCCCATTCCACCTTAAATGGTGCAGCTTCAGGCACCAGAAAGTAACTGCTGCGCTATTTAAGGTGGAACGGGAAAACTCAAACAAGAAGCTGGCGAATAGGAAGCCAACTTTAGCTTCGTCTTCCTTACTGTGTTTTGGGGGTTTATTTTATTTTTATGTGTATTAATATTAGAAGTGATTCACAAATTGATGGATTTGCTACCGGAGCTACGCCTAAACTCTATTTTAACATCAGGTGCAGACAGAATACTTTTCTGCTGGTCTGGATGGCTAATTAGCACAATCACTTCTTAAAGAAATAAAAGCTACCAAGAGCAGTCCATGCAAACTAGATTAATCTCAGTCTCTGGATTGTAACAAAGTAAATTTGGTGAAAATAAGGAGGTTGTGGCTGATTTAATCCTGAGAACTCATCATCTCTCAATACAAGTGAATTTGTTTGCAAGCGGATCTTGACGGCTCCAACTTGGTGGATGTGCAGACGTATCGCCTCACATAGAGAATAACAGACAATGCGGCATTTAGGTATGTATATCTATGGTCTGAACCTAGCTGAACAGAGGAAGTTATTAACTACCTATGCAAAATGAATTAACTACATTTCCATTTGTAGCAACTTAGTCAGAAACCCTGTTTAAGATGAGCCAAAGTCCATACAGTAAAGTCTCTCCACTCTACAGTCATCTTGGCAAAGCCCCTGGGCAGTTATTTCCACTCATACAAGACCAGGCTCTGATCTCTTTGAATAGGGAGAGGCCTGTAAACCTGAAACTGAAAGCCACATAAAGGTTTAAAAAATAGATTTGAAATCACTCATAAAATCTGAAAAATATCTTATAAATATTTAATAGCGTTTGGCTCAAAAAAGTCACGAAATTGTGTTTGTCGGCTTGTTCTGGCATCTGCACATGCACATATCTCCGAAACAAGAGAGGGCTTTTCCTGCTTGCAGCTTTACCAGCAAGTCAGCTGGTTCTTTTTATTAAAGGGCAGGACTTTCCCCATAAACAGATACCATGCTGAGTGTTACAAGTTTTCCCATTCATTTTTCAACTAGTGAACTCCTTCTTGAGGTTGGAGGCAGGGCGAGGTTGGGTTTGGATTAAACACGGGGTGCTGTAGGTGGGGTCCAGAGAAAGGTCTCCACTCCGTCTGTACATTTAGAATAATGGCACTCCTCCATTCAATCTCGGAACTTTCCATACAACTCCACAGTCTTAGCATTATATGTTACAGTGAACAGTAAGAGAGGCTAGGCTGAAATTATTTTCACCTAAAGGAAATATAATACTGGTTAACGTGAACAGATGAAGCTTGTATGAAAAGGCCAGCTTAAGGCTGAGCACAGCAGAACGAGTAATGGAAAGTGGAAGTACAGTTTAGAAGTACAGACTTTAAGGATAACGCATCTAATGATATTCCAAACATGACGTCCAGGATTTTCTCTCTCATTTTGTTCATACATGCTAAATTTATTCAAAGCCTCTACTTTATGTAAAGTAGTACCCAGTGATTATCACAGCATGGAAACAAACAGCCGGAAACCCTTCGCTGGTCAAACTGACCATGACTATGTGTTCTCACTGGCAGTTCCAACATATTCCCAGTTGAAATAAGAAGTGTGACTGTTACTGATTTATCAGGGGGGTTCACACATTGCTGGAAGACTGCAGGAGGTGGTATAAACATTATGCAGTGAACAGATTCCTGTGAAGACATTACATATTTGTAAAGCCATTTCAAAAGAAGATGCTTGCTGATGTGTTATGATGTGAAAACCATCAGAGAATGAAAAATATACACAGCCTGAGCTGGAGTCCAATCCCTCAGCAGATTATTTATTGTTTATGGAAGCCTCAACCAGTCGCTAACATTACAACTTTGTTGGATCTAGATATTCCCTGCATCTTAGCAATGCAAAGCGTGTGTTATTGCGTCAAATATTATCAAGGAAATTCACATTGAAATATATATTTGCTGGAAGCTCCTGCTCCTATTGCCTGCCAAGTCTTACTCTACATAAAGCAGACTTTGACAGGTGAGTTCTTCTTTGAGGGAAAAGTAGCACAATGTGATCTTCAATGTCAGATCCTGTCACCTAAACTCAATGCCAGAGACAGATTCTGATTTTCTCTGCTTCCAATCTGCTACAGTGGGTGTGCTAGGCCAGAGCAAGGGGCCTGCAGCCAGCGCTATCTGCCACCAAGTGCATGACTTCACTGATGATAGGGAATTAGAAAAAAGTAAGTCATGAGCAGCTCATTTTTCCTCAATCGTTCTGGGACAAGAAAATGGACGGGTTCCAATTTTCCATAGACCCCAAAGTGAGGGTCTGATCCATTTTCTGTGTTAAATCATGAGGTGGCGATGTCCGATATGAACTTGATGTTCAACATTTGCTCCCAGCCCTTACAAACTATGCTGATTTATAGGTTTATGCAGCATGATTTATGAGGCAATTAGGTACATAATCAAACTAGGCTGATAGACAAAACCTCTTGAGGGCAAGAAGATAGTTTTTCATGGTTTTATGGCACTTTCAATTTGCAACGTCGATCACATAATGTCTCAGCAGAAAAAGATACGAACGACATGGACAAACAAGTGGCTGCCATAAAACGGCTCTGGCGGTTCTTGCTCTTAAAAGGCCAATAACAATAATTCAAAACAAGCTTATGACACTTTTCTAATCGTCTACCTATTTCTTGTTTGCTTATGTAACAGTGTTTAAGTTTTACATTAATAGTTACATACCACAGGTTTTCTGTTAACTGGTAAAGACTTTCATTTGATGGGTAAAAACTCTACAAGACTGGTAAATCATACACCTGGACACAATGTGACCTATAATCCAAAGTGACCTATAATCCATCTAAAATGTTATGTAAATAAAATCCTGTAGTGATGCATCAAGCAAAATACAAAACCCAGGTGT
Source organism: Colossoma macropomum (assembly GCF_904425465.1). Classification (NCBI taxonomy): domain Eukaryota; kingdom Metazoa; phylum Chordata; class Actinopteri; order Characiformes; family Serrasalmidae; genus Colossoma; species Colossoma macropomum. The sequence goes on along the minus strand of NW_023494786.1, from coordinate 11,864,952 downwards.
ATAAATACAGGGAAAAGCAGCACCTGAGCATAATTACAGAGCAGGATAAAAGATAAGACACAAGTGAGGGGCACGACAAAAAGGTGCAAGAGAGGAGGAGGAAAAGAAACAGCATATGGCTAAGAAACAGGGAGGGCCAACAAGAAGGGAATATGGACAAATGCCTGTCAAACAGTCATTAACATCTTTGCTCAAAATCTTTATTTGATCATTTATGAGTGGCAACACATATTTATAGTGATCTGGTGGTGAATAACACACTTTGTTAATATCCATTACAATAAAAGACAGAAATGCGCCCATTTGAGCTGCAGCGTCTGGTTTACAACTATGGGAGTACTAGAGAAGAGTCTCAACATGCTGAGAAACATTAGACACTTTGGAATTTATATCAGCAGCAGCCATGAAACTCTGAGAAATAATAGCTGTTAGAAGCCATGCCAACAAATATTCTTGAGAGTTTTCTTTAAGGCTGTTAGAGAATATGTGGTGGGTAAAATTTGGATTAGCATCTTGTGATAAGACACAATGTTGGCAGGAATATTTGACCAGAATTTGGTCTAAAGCACTAAAAAATTCTCATGAGAACTCTGGTCATACAGTATCAGAAATAACATAAGCAAGTCTTAACAGCCTAACAGTTTTAAGGCAAGCTTGTAATGAGTGAGTTTGCACTACGCTAATTGGTGGTGCACAAGCTACTACTTGTTAGCTAAATTAGCCTCTTAGCTCCAGTGCAAAACCAAAAAAGTAGATTTTGTACACCAAACCTCTTGACTACATTTGGAATAAGGGATAAATTTTGTTAGATCTTGCTTGACTGTTGTCTGCCTGTTGCCGTGCAGCTGTCAGGCGCAGCTGTACCAGAGCATTACCCCATGATGCTGGGGTCAGGAGTTAAGAAGTGTTAACAGCAAGGCACGCCCCTAGGTGTCACTTTGTGCTGCAGCTATTTAAGATACAGGAGAAGTGCATGTCTGCCTTCCTCACTTGTTCCGAAGACTCTTTGATCTGGGATTAGACATGACTTCCTGTGGAGAGCCGTACGAGTTCCAGGTCTCAGCCCCCCTCCAGCTGTGCCCGGTCATGACATCCCCAGCCTGGGGCTCTGCCGGCACCTCACACCTCGTGTAGCCACCTGCCGCCACACATTAAGTTGGTCAGAGAAGCCGGATGATCTATCGGATATGGGTTCTCCCTTTTCTGACAGGGAGATTTTACTTTGCACTATTAAACCCAGTAGGGAATGCAGAAAGGCCAGCGGTTAATGACTTCCAGCGAGGTAAGAGCACACTTGCACTTGTGTGTCTTATCATGCCTACACAGCCAAAGCCAGGCCGCCCAATTACAGAACACCAAGGTTGAGCCTTTACATACCCCCCAAAGACAAAAAATCCTGAATGTCGTGTCTTCACCTTGCATGTACATGGAAATATGCACACGTTCCTGTAAGCCCTAGACCAATTAGCTGATCTGGCCAGAAGAAAGAGGTCTTCTCTACCTGCTGAGCACATAACAAACACTGGGTTCAATCACATAACCCAGAGCACTGTGGCAGTTTGCGTAGGCAGTGCACATGCTGGTCATATAATGCCTTGAACATCTGACGTCAGTGACAGGACTTTATTGGCTTTATAAGACAAATGTGAAGGTCAGCACCTCCCTGGTGTTGGTGATGTCCCACTGGTTTGTGCTCTCAGCTCACTGTTGGAGGAAGCCAGGGAGCCTACAGGACCACAGCAAGCCCTCATGTATGTGAGCAGGCACTCATGCTAACAGTGTAACAAAAGCAATCACCGAGGGGAATACAGCTGTCCAATTAAATCTTCAGGGTGAGCTGCTTCCTGTATTCCCTTGCAATAACCAGCAGCGGGAGGTCAGCCGCGGGTGACCTGGAACGAGCTTTCTACCCTCTAGAGAGGTCCAATCGAAACCGTTGTCGTTAACCTCGCTGAGAGCACACTGGGGCAGGTGCTTCAGCTTTGTCTGCTCCTCTGCTCCATCCTATTGCCATCATACTCCCACGTCAGACTGGATGTTCCAGCGACTATCTTACACTGCCAAGCAGGTGCTGCTGTGCTAGGCACCCAGGCTTATTAAGGCCAAGCAAACACTTTGCAACCTTCAAAATCCTAAAATTGCTGTACTGCTCACACTACATGACATTTATCACTTATGAGCTGTAATAAATTCCTGTGAACAACTACAGGATCAAGCCTAGACAAAGCTCACAAAGTACAAGATCTTACACCTGCAGGGATCCCCAACAAATCCCCAAATCCCACAAAAATAAACGTGTATCATATGATCATTTGCCTGAGTAACTTGCTGCTGAGTAAGTTGTGTCTGTACTCATTTGGTAATGAATCTCACCTTTTATCTTCCTCTATCTTTCTGTGATCAGTAGTGAAGCCAGAGGGATGGCCAGTTTGGCACTGATCTGACTGGCTTCCCTGGGTGCCACCCCACAACTTTCTTTCATGTAACTGGCTATTGAAATGATTCTGTCCACTGAACTGAGAAAGTAGCTCAGCTTATGACCACCAGCAGAGCGAAACAAAAGCAAGTTCTGCAAAGCTACAACTTGGTTATAATGTTTTCTTTTTGTCGTACAGTGCCAGGGTTATCGTTTTGAATGGGTACGACAAATTCAGGGATGGGCCAAACTTTGAATTTCAGGCTTGAAACTAAGGTGTTTGCCAAGATCGTTCACTTCAGTGGGAAAAAAAAAAAACTGCAGCAGGAGACTCTGGCTTGCTGGTTAACCAGAACATACAACACTCTCACAATAGAAAAAATGACTCCCATCTTTTGCTTTGCACAGGAGCAATAATGACCACACTTAATCAATATTAGGCCCTACAGCTGCAACGGTCTCTTTCATATGCATTAATTTCCAAGAATCCCAGTATGAATGTAGTAAATGAGAGCAGGTATTTTGTGTTTCTCCCATTTTTATTAACTGGCCCTTTAAAACGTGATCTTTGCAAGTGTTGTCACAATATAACATTTTAAACCTTAGCTGCTAAATGTGTTCAAGGTGCTAAAGAGACAACTTTCAGCTGTCTGACTAGTAAAGGTTAGCTAGTATATGCACTTCTTTACTGTACTTTACTGTACCTTTTTCTTAACACTAACCATACACAGCATTATACTTCTAATACAGAACACATTGCTAATTATAATGTTGAACATTTGAGTGTATTTTATTCCACTTTTGAGACTTTTTTGTTTGAAGTGAGAGAAATCAGATTTTTTTTAAATATCAAAAAAGATGTATTTTGAAATTGACATAAACAAATCAATCATCGCACCTCTTGCTATACCATCTGCTAAATACTGATTGTCCAACTGTAGCTTAGCAACTGTAACTAAGCCCTAGCACCTGTGATCTTTCAGAATTTAATAATATGCAGTAATGTTATGTGTAAATCAGAAACCCGGCAATATTCCAAGACAGAGGTCAAATCTGGACCTTGAATCCAATTTCTGGTCCTTCTCCCTTTTGTCTGTGATCTGTGTGTGTAGCATCTTAACATTCTTAGCACTTTCAGCCTGCTGAGAGATTGTGTTATGTATGTAGCCTTCAAATGCAGACTGGAGATATTTGTGTCTACTCCTTTCTGAAATTTTGAATGTACTGATCTAAAGCGGTAAGAATTTTACAGGCCAACTTCGGACTGTAAACAAAGGGTGTGACAGAACTTAGTGAAGGGTCAGTTGACTGATTCATTTTTTTTTTCAACATGCAAAAGCAACAGAAGCAGTGCTGAGTTATTCTGAAATATGCAAATGGAACTTGTTTGAACCTCTTTCTGAATAATGACTATTTTTGATGATCAAAGAAGTCTGCCTGTTTTTAAACTCTAAATTACTTATGTACTTGGGAATTCCATCAAATTTTCTACATTTTTGCAGAGTTAAATGCTTAAGATGTAAACTCAGTCATTCAGAGAGGTTTGGTGTGAAATTTTCTGTTCTAGAGAAACTTACTGAGTCAGGATTGTCCACAGTGGTGGTGATAGGAACCAAAGGCATAAGATGTTTAATGCCTATAAATGCTACTTCGCTGCAGCTTATTTCTCAAATCGGTAATGAATGCACTGCCTAATGTCTGACCCCTTGTTTTATGATAGTTCTAAGATAAAGTTTTGGCCTAGAACATATTATTTTAAATACATTCATGATGGAGAAGAAGAAGGAAATAGTCCCCAAAAAGAAAACTTGTTTTTTCAGTTTTACCACTGTTTTACCATTTTCAACATTACATATAAAAACTCTTAAGACACATACAGGTCATTCAGGATTGTAATTAAAATGGCTATATTTGCACTGTAGTCATCATAGTGCCCCTTGGTTCCTATGAAGACCACTAAGAAATCGGAGTCTGTATGTTTCTCTACAATTAACAAAGTCACACCAAACCACTCTGAATGACTTCATTTATATCTCAATGACTGAATTATGCAGAAGCAGATACACAGATCAAACACTTCTAGTTTTACTCGAGTAATATTTTACAAAGCGTATCTGTACTTTCACTCAAGTACACGTTGTCCACCACTGTGAACACACTACAAGATTTATCAGCAATAATTTCAAACCCCACTGTAAAATATCAGGGTGTTGGAAACAGCACGCAGACTGAGTAAATCAAAGACTGGATAAATTTTCTCTCTGAACTGCTCACACTTAATGAGGCAATTTATCTCTGATGTGGGCAGGTTTGTCGCAGTTCCAAAAGTCTGACAATGACGGGAAAATTGGGTTAAATGGTGTAGTGTGCACTCGGCATTAGAGGCAGGTGGAGGGAATGGAGCAGCTTCAGGCTTGCTGGGCCCAATCACCTCGATCAGACCCATGCTCTCGAATCCGCTTGGTAATGAGGGCACAGCAGGCCAGGCGCCGGTCACAGGCACACGGGCGCTCTCCTGGTGCACCGGTATTGCGGATGACTCACTATCAACACCCCCTACCCTCACCGATCCCAGGAGCTTCATTAGCTCCTGCAGGAGAGGCTCCACAGCTGATGGGCAATAAGGGTGACAAACCGCAAGTCCTCTAAAACATACTGGTGGCATTCTCCCAGAAACCTTTCCTGAAGAAACTCTCCTGGCCGCTCTAACCTTAATGGCACAGTTTATTGCTGAGAAAAATGTTTAATCTCCCAGTCTGTCAAAGCCTCATAAATAAGCTTGTAAAATTTGGTGGCAACACATAATTTGCAAGCTTATTTATGAGGCTTTGACAACAAGTGCCATATTTTCAGGTGGATAATCATATATCTCACTAATGGGACAAGCCCTGTGAGGAACTTAAACAAAGTCCTGTCATAATCACAGGGAAGAAACTTAAATGGAAAGCAAAAGAGAATCAGGCAGCTCCAGGGAGGTAAAAAAGATTAAGTAATAGTCTGGATTCAGAATATATTACTCATGATTGTACTGTAACCGCTATTGAAAACCTTCTTTGTAAGACAGTTTGCTTCTTTGAGAATTGAAAGGCTTGGCCTCCTCTCTTCTTGCAGTGTCTCAAACAAGATAATGGTCAAACACCGTATTATCTGATGCCCCGAAACGCAGCTCAGCTGTGAGATTTTCTATTACTGCAACTTTTAAGCAGCTAGAGGAGATGTACTTAATCATACTGGATATGATAAAAGAAGCAGCTCTTCTGCAGAGCCTGAAATGTCAAAGGAGCATTGCCGTAGTCTCTACATGTGATAGATAGTGGCAAGGGCGGTGACTTTGCGGCAGAGTGTCCTCGCCTGCCCTATTGCCTTTGAGCTAAAACAGTCGATATTTCATGAGCGATCCTTCCTTTTATTGTGTTTGTGAGTGAGCACGCTAATGTGCATTTCAACCGTTAGGTTATGGGCTAAGCCTGCAGAATGGATCCCAAGCTCCTGCGCACTCAGTCAAGCGGACGGACATCAGCGGCGACTGACACGCAATTTTCCATGTGTCATGTGGAGAGAGGCACGAGGGTGATGGTGGTGGGGCAAGTTCGAGGAAATGTCAATGGAGAAAAGGCTAACACGGATCTTCCAGAGGCCACCGGTGAATCACTGTTAACCCTTTACACTCTAAGGACCTCGTCGCACCCAGGCGTTCATTCTCCACTCTTGTAACTACATACCTCAGATAGTAATTACTGTGAGTTACTATGAATAAATACCATTTTAGTGGCAGTGATATGTGGTCTATACTGATCTGATAGAATGATACAATGGTATTACATACAATTGTATGTAAGGTTTCTCTTTGTGTCAAGTTACAGTATAAGACATTCCAGTAACGGTACTCATGAGTTTATTAACTTCATTAATGCAAACTTGCAGTACTGTGCAAATGTTCCATCACATTTAAGAAGCTAGTAATTGGGCAGTCAGCATTTATTTGCTCAGAAAACCCAAATATTACAATAAATGCAACAAGTAGTGAGTTTATGTGTGCCTGTCATGCATCCTTCTGGCTCAGACATTGGTAAGTATTCCCATTTCTCATTTCTCTGGGAGATCACATGACTGATGAACCTCCACAATTGACCAATCACCAATCCAGTTCACCTGAATACTAATCTGTTATGTTCATCTTATGACTAGATCTAGTTTAGTATTTAAGCCAAGGCTTTAGAATAGGTTCTTTGTGAGGTTCTTCTCTCTGTAGAGGTACTGAGTGTTTCTGTTATATTGCCTTCATGTTTTCCTGACCGTGTTTTTGGACTTTGCCTTTTTGTCTTTGCCCTTTTGGATCTGGTTGCCTGATATTGTTTGTTATGTTCGTCATTCTCTGTATTTTGGCCTTTTTGGATTTGACCACAGCCTACAAGTATTGTCACACCCTTTACAAGTAAAGACTCATTTCTTGTTTTTTTTACCGCGGGGTCTGGCATGTTCTGTCCTGTTACAATGTCAATGTGTTTGCTTAACCATTTTCAAACCTCTCCTAGAGAAAGCTCAGTATTAATTGTAGTTATCATACAAGACCAGGTTTGGCTAATCAACATGTGATTATGTTAAATCAAGTGTGCTGGTGATGAAATGTAGCTTGCACATGTGATGACAAGAGAAATCTGGAATCAATTTTTAGTCTTCAAAGTAGCTCACAAAATATCAATTACTTTTTTTTTAACAAGAAAATTTTGGTTACTTTTCACTGTATTGTGTTTATTTGCATTGAATAAAATAATACTTTTTTGTGTTTTTACTGGTGGTTTTGCTTAAACGGCTTTAAATAATGTAATTTAAAGTGGAAACTGTAGTTACTATACTTTAATAAATAAACTATATTAAATATGTAGTCTTTGAGCTATTTACAGCTTAGGCATTTATCTTGTCTATTTAATTGCAAGTGTACAGTATGGTGAGGTTAAACCAGGTCAGGTATGCAAATTATAGCAAGTGTTTGTAAACAGCATCACAGATGTTTTATTCAGAAGGTGTACAGTGCAGTTTAATGAGCATTAGCAAGTTAGTGTTCAAGTATAGAGAGTTCCAGTTAAAACAGCAATGTGCATACAGTCCCATGAGCGAGTGGAGCTCAGTGTGTAGTTATGCTTAGTAAACTGGGGGGGGATCAGGGTTTGGATCGGTAACAGTAGTGTGAGTGCTCATGTTCTGGTTGGTGTTGCTGGTGTGACCAGTTTAAAGCCTCACAGGCAAAAACTGTTCTTGAATCTGGTGGTACTGGCTCGGATATTCCGGCATCTCTTCCTGGATGGCAGAGGTTCAAACAGAGTTGCTGGGCTGTGTGGGTTCAGATGAGATGTTGATGGCTTTCCCCAGACATCTCTAATTGTAGATGACCTGTATGGCTGGGAGGGCAGCTGTGGTGATGTGCTGGGAAGTTTTGATCATGATGTTCAGCAGCAGTGGTGCTACCATACCAGACTGCGATGCTTCTCCTGAAGTCAACAATCAACACTTTGGTTTTGCTAACATTGAAGGAGAGGTTGTTTACACCTTTCCATGTGGTCAAGTGAAAGTCGAACAGGATCCGATCACTGGAAACGCAGGTTGATGCACGGTGTACACAGACTCTGTCAGAAACTACTTTACCGTGTTTTAAAGTCCACTGCTTCTTTTAGATTGAACAAATAAGTCATAAAGCAGGGCTTTAAAGATTTCACCGCATTCGATCACTTTCTCAGGAGTGAGCAGGGCACAATTTAAAAGATTTTAAAAAATCTCATTGTATTTATGAACACTTTCAACACTGATGGACATTTTGCCACATAAATGACACTGTTACTCTTACATAAAAAATTATAAGAAATAATATTATTGTGATATTATCTCAACTACAGCAGTAACTACTACAGATAACCTTTCTACACACTTCACTTTCAGTTTTTTGGACTTTTTCAAAAATAATCACTTTATTTATTATTATTATTTTTATTATAAGATATTTAAGTCTGTTCAGATCATTTAAGCATCTGGCAATCTTTGCAGTTACTGAAGCGGGTCAGACGATGGTGGGGCGCACATACCACCTGTCTTCCCAACACATTTAGCTAGTTACATTTGCACACTGATTTTTTTTTTTTTAATTGATATCCTAATGTTTTTTTTGTCTTGTCCATTTTGGTGAAACTGTAAGAAAAACAATAATAATGTAGATGCTAAAGTGTCTTCTGCTTACTAGCACTTTGCTTGGTTATTCGCCTGTCTGAAAGAAGTAAAAAAAAAAAACAAAGATAAAAACAAAACTAATGAACTATATCTAAAAAAAAATACATAAAGGATTTCTGCAGATCAACAATACCAACACCTTAAGAAGCTTTAATAGGAATAACTGAATAATAAGCCTAGACTTGAAAAAGTGTCCAACAACCAGTTTGGGTCATCAGGTACATTCAGCTAAATCAGCCTTAAATCATCAATATTTGGAGCACAGAACACCAGGAAAGAATAGGAGGGAAGATTAGACACCCCAACTCACTCTGCCCCATTTTCACTAGTGCTCAATACTAACTGACTGATATTGACAGCAGACTAATAAAGCTCTGCAGGGACTAAGCTGTCCTGAAGGAGTCGAAGGAAAGCGGGACCTCTGTGACATTATCTCACCCTGCACATGCACTAAAAGAGCTGCTCACGGCCTGTCACATTAAAGCTTCACAGCGCACGCTTCGCTCTGAGGTGTTCTCATGAATAATGAAAACAAATATACCACAAGGTGGAATACATGTCAGAACATGTAGGATCTACCAGATCACAGCAAAGTCGATAGCAGCCAAGGGGCTGGATCCGACACAGACCGATCCATACTATGGTCTGGAGAAATCAAAGGTCCAGCCATGACCGATAGAGTTGCTGATGCTGCGGCGCACTTTTTAAAGCAACTCATGTCATAGAAAGTTCACATCTTTTTAAAAACCCTGACATCAATCTATATCAACCCATACCTCAGCACTATCCAGCTTCTAATATAGTACATAATTTATAATTCCCTGCAGATTGTAACACACCTGATCCAGGTTTTCAAGGTCTTCTGCAGACGCTGATAGGAGGGATTAGGTGCAGAAGATTTGGAATGGAACTGAACTCTGGAGGAAGGTAGATATCCTGGACCTGGCTGGCAACCACACATCTACGCTGTATTTAAGTTGTGAACAAATCAAGCTATTTGATTAAATGAGATAAGCGCCCCAAAAGCTGGTCCCAAAATAATGTACGAATTTTTCTGTCCTCCTTGCTAGGAAGCCAAAAAAAACAGAAAAACGAAAACTGAAAACCACAGATAAGGTTTTACATACTAGCCATGTTCTCATTCTCATTCAGAATCAGTCTCATATCTAAATATTCATATCTAAATTCTGTTCAAAGTGAAAAAACATTTCTTACAAATCAAGTCGATCAGCTAAGACATGTTTTGCGTCTAAAGTTTGCTTCTTTGGTTCTGCACTGGAGTCATGAAGCCAGTGTTTCTAACAATTAAGAGAAGCTTAAGTACACTAATTAGCATTGTGCACACAAATCTCAACACACTTGCCTCAAACTGTGCCTCAAACTCAAGTTGTTAAGGTCCCTGAGAACACAGTGTAAAAAATGCTTGTTTGATACTAAAATTGAGTGTTATATTACATATCTAACAAAGTTTGCATGAAAAAATGAGACAGAAATACGTTAAAATATATGCTTTTTAAAAACAATTTATCAGCGAACTATCTGGGTGTGGCCTTGCATTCTAATGAGCAGGGTTGATTGACATCGCTCAGTCCCAAACTCTCAGCTTACACCACTAAAGCTGAAGAGAGGTCAGGGAAACAGGCTCTACATCACTAAAACATCATCCAGCTTTAAAGGCCTTAAAGACGGTAGAGTTCTTATGCACTTTAGTGCTGGATGTACAGTACTGCACAAAAATCAGAGGCCACGTTTCATTTATTTAGTTTCTACTCAAAATGTCTATTAAGTACATGTTATTCATTTTTCAGGTCGTGATTAGATATAAGATAATCCATTTGCATAATGAAGGGGAAAGTTAAAGGAAAACAAGTGAAAAAACAGGAGCTTCCAAAAATGTTCAAAAAACAGCTTCCAAAAATGTTCAAAAAACGATTAAAAGATACTGACAAAAAGGGACTCCTAACACCCTTGCAGACCTCATAGACCAGCAAAACTGTGCCCTATCAGATAAACAATACTTTCATCTTTGAGAGAGAGCAGAAAATCGAGCTGCACTCTGGCTTCAGATCTGAAAACATCCACAGGTGTTTCTGTCCATCCTTCCACTCTGAAAAGACAACTCAACACTATGAATGTGAAAGGATGTGTAGTTGCCAATAAGCCCTTATTGGGAAAAGGAAATAGACAAAAAAGAGCATTTGCACTAGAGCACCAAAACTGGAAATCTGAGACGTGAAGTAAGATATTCGACTGATGAGTCTAAACTAGTAATTGGGATAGTATAACATGCTACTGTTGGATTTTATTTTAATTTCTTTATTTGTTTTATTTTTTGTTTTACTTTGTTGTTTCTATGGTTATAAGTGTTACTCCTTTTCCTTAAGATTCATTTATGATAGTCCAAATTGCATTTTATGACCCCACCTAAGGACAGGATTTAGGCTTTCCCGGGACAGTACACAAAGTGTGCCACACTAAAGTATTTCCAACAGTATCTGAGTCCTTGAGAAAGCATCTCAGTTTGTTTTACAACAGGATCCGGGACAGGATGAGAACACTGTCTTTGGCCTTTTACGACTGAAACTAGGGCCTGGGGGTTGGAGTGGCCAGTGACTCTGTTTTAAGCTACTGTTTTCAGACCTGATGTTCAGCACACATGGACAATAAATAAAATCTCCTGCTCTCTTCCTTGGCAAAAGAAAAGATTAACATCACTACCAACTTCTAAGACTGAACTTTTGAGGAGTGGTATTTGATATTATATTTAGGTGTTAAGGCTTTATTATAATTTTCTGTGAAATATATAAATTTTTTGCTTTTTCCCAGTTCCTGAAAAATGAATAACTTCTAATTATTGGTCGTTTTAATTGGATATTTCAAGAAAGGAGAGTCTCTGACTTTTGCACAGTACCACATCACTTTAAGCTAGAATCAAAGTGATTTTACTACAGAATCTATATTTTGCATAGTTGGTGTCATTATGAACCACGATGTACAAACATTAAACATTCTTGATTCTTGGCCTTCTGCAGTTTCACTGGTTTGCTGGCCACTGAGCTGTTTTCTATCTGGCTCTCCGAGAGGTTGTTTGTCAGCCGGACTCGCTGATGTCTATCTGCTTCTTCCTGCTCGTCATCCACCCATCTCCTCAACCTTTCACTCTCCCTTTCTCTCTCATTCTCTCTATCTCAGACAATTACACCAGGCCTGACTGAGGGCGCCCGCTGGACATAGTTAGTCTGAATGACAGGTAATGACACCCGCCGAGAGATTGCCTTTTCCCTGGGTACACCATCGTCCACACTAGGATGGCTGCATCATTGCTCTGCCAGGAGAAGATGTCTCTCTCTCTCTCTCTTTTTCTCTCTCTCTCTCTCCTTCTCTTTTTCTCCCTCTCTATCTCTCATTTACCGCCCTCTGCCTCCTTTCCACACTATATTGAGCGCCCGTCCCAGAGCTTCCATGGGAACGGCAGATTGCGGTCTGATTTAAGAAAAATAAAAAAAAACTGACCAGACTCAGGGCTGTTTGACAATGTCAGTATCAATCCTGCCAAGCGCTCTGTGATGTGATGAAAAGTAAGACCACAGGCTGAGCAACAGCTGCCGCAATCACTGAGAGAAGGCCAGTCCATAAATCCTCAACCACCAGCAATTCAACACTGGAGTCTTACAGTCATCCAGTACAATACACTGGGCTTCACTACAGAGTCTGTAGTGACTAAGTGCCTGGATTAACGAATGTATATGGGTATAATACAGTCTAATCCTAGAACCACACTAGTGTTAATACTTACGCACAATAGAGATGGAAAAGCAAGAACATTATGTAAATGTATTTGCACCCACAGAGAAAGAAGACACATTCAGTGAATTCCAACTGCACTAGCTGCTCTAAATTTAGCTGATATATTGAATACATTTTGGCTCTGTTTGGATTCCAGCTGAGAATAATAATGATGAAATACACAGTAATAATAGAATATGTATGTATGTCGCTGTTGGGACAAAACCTTGTATCTCCATTTTAGCATTTATTTTTTACTTTTTTACATAAATTTAAAACACAAGCTGCTCTTTACACTGTGTGAACATTACAGGATGAATGAACCTATATATGTGTATATATATGTGTATATATATATATATATATATATATATATATATATATATATATATATACACATACACACAGACACCTTGGATGGTTGATTAGCCAAGCTGTTTGTAATGGCAAGGTTTCTCAGTAAGAAATCATCAGTTGCTGGAGCGACGAAAACACAAGAAGCTAGTTAGCCAGCTTCTTATTCTAAACAAATAGCTTGCTCTGTAGGGATATTGGGGTTGTCCAGAGTCCACCTTTATTCGGTTGTAGAGTCCACCTCTATTTGATTGTAGAGTCCACTTCTACTCAGATACGAAGTCCCCCTCCACTCAAGAGGCTCTATTCAGTTATGGAGCCCCTTCTACTCAGTTGTAGAGTCCACCTCTATTCAGTTGTGGATTCCACAGTTTGCTGGGAATAACTGAGCTTACTATTTTTAGAAACACAAGATCAGATTGTAAATATACTTGTACAGCCAAGTTGATTTCATTTTGAAATGTCACCATATAGTTTGTTTGTTTATTTTTGCATTTTTGTTCATGTTCTATAAGAGATTAGTTGTTTTTTCGGAGACAACATATTCCAAAAAAAAAGTGTACAGACACACATACACACATTCTCTTTTATATACTCCAGTATGTTTTGATGGAGAGCAGTCATCCACATCAGAATTGAGTAATAAAAAATTCTGATTTTGTTTGTCCAACATACGGTTTCGCTAATCAATCCTTCTTTAAGTTAATTCAGGAGTGCTGAATTTAACAGGTCCATGAGATAATAGGGGCATCCCAGAGAAATCTGAAACCAAACCTGTGTTCTTGTAACCAGCTCACAATATGTTACACAGACTTTTTGCATAGTACTGTATAGAAAATACAGAATATACAACAACAAAACAAAAATAATTAAAACAATTCCATATAATTCCATCTCATTCCATGTAGGGAAAAATAACATTTACACACGAACACACTAACCTGCTGAAACTACTTTGCACTCCAAAGAGAAGTCAGATTCAAGGTCACATGGTAATCCATGTTCTGTTCATCTGTTATGTCTTTTTAGCAAGTGTTGATGAACAGTGAAATGAACAGAAATGTGACATATGCTAGTTTGTGGCTCTCAATTATTGCTCGCAACATCAACAGAACAAGTGTTAAAACAGCTACGAATCCCGATTAGCGCAGCTTAATATAAAGGAGGTTACAGTGTATCATGTTAGCATATGGAAGTAGAGCAGGAGACCAGGCTTAATGAAATCTATGATCTGAGTGTTGTGAATTGGAGCATATGGGAGCAGATAAAGCCATGTGCAATTTTCACACCATTAAAGAATATGAGATGCCCAGACAGTTTGACTGGAGGTGAAAACTGCACTGAACTGTATAAATGAACCAACAACTAGAAGTTATTATAGATAACAGTTATTATTTACACTTGTTATCACAAAGTTAGGGACATGGACTGCCTTGCCTAGCTACGTGTGTTCAATGGCTAATGCTTTCTGGCGCATCGGGGAAGAAAAACAAAGGACAAGAAGCCAAGGACTGTTACCTTCAAGCCACTGAACTACAAAGACAAACAAGCTGTCCTGGGAACAGTGACCGAAGTGGACATTCCACACTATGAACAAACTGTAGTTCTTTCAACATTTATCCAACAAAAAACACTAAAAAGAGTCACTCTATTACAAAGTTTTAAACATAATTTCATAGTTTACGCCCACACTCTCATAGTCCTCAGCATACATTTCAATAAAATAATCACTATAACTGATTCGTAATTCGAACTGAAAAGCAACACACTAATTAGTAATGTTCAACCAATAGTCAAGTCAAGTCAAGTCAAATTTATTTGTATAGCGCTTTTTACAACTGATGTTGTCACAAAGCAGCTTCACAGAAATCCATTTAGGACAAAGTTTCAACATGAAATGTAAATCCTCCAGGTGAGCAAGCCAGTGGTGACAGTGGCAAGGAAAAACTCCCTCAGAGCTGAGGAAGAAACCTTGGGAGGAACCAAAGGCTCACAAGGGGGGACCCATCCTCCTCTGGTCAAACTACCTACAAAATTATTATACTACTAATATTAATAGTAGTAGTAGTAATAGTGATGATGCTAAAATGAATTCTTTGCAATAGTCAAGAGTTAATACTGTTGTTTTGGTATACGATTAAAAAGTAATTACACAATTATTAACACTAATTACATAGTTAATTACATTAAGTATTACATTCACATTTGAGTTACATTCTGTATCAGCTGATTTGAGTCTGAACTTTTTTTCTTTAGTTTTGATGACAAAAAAATGATACATGGAAACGATTCATCCCCCCTTTCTGCAAAATTAGACTGCACACACAATAATAACTTATCAAATTAAATTCACAGTAAATCTCTTCTTCTACTTACAAACACAAACAAGATATCAACTGAAAGTTTTAGAATCTTTCCAGTTGTTAACTTGGCTTTTTCATCCACGAGGTGTAATTTACATACATGCAGCACTTTTTATCATCTTCGTATTCGTTGCTGTTCTTTTTTTCCAATATCTACATATGTGGTATTTATCTATCTATTTAGGGTTGTTACTATATATCTGAGGGTTTTTGCTTGTTGTGTATATGTTCAGCCTTTGAAAATTTAGCTACTATGGTTATATCCTACTTGATGTCATTGTATAACAGGCTGCGTCTCGGTCTTCCTTTCTGCAATAATTTTCATCCTTTGGATCCTAAGCGAATTGCAGCACTGTGTAAAATTAGGGGGCATCAAAAGAAAGAGAAAATGAACAATCTAGCTATGTAGATCAGGATAACAGCAGGTTAACAAAGAAGAATAAACTGTTGCACAGCCTTTAAATAGCTGTTAGCATTAGCCTGCTAGTTAACACAGCTGATTACAGAAACATTTGCATTGAGAAACTTGTTTGTTTGTTGTTCTGGCTCAATAACTGACAAAATGAAAAAAAAAAAACACTACACTGCATAAACACAGGCTATCTTTACACTGTGAAACTTCCATGCAACTTTAGTTGCTTGAAACTGTATTGTGCTTGGGTTGGATTATATAAAGTGTCCTGCAACTCATCTGAAACTCAGCCACAACAGTTGCAAGTACTGCAACTTTCAACAAACTTTGTGGGACAAATTTCATGGCATAGGCAATCAAAACACCAATAACGCATCACATGATCATATCAAACAGCATACTTTCAAACCAACAGATCAGTAAGCAAGAAAATAAAACAGAAAATGGCTTATATGGTGGTTGAAAAGGAGACCTCCATGACTGACACAAGGTTGGTCCTTTTTTATTTTGTAGGTTTCCTAAGTTATGACAGAAAATGTGAGTTTCGCAAACCTAATGTTTCTGTGACGAGCTGCATTAATTATCCAGCTAACGCTAACAGCTTTGTTTAAACGGATACTTGTGCAGCGTTTATTCTTCTTTAGCCTGCTGTCATTGTGATCTATATAGCTAGATTCTTTTCATTCTCTCTCTATGCCCCCTGATTTTTTACAGAGCTGAGATTCCTTTGGGAATCAAAGAAAGAAATCTATTCCTGAAGGGGAGACAGATACACGCTCCTCAAATGAATACGCAGTGCTTCTAGAGCAGCATGAGCGAGACATCAAGTACAACTGTAATGACTAATTAAACATTAATTTTCAAACACTTAACATACACAGAACAGATTAAAAACACAAATATATAGTTTAGAAAAAGAACAGCAACGACAGAAAAATGATCCAAAGATGATAAAAATGCTGCAAATATGCAAAAGCAGGTGACTCATCACAGATGTCTTTATACAGTAAGAATAACACATATGCATTAAAAAAATATGAGCTGCTAATTTGGATAACTAAGGAAGTAAACGAATATATTGCATGTAAATGCAAGTTGCACAGAAATTAAGTTGCATGCAACTTCAGCATATAAAGCCACTTTCAGAGTTTCAGTTGAAATGCTCAAAGTCATATCTGGCACGTTTCTTACAGTGGACTAGAGGCTTTCTCAAACTTTCTTCTGCAGCTGACCACAAATCTGTACAACCTGCACACATCACACAAAGGGAGCACTAGGCAATTGTCCGGGGCTTGTAGGAGCACTGACACTACAGGGTCCAAAACCCACACACGAAAACAGAATGAAAACCATGCTAGTCATGTGCCACCTCCTCACAGCACAGTGACAGCACCTCCAACACTATGCTGTCATCCACTGCCACCACATGCTACGATTTAGCAACCTCACAAGACCATTATTTCTCATCCCCACTAAGAATACCACAAAAATACCTCATTTTCGGCTTTTCCTTTTAACTCGACCACAGAATCACTAGCAACTGCATTTACTTGTAGCAGAGTGTGTACTATCAAACAGCCAACATCTCTCCTAGCATCATTCAAATAATGATGAAGTTGTGCAGCAGAAACATGCACACGGTGTTCTGCTAAGGTTTCTGATGGAGGAGTAGTCAGGGTCACTTTCCATTCCCAGCCTTCATAGAGAAATCACATTCAAAGCTACATGGAGCGCTGAATAGCTGCAACTGTCACGTAAAGGTTGGTAAATGGCTGGAGATGAAAAGAGTCAAATGGTGCACCACACCAGGCTATGAGGTCATTTCTTTCCTCTTCTGACTGCCTCTGTGCCGGCCTGCTTCATAGTGCTCAATCAACCTCTCCAGTGGACTATTTTCCCTCATACAAATACAGCAAACTGCACTGCCTTGTTTAATGCATTATAAATGTGGTGACAAACATGAGAAAACATCTAGCGTTTTCTCACCATAATGTAAAAAACCTGCCCGCCTGGTGGTTGCAAGACCAGGATGGTAGCAAAATGGTTTCTTTCTATTCATCAGCTATTTCTCATCAAAATCTAACCGTCCCCTAATATTAATATTATATGGTACAGGACTTCTGAAAAAGACTCAGTAACAAACCAATAATAGAAGACAGAAGAGTACTTGAGAGCAATAGCTCCAAAAAATCAGTACACACAGTACACACTGGGAATATAAAGACATTATCATATTGGCAATACACTCTTGATACTGCACCAGTTCCAATTTTGGCGATTTAAAACAGTTATGTGCTCATAACAATCTATATCCATCTATACCTTTAGTGATGCAGGTTAATTTGTATGAAATTCACATGTAAATTTAATCTTGATCAGTGCAGCCTAATGACAAGGACTACACACAGCCATAGGCAAAAGTATGTGTGCCCCAGTCAAGGACATTTTACTGATTGATTTTCTTAAAGAAAATAAGAACACATTTCTGCACATTTCAGTGCGTAATTACTTTTTATTTGCTGTAGTTAACATAATAGGCAAAAATACAAAAAAAATGGCCTGTGCAAAAATTATGGTACATTAAATGTTTTGATGTCTTCTTTTTTTGTTAAACTCAGCAAATAAATAGAAACTGCACACTTAAGTATTCAGAAAAATGCCATATTTAAGTGTGTTCTCTGTAACAAAACATATCATTTAACTGAGGGTGTTCAAACTTTGGCATTTGACTTTAGTGACTGTGGGAAGAAAACCTCCCATCTTAAAAAAAAAGCCACTTGACAATATATGGAAGTACTGTGCTGAGGAGGATGAACTAGTAGGATGATTAATATGGGGATCCAAGTGGAACCTTAAAGACCAGATTTCAGAATTTTCAAATCATCCAAAAACATGAAAAAATTATCCAAAAGGTCCAAGGTCTGGGATGCCCACTGTAGAAATACAGTGGATGAACTGTTCTGTTGCTCTAACTGATGGAGTTGCTGCACTAGATGAACAAATCACCACTGTTGAGATCATATTGCTAAATACTGCAACTGCAATACACCTTGAAATATATTAAAAATGCAATCAATAATAAAGTACATTGAATCAACAATGTTGCATGCTTAAAGACTGTCCTGACCAAAATGATGTTCTTCTGTTGTATTATATAAGCATTTGACTCATCAGAACACTCACAGAAACACTAGTCTTGAACCGTGACTGAATTTGCTATACTATTTAAATCTAATTACATGGTAATAAACATTAATTACATAGTTGATTACATAAGAACATTACATTTACACTCAAATCAGATTTTAAGAATACTAGCTATTAACATTTGCTGGCTAACTCTTTGAGATGTGGCATGTCAGATACAACAGCGTTTCCCAACCACTGAGCGTGGACTGGAACTGGGCCATGGGGTGTTTAATTCAGGGCCACAAAAAAGCACCAGTAAGTAAGAGACATTAGCAGCCTAACTGCTTTAATATACTATTTTATCATTATCATTAATGTAATTAATCTTATCATAAAAGTCCTTTTATTTAAGGTTTAATTCTTTGCAGTACATTTTGCAGAATGTTAAACACACCATCATACATCACATCTCTGTATGGCCTTG
Source organism: Colossoma macropomum (assembly GCF_904425465.1). NCBI lineage: Eukaryota > Metazoa > Chordata > Actinopteri > Characiformes > Serrasalmidae > Colossoma > Colossoma macropomum. The sequence continues at coordinate 11,845,789 of NW_023494786.1, read as the reverse complement.
CATGCGTGTAGAAAGCTATAGGAAGCTTTCAGCTGAAGGCTAACGTAAGTGAAATCAAAAACTGACAAAGGTGGGCACATTAAATACTCAATAAACTGACAATGTTAACAAACATCTTATTTGGGCTGCAAACACAGAAAAACTCATCAAATATAAAAAATAAAAATGATACCAAGATTCGTAAAATGCAGCCAGTAAAAAGTGATTCATGTTTATAGGGAATGTTTATAGATAAACTTTCCACGTTTATCGAGGTTTACTGAGGAGCAGCAGCTCAAAGTTCAGTTTCACTTTATTTTATGCTGCATACCACCACAGAATCAGAGTAGGGGGTTTAGTGGGGCATGATTGGTGGCCTTGCATAGGCTAATTATTTGTGTGTTATGGCATCGACACCACTTCATCCCTCCTTCTGCTCTTCAACTGGTCCATGAAAACTGCTGTGGGCTGCACATCGGTCCACACTGCTAAAAATGTTGGGAACCCATGAGATAGAAGACCAAAGGATAAGAAGCCAAAGACTGCTATATTCTGAACTACAAAACAAACAGGCTCTCCAGGGAGCAGGCTGGAATTCCATTGGTCCACACTACAGGCATGCTCCAGATTCTTTAGAATTTCCCCAGGGTAATGACACAGTCATGGACATCATTCCGATCCATGTGCTGACACCTCAAATTCTCCATCTCTAATTGTAGGCCTTTCCTCACTACCCTGAAGATAACAGAAGGATGGAAAGCATGTCTTTGTAGAAGTGCATGTCTTTGTTCACACTATGAATGAGAGCCTTGTGTGATGATGGGTAATGTAGGCCATTTGGGTTTGTTTTTTTTTGTTGTGTTATGTTCCCTCATTTTGTAGTCTAGTGCTCTTTTGACAAGTCTAGTCGAGATATTTTTTTCCCTTTTCTCAACAAATTGTTTGGCTGCAGGCTTGGGATACATACAGCACTGACAGACTAATTTTAATATTTTTGTACTTGTACTCCAGGGGACACATGTCTTGGTTTTTATCACCATGAGCACTCTGAAAATGTGTGTATTCTCATCAGCAATTCAGCAATTGGGGATAAGTGGTGGCTTGCACTTTCCCCAGCTGTTAACTTAGCTCTTTTTCTGTTATGGTGATTGTTCTAACATTCGGGACAGCCGACACGCTGAGTTCTCATTTTTGTGATGACAGTGATGACATATCACTTTCATTTAGATATCAGCTGCTTTCTAACAAAATTTCCTTACAGATGCAAGAGGAACTTGGGAATATTTAGCATTTCTAACTAGGAGAAACGGAAAGCAGAAAGCAAGGTTGCTAACTCGATTCATATTGCGTTTGTCTTGGAACGTGCGAGAATTGACTTTCTAACCACGTCTGGATTTACTTCACTGCTGAGAGATTCAGACCTACTCCAAGATCTCAAACATGCTGATGCTCAGTAACGGCTGCAAACGCTTAGCTTATTATGCATCTTAAAGAAATATATGTTGATGAGTCCATCCAGGAGAACATATACAGTGCCATGTAAAATTAGGTGCTGCTCCTGATTTTATATTGTTTTGCATATTTCATAATTATTTATAAGACAAATCATGAGACAAGGACAACCCGAGTAAACAAACACTACAGTTTTTTTAAATGATCATTTTATTCACTGAAGGAAAAAACAGTTATTCAACTGCAACTGGCCCTGTGTGAAAAAAAGCAATCGCCCCCCTAGATTCTCAATTGGCCAATCAACCAAATGTAGTTGCTTACTAGACCCACCCAGGCTGTATTTCCATCAACCCTGTTGAATCTAAACATCACTTAAATAGAACCTTCCCAGCGATGTGAACCAGGCTAAAAGAGCTCAACAAGCAGCACACTGTGTCCAGAAGAGATGAGAAAGAAAGTTATTGAAATATATCAGTCTGGACAGGATTACAGAGCCAGTTCTGAGGCTCTGGATCATTATCTCCAAATGGAGACATCCTGAAACAGTGGCTAATCTTCCCAGAAGTGACCAGCCTACCAAAATTCCTCTATAAGCACACAGCATCAACTAATCCAGGAAGTCTCCAAAAAATCTGGACAAACATCTGGAACTCCAGGCCTTGCTCACCTCAGACATGATGTTCAGCATTCATGATACCACCATTTGAAACAGACTGGGTAAAAACAGTATCCATAGGAGAGTCACAAGGCAAAAACCACTGTTAACCATATTTCCTTCAAAAACACCTACATGACCTTTTGGAATAATGTTCTGTTGATTGGTGAGTCCAAAGTGCAACTTTTTTGAAAGACAGGGATCCCATTACGTCTGGCATAATGGTAACAGTATTCGACAACAAGAACACCATATCGACAGTCAAACATGGTGCTGGTAGTGTGATGGTGTGGGGGTGCTTTGCTGCTTCAGGGTCTGGGTGACTGGTAAGTGAGAGTTTTAGAACTCAGCTAAGATTTGTGGAGTTTTTACTTATGAATTTAAATTTGAATGATAATCCTCAGATATTAAGAGATGTGATTAAATGTTACCTTTGGAGCATTTGTATATTTTTTCATATCTATGTTAAACTCCCCCTGCAGCAAAATTGTAGAATAATTAGAAAAAGAGATTTCAGTGACTGATAAGCTAAAAATAATATTAACCAAAGGAATTAGCCATTGCCTAAAGTAAGCATGGTGGCTTATCGCCATCCAGAGATAAATTTCAGCTACACAAAATAAGACATCTGTAGTACAACAGTGCAGACCTTCCCAGCAGGCTTCTCAACTTCAGATGGGAGAACTGTGAGAGTTGCCTATTAATGTAATTATAGATAAGCGGAGCTGTGTTACAACAGAACCTAAGGAGATTAACAAGAATTTTACTGCAGTTCATATACATCTGACCTGCCAATCACGAAACTGAGATCCTGAAAAGTACAAGGATGGAAAAATTACTCACAAAGACTTTGAGGGTAAAAGTCAGCGTCTGAAATATTCAGAGACAAAAGGTAAAACTGCCCTCATGTTCATGTCTTTTATGAAACTTTTGTCCCAATACTGCCAAAATAATATTATATACAGTACTGTCCAAAATCAGAGAACACCCTTCATTTATTAAATTTCTTGTCAAAACGGCCATTAAGTACAAGTTATTCATTTTTCAGGAGATATTTCTGAAAAGTCTAGATAATTCACTTGCAAAAGAAAGAGGAAAGTCAAAAGAAAATATGTTTTCAAAAAATGAAAAGATATAGATATATAGACTCTAAAAACCACACAAGACACCAGAACTGTTGCTATTAAATAAACAGTACTAAAAGCTTTCATCTTTGAGAGAGAGGAGAAAATCAAGCTCCACTCTTGCTCTCTAGACAAAAAAGAAGAACATTTGCAAATCAAACCAAGAAGCTGCTCAGGTTCTCAGAACAACGCACTGACCAACCCAGAGTCCAGACCTCAACATCACTGAAAGTGTTTGGAATTATTGGATTGTGGGAAGCAGAAAATACAACCAACTTCTAGAACTGAAGTTTGGAGGTGTGGAAAAATATCCCTGCAGAAGTCTCCCAAAAAGAATGGATGCTGTAATAAAGGAAAAGAGTGAACACACTAAATACTGAAAAACATATCATACTAAGCTGTTTACACTTCTGTGTATGTCTGTTAAATATGCTTTCTACTTTTTTCCAGATGCTGAGAAATGAATAACTTGTAGGAATGAGTAATGAATTACAGTAATGAATTACAGTACATGTAATAAATCAGTATAAGAAAACAAAAATGTGGTCAACATGAATGAACATTATTGTGATTCAGTTTAAATGTCATTCAGTATATTTTACAAAGTATCCTCATTTGCATATACAATGTCAATGAGGGCAAAAACTGGCTCTTAAAAATATGGTACCTCCTGCCCTGCCCTCTACCCTCGTAGACGTTCCCTTAACGTCAACTGGATTGAATGATGTTAGATTAATGGCATAAACTGTACAAGGCTGAATCTGTATTGTTAATCAGGCAGAGTCCAGAGATAATTCCGTCATGATTAAGGTTTTTTATTGTTGATCTTAAAGATTTGACTTTGATCCATCTTTAATTAAAACTATCATTACATCCCAAAATATCTCTGCTGCAAATCCCAGACATCCTCAGTACTGTAGCTTTTAGTGTTCTTCCTGCATCTCATCTCATTCAAACCATAACCTTAAGTCAACTTCTACAGCTGCTGCCATAGTCTCATAAGTCTCATAACAACTTGCATTTGAGAAACAACTGCTAGTATCTGCCTGGTTTTAAGAGGTGGAACAGAATATGTAATCAGCTGATCTCTACTCATCTTTTTTCGTATGATCCTCTTACTATTGCACAATCCTTCCTCAAATGCATATGTATGAGAGAAATGCATTTAGATTTGCATGTACAGTTGTATGCAAAAGTTTGGGCACCCCAGGTCAACTAACATGTGTAACTGCACTATGTAATTGCATGCAACTTGTGGAAGAACATTTTGTAACGTCAATTGTGCTTCAGACCCCTTCCCCAAGTGGATGAATCTGGTTATAGTGCATTATAAGAGAAGTCAAAGTGCACTCAGACAAAACATAATGTTCATTTGCATTTGAGACTTGAACATCAAGCCAGAGCTCAGTTTTAAGCCTGTAATGTGTGATGTTAACATACATATAACATATTTTATTTTTCAAATTAAAAACATAGTGCTAAAGGTTTTTAACTTGCTCAGAACCACTTTATACTGCAGCACTAGACTCAGCCATGTTGGCTTTAATGACTGGTGCAGTCTGAATGATGTTCCTACAGCTCAGGACAGCTAGCTACCTACCATGCTCTCATGTATTCTCAGTAATTAACAGACTTGACAGACTGCTAGCAAGCTAGCAATCTGGATAAGTAGGATACTAAATATATACAGCACTTGGATTTAAAACCGATTGTGTTGCCTGGGATTGTGAGAGTCTCGCCAGCCGTGCTGAATCACAGAGTCTGCGTTGAGTTTAAAGTGAGAAGCTAGTATTTGGCTTGAAAAGCATTTGTTTCCACACAAAAATGCTTGAGTTCATAAAAGTGGTAAACATGTCAGTTATTAGAATGGCTTTTCCACTTTTGAACATTTTGATTGTCAAATGTATCAAGTATGTGTTGCAGCCTTAGGCAGAACGCATTCTATTTACGCCTGAAACTGTAGCAAATGCCTTAGTACATCTGGTCCTCAGCATGTTCAGATTAATAACACGATGAATTGGAATGGATCTATTTTTAATGCTGCTACAACAACTTTATATGCAAACTCTTCTATCATTTCCACAAAGGAAGGCTTCACATATCTCAGTATGAAAATTAGGTCATCATTTTCTGAGATGAGGAAGGCAGACTTCTGTGACACTCTCATAGTGATTGAATCCCCTTTGGCGACTTGGCTGACTCTTAGCTCATCTTTGCATGGAGGAATATCAATTATGATGAATGTTCAACCATGGATTAACTTCTTATTCTCTGTGATCTCCTCCACATATCTGTCCAACTATTTTAAAGGAATCTAGAATGTCCAGATTAATTAAGGTGCACAAACACCCATCAAAGTTATTTTAGGGTATTTTTTCTTCTTCTCTTCAGCCCTGGCAATTGTTCTATCTTTAGATGTGTTTCCAACTTCCATTGGTGATTGATTATTGCTGATTAATAACAATACTACTGATTATTAACAGTGTCAGCATTCGTATAAAATTCCAAATAGCTAATTCTGCCATGGCCAGTGGCTGCATTACGGATCTGATTTGAATTCTCTCCTCCAAAAGCCTACTTTTCATTCACAGACAGATCTCAAGCCTTCATAATGGTTTATGCATACTGATTCCAAAGATAGATATCAAAGGCAGAGAGGCTTGGTGATGCCAGTGGGTTGCAGGCAGCAGCAGATCCTGTGTGTAAGGGATATGAAATCAGCAGTAACTTGTACACCACCTTTATTTAACTCGATTTATCATCTAAAAAGTGACAAAACAAAAAGTGCTGCTATTCCAAATAACAGAGCACATATTCTCAGAGTGACAGTCTGTGTCTGTGCTGCTGTCTTATATTAGTTTTATTGACTTTTATTGAAACTGCATGGGTATACAACAGAAATACCAATTTTGTTTTCATTGTCTTTTGGAGGACACTGTATTACTGTCACAATGCTGGAATATTGGGAAGCTTACAACTTACATGACTTAACAGGGGCATCGTCTCAGTATTTCCAAGTCTCTGAGAAAATCCTACAATTTTCTGGTATTGTGTGGTTTTATGTATCAAAAATAGTCATTCATTTTCACATGATTATTTTCCAACCTCGCCTTATCCCTTACAAACAGGCTGTTTTTGTTACTGTGCCTTTAAGACCGACATATGTAAATGATCTCTGTTGTTATTGGCCACCCTGTATTGTGCCTCATTCAAAAAGCAAACTAAGCTGAAAAACTCTATATATCTTTAGTGTAAATTAGCAGATGTACAGTACTGTGCAAAATTAAGTATTAAGTACAAGTTATTCATTTTTCTGATATTTCTGAGGAGATTAGATATTATTAGATAAACCACTTACATAAGAAAGAGGGAAGTCAAAGAAAAATAAGTGAAAAAACAGGAGTTTCCAAAACTTTGGAAAAGTATTAAACAGTGTAAAGAAAACGGGACTCCTAACAACTGTACAACCTGGTAGTCCAGCAAAACTGTCATCATCAGATAAATAGTGCTTAAAGCTTTCATCTTTGAGACAGAGGAGAAAATCAAGCTCCCCTCTTGCTTTAGATATGAAAAAATCCTCAGATACTTCTGTCCATCCTTCCACTGTGAGAAGACAAATCAAAGCTATGAAAGGCTGTCAACACAGCCATTACTGTGTTTGTGATTACTTTGATTGTGACAAGCAGAAAATCCAACCAATTGCTAAGACTGAACTTCGAGGTGTGGAAAAATATCCCTGCAGATTTCTTAATAAAACTTTAAGCAAGTCTCCTGAAAAGAATAGAAGCTGTAATAAAGGCAAAGGGTGGGCAAACTGACTACTGACACTTCTGTTTTACTGTGTTATGTTCTTAAGCTCCAACTGTAGACAGTACCCTGTTATCTTTTACCTTTAATTTTTCTTATATTCACAGCATAGAACTCTACACTAGTTAGTCAGCGCTCCTGAGCCTTAAAATGCAACTGCCATATTTCACAAATTAAAGCTTTTTAGCACAGGAGGTTAATTCAGTGCTTAACTGGCTTACAGAAGACTGTTTATGTGCATCTCTCTTGAGGGAGAAGTTATAAAATCAGGAAGTTATGGAACACTGCCATGGCCAAGCCTCATTTTGCCCTATAAAAGTGGCAGAAGTCTGGTTTTATTCAGCCTGGTGACCTGAGGTGTTTCACCTGCATGGCCTGAATACGCATCATTTATCCAAACAATGACTCCAGCTCTTAGTCATCACTGTCAAGAAATGGGTAATAATGTTTGTGTATGTGTTTTTCTGTCTCTTTCTGCAAAAGACACATATCAACACTGGGCTCAGTTCAGAACTGCTCTGCCAACTGACAGTTCTGTATAATGCTGGAATTAAAGGAAACAACATTATATCACATGAATCTCATTGTAAAACAGTTCCAATGATGCAGTCTGATTGGTCGAGAAACGTTCTACCTCTGTTGTTATTTGTGAAAACAGCACTGTTTCACAATAACTGGTTGTCTCTGCTGAAATGGATCCGTACTCAATCATTAGAGTGGTTTGATGCAAAACATCCCTTTCTAGAGAAACCTATTGAGTCATAACTGTTGACAGTGGGGGTGACAGAAACCAGGCATCTGCCTCTGAAAGCTCCCTCACAGGAAGATACTACATGAAATAATTATGAATATGTAAGGCAAAATAGTCCACAAATATTACTTTTTTTTCAGATCTAACACTATTTTATCATCATCAACACTGCATATTCAAACTCAGGTTCACTGGTGTAGGTTCACTGGTGGTTTTGGACAGTAAATAAAATGGCTATATTTACACTGCAGACATCCACCATATACAGACAGTTTTTCTATGACAAAGCATTTTACATCAAACCACTCTGAATGACTATTTACATTTCAAGCACTGAACTATGGGGAAATTCTGAAAAAATAGTGGAACTCCTTTCAACTGTGTAGAGCCGCTGTGTTTTTGTAGTGACTCTTTGGGGAGTCAAGAGAGTCTGACAAGTTTGGTTTTCAGTGGCTCGGCAGCCACCGTTAATGTATCGTTCCTCTGTCTGTTGCTTAGTAACAAGAGAGGCATAATGCACTTTGGTATACATTCAGCTGATGTAGTAATCTACAGTGCTATAAATCACTAGGGCATTGTGCGAGATTGCAGTGCCCCCAGAATCACCCTGGAGTTCCTTTCCATGATTCGGACACCGAGAAACGCCTTGGCGCCATTTGTGCGCAGAGAACTGTGGGTAGGCTGGGAAGGATACTTAGGTTGCATCCTCAAAATCACTCAGAATGTAGGCTACATTTCTAGGCTGTATATGAGGGATCCTTTACTTCAGAAAAGCCTTCTATAACGTAGCAGCCGAGAAATGCAGCCTACCTAGGCTGCAGCCTAGGCTTTGGAACGCAGCTATAGTTCTAATCTCCAACTTCCAACTTTTGAGCCGAGTTGAATGTACCTTAAGTTTCTGTATCAGTATGTACCAAAAAAGAAAAAGGATACATTTGATAACTTCTAATTCAATATCTGACCTGCAGTTATCAAAATCGTACACCAAATTTCAAACTTCTTGTTGTATCTAAGCAAGCTCTTTGGTCGGCAGCTGTGACAGCAGAAAAACTAAAAAACTAAAACTAGCCAGAAACAAACTGAAAACAATTTGGCAAATAAGATGTGTTGTGAAACAATTTACAGACTGGCTGGCACTAAACAACATTCAAGATAATCTGGCAATCACTGAAAAAGCTAAACTGAATTGGGTATTGCAACATTGTTGTAGTTCTATCTGTAATGTAAGAGGATACTACTTATTGTGGTGGAAGAAACCTCTAGTACTAAATCACAATGATAGATATGATTTTTTCTGTATTTCGCAGAACTGTTGTATGAAATCAACACAACACTCAAAGTCAAGTGTATTTTCATAACATCACAGCTGTGTTCATCTACTGTGCTTGTTTTCAGCTCATGCCTGTGACTAAATTACAGCCATGATGTTACTTACAGTGATGCACTTCCTCTCAAGTTCTACTGCTTAATTATATCAAACAAGACCCATAAAACATCACGTTTGCAGGAGTGATTCTCCTCTGCCGCTAAATAGAACACAATAAACACAGTTGCTGCACTCCGCTGATGATCATTATTATGGTAGAGAAGAGCATAAACACTTCAAATCTTCCACTAAAATGCAATAAATGTAAACAGTGAACAGTGCTATTAACAGTAGTCCAGCTCATTAGCACTGAACCTTTAACCTTCACCACAGATACTGTAAAAATAAACAAAGACAATAACATCTAAAAACTCTTGATATAGAAGAGCTCAGGTACACAGACTATTCACTTCATGAATCACACCTCCTTGCGTGTACAATCACTGTCCATTTTATCAGCTCCACTTACCATATAGGTGCACTTTGTAGTTCTACAGTTACAGACTGTAGTCCATCTGTTTCTCTGCATACTTTGTTAGAACCCTTTTACCCGTGTTCTTCAATAATCAGGACCCCACAGAGCAGGTATTATTTGGGTGGTGGATCATTCTCAGCACTGCAGTAACACTGATGTGGTGGTGGTGGTGTGTTAGTGTGTGTTGCGCTGGTACGAGTGGATCAGACACATCAGTGCTGCTAGAGTTTTTAAACACCTCAGTGTCTGGACTGAGAATAGTCCACCAATCAAACATATCCAGTCAACAGTGTCCTGTGGGTAGCATCCTGTGACCACTGATGAAGGACTAGAAGATGACTAGAGGATGACCAACACGTCAGTGCCACTGCAGTGCTGAGAATGATCCCACCACCCAAATAATACCTGTAGGGGTCCTGATCACTGAAGAACAGGGTTAAAGGGGGCTAACAAAGTATGTAGAGAAACAGATGGACTACAATCTGTGTGTAGAAATAATGAATGAAGTGGCCAGTACACATATGAGAGAGAGAGAGAGAGAGAGAGAGAGAGAGAGAGAAAAGAAGGAGAAAGGAGGCTGACATACAGCAAAAAAGGAAGAGAGTAAAATAAAGAGAGAGTGACACTCTCAGTGTAACTCGGTCACAGTTCATTTACTGCTGTTTGGCTATTGTTGTCTAATTCCGAGTTGGTTCCATCTCACCAATCAGATGAAACTCAATAACAAAGGTCTGTGGAGGTTTCATCACCAGCCTCCAACAAGAAGAACCGCAGCAATCCCAGCAGGCATCAGAACGCTCGGGCCAACTCACTCCCACACCTTGCCCAGCGAGCCTTTAATCAGCAAGTGGGGGAGGAAGCCTTCTGATGCTGCAGTTCCACAATCTTCTGCAAAGACCATCATCATTTCTTTAAACAACTTCCAGCAGGGATCAGTTACACTGGCACTAGCATGACCCAGAAAACATCTGCTGATGTATACAAGCCCTTAGGCTTTCTGCGTGAAGCTAAAAGGATGCTGAAGGAAGGAGAATGTTCTGGAAGAAAAGAACGCTCCTCAGAGACGGAATAAAATACTAATTCCTGTGTTCACAGCTCACTCGTTCAGTCCCACTTTGAGAGTTTCTAGTCATTGACGGCAAGAAAAGACACTACAACTCATTCTTTCACTACAACTCATCACAGCTACTAAGTCTAGATTTGACATAGCTCACCCTCTTACAAGGGTAAGAGTAAAACACTATCAAACTCCACCTTATTATAAGAGGTATTCACTTGTGTGAACTAGTGTGAAGACTCTTTAGGGGTCTAAATAAGCTTCACTGAATGTAAAGGTTCTATATCAAATTAAGGGTTTTGCCTAGAACAAAGTTTCAAAGGTGTTACAAAGCCTGTCCACACTCACACATCTGATTTACAAAAATGGTTCTCTAAAGAATCATCTACTGAAAGGTTGTTCAGAGAACCTAAAGTGGTTCTTTTATGGCATCATGCAAAGAACCTCCTTTGCCCCCTTTATTTTTAACACTGTAGTATCTAAACACAAAGTTTCAAAACATACCCTTCACTCCATAATAACTCCACCATAACTCCAATCAGAACAGATTACGATTAAGAGACCCTTATAAGTCCCACAACAGGGAAATTTCACCTCCGCAATCGAACCCATCCGTGCTAGAGGGCAGTGAGCACACTGGGCAGTGTGGGGGCAGCCCTATCCACAGCGCCGGGGAGCATTTGGGGGTTAGGTGCCTTGCTCAAGGGCACCTCAGTCACGTACTGTCGGCTCAGGGGATCGAACCGGCAACCTTCCGGGCACAAGGCTGGTTCCCATGAATGCCCCAGAGGTCATTTACATATATTAAAGGCACGGTAACGAAAGTGACCTGTTTAATTCTTTGGGAAAAAGCAAAGTTAGAAAAAAGGCCAAGCAAGAAATACACTACAACTGTTTTGGTACATAAAACACATAAATGTGGACCTCAGGGCAAAAAATAAAGGAAAAGTGCAAGATATAGGCTCTCTAAAGTGTAGTAAAAAGTTTCAGATCCCGTGCAGAATAATACTATCAAGCCTACAACTTACTGACATCACCAACCTTCTGCCTTCGGCCTTTGTCTTGACAAGCAAACTGACTTGAAAGCCATCAAATAAAGTTAGCAATTTTGGGGCAGAAAGAAACAAATTCAAATTAGAACCACAGCAGAGGAAAAAACAGTGGAGAAAAAAAAAAAAACGTCACTGGTGTACTTAACAGTTGGCAACCACCAGGTTAGTTGAGAAAAACAACAGCAGTCATGTTTAGAAAATCAAGCGATCTGTGAAGGAAAACCCTCCACCAGCTGTCACTAAAACCACCAGCAACCTCCCAATGAAGAAACAACCTACTGTTCACAGACGGCTTCAGCAGTGGAATTATAAAGGCTACAATGCAAGATGTTACCCTCTCATCGTCAACAAAAACAGAAAGGCCAGATTACAGAAAGAAAAAAACTTGCAGAATTGAGTCTGTAGAGGCCCTGAACATCTTCAGAAATGTTAAAGTGTGGGGAAAACCAAATCAAACTTCCCCCATGATAATGGAAGATGTGACATGACTGCACCCCTATCCCAGCTGTCATTGGGCGGAAGGCAGGATACACCCTGGACAGGTCGCCAATCCATCGCAGGGCAGACAGACAGACAGACATACACACTCACACACACCTAGGGGCAATTTTAGCATGTCCAATTGGCCACACAATGGCAGTAGAATGGGTTGCACTGAAGAGCTCAGTGACTTTAAACATGGCACTGTCATTGGATGCCACCTTTGCCGCAAGCCAGTTTGTGACATTTCTACCCTGCTAGACCTGCCCTGGTCAACTGTAAGTGCTATCACTGTAAAAAGGAAGCATATAGGAACAACAACAGTTCAGCTATGAAGTGGTTGATCACGCAAACTCACAGAGTGGGGCTGTCGAGTGCTGAAGCACGTAAAAATCGTCTGTTGCAACAAAGTTGAATACTACCTCTACAAGAAACATCAGCACAAGAACAGTGGATAGAAAGATTAATGAAATGGGTTTCAATGGCTGAACAGCTGCACACAAGCTGAAGATCACCATGCACCATGCCAGGCGTCGGCTGGAGTGGTGTAAAGCACACCAGCATTGGATTCTGGAGCAGTGTTCTCTGCTGTGATAAATCATGCTTCACTATCTGGCAGTCTCATAGAGGAATCTGGGTTTGGTGGATGCCAGGAGAACACTACCTTCCGGAACTTATACTGCTAACACTAGTTTGGTGGAGGAAGGATAATGGCATGGTGCTGTTTTTCAGGGTTTGGGCTCAGCCTTTTTAGTTCCAGTGAAGGGTTTCTTGAATAGAATACACAGTAACAAGTAATGCATAAGTGAACTGGCAAGGAAAATGCAGGTTTTCTTACTTGGTCTTCTTCAAAGAACCACAGAACTGAAATGTTCTTTAGGGAACCAAAAGTAGAACCATTCTTCTCTGGCGACACTCCAATGAACCCTTTCTGACAGCATTATTAGAATATTACTGGCTGCCAATTTGTAGGAAAGTGTTGCCAGATATAAAGGATTCTTCAGTAAGGATGTCATGAAAAGAGCTCATCAAAAGCTAAAAGTGGATGATTTTTGGACAGACCAAAGCAATTTATATCCAAAAAGACATGCATTTCACTAGCTGAAAAGAAGAGGGAACTAAAAATCCATAATACAAGTAAGAAAGCAGAACAGATGTAGGAAGGCTTGGCAGAGTATTTGAGGCAAGAGAAAATCATGTCGCAGGGTCATTGGCTCTTCCTACAAAACAACATGGAAAGCATATGGAACTGACCAGTAGTTTAATATCATTTTAATTAGACCAGCCCACACACATAAGCGTACTGTCGCTGTCATATAAAAACCTCATAACTTCATTTTTGGGGGGTTTTATTTATTTACACCATTTAAAACGCTGGCATTCACACTGTGTGAACTTTTAATGATTGGGCTGACAGAAATCGGTTTAAAATTACTTGGAATAAAAACAGTGTCATGTTGGCTCCTGAAGGACGCAAATGTCTGTGTGTTGGCCCTATATCAGGAGAGTCCACAGCCATCTGCAGCTGGGTAATCCAAGATCTCTCTAGGTAGGTAGGATGGCCCTCCCTCCCCCATCACTCAGCACAATGCTAGTCAATGCAGGTGTCTATTAGAAGAACTGGTGGTTAGTGTTCTCCTCCGAGTGTGTTGAGCTGTCCATTTACGTTGCATTAGTTTGAAAAGATGTGATGGCTCTTTATTGATGACCAACAGATTTAGTGGCATAAAGTCGTTGATAATGTACCAATAATTATTGACTTCTTGGGGCTGTGGCATCACCATGATTCAAACATGTCCTGACAACATATCAAATATAGTATCTTAAAAATAGAGATAAACCTTACAAGGTGGTCTACTGAAAGCCCAGTTAGTGACTGCTAAAGTCACCATTTGTGTATGTTTATCTCAACAAGACAAGCTGTACTAGTTAATCTCAAAAAAAAACATCATGATGAACAAAACAAAAAATGTTAAATGTATCCAAATCTATGCTTTAGCATGGGGATGCTGTAACAATAGACATTTTCTTTGAGTAGAACCAATAAAAAATAAGAAAATAAGACGAGTACCCTCAGTGGTAAAATAAAAAACAGATTTTGAAGTAAAATGTTCACTGTTACAACCGAAAGCTACACAAATTCATTACAATTAAATGTTTCTTTATTTTCTCATTTCAGCATTTGTCCCTATATATCTGTTATGTATTAGAAAGCATTCTACTCTTTTAACAAGAAATAATTATATCAGTTAGGCTAAGTAGCCACTGTTAATTAACATTAGCTAACGTAGCTAGCTGGCTTTCATACACTTGAACTTTCATGTCTAGTTACTGTAACACCATGTCTAAGCTAATATTATTCTTTACTTTATCATATAGTAATGTTATTAACAACACATTTGAATTTTTCACCATGGAGAATCAGTAGCTAGGTACTCGCTCTTATGATGAAGATGCAGTTTTCTCCTCCTTATTTTAATGGTGTATCCTTGCTGCAGCTGTAAGCAGGACAGTGACAGGTAAACTACTCAGCATGCAATGTGTGCTTAGAAATACGAAAAAATTAGAAATACGAAGAGAAATTTCAAAAATGAAGGAACTCAGTTTTAATTATACGGAGGAACAAGCTATAAAAAGATGGATAATTTTTACAGTATAGATGGTGAGAACTGGCCACGACTATAATTTGGGGGAGGGCTTAAACCCCCCCACCCCCACCCCCGACCCACACACATATAAAATAAGTCTCTTTACACGAACATATAATGTTTTTCCTTCATTTATAAAATTGCCATTATAAAGATGTGAGGTTTTGTTATGATAGAGACAATATGTTTTACAACCATTGTAACAATTTCGGTAACAAAAATGTATGAATAAACTGAAGCTCGATAGCTAACTAGCCTTAAAGTAACCCTCCTAAACCATTATGTTAGCAGGTTTTGTTTAAAAATAAAATTAAATCTATGATTCCTTTGTTAGTGCTGTTCTTTAGAACAGGTCTGAACTCTCCTTGAGGAGGTCAGTCTCGTCCATTCCAAGTGGACCGTGGTGCGATTTGTTTAAACACAAAACATACAAGACATCCACGTTTACCACATACAAAATGAACCATCAACTCCTCTATGCATACTTCTCTGGTATGTGTAATGGACCAGTTTCTGATGTGTTTTATCATCTCATTAAAAGCTCAGAAATATAGAATGAATTGGCTGAGGCACATTAGAAGCCTTATAAAATACTCAATATGCACACACATTACATTATATATTAATGCACCAAGTTTCTGACATGTTACAAAAGCAGTAAGACACTTTGCTTCACATCGTAGGAAAACCACAGTAATGCAGAGGCAGATTACTTTAGAATATCACATCAATAAAACAAGACATACATAAAACCCACAAGCTCAGTTAGTCCATGAGAACCGTGGTTCACAAAGTTTAGTGAATACTATCCCTGTTATTGTCACCAAATGTACAGTACATCATAAAAATATGTGCAGTCAAGTTGAGATTTTTACCTGTATGACTTCTGTTTTCCATCTTTTCGATGTCGGTGTCAAATATGTCAGTCTGAACTCTATGTGAACCAAGTCTACCACTGTATTTTCTGCTTTAGTCTGGAGCAGGAGAACTGAACTACAAATATAAATCACACTTGTAAGGACCTAAGTACCTTTAAAAAGACTTTGTTGAGTTATAATTTAATTTTTATGGTTAAGAAATGTTTTATTTGATTTTTTTCATCATAGGGATCCGTCCCGACAAGGCCACAGATGCCCAAGAAGACAGTAAAACAACAAAAACAGCAGCAAACACAAACAGAAGCATGCAGAATTCCCTGTAGGCTCTGAACATTGGTAGGAGGCATGATCTATTCATATATTTAAGATGTATTTCCACTGTCACTGGCTCAGGCCATGCATGTCTCTTATTAGATTATGATAAATTCAGACTTGCGTCAGGCTTTTCAGAGAATGGCCCCAATCCCCTGAAGGTAGCCCACTGAGATGTATACAAACTCCCTCTAGACAAATGAGCAAGTGCCATCCAGCACATCTGAGTGTTTGTCTCTATGTTGTGTATGACTATGACATAGCATTGAATTATTCACGGCACAGTTCTGTTCACTGTGCTCTGTGATCAGACTCATCAGCAGGTTATCAGACTGCTCCGCCAGGTCATCGGTGTAATAACCCTACATGAGGTGATACAAGACAATATCTGGCCTAAAATTACTGTCATAAGTACTGCTTACAGTTAGCTTTCGAAATGAAGGAGTGAAGGAAGGCACTGATTTCTGCACAATGTTCCGAGTTAATTTTATTGCATTAAGGTAAGCTGGCATGCTGTCAATTATTCAATAAACATGAGTAAAATGAATGAGTGCAACAGAGTTTACAATCAATTCATAAGCCATTAACTGGACAGTTTTACAGCTGAATGCTAAAACCTTACAGTCTGTACAAGCACAGTGTAGCTTGAAAGGAAAATTTTGCTCCTCTCAGTAAAAACGCATCAAAAGTTGGCAACAATCTGAGGGCGTTTCTCATAACAAACCCCAGCCAAATGCTTATTTATTCTGATTTATCTGTGAACCCTGCATTATTAGCCGTCTCCTGAGGGAAAAGGAACAGAGGAGCGGGAGGGTGGGGGTCCTGAATGCACCTGCGTTTTGCCTGCCAGTGTGATGCTATTTTGGCCCTGATGTATTCCGTGTGAAGGCCAGACAGTGACATTCCGGCGGTGGCGGGGCTGGAGGGGTGAGGACGTTAAATATCAGCTCCTGCAGAGCCACACTGGAGGAAATAACAGCCTGATCTAGTGCTCTGTGATACACCATCTACACCAATACACTGGGATTGGTGTCACCACAATGTAAAACAATACTGCGTTTTAGTTTTAGTGGTAATGATACATAATCACTTATTCAACTGCAATGCATGTCATAAGCTGAATGCTACAGACTGTTGTTTTTATCTGTTTAAGGTTTACAATCATCATCATCATCATCCTCAGTCACTAGCGTCTGGATGAGGGCGATCTCGTAACCAGTACGCTGCTGTGGGTGCCGCAGGATTCCGAACTTGATCGACAATGTTTCTCCATGTTCTTGCCTGGTAGAGATCAAGCCCTTGGTTCTTCAAGTCTACATCGATCTGCCTGAGGTTTACAATATTGTATGAGGTAGTGCTGTGAAGCTCTGTGAGGTCTGTAAGACAATGTTTTAGCATAAAGTCCTTGGTGCTCAGGAAGCAAGGGTTCATTAACTTTATTAATGCAAACTCAAAGTGGCCAAACATTTTTCTCATATTTTATGTTCTCCCTAATTTACACTTACAGCACTTTTCTGTGGGTTTATGTACCAGAGAGTCATATTTTTTTGCAAGGCTATTTTCAAACCTTTCTTTATCCCTTACAACTACATAATCTGTTTTTCTAATATATGTGTAGCCTCGTTCTGCAGGTCCCCTAGTAGCGTTTTATTTATTCATTTTTCTATTAATGCAAACAAAAAGTATATTTTTCCCTGTAACTCTTATCAGATTAACTAGGACACTGCTGGCTTTCTGCGAGCGAAGTGTTGTAACTCTGGGTTGAGCTGCTGGTGAGCAATGATGGGTGAAATGGGAGGGGTGAGAACCTCCTGTTGTGAAACCAATTCATACCTTTCCACAAAGACAACCGTAGACAGCACAACTGCAGCTTTCTTTATATTAAAAATTCATGTACAACTGTCATAATAAAAAAAAACAAAAAAACAATGCATTTAAAAAAATCTGAACTCCAGGTCAAATTGCATGTTTTGTTGTCTTTCTAAGTGGAAATAATTAAAAACAAATACTCCACAGAGAACATACTTAAACATACAAGCCTAATTTTAGCACACAGTTTCTATTTATGTATAAAATACAAAACATAAAATATAAAATGTGCCATATCATTTGCACAGGCCCGCCAGTATGTTAAATTCAGCAACTAAACAGTGATTGCATATTAAAATGGTTTTAAAATGTGCAGAAGTGTGCTCTCTGTAAAAGATGTGTTAACTCTTTTTCACTTAGAAAGTCAACAAAACATGTAATTTGACCAGAGGTGCCCAAACCTTTGCTTATGATTGTATATTTCATCTCTACTGAAGAAAAAATCCAAAGTTCAACTGACGGGACTTCCAACACAAGGAAAAACTGCATTTCATGGATAATGTGAAAAGGGGTTTAGACATTGTAAAGATGTATGCAAATGATATCTGTTGTGATTGGCTGCCCTGTTTTGTACACATTCGTACAGCAGTCAGGGCTGAGACACTCCGCTTTACTATGAATGGGAATGAACTGCTGCAAGCTTTTATGTTTAAATGTGAAATCACAAAAATAATGAATTCAAAACAAGAGTTAATAGTATGTTCAGTAACTTTAACAGTGTTTATACGCTACATCAAACTTCTTCATTTAAAAATGAGATTTTATATAGATATATTTGGAAATAAATTGCGATATTGCCCACACCACCTGCACTGCTTAACAGAAGCCTCCTCTAGACAGGCTTCAGCGAAGGATAGTTAGCACTGTTAGCATGGTTAGCCTAATTAAACCAGTGCACAAAGGCGGCCTGAACACAGGGCTTGCTCTCTGAAGGTGCTGTTTCTGCAGGGATGCGAGGTGAAGGGATGAGGAATGGTGGAGGTGGAGGAAAACCATGTTGGTCTAATTAACCGCTACTGTACCGGCGACTCGGGAGCTGTTTGTTTCGCGTGTGCGGTCGCGGGGAGTGACGGGGAAAGCGGCGCAGCGGGAATGGCTGAGAGCCGAGGCTGCTTAATAATTGATCTGCGAGCTCAGGAGCTTGTTTGGTGCAAATGAGCGCGCAGCCTCATCTGCTCTCTGAGCGGCTGCAGAGAAACGCATTGTTTTCCTAATATGCCACTGAATAAAGCGATCAATATGGCCGCTGCTGATCTGAGCACAATCGTTTCAAAGCCCAGCGCCCCACAACAGCACAGTAACCTCACACACACCCACAGAAACACACACAAACACACAAACACACACACAAATATAACCCCCCCTTCCCCAACTGTTAAATCATCTGGAACTAAGTTTGCACTGCTCACTGTGGTGCCAGTGTGTGAGATTAGAGAGGGAGAGTCATTCCAGCTCCAGTTCCAGCCTGTGAAAAACCAGCAAAGTTAGCCAAGCTCTCTCTCTCTCTCTCACGCTCTTCTTTCCTCTCTCTAACACACTGTTTCTCACTCTCTTCTCTTTTTTGCACTCTCTATCACTATGGCTCTCATACTTATATTCTCTCTCTCGCCCTCTTTATTTCTATCACACTATCACTCTCACTTGCTTTGTTTGTCACTCAGTCACTCACTCATTGTCTCTCTCACACTATTTCTCTCTTACTCACTCACTCTCCCTTTCCCTTACACTGTCCTTCTCACTATCTGTCTTTTTCTCTCTCTCACTCTGTCCCTCTCATGTTCTCCCTCACTCCCTCTCGCTCTCACTCACTGTCCCTCTCACTTTCTCCCTCACTCTGTCCCTCTCACTTTCTCTCTCACTCTGTCCCTCTCACTTTCTCTCTCACTCTGTCCCTCTCACTTTCTCTCTCACTCTGACCCTCTCACTTTCTTCCTCACTCTCTCTCACTTTCTCCCTCCTCTCACTCTGTTCCTCTCACTTTCTCCCTCACTCTCTCTCTCTCACTGTCCCTCTCACTTTCTCCCTCTCTCTCTCTGTCCCTCTCACTTTCTCCCTCACTCTCTCTCTCACTCTGTCCCTCACTCTGACCCTCTCACTTTCTTCCTCACTTTCTCTCACTTTCTCCCTCCCTCTCTGTCCCTCTCACTTTCTCCCTCACTCAAGTTCAAGTTCAATAGTGCTTTATTGGCATGAATGTAATGAATGATAAGGAATTATAAAATTATAAATAAATAAATAAATCATTATAAAAATCAATAATGAATTTCATTACATTCATGCCAATAAAGCACTACTGAACTCTCCCTCACTCTCTCTCTCTCACTCTGTCCCTCTCACTTTCTCCCTCACTCTCTCTGTCCCTCTCACTTTCTCCCTCACTCTCTCTCTCTGTCACTCTCTCTCTCTCTCTCTCTCTCTCACTCTGTCCCTCTCACTTTCTCTCTCACTCTGACCCTCTCACTTTCTTCCTCACTCTCTCTCACTCTGTCCTACTCATTTTCTCCCTCTCTCACTCTGTTCCTCTCACTTTCTCCCTCACTCTCTCTCTCACTGTCCCTCTCACTTTCTCCCTCTCTCTCTCTGTCCCTCTAACTTTCTCCCTCACTCTCTCTCTCACTCTGTCCCTCACTCTGACCCTCTCACTTTCTTCCTCACTTTCTCCCTCCCTCTCTGTCCCTCTCACTTTCTCCCTCACTCTCTCTCTCTGTCCCTCTCACTTTCTCCCTCACTCTCTCTCTCACTCTGTCCCTCTCACTTTCTCCCTCTCTCTCTCTGTCCCTCTCACTTTCTCCCTCACTCTCTCTCTCTGTCACTCTCACTCTCTCTCTCACTCTGTCCCTCTCAATTTCTTCCTCACTCTCTCTCACTTTCTACCTCACTTACACTCTCTCATTTTGCCTCTCTCACTTTTTTCCTCACTCTGACCCTCTCACTTTCTTCCTCACTCTCTCTCACTTTCTCCCTCCCTCTCTGTCCCTCTCACTTTCTCCCTCTCTCTCTCTCTCTGTCCCTCTCACTTTCTTCCTCACTCTCTCTCACTCTGTCCCTCTCACTTTCTCCCTCTCGCTCTCTCTCTCTGTCCCTCTCACTTTCTCCCTCACTCTCCCTCTCTCTGTCCCTCTCACTTTCTTCCTCACTCTCTCTCTTTCTCCCTCCCTCTCTGTCCCTCTCACTTTCTCCCTCACTCTCTCTCTCTCTCACTCTGTCCCTCTCACTTTTTCCCTCACTCTCTCTGTCCCTCACTCTCTCTCTGTCCCTCTCACTTTCTCTCTCACTCTCTCTCTCTATCACTCTGTCCTACTCATTTTATCCCTCTCAATTTCTTCCTCACTCTCTCTCACTTTGCCTCTCTCACTTTCTCCCTCACTCTAACCCTCTCACTTTCTTCCTCACTCTCTCTGTCCCTCTCACTTTCTCCCTCACTCTCTCTGTCCCTCTCACTTTCTCCCTCACTCTCTCTCTCACTCTGTCCCTCTCATTTTCTCCCTCACTCTCTCTCTCTGTCCCTCTCACTTTCTCCCTCACTCTCTCTCTTTCTCCCTCGCTCTCTCTCTCACTGATTTTCTCCCTCACTCTCTCTTACTTTCTCCCTCACTTTCTGTCTCTCTTTCTCTCTCCCTCACTCTTCACATTCTCACACTGTCTCTCTCTCCCTTACTCTCTGTTTCTCTCACACACTGTTTCTCTCACTTTTTCTCTCTTTCTTACTCTCTCACTGTCTGTCTCTCTCTCTCTCCTTCTCTTTCTCTCATATTATGTCTCTCTCTCACACAGTTTCTCTCTCACTGTCTCTCTTTCACTCCATCCCTCTCACTTTCTTCCTCACTCACTCACTCTTTCTCCATCACTCCTCTCTCTCCCTCACTCTCCCCCTCTCTCAGGGTCTCTCTCTCTCTCTCTCTCTCTCTCTGCTCTCTCTCATATATTCTTTCTGTCTTTGTCACTCTGTCACTCACTCACTCTCTCACTCACTCACTCTCTCACTGAGTTCCACACAGTAATGAAGTCAGTTCAAATGGCTGAAATGATGCCTTTAATAAGAATATGTATGGAGTGCAATACACGCACACACACACACACATTCTTGAACAGAGTATCAGTGTTCAGAACTGAACATTCAATTAAGGTGTCTACAGTATCATGACTCACTCAGGCTGTTGTTATTAGTGCTCTGTGGAAGAACGTAATTGACGTTGGTGGTTTTGGATTAATGCTGAAACTCGAGGGCTCTTGTGGAACGAATAGCGCTTGCATTGGCAGTTCGCATGGTAATGAAACTGTACAGCAGAGTGTGCCACTGTGTAAATTAAAACATAACCCACACAGGGCATTTAACATCCATATTACTGTAAAAAATAAACTCACTCCACACAACACTGACTCAGAGTCATGAGACCTTATCAGACACCATGAAGCCTCAAAGTCTTGAAAAGTCTAATTACTCTAAGCTAACATATGGGGTGCATTTAACATAGAATCAAAGTGTTGAATCATAAAAAGCAGTGTAATTATGCACATGCAGGCTACTGAGCTATCAAGCTTTTCTGTGCATGCACTAAAGTGTTACTACCTGCGCAGAGACTGAGGACCAGTAATTGAGTCAGTGCATTAGGCCTAATTAAATGCATTACTTTCATTTGTGTTTAGTTACAGAAACATCAAAAAAAAGAAAAGGCACATTTCTCATCCACTTTCCGACAAGCGAAATGTAGAGAGTTAATTGCGGGTTCTGAAGATGCCGTAAGGCAGCGAGGCTGGTGTGCAACCCTATGAATTCCATTAACAACAATTACAAGATTATATCACAAGCTCACTCACTCACTGCTGAAATATTTCAACCTCCTCATCTGTTTGAATGCAGAAGTTACGGCTGCATGATATGGACAAAAGTCCAGTATTGTGATTGTGAACTGCAATTGTGAAACGAAAAAAAATATATGAAAAAGTCATCAGAATCGGAATCACTGGATCTTTGCTTCAAACAATCAGCAATTTATTTTGTGTTGTGCTTTTATGATGAAATTAATGTAAGCAAGGAAACTCATGTTGTATATAAATGCTGCTACACCCATGCGCCAATGATGAGGAGCATTTTATTATTTTTCCATTCAAATAACTGAATAACAGTGTATGCATCTCACATTACTTTGCAGCTTCTAAACAGAGTTACTTGCAGAGATCTATGCCTGCCTAAGTCTTAAAATGTCATCTGGTATGACCGTCCAACCATATATGCAGATTAAGTAATATATTAGAAGCTATTAAAAGTTCTAACCAAAATGGTTTGACGTGATTTTATATCTGACATGCATTCACTCACTGAAAAAACATAAATAAACTAAAATTCAGATTTTCTCAAATGTCATGCGGCACAACTAACAACAAAGGACTTTTATTCTGACATGTTTTTATGAGGGAGTGCAATCTCCATGGTGCAATGCAAAAGTCCCTTTCACAAATATTGAAAAAAATTGGCAAGTCGTATTTGTCAGTGATCCCTATAACAAAATGTTGCAGCATAATTCTTCATGACCCATTGGGCTAAATAATAAGCTGCCTCTTACTTTTAATGTACCTTTTATTTCATCTTATGTTATTTAAAAAGGGTTTTTTTAAGAAGGTAAAACTGGCAGCCGTTAAAAAGCATACAATGTTATTTATGTTGCAACTATGTCAACAGGACGTGCTTGTGCATGTGTATTCTATGTATTCACTTAGCCCACACAGTGTGAGCTTCAGGATTAAAATTAAACAGGCTGATAAAATTCATCCAATTTGATTGTAAAGGAATCGGAATCAGTGATAAAAATTCATGACTACAGGACCAAAATAGTTTACTATGATGACATGATTCTAATCCCTGAACTCAAAAATGATCGGTTGATAACAAGTACTGATCCAACAAACGATTCGATGCACAATAACGATTAGTGAACAATATACTGCGTAGCCGTAGCGTGAGAGAAACTAAACGTACCTATTCTGAAGGAGAGCGGCCCACTGGCGGTGCTTCTCACCCACATTGCTAAGAAGAGCAGAGGCGCCCAGGCTGCGAGCATCTTCTATACCTCCTCATGGGTCCTGCCCCGGGGGTCCCCCTGCGCACAGCCACCTGCAACCACACATACACACATCAATTACAGCAACTTACAAATGTACCATAACACTTCACGGGGGAGCAAGTCTCTGATCTCAGAGCAATTATGTATGATTCAGTGCCTCATAAAATCTCAAATTTCACTATAATTTGATTCAACCGGATTATTTGCATAGTGGGACAGCCCACATCCTCCCAGACAGGTGGAACTATTCACACAATAGATGATTACAGACAGTAAAAACACCACACATTATGTTCACAGCATATTCATTAAAATAGATTTATTGAATTTTTACATTGAGAAAATAACAGCCTGAACATTTTATTTTGGTCCAAAAAAAGAGCACAGACTTTACTAAATATTATTATAATTGATTCAAATCAATTCTAACATCCCAAGGCCCTTCAGATTGACCTGTGCCCCTAACAGATATACACTGTCATGGTTACAGCAGGAGGTTGGCCTCCTACAAGTTTCCGAGGTGTAATTTCACTCCAATTAAGTGGAATAATGTCTCAGTTACTTTATATTAATTAAAACAGTTTGCTGCAGTCATTTGTAGAGAAAGTGCTTTTGTTTTTAGCTCTTCTTTGTTTAGAGTTCACAGAAATATCCTCCTTGCCTTCTAGAGGGCATTAATTAAAACAAACAGACACCAGCCAAACTGGTGGGTGTATGTCTTTGTCTAAATATATACCATGTTAAACTTTCTCTGTGTGCCTGCCTCTTGAGACAAAGACAATATGACAATATGATAATATAATGTGCCATGTGAATATAAGAGCAGTGGTTATGTTTGCTATTACAATCTTTGGCTAGCTATGAATGAAGGCTGCTAAGACACTGACACTGTATTTGGTGCTGTATTATAGTGGAAGGTCATAAACTAAACTGTAAAACAGATCATATCAGATATCAGTCACGAAGGACAGGCTTATGGCTGTGGAATAAATATCTCTAAAAAGGTGTTATAATATGCTATAATAATAATAATAATAATAATAATAATAATAATAATATTTTCTCAAAAATAACTTTTTATAATAACCGAATTTTTTTCTCTACTGCAAAATGCTAAAACATTTTTGGTATGAGACATACTGACATATATTAGAATATTTGATAACACATGATTAATAATTGTTATTAGTTTTAGAATTCATTTGTCACTGTTGGATCAAAACATCATATCTCTAAAATGGTAACTTTAACAGAGAAGGGAAAAAAATAAAACCTTCTTAACTTTTACGAAAGTTAATGTAGTTTTGGACCAGTTAATGTGATTTTAGCCCATTTCTATTGGTCCCCTTACAGAAAAGTCACATTAATTTTACACATGAATAAAACACTTTTTTTCACACTTCACGTGACGTATATGTTCACCCTGAAACAAGGCAAAGTGTAAGTTATGCAGACAACATTCAAAAATGCAGATACAAGTTTTTTGGCAAGACAGCAACAAAATATGCACTAATAAATCATACTATTTAGTTATTAACCAATTACTTCTTTAATTATTCATAGAAGTCTAATCATTACTGACAGTTTGTTAACAAACATGAGTGTTATGCATGAAATTATATTATTATACATTTATAATCATGCTATAAAGCTTAGGCACAATTTTTAGTGTATATACATTTTTTCAGTGAATATATTTAATTATTTATATAGTGAATATAGTGGTTTATATCAATGACTTTTAGTGTTTTAAAAAGTATAAACACTTTTGATTAACTATGCATTAAGGAGAGGTTTATGCATCACAAATACCACAATAACAAATAACGACTCCATCATTTAAAACAGGATGTAGATGATTACTTTAAGGTGTTATGTTGGTGTTAGTTTGTTATTCACAAACAAGAATAAGTGTATGACTGATAAGAATCAAGTTATAATTTATTAGCTCTGGGTTGTGAGAACAAAATAATGACTTCTATTAATGTTTAGGTTTCTGTAATTTACAAATATTATCAATTACATGTAGAGTAAATGGTTGATAATTCAAATGGTATCATGTATTAATGCATTATTGTGTTAACGCATAACATAGCAATTAAATAATTATTAAAAGTCAACATAAAAACAGATGGTGATTAGGTTCCATTATATTAGGATCTGTTATTATAAATTGTTACTGAATGTTACCTTGAAATCTGATGTTTATGGGGTGATGCTATGCTTAACTTTCACTTTTTTATTTTTATTCTGTCATTTTGGACCATTTTTGTTGGTCCTTTTGTCATGAAATTTTGACTGAATGTAAAGGGCAGCTGGTACTCTCATACTATGTCTCTCATTGAGCGAGGGGGTGAGGTTAGAGTAACTCTGGCCTGCGGGCCCCACTTTGAGCAGCCCTGGTCTAAGATCTTAACTCCTGCCCTCAAATAACAGGTATTAGGTTTTAACCTGAGACTGATTTAAACTCAGAACCCTTAAAGTAATGTCACCTTGTCCCCGGAGCATGCAGTGGCCAGTGAAGAGTGAAACAGAGAGTTTGTCAAATTTAAACCTAAGCGAGACAAAGCATCCAGTGCGTTCATATATTTCATTTGAATGTGCACCCCCTCCTCATTCACGCTCTCCTGTTCACTGAACCTAATCTCTTCATATCATCGCATTAAGTGTGAAAAACAATGTGTGTCAAGCATCAAGCAGTCAGACGCGGCCGCGCTGCCATTCATTACAGGACGAGCTTCCACAAACCTGTAGCTACATTATCACAGCAGGAAAATGGCAATTAAAAATATACACAGGCCCAATTCAATTCACTCAAATGCAATTATAGCAAATCGCTGCATGGTCTGTGCTCAGTGGGCTGCACAGTGGAATACTGAGACACTCGAGCCTGAACTTGACAAGTCCTGTACAACAGCCAACAGATGTCAGTGAACGTTCACAGTTGGTGGCTGTACATAAAATAAAGCATCAAATAAGCTCTTTATATTTTAACCTTCCTATCTGTGGTCACATTAGTGACCCTCACTATCACTCTCTATAACCAGGGTACTCAACTCTGCTCCTGCAGGGCTGTAGTTCCCTGCTTTAACACAATCACACCTGAACGTTAAAGGGGAATCCCACCAATTTATGACAGATTTTTATTCTGACTCTGTAATTCAGTATATCCACACATCGGAAATGTTTAATGTCTATAAAAGGTTTTGCCAAAGCTTGGAAGCCCCTGGTCTTTTTTTGTTTGCTTGTTTGTTTGCTTGTTGTGTTGACTGTCTAAATGAAAATAAATAGACATCCTCTACAGAGAACACACTTCTGCACATTTTACTGAACAATTACTGTTTATTTGCTGAATTTAATGTGTTAGGGGGAAAAAACATGAGATGTGGCCCGTGCAAAAGTTACAGCACATTATATTTTATGTTTTTATAATGTTTTTTGAGAGGCCCAAAATATGTTTTTAAAAGCCATTAAGGGAGAAGAGGTACATGAAGGGCACTGTGAGCAAAAAAAAAAACTCACATCAACATGACATATAAAAACTGAGAAGACATGTGTGGGTGCACTGGTAGTTTTGGAGGGTAACCAAACTGTGCTGGACTAAGACCCTCCAGGACCCCTGCTATATCATATCATAAATTTGATTGAAGTTATACACTTGAAAAAACTAAACACAACAGGAACTGTCCACCCAGCTTGATTATTCAAGCTTCCAAATTATTTGTTGGTGCAACACAGTCTTCATCAGGCAAACAGCCATATGAAACATCCAATTTAGACAGACTGGGGACAGTTAGTGACATCACGCACTCATCTACCTGCAAGGAATCACATGATTTAAGCCGGACGTTAGCTCCTTGATTCCAAGACCTGATAACTGGAGACCAATTAAGTATTAATTACAAGCTACTCATGTTCGCTAACACATACGCTAACAGACTTTAAAAAAAAAGGCCTATATATTATTGTTCATGAGCCTCAAACTGGCTTTATCAATGGGCATCATATAAGCAATAATATACGTTTAGTACTTGATTTAGTTGATGACTCAAATTTTATGGATTCAGACTTTCTCATTGTTTTGCTAAACTTTGGTACGTCATTTGACACAGCTGAATGTGACTTTTTATTTACATCCTTTGTTATTTGGTTTTGGTGATAACTTCCTGTCTATCATTAACATGTTTTATAATGATATTTAATAAACAATGATAAATTAAACATAATAATAATAATAATATGAAATGACATA
This sequence comes from Colossoma macropomum, assembly GCF_904425465.1. NCBI lineage: Eukaryota > Metazoa > Chordata > Actinopteri > Characiformes > Serrasalmidae > Colossoma > Colossoma macropomum. The sequence goes on along the minus strand of NW_023494786.1, from coordinate 11,817,570 downwards.
CAATAGCTCTTTAATTATTAATAAGGATACTTCTAGGAGATTTCAACTTCAGTTTTATGTTTTCTCTTCATTTTAGCTGTCAACTTACTCGCTATGAGTGCTCCCAAGCATCCTCTATTGAAAAGTATTTCAAATTTTGAAAGGGAAATTAGAATCTCTACGCAGATTGGATTTTAGAAAAAGGACTAAATATCAACTGCTCTCGAGATTATTACATTTTTTTTCTCCTGCCTCTGGCTTGCCTTTAAACCTAAACAACCGAGAGTGTTTGAGCTTGTTTGACACTCAGGACAAAAACCTCCAAGGTACAAATTAAGCATCGTTTTAAATAACTGTGTACATGTTGGCAAGAATCTCATTGTCAGGCAGCATCTCAATTTTTTATAGACTAAGAAGAAACTACATCAATTTTTAACAACTAGCTTCATAGAGATTGTTCAGTTTTTGGCACAATACTTGTGTCAAAACTAGAAGGTCTTTCACAGTGTGTCTATCTGCTCTATGAGTTTCTGAGAAAAAAAATGTAAAGAAATCAATAGATGCTTTCTAAATGTTGTACGTAAGAACAAGCAACATGAACTGAAAAGCTCAGTACTATCCTGCAAAAGACTGGAAGGTGGGATGGAAAGCGTGGACTCAATAATTCCTTCAGGGAATTGATTGAACTGGTTGAGAAGTTTTTTGGAGAATGCAGATTCTACGTGGAACTTCATCCCCCAGCATATCTTTAGGAAAACTGGTGGTCTAGATCTAGTCCTGAGATGTAATTATTTACCCTCTCAAATACCCATAAAGCTTTCTAATTTTCACCAGCAGGCTCTGTTAACGTGGCAGCTGTGCTACATGCACAATTTTTCTCCTCATAAAATATTACTATGGAATAATAAAGACATTGTCATCAAAGGAAAATCATTATTTCTGTCACACTGGCATGACAAGGGTATTTCTCATATGATGGATTGGTTTTATGATGACAGCAGCTTACTCTCCTATGAACAATTTATGAAAAAAATATACTTTTCCCATCGTTTTTAAGGAGTTTAGCTCTGTCTGCAAAGCAATCACAACTGGCTTGTTACTACTGATAAAAAGTTATCTTTGCTTTGCAGACAAGTGTATAAAAGACTCTGCCTGGGTCCTTAAACGACTCTCCATCTTTGACTAAATGTGACATAATAATTAAATTAGGATCCTAATTTAGTCCAGACATAAAATTAACCCAAGAGCGAAATTCTAAGACATTGATTGGAAAAGGTCTTGGCTACTTAATTACAAGTTTTGTATTCCCAACAAGACAAAATTCAAGATTCTTCAGAAAATATAACCCTGTAATTCTCTTTTGCCAAAATTTACAGACACAGATGACTTGTGTAAGTTTTGTAAGGAGGAAATTGCATCATTGGTACACTTGTTTTATGATTATGTTACAGCTTTACTATGAAAGATAGCTTTTGTTTCTACACAAATTCTAATACTCCTCTTAAACATGCTGTTAATGATTCTATTTTATCCACTAATTATTATTCATAAAAAAAATAACATTTTCAAAATCAATTCCAAAAATGTTAATGTTAGTGAAAAGTACTTTCTAGAGAATGTGACACTCTGGAGCAGCTGCATATCAGCTGCGTCAATATGCCCAACACCAAACGTCGAGTAGAGGCGTATAAAGCCCCTCAGCATTGGGCTGTGCAGCAGTGGAACAGTGTTCTCTACAATGAAGGAGCTCCAAACAGTACCTTTGGAATGAACTGGACTGATCCAGAACTCATCATCCAACATCAGCACCTAACCTCACTAATGCTCTTGTGTCTGAACGCAATCAAATCCTCACAACAATTTTACAATATCTAATGTAAAGCCTTTCCAGAAGAGCAGAGGCTGTTACTGCAACAAAGAGGGACAAACCCTGTATGTATTATACATGTATGTATTAGGGGTGGGAATCTCTAGGCACCTCACGATTCAATTCGATCTGATTGCGATTAGAGGGCTGTGATGCGATTATAAAATGATTATCGATGCATCTTTTTTTTCTATACAGGATTTCTTTTTTCTTATTGTGTGATGACTTGGTACTTTTAAAGCAAAGTATCTGTAATGATCCATAATGAATTTACTTCCAATATCTTTTATTAATAAAACAAACAGAAGTTATGTGGCAAGTGAACTAGAAGGCTCTCATTCACTGCTCTTGTTTGGAGCACATGAGATGCAGGCTGTGATAAAACGTGCAGTTACAGTGAAATAAGATCCAGTAACAATGGATGTCCACACAGCACGTTACAGCCGTCCTACCCGTTTTCTTTAGTGATTTTATAACTTCGGTTTTGGTCTTGTGGTAGAGAGTTGGGGGGTCGCTGTGTCAGTAAAATATCTTTCACTGACTGGATGTGTGCAACGTAGCGCGAAAGCACTGGTTCTCGACGACTGAGAACTGGCGTGCAGACTGCAGGTCACATAGCAACGCAGTCTCGCCAGGCTAGTAGCTAACAAAATTCAAAGAGAGATTTAAGATGAATGGACCTATTTACATTTATAAGCACTGCAGCTGGTTTCCTAGTACGTTAAATCTGCAACAAGAGACTGTTAAACACTAAAAAGTTGTGAAGATGAAGTCGCTTCTCTTCCAAAATTTTCCCGTTCCACCTTAAATGGTGTTTCATTTATATTCGGTGCCTTAGTCAGAATTTAAGGTGGAACGGGAAAATTCGAACAAGAAGCTGGCGAATAAGAAACGACTTCAGCCTCGTAAAACAGTCGAACGTCGAGAGACATTTTACAAGAAACTATTCAACTTTTGAGGAAGATGGGAGGAAAGTGGCTATAGCTAAAGCTTAAAGCAGAGCAAAGTAAGTCTGTGTTTTTGTTTGCATTTTTTAGCCTATACTATGACATTAGCACATACTGAGACATATTGGACATTAAGTGTTGCGGCTCCCAAGGTGGTTTGATTTTTGTTGAAAGGACAAACTGTCTATTCTTAACATTTGGGTTGTGACTCCTGACCTAACCCAGCTGTTAATGCAGAGGGAGCCGGTCAAATTTCTCGCTCCTCCAGTAGTGTTTTTGTTATGTGCCGCCACAGACTGTCCGGGCGCTGCACTTATCCACTTCCAAGTTCCGCCTTTTGCGTTCCGTCAACATTACGTTATAAATTAAATATTTAGAAAATCGATTTTTGACATTTGTGAATCGATTCAGAATCGTTCACGTCCGCATCGCGATGCATCTAAGAATCAATTTTTCCCCCCACCCCTAATATGTATAGCATATGCAGCTTTTCTACAATGGTGATGAGAATAAATCAGAAAACATCCAATCTTGTGAAATACATGTATGAGATTATACATCACGTGATGTATAATTAAACACAAAACTGAGCACCATATTGAGCCACTTTAATGCAAGGGCCAGTTTAGAAACGTTTTATATGAAGTTCTCGATGAGCCCTATCTTGGTCATATTTTCCTTAGCTACCTCTGTCAATTCAGTTAGTTTTCCACCATCATCACCATCAAGACCAAACTGTAAGCAGCTCATGGCCTGGCCTGGAACATTCTTCAGGTTGTGACACCGTGTCTGACATAAGATTTGTTTAAAGAATGCATCGAGGTTTACTTTGAAACCGTAGCTTCCCAGTTGAGCGGGGTTTATGCAGTTCTCTATTTAATAGCTGACAGGTAATTAAAATCACGATAGAGAGTCTGCAGACAATGCAGTGCGTCTGATGGAGGCTATGAATAGAGGAATGACAAGGGATTGTTTCTTCTCTCTGCCATTTATGAAAATGTCATGGTTCTGAAAAGGGGACGAAGGCGGAGCATCTGTGCTCTCCGCCTCTGTCAAAACATACCGTAAACTCTGTGTCTTCAGAGCCACGAGTGTGAAAGAACTGTCAGTGGCAGGAACAAGAATGACTGGATGTCAGCTAGCATACACATAGAAATCAGTGCGCAATGTCCTTAAAATATGACTAACTGCTTTTAGATTGTTATCACTTCAAGGTCAATTCCGCTTCCTCATCTTTAATTAGATATTGGCATTTACATATGTAGTTTTGTATAGACAGCAGAGCTTCTCTTCACACTTTCACACACACACACACACACACACACACACACACTCTCTCACACACACCCTACACCGGCTGGCCGCTTCATTAAAACCACCTCCAAGTTTCTACACTGTCCATATTATCAGTTCCACTTACCATATAGGTGCACCTTGCAGCTCCACAATTACAGACTGTAGACCATTCGTTTCTCTGCATATTTTGTTAAACCCCTTTCACTCTGTCCTTCAATAATCAGGACCCCCACAGGACCACCACAAAGCACATATTATTTTGGTGGTGGATCTTTCTCAGCACTGCAGTGACACTGATGGATGTTGGTGTGTTAGTGTGTGTTGCGCTGGTCTGAGTGGATCAGACAGCAGTGCTGCTGGAGTTTTTAAACACCTCAGTGTCACTGCTGGACTGAGAATAGTCCACCAACCAAAAACATCCAGCCAACAGCGTCCTGTGACCACTGATGAAGGACTAGAGGATGACCGACACAAACTGTGCAGCAGCAGATGAGCTATCGTCTCTGACTTTACATCTACAAGGTGGACTGACAAGGTAGGAATGTCTAATAGTGTGACAGTAAGTATCTACCTAGGTATGATGCGAAAAAAGTCCTGACTGCACAATTGTCTCTTGGCTGTTTCAAGAATTTAGTCAGCCTGTTTCCACCCAACAATTAACAATTTCACTTGCAATACTTGCAAAGCTTATAATGCAACAAGCGTGATATATATAGACATAACTATATGTAAAAGAATATTCACATGGAAAAGAATAACTGTATAAGGACCACTTTTGTTTATTTGAGCATGGTAGATTGACCGTGTTATCTCTGGATTGTGTACAAAGCTGGACATTTTTATCCCGAAAAAGTATGAAAACTCATACACATGCACAGAACACTTTTTCCCATGTTCATCCAGAGGGCCAGAGGGGAGCACAGATGTTCTTGGGGGGGGGAAAAAAAACTCTGATCATCAGACTGTGTCATACTTGACAAATGGACATGGATTTTGCTATCTGAGTAAGCAGAGGCAATGGCTTTTTTCTTTTTTAGTCTCAATCTGGAATTCTCTAAGCACTTTTCCTTATGTCTGTGTGTGTTTAAATAAAACACATAATACTGTCAGGATCTGGATTGAGAAATGCAAAAGTAAACCCACTTTAATTCTTTGAGGTTTCAGTTCTCGTACATAATAACAAACGCATGCCGTAATTTGAAAGTGGTAAAATTCTGATGAAACTGAAGATTCTAATTTTCAATTTTTACCCGATTTATCTCCCCAATTTAGTCGTCTCCAATTCCACCCGCTAGTTAGGACTCCCCCCAATCACACACGATACCATCAACGCTAGGAGGGTGAAGGCTAACACAGGCTTCCTCCGAGATCTGTGAAACCAGCCACCGCTTCTTTTCGAAACTGCCGCTCACGCAACGTCATTGGACAGTTGAACGCGTTCGGAGGAAAGCGCCAACCGCCAGATCTGTTACATCAGCTAACAGACGCCTGCGCTGACTAGCATCGTGCTGAGTGAGTGATCGGGGGAGTAGGGCAGCCATCCCACCCACCCGGAGAGAGCGAGGCCAATTGTGCTCTCATGGACTCCTGGCTACGGATGGCTGTAGCATCACCAGGGATCGAACTCGTGATCTCCTGACGATAGGGCCAATGCTTAGACGGTTGTGCCACTCGGGAGCCCGAAGATTCTAAACTTTAATCACTACCAAATTTCTCTTTGTAAGTAGAAGCAAGTTCTTCATTAAGATTTGAATTTGAATAATGACTGTTGTGTGTATGAGCTTGTTTGGCAGAAAGAAAAAGCAGGGTAAAGAATATATTGTTTGAATGTCTTACAAGTTAGCCTTGCCGATTTTCCGTTTACATTTTCAAAGTGATCTAAAACCTAGACTGAGTGAACAATTTAACCTGAAAAGGGCCGCATTTCACTTGCAGTGTCTTACATATATGAGCAGATAGCGAAAGAAAAAGAGCAGTCATAGCTGAAAGAAGTCTAGGAGCATTTTCTGAAAATGAAGGATACAGTAGTCACATGCAACATACGAACATTTGACTTAGCTTTCCACAGAAGCACAAAGTTACCTTCATACTCCATAAAAGGAAATAAGCTGGTGTTGATTCTGAAGAAGCAGAACAGTCAGTGAACTGTTAGCTTTCCATCAATGCTGGTGTTCTGACAAACTGAACTGTTCCCTGAAGACTCGCAGTTCTCACTGTAAGTAACTTGCCAAAATGAACTAACATTATCCTCATAAAAATCACTAAAGCTCATGTTACATTAAGAAAACACTCACAGGAATATTCTAAGCTGCATTGGTTTCTGATAAATAGAAGTACTTAGCAGCTACTTCAAAACGTTTGAACATTCGGCAGCTCGTCCTGCCGCAGAATTAGCTAGCTTACAAGGTACAACTCAGTAATTAGATTAAAATACAACTCATTTTGCAAACACAGTTCTCACATAAAATAAATGCCATTCACTCATCCTGGAAACCTATTCACAAACATCTTGTCTATTTAGTAATATCAATTTTAGCTATGGCTTATTACTTACTATAGCTCAAAATTATGTGCAGGCATAAACAAAGCACATTTTTTCTGTGGTGTTTATTCAGCTGTTGGTGAACAGTACCTTAGCTCATCAGATCATTGCAAAGACATTTATTTCATTGTTACAGATCTTGCATTTACAGGTCACTTTTAAGCCAATTAATCGATTATGAGTCGATTAATTCACATGAATTTGTTTTTTTTGAACCCTACTTACAAGCTTCAAATGTCCATGTTTAAGATAAACTTAGACTGTGAAAGTAAACCATCATTAGCTTGGCACTGGGTGGGTAAAAAGGCAACTTAAAAGTGTTTGTACATTAAATGTTTGTACAGTTTACAGTTTAATTATGTGACAAAAGTTAAAAAGTCCTTGAAAAGACTGAGAATCTCATACTTTCTTTTATGGTAACGTGTTATCAGAGGACATTCAGAGCATTCATGTGTCCTTGTTTTATTATAACAATATCAAATATGTAGTTGGCAATATAATATATAAACACTGCTTATTTAAAAATTCAGACAATCGAATGGCAAAAATAGTTAAAATGCTTATGTGGTAGCAATAACTTTTTACTACTTGCACTGGTGTTGAAAAACGAGGCTATTCTCCTTATGTGTCCTCTTGAGAGTGCCGTTCCTCTGTTTCGTTTCTCTTCTTGTGCCCTGTTTCACAGTTCTTTCATGGCTGACCGCCAACACTGATTCAACATGCTCGAACGGCCAAAACAGCGCCGACAAGAACTGGCTAGAGCCAATAGTGCCGTACACACTGCACAAACTAGGAGCGGCAGTCAGCCACTGACACTCAACAATAGCCTGACGCTCATCAAAGGCCTGATGCTCACCAACAGCCTGAAGCTCTCACCAACGCCCTGGCACTGACCAAAGGCCTGATGCTCACCAACAGCCTGACACCCTCACCACTGTCCTGGTGCTCACCAAAGGTCTGATGCTCACAGACACCTTGATGCCCTCACTAACGTCCTAGCTCTCAACAAAGTGCTCGTGTTGACTAAAGGCCTGATGCTCACAGACAGCCTAATGCCTTCATTAATGCCCTGGTGCTCACCAAAGGCCTGATGCCCACTGACAGCCTGACGCCCTCACCAACGTCCTGGTGCTCACCGACTGCCCAATGCCCCTACCAGCGCCTTGATACTCACCAATGGCCTGAAACTCACCAACAACCTGATGCCCATATCAATGCCCTGGCGATCACCAAAGGCCTGACACTCACTGACAACCTGATGCTTATCAACAGCCTGACCCTCACTGACGGTCTAAACCTCACTGATGGCCTGATGCTCATCGACAGCCTGAAGCCATCCAACAGCCGACAATTGGCTTGCTATGTCAGGGCCTTACAGGTGAAAGTGCAGATTTAAACATGTAAACGTCATTATTGAGAAATTACACAATTACATTTACATGGCACAGGAAACTGACTCTAGACTTCTAAGGGTTAATAATAAAGAGCCCAGTGATTGCTCAATGGCAGCCACACTATTTCTCTCTTATTCTGTAGACAAAGTTTGAGTTTAGCTTTCAGGATGAGGCAGAGCATACAAAACGGTCAGCTTTTTATCTATAATGCTGTAAAAATCCTCTTTATTAAAGTCATCAGTGTGCAGACAGGCCCAGTGACTTACTGTAGACACTATCATATAATTTAGTCTAAACATGAATTAACCTTGGACAAGGCTTGAGACAGTCGCCCGCTGTGAAGGCATCAAATGAAGAGAGCACACTTCTATTTATGCCAAGTGCATGTAGGCTGTCAGTAGATAATGATAGTAATAATGATCATGATGATAATTTTCACAGGTTTCTATGCAGCTCAAGCAGCTGTATGGCTGAGAAAGTGAAACATTTTCAAAGCACATACAAAATAGAAAAATGGAAACAAAGAACAAGGTACAAATAAGAGTGAATGCATGCAGCTAAGCCACTCATAACATATACAGACTTTTACTTTCACTACAACCGGGGTGCTCTCACTTTGGTGAGCACAGTGGGCGTTGGTGAGCACCAGGCCATTGGTGAGTGTCAGTGGCAGACTGTCGCTTATAGTTTGTGTGTTCTAGGTTGGCTCTAGCCGGTCCATGTCAGCGCTATTTTGGCCGATTGAGCATGTTGAATCAGCGTTGGCGGTTGGCCATGAGAGTGCTGTGAAGCAGTGCACAAGAGAAAAAAATGAAACAGAGCAAAGTAAGCAAACAGGCATCTCAAGAGGGCACATAAGGAGAATAGCCTCATTTCCCATCTAACAGTTATAATCGGCAACATGTAACATCTCATTTTGACTTATTTTGATTATAACAACCCCCAGTTTATTTTTATGATCTACTTCATAGCTATATGCTGGAGCAATTAAACCTTATTCAAAAAGAATACGAATTCCACAGCTTTTGGGTTTTTTCCGTTTCTGATTCCTGCTTAGACACATTGCTGATGTGTTATTAAAGGTGAATTCCACCAATTTTCCATAATTCTTCATAATTAAACCATTAAGAAGTCATTCAGAGTGGTTTGGTGTGAAATGCTCCATTCTGGAAAAAGTCAGAATTGTTCACAGAGGTGGTGACGGGAACCGGACATCCAAAGTTTAATGCCTCTTTGTTTTCTGGCTTTGTTTTATGATAGCTCTGAGATAAAGTTGGTCTAGAATATCTGAATTTTTAATGTTTTATTATGTATTTATGTTTTGTATTGTATATTCATGATGGAAATGCAGGGCCTTGTAAGGCAAATTAGTTCCCATAGAAAACTATTTTTTTCACATTTACCACTATTTTACCCTTATTACATATAAAACCCTGAAGACACGTGTAAAACTCATGTAAGTGGTTTTTGATAGTAAACAAAATGGCTGCATTTGTGTTGTAGACATCACAACCCATCGTTTCACCACCACAGTAAGGAAATCAAATTCTGTATATTTCCCTAGAATAGAGCATTTCACCTTCACCTGTTTCAAAAAAAATAAATAAATAAAAATAGAAACTTTTTCACCTACAGTGTCTTGCCTTAAATAAAAATGAACACCTCAGGGTTCTTTGGGGTTTTATCTGTCATCTCGTCAGTGTGGAGAATTTGTTTAGAAACCTTTAAACAGCACTTTTCAACAAGGTCAACCAAGCCAGGTCCAATGAGAACAACCCAGATAAATAAAATAAATACTGCAGATCACTTGTACCATAGTTCCAAATGCGTAACACCTTGAATGTATTTTGTCTACATTCTTTGAAATAAAGGATTCTAAAGTGTTTTTGACTTTAATGTTTAATATTTTTGTTCTTCTATGGTATCACGCCTAAAAAATACTTTTTTAAGAGTGTAATTTTAATACACAGAGGTTTTGGATTCTGATACTTAATTGAATTGTGACACTTGAAGGCATGACTGCAAGGCTGGAATGGACTGAAATGACATCTGTAATTGGAGATTTTGCCTGGATAACATCATTGTACTAACATCACAGTACTGAAAAGGCTTCAGTATACATCTATATACTGTATCTGTGCATCACGAACCCCCTTCTGGCCAGACTGTCGGCTGTCAACCATTTCTAGATGTAAACAAAACATAATAACAGAACATAAAAACTGATCACAAAAAGTGTACTTGTAAATTTATTTACCCTTTTAAAGACTACAATTTTTGCTTTAGTCTGTTTATAGGTTACATCAGGTTCAATGAAACCCTGTGGAATGGTTAAATCTGGCATGTAGACCATCCTTAATTAGGTAAAGGTATGATGAAAGTATGATGTCCAGTACGAATATTCATCAATACAATGATTAGTATTAAGACTGCCAGTCAAAATCAGCAGCTAAAGGAATCCAATCACAGCTCGTAGAATAAACGCAAAGAGCAAAGCTGTCACTCAAAGGCAGGATTCATCAGAAATCCTCACACTCCTTCAGAATACTCAGATGTGCCCATCAAACCCTCATTTCAAAAATGACAGAAAGGAGGGAATAATATGGCATTTGCATGTTGCTCTCACTCTCCTGCCAATCAAAGAGAAAGCTGAATGGTGAAAGGATCAAAAATTCTTTTTGAAAGCAATTAAGAAGAAGAAAACAGCACCTGAAGGAGAAATACAGATGAAGGTAGGACAACCCTCCTTCTACGGGAGAGATATTAAATTCCGATGACCCCTTCGGCTAGCCCGGCGTAAATGTTTTAGGTGTTTCTTTCCTAGAGTGTACAGCAGCTACACTACACTGCAGGGCTACTCTACACTACACAGCTGACCTCTGCACTCCCACAGTCTGGAACACAAGATACCAGCAGAAATCAAGCAGACCGAGAGCAGAGTATGTGCTCCTGTGAGAGACCAATTTAACCCTTAGATGCTGAGAGGAATGATTTTCGTTTTGCTCTACAGTCCTAACAGGGATGTAACAATACAACATATACTGTAACAAATTATATCACAGTGTGTCATATTATATTGTATAGCTGTATCACCACTAGTGCGTTAGCTTATGGGTAGTGGGGCTAACGTGGCTTAGATCTAAAATAAGATCTAAAGTGCTGAATATTCAACAATGAGTGTGTTTACATGCACTCAACAATCCGATCATAATCGGATTTCTGCAGTTATCGGATTATTCAAATGGTCATGTGAACAGTATACTCCAATTTCTTAGATCTTTGTAAGGTCTAGAAATCAGACTAAGAAATCTGATAAACAGAGAGTAAACAGATTTCTCAGTGCATGTATACTCTTACTCGGATTTCTTTCAATTTCTCAGTCTGTACATGTGCGAAACAGACCAAGATACAGGAAACAGGCAAGCAGTGTTGCCGCAAGACGGCAGCAAAACACTTTTGGCTGAAACCAAATACATGATTGTCGAAATGAAGGATTTAAATATTCTTCATCTTCTAGATGATGTGCTTTCATATTTTCAGGTGAAGTGGTGTGATGTTAAAAAAAAAAAGCTGCAACATGAAGTTTGAGCTTTATGTTGCATTTAAGTCACATCGTCTTCTGTGAGTTTATTGGCTGGTGGCAAAGCAGAAATCCGATTATTTTCTGACTCATGCAGACTTTCCCCATTATCTGATTACTCAAGTGCATGTAAATGCATTGACTGGATTACTGACAAAATCAGATTCTCTGCAGTTATTGGATCATTAAGTTCACGCAAACACACTCAATAATGGATATGCAAATTAGCCTACCATTTCTAGGCCAATAAAGGTGGTGAGAAATGTCTCAGATGCTACACTGAAAAAATTAACCAGCAGGGTTGGTTGATTTACAAAGAGAAAATAAATTAAAATTAAATGTTGTCTTTATGTAACTGGATCATATAAAATAACCGCAAATCCATGAAAAATTAAATGAAATGTCAATGAATTCAATTCCTATGTAACTCAAATAAATATATATATATATATATATATATATATATATATATATATATATATATTTGACTGAATTGAAATGTGTGACTGAACGACTGAATTAAGTACATAAAACATTTTTTTTTTTAATATACAGCCACATCACTCATGAGTCTTCATGGCCTATTCTGACTGTTAATGTTTGGTAAATTTTTATTAAACAATGTTTTTTTAAGCAACAGGTAATGAAGACGATAATGTTGTTTATGTGTGGGCTAAACGAACGCACCAATATGAAAAGCATAGCCGCTTGGATAGCGCCAACACATGCATGGCTAAACAAGCACTGCATTCAAATTGGCTAGCTCACATTACGTTATGAAATTGTCATGTAATGGCATAAACAAAATTAAAGAAGCTGACTGTCGAGCACATTAGGAGTGATTATTGGCCTGTTCTGATCTTGGCTGACTCTGATCATGTATAACACACAAGCAGATACTTTTGTCTTAGCCGAATTGTTAAACACTGCTTTTATTTTACCTCAGACTTAATCCCAGGCTGACTGCAGCATCGTCTGCCAATTCCTGGCTGGAGCTCTAAAGGCGTTCTTAACATCTACATCTCTGAAAGAATGTTATGCTGATTTGCCTGCGTTAAAGCATCTGTACAGCTCTGTGCAGCAGCTGAAACATTCAGCTGAACTGGCAGCAACTTGCTGGTGCTGACACTGCAAAAACAACCACCTTCCAAATATCTCCCGCCAGAGTGGCTAAGTAGGAATCGACAGCAATGCTAACAAGAATGACAAAAGAGAGATCTCTTGAGAACGTTCGGAAAAATGTTCTCTGTCCAGGTTTCTAAAGGGCTCTGATCAAAGTGGAATGCTAACATGGTCCTGATACACAGTCAGTGAGCCACTGGAGGAAGCAAAGCAAAGAAAACCTTTATCTGCAGTCGCTGAGGACGCCCCACCGTAACCTCACATAAACCCTACTGCAGCCCAGCGCATTTGTATTAACATTCTGCTGCTGTGAAAGTGTTTTCTAAACCTGCAAAATCAGAAATGGCTGTCCTAGATTTTACAGAGGCCAGTTTAAGGGTAAGCGAATGGAAGTTGTTTTCAAAAAGATGCTTTCTGGTCTCTGTATAATTGGATCCACAGATCCATTTATGGTAAAAACTCATGGTGACTCCAGAAGTATTAACTGTATGTGGGCCCACACTTTAGTTTCCCACTCTCACAACTACATTACTTACATGTTAGTTTCTTACTGGTTGCCAAATAATGTATAGCAGTTCCTAGAAAATCTTTGGGCTCAGCTGTTCCACCCATACAGTTAGATGGGACATTCATTTTATACTGTATGCTACAACTATCAGAAGTTTGTCAGTTCCATTCTGATAGATTATCCACACTTTTACACTTCTGTCCATTTTTTTTATCAGTTCAATGGGAAACAAACTTGTTTATCAAGCTAAATGATAGCAAGTTAGTTTCTTGCTTTGCACACCATAATACTATGCCTTTATCAGTATTTTGTTGGGGGGAGGGGTGGTTCTTATTCATGTTTCTATACAACCAATTGCACCCACTAGCTTGGTCTCTCCTTTTCACAATGCTACCAAGCTGGGAAGGTGAAGGCTAGCACATGCTTCCTCTGAAATGTGAACTGCCGCTAACGCAACGTCATTGGACAGCTCAAGACACTCAAGACACAGCTAACTGTCTATTCTATTATATTTACTAACAGACACCTATGGCTAGCAAAGAATTAGGGCCATCCTACTCACCCAGAAAAAGCTAAACCAATAATGCTCTGCTGGACTCCTGGCCAGGGATTCCTGATGATAAGGGCAATCGACACTTTAAAAGTTACTTCAAAAGATTTCTTTGAAGCATTAAGTAGCTAGTAAATGAGACATCCTTGCATCTTGGTTAACAGGCATACCACTTTGTTTCATGCTGGCCTGTTTTCATTGCAGCACTTTTTTGACAAATACCCATATCATGCAAAAACAACAGCCTGTGATTGGTCATTCTTCATGCAGTCATATTAAGATTAAACTAAGTGACCCTTATTAGTCCCACAGTGGGGAAATTTCACCTCCGCAATCGAACCCATCCGTGCAGTGAAACACCACATACACACTAGTGAAGACACACACTAGGGGGCAGTGAGCACACTTGCCCAGAGCGATGGGCAGCCCTATCCGCAGCGCCCGGGGAGCAGCTGGGGGTTAGATGCCTTGCTCAGGTGCCATGCGCACCTCAGTCACAGACTGTTGGCTCAGAGGATCGAACAAGGAGCAAGGCTGGTTCCCTAACCTCAAGCCCACGACTACCCCTCAGTCTTTTCACTCAAAGTAGGCAGTTCTTGACCATCTTATCAGCGAGGGCTTGCATGGCTAGTAATTTTTATTAGATGACTGTTCTCTCCTCCAGCCTGTTCACTGCAGCTTTTACCACTGCTGTACATCAGACACTGTCCTCAACTAGCCACTGCTGCCCACAGAGCCAACTAATGGATTTATTATTAAACTAGTCAACAAGTTTATACAACCTCTATTAGCAACTAAACCTACCACACTCTCTGGCAGCAGTCTGGCTTGCCCGACTACTGAACAAAAAGCCTGCAGTTAACAGGAGTTAAAATAAAAACCAAGGCATCCATCACTGATATCACAGGCCTATAAAGATTTAAAAGCAATTAGTGCAGAATTGAATGGTTGGAAAAACAAGCCTCATTTACCAAAAGCACATTTAGCAGTGGTTTCAAAGTGAACGACAGATAGTGAAATGTTTTTATGTGTGGATGTTTTTCAATAAGAATTTCAATCTGTCATTATTCCCTCTTATTGCCTCTTTTATCTCCTGTCTAGACTTCCTTCCACCACTCTCTTCAGACAATACTTAAGCTAATATGCATCAATGCATTTTAATATATGTATTTTGACAATTTAAATGGATGTTTTATGTGTGCTTTGAGTATGGGAACTCATTACTGTTCTTCACGTGTACACATTTAAGCAATCACTAGCTTACTCTTGATTATACAAACAAGTTCTTTTGCAAACTTTGCTCAAAGAAGTTTAAACGTTTTTATTGCTCTTATTAAGTTAAACTTGAATTCAATTAATATATGAATCAATGCAGGAAGTTTTCACTTGAAGTCAAGGTCCTTTCTCCATGTTCTGAGAATCACAGGGCCTTTTCTCAGGAACGTTAGGCATTGACGGCTTTAAGGATGGCTATGGTGAGCATAAATATGTCTGCAGTAAGAATGTAGCCATGGAATTTAAAAACCACTAAGCAGCACCAATCAGAAAATGAGAAATATCTATTATAAATTAACTGAAAGGAGACTGTCGTTGTCTACTGTCGTTTTCTGGTGTTTTTGCTGTAATAGACCAACAGGCTATGGCAGCAGGAAGCAGAATTTTCTGTCTGTGCAGAAGCCCCCATTAATCTAAGTAAGTGAATCTGCTAAATTAGTTATTGTAAGTGAATGAGTGAGTGAGTAGGTAAAGTGAGTGAGTAAGTGGGTAAAGTGAGTGAGTGAGTGAGTGAGTAGGTAATGTGAGTGAGTGAGTGAGTGGGTAAAGTGTGTTAAAGTGAGTAGAGTGAGTGAGTGGATAAAGTGAGTGAGTGAGTGAGTAGGTAAAGTGAGTGAGTGAGTAAGTGGGTAAAGTGAGTGAGTGAGTGAGTGAGTATGTAATGTGAGTGAGTGAGTGGGGGGTAAAGTGTGTTAAAATGGGTAGAGTGAGTGAGTGGGTGGGTAAAGTGAGTGAGTGAGTGAGTGTGTGAGTGAGTGAGTGAGTGAGTGAGTGAGTGAGTGAGTGAGTGGGTAAAGTGAGTTAGAGTGGGTAGAGTGAGTGAGTGGGTAATGTGAGTGAGTGAGTGAGTGTGTGAGTGAGTGTGTGAGTGGGTAAAGTGAGTTAGAGTGGGTAGAGTGAGTGAGTGGGTAAATTGAGTGAGTGAGTGAGTGAGTGGGTAAAGTGAGTTAGAGTGGGTAGAGTGAGTGAGTGGGTAAAGTGAGTGAGTGAGTGAGTGGGTAAAGTGAGTTAGAGTGAGTGAGTGTGTGAGTGGGTAAAGCGTGTGAGTGAGAGGTAGAGTGAGAGCGAGGAGAATGAGGCAGATGAAGGCGATATCACAGAGGGCAGGCTGTGTTCATCCTCTCCATTGCTTTGCCATTACCCGCCTTTCTGAGAGAGTAGCGGCGACTGACAGCAGGCACCGGCAGGAAACAAATGGCTAATCGATAGCCATCTCCCCGAGGAGAGACGCATGACCACAGCCCCCTCTGTTTCATCCCCCTCTGCCTGGCTCTCCTGCACTACTCTGCAGGCCACAGCTTTGATTTAAACCTGGCCAGACCCGGAGCAGACCCTGTAATAACAGGCTTTTTAACAGCACTTAACTATAGCACTGTGTCTTATGGGTTTTCCCAAGCTCCACTACATCCCCACACTTAATGATCACCACTACAATAAAAGCTCTCTGTCCCACTGCATGTTTCATTACACTGTAAAATCATGCAGCCTGTGTTAAATTACACTGGGTGTACAGCACAACACAAACTTTAAAAATTTAGAAGGTGACAAGTTGTGTGCTGCACTATATTGAGGGTACAGCTCAAAATTCAAGTATTTCAATATTACTCAGGTCAAAGGAACTCATTTACTTCCACAAATCAGTCTGTATATCCTGAATTATTACTTACACTTACTTACACAGCTTATTAAGTAATACATCTAAATCAAAGCTAAAACACTAACAGCTGATACTTTTCAATTTATTTAAGATATTTCTACAAAGCTAAGCTTAACAGTGAACCCCCCAATAATGAATTGTATTTCACCACTACGCATCATTTAAATAGATTTCGCTGTGGCTCAAACCAAGCATGTTATTTTTTTCAATTACATGAAGCATCAGAACCTTTGGCACCAGTAAACTGAGCTTGTGCTTTTCCCATTGGCCATGGTTCCAGTTTTTGGCATTTTAATGTAACAACAGATATTTTTAAGAATTATTGCTTTCTACAAAGGTGTGATAAGCTAGTAAAGAAGCTATACATATTTTCACACTTACACATGATAATATTTGATTATGAAAAGAAAAAAATACAGTATTTATCAGGCCACTGGTGTGAGGTAATCTTACAATGTTGCGTTAATGAGAATTTAGACATTTAAATTTGAACATGTTGCATATTAAATTTGAATATGTTAATATGTAAAAAAAATATTTTTTTACATCTATCAGGCTTATTTTTAATCATTTAACTAATTGTTGTTTGTATACCCAAGAAAAAAAGAATACATTAACTATTAGTCATTTAAGTTGGATTCCACTATTTGTCGTTTGGTGAAAATAACTGAAATGTGCTCTCTGCAAGTTCCCTATTTGTTTCAAATGCAGATACAGAACTGTAAACACTGCAATAAGGTTTTTCTTTATAGTGGGGCATTATGCAGTTTGGTTTAATGGCTTGACCATTTACTTTACACACACACACACACACACACACACACACAACCACACACACACAACCACACACACTTTTTGTTTGTTTTTACAGCAGTGGCCTTACATCCTGACTTACAACTTACATCAAATACTGTTATAGTTTGATGAAAAACATAACCTTGAACAGCACCAGACTTTTAGTGTGTATTTGTAACACAAACAGGTTAGTCCAATTACTTAAAATCCACTGAAAAGAGGAGAGACATACACAAAACACAACTATAAACACAAATTCATACACATGCATAACTATGGGATTTTCAATTGAACAGTCTATTACTGCTATAACATTTTACTAAATGTTACTATTATGACTTCCATAAGCACATAAGGCTACACATATACATAACACAAATCATCAGTAAACAAAATTAAATCTTTTGCTTCTGTATGTTTTTCAAACAGCCATGCATTTTCTGCATAAGCAACACTTTTCTTTTTATCCGTGTGGGGATGTGTGGTCTCGAAAACACTTAAAACACACAAAAAAGGGTTATAATGGTTGCTCTTGGTTTCAGAGTGGCTATAATTCATATTTTATGTAGCCCAAATGAAGTTAATAAGTGAGAACATGAGAATATGACCTCAATTAATCCAACCTCAATAATTCATTAAAAAGTTCCACTTCAACTGAAGTTAGGGTGTAAATTGTCCATTATCGTTTTCTTCTGATTGCTCATTAGAAACTGGGTGCTGTTGTGGGTCCTAACACACTAGAAACCAACATTCAGAAAGAACACTGGGTTAAGAGCATGATTTCACAGCTGTGGTAATGAATTCATGAGCTTGTGTAAGTTCTGTTGTATTGTAGAGATGTTCCAAATCAATCTGTAGGATGAAGATTGGAGCTGATCCAGGCATCATTTAATAGACTGGGTATCAGCCATGACTGGGAATCAGTTCTGATGCTTTCATTTTTTGCACTCTATTTAAATCACTGTCATAGAAGTGCCATAAACAGATGTTCTCCACAACCTGTAGCAGTGAAGTGCATTTTCCAAAGTTAACAAAGGAAGAACTACAGTACCATGCAAAAGTCAGAGATCACCCTTCTCTTATTTACACAGTCATTACATACAAATTACTTGTTTTTTAAGAGATATTTATGAGGAGATTAGATATATAATAATTCACTTGCATAAAGAAAGGGAAAGTCACAGGAAAATCAGTGAAACAAACCTGGTAGACCACCAAAACTTTCACCATCAGATAAACAGTACTTCATCTTTGAGATAGAGGAGAAAAATCAAGCTCCACTCTTGCTTTAGATATGAAAAAAATCCACAGGTTTACGTTCATCCTTCCACTTTGAAAAGACAACTCAACACTATGAGTCTATGAGTCTAACACTATGAAAGGATGTATAGCTGTTTAGAAGCCCTTACTGAGAAAAGGACATAAGAAAAAAAATAAGAACTGAATAAGAACTGAACTGAAAACTGAAAGCAAAAAAAACGTAAGCTGTAATAAAGGGTTGTGTCCCACATCCCTATGGCTCAGAGGTTTCCCTGGACTCCATCTCCCAGAATCCTCTGGGAGATCACATGACTCCTGACTCTCCAGCACGCTCCTATCACAGATCTCTCTCTCCTGAATACTGATCTGTTACACCAGTTGACCCCTCTAGTAGTATACCACCCCTGTAGTATAAAGCCCGGGCTTTTAGAACAGTTCAGTGCGAGGTATTGCTTCTTTCTTGAGCTACTGAGCGTTTATTTCCTGTGTTGTGTTTTCCAGTTTTGACTTATCTTCTGTATTTTGACTCACCCGTTTTTGCCTGACCCCTTTTGGATTGTTTTTGCCTGTTGTTATGTCTGTGTGTCTACTTGCTGCCCTTTCTGGATTTGACCTGTGCCTGTTTCCTGACGTCGACTTTGATGACGATTCTAACAGCAAAGCCCTTGTTCTTTTTATCCGCGAGTGTCTGGTTCTGTCACGTTACAGACTGAAACAAGAGACCTGAAGTTGGGACGGTGCTCTGTTGTAGCGATACGATGACAATAATCTAGGTATGCACTGGGGTGTCTGCTCCTGTCCCGGCTTTTGATAATGTTTATTGAAGAAAACTATGATTCACAGATATAGGTGGAGGGAAATACTGTAAGAAGCAGCACTGCAATCATTCTTGCTTGTCTGAATTGGGGAACCATGTTAATCCCAAACTCACTCACATGATCATGCTTGTCTTTGAGCAAATCTGATTCTGACATTTCCAAGATCTCCAGTTGAAGAGATGCTTCGTCCAGAGTTGGAAGTAGCCTTTTGGCCTCAGCAGTCCACTGGCCATCTGCAGAAACAGAGAACGGCAGTCGCAAAAACTGGAGGATTTCACTTGAGAGCTTGAAGCTCTCAAATCGCTCCTTGAAATTCTCCAGCAGTCTCGCCATGACCGTGCACATCATGGAGTCTTCATGCATTTTGTTTTTCTCGCAGTGTTGCCACAGTTTTGCAAAGTGCAGTTTTCTTCCCTGTACATCTTGTTCAAACAATGCAAACTTCAACTGCTTCATACTTGTCTGCAACGTTAAGGTTTCTGCCTTGCAATTGCAAATTCAGCTGATAAGGTGAGACATGATGTGACTTTCTCCAACACTCAGCCCTTGGTAAGTCAGCGTACGTTGTTATGCAGCAACAGATCATGATGCTCTGCTAACGTTTCCTCCAGCAGAGCTCTGAAAAGGCGATCCAGCAAACTTGAACCCTTATGTATGAAGTTTACAGGCTTCATCACTGTATCCGTGGTGTCTTTCATTTTCCCACACAGTTTGGCTCACAACACTGTTTTGTGAATGGTGCAGTGAAATGTTGCCAGTGCAGGGTTAACAGCAGCTAACCTGCTTACCAGGTCTTTGTGCTGCCCAACCATGGATGAAGTGCCATCAGTGACAACAGACATGACTTTGTCCAAATTCAAGCCATTTTTTGTAAAGAACTGGGTCAGTTCATTAAAAATGATTTTGCTGGTTCTGCTTCCTTGAATGGGGAACAAACAAAGCAGTTCTTCCTTAGAAAAGCTCTCCCATTAAAAAAATCTCTATAGCTGTTCTATATCAGTTTTGTTGCAAGGTATCAATGGTGAGTGACATGAAATCAGCTTTCTTTAAATCAGAGAGCAGAGCAGACAGGCAGTGGCACTTGCTTTAACAAGTCTATGACCGTTTTCTTTGTTTTTTTGTTGTGACTTCTCCCACCATATTACTTGCACACGTAGAGATGCTGCCTTTGCATGCTCTTGTGCAGATGTAGTTTTGTGGATGGTGGTAACAATGATTGCAGGAGGCAATCAAATTTGCAATCTTTTGCTTTCGACTCTCAGATGCAGGGAAGTTATCACTGAAGCTGCTATGGCGTGTTTCGAAGTGCCACTTAATATTCGCCACCATGCAGATGGCTACAGTTTAAAAGCATAGCAAACAAGTTGGCTTAGCATTAGTATAGTTCAGTAAATTAAAATGAAATTTGTGGGTCCAAACAGAACTGAATTGTCTATTTTTGTTATAAACCTTTCGGTTTTTAGCACTGGCCATCGTTTTTGTACAAGCACGACAGATCGCAATGACGTTCTTGTTTGTTTTGCCCTTTTTCTCGCCAGTAACGTACATATGTGTGCCTGTGTCTTGGTGGCGAGCCAATGGTTTAACTTATGTAGGCCGCATTAGGTCCGCGGGCCATCTACTAGAGAACCCTGGACTAGAGGATGTGCAGCAACAGATGAGCTACTGTCTCTAACTTATAAAACCTGCTCTGTGGTGGTCCTGTGGGGTTCTGATCATGGAAAAACAGGGTGAAAGGGGGTTAACAAAGTATGCAGAGAAACAGATGGACCATAGTCTGTAATTGTAGAACTAGAAGTGCATTTATATGGGGTGGAGCTGATAAAACGGACAATGAATGTGGATACAAGGATGTGTACTTAATTAAGTGGTTGGTCAGTGTGTGTGTGTATGTACATGTATGTGTGTATGTGTGTATATACACTCAAAAAAATTACAGGAACACTTTTTAATCAGAGTATAGCATCAACTCAATTCAACTTCTGGGATATTGATCTGGTCAGTTAAGTAGCAGGGGGGGTTGTTAATCAGTTTCAGCGGCTTTGGTGTTAATGAAATTTTCAACAGGTGCACTAGAGGAGCAAAAATGAGACGACCCCCAAAACAGGAATGGTTTAATAGGTGGAGGCCACAGACATTTTGTCCCTCCTCATCTTTTCTGACTGATTTTTCACTAGTTTTGCAGTTGGCTTGGGTCAGCGTCACTACTAGTACCATGGTGCAGTACCTGGACCCTACCTGTGCAACCTCTGTAGTCCAACTCCTGCAGGATGGCACATCAATACATGCCATTGCCAGAAGGTTTGCTGTGTCTCCCAGCACAGTCTTAAGAGTATGGAGGAGATTCTAGGAGACAGGCAGTTACTCTAGGAGAGCTGGACAAGGCTATAGAAAGTCCTTAACCCCTCAGCAGGACTGGTATCTGCTCCTTTGTGCAAGGAGGAACAGGAAAAGCACTGCCAGAGCCCTACAAAATGAAGTCCAGCAGGCCACTGGTGTGAATGTGTCTGACCAAACAATCAGAAACAGGCATCATGAGGGTGGCCTGAGGGCCCGACGTCCTGTAGTGGGCCCTGTGCTGACTGCCCAGCACCGTAGAGCTCAATTGGCATTTGCCATAGGACACTGGAATTGGCAGATCCGCCACTGGCGCCCTGCGCTTTTCACAGATGAGAGCAGGTTTCACCTGAGCACATGTGACAGACGTGACAGGGTCTGGAGACACCATGGAGAATGTTATACCGCCTGCAACATCATTCAGCATGACCGGTTTGGTGGTAGGTCAGTGACGGTCTGGGGAGGCATATCCCTGGAAGGACGCACAGACCTCTACAGGCTAGACAATGGCACCCTGACTGCTATTAGGTATTGGGATGAAATCCTTGGACCCATTGTCAGACACTACGCTTGTGCAGTGGGTCCTGGGTTCCTCCTGGTGCACGACAATGCCCGGCCTCATGTGGCGAGAGTATGCAGGCAGTTCTTAGAGGATGAAGGAATTGATACCATTGACTGCCTGACTGCACCCCCCCAACCCCCCCCCCCTTTAATTTTTTTGAGCAGTATGTGTATATATATATATACACCCTCTTCATGTTCAGTGGTCAGGACCCCCATGGACCCTCACAGAGCAGGTACTATTTGGGTGGTGGATCATTCTCAGCTCTGCAGCAACACTGATGTGTGTGTGTTCCACTGGTCTGAGTGGATCAGACACAGCAGTGCTGCTGGACTTTTTAAACACCTCAGTGTCACTGCTGGACTAAGAATAGTCCATTAACCAATGTTAATAAAATATCCAGCCAACAGCGTCCTGTGGGCAGCGTCCTGTGACCACTGATGAAGGACCTCAGGATGACCAACACAAACTGTTCAGCGGCAGATGAGCTGTCGTCTCTGACTTTACATCTACAAGGTGGACTGACAAGGTAGGAGTGTCTAATAGAGTGGACAGTGAGTGGACACAGTGTTTAAAAACTCCAGCAGCATTGCTGTGTCTGATCCACTCGTACCAGCACAACACACACTAACACACCACCACCACGTCAGTGTTACTGCAGTGCTGAGAATGATCCACCACCCAAACAGTACCTCCTCTGTGAGGGTCCATGGGGGTCCTGACCACTGAAGAACAGGGTAAAAGGGGGCTAACAAAGTATGCAGAGAAACAGATGGACTACAGTCTGTAATTGTAGAACTACAAAGTGCACCTATATAGTAAGTGGAGCTGATAAAATGGACAATGAGCGTAGAAACAAGGAGGTGGTCATAATGTTATGCCTGATCGGTGTATATACATATATATATATATATATATATATGTGTGTGTGTGTGTGTGTGTGTGTGTGTGTGTATGTATGTATATATATATATATATATATATATATATATATATATATGTATAAATAAATAGTATAAAGAGTACTGCTTTTACTAGTTTCAGGCTGCATTATCTACACAAATGAAAGACTGGGATTGAACTCAATATAGGCTGATTCCTAGTATATTGTTTGTAGTTTTGAGATGCTTTGCTGCTCAGGGTACAGCTACAGCAAAATAATCAGTGGCGATTCAGGAAAGTGAAGAAAACCAGAACAGACAAGTGCAAAGGAGACTGTGTCAAGTGGCTCCATCTAAATGATATTCTTTTCAAACGTATTCCTATTATCTAGAAGATGGTAATGTAGGGAAAGATTCCACCTGCTCCAATTAATATTGCACAACACTGTGCGCTTCTCAGCTTCTTGATGAACGCTCAGAGCTGTCAGAAAAAGGACTGCCTCTGGTGCCTATGTAGATTCATTAGCTGCATTACCCCTACAGCTGACTGGAATGGTGCTATTCCCCACTACTCCTAATTACCTCAGAACAGATACAGCTGTGTCTGCGGAGAAAATACTGCCTCTGCTAGTAGAGCAGACCACTCTCCACAGAACAAGCACTTGCATGCAGAGCTTCTACAGCACTAGGCTCATGTGACTGGACAAAGTAAATCACTTTTCAATGCTTTTCGATAGCAGACGATGGTAGATGGTGTTTGGTTGCATTAGCATTAGCCCTGAGCCTCTGAGCCTGTGTGGGTAATGAGTGCTGAGGAGATGCTCCGACAGAACAGAGCAAAGAAACAGCAAATAAAAGGGTCCTGTTCACACTGCACTACGGCAGTGTGATTCATGATCTTTAATAAAATTTTTTGACTTGAGATCACAATTCTCATTCATGATGATACACAAATTGTGCAAACAACTAAAATAATAAACTTTGCACAATTGCTGTTTAATTGCTAAATTTAATACATTTGAAAATATGCACTATTACATATATATATAAAAGTGCATATTTTCAAATGTATTCAATTGTGTGTATATATATATATATATATATATATATATATATATATGAAATCTGTTGTGTTCTGTTTAATGCTTTCCCAGTGTATTTCTCAGTATATGTTGCAGCGGCGCGGCAGGGGAATGGAGGGCAGGCGGTCTCAACCTAGTCTTGGGGGGTAGGCTTGGGGCTTCTGGCCTGCCACCGCTGCTGAAATCCTAGAGGAAACACTGTTTCCACATTATGTTTAATTCAACAAATAAACAGCAATTGCATATGAAAATGTGCAGCAGTGTATTCTCTGGAGAGGATGTGTAGCTCATATTCACTTACAAAAACCAACAAAATATAATTTGGCAAGGTCAACCAAACTTTTGCAACCAACTCTGTACAACAAAAATACAATAAAACCATGAAAAAACAAAAACAAAATAAAATACAAACAGAAACATAGCAAAAATAAAATAGTCTAGCACTTGACTGTGGTGTACTAAATTTTTTGCAGGATGAAGAGCTGAACAGGGAGCTAAAAGCATTCAGGTAGGTTTTCTGTTCATGATTGAAAAGGATGAAAGCCGGTATGAACTTGGCCTCCACTTCAATACTGTTTTCAACCTGCACTCACCATTGGAAATTCCTGGCAACATTTAACTCCTGGCCAGGACCTGAGTTTCCATTCCTTACGCCTACCTAAAAAGAACATATTTTGTGTTGTAGCCCGTGTAGTTACTGAATAATAACTCTCAGGATGTAATAAGCCTGGGATTTTAAGCGGTTAAGGGCTGTTCCATTACTGTATTAGGTGAAGTTCATTAGATGGTTCCTTGAAGGGATTGAACATAATTTTAGACTTTATCTGACACAACATTGTTTTCAAACAGACAGAAAAATGTGAAGGACAAAGCTGTTTGTAGGCCAGAGTGATAAAATACCTTAACATATGTGGCGAGTGCTTGTTAACTACAGTGGCAACACTAGCAGGACCTCCAAATGCACACATATCACAGCCTGTTCAAGGCAAAATGACACAATGTATCGTCATTGGTCTCAGTGAATAAGGAATATGGGAATGGATTAGTTGGTTTTATGCAGTGCTAAAATGACTGTGATTCAAACTGCATCGATAAGCAAATCAAGGTTGCGTTTGTAACATGATTAATTGTGCAGCCCCACGCTGCAGTGTCTTCCTCACATCTGCCACACAGCTCATACTGGCTCCCTCTCCCTCCTCGAGGCCTCGCTGCTGTCTCCACAGCAGGCCTAATGAGCCGCCGGCCTGACTGGCTCCTAATGCCGCAATTATGCGCCGTGCCTGTCGGCCCTTGGGGTGTTTGCTTGCGCTGAGCAAAAGCCCGCATCATAAAAACAACTTTTCTTCACCCAGCGCTCTCCCGTGCTGCACGCGGCCAAATTGAGCTCATTAATATCCGCTGGCGGACAGGCGCAGCCCCCTGCTCCTCTGGCCCTCCGCAGTGAAGGCATTAGCCTTTCATTCTACACACATGCAGCGAGCGGAGGGCATTAAAGTATAATCAGCCACTGATCAAATGACACTATGCAACCCTGCAGCAATTTCTATGGATGCAATTTTTAGAGTTTACCAAACATGCCTTGTTTTATTTAACTCGCAAACTGTCGCTGTCTTAACCTCGCTTACCCATAAAGTTATAATAATAACTTTACAGAAAGAACTTCAACAGAGTATTTTCCATTCATATATGGTTAAAAATACTGGAGGGAAAAGCCAGAAACTCAAAAAAATACCTAAAAATCGCAAAAAAGCTTTTACACTTGGATGAGATGATGTTTATTGATAAACGACAAATGTAAAAAAATGTGTTTCCGCTCCATCTGACTATAACCAACATAGCAACATAGTGACACTGCAAATCATCAACACTGTCCAGACTGACATCACCAGGGGTTCGGTGGGCGATAGTGAAGTGGGGGCAGTATACCAGTTCATTCAATATACCAGTTGAATTCCTTCCTCTGGGATGAGTTTTGTCATAACCCTTATATTGACATGCCATAAATGATGAAATGTCCACATAATGCAACTTACAAACAGTGCAAACCACGCTAACGTTAGCCTCTTTAGTTGAGCGGCTGAGTCAGGGATGTTTCAGTCACGTTTCAAATGAAAATGAAACCGCAGCAGACCCTAAACCACCTCCTACTGTCTAGTTCATTGCATCTGAAGTAGTCAACTTTGTTTATGAGGCAGCGGACACACAGAATGACTGGTCTTTTGGGGTTAGTCTTAGCCTAACACGGACACCAGAACACTTCTGATTCCTTGCGTACAAGCTGAGAAGCCGCCTGACTCGACCAACTGCATCAAACAACATTTTCAGGATTTGTGTGTGCAACAATATAATGTAATATTGCAACAATTAATGTGATATTTTATAAATTACAGCAGTGTCTGACAGTCGGAGGCACAAGTATATGGATTGCACGCTATGAGACGAATGACTTAGAAATTCAACACAATTTGAGTACTCTTTAAGTCTAGCATCTTATTCAAATTTCCTGTTCCACCTTAGGCAGTGCATTAATTACATTTAGGTGCCTGTAGAGCTACCAGAATGTAACTGCTGCTCCTTTCAAGCTGGAACAAAAAATTAGAACTAAGCTAGCAAATAAGAAGCCATCTTCAGCCTTGTAGAAATTAAGGCATGAAACAATATTTATGATTCACATTTGAAGGGACATCCCAGAATAATAAACCACCGTTAACCTACAAAAATAGGTTTACTTAAGCATGTGAAATTATTTGCAAAAAAAAAATAAAATAACACCATGATATAAATTTTTGGCTACTACTTAGTGACTTCAGGCGTTATTAAATAGGCCACTACCTGCCCTATCCCTGGCCTCAAGTGATTGATTTTCATTTTCTTTTGCAAAACAGTTAAATGTAAACTATCATAATATACAACAGTGTAACAAGATTTTATCTCAAGTTATTCTGGACCATTTTTGTTGGTCCATTTGTACTGAATTGTACATACAATGTAAAGAACAGGTGATGTTTTCAGATGGTGCAACGATTTCTTAAAAAAAAAAAAAGGTTTATGAGAGTAAAAAGGTTATGAAAGTACTGGACCTATAGAGCACACGAATGACTTCTTACAGCCTGTCTATATACTGAGAATGACATGCCATTTGCAGATAGCATCTACAGAAGAAGTCATATTGACCTCAGGACCTTGCAGGAAATGTGCTAGGCATTGAAAAGGAAAAAAAAGACTTTTTTCCCTTCTTTCTCAAGAGAAGGCCACGCAGTAGTGTGATGACGTTTAGCAAATGCACTGCAACAACCTTTCAAAGAAACGCCCTTGACCACAAATTAATAATGTAGACCTGATGTTTCACAACAGATCACATGAAGACCACCGTATTAGCATGGATGAAGTAAACAGCACTCTAAAGAGCACATCCCAGAGTGTAAAGCAAGATGAATTTTCTTGCATTAGCATGTGTTTCATGTCTAGATAATACATGGACAGTCTTTGGCCAGATTCCACTTACATTTTTCACTAAAATGTGTCCCTCAGATGAGATGCCATTTTACTTTCTCGCGTAAAAAGCATGTCGACACATACGTTGTTTCCATTTTACTTCTGTTTACTCTTTTTCCATTATTTTAAGAGTGGATAAGCTTGGCCTGGACATTTTCAACAGCCTGGAGAGCATGCAGGTTCTTGGTTTGGGGCTAACTTCAGCCTCCCGTTCTCTCCATCTTTTGATTCCTTGTTTATTCTCTCACCTGCTAGTCAGCGCTCAGCAGATGCATTTCCGCTCACATAATTGTATACAGAAAATGAAAACGCATTCCGTTTACACTTGGGTTTAATGTGGTCAAGATCGGTCTCTGACCACCTCCGAATGTGGTTTGAATGATCACGTATTCCAATCTCAATGCATCGTGGGGGTGTTTACACCTGCTTATCACGCGGTCAAGTGAAATCCAAACATGATCTCATTACCAAAAAAGGATGTTAATGCAAGATGTGCACAGGCTTAGTCTTAAGATCATCTTAACTGGTAGAGAAAGAGTTCAGTGTGATACTCACTCTACCATTTACCAATCATCCTTCTGCTAAGATGCTTTCGGGAAGCCCTGTTCAGTAAGCAGCACACACCACACCATGCAAACTCAAACCAAAAAGACACTGTTTTGAAGCATATTGCTGACGTACACTGCTGGCTAAAAGGAAGGCCGTGTTCAGACCTGGTATTAACATCCGTCTTGACTGATCTGATCTCAAGTGAGCAGTGAAATGTATAATGTAGAGTTTCCATGTGTCTCCAGTGACTGCTTATCAGATTCCAGATTTCGTAACTGGAGGAGGGGTGCACTGCATATTTACTATATCTGTCTGCTTTTTTTGTTGGTTTACGTTCATGAATAACTGCTAAGCGAATGGAAGAGGAGACGAAAAAAGAAACTATGCAGCTCCTTTTGTCTCTATTTTGATGAAGCGGTTCATTACATGGTCCTTCGCTGCTTCGTTGCTGTTTCACACTACAATTGTCATGCAGTTATATGTGTCCCTGACCACCTCTGCAGGTAGTGAGAGTGATCAGATCACAATGTGTCTCCAAGGTGAACTGGAGGCTATTCACACTTCTACTTTGCGTTGCCCACTTATGATTGGATCACCCAAGATGAATGTTATTGCCAGGTCATACTCCTCTTCATTTACAGGGATAAGGTATCCAGCTGTTACAGCATATGATCTGCTAAATACACATATCACTCCAATTTCTTTAAATAATTACAGCGTTAGGGTTATCACCCCCAAAACAATGGCGTAATTCTGCTGAACTGATGTGGTATCAGTTCTGTAAAATACTAACTCACTTGCTTCTACTTTGCTTTTTTTTACCTTTTATGTCTTTATTTTTGGTAGCAGTACGATGTACAGACAGCTACAGGCTGTAATTACAGTGAAACTAAATGGTATTGGAGCTGTGAGATGTTAGAAACAGATTAGGTAAATATACAGATATTACACAGAATCAGTGCTGGCAAATGCAGCATCACATTTCTTTTGCGTTACCTGTTATGTTTAAACACAAATCACATCACACATATCTTTATATAGCATGTTTATATTTCTTTATCTTAACTTATTATTTATTAACAACTAGAAAATTAGCATGGAATTTTTATGGAAGAACCACTTTTTAAAATAGTATTACCATTACCTACTTATCGCTGATCTGTAAAATGAAATGCTGCAGAATTTTCTTGTTTATATAACTGTTCAAGTTGTGAAGCACAAACCAAAAACATCTATCGCATATAAAAAATGTAAAGCCCTTCTTTTATTGTTAGAGAAGTAATAATTGAAAACACTTAAAATGCCACTTTATTATTATGGTGTTTTCTGACTTTTTTGGTAACTCTTCACTATGATGGAACAATATTGCACTTATTAAGCCTAAAAAAAATCAGGAGTTGCTAATAACTAGCTGCTTATTACTACATTATTAAGCAGTAACTAGAGTGAATAATGCATTTCCAGAGCACTTGTAATAAGGGCATAATAATACACCTAAAACATTGTGCAAAAGATTATGATGTATAATACACAAACAAAAGTGCTTTGGAAAACGTTCAACTGATCCTATTTACTGCTTCCTACTGTAGTAAAAGGAAGGCTGTTAATTACCAACTACTGGCTTTCTATGGCTTAATAAGAGCATTATACGTGCTCTTAAAATTGTTTATTTCAATGTAGGTAATGCTTAATAATGTAGTAATAATCAGCCAGTTAATTACAGGCTACTGGCTAAGTTATAAAGGGCATTCTAATGTCCCCCTAGACTGAAGTCTGAGCCTTTCTTGAACTTCAAATTGCAAAATATGTAATGCATCATTTTACTCGGTAATTCAAAGGCAACTGAATGTACAACCAAGTAACCAAAAGCAGTACACAAAAGTATTCTCTCCACCTGCAGGCAGCGCTGGCTTCCAAGCACAAAACCACTCATTCATCACTAAGGACTGCTGGAAAATATATATTGTTTCCATAGTGATAACTGCACATGCAGCTAGAGGAGGTATAGCCACTTCCAGAGACTGCAAGTCAGTGGGCATTCCAAGTCATGTCATTTCTCACTTTTATCCAAAAGCCCCAGAAACATAAAGGAGGGAAATGCCTTTGGCTCCCTTTTCCCCGACTGTTTCCAAGCAAGCAAGGGGGACATTTCCTTTGAGATGCATCCATGCTGTCTATGGTTCTCACCTGCTTGCTCTAAAATTGGAGAAATTGAACGAATGAATGAATGAAAGAAAGAAAGCGAATGTCTTGGATCAAAACTCACTGGCAAAATCACTCTAAAGGGGGCGCTTGTGAGAAGTGCTGCACTCTATACACCAAACAGCATTACAATATATTAAAAAATGCCCTAAGATGGCAGAAAGGTCTGGAAAGGGGTGGCAACTTCATCAAGGTACAGTAATTATCATAAATTGTCTACACAAAGGGAAAGGAGTGCAGAGAACACTAACCGAGACAAAGAAGAAGCTAAAATAAGCTGAAGTCCCCATCTGCAGTGAAATTGAATTTTACAGGTATTGTGCTGCTGCTCGCCGAGCCGACTACTCAGCATACTAATTAAGCAGCAGCGTCATACAGGAAATGAGCGTGGAGATTAAACGTGCCAGCTTTTTGTGCGTTTGCCTGTTCTTTCTCACTAATCCAGAGATGAGTCGCAGTCTTGCTGTACGACAGCCTGACAGAAGTGACGCGTTCAAAGGTTCAGCTGTCTGTTGGAGCTTTGTGACTGAGACAGTGAAATTAGCTTACAAGCCAGCTTCAGCGTTTCATGCATTATTCCACACGTTTACAATTCATTCCATCATGTAGCATTTCTGGGTACAAGAGCAGCTTGGGAGCGGGACACTACAGATGGAAAGAAAAGACGATATTGAAGAAACACTGTGCATTGATTTCAATAACCTCCAAAAGAAGTACGGCACCAATTCATTAACCTGCTGTATTACTGCCTACTCACTTAACTTCTTTCACTTTAATTAGTTTACTCCTTAAGGTGTTGGGTTCAGATCC
Source organism: Colossoma macropomum (assembly GCF_904425465.1). NCBI lineage: Eukaryota > Metazoa > Chordata > Actinopteri > Characiformes > Serrasalmidae > Colossoma > Colossoma macropomum. The sequence goes on along the minus strand of NW_023494786.1, from coordinate 11,786,062 downwards.
ATAAAAGAGCCACGGGAGTATTCACAGGCCACAGCTTCTAACTTGACAGTATTTGTGGATGATATCTTACAGCAGCCTGAGCCTGAAAAATGGTCTTAATAACAGCCTAGTGACTTTATGCCCACAAGGTTGCAGGAACAACCTATATTCTGGGTTTTATATGTAAAAGTGGTATTTTAAAGATGCAGCAGTACGATTAAGGCTTAATGGCCTTTGTCCCATGCATAAGCTGCTGTCAGTGGAGCTGAAAACCAGCCATTTTATTTACTGCCAGGGGAATGCGCCACATTTCTAAGGCAAGAGAGCAGCACAGCTGGGAATTAAGAGACACATGGGTGCCCATGGACGGTTTTTGTCAGTTTACACCCCACATAATCTCATTTTAGCTACATATATGCGAGTCCTAGCCACTGGCCTTAGCTGAGCTGCTATTTTCTGGTATGCAATAACAAAAAAGTTTGGGATTTCAATTCATTCAAAGGCATTTGGGAACGAATACTTCGGTGAAAAGTCTAATTTACACAGCCCAATAGTGCATTACGTTTGGGTGGTACAGAGGTAATAAAGGTTTAAAAATACTGCAGTATTTAAAAACTGTTGCCAGTGTTTAAAATGATAATGATGATGATGACAACATGTCAGATTTCTATTCCAAATCTGGAGGCCAAATAAACACCTTCCACCCATTTATATTTTGTAGGGGCTCACTGATTGGTAATATGGGGGCTCATCGATAGGTGGTGCTGATAGAAATTCATTGCAAAAATCAGAGCCTGGAAAAACCTTAGAAAAACCAATAATAGTGGCTCAGCAAGGGCTAAGAGCTACACACACCACAGAGCATGTTTGAGTTTAGCTTTTACTTTAACACATCATTTTGCGCTCCTGGACATCCACTAAACAAATGCGATTTTAGCATTAGTTAGCTGGAACCAGGCCTGTACAGTGGTGTACGGCAAGTTTGGCTTGCTAACTCAGCTATTGTTAGCCTAGCCAAAACGCTACAGTCCTGAACACCACAAAACAGGTTTGATTTCAGCTTCGGCACTCCAACACCAGTCACTCGACTTTTGCTCTGATAGACGTTAGTTCTTATTATCTACACTTGTTTCAGCAGAACACCACTTAGACAGAGTCAATCCTGTACTGTGGTGTGTGGCACTTCAGTTTGTGTAGCCTGCTTGTTAACCTGATGTTAAGTTTGCCAACCAAACACCACAGAACAGGTTTCATGTTGCCTTCCTGTCCCTTCAGATTTGAAGTATTATCATCTAAAGTTGTGACGTTTTAGTTAGCCAGATTCAAACATGTTCTGTAGTGAGCAGAGCTGTTATCATGCCAGCTAAGCTAATGCTAACCTAAACCTAAAGCGCCTCTCTCCTAGTCAGCAGCACTGGTCAGTGCCTATGCTAATTGTGCAAAATTATAAAGCTTCTCCATATGCAGTTTTATTATATCTACAGGTTTCTTACATTCAGATGCTCATGAGATCTTGATGAATTAAATCAGGTGTTACATTAAGAGTTTCATAATTACAAGTTTTTAGTTTTATAATTACCACTAGAAGTGGGCAGGAATCAGTTCCATTTACTCAGTATTATGTACTTAACTAAAATGAATGGATTTGTACTCAGTTTTTTTAAATGCTCCTACATTTTTTACTTCTAATTAAGTACATTCATGACGAAATGAATCTATTAATCAGTTCTGCTTCTTCCACTTTTTTCTGTTTAATATCATGTAATGTTGGTGATGGTACTTGCTTTGTGACTGGTCACATCTGACTTAAGGTGCTTGATTTATTTTTCATCAGAAATGCATGAAAATGAGAAGAACAGTACCCATCAGACTTCAACTGCTATGCTGATTGATGGTGAATGTATTACATACTGGACATAACTGAAAACAGTAGTAGAAAAAAGAATTTTCAGCACTGTTTTGTCAATTTATACAGACAATACTATCCCTTACAGTGGCAGAACTAAATAGCTACCCAATGTGTTTTGCAGTCATAGCACTTGCGCAAAAAGACTAAAATGAACAATAGCACAAAGGAAAATGTAGAAGCACACAAAGGAATACATCTGAAGAGTTTTCATTCAAAAACAATCTGGCTTTACAAGATGTTCGGTGCAAATACACATTTGGGAACTGACGAAATGTGAATGTTTCCATTTCAACCAACAAAAGAATTCTAGAAACTATGTAAGCATTAATCAAACCAGAGGAATTGTTTATCCACTGGATAATAAAGCAGCAGGTTTTAATGTCTAAAAAAAGAGGAGGATAAAACTGCTGCCCCTTCAGATGAGCTAATGTCAAAACCACTATATTACCTGCTATCTAATGAAACATGTAACTATATTAATAAACTTGAACAGCAAAATGAAAGTAATATTTCAATTACCTATAAAGATTAACAACATGACACAGTTTGAGGCAAGCATGAGATGATTCACGCATGCAGTTTGCACAGTGCTAACTGGTGCAATGTCAGCTTCAATTACTTGTAGCTCCAGTGCAAAACTAAAGAAGTCAACTATGTAAAACTGATTTTTCAAGAAACTGTTCTTTTAAAGCTCCTCAGTCCTGGTCGTTTCCCTATGAGACCCAAGCGCTCTCCTGTAGCGCGCCACCTACCACTCCAGGGAGTTGACTGAGAACATGATGGATTGCACACCCGCCGCGCCACAACTCTTCCTCCGCTGCTCGAGCTGGAGTTTAAGCAGCTTTCTCGACACCACTCTCCGTCTTCTCCTGTTGTTTTTACGGCTGATGTGCACACCAGCTAGAGTGGTCTCCAGGAGCGTTTTCATCAAAGCTTTGGCTTGTTTTTTGGTCCTCGGTGACCAGACGCCACTTTCTATCTCAGCCTCGCATTCGTTGCAATACGGGTGTACAACATGACGATATGCTATCGTTATCATGATAAAGAATTTAACAATACATTGTTTGCGTATATCATGAGTATTCAAAGTACGTCTACTACACTGAACGATAAAAAAAAATTATTAGTTATAGCATGACTGTAAACAACAACTAGATTATAGCACCTGCACAAACTGCTGGTAATTTCGTAACAACTTTTAAAAGGCCTGTATTGTAGAAAAATGATTTTTTATCTCTCTTTTTTAAATAAGAGTGTTGTAGATGTAAACATTTTTTAACGTTTCAAAATGTACTGTTCACTCTACTTCACACGCCTAATATAAATATGTGGCAATTTAAATATGTGGCAAAATAGACCATTTTGAGTTCATTGTTCACATGATGTCATGACAACCAGCCTATTGACATATATCCACCGATTTAGCTTACAGTAGTTTAACTCTGCCCATTTGCACTGAGGTTATAAGGAGTGTTTTAGCTTATACTCACTTTTGAATGATGTACAATACATGGCAGCCAATAAGAACAGAGTTTACATACATTAGTCTTAAAGACACAGTAACAGAAACACTGTGTTTAATTTAGAGGTTGGAAAATGGTCAGGTAAATATGAATTACAGCCATTTTGGTACATAAAACCTCACAAACATTATAAGTGGACCTGTGGGGGGGAAAATAAATTCCAACAAAAATGTAGGACTCTGGCCTTTTAAAGTTTGTGTGGGTTTATGTAACGAAAACAGCCATAATTCATTTTTACATAACCATTCCGACTCTCTTTATCCCCTAGAATTAAATAGGCGGTGTTTGTTACTTTGTGCTATTGAAGTGCTATTTGGGTGGGTCCATTCAAATTATTGCCATTATGGACTTGGATGACAGTGAAATCATGGAGATACTCTAGTAACAATCACATTACCCCACTTATTAGTTGTAAAACTAATAACATTCAAATAGTACTTAAGACTGATATATGTATATGGCTTCTGTTCTGACTGGCTATCTTGTATTGTGCCTCATTCATGAGGCAGTCTGGGCTGCATCACTCCTTATAACTTCAGTGTGAATGGACGGGGCTAAACTGCTGTAGCTGAGTACGTTATATGGCCAAAAGTATGTGGACACGTGACAAACATACCTGTATGAGCTTGTTAGACATCCCATTCCAAAACCATGGACATAACATGGAGTTGGTGCCCCCTTTGCAGATATTACAGTTTCTGCTCTTCTGGTAAGGCTTTGCACAATATTGGAGTGTGTCTGTGGGAATTTGTGTGCATTCAGTCAAAAGAGCACTTGTGAAGTCGAGCACTGATGTTGGATGAGAAGGCCTGGCTCGCAACCGACGTTCTAATTCATCCCAAAGGTGTTAAGTGGGGTTGACGTCAGGGCTCTGTGCAGGCCACTGAGTCCTCTGTGAGTTTCTGTAGTCTCTGCTCCTATACACCTCTAGTTCCACTTACAGTTGACCAGGGCAGATCCAGCAGTGCAGAAATTTCACAAAATGACTTGTGGAAAAGCCATATTATTACAACACTGTCATAATATGCCATATATGACAGTGCCATGTTTAAAGTCACTGAGCTCTTTAGTACAACCCATTCCAATGCCAGTGTTAGTTCATGGAGATTTCATGGCTATGCACTTGATTTTATACACCTTTTAGCAATGAGTGTGGCTGAATTCAATAATTAGGAGGGGTGTCCACACCAATTTTGGCTAATTTGCAGGTTAATTTCCATGTATGGACTGTGGCACAAACAGTACATTTATAAATTTATAAATGTAATGTCTTATTTTAAAGATAAATCTTATGGATCTTTGTAATCACTTTAATCACGGTAGGTTTTTCATAGCCTTTTTAAAATGTTTTAAACTGTTGTATTCTGTTAATTACAACATGCAAACCTCAGAAAAACAAAATACAGTGATAAATATCATGTATCGTCAAAATGCCTTCAAGTATCATGATGTTAGATGTTTGCCATATCACCCACTCGAAGCCAGGCTGTCCTGATTTGACTCTGGATGTCACAGGCGCTGATGGGAGCTTGAAGCCTAATTAAAGTGGAACACAAGTCTGAGGTGATATCATTAGGGCCCAGGCTGATGTGTCGTGGCGCACATTAAAAGAGCACAGCGGGCTTCAGATATCACACATCAAAATCCAACAGGTGCTGCAGAGACTGGCTGAGCCTTGCCTTCTTCAACGAGTGTTAAAGGTAATATATGCAAAGTGCACAAAGGTGAGAAAGTGAGATTAGGGAAGGCTTTGTGACTTGCTTCCAGGAGAGAAAAAAATTAGAACGGAATGTAATTGGAATGCAAATGTTTAAAGCAAGCAAAATCTGGGAATTCAATCAGAAGTCCTGCCAGTTTCTACGGTCATCAGCATTGCATTCAATAAATTACGAATAAATATCTAAAAGGTTTATGAACAACCCTGATATACACACCTTTGCACCTTGAAAAGACTACGCCTAAATCATTTCATGGCGAAAGGCTGCAAACATTAAAGTAAATACGACATCAAAGAAACACCTTTCTTGTGCAGTTGACCAAAGGAGACACCCAAGTTTCTTCATATCAAAGACTATTTTACATGCTTTGACTGGGTGAATACATGAAAGACTGGAAGCGGAGCAGAACAGATCTAGACTAACAGTGCCTTCATGTTGCTGCTTTGTTGAACTGCAGCCTCGCACTGGCGGCTCAGTCAGGGTTCGTGGCCAGTGCACGCTGATTATGCAAGGTTATAAGGCCTCTCCTGCAGCAGAGAGCGCAGAGAGAAGTACAATGCTGGGACAAAACACATATCTTTCTGCAGTTTTCTATGGTTTTATTGTACCCATAATCATTTAAACCTGATTTAATTTGTTCTATTTACACAGTAACATGCACATGAAATTGTGATAGATTTGAACATCTCAAATGATTCTACATTTACTTACTACTCATTTTTTGTGAAAAAAGAAATCTACTTCTTACATTTCATTCACATTCACTTACTAATTCCTTCATGTACCATGTAGACATTTTGGGGATTGGAGACCTCTCTGGTAGAAATGTGTAATTGCACACAAGATCATTTTGTAATGTTGGTGGTGCTTCAGACCCCTTCCTCGAGTGGACAAATCTGATGATTGAATGCTGAAAGAGCATCCAGAGAGAACATAGACAAAATTTGGTGAAGACCGTGTCTACTGAGGATGAAAGTGAATTATCATATGATATTTTAGCATGTTTTTTTTTTTCCTGACAACTATTACTAAACTACTTCTATTTAACAAAAAAAATGCAGCTTTAATATCATCATTTAATAGAATCTGTAGTGCTTTGCAATTGAAAAGACCTTTCATATTTACTTTTATTAAATAAAATTATTTATTTGTTTTTTATTAGGCTTTGATTTAGCCACCAGGCAAACACACAAAATAAAGTGGCCAACAGACAAACAACCAACCAGTTCAGTCCATACGTACAGGTCAGCACAGGTATAAAACGGAATGTGAAATAACAGTCAGGGCACATATGCTATATAGCAAAAGTAATGTAATATATGTAATATACCTATTCTACATTATCAACACACAGTATGTGCTCTGTCATACACAAGAGGTTTAATAGGTTTATTTTTTAATGTTTCATCATGTTTTTAGACCAAGTGTCCATCAAAACGAGAACGATATGCTAATGGATTGAATATGATAAAATGTTTCACTGCATTTCTAGTAGTTACACAGTACTTCTTGAAAGGTATTTTTTCTTTTACATTATTTCACTGAAGTAACAATACTTGTGTATTGGTTTAAGCTACTCTATGCACCTCTAAACCAGATAGTTCTGGCTGTAAAATCTGATTAGCAAAGGCACTATAAATAATCAACATACATACAGTCAAAAGTTTGAACATCCCCATTCAGATTGCGTTTTGTTAACGCATCTTCTGCAGAGAACACATACATATTTTTCTGTATTTTCTGCAAAACCCAGAAAATAAAAAAGTGCCATAATTTTGGCACAAGCCTCATTATGTTTTTATTTTTCCCCCATATATATATATATATATATATTAATGTGCAAAGTTTTTAAAATGATTGTGTTACTGCCAGTCATTGACACTGTTAAAGCATTTTCCCAGTTTGACCTTTCAAACCATCTGTAGTTCCAGCTTAAGGCTCAGCTGCTTCTGCACTGTTATGACTCAGTGAGGTGTCATGAATTTGTTTATCACTGAAGGACGTTGAGTCTTAAATAAGCAAAACATGCTGATGCAATATCAATAATACCAGTAACGATAAAAGTGGAGGCCTTCAGCAGAGTACGCCCACAGGACAACTAGGGATAAATCAACCAGAAGGAATCTAACAGGAGCTACAGCAAAGTGAAAAACTAATGTTTCAGTAAAGTATCAGTATGATAGCAACAAACTGCAATAACAGGGAAGATAGACCATGCAGCCACTGCTGCTCTCACTGGACATCAGTGATGAAATCTGGAACCTTGTTCACTCTATGGAAAATATGCAATTATGTTCAGGTTTATGTGAACCTAAAATGTTGGGATTCACATAAAATGTGGGTAAATGAGACAAATGCAAATAAGTGTGATAAATCATGATTGTTTTAATCTTTTCACAGCCCTGATTAATACATTCCATATTGGCCTTTATTCATCAAGCTGCAGTAGGGTACTGTTCACATGGCTAAATGACACATACATTAGCTTGTCATGACATCTGACACTACCTCACATTACTGTTCATAAGTGCTTTTTTGATTAATTAGCTAAAGTAGCCTTTATAACAGATGATGCCTATTCAAATAAGCATGTATAAACATTTATGAAGGGTAATGTCAGTTGCTATGACAAGCTTATGTAGGTATCACGTAGCCTTATGAACAAACTGTTCTTTCAGAAAAAAATAATTATCATTTTAATTTTAATACTATAAAGTTTGTTCAGTAAGGTGAGCAGTGCAGTCACTACTCAACCTCAAACTCCACCTACGAGCACAGCCACTGGTTCACGAGCCACTGGATGCTGTCATTTTATTGGCTCCCTACAAAACATCTGCATGAATTAAGGCGTGCTTAATGTAAATGATATGGAAATGATTTCACACACTGAAGCTGACTCATCATTTGTGCTCAAATCTCCACTTGTTTCCAGATCATACCAAAGTTTCATGAACTAGACTGAATCAGTGGTCAAATCATTTCTTTTCAGTTCAATCACACCTCTATTTAACTCCTCGGTTAATTGGCAGGATTAGTGGGTGTGTTTGAACGGGAAATGACCAAACTGTACTGCCCTCCAGGACCAGGGCTGAACACCCCTGCGTTACAGTAAGAGTACATCACTGCAAACCAATGGAATATTTTGCAGATGGAGCCTTGTTTCTAATCGGAGAGCAGACAGCTAAGGTTGATAAAGCAAGCCAAGCATGTCTTACAGAGACAGCAGCCTCAGGGCAGTTAGCCTAGAGGTCAGAGTTCACCTAGGGCGAGGGAGTAATGGTGGTTTCAAGCAGGTGGAGAAGAGTGAAGCGTGAGGTGACCAGAGAGAGCTATGGAGGAAACGGGGGAAAAGGGGTCTGAGATGCTGCAGCACAGGCCTTCTGTCCATTAATGAGGCCACGGTAGCCACCCCCACACAAGCCCTCAGGGGCTTTCGCTCATGGCTTCTCAGCACAGACAAGAGCTGCCGTCACCCACTCCTCACTGTAGAACTGGGACAGCGTCCGTCACTCCAGCTCATGCACTTTGCATTTTTTTCAGTGTTGCATCACCTACAGTACAGGCCAAAAGCACTGAAGCAAGCAGTGACTCATGTCATCTCATATATCCTGTTTCAGAGTAGTTGCTAAATAATTCATAGCAATAATTACTGAGTAATAAATAGGATTGTCATGGTTTTACATACAGTTGTGTGGGACAGTTTGAACATCTCTGGTCAAATTACAAGTTTTGTTGATTTTTCGTGAGAAAAGTTTTTTTGCACAAAAACATTTGTCGTTTTTGGGAATCTGTAATATGGCAGTACAAATATTCAAGTGAGACAAAGCAGTTCAACATTTTTCACGGTCACTTTTTATTTTGGGTCTTTACACAAACACAAATAAACAACAAAGAAAGCAAAAAAGCCTGTTCAAAGTTCTCCTCTGTCTTTGGTAATACCTGCAGCTGAAGCTAGAATTGTACGATGATGAGTCGAGTGCTCTTTTTAGAACTCTCACACTGTGAGGAGCTGGGAAAGTTGACGTTAGCTAATTAACTAATTAGCATTCATGCAAGTAGCCAGAAAAGGAAAAAAAACATAAGCTCTGCTTGACAATATATAAGAGAGGGAGTGAGTTATTGTAAATAACTTCACAGCTGTGATTTGGTTGCTGGCACAACCCGAAAGTAAGTACAGATTGTCACAGCTATGATGTTATTCACAATTACATACCACATGTGTGTTCTACAGCAACCGGTTTTGCTACATTAAAAATACTATCAAAAACTGTGAACACGATGATTTTTATTCAGTATTTGGCACTAAATCCAGTTATACAGGACCACTTTTACTCTCTTTATAATGAAACATGAAGTTAGTGAGTGTTTTGCAGGTACTATCATGATTTGCATGATATGTTCAAAAGCATACTGTATTGTTTTGTGATATAATTTATCACCATAACAATATATACTAACATACTGCCCAGCCCTACTTAATATATGCAATTCCTTCTTGCAAAAAATGTAGTAGCCTTATGAGTTACAAATAGAGCCATACAACCGTTGCAATATCAGGTTCAGCTCAGTTTTTCAGTGTTTGCCTATTTAACCTGAATGTGGATTTGTTCTAAAGCAATCATAGAATTGTATTGTATCTGGCCAGTTCCAGTTTGTTTATTTCTGTTTAGCTCTGTCATCACAGCTGCCAATGTGTATGTACTAACCCAGACACTTTGTAATGGTTAGCTGTAACTTAAAGTACACAGTTACTTAGAAACCAGTGCTCAGTGGAAAGATACCTCTATTGTGAAAAAACAAACATTTAAACACACTACATTGTTTTGACATTAAATGATATATTGTGCTGTTCTGCATGCAGACATTCACACAAACATGTTCAATTAACACTTTGTTCCAAATTTGTGTGAATGTGTGTAGAACAGCACAATATATCATTTCATGTCAGATCAATTTAGTGTGTAATTTAATCAGCCAAATCACATTCTCAGTAGACCAAATGAAAGATCTGCTGATCCACACAATTCTGTGTGAGTGTTTGCATGCAGATGAGTGCAGGATATCATTTCATGTTGGTACAATAAGTGGCAGAAAATGATCAGAAGGACTATTAAATCATTAATCTTGGTTACCTGGATGATAATTAATCAGCAGCTGAAAATTAATGATCTAACAGGTGTGATAATTCTTAAGATTAGTAACTGAACAAGAAGAGTTTTTCAGTTCAATTTTCCAATAAACAACAAAGTGCGAGATGTTTACTGACGTAACAAACAAAGAAAACATTCCATTAGTGTGCACTGATGTACTCTTACAGCAACATACTCTTAAATGATTATATGAGAAAAGCTTAGAGTCTTTTTTGTTGTAACTTCCTTACAAACACCTAATTTAACACACCTGATTAAGTAAATCAAGCCTTAAGGAGCTTCTGAATGTGAGAAACAGGTTTATATGACAGAAGTTGCAATAAAACTCAGCTGGATAATCACCAGGAGCAAAACAAATTAAGAAGCAGTTAGTTGTTGTAACACGGCAGGCAAGGAAGCACGATGCAGATGCGAGTATATTCTATTTGAATCTGAGTTCACAGAGTCAGTGAACTGGAGGACAAAAATGTGTCTATAAAACTGAAAACCCAGACACAGAACCAGAACCAATGCTAGACATTAAAAGGCACAGAGAAAACTGACTAAACAAATGCTAAAACCACAAGAACAGATGTCCAAACTGCAATGCATGACCGGGTAAGAGGCCAAGGAAAAGGCTATATATGTACACTGACAGGGAACAAGGAACAGCTAGGAACAAAGAGTAGGGGGTGGAGCTAGGGTGACAAGACAAACAGGAGTGCGCACAAACAGCACCACAGTGTTATAATTACGAATGGGAAAGTCGGATATTTGGGGCATTTCAACAAAAAAGCAATGATAGCCACTGATAATTGGGTGTATTTTAGTTGCAAACATGAGCACTGCAGGCTAAAATTTTCTTGTAATGTCTTGCTCTCATCCACACATGAAAAAATGGAGATGAGCATAGGCTATGAGATGCTTCTAACCAAATAAACATATCACACCACTAATGTGTCTTATGCTCTTTATTATGCTACACTAATGTAAAATAAATGTACCTTCTTTGGCAACAGAAAAACAAAAGTAAGTTCTTAGTGTGTGCGTCTCCAACAAAACCACTTTTTTAATCGCATATCACATTCTGCTTACAACCTCTGAAGGTTGTATTTGACATTGACAGGGGCGGAGCTTGAGCATGAAAACTGTTATATTGTTGCTCCAGAGTTTTAGGCCCTGTTCCAAGCACTGCATTCAGAAACTGATTCTACTGCTTCTGTCCTCCACCTCCTTTGCTACTGCTCTTCTCCTACATAGAAGAAAGCAGAAGACCCGAGAGAATAAGGAATAATTGGAGAAATAAGAGAACTGATCCGCTTCCATGTAAAAAAATTTGATGTCGATTATTGATGAACCAGGTCTATCACAATGTTTGCTGAAAACACACACTTCATACTTCTGGAAGCCAATCAGTTGCTAAACAGGACCAGCCTATAAACATTTGTGCATGACCTTTTTTTCCATGAAGAAACTCTAAGATCGCTTTGCTTCCACTCCCATCTCAGCATCATACATTCCTCAGCTGAGATACAGAAGCACTCAAGGCCAAGTTCCTGTTAACATTATCTCCCGCCAACAATGCTGAGGTAGTTACTCAAAAAAGTAACCCATTACAAATGACTTCTCTCAAACTGTACAGGGAATATTTTACTGATTATTTCCTAGAAAAAGTACCATCACTACTCATTACTTTAGTTCTATGGTACTCTCTAAAAGTCATTTTTGGAAAGTTGGAAAACACAATGGAAAATTAATTTTAGTATTTAATTTAGAAAGAAACAGGCTTAGTTCAAAATGCCTGTCAGTTTCCTGCTCTTCGCTCTGAACAAGACTACAAGTCATATTTTATTAAAATTATTAATGACTAATGCTGTTTGAAATTATCTAGAAGAAACAGTTCAGTAACAGCTGCCTCAAAATGCATTTTGCTCTAAGCCAGCCTGCAAGAGCTGTACCAGGTTTTCAATATTCTTAATGGTTTGATTCAAGTGTGTTTGAAGCCGAGTTAGAGCAAATATACGGACCAGCTATGCTGTGAATTTTGAGCTGATCACTCAAAGCACCTTCACAGAGGATCAGAGATGCACATGACCCCATTACATTTGTAGTGTAAGTGCTGAGAACAAATGCAGTCACTGGAGACCATCAATCAAAATATATGCTAGGATATACTTGGACTAACAGCCTTTACATCTTATGACGTAACCAACTGAGCTGGATGTTAATACCAAGTGTGAACAGGGCCTTAGCCAAACCCTTACAGTCGCATGCAAAAGTGTGAATAACTCCATGTTTCGTTGATTTTTCTAAACAAAAATACATTTTTACATCCACCACAGGAAACAACCTAAACTAAAAACTTTTACTGTACATTTTAGTGCACAATTTCTATTTATTTGCTGAGTTTAACATATTGGAAAAACATTTAAAATATTAAATGTGCCATGACTTTTACACAGGTCATGCTTTATTTTTCCCCAATATGCTAAATTCAACAAATAAACAGTAACCATATATTAAAATGTGCAATAGTTCTCTTTAGAGTTTGTGCTTATTTTCACTTAGAAAATCAGCAAAAACAAACAATTTGACCATGAGCAGCCAAAGTTTTGCTTACAACTGCATTACTGTCTGTTATGTCTTGAAAAAGACAGCTCAGTCATTCTCCCTACAACTCTACAGTCCCATAATTCCAGTAAAACTCTGGATAGATCTCAGAGAGAAGCTTGTGATACACGCCAATGAGCGCCGAGAGGCCCTGAGAAAATGTTTATGGTTGCCAGCCTAACAGTCACTACTGCACCAGTGCATGCGGCTGGGATAGAGGGAGGGAATCAACTGCTGATGGTAAGCAATCTCACCTGCCCAGACACAAGTGGGTTCTTTATCACAAAAGAAAGCAGTGATCAGGCACCCATTGTGCAGTGAGAATGGTATCGCAATGCACTTCTGAGCTGAGAATGATCACAGGAAAGAAGACAACAAAAACATCTTAAGAGTATCTAGTTTCCAGCAGAGTGTGGCTTGGATTTTCCACAGCATCTGTGACCAAGAGAAGGAATGAGTGGGAATGAACTGACTGTGGATAAGAGCTACAGGTGGAACAATACACTGCGACAAAATAAGCTGCGCATTGTGGAGATGAGGGATATCATGTTACTTGTAACATTATCGGTGAAACAACACAGACCAAGGAAAGGAACACCGACCTATCCATGCTGCAGCCACAAATCTCTTCTTTCATACTACTGTTGCCAGGTTGGAGAAGCTTTACAGAATGTTGGCAAACTCTGTTTTTCTCAACATACTGCAATTTAGAGCACACTAGTCATTTAAACTGATCATTATTTTGTATACACAACCATATAAATCATTTGTCACATTTTTGTTTTAATCATTCTGTTTATTTTATATTTCGTAACAACTTAGATGATGTAGATTTGAATGCAGAAAATTGTTCCTTGCCTTTTTGGAATAAAACAGTTTGATATAGTATGTAAACTTTGTTCAAATTTCAACATATATCATTCACTCCAGTCCATACAGTCTATGTATGGAAACTAAGCTGCAAAAACAGCCAATAAGAATTCATTGTTTGAGTGATGTCATGAAAAAAAAAGCATTTACATAAATCCGCCTCCAGCAGTGTGAGCCCACCCACTCACACTGACGTTATAAGCAGTGTTTCAACCTGGACTGCTTTTTGAATAATGCACAACACAGGGAAGCCAATCAAAACTCAGCTCATTTACATGTCAGTCTTTCAGTCACAGTAATGAAAACAGTCAGTCAGAGATGAAAAGATTTTGGAACATATCATGTAAAAATTAATTGTGACAATTTTTTGTGCATAAAACCACACAACCAACATGACTGGACCTCATGAGAAAACTGTCACAAAGAAAGAAAGAAAGAAAGAAAGAAAGAAAGAAAGAACGACACCAAAAGGTACTTTTTATATGATTTAGTCAGTATTTTAAGTGTTACAGTAACAAGAAATTGCTAAATAATTTCAAAAGTCTGTAAATGAAATTACACAATGATAAAATTACAAAGTCATAATTTATCATGTAATTATTTATTTAGAATAATTTTCTGTCAAGTTTTGGCCTTAAAATTTGACACCACTTCTGAAACGAGGCATTCTGCACAATTTAATTACAACTTCATTCTTGATGTTATACAGTAGTCATCTTAGTCGTCTTACTTAAGAAAAAACAATGTAAAATTTCTTCATAAATTTATTCCCCATATTCCGAGTTTCCTACAAATGATCTGAAACCTATGAAGGTGCATATTAGCATATTAGAATCAATTTGTACATGTATCTGCAACCAAAAGGGATTTTTTAAAAAAACTATTTAAAACTTCTGAATAATGATTTCAAACTTTTGAATGGTAGTGCATGTGTGAGTCACAATGTTAAGATGGACTGGTTGTACTATTTTTTGTAGTGTAATTAAGCTAACGCTAGCATGGTGAATGTTGAATGCTTCAGCATTGTTGAATGTTTCAGTAAAGACTGACTGAATATTATTGGAGGAGCCTGTTCGCTGTCTGCTGAACTGTTCAACCATATCTACTTAAATAAAACATTTTACTTCAAACACGCTTACTTCATATACATGCAATCTGTATGAGCAAACATTTAATTTCACTTTATACACAAGCTATGTAATTACAAACATACATACATTTATGAGATCCTGCAAAATGGATATCCTCTTTTTCAGAGATGCTAACAAAAGCAATTTACGTGCAAATAGTTCTCCTTTGTGGAGAATCTTCAGTCTGCCAAACACAAATTTATACCTGTTTATCATGCAAATTGTACCCAATAAGTCGATGCAAAGTAAATATAAATTTTAATTGATTCATTTTTTAGTTGGAATCAATTTTAATTGGGTAATTGTGACAGCCCTAACATCAGCACATTAATTCGCCATGCTTCTAGCTTAACCTCCACCACCACGTTCAACGTAACGTCGCACTCCAAGCTTCAGTCTCACTAGTAGGTTGTGCAACAACATGAATACAGTTATTATTTAATTTTTTTCTCATCAAGATTTTGTCCAGGATATCAGGCGAATATTATATCATGAACCCAGTATTGTGAATCAAATCGAAGGGTGAGCTGTGTGCATCATTAAACCTCTAGTAAGCTCTGGTTCATTTTTTTCACCGCTGCCATGTGAATCCATCAATCTGTGTACGTTAATTGCTAAACCACCGGAGAGAGGGAGCATAACATAATCTGTCTCACCACATTAACAGCAAGGATCTACACATGACAGCGACTGGAGAGTTAGGAATCCCGGAAGATGTCAATGAGCATGGAAATGGCATATCGCATTATTGTGGCACATGTGCAGTTGTTTGTTCGCTAATTGCATACGTCTGAGTTTCTCAACAACGCAGGCTTGCAGTTCTCCATCTGCCCCTCGGTATCACAGTACAGCACGGCCGTATATTATCAAAGGTCAAAGCCTTTCTGTGAAGCTGAATACTCTCCAGGGAAATTGATGGTTTCTCCGTGAGCTTTCTCATGGTAAAAGCATACCCAGAAGCCCTTGATAACATAACATACCATTACAATAAGCAAGTAGACACTTTGTCCAGAAGCACAGCCCTGTTAGCTGAGACCTCTGAGGTGAAGGCTGCATAAAGGCTTAGCAACTATCTCCCCCAAACTGGTGTTTTCATATATTTTAACCCATTCATGTCTAAAAAACTATGTTTAGTCTGAAAAGAAGAAATGCCTCAGATGGTCTAGATCAGTGTTTCTGAAACTATGGGTCGAGACCTCAGTTGGGTCACTGATGCATTTGTGCTGGACTGTCACATGATGAGGAATATGCGTCAGTATGACTGCAAGAATGTGAGTTGTGTGGTGAGTTTAAGGCCTTTTCAAAATAGTAATGCCATCTTACTAATGAGCACACCACACTACCTAAGACTTTAAACAGTGTCAGCTGGATTTTCTGTTTTGCAGATGCATTAATTAGTAGGTTGACCAATCATAGTTATGTTGTCAGGGTTATTTCTGTAGTTTATTCATGTTTTTAATGCTTGGTGCTCCAAATTGAAGCACTGCCTCAAACTCCTCCACTGCCATCTGAACATACCTTCAGAACTATCGTCATTGCTACTATGCAATGAATCCATTTCTTCTTCCTCTATGCCTCGTTCACCAAGTGTTTAATAAAAAAGCTCATTGGACTTGATGTGAATGTTCCAGAGCATTAAACTGCATCACGTTAAAAGCTGTCTGAAAGTATAATACGTAGAATAGGTCACTGTCCGTTTAATGACTAGATTATTAAAGCCAAACATTCACCCATTACACCTCCAACCAATCAAAATGTCAAACAGTGGAGCTGATGTCACTGACAGAGCATATATGAAGCAGAAATGGTCGGGAGGGACATCTGATGGCACCAATATTCTATCAACAACCAAAATATGACACTCTTTGTAGGTTTGTATTATTTGTATCACAAAACATCTACAAAAATATATCAACCTGCCACTTCATTATGACCACCTCCTTGTATCTACATTTATTGTCCATTTTATTAGCTCCACTTACTATATAGGTGCACTTTGTGGTTCTACAATTACAGACTGTAGTTCATCTGTTTCTCAGCATACATTGTTACCCCCTTTCACCCTGTTCTTCAATGGTCAGGACCCTCACAAGACCATAACAGAACAGGTACTATTAGAGTGGAGTGGTGGATCATTCTCAGCACTGCATTGACGCTGACATGGTGGTGGTGCGTTAGTGTGTGTTGTGTTGGCACCTCAGTGTCACTGCTGGACTGAGAATAGTCCACCGACAGCGTCCTGTGAGCAGCGTCCTGGGACCACTGATGAAGGACTAGAGGATGACCAACAGATCTGCAGCAACAGAATCGTCTCTGACTTTACATCTACAAGGTGGACCAACAAGATAGCAGTGTCTAACAGAGTGGTCAGTGAGTGGACATAGGGTTTAAAGACTCCAGTAGCACTGCAGTGTCTGATCCACTGACACACCACTGCAGTGCTGAGAATGATATACCTCACATGTGGTGGTATTATGGGAGTCCTGTCCATTGAAGAACAGGGTGAAAGAGGACTAAGAAAGTATGCAGAGAAACAGATGGACTACGGTCTGTAATTGTGGAACTACAAAGTGCACCTATATGGTAGGTGGAGCTGATAAAATGGACAATGAGTGTACATACAAGGTAGGTGTACTTAATGAAGTGGCCAGTCAGTGTATATAGGGTGTATATATGTTCTATTTAACAGGAAACACTGTTTCTGCTCATTCAGGAAGCCCTAATTGCCCTAATGTACCCTCTCTCTATATATATATATATATATAGCAAAACGTGCCTTGATGAGACGGCAATATGAAGCCACAATTTGCCTGCATGTAATGTTAGATTCACTAAGAGGGCATCTTATTTATTTATTTATTTTTTTACCATTTTCTAATTTTTAAAATTAGTAGTGATCAAAAGGCTAGATTTAATATCATAAATTAAGCAATAAAAACATTAGCCATATAGTTTATTTGATTTAAAAGATTAATGCTTAGGCAAGCTCTGAGAATATATGGACTGAAAATTTCAGATTTGGATATTAATGGGTTAAAAGCATCTCTGTAAATCAGTGCACTTGACTACTTCATCCTTGCCTTTGGTCGGCTATGCGCTGTGAATAAATGTGGTAACAAAGGGCTGACTCCATCAGAAAGCAATCAAAGAAGCTCGTAATTGAAGCACCATCAACAGTTGTTAAAAAGTGGAATCTGGCCGTAAAGACGAGATATGCAGTACATTCCAATGAGGGATTTACAGAGATCAGGCCATCAAAAGTTAATGAAACACTGTAGATTGCCAGTCGTAATTAATTCCTTTATAATATCTGTAGTCTCCGGAATGTAAAGGCCTTCAACATGTATAGATACATCTAACGGTCACTATCTAAAAGCTCTAAAGGGTGTCCTGTGGAGTTTTATTGCTGTACAATGACTTCTTAAAGGGGTTTGCAGGAGAGGTCAGCTTGACCTTCATCATTAGCCCCAGCTGTGCTGCAAATGTCTGGCACGCAAGACGCACTTTGCTCTCAGGTAGAGCTGCCTTCAAGCAGAGGTTAATGGATGCAAATGGAAAAAGTCTTGAGCAGGAGTTCCAAACTCTTCAAAGGCTTCAGGGTTTCTTTAAATAAATTTAATGAGTTCCATTTATCTATGTTTAAGCAGGTATACCATTATCACAGGAATGCAAATAAACATGAGTCAGAATCAGTCTCAGACAGACACACATAAGCAGAAGTGAGATTAAAAAAAAAACTTTGCAGCTCAGCTATGTGGAAATTTCTCTGATTGAATTACTATTACTGTAGCTTGGATCAAATCAAGCAGGCAAACTGTAACAGCAATACGTGTTTGGGTTGGCCAGGTGCCAGGGAGAAATTAAAAACTTGCACCCGACCGCTTCTCTCCACCACTGTCACTCTGGAGCCACTGCCAGACAAACAAGAAGCTCAACCGTGTGCCAATATCCATATGACAACCTCACAGCTAGGCGACGAGGTGCAGGCCTGTCTAGCTGCAGCACTGAAATCCAGATATCAGCGAGTCAGAAGCTGAAAATAGAGGCAGATGCAGAAGATCTGCTTTCCACATCGGAGAGGAAACATAACATAAAGAGGAATTATCACAGATCTTAGATGATAAAAATCTAATTACATCAAGAACGTCGCATGTTTCTTTGATCATTCTCAGTTAACTTCGTTCTGAGTTAACTTGATTCACTCTGCCATATGTTGTGTGCTACCTAGATCTAAAGTAACATCTGCTTCATAAGGATTTCCCTAAGAAGCAGTGCTAAAACATTTTGCTGAGCTTATGCTCCATTCAGATTTTTTGCTCAGACTAGAGCTTGAATTATGTGTCCAAATTAAATAGCAAACCCAATACGGAGAGTCAGGTTGCTCTGGGTTTAAACATCATTTGCCAAATATTTGTTGGGTTCAGGTCAGGTTAGAATATGACTTCCCAAATATTTGTCAGGCTTAGGTTGTGTTAGAACATCAATTCCCAACTATTTGTCAGGTTTGAGTTGAGTTCAGATGTCATTTCCCAAAATGGGATTTG
The DNA here is from genome assembly GCF_904425465.1 of Colossoma macropomum. Taxonomy (NCBI): domain Eukaryota; kingdom Metazoa; phylum Chordata; class Actinopteri; order Characiformes; family Serrasalmidae; genus Colossoma; species Colossoma macropomum. Next base: position 11,766,650 of record NW_023494786.1, on the reverse strand, counting down.
CTGGGGATGAGTTAGAACATCACTTCCCGAATATTTGTCAGGCTTGGGTCATGTTAGGACATCACTTCCCAACTATTTGTTGGGTTCGGTTCAGCTTCAGATATTATTTCCTAAATATCTGCCAAGTCTGGGTTGGATTCAGACATCATTACCTAATTATCTGTCAAGCTCAGGTTGGGTTCAGACACTATTTCCCAAATATCTGCCAAGCTTGAGTTGGGTTCAGACGTCATTTCCCAAATATCTGCCAAGCTTGAGCTGGGTTCAGACGTCATTTCCCAAATATCTGCCAAGCTTGAGTTGGGTTCAGACGTCATTTTCCAAATATGTGCCGAGCTCAAATCGAGTTCAGACATCATTTCACAAATACCTGCTGAGCTCAGGTTGGGTTCAAACGTCATTTCCTGAATTTTATTGAGTTCGGGTTGAGTTTGAATGTCATTTCTCAAACACTTGCTGGACTTGGCTCAGGTTCTGACATTACCTCCCAAATATCTGCTGGGTTAGGGCTGAGTTAGAACATCACTTCCCAAATATTTGTCAGGCTCAGGTTGTGTTAGTACATCACTGCCTAACTATTTGTCAGGTTCGGGTCAGATTCAGATGTCATTTGCCAAATATTGTTCATGTTTGAATGCATTTTCCCAAATATTTGTCGGGTTCAGGCCAGATTCAGACATAAATTGCAAAATCTTCGCCGAGCTCAGCTTGGGATCAGACATCATTTGCAGATATGTGTGGAGCTCAGGTTGGGTTCAAATTTTACTGCTGTACTTTACTGCATTTCCCTGTTGTACTTCTTCTCCTTACTTCATTTTTACTTTCTATATCTTAAATTTATTTTTAATCTACTGTGCTGGATTCACCCACTCCCCTGACAGAATTTAAGATCAAGGTCTACACTTGTGAGCAAATAGATGCGTGAAAAAACATAAAAAATAACCCACTGAATTCAGGAGAGTACAGTTGAGTGCAGCCAGGAGGATATGTTTTGTTTGGTCAAAAATATTTTTGTATGTTCAATATGTCACAAGATTAAACAAGTGAAAGCTTATCTTGCTGTATCAGCACTACACAGTCTGAAGGCAGTGCATTATGAAAAGCTCATCTGAACTAAAAGAATTTGAGATGTTTGAAAGCACTGCTTAATGAACACATTCTTTAGGCTGAATTTTTTGACAAATGAAAAACCAAAGAGGTAAAGCGTTTTGCCTAAAATGTATTTAAATATGTTTATTACTGCATATATTTTTCATTTGCATTGCCACTTCTTAAATATACACTATATGGCTAAAAGTTTGTGGACACCTGACTATCATGCCTATATGTGCTTGTTGGACATCTTAGTCCAAAACCATTGGAATTAATATAGAGTTGGCCCTCCTTTGTGTTCCACAAGATTTTGCAGTGTTTTGTGGGAATTTGCCCATTTTGTCAAAAGAGCATTTGCGTGGTCAGACACTGATGTTGGCCGAGAAGGACTATCTTCAGTGGTGCAGACCACTGAAGTCCCTCCATACCAAACTCATCAAACCTTGTACTCACAGACCTTTACACCAATCCAGCTGATGCTTGTTATTGCTTATAATGATTTTAGGCTTGTGTGCAGCTGCTTGACCAGAGAAACCCAATCCATGAGTCCCCTGATGCATAGTTATTGTGTTGATATTGCTTATACAGACAGTTTGAAATGTTTGGAGTGATGCAACAGAGGATACGCAATTTTTACACTCTATGTGCTTCAGCATATGACAGGACCGCTCTGTGAGTTTGTGTGGTTCACTACTTTGTGGCTCAGCTGTTGATGCTTCCATTTCACAATAACAGCACTTACAGTTGACCGGGGCTGATCTAGCAGGACAGAAATTTCACAAACTGATTTGTGACAAAGGTGGCATCCTATGACAGTAGCACTTTTAAAGTCACAGGGCTCTTTAGTACAACCCACTCCATGGCCAGTATTTGTCTAAGGAGATTTCATGGTTATGTGTTTGATTTTTTTTTAGCAATGAGTGTGGCTGAATCACCTGAACTCCAAAATTAGGAGGGGCCTTCACATACTTTTGGCCATACAGTGTATTTAGGACCAGGCATAGTTATTTCTGTTAGCCTAATCATTCATAGTTCATGTAATTGATTCTTTACAGGAATTACTTTAAAGAAGGATTATTGAAATTTATGCTGCAAAATTAACCCAGCATTCTAGTCAGCATTAACCAAAACATGGGTTGAATGGTTGATCCAGTCTGTCAGTTGACAAACCCATCTTGTTGGGTCAGATTAACCCAGCGTGTGTCCTGTCCAATAGTGACCCAGCTGTGTGGTTGGGTTGTGTTTAATCCAGCACTTCTTTAGAGTGTTGTTAATTGGCTGATGTGCTACACTTATTCCTTGTTTTTCTGTTTTCTATGTATCTCTCACTCTTCACACAGTGAAGTGTGGGCTAACAGGGATGAATGTTTTAAACTGTCGCAAAACAGCACAATCTCAAGCCCTGTGTGGATGACTGTATGCCTGGAAAAGGACAAGTCTGTTTCAGGTTGTGTATCTGTTGCTTTACTTTTAGGTTTTCTATGTCTTTTTAGTGATAAGTCTCTGGTCGCCTAAGAAAGTTTTTTGTTTGTTTCCATCTCGCTAGTCTTGCTTATGTTTTGCATTTTATTTAAATAGCCCACATTACAGCAGGAATAGAAAAGCATTACCCTTTCTATAATTCTGGTATGCAAAATGAACCATCCTGTGTCACAGCCACTGAGTGGGATCAGCTTAATTGGACACATACATAAATAACCAAGACGGTGTAAAATGCAAAATTTGGCTATGAGTCAGGGCTAAACAGCTCCACTTAAATTAAGATGAGGTTTCAAATTGGCATTCACCAGAAATAATCAGCTTTGACACTGGATGCACACTACTTAAATCTGTTAAATAAATTTGAATGGCTTTACTTCACTAAGCGACACTCATTTTGATTGCTTTTTCATCAGCCATATTGGTAAATGCTACTTACAGCTCATGTAATTTCCCATTTGCTTACATACCATTTATGAGACTCTGAAATGCCAGCTTCTTTCTCAAAACTGTACATAACATTTTTCAACCCTCACATTGTAAGCAAAATGTTGTTTTTTTCAAAACCAGGTATGCAAGGCATTCAAAATGACAAATTCATGCCCAGCTGACAAAGCTTTATTGCTTAAATTGCTTTAACAAAGCACATTTTTTACATTGCAGTGACAATTTAAGCACAGAATTTGGGCAAATACATGTCATTGTGCTCCTTTTAGTGAGCATACACTACAATATGAATAGACATTCCACTAGGAGTAGGCGCATCAGTCATGATTAGAATAACACAGTAAGCAAGCATGCGGTTAAATCTTTCATTACATAGCACACTGTTCGGCTGCCTCACAGGCAAACATTCTATTCGCCCAAACAATGGTGGAAAAAACGAAGATGGCAAAGTAGATCCAGTCCTGCCACAACTCACTTCCACTCATTTCCTTTGCACCCTCCCCAGCTTGAAAGAGACCTATGGTTACTTCATTTACTTCATTTTTAATGCATTTTATTTATTTTCTATTTACACTCCCTTATGGAGTTTATGTACTGAAAACTAATAATTCATTTTTACCATTTTACAGCCTCTTTTTGTATCATAGAATTAAATAGGCTGTTTCTATTACTGTGCCTTGACTGAAACATTGTTGCTACTTGAACAAAACCTTGCATCAGCTGTCCTTTATACTGTGTGAAAATTTAATGAAGAGTGAATGAATAGAAATGGTCCAAAATAACTTGGACAAAAACCTCTCATTAAAAGTTAAGAACATTTTTCTTTCTCCTGCAAACATACCGTTTTGGAGATGCAAGGTTTTGTTCCAAAAGCAACATGTAAATGACTTCTCTTCTGATTGGCTGCCCTCTATTGTGCCTCATTCAAAAGCAGTCAAGGCTTTCATAGCTTAAATGTGAATAGGTGGAGCTAAACGGCTGTAGGATGAATGGGAGGATTTATAGTCATGTGCAAAAACACCTCTGGTCAAATAACATTGATTTTCTAAGTGAAAATAAGTTAACACATCCTATATAGGGAGCAAACTTAAATATGGCCTTTCTGTGCAAATTGTAGTGCACAATATTTATTTACTTGCTACAACATAAAATAGTATGCTACATTTAGCAAACATACAGTAATTGTGTATTAAAATCACTTAGAAAATCACCAAAAAAAAGTACATTGTCCAGGGGCACCTAAATTCTTGCATACGACTGTACAGAAATACGATGGTGTTTGTGACACCACAAAAATACTGATTTCGAAAGTGTTTACATACTACATGGACCTCTTCATTTGCTTAAAAAGTGAGGGAATTATATACAGTTGCAAGAGGGACAACACTATATAAGGCAAAGAACAGAGGACTAAAACAATGAAATGAAATTAGTGCTTAGATACCTTCATGATAACACTGTGCACACAAGTGCCTTAGAATGTAAACACCAACCTGAGAAAACTGTATGTTATAAAGCTCTAAGTATACTTCCAATAACAGAGCATAAGCAGTAGAGAAAAAAGAGAAGAAGGAGCATACAACTTTGAGTGGGAGTGACAGTGACTCATGTTTTTATAGTCCGACAAGACACTGATCCCTGGCTTCATGTTCAGCATGAAGTAATGAAAGCATTCGGACCGAAATATCACAGCCGGACGTAATTCCACAGAGCCGCCAACGCTACTGTGTCCTGCAAACAAGTTCTCAAATATCATTTCTGTCTCATGCTCCTAGCCTGTCTGCTGTCCAGCAGGACTGCTGCACCTCCTCTACTGGAATCTCCGTTCCTCTGTTTTCACACGTCCATTCCTACCACACCAGAAAAACGCTCTACTGACAATTTATTTCACTGGAGATGAATCTGTAAGAAATCTACAGACGCAGAAGCTGAGGGAAAAGTCCAGTCATTACAGTACTTGGAGCGTAGATGTCATTTCATGATGGAACAAACACCTGTTGCTTGGCAACTCCTAACTCGCTCGCTTCCAGTATGGAATGAAATATAAATGGTCATTAGTGCAGGACAGACATATACAGTTCTATGCAAAGGTTTCAACAGCCCTGGTCAACGTGAAAATATGTTAACACATTCCAAACTGTAACACTTTACTGTAGGGTACCGTTTAAATGGCTACATGACACATAAGCTTGTCATGACACCTGACATTACCTTACATAAATGTTTATAAATGCTTTTTTCCAATAGGCATCATATGTCATAAAGGCTACTTTAGCTAACTTTGATCAATATTGCCAAATGTAATCTTTATAGTGAAGGACGCCTAATGGAATAAGCACTAGGGTTATGTTGGGTTATGTCATGTGTCATGACAAGCTTATGTAGCCTTATGAACAGTAAAATGTTACGGAATATAATATAACTTAAATATAACTTAATAACTTAAATATAATATTTTTCTGCAAATTTTAGTGCACTATTTCTATCCATTTGCTATTTGAGGTTGACATATTGGGAAAAAATAATGTGAAATATAAAATGCCATAACTTTTGCACAGGTCACATTTTGCCTTCTATTTTATTTCCAATATGTTAATTTTCTGCAAATAAACATTAATTGTGCATTAAAATGTGCAGAAGTGTGTTCTCTGTAGAGGATGCATAACTGTTTTCACTTAGAAAATCAAAACAACATGGAATTTGACCAGAGCACCCAAACCTTTGCATACAACTGTATGAAAATGCAACTGTAAGAATGTCTATATCTCATCCGGACAAGATCAGTCATAGAATAAACAGTGAGCACATTAACAGAGAGAACCAGCGTTAGAACCATAAATTATTTGGTAAGGATTTTTGAGTAAGTGGTTGAGCGTTTCTGGCTTTTTCCGCTGATTTTTTGCTAACCTTCAGCAGGGACACAGAGAGAATATCAGAGAGACTTTGCAAGGTTATGTTCAGCACTGGAATTAAATCAATCTATTTTATTCTACTATTATCCTTTTTTTTCATAAAAGGAGCCCAAAATCTTTTAAAATGAATAGCAAATGCACTCGACACCTACGTTCTAGATACAATCATGGTAATTTAATGACTCATTTGCTGTAAGCAGAGGTGGAAGAATACGTATGACATTAAACTTCTATCATGATACTTAAAATATTTCAGTTGTGTCATGTGTGCTTGCTAAAGGTTCACGACTGGAACTGGCCAAGATTGGAATCAGCTGATATTCACTCCTAACATGTGATCGACAGTATGCCGAGTTATTTTTATTTGGTTGATCTGTGTTGCAAGTTCATGATGCAAATGATGTGAGTCAGCAATCTACAAAAAAACGTTCCAAAAAGGTTGGGACAGTACATAAAAGGCTAGGAAAAAAAAAGAAAAAAAAAAGAAAACAGAAAGCAGTAATTAGTAAATTCTGTTTGACCTGCATTATATTGACAACAAAAACACAGTATTTTATGTTTTACCTTATAAACTTGATATTGTTTTTTCAAACTGGATGCCTGCAACACTTTCCAATAGAGCTAGGACAGGAGCATAAATACCATTGTGTTACATTACATTTCATTTGAACAACACTTTATCAAACGAGACCAACTGATAACAATGATAGTAATCAGACCAACTAATCCAGGTTTGAGAGTGGATTTTTTCCCATTCTTCTGTTAGACAAGTCTTCAGCTGTGCTTCATAAAGCATCACACTTTTTCAGTAAAATATTTTCTGTACAGCAGGCAGGCCAGTCCAGCACTCACACTCTCTGATTACAGAGCCACCTGGGGTCATTTTGAAATAAGCATGGATTTACCTGAAAATGAAATTGTCTAGAAGGCAGCGTGTGTCACACCAAAATGTGTAAATCTTTAACGTTAATGGTGCTGTCACAGGTGGCACTAATACACCCCCTATACCATGACAGACCCTGATTTTTAAACTTTATGCTGGTAACAATCTGGATGGTCATTTTATTCTCTGGCTTGGAGAACACAATATCCACTATTGTGCAATCACACATTTCCACTGTGCAACTTTCAAATGAGCATTCTTTCTGGACATTGTTGTGACAATTGTGTGCATAGTACAGTCTTGACTTGCTTTTGTTGATGCAGTATAAATGGTGTTTATTGACAACAGTTTGTCAAAGTATTCCTAAGCCCATGTGGTGATATCCAATATAGAAGCATGTTGGTTTTTAGTGCAGTGCCATCTGAGGGATTGAGGGTCATGGGTATTCAGCTGAGGTTTATGGCCTTGACCTTCTTGCACAGAGATTGTCCTGGATTCAATTCCTAAAATCCTTGGAAATGTTCATTGAAGCTGTTGTATTATTTGCTGATATATTTTTGTCAAAGTGGTGAGTCTCAACCCATCCTTGCTCATAAAGGACTAGGCCTTTCCCGGATGCTCATTTTATACTTAAGCATGATTGCGTCTCCTGTTTATCACGTTTTTTGAACATTTCACAATGTTCCAAGTCTAAAATTGCCCCTTTCCTAACGTCTTAGAATAAAGCTGATATGGTAAAACATTACCTTTAGTGTCTTTGTAATGTTTCCATTTAAATACAGGCAAAGCAGATTTACAAATCACTGCCTTCTATTTGCATTTCACTTACTGTCTCAACTTTTTGGAATTGAGGTTTGTTTGTACAGGTATGCTGCATTTGAATGTTGCTATCTTGTTGCTAAGTGTGTGAAGTGGATGTCAAGACTGAAATCTGTGAAAAGTCTGTGTATCTGCACATGTGTTAGATCTACTCTTCAAAACAAAAATCAAAGGTTTTTTGGAATCATGTCACAGAGGAGCCACATTTGGTTCCCTAAAGAACCTTTCAAAAGATGGTTCTATGTAACTAACATTTGCAAGTGTGAAGAATGATTTTAAAGCTTAAAGAGAACCCAGATAATGTAAAGGATGACTGCCCAAAGTGCTGCCCACCAGAAAGTTACCCAAACACTGGGCAGCTAGGCTTCAAGCTGAAAACACAGATGGTTTTGAAGGGCCAAACTAGGAAAATGTGTTATTGCTGCCAAAAAAGTTGTGGCATTAATACATTATCACATAATCTCATTATATATATATACATACATATATATATATATATACATACATATATATATATATATATATATATATATATATATATATATATATATATAAAAATGTGTTAACACATTCATTTTGGCACTACTTATATAATCACTGCTGTCAGAACAAAACCTCGTATCTCCAAAAAAGGTAATTTTACAGAACAGTTTTAACTCTCAATACAAGTTAATGTAATAAGATTTTACAGTTATTTTGATTGTCACAATTTGCACATAGCAAGTTTTTTCAAATTATGTAAAAAAAATAGAGAATGACAAAAATAGCGATCAAGTTTTGTTGTGAGGGCAAAAATGTGTTGTTTTAAGAAAAAACTTCATGTCATAAAAATCGGCCCAAAAATAACTGTCTCTGGCTGATTTCAAATTCAGGACTGGTGTGCTCCTAGTGCTTAGATGTGATTGTACCATTAGAGTCCACTCCATCCTGTGTTTTTGAGTAATGGTCAGTTGGAGGGTCTCAGGGACAGGTCGCAGTGCCAGCTGCTCCACCCACTGCAGGGAGACTCATTAAAGCGATGGACACACACACAGCGATAAACAGTGAGAGGATCCATCATTTTCAAATGGCATATTTGCCACCATCTGTCTGGCTAATGTGCAGACGACATGACATGGGAATGCATTTGAAGGCTGTGGATGCACAGAAAATAGGCCAAATGCTTCTGCTGGTCCCTTCAGAGCCTTCACACACATACATGCCAAACACACACACACACACACACACACACACTCATATTCATATCCAAGTTGTCATTTACAGTAGTCATCAGAAGAAGAACTTTTCAGAGCATATGTTAAAAACTTTTGATAAAACTAAGCCTGAAACTAAGTCCATACATGAAAGTTAAGCTGCAAAAAATTCCCATCTGCTTTTGTGATGTCACAAAATCCATTATGTCTGCCCTATTCAGCCTACACAGTTTAAGCCCCAACCATTTATGCTAAAGTTATAAGGAGTGTTTCAGCCTGGACTGCTTTTTGAATGAGGCACAAAAAAGGGCAGCCAGTCAAAACAGAGGTCATTTACATATGGACATATATGTAAATGACCTCTGTTTTGACTGGCTGCCCTTTTTTGCCAGTCAAAACAGAGGTCATTTACATATATGTCTTAAAGGCACAGTAATAACAACAGCCTGTTTAATGTCAAGGGATAAAAAAGGTTGGAAAATGTTCATATAGAAATGAACTGAATGTCTGTTTTTGGTCCATAAACCCACACAAACTCATTAAGTGGTCCTCTGGGGACAAAACATAAAATACGCGAAACTGTAAATTGTATATGAAATCCTTTGAAGCAAAAAAGAAAATCCAATTTACTCGATTTTCCATTTAACCCAAATCTGCTCAATTAACTGAGACGGATCTTGGGTTCATACTCCAGTTCAGCAGGTTTGCATCAGAACTTTGCGCTTAAGGCAATAATAAGAAGCGAAAAGCAAACGTTTTCCAAAAGCATGAAGCAAATTAGGAGTATAAGCCATCATGCACTTGCCTCAGATCATATCCTCAACGAGAAATCGCATATAGAAAGTGTGAGCAGTTACGGATACGTCTTATCCTGCAGCTCGCTCTGATCTCCGGATTTTTCTTTATTCATTTCAGAACTGCAAAACATTGGACAGGCAGCCAAATTCTGTGAATGACACACTGCAAAAATGCCAAAAACTGTTGTCCTGCTGCTGTATTTATCCTTCTTTTAGCACCTACTTGAGCAATGTGCTTCAACAGTTCTTCTCAAGCAAATGCTTTTCTGAGCGATCCTCTTTCTTCTCAGAGCGCTTTGTGGTCTTCTTAGCGTTTATCCGATCTGTTCCGTTCGAGGTGTCCAAGCTGAGTGGAAATCGGCTCTTGGAGCTCCCTGCCAAAGATTTTGTTAACTGATTGTGTCCGCCGTCGGCTCATTTATCTTTAAATAGTGCTACAAAGCGGTGTGTTTTGGAGAGAACAGTGTTGTGATTTCCATCCGTATGGTACTAAGTGGAGGCTTCTAACAGCACTGGCTTTTAGGTCTAGAGCAAAAACTACAGAAAGCACACATGAGTTCAGATGCAGCCTCGGTTTTATTGACTCACACTTTTGCTTAATGAGAAAGCCATGTACACTTTAAAGCAGGCGGGGAATGGAGGGGGATTTGTTTTGACGTTCTGGATTATGTCATATGTTTTCATCTCCAAGCAAATCAGAGGGGCCATGCTACGATGGCAGCTGACAAATTACATTGGAGAACCAACACAAGATCGGGCATGATACTAATATGGATTTTCATAAACACATTATCAGAGATATGCTTGGCAGCTCTCGAAAATAAGTCTAGACCTTCTCTAGCAGTGCTGAGGGGGGAGAGGGAGAGAGAGAGAGAGAGAGAGAGAGAGAGAGAGAGAGAGAGAGAGAGAGAGAGAGAGAGATAGAGGGAGAGACAGAAAGAAATCTCTTTTTCATGATGAAGGGTCTCTGTGGCAGTAATATAGATTCAGATCAATATGGGCACACAGAGAGGGATGAGGCTGCGCATCAGAAAATGCTGGAGCTGATGCACACTGCCCCCTGCTCTGCCTTTGATCTGTCCCCTGCAGACCAAGAGTCTTCAGACAAATAAGGCCACACTCACACACACACACACGCAGGTATGTTTTTATACCTTGTCAGGACGTGGTGTCATATATTTGCACTTTAGATTAAAATCTTTTTGCTTTGAGTGACTCTACACCTTGACTGTGTTTAATTTATTACATTAAATGTTTGAAAATTCCATTTTTCACTACCAAAACAATAATGATGCCTCACAAACGTTACCAAATGTTTCAGTAGTGACAATTTTAGCTAATTTTCAGCAGAACTCAAAAATGCTAGCCAGTACATGACCAGTGAACACAGCTTTGAACAGTTGTTCACAGAGAAAAGGATCATTTTTATTGATTAAGACACACAAAGGTTTACTTAAATGCAGAAAACATGTTTCTGTAGTGATAATTCTTAATGTTACACACTGATTTTCAGACTTGACACACATTTAGTTCACAACAACGGGATCTAACTGCTCATCGTGTGGCCATGAGGGACAGGGATGCACTCTCACTTTCCTGCTCTAAAATGCAGGGGTGTGGCAAAAAAAGGCTCCGCCTACGGACTAAAAGTCTTTGTGCATCGGTAGTGACATGAAAACGTAGGATAGTGTGGGAGGTTTTTCATTTAAAAGATCTTTAGAAAAAAAACAACATGGAGAAAAATCCAAACAAAATGTAAGTAGTATTTTATTATTAGAAATTTAGGGGTTGATTTTGCAGTTATTTAGCTTGTAACTATCTCTATTAATGCCTTGGGTTTGAATAATTATGACAATCTTGTAAATATCTGTAAAGGCCTGAAAACTCTTTTTTTCCCCCACTGTGAATTTTATTGAATGGCCTTTATATATTTGGGTGTTGATCAATTAAAATAACTAATCATATTTGCCTCATATGCTCAAATTGGAACCTAGAGAAAGATATTCTTCCATGCATTAACGCTGTAAAAAACTGTAGTGTTAATAAGTTAATACACAAGTTTGACAAAATTAATATACATATATGCATGTTTATTTTTAACACATTTGGAAATGCCAGCTGATCTTTACATTGTGTGAACATTTCAACAACAAATGGATCAACTGAAAGCCTAACAACGCTGAAAAACACTAGAAGTCAATAGTCACCTAAATGCTTTCAGTAAATCCATCCCCAAAACTTCACTCAGCCCCACTTCTAGTGTTTGATAGCAGTATAGCCTAACAGCTCCATCGCTAACCTAAAGAAGCTACATTTAATCTCCATTAAACATCTCTTTGCTAATTGGGTACATTGTTGATTGTATAAATATGATTTTTCACTATAATGTTATCAATCATCATGGGTAAAAGGGTGTTTCCAAAGGAAAGACACTGAGGCTGGGCCACCTACAAGTGAAGCGTTCACCGTATCTCAGACTGAGAAAACCAAGAAAAACAAGCCAAACAGAAAAAGAGAATACAGCATGAAGAACCCGGCGCTGGGCTTCACATGTGTGAAAAATGAAAAAGTAACTATCACTCTGTGCTGTTCGCTCAGAGGTCTTTTCAAAAGCTTTGAAACCCAGCAATTTACACCATCACTCAGAGACTAAACATATCGAATATGTATCTTAACTTGTTGAATTGTGCCAGAACTCCATTCACAACTTTCCTCTCTTCTGCCTGACATCCAGCAGCTGCCAAACAAACCAGTCATCTCACTCACTCTCATCTCTGGTCGGTTAAATGTTCCAGTGGGCACAGAAGCTTTTGTGGTTGTTTGTATGGGCTGCAAGTTGAAAAATGTTGGGAACCCCTGAGTTATTATCTTGGAGATATGAGATTTTGTTATGACTGTGATGTGAGTAACTACTATGTGTAATTAAATTTTTAAGCCTCACCTTAACCTCAGGCTAGGGTCCTTGTACAGGACATGGTGCCTGAGCAATGGAACAAGGGGAGCACATGCACTCCCACCTTTAGTAGAACAAAAATTTGATTTTGTATCAAAGAAACTGCGTGTGCAGAAGAACATGTTTTTATTTTTCATATAATTTTATTATTTATTTATTTGCCTCCTGTAAAACAAACTGTCACATGAGAAAATCAATTTCTGTGAGATATTTAAGCAGGAACAAGGCACGGCACAATTTGGAAACCCATTCCTGCCAGTAAGAGGAGAAAAATATAGCCTGTCTTTTTACCTCAGAACTATGACCCAAGGTTTTATTTATCATTTATTATTTATTTTATTGGTCATATTTTCTCAAGATTTTGATTGGTTTTGTCAAAATAATGTCTTATTTTCTCAAGATTTTGACTGATTTCGTCAAAATAATGTCTTATTCTTTCGAGGTTTTGACCGATTATGTCAAAATAATGGTATATTTGCTCGAGATGTCGACTGATTATGTTGAAACAATGTCTAGTTTTCTCAGAATTTTGACTAATTTTGTCAAAATAATGTCTTATTTTTTCTTGATTTTGGCTGATTATGTTGGAATAATCTTATTTTCTCGAGATCTTAACTGATCTCATTGAAATAACGTCTTATTTGTGACAGGACACTTCCACAATGTTATGAACAATAAATATAACACAGGTCTTATTACACCCTAAATCATTAAACACATGCATGTAGACATGATTGTAGCTGATCAGTGTTTGATAGCCAACAGATTCTGGAATCAGATCACACCCTCACTGACCCTCATACCCCCAAATAAATTGCTCCCCCACTTTCATTTAAAATCAGGCACCCATGGTCCAGAAAATATATGAAACGTGCGCACACGCGCGCACACACACACACACACACACACACACACACACACACACACACACACAAGCAGCTGAAGGCTATGGTCATTCCCTGCCCTTGCAGTCTGCAGGATCCTCTGCGTGTGTGGCCCCACACAATGCAAACAGAGCATAGCGAACCCCACCGCCATAGTAATGTCACACCACTTTTACAACAGAACGCACTATTCACTCAGCGCTGCCCACTCACACTGCCCTTTCAGCTCCAGCTCTTTCAGATGTTTTTTCTAAATCTGATAAAATACATACAGACAAGCAAACGAACCTATAGAAACCAGTTCAGAATGTTTAGAGGGCTTGTTTTGCACACTGAGGCTCATAGTCTTGTTTTTAATTTTCTCACTCATGCATCATCTGTGACTGAGAGTGCACGACTAGCATAACACGAGCAGTTTATTCATTCTCTCACCATGTACAAGAGAGAGAGAGCAAAAGAGAAAGAGAGGTAGATACAAGAAAAAGACAGAGACTGAGCAAAAGAGAGAGACAAAGACAAGCAAGAAAGAGGAAAAGAAAAAGAGACAAAAAGAGAGTAACGGAATGAAAGAAAGAGATATAAAAAGAGAACAGATAGAGAGACCCAGTGAGTAAAAGTGAGAAAGAGGAGACAAAGAGAGTGCAAGAGCAGGAGAAACTGAGAAAAATAAAGAAAGGGAGAGAGCAAGAGACAAAGAGAGAAAGACAGGATATTAGACAGAGAAAAAGCCAGACAGAGTGTGCATGAGAGAGAGTGAGCAAAGGAGAGTGTATGAAAGATGAAGGGAGAGTGAGAAAGAATGAGAAGGAGAGATAGAGACAAAGAGAGAGAAAGATAAAGATAAGGGAAGCACAGAGAGAGACCGAGCAACAGAGAAAGAGAGAAAAACAGCAAGAGAGCAAAAGAAAGAGGCAAAATGATAGAAAAAAGGAGAGAAAAGAGAGAGAGTGTGAGCGACAGATAGATTGTGTGAAAGATCAAGAGAGTGAGAATGAACGAGAAAGAATGATAGAGAGAGAGGGAGAGAGAGAGAGAGAGAGAGAGAGAGAGAGGGAGAGAGAGAGAGAGAGAGAGAGAGAGAGAGAGAGGGAGAGAGAGAGAGAGATTATGTAGCAAAGCTGTTTTTCCTCCATGAGTGTGTGAGGATTCTCCATCGACATTCATTCATAACAGCCCTCATTATGAGTCACAATCTGAGGGCGCTCAAACAAGTGATTAATTAGACTGCAATCCAAGAATATTTAAAGTTTAATGCAATTTGATTGCAGCAGATTTAAGCAGCAGCTTCAGGGCATTTGGTGTACATGTCACTGAGCATAGTGATGAATCTGAGGAATTTAAAGTATTCTGTATCAGCGAAGGAGCAGAGAAACTGTTTGTTAGCGCTGTTGGGTTTGCATCACAACTGGCTGTTGACTCAAAATCTAATGGTAAAAAAACAGCACCTTCACTCTGCAGATATTAATCAGCTCCTTAATTTAATTTAAAAGCTGAAAAAGTCAGTGCCGCTTTGTGTTCCGCATGCCAAATACAGAGCTTTCAAGGCTGTTTCAATAACAGGTTTCTTATTATGTAACTTAAACAGAGACTAGCCGAGAAGCGCTCAGATCCAGAAACGTGTTGTGCTAACATGCCTGCAGAAAAAGTATTTGGAAAGGCGACTAAAGGCACAATCAAGATATGTAAAGCTAGTTTACATCAGGGTAATAGGCCTCCCGAGACAAATCTATATTCTCCAAACTGAACAGAGCTTCATATCAAGCCAAAACACTGAGAAACATAAAAACATCATATCAACAGCAATTTGAAGAGACCCCAAAAAGAGAACCCACCATCAAAACATCTTGACTGGAGTTTTAACTCTGGTTCCAATTTCATCAATTACTACAGTCAGTACTAGCTGAACAAAGATTAGCTCAGAGCTTATTAACAAAATCAGACCAAAAGTACTGTACATGGCTGCAAAGCCCAAAAGATCTCTGCTATTAAAGTACCAACGACTTCCCCGCCAGCTGCAGCAATTTCTAACTAGGGAACAGGTGGGAATGGGAAAAATTAATGGCAGGCAATCTTAAATTTACAGGCTGCCAACTACAATAGTCATTTAGTCCATCCAGGCTTTAGATCATCACAGTATGAGGTATGTACAAAAGTAAACCATTTGTCTCATAAACAGTGGTGAGCAACATGTCAGTTCATCCAGTATACTGGCCAAAATTCTTCTTAAGGTATTGGTTTTGTCATAACCTCAGCATCAGTATGCCATACATGAGATAACACAACATACATACAGTGCAAAGCATGGTAAAGCTAGCCTGTTTAGCTGAAATGGCTGAGTCAGGGATGTTTCAGCTCATCTCCTGCTGTTTAGTCAGTTGCAGTCTGAGTTAACATTCGACTAATTTGCTATTGAGGGAGAGGACATTAAAGAGACACATAAAAGGAATGGTCAGTCTCTTGGGGTTAGCCTATCATGAACAAAAGCCTGCTTACCACACTTCTGTTCCCTCTAGCACCACCTGCAGCACTGCTTCCTTTCAGCTGCTTTAGACAGGGCCGCCTAATCCTATCTGCTACTGAAAGCATGACTGACTAAAATTTACCAACATGTAAGCAGGAGTGTATGAGATGCACATATCGGGGCAAATCCAGACATTATTTAGTTCCGGTTTTAATATTTTTGCAGAATATATTTATACACCAAAAATTGTCATGATATAAGTCGTTGGCCATCACCCACTACTTCTTATAATCAGTGTTTTCATTTTGTAGTCCATGTCTTATACCAGCCCTAGTCTCAGAACCAGACACCTTAAACTAGCCCTAGCTATACACCTTCAAGAGTGTCTAGTGCCAGGAAATTTTACATTCGGAAAGGAATAGAGAGGATCTGATTGGCTGCTATTAGATTCCACTCCCAGGATGAAGTCCCAGCTATCCAGAAAGTCCGTCCCTCAAACAGCTGCTGTGAAGCGTTATCTTTTCAGAGGTATGCTGTATTTATTTGATAAGGCATTCAGTACTTTTAATCACAGCTGCTGATTTCCAAACGAGACCCTGCATGTTTACGTTTGAATTTCTGTCTTCAGGGCTGTGATTTACTAAGAAAGGAGGAGGGCAGATTGCACATCAGTGGCTATGTGCAGGGCTGTTTCTTGGGGCCTCCGAGCCTGCAGGAGGTCCTGTGTAGTCCTACTACATTAACTACTCTTCATTTGGATGACATGACTGTACTTTGACTGTAACAAGTTTTTATTTCAAACGTTCTCCTTGGACAATTTGTGCAGCAGTTTCTTCAACATTCAGTGTGGATACTAGCAAAGACCTTCAGTGCAAACCAAAGACTTAATGCTTAACGCTTAGCTATCTAGTTATAGGGCCGGGGATTTTTTTAATAGAAAACACAAAGTTTGAGGTCAATGTCAGGCAAGTAGGATTTTGCTTAGGGCTTGCAAATGATCAGAAACAGCCCTGGCTATGCAAATATGATACTGCCTGATATTTGAGCCTACACCCACCTCAGTACGTTGTCTGTCTTCAGAACAGGATAACAAAACATCACTAGGCTTGCAAACCATGCTCTAGCCAGCAAAACAAGAGTAGCGTACAGGCTAACTTTGCATGGTAAGCTGTAGCCTGTAGTATTATTTTAACAAGTGACTTCTAGGGTAGTAAAGTGTGATTTATTAAATATATAGCAGGGACTATGATGGCTAAGAAGCACAACAGGACAGTGGTAAATTTTCCACAGTCTCATAAAGCCAGTCGTGTTGCTGTGTTCATTCAGGTCTGCTGCTAAGATAAGACTTTCATGTATGACAAAAAGAATGACTCTGTGAATGAGCACAGTCAGCTCTAATCTACTGGCCTTAACAGGCAATAGAGGGTGTTTTAATATTATTGATCTAAAGATGAACAGAAAAGGAGAGAGCGGGAGAGAATAGTACTCCCTTAATGGAAAGCTTTTGTATTTTAATTGAGGGAGCAAACAGAGCCACGGCTTTATTAAAGCAGGTCCTGCTGACCCGCAGTGATAGCAAACGGCTCATCATCTGAAGCAGTCTGAATGGTGGGGGATTGATGGGCCTCCTGCTAGAGTCGGAGTAAATGTTAGGATTTTATCACTGTTCTCCCTGCAGGCCTCCCTTTAGTCTCTGAGAATGAAGAGGCTTTTCCAGGGGGTGCGGGGAACGGGAAGAGCGGGGAAAAGAGCTGCCACTCTGATGGTGAAAGAAAAATCCTGGACTAAAGTTCTGACAGGTGGGGTGGGGGGGGTTACTGTGGGCATTCTTATTGCAGAGTCTGTGATACCTTATGTAAGACAGAGTGCAGAAAAATGAGATCATTTGCAAATTTCAGAAGAAATGAAGTGATTTGTAAAAAGTTAATTTCAGCTGAGAGCCTGTATGCAATGAGATACAGAGTGCACATAAATCAGATGAGGAGATGGATTCACAAAAGTTTCCGAAGAGAAAAAAACTTGGAGATCATAAAACAGATTAAATAAAATCTCAATTACTGTGTTAACAAAGTCTTCAACACTTTCCTTCATATGCTAGTAGATTTTTTGTCATGAAGCCTATCCATTACCACAGTGAGTGCGTTTACATGCACTTAATAATCCGGTAACTGCAGAAAATCAGATTTTGTCAGTAATCTGACCAACAAATTTACACTTGTGTAATCACATAATGGGGAAACTACAGGTCTTCATGAGTCAGACAGTAATCTGTCTGCTTTGCAAACAGCCAGTAAACTCACAGAAGAAGACATGATGCAAACGGAACGTAAAACTCAAACTTCATGGCTTTTTTTTTTTAAACATTGCGCCATCTGAAAATATGAACATACATCATCTAGAAGATGCAGAATATTTAAATCCTTCATTTCATCAAGCATGCAGTTGGCTTCAGCGTCAATGCAAAAGTGTTTTGCTGCCATCTCACTGTAATGCTGCTTGCTTATTTCTGGTACCGCTGTCTGTTTTCGCACATTCACAGACTGAGAAATCTGAAAGAAATCAGAGTAAGAGTATACATGTGCTGAGAAATCTGATTACTGGGCTTAAATCCAGCTCTCTTTATCAGATTTCTTAATTGGGTTTCTAGACCTTACTCTGATCTTAGAAACCAGAGTATGCTGTTTACATGATCATTTGAATAATCAGATAACTGCAGAAATCGATTATGATCGGATTATTGAGTGCATGTAAACACACTCAGCGTGAGATAAATTTTGGCTTGGCTATTAAGGAGCAATTTGATTATTGGAGTATTAGGCTGTTAGCTTTCAGCTGGCCTGCTCAGCTTACTCTAGCGAGGGCAGAATATATCCAGTTATAAAAAGAAAAGGGCCACCCAGACAGTCTGTTAGCAGCAACCAGTGATGTTTAACTGGCAAATCGTCATCTAGTTGGATTTTATGGGCATAGATTTCAACAATAACAAGGAGCTACTATGAAGCTACATTGTCTTAGGAAGTACTGCACTTTCTTGAAATCTTTTTGCTTATAAGATTCCTGTTCTTTCTGATATTTCAGCTTCACTCTGCTGTAGTGACAACTGCAAACAGCACTCAGAGCCACTTAATGGGATATAAAACGATAACTTAAGTAAACACATTTCTTTTACTTTGCCAAAAAAATTAAATATTCCAACCAGATATTTCAGCCATAATCTCAAAACACAGTGGTTATGAGAAAAACGAGGTGGATTTTAGTTTGACTCCCTTAGTTTCTGAAGACAGCACAGAAATAGAGGTATGGACAGAATAGAAAAAAACAACCAAACACTGACTAAACTTTAGTAACCAAGGACTGGACGTTGTGACAGAACAAACAAACTAGCTTCCCTAGTTAAACCTATGCCCCTTCATATTGCCCCGTATTTCAGTCACGTTCTGTCCCTGCTGTAGTTTTACACTTTCCCTCACCATTTTATCAGCTAACGTTGCTGTTTACTTCTCATTGCTATATCAACAATCCATTTTTGAACAAACTTTTCTTGCAGTCTATATATACTTTATCAGTTATTGTCTGTGGTCGTTATTGTGTCCCTCTGCAGAGGAGAAGGACTGGAATGTGCTAGATTGGATAGACCAGTCTATTAAAGAGCTCAGCCCATTTCTGTGAGAGAGAGGAGATGGTTGATTTGTTGACGAGCCAATATATTTTAAGGCAAAAAGCTGCTTTCTTACAGTTCATAACTATATTCTGTAAATAGTTTTTTTTTTTGTTTTGTTTTCTTCTTTTTTTCAACATTTTGTTTTTTTCCCACACCTTTCACCAAATAAACACCCTTGCACTGAATGTGCTACTGTGGTTTGCTATTGCTCTTTATTATAACACACAACCTTGTAGGAGCATATTCTATCCTCACCTGCAAGCAAAGTGTGACAGACATGATGGTAGAGCACCATTCTTAAGTGGAATGAATCTGACATAGATTTTTTCTTAGGACCTTTCTCAAGAACACATTTAAGGAAATCTAAGGAAGATATTGGTACTTGAGGCCCCTTAATGCTACGCACTAGGGAAAGAACATAAATACAACCTTTTTAGCAATCACTCCTCAATCAAAACAGTCCGTATATGGAAACCAAGCAAAAACAACTCCGTTTGAAAGACGTTACACAAATCAACAAACTTACATATAGTAATCTATTTAGTTTTAAATTAGTTTATTCATGTTGAAGCTACAAGAAGTGTTTTAGCCTGGAGTGCTTTTTTTTAAAGAGGCACAATGCAGGGCAGCCACTCAGAGCAGAGATCATTTACATACAGTCAATGCAAATGTTTGGGTGGCCCTGATCAAATGACATGTTCTGTAGATACTCCACATGAAAATAAGTTAACACATCATCCACAGAAAACACATTTCTGTAAACGAATAAAAACAATGGATAAAGAAAGGTTGGAAAGTGGTCATTTAGAAATTGAGTTTTTGGTACATAAACACACACAAAATCAAAAATGCACATCAAGCACATAAATAAAATACAAGAAAAATGTTGGAAATGGTGTTTTTAAGTCTGATGTTAAGAGTAAAAGGAGTCCAGCTTCAGTACTGCAGGGCTCTCTGCAGCATAAAGGAGGCGGTGGTCTCATACAGAGAAGCACACATCCAGTTTTGATGGGAATGCAGTAGCCCATATCCAGAAGTCATGTTAGATCCGGTTGTGGTGCTGAAGATGGGATTACCTCATAACTCTGCACACACTCTGCTCCAACAGAGACCACCCGTTCCACCAAGCTGCCTGAAACATCTACAACCCAGATGACCCTGTCTGCCTCCATTCCTCACTGAGAAAGTACCCAAACACACCCGCCTCCTCCAGTCTGTTTGTCTGTTTTCCTTCTTATTTACTGAACGGATTGGGAAATCTTAGCCGAACACGCACAAAATCTCAGAGTCATTTCAGCGCATTTGAGAAACCGTGAGATATTCAGAGGGGGCTCAATATTTGAGGGTCTGCTGGCCCACCGGGTACATGTCTGGCAGCCTTCAATGTTTGGACTGATCTTTAAGCTTAGGCATTAGAATATGTGGAGAAAAAAAACATCTGTGCCATCTGAGTCAATATGAAAATCAGAGAGAGAGAGAGAGAGAGAGAGAGAGAGAGAGAGAGAAAGTAGCAAAGACAGACAGACAGAGGGAGAGAGGGAAGGAGAAAGTAAATGTGGAAAGAAGAAAAGAGCGAGAAGGAGAGAGAAATGGGAGAGAGAAAAAAGAAAGAATTAAAAAACAAGGGAGAAAGCCAAATAGAGGGAGAGACAGCGAGAGTTAGAGAGAGGAGGCAAAGAAAGAAATAAAGAAAGAAAGAGAAAAAGGAGACTGTGAAAGAAAGAAAGAGAAAGAAAGAAAGAAAGAATAGACTGGCAGATAGAAAAAGAAAGAAAAAAGAAAGAGAGAAACAGACTAGCAGATAGAAAGAAAGATAGAAAGAAAGATAAAGAGAGATTGAGAAAGAAAGAAAGAAAGAAAGAAAGAAAGAAAGAAAGAAAGAAAGAAAGATAAAGACTAGCAGATAGATAGAAAGAAAGAAAGAAAAAAAGAAAGAAAGAAAGAAAGAAAGATAAAGACTAGCAGATAGACAGAAAGAAAGAAAGAAAGAAAGAAAGAAAGAAAGACATCCGAGAGAGAGAGATAGAGAGAGAGATACCCTGAATATTTTCCTCACTCTGTTCAAAGGGGAAAATGCAGCTGTAGCATTTCCTCTTCTATCAAGTCTTTTTTATGATATCAGCACATTCAGAGGCAGCCCACCAGAAGAGTGCTTTATACTGCACTTGCCAATCTTTAATATCAGTTACCATAACATTACGCACAAACATAAATAAATAATAACTTCACAGTTCAAAGAAATTGAAATGGCACATCAATCAGAAAACTTCAAGTAAACACAGCTCACTGCCACGTGTATCCAACCTCTGTGGAAACCATGCTATTAAATCAGACATCAGTCAGGTCATCCTACTACTACCTTCACATTTCTGAATAAAAACTGCATCCTTGGTCTCACGTCATCAGTCTGCTGTAAAAACAGTGAGGAAGAGACACTGATAGAGAGATTAAGGCTGTTTTAATGAGCTCTCGTCATCTACATACTTTTAATAAATAAACATGCTGTGGTTTAACGCTTATGCTTATAACAGATGTCCATTTACACATTTTCCTCAAGGAGGGATTATAAATAACTACTACAAAGACATGTTCACTCATACCTCATTAAGATGATAAAGCACTGTTTGATTTGTTCCTAAATGGTACACATTATCCTCATCAACACCGAGTGGCCAAAAACTGAACTGAGCGCACCTGTATTTTGAGAGTAGGTTAATATTAATCCATATGCAATTTTTCTGGTATTTTTATTTTTTTTTTCACTTATAACGTTTGTGTGGTTTTATGTACTAAAATCAGTCATAATTGTTTATAACACAATTTTCTAACCTCTTTTTATCCCTTAGAATAAAACGGGCTGTTTTTGTTATTGTTCCTTTAAGACTTTTATGTGTAAATGACCTCTGTTCTGACTGGCTTATATTGTGCCTGAACTATCAAACTTACCCTCAGCATGTGTGTGTGTGTGTGTGTATGTATAAATATCAACTGTGCGCGATTATGAAATATAAAGAATGCCCCACAATCAGATGTATACCACCACCATGCTGATCATAACTATAAAGTGAGTCAGTGAGTAATACCCTGGAGAAATGTGCCAGTTTGGTCTCTTTTCAGCCCAACAGGCAGGATTACGACAGCTAATGATAGTGTAATAAAGCTGCTTAATACCTTTTTTCTTTGACAGCGGCATAACAGCCTGGATCATCAAATTATTACACCGGATTAGCGTTACTGACATCTACTCCTGCCAGCAGAGAGCGCGTGTGCTTCTGCTATGCTGATACATTATAAATCATATAAGACCTCCTTTCATTCCTCCTTGGTGCAGTTTTTCAGCTCTGATCTGCACCATTCCTGCAAAACAGGTGAGAAATTAGAGAACTGTAAGTTTGACTGCTGTGCCTACTTAAACAGGGTTACCCTTTATTACCTACTGTTGAGCTTAAATATGACAATGAGAGTCATGTAGTC
This sequence comes from Colossoma macropomum, assembly GCF_904425465.1. Taxonomy (NCBI): domain Eukaryota; kingdom Metazoa; phylum Chordata; class Actinopteri; order Characiformes; family Serrasalmidae; genus Colossoma; species Colossoma macropomum. The sequence continues at coordinate 11,743,595 of NW_023494786.1, read as the reverse complement.
AGTCCATCACTTATAAGAATCTGTAGCTAAACAGCACCTGGAGTGTCTATACAAAAACAATATGCAGAAGTTGGTATGATTACAGGGCCCATAGAATGGAAAGAAATGCCCCATTCTAGTTTCCAAAATGTTAATAAAAGAGTTTGATGCTGATAAAGATTCACAACATATCATGACACTTCAGTTTCTATGATGTCAAAAAAAAAAAAAAAAAACAATGCATTTACACATATTCAGAGGCCCAATATTGGGTGCCAATAATAGATAATTACACTAGTTTTAATTATACTAGTTTTACATTTAACAGTGCATGCAAAACCATTTCTTGGTTTCTATTATGTAGCAATTATTGTCATTACTTTTTTATTGCCTTTGAAACCATTTATACATGAAGTGGATCACCAGCAAAAACCTTATCAAGTATCATTCACATGTAATCCTTTTCTATTTGTAAAACAGAACACAACTTTTAGCAAAGTAAAATAGTAATTAAAGAAGCTGCGGTATAAATATCAGGTGATATAAGGTATAAATATCAGGATCTGCATGCCATAATACTGCATAATTATGTCAGCGTTAGGACCCGTAAAGGGACGAGATAAAGAAGAACTTAATCTGGGCGAATACTACACAGTTTTTTGCCCGATTTTCTTTCTGATTTGGCCCCCTTCCAGCGAATGTTCCCAGTCGGAATTTCCACACTGGGACCACGATCAGAAGCACTTGACGGGGGGATGATCTGGTAATGTCAGAGTGTATACCAGTCAGTCTTTGGCCTTCCGGTCTAGCTCCGGAGTGATCGGAGACCTTCCGATGTTTTCATGTTTGACTTTCACGGTTGAAAATGTTCAGAGACAGTCAGTAATGAAACTGAAAAGGTAATTCAGACAACAGCCAATCAGAGAGCTAAGAGAGAGAAAACAAGGCCTAGAGATGTGTATGCACACTGCATATGCAGCCAGCCATGTAGACTGAGGAGCAGCTCGTTGAACTGGCGAATGCGTGAGTGCCTTTATAGTGTATATACTGTATCAGCAGCCCTTCAAGGTAACTAACTGATTTTACAATGTCAAGTCAGTGTGCTAGTCTGTAGTAAAGTGTTTCTCCAGCTCTCACTGCAAAATAGCACAATTACCACATTTAGCAAACACATATTCATTCATGGACACAGGAAGGTGTTTTAAGTTAGGGTTGCTGACACTTTTAGTGGCATATATGTGACGAGCACCATCATGTTATCCTAAATAAAGTGTCTTTTTTACTCTTTTTCATTTTAATTGTTTGGAGAGATACAACAAGATACACATATAACTGATAGCAACCACAGCGGAAGCACACTGGGCTGTCTCTGCTCTCTAATGCTAGACAAACTTGCAAATTACCTGAGCGCTGACCAATCAGATTGTTGATATAAGGCAGGAAACTGCTCGTGTCACAGTCATAGTCAAGATACATGTGCACATCTAGAGTGAGATTATTTCCATGTTTGAAATAAATGGAAGAGAGAGGGAGACAATTATATCGGTTGAAATATTTTAGTTTTGAAAAAATAACAGAGAGGCACAGAACTAACCTACAACTCCTGCTTAAGCTACATAAGCAAAGTGGCCAACAGTTGGCAAGGGAAGCGATTCTCTTCAGTCTAAAATGCAGAGTTAACAGTGTGTGGCTACACCAGATTTGGAACATATATAAATAAAATAAAAATTCAAACTGTACCCTACAAAAAAGCACACATGGGTCTTTGCTGTGCTCAAAATATTTTTAAGTTCTCTCCTTTTGTTTTGTTTTTCATTGTTTTTACCAGCTGCAATTAATCAGTTCTGAAATATGGGGAAGCTGCAGCCCCCTCAGCACCCTCACTTACCACATCCCTGTATCCATTCACAGCTTGCATTTCTGCCACACTTCTTGTATGTGCACAACAGCACAAACAAGTCAGTTTCAGTTTAGCGTCACATTTGTGTCACACAGTAACAGTGAGATTTAAGGTTTTGAGTGCTTTCTTGTGGAAACTTGTTGCGTGTGACACCTTCTCTTTGCCTAGTGCGCACAAAAAAACAAGAAATTCTGCAAAAGGCTGTTGTTAAACGCACAATGCTCTCCTATTTACAAATATGTAGTGTACACCCACATTCAGTCATCCCAACCATTAAGAAGTGTGTAGTGGAACTAAACAACGTTCCTCCAGGGATTTGGAAGCCTGTGTTTACTGTGTTTACACAGTACCAGACAAGATAGTAAACAAGACATGTGGCATTTTCACAGTAAGAACACAGTGCATTACTGGCACACCTTTACCACTAGTGTTTGGGCTTTCAATCACACTTGCTGCCCTTAAATGCTATTTTACCATGACGCAAGCTCTGTTAAACAGGATGTGATGTCCTCAGAACGAAAGGCTAACAGCCCTTTTATATCTAAATCATCTATAAAATAGTCACAGAAAACTCAACAGGGCAAAAGTAACAAACAGACTCAGCCACTAAAACTAAGGGCCAAACAGCGTAGTTAGTAGGACAGGCCACACCTCTGTGATTGGATCCGGGTCTGACTAAGCCTAGAATTCTTGTGTTTATTTGCTTCTGATGTTGTCTTAGTGTAGCACGGATGACAGTCTGTTGACTGAAATGTTTGCTGCCCTGTTTTTACTTCAGCTTTGCACCTTTTATTTGAGCATGTCTGGCTTATAAAGACAAACTTCTGACATCTCTGCTCTGAAGATTTAAGCTTTCATTTTGTAGCCTGTTTGGCTTTGTGCTTTGATTACTTTTCCCAAAATACAGTCCGGCAATTATCTGATCAAGGTGAATACTGAAATCTCACCTGTAAAAACATAAACATCAGAGAAATATTCTGCATCGCATTTGCACGGAGCAACCAACCACAGAAGCACAAGGAGCAGTTTTTTGCTGCTTTTCTCACATGGTATGCTATTACATTTTCATTTGTGAAAACAGAACGCATGATGCCGTCGTAAGACTTCACTTTCTTATCCAGTAATGTATCGGCTTCTGTTCACATACGAGCCCTGCATCAGTCTAATTGGGATTTCGAATCCGGCTTGGGTTCACATTATGGGAATGTGATAATATTTATCGTTTATTGTGATAAATTACTTCACAATACGTCACAGTATGCTTTTCATGGATATCGTCAGTAGTTAAAAAACTCTTCCCAACTGCATGTTCGATTGCAAAGACAACATAATTAGTCCTGTTTAATCGGAATTAGTGCAGCTCAGTGTGTGAAATGTTTATTATAAATAAATATTATATAAATATAAATTGAAGTACTGTGATATATTTTTGTCATATCGCCCACCCCCATTATCACCACACCAACAGCAGTCTTGCCTGGCCTAAGGATTCCATCAGCCAGTCCTTTCAGTAATAAAAAACAAACAGCTACTGGTCTATGAACAAAGATGTGCTATAATCAGACAAATGTCTGATGGCTAGCTAGCCAATTAAGGTCTCGTACGAGTATAGCCTCTAGCACTGAGCTTTGTAAGGCCCAACTCAGATCAGAAAGTCATCAGCCAATGGTACTGCTATAATTGTATATTTTTCAGTCTGTCTGCAGTTGGTTTGCTGCTTGTCACATCTTTTGATCAGAATCAAAGGCAAAGCAGAACTGCTGAACGTTACACACGTGGACCCGGCTCTCAGAAATGCAAATGACGGTTTTATTGTTAACTCTTTATTCTGATGCACTTGGCCCAGTCAAACATGGGCTTTTGATGAGTCGCTGCAGAGCTGGTCTAAACAAACCTTCCATAAATTAATGGTTTAAAGCAGATTTTTGTCAGTCTTGTCCTGAGGTCCTCCATCCTGTGCTGTTTCATGTTTTTCCTGCTCTAACACACCTCACTGAATTCATGAAGGGCCTGGTAATTAGCTGATGAGTTGAAACAGGTGTGCTAGAGGAAAACATGAAACTGAGCATGGAAGAGGGTCCCCAGGATCCGAAAACCAATTAATTCTTGTTAAGAAAGAGGCGGTGCGATTCAAAGCGGCACCACAGCACTTAACTTTTAGTGCAGTGTGCTGCATGTATAGGCAACAACAAGCACTCTAGATTACAGCCTGAACTATAAAACTATTTTATAGCAAACACACATTTTAAGGAGCTAAAAATGCATAACAATTAATAATATTGATTATTTTACATTTATGCTCCAATATTTTGTTGCTAAACAGAGCTCTACTGACTGCTATGACTGTCAGTCAGCACAGACAACATCAGAAACTCACATAATCTACAAATTTCAATTCCAAAAAAGCTGGGACAGAATGTGAAATACAATGCAAAGGAAAGTAGTATATGGTAAATCCACATTGGCCTGTATTTAAACGGAAACAGTACAAAGACAATGTATGAAATGTTATGTTTTACCTTATAAACATGACTGTTTTATTAAATATCAATCATTCTGATATTGATATCTGCAACACATTTCAAAGAAGCCTGGACAGGAGCAATTTAAGACTGAGAACACTGTGAAAGTTTAAAAAAAAAAACATCTTAAACAGGTGAGGCAATCATGCTTGAATATAAAAGGAGCTTCTAGAAAAGGAGTGAGGATGAGTCAATCTTCACAAAAAATGCATCAGTAAAAAATCCCCCAGTTTAAAAAAATGAGTGACAGCAAGGATTTTAGGTATCTCACCCTCTATAGTGCATAATGTCATCAATAGATTCCAGGAATCTGGAGAAAATAAACTTGTGACCTTCAGTTCCTCAGATGGCACTGCATTAAAAACCAGCAGCCTTTTGTAAAGGCTTTCACCACATGTGCTCAAGAAAACCATTTTCAATAAACACTGCTCATCACTACATCCACAAACGCAAGTTAAGACTGTATTATACCCAGTGGAAGACATATGCCTACAACATATAGAAACACTGCCAACTTCTCTGGGTTTGAGCTCACCTGAAATGGACAGATGCACAGTGGAAACATGTTCTATGATCTGATGCATCAAACTTTCAAATTGTTTAGCGCAAAGTACAAAAGCCAGGGTCTGTCATAGCACTGGGTTATAATAATGCCACTGATGTTGAAAGACATACTAATTTTAGTGCAACAGATGGTTGCACAACTGAAGACTGGTATAATGAAAGAATGACAGAAAGTTCTGCTTTCAAAACATGATTAGTTTGTGTGTCAGTCCCTAAATGATTATAAAGTGTTGTTAAAAAGAAAGTTGATGTAACACATTCCACACTCCTGAAACTTAAAGTGAAACTTAAAGTAGTAAACAAGCTCCTGTCCCAACTTCTTAGAAATTCTAGAAACAGAATTTGAGGTTTGTAAAATAAACATTGTAGCACAGGGTTTGGGGCTAAAGACTAGCTAGTCACCAGTATCAAGCAGTTGCCAGGACTGTCTTCATACCATGAAACAATGATCCTTTCAAGCAAAACAACAATCTGTTTTAAGCAACAAAACCCACAATACTCTGATGATAAACTGAAATAGGGCCTTAATTCCTAAATGAGAGCTCTAATATGAGGTGAAAATATTACTTGCCAGGTGCAGTTCAAACATGTTTATTACTGCCCCAGAATGCTACCTAGTTAGCACACTCTCAGCTACATTTATTTCCAAGAATAGATGAGAGCGTGGACACTGGTGAGCGGTCCAGAGCAGTAGGATATTAACTCAGTCAAACTTCATGCTGAGTTTCATGCATGGTAGAAAGCAGCATTTGTGTGGCACATAAAGCTTCATTATGTACAAATATAGTCACTTAGCTGCTCACTGAGAAAAAATGACCAAGACTGTTGTTTTTATTTTTTAAGTCACCAGCTGAAAAAACGTTGTTTGCTCTGCTCTTCTGCACCTCATCACATTAAAATAGTGCAACGACATGTTCAGTGTTGCCAGACTGGACAATACCCAATACAGAATAGCATTTTGTGCTACTTTATATATATATATATATATATATATATATATATATATATATATATATTAATCAGTAATGTTTTTTTTAATTACTACCTAACGTTAGTTTGTGAGGTCCATTGTTTCTAGACCTAGCTACCATAGCCTAATTAGCAATAAAGCCACACCACACCTGCTTTCTTAGTCACACCCTTAAACATCCTTGGAAACATGGTCACATTTATTGTGATGCATACTTACTCACAAATATGAGCAAAACTGTAACATTTACAGCAGTGTTACAACATAAAATCAGCGTTTTATTGAATTGTTAGTTTCTCTGTCTTCTTGTGATGAAACAGAACTAAACCTTGAATTGTGATTTCAGTATTTGAATACTGGCACCTCGCATGGTTAACAGACTACTCAAGTACCTGTGCTCATCTCTATTTACTATATAAACTGAACAATGCTAATGGGCAAACATACATTCTTGTGTAAGGTTCCCGAATGAACTGCTTTAGATGGCTGACTTTCCTTTAAAACCAACCCTACGAACGCGGATGTGTTGTAGTGCAGTAATCTCATAATCACATAATATTTATAAGGTAGTGAAGTTCCTAGTTTAGCTGTGTGGCTTAGCCGCTACATAGTTACGGCAGCTGCCCACTCCAGTTACAGGCTTTCACTACAATCCGTCAGTTAACTTCATCAGCTTAGGTCTGTGTATCATTTTTAACGACCATCTCGCGAGTCACGACCCCCAGGCCGAGAATCACTAGTTTAAACATTGTGTGCTTTTGGGACCGCTTGGTAATTTTTGCTGAGCGTCCCCTGGTGGATTCAGGAGAAATAACACTGACTTAGAAATCTGACATTTACTGCAGTTAAATATCTTCTTATTTTCTTTGCAAAATAATGTGTGATTTTTTTTTGTGAAAATTAATAAAAATTTAAATACATTTGAATAGATTTGAATATTGCACAATCAAACCAGGGGACAATTTAAATTTGATTTCTGATTCCATCTGACAGCTCCAGTGGCTATGCTACTACTTTCTCAATCCAGAAGCAAAGCATAATCTCCATTTGGCAGCAGAGTTGTGGTTGTGGCAGTGTGCTGCAGACAAAGGCGGCCTAGCAGTCTTCCAGGCCCAGACCCAGGAGAAATAGGACTATTGAAGAAAAACGACTCATCTAACAGATGAGAACAAGTTGAGGGTGCTGGAGTAAAGCAGGCTGGCATGCATACAGGGCTTGGCTTCACACTAGGATGAACAGGATGACCCTCTTTGCTGCCCCAAGAGACTTAATTTCAGTAAAAGCATTCCCTTTAACTAGGACCAATCCACTCACTCAACTACACCCCTGCACCAACATGCCCACACTGTGTTCTAAGGTGATTTGATCAGTCACACTTATTAATGTGATAAGATTAACCCTTTAAATGCCCAGGAGCCACCAGAGAGTCCAGGCTTCCATTCCACACTCCTGAAACTTAAAGCCGATTTCCACCCGCTTCTCAATTTTTCAAACGCTCTGCATAATTTAATTAAGATGTAAACCAAGTCATTCAGACTGTTTTGGTGTGAAATGATTCATTGTAGAGAGACTTACCTGCCCCCCAAGTATCCACCACAAAGCAGTTGTAATCTTTCAAAATTTACATCCACCTTCAAGACACATCCTCAGAAGGGGGGTTTTAAACTAAGAAATCTCTCTTTAGAGGCCACTGTGGCAGCACTGCAAGGGGTGAGTAAGCATATTTACAACGGATCTACTGATAGTTACACTTTCATTTTGAATAAAGCATTCTGTTAAATTATTTTTTTTTGTTTTGTTTTGATGGATCGTCCACATCGCAAATTACAAGTGACCAAATACAATTTGTATGATGAGACTGAAACAAATCTGCAGTCTGCATATCCCCCTTGGTTGTCACAGTAACAAGGAAATGTTACGAAACGAAACGAAAGAATACTAAGAGGACAAAACAACACATGAAATCGAAGGGGACTGGACAAACTGGCGCATGTCATCTGAGTAGAATTGGATTTGAAACCACACACAAATGTGGCTTGAATTTGATCAGAAACAGTTAGATTTCAATGGGACTTTATGCAATTGAGACCACAGAAAACCTTTCGTGCCCAAATCAGAAACGCTAAAAGACAAGACACGAACTGCCAATCTGAACAAAGCTTTCACTCCAATAATTAAACTTAGCTTACAGAGCCCAACTCTGTAAATTAGTGTGCCACATGTCCATCCCCCGGGCCGTGATGATGGCCACGGGAGCTGGCAGGAATGCGGGACCTGAACCCTGAGCATAGAGGATGATAACCGTGAAGGATTGGTGGACGGCACACAAGTGCTGAACCCTGCCTCCTGGGTACCCTTGGTATCCTGGTGGCCGAGCCGTGGAGCTGGGGTGGTGACGGGGAGGCGGAGCAACAAGCTCTCTTTTCCTCTCGGCTCAGGAGCTCATGCTGCCCTTCAAGAGAGCCAGCTGATGCTGATCAGGGTTGGCACCTTTTAAAAGGAGCATACAAGGAACGGAGAGGGAGAGGGATGAGGAGCAACATGAAACCGACTGACAAGCTGAAAAGCCCAGTTTTGAGAAAAGGACTGAAAAGTGTAGTGTAGGAGCCACGGCAGTGTGGCCAGCTTTTGGTTTGGTGTGATTTTGTTTGGGTTTTGTGAGAGAAAATGAAGGGAAAATGCTTGCTGCCACTGTCAATCCTGCCTCCAGCGTCTTTCCTGATAGTGGGGTACAATTACCATGTCTGAGACTAGCACTGTTAGAAACTGTCTTCTCATAAGACAATACAAAGTTTTACTTCCTATTGTGGACACCAGTGACAAAGCCAGGATTTCTTTAGGGGGGGGCCTAGTTAGAGGTTCGAGATGTCCCTGAGACTACAATGAGGACAACCACCAACTAGCCAACTACCCTACTTCATTGTAGCTACCAAAACAAGAATGGGGAAAAACACAGAGATTTTAAATTCAACACAGGATTTCCCATTTAACTGTGTAAGAGCTGACAGCATATCAGAGCAGGTAAAGGCTAATCAAGCAGGGTCCTACCATTTACAGCATTGCTGGAGGTCTGGGGTGAATGGTTTCAATGGCATCAGAGGGCTTTCTTTAAGCAGTCAGCAATCTTGGGGGTTTGGCCTCCAAGTGAGATTGCCCAGGACCCCCATGCCCTCCCCCGTACTTACACCACTAGTGTATACCAAGATTAAATGCAAAGTCATAGGTAGGTGAGAATCAGAACACTTGTAAATGATGTAACTTCATACAGCATGAAATAAGACGACACAACAAATCCACATTAAGATGTAATGACAACAAACTCCAATCAGCAAATGTTATTACAATAAATGACATACAGATTGATTGATGGCATCATTTATTATATCAATTAAATTAAGCCAGTAATGAAACTATTATCAAGCGTTCAATATAACTGTAAACCTGAGAGAAATAACACCACTGGTGACTGAGATTCAGAACACAAGAATGAAGTAACTTCTGTAATGAGAAAAAGAAAGATCAAATGTCACTTTAATATTAAATGAATACATAAGAACTACAAGCTCCATTACAGAGGTGCTATAGTAATCAATTACGAGCTAAGTCACTGATGCCAATCAATTAATTACATCAACTAAAATAAACCTGTCATGCCAAAAAAAAAGAAAGATAATCAATTAGCTCATGGATAAATAGCATAGTAGGCAAATCAAAGCTTGTGTTCTATGTTTTCTAAGAAGATGCTGTAGGAACCAAAGAAAATACTTCCAACACCTCTAGATAATATGTACAGACACTCACCAAGTCTATACTTTTTCAGGCCTCATTCACACATTTAAAATTTCCAAAACCACATTTCTCCCTCAATGCTTTCATAGAAATCACTGTTTATGCCAATAGCACCTAAAAAATCTCTCTATCCACACGAGAACACAAAAATGAGTTGAAAACACTCACATGAACCCAGGAGGAAGTGATAACACATCATGAAATTTGATGTCTTGAGGAAAATTTAACGAGAACATGTATTGCATGAAATATGGAGAACAGTTGCAGAGAGGGTATGACAGCAGGCTGCAAACACAATAATACAACATCTATTTCTGAAAGTATTAATAAAACAAAGAAAGACAAAAACAACACTTGTTAAAATAAAGCTTCCTAAAAGGTTCTTTGCCTGGATGTACAATACTATGAAAACATTTCATTGACATAGAACTTACACACTTTGTGGAAGTACTTTAAACATTACAAAGGTTCTTCACACTCATATTCATCTCATTTACAGAACTGGTACTTTGATCTTTGAAAAGTTCTAAAGGGAGCCAGGTTCTAATTGGCACCTTTACTTTTTACATTAAAGGGGGATTTGTGTGTGAGGGTACAACACTTCTTTACACTATGCCAGATACGAACTAATTTTGGTTCCTTAAATAACCTTTCAATGGTTCTTTGGAGAGCCATTTTTGTAAATGGTGTGCAAGTGAAGAACCTATTAAAAGTTTAAAGAGTACCATGATGTAAAGGTTCTAGGTGACACCCTTAAGCTGGTATAGAACCTTTACATTAAGTGTAGGTTTTAGGTTTTTTACACTGACAAATCTGTTTATTAAACAGAAAGTTGTGCAACTTATTTTCTATTTTTTTTTGTCCTTTATTTTTGAATTACTTGTTAAAGTATTTTGTAAGTAACAACAATACAGTCATATGCAAATGTTCGGGCACCCCTGAACAAATAACTTTTTCATTGAATTTCTAAGTGAAAATAAGTTAACATAAGAACACACTTCTGCATATTTTAATGCACAAATATAGTTTGTTTCCTAAATTCAAAATTTTTGGAAACTTTATAACTTTATATATATATATATATATATATATATATATATATATATATATAAAATCTGAACTAACATGTAAAGAAAAATGACATATTTAAGTTTGTATATGATGTGTTAACTTATTTTCACTCACTTAAAAAGCACCCAAACTTCTGCATAGGACTGTATAGTACAATATAGTCTGTAACCCTTGACACCACACAATTATCATTTTAGCTCTAATTGTAACAAGATGCAACAACACATATGCAGCAGTTATGAGCTAATTCAGCATAACAGAGGGTGGACAGGAGGAGATTTAGAGACCACTGCATGTAGAATTTCTTTTCACAGTATTTAAAGGCAATTTAAGGAAAGCACTGGAGATAAAGAATATACACATATACAGGCGATGTAAAAGAAAACATAAGGCTATATTGCTATATAGTTCTTTTTTTGGCCCTTTGGCCAATCACAAACATCATGCTTAAGCCCCCCAAGGCAATAAGTTTGGGCACCCCTGTTCTCAAAGAACGCTTTGTGGAGTATAATGATAACATAAAGCTAAATTAAGTGATAAGACATAAGGTATGGTGATGCATTGTCACATTATATCATGATGCAAAACTGAGAAGTTGTGCCTTGTGGAGAAGTGGCAATGTATTGTAGAGGATGGAAATTCTGTTAGTTATGCATTGTTTGAACATCAAAGTTTGCAAATGATTAGCACCAATCAACAATCACTCCAGCACTCCTCCTGTCTCAGCTCTAGTGTAATTAACACACTGTGCAACAACATTGTAGATTACTGCTCAACCAAACCAAAACAAGGACATGCATCTGCCCTCTGCCTCATGGAGACCTGGCTGTCTGATCTGACCCCAGACAGTGCGCTGCACCTCCCCGGCTGCCAGCTGCACATAGTGGACATAGACACGGAGCTCAGCGACAAAACCAGAGGAGGAGAAATCTGCTTCTACATCAACGAATGCTGGTGTAAAGACGTCACAGTACTGTTAAAATCATGCACTCCTCATCTAGTCACTTTTCATCAACTGTAAGCTGTTCTACTCTCCCAGAGAGTTTTCTTCTTTCATTCTGCTCGCACCTCTGTGCCGCTGCAGGACTGACACACAGAAACTGCTGGGTGATCAGATAATGAAAGCAGAAGGAAAGAATCCGGACACATTACTCATCATTCTGTGAGACTTTAACTGCACAAATCTAACTAAAGAAAGGCCCAAGTAAAGACAGCCTGTCACCTGTGCCAGAAGAGAAGGGAACATTTTGGATCATTGTTACACCACTATTAAAAATGTCTACTGCACCGTCACGTGCACAGCTCTGTCATTCCGACCACAGTCTCGTTCACATCATCCCAACATATGGGCAGAAACTCAAAACCAATAAGCCTGTCGTCACTACAGTGAAGAGGTGGACCAGTAGAGAAACTGAAAAGCTACAGGGCTGCTTTGAATCCACAAATTGGACTGTTTTTGAAGAGGTGAAAAACAGCCTAGATGAATATACAGACACCACGACATCACACATCAGTTTCTGTGAGGATGGCTGCATTTCAACCACCAGCTTACCAATGACCTGAATGAGTTCTATTGCAGGTCTGAATACACAAAAGACGTTCTTCAGCCTTTCTCTCCCAGTTGTTCACCCTCCTCTCCGACCCTGGCTCTCTCTCTGCCCCCTGCTCATCTCACCATCAATGAGCAGGACGTTAATAGACTTTTCAGCAGACAGAAGGTGAGAAAAGCCCTGGGACCAGACCTACTCCATCCACCCTAAAGCACTACTGTGACCACCTATCACAGATTTTCACCAACATCTTCAACCAATCACTGGAACTCTGCTCTGTCTCACATGCTTCAAAACATCCACCATCATTCCAGTCCCAAAAAAATTAACAATGGACTAAATGACTACAGCCCAGTAGACCTGGCCTCTGTAGTCATGAAGGTCTTCGCCTGGTCCTAGCCCACCTAAAGACCATTACAAACCCTCTGCTGGATCCCCTGCAGTTTGCATATAGAGTTAACAGGTCTGTCGATGACACAACTTGGCCCTGCACTTCATTCTACATCATCTCGACAGTCCTGGAACCTACGCTAGAGTTCTGTTTGTGGACTTCAGCTCAGCATTCAACACCACAGTGATAGAGACAAGCCTCCCTCCCTACCCCCCTCACCATCACTGGCTCACTGAGGACTCACTTAAGCTACTGGGCACTACCATATCCAGGGACCTGAAGATGGGAGAGGAACACGGTCTCATCCGCCAAGAAAGCACAGCAAAGAATGTTCTTCCTGAGATAGCTAAAAAAATTCAACCTGCCACACAGTCCGATGATCCAGTTCTACACAGTGATCATCGAGTCCATCCTCACATCATCCATAACCATCTGGTTGGACGCAGTTTGCCAACGCTTCAGGACATCTACAACAGCAGGGTGATGAAGCATGCTGGCAAAATACTGCCAGCTGACCCCTCTCATCCTGGACATCAACTCTTCTAGCCACTTTTCTCTGGTAGAAGATTCAGGGCCATCAAAGCCAGCACAACCAGACATGCTAACAGCTTTTTCCCCAGAGCTGTAGAACTCATCAACCACAGTAGAGACTTTGCACTTTAAATTTAAACAGAACCAGCAAACCTTCCTTACAGTATTACTGTATAACTCCTCCTGTAGCAGCATTAATTTCCCTGTAATCATGGACTTGTTACCACTACAATTACCAACTTATTAACAACTAGAAAATTAGCTTGTCATTTTTCACCTAGCACAACTTGTTAGCATAATGTTACCACTTACTGCCATTCTGTAAAGTGCTACCAATGTGTCTTTGAAAAGACAAAGGATAAGAAAAGATTTATAAAAAAAAGTTTAGCATTTTGTAGGTACTGTGAAATTAAAGACTAGATTTGATCCATGTGATCAGGTTACCATGTTACGCTTCAAAAAAATGGGCAGTTCCTGTGGAGTTGTTGTGTAGGTACAGTGAAATTACAATTCCAGATATCACATATATAAATTTGGCATTTCTCGCCATATAAGTGATGCAACATCTGTAAACATCTGGATGGAGCCTCAGACCCATTACACCTGAGCCCGGTAATCAGGGGTAGAAAAATGATGTGTATCTGTCATGAGTACTGGCATCTTTGACAGGAGAAAAATGTGTCTGAGATGGGGGTCCCTACAGAATGGATTAGGACCCTCTGCAGTAAGTAAGAATGCATTAAAATTGCATTGCGTGACCAAGGATCAAACTGCGCTTCCTTGCGTCATAAATAAACGCCCTAGCCCTGGATCAAACAGATGGCCTGTCACCACATCTGAATAGGAAAGTAATTCCGGTTGTAAAACAAAGGCATTTTTCTCAGCCTGCAGACTGCAACCTCACGCTACACTCCCTACTGACTCCCATTAAGCAGTGATTCTCTTTAATATTTTGTCATGTTTTAATACCAAAGTCTACTTAGCGGACCTTGAACATTCACACTTTCTGCCTTCCTTCTTTCTGTGTTATATTGCAAAGACAAGGCAAAGACATGTATGGCCATAGTAATAGTCTTCAATAAAAGGCATTCTTATTCAGTTCACATGAATAGTACGCTGAGCAAAGCTGGCTATAATCTTGAGCGTAATACTACTGACAAGACAATGATCTGTCCATATGAAATACTGTGTAGAGGGATAAGCTTCACAAAGCTGCCTGGTTCAATTGCAAAAGATGACGAAATGGCAATATCCGACACAGGATTTCACCGCTGAAGAGGGAACCTAATGTCTATCTTATTACTTGGTGATATGAGTAGATAGAGGGATGATGCCCTGTGTACCCCTCAACTCATCCAGCACTATCAGATATTAATGTCTTTGACAACAATGTAAGTAGTCAGTCTCGGTCTCTCTCTGTCCTTCTCTTCCTCTCTCTGGTAAGCTTTAAGGTGGGTCCATGATCTACATATTCTTATATCAGCCAGAAACAGGGCTTTATTTACAACCCTCATATCATTTCAGAAAGAAGCAATATCCTGACCTTGTATCCCAATGTTACTACATACTCCAATAAATAAAAGAACTGTCTTACTGGGAGGAGTCAGCTCAACATCTTGAGATTGTTGTATGAGGGATGTAAATGTAGTATTCAATTAAAAAAACTGTATTACATTATTTATCATAGTATTAATCTTTCCATATGAAATACAGTACTGTGCAAAAACTGTACTATTTTAAAAATAATGGAAATTTACAAGGCAATTCACAAGTTATTCAATGTTCTGGATCTATTTCTGAGGAGATTAGATAGAGATAATCCACTCTTATAAGGAAGGAATAAGTGAAAAAGCAAACGTGAAAAAAACAGGCATTTCCAAGAGTATGCTGAATATTTCACATCATGAGGAAACAATAAGAAAGCATTAGTTTACCAGCTATGGTGTCAGGATTTTTCCTTTATATGCCACAAATTCTTTTTTTATAATCCAAATGGTATTTTCGCTACTTAATTGCTATCAGACCTTTTAAACAAACAACAAATATCACAATGAGAAAATATTTTATACTGTTATGAATGAAACAATGGAAATACATTTGTTCGCGTACAACTAGCATGAGAAGAGATCTTTACCTGACTGTTCTGTTGATTCACCATTTTGCATTACACGCAGCATCAGCTGCTTGAGTTCTCATGTGCTCAGTCAAAAACTATTAAAAATGACATATTATTTGTACAACCCCATTTTTAAGAAAGTTGGAAAGCTGTACAAAATGTAAATAAAAACAAAATACAATTACATACAAATCATTTAAAAATAGTACAAAGACAACATATCACTGTTGAAATTAAGAACTTTGTTTTTTTTTTATTATTTATTTAATATATATATATATTATATATTTATTAATTATATTTTATATATTTGTCCATTTTGAATTAGATGCCAGCAACACTCAAAAAAGTTAGGCTGGGTGCAAAAAAGGGCTGGTAAAGTTGTGTAATGCACAAAAAAACACCTGGTGGTTGATTGGCAACAAGTTAGTAACATGACTGGGTATAAAAAAGCATCTCAGAGAGACCCCAGAGAGAAACTTTCAGAAGAAAAGATTTCACTCTGTGAAAGACTTCACGGGCAAATAGTGCAACAATTCAAAAATAATGTTTCTCAATGTAAAATAGCAAAGAACTTGGGGATTTCTTCATCTTCATCTGTGATATTCAGGCCAACAGGCAGCACTGCCTTGAAAACAGACATGATTCTGTACTGGACATCACTGTATGGGCTCAGGAACATTTCTGAAAACTATTGTTTGTGAACACAGTTCGTCGCTGCATCCACAAATGCAAGTTACAACTCTAACAGGCAAAGAAGACACCATATATAAACAGGACCCAGAAACACTGCCACCTTCTCTGGGTCCATTTAAAATGGACTGAATAGAAGTGGAAACAATAAATGTTATGAAAAATAATCAAATCAAAATCTGAAATTCTTTTTGAAAAATCTTGGTCACTGTGTCCTCCGGACTAAAGAGGAGAGGGGACCATCCAGCTAGTTATCAGCACACAGTTCAAAAGCCAGCATCCATGACGGTATAGGGATGCATTAGTGCACATGGCACATGTGACTTGCACAATCTGTGAAGGTATCATTAATGCTGAATGATATATACAGATTTTGGAGCAACATATGCTGCCATGGAGCATTATAAAACGAAAAATACAACAAAGGAGACTCTGAACTGTTGAGCAGCTGAAATTCAATATAAAGCAGGAATGGGAAAACATTTCACTTTAAAAACTACAGCAGTTGGTCTCCTCAGTTTTTAAACACTTACAGAGTGTTGTTAAAACAGTGGTAAACATGCCCCCATCCCAACTTTTTTGAAAAGTGTTGCTGGCATCAAATTCAAAATAAGCATACATTTTCAAAAAGCAATTTCCGTTTCAACATTTGATACGTTGTATTTGTACTATTTAATATTAAATACAGGTTTTAATGATTTGCACATCATTGCATTCTGTTTTTATTTACATTTTGCACAGCGTCCCAACTGTTTTGGGTATGGGGTTGTATTATTTTTTATTCCAAACTACTTATTTGAATACCCAATTAGTCATTTAACAGAAGTAAACAGACTAAGCTGAGCTCAAGTAAAAGCATATATGAATAAATAAGCCCATCTCTTTGCTAAACCCACAGCCTTTTTAATTTGACACCTTCATCTTTCATGGTAACTCCATAAAACTTGAACTTTTTTTTTGTATTTACTTCTTTGAGTTTACAGTTTGAGTTTGAGTCTTGGTTCCTCTGACTGTTCCTTCCTCATACTCTTAGCATATAAAAATGCATATATTTCATTTTCCAAGAGGCACTGTCCTCAGCTTATTATTATTAGGTGTTTGGACCCCTAAAGCTGCATGTAGTAAAATGCCAAAAGGAATGAAACTGAATTGCACTTAGGTCATACTTGGTATGAACCCCCATCTCAAGTGATTTGATCACAAGAGTGAGACGTAGGGCAGTTTTCTACATATCTTGAATGTGATCCCCTGACCTGTACCTGGCACTGTACAGTTGAGATTGATCACTCAAGACATATATTAATGTCACATGTGAATGGGGCCTTACAAGCATACATACATGACTGGAACAACTGTTCTATTATATGTTTGCATTCTTTGTAAGTTTACTGCTATAACAGGTCAAGTAGCACAGCTGACCTACCAAGTGGTGTAGGCAGAAATAAAATGTAAAAATAGGTCAACATGGTACACAGAATTTCCAAATGTGCTACTGTCCTGCCATGACATAACATCAGGCCACAGCTAATGACAGCAATGCAGTCATCCTACTTATTACAATGCTCCTGCTCTATGATGATACAAAACAACAGCAATCATGTGAATGCAGTATTCACATAAACACAACCAACATTGCAACACCTGTCAATATAAGGCATGGGTCTGTTTTAAAATCAAACAGCTGAGAAAGACAAGAAAAAAAATAGAAAACAGAAAAAACTAAATCCTAGGCTCAAGCATACCGGCACAGCAGGGAGACCCAACGAAGACAATGACAGCTGAGATGTGCAAAGACGAGGAAAAACAACACAGGAAATGTAAAAACCTGAACATAATCATGTTAGGCAAACGCACACTGCCACAGTGGGAATGAAAATGTTTATGGTCCATTTATGTCTTACATGTGATGACTTGATAAAGTGAAGTAAGTTAATGTTAGATGTTCTACAAAGCCTCTTTCAACCTTTGTAGCAAGACAGCAATGGAAGTACGAAATTCGCAGACCACTGACGACATTTTTACAATTTTTATTTGGCTTTGGATAGAAAAGAACATACTCTATAAGACAAAATCTTACTTTTAAATGTCTTCTAAATGTCCCCAGGTACTTCTTTTAAATGCAACTAGAGCTTCTAATTCAAACAGTGGCATGCTGATAACGAAATGATGGCTTCAGGCAAAGACGGTAGCAACCGAGAGCAATGTTATAAGTGACTGGAGGGCTGAGAAAAGACCATGGAGCTCAGAGAGCATAAAGACTGAGTTCACAGAAATCAAAGCAAATTTTATTATCTTTAAAAAATTGCCTTAATAAAGGTTCTTTCCTATTTAACTGGGCAGGACTGTGATCACCCTGGTCCTACCACTGCTACCACTAGACACGTGTTTAATATTACTGCAATCTGCTGTTACTGAATGTATAGGTTTTCAAGTTATTGCTCATTACTGTTCATGAGAGGTGATTTGTTAAGTTACAGGGAGCAGTTCAGAGCATATCATCAAAGCAACTGATGTTTATATTGTCAAAAACAAAAACAAATATGATATTGTACTCTGTCACTGCACAGGATAAACAGCAAGAATGTAAGAAAGTGATGCTTATTCCATTACTTTCCTATAGAGAGACTTTTGCATATTATTTCTCAATTTGCCTAGCCCATGAAAAATAAAGCCATCAAATTATCCTTCAATACAGGCTAACTTTCAGCTCAGCCAGGAGGGAACATCATCAGTATTTACAGGCAATTGGTTGACTAGTGGACAAAAAAATATTTCAGATAGAATGAAGGAATAAAGCACCTATGTGATATCTTAAGTCATTATAATGTTTTGAAAAATTGCAGCATTACATCCATCTTCACAGGAAAAATCGCTAAAAAGTAACAAGGTCTTTTCCAACAGCCTGAAAAATACCACTGAGGAAACCGTGGAGCAGTAAATCAGTCATTTTCAATGTTTTCAACTGACATAATCTCACAAAATTCTTGAAAAACATGTCTTTTCAGAAAGACAAAGGGAAGAGTCACTTTCAAATGGCTCGGTTAATTCTCTTCTCTTATCATAACAATGCACAAAACCATGCTTCAAACCCTCAACCACAAAACGCTCCACTAAACGTTGAAAAAAAAGCCTGCATATTTCAGTCAATTCCCTCCAGACACAAAGAAACTTCACCTTCACAAAAACATCCCACTCCTCTGTTCTCTCCACTTGTGAGACGTAAGAAACAGTATTGGTTAAGAATGACTGCGGCGCTCCCGCTGGATTATGTAAACATTTTTGTGCACTTTTGTACCCTCCCAAACATCATAGTTGTTCTTCGGAAGGTGAACTGAAGGTGAAGGTGTGCTGGAGTTAGCAGCACAGCGAGGTAAAGTCGTAGACATGACCCTGCGCACTGCTACGAGGGGATTTACATCTCCAGCTTCCCTCTTTCACTGCGTTCCCAACCAGTCCACTTGGGAGTGCATCCGAAGCTCGATCTGAGGAGAAGCCAAGACGTTGTGTGTGGGAAAAAAAAACGGATCGAGAGCGGAATAGGGCATCCATTTGAAGTGCGACTTCAAAAAGCGCGCTCGCAGATTACGTGGGAGTGTTTGCCCATACTGCTCTGCACTTTTTTTGCACTTACGTACTGAAATATCACTTAGTAAAAGCATTTAGTTTGTGTTTTAGAACACAACCCATGAGCTCCTCCTCCAAAGACTTTAAATGCAGCACTGTTTGTACAGTAACTGTCCAAACATGTTTGTTCTACTTCCTTTGTTGGACTTTTTCCACTCTAAAAATGCTGGGTTCTTCAACCTACCCAAATGCTGGGTTGAGCCAATTGGGTCATTTTGTTGGGTTATTTCAACAGTGGGTTGTTTTGTGTAGCCCAGCCGCAAGTTTAGTGGCTGGGTCAGTCCCAGCGGCAGTGGAGACTATGTAGATAAGACCATGGACCCTGAACACTTTCATTTCTGTCAGATATAGCTACCTAACCGCTGGTTCACTTTAACCCATCTGATAAATCTTGTGCAGAATCCAGCTTTTTCTCTGCTGCTCGTCCACTGGCGACTACTTTTATACCTAAATAGCTTTGAAACTAATGTTAGTAACCTATACTAACATTATACCATAACCTATACTACTATACTAAAATACTAACTATGGTAACCTATAGTTTGCCTATTTAGAATTAGCTTAGCTAGCAAGATACAGTATATGGTCAAAAGTATGAGGACACCCCTCCTAATTATTGAGTTCAGGTGTATACACACAGCCATGCAATGACCATAGACAAGTAATGGGTCAGACTGAAGAGCTCAGTGACCTTAGTCCTGATGCTGTCATAGGATGCCATCTTTGCCACAAGTCAGTTTGTGAAATTTCTGCCCTCCTAGCTCTGCCCTGGTCAACTGTAAGTGCTATTATTGTGAAATGGAAGCACATAGGAGCAAGAACAGCTGAGCCATGAAGCAGTAAACTATGCAAACATATGAAGCGGGGCAGCTAAGTGCTGAAGCTGGGGTTACACTATAGAACTTTGGCCCCAGTTTTAGCCCAGATTCTCAGTCTGGTCGAGTCTGTGCTAGTTGGCTCTAGTCTGCAGATTTTTGAGTCAGTCGGAGTCAACAGCTAGAGAGAGAATCGAGTAGTGTGCGAGGGGCGCATTTTTGGCCTCTCAATTGCTTTTCAGACCAGTCGGAGAATATCAAACATATTTGATTTTTCAACCCAACTGAGTGTAATCTAGTAGTGTAAACTGGTCTAAAAATCATCTATCCTCTGTTGCATCACTCACTGCAGAGTTCTAAGCTGCTTTGGAAGTCACATCAGCCTAAGATCACCATGCGCAATGCCAAGTGTTGGCTGGAGTGGTGTAAAGCATGCCGCTTGACTCTGAGGCAGCGGAAACATTCTGTGGAGTGATGAATCACGCTTCACTATCTGGCAGTCTGATGGAATTTTCTTGTTTTGGTGGATGCCAGGAGAACGCTACCTACTAGAATGCATAGTACGAACAGTAAAGTTTGCTGAAGCATACAAAGAAATTTTATACAATTATATGCTTCCAACTTGTGGCAGCAGTCTAGGGAAGGCCCTTTCTTGTTTCAGCACGACTGTGCCTCTGTGCACAAAGCAAGGTCCATAAAGACATGGTTTGATGACTTCAGTAGCCGGCACAGAGTCCTGGCCTCAACCTCACTAAACACTTTGCAAGCCAGGCCTTCTCTTCCAACATCAGTGCCTGACCTCACCTCACAAATGCTCTTTTGACTGAATGGGCACAAATACCAACAGACACACTCCAAAATGTTGTGGAGACCCTTCCCAGATAAGTGGAGGCTGTTACATCTTTTGGAATGGGATGTCCAACAAGCTCAAATAGCTGTGATGGCAAGGTCTCCATATACCATTGGCCATACAGTGTATGTCATCTTGCTAGATTCTTTGAAAGTTTTACCTCATGATAGCTGCTTCTTCATTATATTGTTGCTTATGAAATAAAAAATATAATATGCGAGAGTTGATCATTTGTCAATAAATCGTTTCGTTTTGTTAATATTTATATATCATTAAATCGAACTGTTATATAGCACAAACCTGCTTTTACACTGAGTTTAGTAGTGTTAGCTTCTGGACCTCCTCTTCCCCTCAGCATGTGGAAGTTTCTGTTACTGTGGGCAAACAGGCATCAACCAATGCCCTTGGAGAAAAGTTTAAATAATACTACAGTTTTAGTCAGCGAGCCTAAGCATAAAAATCTAGCTATGCGTGTGCTTTGTTTGATATACAGTCCAAACTCAGTTGCCGCTGCATTCTGTCCAGTAGTGACCCACCCATGAGGCTGAAAACAACCCAAACTGGCTTTTCAATCCAGCACTTTTTTAAAGTGTCTGACCTCTGTTTTAAACAGCTTGGCTGGTGACAGTTAAAAATCTGTGCATGTCTTGCAAGAGTCAACATAAAGCGCCATGGCATTTTGCCTGAGTCAACACGCTTGGGCATGGCATTTCAGAGTGAATGTGCAGTTGTGCTCGTTTTGCCCTTTGCACTAATAATATTAATAAGGACCACAGGGTTAACTGATCTCAAATCACTGCAGAGACTTAATTAATTGTTGACCTTTTTAGGCCGCTTCCTCATCTTTTTAATGACTACTGGAAGAGACCGGTTTCAGCTAAGCCTCTTGAGCCGCTGACAAATATCCGTGTGTAAATAAAGGCAAAAACAGAAGGGGGGGGGGTGCCGAAGTTAAAAATCAATCTCAATATTTGAGCTGGGGGGGCACGTAATTACACAGCAAACGGTCTTCCATCACCGAGTCATTTGCAGAGTGATATTCACTGTGTTCCCTCTCAGTACACATTTCAAAAATCACTGCAGCATGTTGTTGGTACAGGAAGTATGTTTCCACAAACAGATGATAACCAGTAATACGTTTGTGTAATATTCTTCATGAGAAAATAACTTTAGCTGTAATGTTGTAATTTCAGTCAATAACAGAACGTATTCATTAAAATTACAAACACTGCAGGTATACTAAGCCATTTGCCATTAACAAGTTCTAAAGAAAGAGCCACTGACTTATGAGGATTGTCTGAAGAAAGTGGCTTCATTGTTGTAACGATGCTGGCAGCAATCAGTGGCTGAGTAATACCGAAACGGACGAAAACAAGCAACGCAATCTAATTTGAAGACAGAAAATGAAACAATCAATATGTTCAGAAGACCGCATATGCTACTGCATGGAGAAGAGAAATGGCTCAGCATGTGAGATGAAAGCTAAATGCCAGGTTTGATGCTTCAATAGGTTAGGATGTATTTCGACGTATCTGGCTACCCATCTGTCAACGTTCATGTAACATCACTGAATGATGATAACCCCTTGAACTATTGTGCGGTTTAATCTGAGCTGCGATGCATCTGATAAAAGCTACTGATATAAAATATGCACTGCCTTCTGCTCAAACACGGGCGGCGCGCGCTGTTCAAGATCTTTTAGATTTATCATGTAAACACATCTGCTTGAACTGGAGCCTAGATACTGCTGGCTAAATCACCCTCAGCTGTGGGGAAATGCTAACTGGAGCAAAAGGGTGCCCCCAGCAACGTAGACCTGAGGCATTACCAGCCCAGTAAAGTGGGACAAGTTCTAGAAATACATAAAAGTTTCAAACTGGGTATTGAAGGAACATAAAATGGAACTGCACTCTAAAAAGATATATGACTCCTGAAAATGTAATATACCTGTCTATGCTTGGTTTTGGAAATAAAGTGGGACCATTTCATATACGAGTGGGCTCAAAAGTGCTGAGCTGGTAGGATGCCGATGCTCTGGCTGGTGGACAAACCAACTCAAAATAATTGTCCATCTTTGTAGTGCGGCATCCCTTAGTTCCTCAAGAAGTGCAGGAAAAGCCTATACGCTTTCACTGCTATAGGGGAAGCTTCCATCTATTAAGGTGCTATGGGGATGACACTTAATAAAGGAAGACAAAAGATGACTCTATGACCGTGTTTCAGCATCATAAATTCACTCAGAGCATAAATAATGTAGGATTCATTTCCTTGGACACGGTTTCTATGGCGGCTTTCCGAAACTAATCTTCTCGAGTCAAAAGAAAGATCTCATAGCATGCTACTTTAAGCTAACACCCTAACTTAAGACATCTGACTTCCCCTTCCTGTCCGTGTTACGAGCCTAGCTTTCATCTTTTCTGACTCAAATGTGGGTGATATATATTCACTCCGTCTGGAGTTCAAGTTCACAGCAAAGACAAACTGCTGAAGCGCACGTTCAGCCATCTCATCTGTGTACTGCGTTTATGTGAAGTCTGATTACCAGTAGTAGATATGGGCAGCAAAAGGTTATAAGGAAGATGAAATGCACTGTTTAATCTATAGTGAAGTCAGCCTGGAAAAAAAAAAATATCATAAGTCAGCGTGCACCTTTAAAACTGATGAATTCATGTATCGATTTTTTTGGAAAGTATGCAGTGACACACTGATAATGCCATAAATAAGAAGGATAAAATGTCACAGTGAGCTTCTCCCACGCATAAGAAAACTGTTGCATGGAGTTATTGATTAAGGCATAATGTCGACACAGTACAGAATATCATAAAATGAAGATGAACCATTGATTCACTTTTTACTGCCTATACAGCCTGGTATCTGCATTGTGGTATTTGTTTACTTTTTCTCTTTGTGGGACAAAATGTCCACGTGATTACATATAAACACATAAATTATGGCATTGTGCAGAGATTGTCTGAGGAGCCAAAAACATTATCTTGCAGCTTTGATTTTAAAAGCTAATGGTTACATATAATTACTGTCACGACAAATCTGTGCATCTCAAAAATGGTAACTTTACGGGAGAAGAAAAAAACAGGAGAAGAAAAATTGCAGTGGTAATCCTAGATGTCTACTGCTCCACTCATCATGAAATTTTAGGACATTATAAAGGACAGCTGGCACGTACAAGGTTTTTTTCCGGCAGCAACAATATTTCTGAAGAAAACGTAATGCTTTTTTTTGAGTGATAGCATTGAAGAACCACTTTTGGCCCCCTAAAAACCATGTCTGAAAAACAGTTTTGTGAATGTAAAAAATATTTCAAAGATTCAAAGTACATTTCGCACCTAACATAAAGCTTGTATACCAATTTAAGAGTTCTTCCTAGAACATTAACATTGCGTGGAGTTTCTTTAAACCCTAAAAAGGTTTTTCATAACTGACACAACTCATTGACAAAAATGGTTCTTCAAGGAACCTTTCAGTGAAAGGTCTTTTAAGGCAGTGGTTCTCAAACCAGTGCCTCCACCTAACTTGCAACACACTGAAATAGAGCAAAAATGTGGACCATTTGGGGGTCGGGCCCTGAGAGCTGGTTTGAGAACCAATTTTTTTTTTTTAAGGGAAGCAAAAATGGGTTCTTCTGTGGCAAAGAAACTTTATTTGCACCTTTATTTTTAAAATTGGATGTTTTTATTCATACTAGCTGGCTTACATTGAAGGCTAGAGTATTGTTTACCACACTGTAGTATCTTTCAATGTGTTGTGCAATTTTTCAGTTTGAATTGTTTGGACGAAAAAAAAATAACAGAACGTTTCTTGAGGAAATTGGATGACATTGCACTCTCTCTCCACACCTCACTGATTCAGCAAGATTACACAGACTCTTATTTTGGCCAAACTTTAGGCAGAAGAGAAGCGAATTACACCAGAAAGTGGCCAATCAGATGTGTCAAGGCATATGCTGAATTCATTTTTTTTAAGTGATTCAACACTTGAGGGGTTGAACAGGTGATTCAACATTCAGGAGCTGAAATATATAATGTATTCAAAATGCATAAGAACACTCAGGAGGTAATTAGATAGGTTGATATTTGTCATTTTAAAAACAATATTAGACCTATTTTCACTTGCTTTTCAACAGGCACAGAACTAGTCTACAACTCTGTGCGCACATGTACTCTGGACAGCTAAACATGCTTGCTTTTTGGGGGCTGACATGCCTCTTACAGGAAGCGAAAGGCTAATGTTTGAAAAAAAAAAATTAAAGAAAACACAAATTTCATCCTACAGCAGCCACACATAAGTCTACTACATTCAAAATTCTTTGAAAACGTGTTTTCTTTTCCAACAATCCTGAAAGTATGAAATATTGCAGGACCCTCTGACACCAACATCCCGCTCCCCACCGCTTACCACATCCCTGCGCATAGCAGTATTTAACTGCAGCAATACATAGCTAAGGAAAAAAAACAGAGACAGTAGCACAAGGCTGTGTGTGTGTGTGTGTAGTACTTGGTGGGGCATTCTTCCACATGGCTGGCCCCCAGTGGAGTGGCACCGCACCATGCTGACAGCAGGGCCATTTTGTGGCAACTGCAAGCACAGCACCCACACACAGCCTAAGTACATCTGTGGACGCAGCTCTGTCAGAATGTGTCTTCCCTCTTCTCTACTGGACTCATCAACATTAGCAGAATAAACACACTGCGGGGTCAAGCACTCCCCTCACCGGCCACCACAGCATCCTGCTGTAGCCTGTGTGGCTGTTGAAGTCACTCACTCATTCTCTCTCTCAGTGGCATGCAGATTGAGCATGACTTTGATTAATTCAGGTGCCACTTTGTGCAGTGCGGGTGCTGTGGAGCTGTGAGGGTCTCTGTAGAGCGCCGGGCATGAGCATCACTGATTTCACAGGTCAGACTAGTAAAGACCCTGCAGGCTCAGGCAGCCTCCCATATGTCTCTCTCTTATCCATACAGTGCACACAGGGTAGGTCGATGAAAAGAACAGACACACAGTCAATCAAAGGGTCAATACATTTAGCCAGCTCAGGTCACTCTTTGTTGGACATGGGCAGCATCATTCTATTACAGCCACTGTATGATGCTACACAGGACAACACTTACAATAGGTACATGTAGGGGTGGGCAATATGACAATATGTCCGGGAATATCAAATAGTGGCCCAAACCAGCCTCAACGTATCCTCCAAACCATTTTTCATTTCCAGTTAATTCTATGAATGATTATTATTCAGACAGGTGGGCTAAGCATTTCAGAAGGATGGAATAATAACAATTGATTATTGATTATTGGTATTATTTTTCCCCATTTTGACCACTGCAAAGATAATACTAATTTTTGTTTGAGATCTTGCACCTCTATGGGATTTGCAATGACATGTTACCACCAAGCTAACGGTAATGTGTTCCGCTGGACTTAATGGACACTTATGACACATATACTCAACCTTAGACATGGATGTCTAAAGTTTATAATTCATGTCATTTTTTTATGATGTACTTGTGCTTAGTTTTATGGTTAATATTTCAATAAACTCTGAAAGTGTGTTAGCTCAGTCTGTTGTACATTTCAGCCATTTTTATCTTTCAATTATGCATAAAAACTACCTGGAGTGCTAATCGCTTTCCCTTGTGGAGAACCTTTAGCCTGCCATTGTGAATAAGTGCTTCATATGTTAAAACATGAATTCCAATGATTGAACTTGCTTATTTGGAATAATTTATTATAAACATAGGACGAACTAATGTTCAGTGTAGGCTTCGTGATGTATTTATGCTGCATAGATATAATCTGACGATGGGAAAAAAAACCAACTTATTTTAACATCGATGTGAATGAATGTCTGATTAGATTAGTGTCAAGAGTTAAGAATATATCGGAGGGAGTGAATCTCAAAGTGTGACAGTATCATCAGTAATTCTAGAACATACCTATTATACTTTTTGTACCATCTTTTTACTTTCAAAATATATATATATATATATATAATTTTTCTTTTTACACATGGCATTTTGCTGGTGCTCTCCAACCTCACAAACCTGAGAAAAATTAAATATTGCAATACATTTCATGTTTTTAATGGTTTCGAGTATCATGATGCTACATTTTTGCTATGTCACAGTTATGTGTCATAGATAATGATTTACCCTTCCATTGCTCACACTTCACTCTCATAGCTAACATGCATATTTTGTAGTAGTTACCAAATAATTCATAGTAGCAATAATAAGTCTTAAGATTAATAACTGCTTAATAAGTCTGTAGTTTCAGGCCTTAAAGAGATTAAAGCTTTAATCAGTATCTAGAGCACATTATGTTACTTTATCCAATTACTACTGGTCCCTGGAAACAGGAGGACTGTCTATGAAAATGCTGTTTTTCAATAAGGTTTGCCCAATACAGACGTAAACACTCTCAAATTAAAGCTGGCATTCTGCACTTTAGCCTTAAAAATCCAATGTGCTGGTGTATAGAGCAAGAAAATTACTTAAAGACAGCACTGTATCAAGACATCACATTCTTTTTTTCTCTTACCCAGCTGGGAAGAGTAAAGAAAAGGTAAAATATACCTCCTACACCTTATATCACTATAAGAGTCCTTATCCTGAACCAACAGCAGGACGTGCTAAAAGAGGTTTTATTGTTTATATGAGCTTTATGCTAATGGGGCCAGTTTCCCAGACAAGATTTGCACTGTCAGGGGCTCCCCATTTCAGCTGGGTCAAAACATATTTTCTAAAAAGGGCAAGCTGCAAGAAACGTATGGTGGGCAGATAAGCAGGCACTGTTAGGCTTTTAAAAATAGCAGAATCTGGTAAGAGCATAATCTTCAATGCCATGACAATACATCCTTCTACAAGCTTGCCATACTTTAAGATACATCCTATAATTCCATTTAAAAAACCTGCCTGAATTAGATCTGGCGGTGAGGAGACAGGCCTGCCGACATTACAGGCAGAGTGTGCTCTGCCACATGTCACATGCCATATGATAACATCATATATTTGGACTTGCCACTACGTCTCTCCCAATGGGTCAACATCTTGAGCAATGTAGCCTGACAGATGTGCAGGGTGGCGTATTTCGTGCTCTGCATTATGCTAAGGTCTTTTACTTCCAAGGACACAGTGTCCACAGTGGCTGGCAGAGCTCTCACCCGATCTCAGAGAGATGCATTACCTCGGCCTGAGAACATTCCACACAAAGCAATATTCCTGATTTCCACTGCCTGCTGCTCCCCTAATCTGATTGCAGTGTCACCACAGTAGCCAACGTGCCTGTTAGATTGAATTATTCAATTTGATAATGCGGGGGAAAGAATACAGAAGACATAAAGGGATATGACCATTGCCAATCGAGATAGGGAGAGACAGCATTCAGTGGAAAAAGGGGGAAACATCTCCGTTCGCTAGAGGCTGTGCATCTTTATGAGCGCGAGTCAAGAGCAAGGGCACTGGAGGTTCAAATTCTAAAACATCTAAGAAAAACACTAATGTAATTTTTCAAAACTATACTCTAACTCCTAACATGACCTCTCCTGTTAGGCGAAATTTCAAATTTCTAATATTAATTTGGCCCTTAACCTCTCCTTTTCCCACTGGAGTTGGGATAACGCAAGTCTTTGTATGAACTGAAATTTAGAAAGTTTCCTAAACTCTAACCCGAATCCAAAACAGATAGCACTTGCCTCCGAATTGCATAGTGGGATTAATTGTCCACACTTGAAGAGCATCAATAATGGCGGTTTTCCAGGACCAGGCCAAAATTCAATGATGTTCTCCTCAGGGCAAAAATCTGCAACCTCCTGATTAGCAGTGTGTGATAATTAACCACTCCAAACTGAATGATTCAAATGTGCTGCAGAAAGAGAACATGCACAGAGGCATCTGTGCTAAAGAGCTTCACCTGCTCAGAGTTAGAACAGCAAGCCTCATGTTCGCAGCCAGCAACAGTCTGTTTCACATCTCGCTGCGTACTTCAACAACCCCTTCCCCAAGGTATTGACAAAGAGCTGGTAAACAAAATTTACTGGCAAGGGTAAATTCAGTCTGTGAAGAGAGTTTTCTGAAGTAAGTCATTAACTGATAATCAAGAAAGTGTCATGCGTGGGACTTGAGGAATGAAAGCCTTTATGGTGCATTTAAAGGTGCTGAAAATGCCAAGAGAAGGTGGGATAAGGTAATACATCAAATCTTAATCAGTACTGGCCCTGTTTTTTGGGCAGGCAGGTGGGAGTGAGGCTGGGGCCGCATGCTAAGAGCCGAAACATCCGAATGCAATAAAACCACAGACGACTGTGCATCTGAACCAGGCTGAGATATGACCCCCTCATCACCGGACTTCATGGCCTGTCCGCTGTGAGCTATTGCACCTCTCTCTTCCACCCCTCTCCGGACCTCAGCCAAATCATAATGTGAGGCCCAAACCCAGATTTATGGATTTCAGGAGCAAGTGGCAGGTAATCACACTTAAAAGGTGAGGTAAAATGATCCATTTCAGTGCCAGGGCTGGTTTGTTCACGCGGTGATTCGCTGAAATTAGAGATGTTCACTTGCACTCGGTGAATGGCTTCTAAAAGAGCACTCCGTCACTGCACGTTTTCTTTTCAGAGCCTTGGCTATCTTTGGGCAGCTACAACCTGTATCAGCACCATTGATCAGGCTGTACAAAGCCCAGGAAATTCTCCCTTTCAAAACATGTGAAGTGCTTGTGTAACCCATTAGCTTCACATGGCGCTGGTCTATGTTTGGTGCAAAAAGGGTCTCAAAGATACCTGACGTGAGATGACAAATTTTGCTTGGTAAAACTGTTCAAACAGTGTCTCTGCATGCCAAAAAAAAGAAAAAGGTAAAAAATGAGAAATCTTCACAGGTCATCTAGGTTAAGATGGAAAGACTTGTATCTGTCCAAATGCTGGGGCTCGATGCTGATGCCTCTCCTGGCCACGAAGATTGCCCTCATCAATCACCGCCCTCTCTCTGAGGTAATGGTCTCCAGGGCTGATCCTGCATTTTATTACTCCCCCTCAGCTCCTCTACCTCTCTCCAGCACTCTCCAACCTGAGCAGCTCTTCCAGAGCCGCAGCTCAAAGAGGGAATAACAATAGGAGAAGATGAGAGTCATATCGTGCGCTACCTGCATATCTCTGCATCTTTTCACTCTTCAAATCGGTGTCTCTGTTGACCTCGGCTATCAGAACACCCAGGAAAAGAAGAGGATCTCTCGGTGAAGACTCTGTGATAAAATCTTAACATTTTTCTGACAGGCACAGGTGTTTTTTTTCCCCCCACAGAGGCAAGAGGCACATGTTCAAGTTGACCACTGGGCGATCTTCTTTGTTATTCGGTAAAAATAAATTATTAAATTGTCAAAAAAACTTACATCTTGCAAAGCGAGCCAGTCAAGCAGCTTTTCTATGAAATTATCAACACTGACAAAGGCTTACATTGGTTCTACTCACTAAAATACCCTTTAATAAAAAGCTTAAAGGGAGGGAGAGTGGGAAAAAAAACAAAGCTGGCAATCTAAAAAATTTAAGAGAATCTCTGAATAATTCAAATGAGCCAAACTGGCAAGCGCCTGACTGTTCATTTGTTTGGACTGATTGCTGTATCAGTAATAGGTGCCAAAATATAAGTCCGTGACAAAAAGAAGGCCGGCTGTGTCTCTTCTTTTGTATCCTCTTCTACTCCTGTTCCAAAATAGAGGCTGTCAGAGTCAGCTGCACATCCATGAGGCTGCTTGCCAATTTGCCACTCCCACTCGTAAAGGAGAGTGCATTTTAAGTCTGCCTCGACAAAACAGTTTTCTAATACTCCCAGAGTGATTACACTGGCCATCAGTCACTACCATTCCATGCCCTGCAGCATGGCACTGTTTAACTTCTCTGAACTACACTCTTCTTGGTAGAGATCCACATTTACAATTCGCTCCTGGGCTAAGAGATGGAGAAAGTCAACCGAGGTTTCCATGGACAAAAGAATGAAACAGAATATCTCTCTCTCTCTATCTTTCTCTTTATCTATTCTTCTCAGGCGCCTGATAAAACAGACAGTCCTTCCTCAGGATATGCTTAACATGGCCTAGCCTTCTGTTCCTCCCTTGCATCTGCTTTGTACTTTCTGCATCAACACTGTGTTTGTCTCTTCCACTTAGGCTGGTGAACTCCTTGTGGATTATCTAAGAGGTTACTAGTGCTTATGGGGTCGACCTAAAGCCGAATGACAAGGGATGGCTTTAAATAAACCAAGGTAGCGGTTGTACAGCATGTGTTTCTGAGCGAGGGCAGGGGCTATCAACAGGCCGCAAATGAAAGTCCCAGCAAAAGCCCTGGGAGACTGACACGTATGAACAAGGGTTCCTTCAGTACCAAACTCTATTTGTCTTTTCTAACAGCATGAGAACAAGATGCCTCAGGAAAAGGCTATGACTGGCTGGATTTCACCCGTGCTCACTGCATGGCCTTCACGGCAACAACGAGACTAAGCCCCAGAGTGCGGAGGACGTGGAGGAGCGTAATGTTTCATCTGACGCTGTTGAACTTGGAAGTTGCACCGTCCCTCCCATGCCTTCTATTCAGTAGGCGCATATCGCAGGCAGCCGGTGCAGGAGCAGATAAAGCAAGTGGCTCGTGCTTGTACCCAGGACATTTTAATTAGCTGCTCTTTAATTCAGCCTGACCCTCTTTCAACTTTGATCAGCCGGCAGGGCAGCTGATAAGGAGCTGTCACTCACCAGGCCCAGGCAAACGCCTTTTTTACATGGTACGCTGTCTTCTCCACCAGTTCACACGGTATTGCTACAAAAAAAGCGATGAATAAATGCAGGAGATCCAATTCTACTTTTTTCCATAGCAGAGTTGCAAGTTTTGGGTACTGAATTACCATGGAGTATCCCAGGAAGACCACTTATTATACAAAGTGGTTGTAGGCTTAATCTGACACTACACAGTCGTATTTTTAAAAGTCGGGTTTTAAACTTTTGCATATGATTGTAATCTCCAAAGTCGTCAATAATAAAATAGCCCATCACATCAGACCATTAATATAGAAATAAAGACCTTAACATTCACAGTCGGTGACACAGATAGCATTTGTAGCAGCCCTTTTACAACAAAATGATAATGATTTCCAAAATCAAACATGTTTTCTCATGTTGAGTTATTAGGTATTGATAATTTTTCAATAGAACTATAATGAGGTTTAGATCTGGCTTATTTATGTTCTATCTCGTTAACACATGTAGAAAATACATGAGAATCTTTTATGTCCTTCAGGATTCAAAATACTGTTCAGTGTTAAAACTGAGCTTTAAGAAATGCATATAGGATACTTAGTGATATAGAATGATACAGAAAAATATATCATGTTGAGATTTTTGGCCAAATCCCTCAGGTCTACTGCAGTCACATTGTCCTGCGTTTCTGAAACCCAAAAATGGGACATTTTGCAGAGGTCACCATGTCCAGCCCTCAGCAACTATTTCTGCTGTCAGACACCAGGCTCCCAGCAGCCCCATGGCCACATCAGCACCACTAGCCCACAGCATCACTTACCCCAGCCAACTACACACCGCCTGTAGGAAGGAGCTCATTCACAGTCCACAACACTCACTGCTGCGAAACTTACTCTCATTTTCTATTTGCATAAAAAGCCAAAAAAGGCAGAAGTGAGAGCAGAACAGGCTTGAAAGGAGAGCACTGTGATTTGTAGCTATTGTATTTCTAGTCTCATAATAATGAAATTTTGGGACAGGTTCATAAATATAAGACGGGTATCTGGTTATTTGTCAAGATATTTTAGTGGGTTATCAGAGGCAGTGATGCTGGAAACAACTCCTGAATTTGTGACATTTTTACGAAGATGTACAGCCTATAGGAGTTTGAAGGCTGTGTAATATAAATTCAGTTCATTTTGTAGACACCTCGCCAATGTCAAATGCCGGTGATGAACATAAAACATTACCTCCCATATTTAGCACAAGGTTATTCTCGCATTTTCTCTTGAATGGCTAATTGGGGCTAAACATGATAATACATTTCCCTGCATTTTGCAGTCCCTCACCACTACAGTACTTCATTGATTTCAAATGTTCCTCAGCTGCCCTCAGCAAACTGTAAAGTTTTGTTTGGGCACAACTTTGCCTTATAACACCCTGCGTGTAACCTTCCAGTATACAAGGTATTTCTCAAAAACTATCATCAAGCAATGTCTCAGATACCAGGAGTTCTGTTTGTGAACATTTAGTGTAATAACTTGCTGTAAGGGAATTTTCCTTCAAGTCAAGTCCTGTTAAGTCTTATTTAAGCAGAAAGAAAAAACATCATTATATTTTGCTGTTTTTGTTATTAACACTGAAACAAAGGGAAAACTGCAGAAGTGCAGACTCGACAATGTCAATAAAGAAGGCAAATTTAATTTAATTATAATTTATGCAATTATGCAATCAATAATGTATTTACACAGTTACATTTTGACAGTATAGCAAAACAACTGTAATAACTCTCGCCTTCTAAGGGTTACTTCAGGACCTCAAAAGAAATCCTGCTCGCTAAGTTGAATATGTGTGATGACGGTGCACAAAGTACTACAGAGAGAGCGATGCCGTATGGGGTAATGCCTAAGGATTCATCCTCAAATAACCGCACTGCCACGCTTCACTGGAGAGCTTTGTGCTTCCTCTGAGAAAGACACATCAAACAATAAACTCCCCTTAATTTAATATCTCCAATAGAGAGGTGAGGGCAGGTGCCTGCAGATGCACCTTCAAAGCACTGGCGAGGAAGGGAAAGGGAAAAGGAAGCACACTCTGTATTCCCCCAAACACAGCAAAAAAACAGCTGGGCATCTTCAAAACACGGGCCCACAAATATTAGATCAACTTGCTCTGGTCAAACAAGAATGAATCCAACTGAATTCTAATGGGCTGCAACACAGACTGCCTCCGCAGAAGTGAACCCGATTAGTGCTGCTCAGAAACTTTGGTCAGAATTATGACAATAGAAAGTCGGAACACTACAATGGCTCACACAGCTTAGCCCACACACTCTCTTCCTTAATGATGGAGTGAGAAGGCCAGTACTCTGTGGTCTACAGGCCAAAAAATGGCAGACTCTGAAAAGGTTTGATGAAAGCAGTAAAAGTGCTGATTACACAGCATTACGGATGAATCGATGACCTTTGCATTAATCAGAGCACTGTACAGGCTCTAGAGACCGAAACCCAGTCCAGCCCAGACAGAGGAGCACACACTGGAGCTCAGTGTAGAAAGTTCCAGTCCGCTCCTCTCTCCCCCACCACTCCACATTCAGCTCCACTCTCCACCACGTTTACAAAGTAATCTGCTCCCAAGCAGACAAGCATCAGTAGGGCTTATCCAGAGCTCTCAGTCGCCAGGTACACTGCACTGAGGCTGTGAGAGAGAGACAGAGAGAGGGAGAGGGAAAGAGGGAGAGGGAGGGAGGGAGAGAGAGAGAAAGACAGAGAGAGCTGCAGACCTATTGGACATGTGTGCGCATATAAACATGCCTCATACATACTTCTTTATGTTTACATATAAATACAGTACCGTGAGATTTGGGCTCCCTGCAAATTTAGATTTAAAGCTATTTATCTGAGCAGTAAGTTTTTATTTGCTCAAAAAAACAGTATTAGTATAATAAATACAAATAACATTAAAATCACAAGCAAAGTTTTTATGTACATCAATGTGTTTGTTTAATCATTTCCAAACCTCTCCCTACGAAAGCTCAGTATTATTCGTAGTTATCATACAATACCTGGTTTGGCTAATCAACACTTCATTATGTTAAATCAAGTGTGTTGGCGATAATGTTTAACACATCAATGTGGGACTTCGAGGAGAAATCTGGGAACATGCACACACACACACACATACACACACACACATACACACACACACAGTTTGCAAACATACACACATTTAGTGGAGTCCATAAGTCCACTAGTGCTTCTGTTTTGCATGTTGCATTTTGCATGTAACACAAACATTTTAATCAGAATACCTTAATCATAATATATTTTTTTTATTTACATAAACATATTTACATAAATTTCAAAACTTATTTGCATTTGTCTCCTCTTGCTTATAATGAGAGTGTGAACTGTAGGCATAAATTTCCCAAATTTCATAGATTTGTTCAAATACAGCTTTCAAATGGCTTTTAAAGCTATACCTGCCGCAATTTCAACAGACTACACTGGACAGCGCTGGCCGGAGACCAACAGATAAATCAACAAAAGGAATAGCAAAAGTTGTTCCCTTCAATAGCCTCTATTGTAACAAGAATCTACAAGCTATATGAATGAGAACAAGAGACAGAGAGAATGAGAGGCTACAATCACTGAGGATTTGGAACCTTTCATTATATATGCTATAGACACTCATTGCTTGGACATGGAGCAACTGTTTCTCTCCCTGGACATCAATAACCAAAAAAGTGTTAAACCAACTAAAATCTTTACACATCTCTTGGCATTCTCTGAATCAGCTTCATGAGGTCATACCTTCTAGTTTTCTGATTTGTGAATGCATACACTATATGGACAAAAGTATTGGGACACCCCTATAGGCACCTAGCCATGCAGTCTGCCTTTACAAACATTTATGAAAGAATGGGTCATTCTAAAGAGCTCACTGAATTCGAGTGTGGTACTGTAATAGGATGCCACCATTGCAACAAGTCAGCTCGCAAAATTTCTTCCCTCCTAGATATTCCACAATCAACTGTGAGTGGTATCACTGAAAAGTGGAAGCGTTTAGGCACCACAGCAAACACGTGCAGTTACAGAGCGGGGGCGGTAACTACTGAGGCGCACCGTGCATAAAGGTTGGCAATGCTCTGCTGACTCAATAACTGAGTTCCAAACCTCCTCTGGCAAAAACTGTGTTCGACAAGAGCTTCATGGCTTAGGTTTCAAGCTGCATACAGGCCTTACATTATCAAGCACAATGCCAAGCGTCAGATGGGGTGGTGTAAAGCATGTTGTCACTGGACTCTGGAGAAGGAAACATATTTTGTGGAGTGACTAATCACGCTTCTCTATCTGGTGGACGAGTCTGGGTTTGGAGAATGCCAGGAAATCATTATGCCAATGCCTCGTTGCATTGTGCCAACTGTAAAGCTTGGCAGAGGAGGGATAATGCTATGGGGTTGTTTTTCAGGGGTTGGCCTAGACCCCTTAGTTCCAGTGAAGGGTAATCTAAATGCTTCAGCATAACAAAACATTTTGGATAATTATTTGCTTCCAACATTGTGGAAATAATTTGGGGAAGACTCTTTCATAGGTTCATAAAGGTATGGTTGGGTGAATTTGGTGTAGAAGAGATTGCGAGCCAGGCTCTTTCATCCAACATTAGTGTCTGACCTCACAAATGCTTTTCTGGATGATTGGGCAAAAAAATCACAGACACACTCCAAAATCTTGTAGAAAGCTTCCTAGAGAGGTGGAAGCAGTTATAGCTGCAAAAGGGGGACCAACTCCATATTAATGCCTATGGATTTAGAATGGGACGTCATAAAGGTCCTGTAGTTGCAATGTGTATATGTCCCAATACTTTTGTCCATATAGTGTATCACTTAGCATAATCAGACAGTTCTTACTATGAGTGTTTTATTTGCAGCACACTACTACCACTAATTTTAGATACATGAACTCTTTCAAATATGCTCAAAACTTTCCCTCCAGCTCTGAGCCTGCCTGATGCCTCTCATTATGAACTTCCTCCAGTGTTCAGGTATTACCTTTGGAATTAAATAAACTTTTAACTGTCCTTTTTCATGTGATGCTAATTGAAACAGATTTAGAAACGGCTTGCGTTAGCCACGACGACAGAGCAATTATTTTGCAACCTTGGAAGGTCTGGCCACCGTCTTGAGTGAAAGCCAATTATGCTGCCCTTGCACAAAGATTTGCATTATAAGTAAAGCGCATTATTGCATTAGAAGTCAAGTGTTGACACAAATATCTAACAATGCAGTTTTAAAAGTTACTGAGTATTCACTAATGGGGCTTACAGAATATCTATTCCACACTATTTTAAACAGTGTTGCATCATCTGGCTTCAGCGGAAATGTGTTTTTGGGGAAATTCTTATTGCATTCTGATCTTATGAGACATGCTGGTCGCTCAGACTTATTTGAGTCTTTATTTCTCTTTTTTGCTTTCGTTCTCTCTCAGCACAGCAGGTGGCTACTGAGAGGCCTCTCAATGATCTCAGACCTTTTTCATATTCTCTCTGTGTGCTCCCATTTTCCAATAAATAGCTGACTTTTCCAATATAACTTGTGCTGCATTGCAAAATCAACAGTTTCCCCGCTTAATTTCATTGCTGTGACATGGAGAGACATGTACAAAGCTTTTACTCTACTTTCAAGGCTGATATGCTCTAGGGCTACGTGTCTAGATACAGATAATAGGTATTCAGAGATTTGAGGCACACATCATGTGACACTGGGCAGATTCTGCAACCGAGTCCAGCTCTCAAAGGGGTCATCCTGAAAGTCACTGAATACATTTTGGGGAGAACTTTGATGTTCAAAAGCGGCTAAAGCAGGCTATTAGACAAGCTCCCTATTGCTGAGCTGTCACTGTTCAGCACTGAAAAGCCATGAACCATCGTTAAACTAACAAAGGGCAAAGATGACAAAATGAACATCCTGTGAACGAGGCCACAAGTTCTAAAAATACTGAGGCATCACTGCATGCCAAAAAAGATGTATTATGTCAGCCAACAGCTGTTGAAGCTAAAGTTTGTCACATTTTGTTATGAGGTGAGCACTACTAGCTTCTTGTTATTAATATGCGTAGTTTTGCTACATACTGTATCAAACTGCATTCTGGTTTGAAAAGAGCTCTAGTATAGAAGTTAACAAGTGTTTTGTCTCCTGCCTTCCCAACCTTCTAAATCAGGGTGAAAAGTCAGGAAGATATTCATAACACTGCTAACAATTTCCAATGATTAGCTCTAATTGCTCGTACAACAAACCAACGTTCTCATGAAAAATCGTCTAAGCATTGGCCCTATCATCGGGAGATCACGAGTTCGATCCCCCGTGATGCTAAAGCCATCCGAGGCAGGGAATCCTTATCTTATCCTATCTTTTAGCTGACGTGCTATAATTGGTGGTTAGTGTTTTCCTCCAAGTGAATTGAGCTGTCCAATGAGGTTGCATTAGCAGCAGTTTAAAAAGATGTGGGGGGCTGGCTTCACATGACTCAGGGGAGGCTTGTGTTTGCCTTCGCCAACCTTCTGGTGGTACTGTGTGACTGGCAGAATCCTAAATATATTTGAATATATATCGATCAGTCAATATACAATATATCGATCAATCAAGACATGTTTGGTGTCCAAAGTTTTCCACTGAAACTACAAGACTAACGTAGCTAGTAAGTAATGTGATTAGCATCATGATAACTATGCATAAATTGTGTGTTGAATTGTTAAGTAGTTGTTTGACACTGTGTGACATACTGTTATCCATAAAAATTGATAAAACTTGCGTAAGTTAGTTGTAGTAGGCACCTTCAAGCCTGACTTTGTTTTTTTTTTCTCCAAACACAGGTAGTTTTAAGTCCTGGCAGTGAACTTTTAGATATTTCTTCACATTAGCATAGAAAATATTGTTTTTGTGTCATGGCACATTTTCATAAACCAAAGAGCTGCTAAATGTTTTGGGGTCAAATATTTTGGGTCAAAGTACCAGTTTCATTCATTACCACACCTGTGATCTTCAATAATCAATTAAAAAAAGTGACTGAATTACAAAGTTATTGTTTTTGATCTTTTCAATGTAAAATTCAAACCTGTCAATTAATATATTTTTTCAGTCATTAATGTAATTTTATATATATATATATAAAATTACATTAATGACAAAAAAAAATATATATATATATATATATATATATATATATATATATATATATATATATATATATATATATGTGTGTGTGTGTTTGTCCCACATTTATATTTATGTCCTTACTACGACCAAATGACCAATTATTTATTTTCAAAGCTAAACAAATCTACTTTCAATGGCAGCATCAGTTAGTCGTATTGCATTTTGACAGAATTTATAGAAAAGTAAATCAAATCATTTTCATATTCAGCATTTTCTTGTTCTTACCATACACGAAACATATTTTGAATACAGACTAAAACAATGTCATATTCATGTTAAATTTAACATGAGTTAAGTTTTCTGCCAAAGCTAATATCTCAAAAACAGTGAAAATGACTGTCATTTTTAAGACAAATTCAGATTAAACTAGTAAAAAGTACATGCAATTTTGTATAGCTCATTATCTGTATTACAGACTCTGATACTTACAATTAATTTTTGTTAAGATTAATTTTCTAAAAATTTAAACAAACAAAAGTGCTGTAGTGCTGCAGAAACGGCTGTTTACTGTTAACGTCGTAACCTAACATGTATGCAACCTCATGCAACTTCAGCCTCTGAAAAGAGCTGAATATAATGTGTATTCATACAGAAAGAGCATTTTTAAGCACATCAAAAAAATATTAGCAGACATATAACTACGGTTTTGTCCATAAACATGACCATTTGTGAAACCTTTCATCAGGGAGGAAATGTACTAGCCTTTACTATAAGCAGACTCTTATGTCAGCAATGGCTCTCATCAACTCCTTTAATCACAAGGAAGGTATACTCGCCTCGGGGTGCTTCTTTTCTCCACACTCTCTCCTTCCTTTTCGCCTCCAGCCATAAATCTGTGCTACAGTTATCGCCACAATTAATCTGGCCCCTCTGCTGTGTCTTGGCGCGGCTAACATGGCAGGTTTCTAAACACCAGAGAG
The DNA here is from genome assembly GCF_904425465.1 of Colossoma macropomum. Classification (NCBI taxonomy): domain Eukaryota; kingdom Metazoa; phylum Chordata; class Actinopteri; order Characiformes; family Serrasalmidae; genus Colossoma; species Colossoma macropomum. Next base: position 11,703,360 of record NW_023494786.1, on the reverse strand, counting down.
GGACACGCTGGAGCAGAGCGCCATTGTTTACCGTCTGTCATTACCTGCCCAGCCTTGAAAGACCCAGACGTCCGAGGCACAATTAAGCACAGCACACGTCGCTCCCTCTACCTTATTGCTGCGATCATAAATATTCAACAGCCGCTAATGGCCGTCCACCACATATGGGAACAAACAAACTCTGGGCGTGAACCTGCCCTTCCCTGGAATATGGCGATCAAATTGGACAGGGCAGTTGTACGGAGGCTGACTGCGGCACATCACATCACGTACCTTTGATCTCCGGAGGCGGGAGGCTTTACTCCATCTTGAGCTCTGGCGGCAGCGGTGGGTTGATCTTCAGCCACGCGGCTCCTATGCAGCGCTCCACATCACAGGGCCCCTCTACACTCAGCCCACCCAGCCGTCTGCAGCCGCAGGAACAGACCTGTGAGAAGCAAAGACAGACATTATAACCATTTTTGCTATTTACAATGTCATACAGCATCATTATACTGTTATAAATAATAGACAAAACACAGAAAGGTTCTAGCATAAGACAGTGGTTCTCAAAGTGGTGCTCAGGGACTCTCAGACAGTCCACATTCTGGATCTCAACTTATAAGGAAAGAGCAAAAATTATGGGAACGTGATTTAAAGTGGGATATATCATTTTCGGTAATTTTCTGATTCTAGGTAAGATGTAAACAGTCATTCAGAGTGGTCTAATGTGAAATGCTTTGATCCTGAGAAATTGTCTAAGTCAGAATTAAGTGGTTGTGATAAATGTATTTTTACAAATACACTGCCTGATGCCTGAGACATCAGGAGGCATCGTGTTATGATAGCTTAGAGATAAGGTTTTCCGTAATATGTATCATTTTAAATCTATTCACGAGAGGTACATGCAGGGTGTGATAAGAAAAAATAGCCCCCAAAGAAAAACACTTTTCAGAGTTTACCACTATTTCACTATTATCAACATTACATATAAACACTCAGAAGACAGGCAGATTCACTGGTCATATTGGATAATAAATAAAAAGGCTATATATAATGTCCTGTAGACATTGCAACACCCCATCACAAATCTAAAGAAATCTAAGTGTGTGAGTTTCTGCATAATTCAATTGCTGAGAAATACATGGAATTCTTCTGACACATCACCACCAATTGGGCTACAGGACGGTACCTTCCACTGTAAAACATACACTGTACAGGTATGCCATCTATATAATGTATTCTGAAATATTTCCATAAAAAGTTCTGTTTAGATGTGGTCATTTTGCTTGACATGTGACATGACGACAGCTGCTTGGTCCCAACATTCCTTACTATTCAACATTCCATGCCAGTGCTAAAACGCATTTAAAAATGACAAATTTACATGACGATTGTTACTGTTAAACATTTCATTTGCGATGTGCACTGATGAATTAATAACATGATATGCATAAAGGCGGGCCTGAGTTGTTTTGACCAACTGAAGTTACTTTTGTTGGATTTTGTGATACACTGATTATCAAAACACCCACACAAATGGTCATCTGGAACTGTGATATATCAGGATGCTCCCAGCACACTGTGGTTGGTTAATGGGTTCATTTGTCCGGAGAGGCCATGAGCTGTTGCTATAATTATCTGGAATGTTATCTTGAAATAATGAGTTAATTATCTTGTGATCACAAGATAATTTACTTGTTATCTCGAGATAACAACTTTTATATCTTGAGATCACAAGATAATTAACTCGTTATCTCATGATAACAATTCAGAAGATTGTAACTATGTTATGGCCTCTCTGGACTTCCATATACATCAGCACTGCAAAAGCCAATCATGCTATAATGAACAAAAACTGTGCGTCACTACTACACATGCCTTATTTGAACACCCAGTGAAGTGAACAAATACTAAAACGAGCTCAGATATCTGTACATTTGGTCTGTCCCTAGCTGGATGATTGCCAGAGAGAGTGGCCTCAGGCCAGTCACTGCCCCTGCTCCTCTACCAGGTCCACTCTGGCAGCTGGAGCTCTGCGTTGCTGAACACGATAGCTCATATCTCCAGCACTCAGCATATATTACAGGAATTAGCCAAGTAGACGAAGTCAGTGGCTAACAGCATATGAAACAAGCCACAAAGCATAATTACCCATGGCTCATTTACGCATTTTGTTTCTCTTGAAACTGATATCACCATCCGTGCTGTGTGCTGGTCTCCTGCCATACTGCTAAGCCTTAGGTTAAGCAACTGGCCCCGGCACTAAGCTGTCCTAAAAATGCCTTGGCACTGGCACAGCACAACAAACCAATGAATATATTCCACAGTCTAGTCATATTATTGCATGACTACAGCGTATTTACCCACTGCTTAGTTATTACATAACCTGTATGCCAGAAGTGCACGCATTAACATGGAAATGTCAGCCTGGTTGTTCCCATATTACTCTACTGACTCCAAAGGGCAATACAAAACTCCATTTCATTGCTTCCTTCCATCTCATGCATGAGTAGCAGAGGGTTTTAAGTGCATAGTCACATCATGCAAGTCAATACAGATAATCATAACCATTAAATGCAATGTTAAAAGCCCCATATCTTACATTTTTCTTGTACATATGAACATTTTCCAAAGTTTTTTTTAACTCAGAGTTAAAGAAGCTGGTTTTGCTACGGTGCCTTTAAATCCTATCAAAAGTTAGGGCACCCCTGGTCAAATTCCACATTTTGTTGCCTTTCTAATTAAAAATATGTTCACATCTTCGACACAGAATACACTTCTGCCCATTTTAATGCATGGTTACTGTTTATTTGCTGGATTTAACATTGCGCGGGGATAAAATATATAATGTACACTGTGTAAGTTATTATGTTATAATGTTACATATTGTATCTACATATTGTACTCTACTGCTACTTTTTGTAAGGGAGGGTGTTTGTTTTCTTCATTATATGAAGCCTAATCAGCATAACAATCAAACCACAGCATTCATAATTCCCTATAGACTTAACTCAACATCTCAAACTTACCAACTAATACCCAGTGCAGATTTTAAGAGTTAACCCAATGTTACTTAATAATATAATGAAATACACGACACAGGAGGACAAAAACAAATCTTGCACCTCTTTTTTTCTATCACCTCAATTAGTATGAAAATTTATTCCACTTTGTTTTTTGGATGTTCGTGTGTTTTTGCCATTCAGGTCCTGTTGTGAAGGGTAGGATGTGACCCAAAATTTGATTAACTTCAGAGAGATGCTAAACTTCAAAGCCTCACCTTAACTGTGATTCCTGCGGGTTGCTAATGGATCTGTCTCATGTGCTCAGAATAGAGATACTTTGGCACTGATTAGCATTCTAAAGGCCCCACGACACAATTTGGCAATATATTATTATAATTAAATAATTAGACCTGACAGTCATTCTTTAATACTTTCCTTAATAAAACCTCTTAACTTCTAACTGCTAATCAATTCAGTGTAGTTTTACTCTCTGGGGCTTTCATATAATACAGAGCCACTGCACTACTCCTGCAACAACATGGTACTGAGATAGTAGAGGGGCGTTTCCATGCGCTATAATACAAGATCATTATGTGATTTTAGCAGTTTCCCAAATATTCATGTGGTCATGTAAATGACATTCGATGATTTCTTATATTCTTATATAAAAGCTGATTTAAAGAAATGTCATTAAGACACCTGGATTTTAGCTCAATAGTTGGGTTATTTGTGCATGTATACCATTAATCTGATTGATATCTTTGGTCGCATGTGTGTATGCATAAAAACACAGCTAGCTGTCTACAAAGCAGTAAACTCAAAGGACTAAACTCAATATTAAAAAACACTAAACGTCTACAAACAATAGTAATATGTGCACAATTCCTAAACAAATATTTACCACGAACTCCATCTTAAAGGGGAATTCCACCGATTTTTCAAAAATGTATGTATAATTAAATGGTTATGATGTAAACAAAGTCATTCAAAGTGTCCTGATATCTTCTAAAAACACAGAATTCATAGTGGTGGTGATAGGAACCAGAGTCCAGAGTTCAATGCTTCTAGAAGCTACCTCACAGAAAGTCATTGGATAAAATGGTAATGAATACACTGCCTCACTGTTTTATACTGTTTTTCTGTAGTTCTGAGATAAGGTTTTGCAAGTTTTTTGTGGTCTAAAATGTAGTGATAAAATCAATTAAAGGCAAACAAGTACATGCAAGACATTGTAGGGCAAAAGTATTTTTTTCAGATGTAGCACTACATTATCATTATCATCATGTGGAACTTTTTGTTTTACTTTACTTCCTATTTTTATTCTATTGTTTATTTGCAGTGCTGTTTTATTTGCAGATGGACAGCGTGCTCTTCGAATAAAGACTTCATCACTGCATCTGTCTCCTGACTCTATTCTCATTGGCCAGAAAAGATTTATGACAGTCATTATATATAAAAACTCTAAAGGTATGTGTAGGTTCACTGGTGGTTTTGTAGAGTTAATAAAATGGCTATATTTGTGTTGTAGACATTGTGACCCCTGGTTCCTATCACCACCACTGTAAAGAAATCAGATTCACTAAGTTTCTCTATAATTAATCATTTCACATCAAACTACTCTGAATTACTGTTTACATCTTAACAAGTGAATAGATGTTGATTTGTATGTATTGTACTGCTATGGTAAAATCATATTTACTGCCAAGATAGATAGTTCAAACTATTTTCAAGGCTGCCTAGGACTTTTGCACAGTACTGTAACTACATAGTGCAATGACACCCACAATATGACAAACTCCATATCATGGAACAACAACAGACCAATATTTACTTTAATACCACCCCTATATGCATATAGATAATGTGGTATGCCTCTGCCCTTCCATTCAAACTTTGAAAGTTAGCCTATATCTGGCCTAGTAGGAGGGAAGATTTGGTTTTCATATATATGGGACATCAACGTACATCCAATATCCCAGCTATGTTGACCTAGGACAGCAGTGGTCTCCCTCTGAATCTCAGTGTTTGACTCTGCGAAGGTCTTATGAGGATGAGGTTTTGCTTGTAGAACTCAGCTGTGGGCCTGAAGCTTTATCATTTGGAAACTGCCTGACTACTTTTTCAACATTTGTTACACTGCATCATCCTTTACCAAGCAGCCTGTTAACAGTCATTACTGTAAGAGTGTTAAATAGCCCACTTTGAGGATGAGTAAACAACAAAAACGTTTTCATTCATTTATGTCAATCTGCAAGAGCCTCGTACAAACTATGCTTATTAGAAAGGCCCATTGCAACCATCATATTTTAGAATATAATATTTCTAATAACCAAAACCATTTATTTACATAACCAGTGTTAAATGTCTACCTCAAACTACTGGCACAGAGAGGGCTGTTTCTGAACATATGGGGGACAATTACGATGTGTTTAAGTGGAACTTTTTTTTGGAAGTAAAGTCATTATTTTTATTTAATATTTAATGATGTTTGTATCATTTAATTATTACAAATTTAATTTGCTTTTGCCAAAACTTAATGTTTCTGCCAATATCATGAGGAATGACATAAATGATATTAAATATTAGGGTCCCCTTGTGGCTTGGGGGCCCTAAACAACTGCTTATATCTCTCATAGCTAAAAATGGCTCTGGCCACAAAGTCTGGAGGATTTTATAACTGAATCTTGCTTAGAACTGCCTACACTGGCAGGAACAGGCCATTTTACTGACATACAAAACAACAAACCACAAATTGTTGTTTTTCAGTATCAGTGTGTAGCAGCAAGTGATTGTCCTGTTTTGTAGTACCACAAAACAGATCCCAATAAAGCAAAGGGGTGTGTCTACTGAAAAGCACACAAAAACTCATTCACTCAATACAGTCTGCTTTTGAATAACTTATAAAGACAGGATAGAGCAAACAAACTCCCAAAGCCCCAGACAAGGTAATTGCATGCTACTGGTGACTACTACCTATTATGCGTTTAGCATGATCTAGAAAAGTTTGTTTCCTGTCAGGCTGATAAAAAACACTGCATGCATACAGTGTTCTTCCTGTCAGGTGCATACAAACAGCAGCACAACTAAGAAAATCGATAGGCGTGGTCATCTTAGCATAGAGCTAGGCCTTCAGTTTGGGCCATTAAGATCAAATCTCAGCCAAAAACCAATAAAAGCTCTATCTTTTCTGCTAGCATCCTTCTAATAGCATGTTAGCGCTAAAGCAAAGCTTCTAAGCAAAAATTATCAATGAAATAAGAGTATTTCTGTAATACTTGCAGAGTTTAAATACTACAAACATAATGATCCTATGAAATACAAATGAACTAAAAACAAAAAGACATGCCTTTTCTAGTTCACAGAAATAGCCAGGCCTACTCTTAAGGACTAGAAGTCACTGAGGGTTCCCTACTGCAATAATGACTAGATATACAGGAGACTAAGACTATTTAAATGAACAGTATGGAATCTGGGATGGGGCTTGTATGTTCCTCAGCTGTCAGGCAAGCAATTTGCAAGGCTTATCTCGCAGCTGATGATTTTACGCTAAACAACATCAATGTCATTTGCCAGATAAACGTTTATCGAACAGCACTGCATTTTAATATGGCCCTTTTTCTCTCATGAGAACTGAAATTCTTCTGACACCTCAATCATCTGGCACTACTACAGAAATCACTTGTACGTCCACGGCTCTGAGCACCTGCGACTTCCCCCAGAGGAGATTACAGCCCACGAGACTGCGGCACTGTCTATACCCTCTAAGTTAATTAGCACATGAAAGAGTGCATACAGTGCCATACAACAGAACAGCCATTCACAAACCCCACAAAGCCCACCATGTTCAGTACATGAAGATCCACAATCGAAGGGGGTTGGGAGGGGTCAGATATTCTGTAAGTTTAATTGTCTGGGAAGGATTCCAGATCTCTAATAAAAATCAAAGAGAGCCTTCCATCTGATTATTTCATTGGAAAATGAATATCATAACCTGGGGTGTGTTCAAACCTCCCCGGGTTTGCGGCGGGGAGGATGGTGGAGATAAACCAGCGAAAGATTGCCGTTTTCAAAGCTTTTTGTTCTGCCTCCGAACGCTCCAATTTGTCTTTAAGTAATTGCGGAAGATTAAAGGTATGGATCTGTCTAGGGACTTTGCAGAGTTGACGCATCAAAATGAATATCAATCACTACTTAAAGGCAGACTGAGGGGATCTGAGAGACAAACATGTCCAAAGGAGCAAAGGGGAGAAAGATAGAAAGGCAGATAAAAGAGATAAAGTCAGAAAGAAAGAGAAAGAGAGACAGACAAAAAAAGAGGGAGAAGGACAGAAAAAGAGAGAGAGAACAAGCCAAAGAAAAAAGGAGAGAAAGGGTAGGGACGAAGAAACAGAGAGAGAAAGAGAGCAGGAATGAGAGAGAAAGAAAGAGAGAGACAAGTGAGAAAGAGAAAAAGAGAGAGAAGAGAGATAGAGAAGAGAGAGAGAGAGACAGAGAGACAGAGAAGCAGAGACTTGCTCAATATCCTCAGTTACTCATCAGCCCTTAAGAGTGTTCTTCCTACTCAGCTAGAGACAGAAAGAGAGAGAGAGAGAGAGAGAGAGAGAGAGAGAGAGAGAGAGAGAGAGAGACAGAAAGAGAGAGAGAGAACCGAGGCAGGACGGCTGAGTCTACAGTCTGACCTGCTACAGCTTAGCCTTGAGGACATCTCCCTCTCTTGCCCTATGTCTCTCTCTCCCTCTCTCCCCATTACTCCACTACATCAGATGCACTGGAGCAGCTCAGTATGCATCGCACACGCAGGGAAGAAAAAAAGCAGCTCCTCCAGCCAGCAGCCGGGGGCCGGACGGAGCGGATCGGAGCCGCCGCTGCACAGTGAGAGCATGGAGGGAGAAATTAGAGGAGCTATACTGCATAATATACTGCAAGAAATTCAGCACACTGCGAAGATGTTCAACAAGACCTCTGAGAAAATGTTCCATATCAATCTTGCATGTTAAGGGGGCACTGCATCGACTGTGTGATACCCCCTCCCCCTCAAACCTACTCTTGTTCTAAGCCAAACCAGTAAAAATTTAAGTAACTGTCTATTAAACCCAGTTTTAGTACACATATAATTAGATCTTCTTGTCAGATGAAATTTGAAGCAAATTACAGTAAAAAGCTGTGGAGGGCTGTGTGTTAGTGATTTCACAGTAGTTTAGAGGTGTTATAAAATAAAATAGCTTTTTATAAAACGGGTAAAAATGCAATATAATAACCAACTATACTGATTACTTATATTGATTAAAAATTGATTAATCAAACAATCAATCAATCTATCAACTTGTCTTAATGACTCAAATTCATAATCTAAATCAAAATACATATAATGGGAAAACAGAAACATCTGAGTTGTCAGTTTTGTTCACTGAAAATAAATGCACAGATCATTATTTTCCAATGTCAAAACATCATAGATCAACTGACACCAAAAAGTCTGCGCATCAATAAATTCCAGGAAAGTGGTCACCCTGACATAATTTCAGAACAAATTAGACCACAGTCATTCAGTAAATGTGCTGAGGTTAGACACTGCCCCATCACTAGATCAAGAAAGAAAATATGGGAGGGATCTTACCCTGAGGGGCTCCGATACACACACACCTCTCAAAATAACAAAAATAACACACAAAAGATCCAACTTACATAAACACAGGTGCTTCAATACAGACGTGGCTGGAAACTTTTGTGGCACAGAACTCTATCGAGTGCCGTTCTGACAGCGCTATTCTTCTACAAGACATTCCATCACAGGGTGTTTTGTTGATGGCGGAGAAAAAGTAGCCACTGCCATGAATCTCCTCTCTCCATTTCAGCTGGATTGAGATTTGAAGCCTTTGCAGACAATGATGCATTGTTTACAATGCTTTCGCATGCTCAACAAATCATTCAGTGATCACTCCTGTCCTTCTAACAGGAGGCATTATTGTTATAGAATAGACTATTCTTTTCAGCACATAAACACTTTAAATAAGGATTTAAACACGCCCCTAAGCAGGATGCTGCAGTGATCATTGAGTTAAATCAGCTGCCACATTTGGTCTACAGCACTAGCGATCATACACAAAATAGCATCTATTCCATTACTTAGGCCGTCATTTATATTATAATCATTTAATACAATGATTGAAATTTTACCATTTGATTGTGACACATTCCCAGGACTATTATATGCACTTCAACTGGGTTTTTCTATTCATTCACTGTTTTCATTAACCAATTCAATAAGTCAACTTGTGTAGACTGGAATGCAAAATCTGTACAGCCTGCAAAGAATATATCCTATTTTTATTATTAGTGTGTACGTAACTTCCATGCTGATAACATTAATGTAAATGCAAGTATACTAATACAAATTTTGAACATTAAAATTAAGCTCACAGTTAGTATTGTGGTAAATGTTTGCATAATTTTATGTATGTTTGTTACCTTGTGAACAGCAACATTGTATATTGGTTTGAAGATGTGTGAATTATCTGTCATTTATCATCCATTTATCCATCCATCCATCCCTCCATTCATACTATTAATTATCTTTTGTAGGTGCATGTTTTGTGCTAGCAATGCTAGGCTAGGCTACACTGTGGCTAGTCTACGAAACGATTGTAGTCATGCACTATAGTTCACTATCATACAGAAAAAATACTCTGCAAATTGTCGTATACGTCGTATATGTCATTTGAGCTAGCAAATGTGATCGATTGTGGCATGCAGCCATGTAAACGTTGCCACGGTGATAGCATTACTCGAATAGCAGTGGCACTCCATGCCGTGTGACAAATGTTTCTAATAGTACACTGTATGGCCAAAAGTATGTGGACCATCTCAACTATCATATAAAAAGCTATCAAAGAAAGAAACCACACATGAGAAAATGAAACCAAGTTTCACTACCACTCATGAGATTAACGTTTGGCAAGTTAACACTAGTAAAAGTTTGATTTATAGCCAGTCAAACTGTAGAATGACAGCATGATCACGCATAATGTAAATTCAGGATCAATGCAAATTTCTTCGGAAATCAGCAGCGGATCTTAGTTCCATCTTCTATACTTACTAAAATTTCTATAGATTGGCTGATTTAAAGACCATAACCTGTCTCTATGGGTGGTGGGGGGTGGTGGCTGAGGAGGGATTCTTCTGAATTCTCTGCTGGCAGTTGGACCCTCCACCCTCTCTTTGAAAACCACTGCATGTTAAAGACATTTCTCTTGTGAATTCTATAATCCATATTATTGATTCGGAAATAACCGAATTGTACACATTAACAATTTACATTTGTTCATTAGCTTGCAAAGAAAATGTTAACTGTTGACTGCTGTAATGGAGAAATCTTATCATTGTGATGAAAAACGTATTTATGGTTGGAGAGAGAGGCATTATACATTCCTCTTGATAAGAATTAAGAGGTTATTATAGCGGTTTAGTGATCACAATGACCCATTTCTCATACGACGGCCATGCTGTATTAAGATGAAATTAGCAATTACTGATTAAATACAATACAGCACTGTTTTTCTTGACAAATACCATCCATTGGTTTATGCATGATTCAGAGAAAGCACCATTCCTTGAGTTGCTGAAGGGCATGTTTTAAAATCTACACAATTAGTGCAGAGCAAACGTTATCTTAAAAAGTAGCCTGTTAAAATGCAAGCCTGATGCTTATGCATTCTGGACTACTGGCAAAAGCAATGGAGTTTAAGTAAGTCTCAAAGACAAGCCTGCGTGGAATTAAAACAGGCGTACTGGTTCATGTTTTGGGAAGATGTTCAATATTCGGGGGATGCTGCGTGTTTGATATTTGATTAATAGCAAGCTGAACATCTATGATCAGTCAAGGATTTGATCATTAAAACTGCCCTCAGGACGGTGCAGTGGGTTCACTCTGCAGTTCACCAAAGGAAGAGCGAAATCCCAAGAATCTAAACTGCATCAAGGTCACCAAGGCAACTTCAAAAGAAAAAAATAAAGCCAACATTAATTTTTCTGTTATTCTCGTATTATTGTCTCAGCAGACAAGCCCATTTAAATACTGCGTAACTGTAAACGATTTGGGGTACAGTGAAGATTTTATTATTTTTGTGCTTGCCTTTCTCAGAAATATCAAGTGACTGTTCTTTAATGGTGGAAAGCATTTCATTTTGTGTCAGTATGTCTATTATCACCAACACTTTTGTGATAATGGAACTGTATTATTTCACAATGCGTATTGTATTTGTATTTGTATTGTACCCCTGTACTGAAAAACACAGTTATGTAACCATGCCTGCCGCTCCTCCTCCTATTTAGCTTCTTATAATTACATCTCTATTGTTTCCTGTGACAAATGTTTTTTGCACCCCGCAACGTCCCCATATCCTCCCAGTCTTCATTTAAAAAAGAACTCTAACCCAGTTTTTCTGATTTCTCTTCTCATACTACAGCCTTCTGTTGAAGGTGGCCTTTAGACAGTCAGACAGCCATAGCTGTGGAAAGTCTTCTTAAAGAAGGTGAATACATGACAATAAAGGTGAATACAGGCAAGTCCATCAAGTGGCAGTCATTTACAGTCATCACTGACGCAGATGGAAAGCAGCCCTACAGGTCTGCGGATGAAATCTTGCAGGAGCAGGCAGGTCTCATGCAGACCTTAGTCCAAACTCACAAAACGAATATGTGCATGACTAGCACTGGATAACTGATAACTTGAGTTGACAACACATTTCAGACTTTTAACTGACTTGGACTTTACATTACAATCCTTTTGCTTGGAGTTACACTTTATTTGTAATTAGGTTTATTTTATTAAAACAAATGACTGAACATTCCATTATCAAATGTTTTGGTAGTGACTGTTTCAGAAGTGACGATTTTAGCTAATTTTAAGCAATATAGTGAATAGTTGTACATGCATAAAAGTCATACTTTTCATTAGAACACAAAAAATTGCAGACAATATTCTTAATGTTACACACTGATTTTCAGACTTTGGAACACATTTACTTCAAACCAACGGGATCTACAAGCTCACCATGTGGCCATGAGGGACAGGGAGGCAGTTTCACTTCCTGCTCTAAAACGCAGGGGTGTGGCTGAAATAAGGCTCCGCCTACAGAAAACATTCTAACGGTCAAAAGTTTTGGAACGCCGCCATTAGTCTAGTTTTTATTGACATTTAAGCAGTTCATTGTGTTGGGAATGGTTTTATTTTGATTTATTTTCCGTTGTTTTAATTGCTATTCATTGTTAAACAGTATTAATACTGAAGGGTTTAAGAAGCCACCTCCATTTCTGTTCTCGTGGTTTAAACAATTACACCAAATGGCCTTACAACACCCCCCAAAGAGGATGTCCTGGGGCAGAATACAGTAAGGTATTTACAACAGGATTCAAATGTCCCACTCTGTTCTGTATGACTCTATTGGGGGTGTGGGGTCAGTGGCATAGCATAAAAGCTGTGTTTCTGAGCTGCTGTTTAGATTGGGGTGAGACTAAGGCAGGTATACTGAGCGCTCTCTTTTTAATAAAACCATCATTATTTCTGCAACCCCCGGTCTCCTGAATCTCTTCCACAGCAAGATCAAAGATTTTCTACAACTGAATAACTTTACATGGTACAAAGGTAAGCGGTAAACTGCCAATAGTTTAAAAAGAAAACTGAACAATAAATTGAAAACTGAAAAATAATGAAATCATTACCTTTTTTCTGGAAAAACGTCCTTGGTTAACAATTTACAGCTGTTCTGCAGCACTGGAAGTAAATTAACCTTTGAAGGTTTATACAAACAATTCTTACAGTTGTCCCAATTTTTGTTGATTCCTTATAAACCTTCTATGTGTATAAAAGCAGTGTTGGAACAGATGAGTCACTACACCCTTAGGACAGTATTTGGTTAATACTGCACTGCAGGATGTAGTACATTGCTATTATAATGGTGAGAAAAGGGCAATTAACAAAAGAAAACAGATCATTATAACCCTTAAAAGTGCAGGTCTTTCCTTTACAGAAACTACAAAGAAAGCCAGGGTGTCAGTGAGTACAGTTTCCTACAATATCAAAAGGCACTTGGAAACTGGAGCAAACTCTGCAGGGAAGAGGTTTGGCAGACCAACAGAATCAGTGGACACATTTTTAAGAGTCAACAGCTTGACTCACAGGACAACACCTTAACACAGGTTGAAGTAAGCAAGTGAAAAGAAGACTTCAAGCTGCAGGTCTGACAAGTCGAGTGGCAGATAGAAGATGGCTAAAGAGGAAAAAGAGGCTTTCCTGGGCTATGCAGCACCATCAGTAGACTACTTGAGACTGGAAGAAGACATTATGGACAGATGAATCAAAATCTGTCAAGCATGGAGGAGGAAGCATGATGGTCTGGGGCTCTTCTTTTACTGGATCCAAAATGTACTTACAAAAGGGCAACCACAGCATTTTGCAGTGACCACTTCATTAAAACCACCAACCAGCCACTTCATTAAAACCACCACCTTGTTTCTACACTCACTGTCCATTTTATCAGTTCCACGTATCATATAGTTGCACTTTGCAGTTCTGCAATTTCAGAAAAAGAGGCTTCAGTATCTCTGCATACTTTGTTAGCACACTTTCACCTTGTTCTTTAAATGTTCAGGACCACCACAGGACCACCACAGAACAGGTATAATTTGGATGGTGGATCATTCTCAGTACTGCAGTGACACTGACATGGTGGTGTGTTAGTGTGTGTCGCTCTGGTCTGAGTGGATCAGACACAGCAGTGCTGCTGGAGTTTTTAAACACCTCAGTGTCACTGCTGGACTGAGAATAGTCCACCAACCAAAAATATCCAGCAAACAGTGTCCTGTGGGCAGCGTCCTGTGACCACTGATGACGGATTAGAGGATGACCAACACAAACTGTGCAGCAACAGATGAGCTGCTGTCTCTGACTTTACATCTTCAAGGTGGACTGAAAAGGTAGGAGTGTCTAATAGAGTGGACAGTGAGTGGACACAGTGTTTAAAAACTCCAGCAGCACTGCTGTGTCTGATCCACTTGTACCAGCACAACACACACTAACACACCACCACCACGTCAGTGTTGCTGCAGTGCTGAGAATGATCACCACCCAGGGTCCTAATAGGGCCCTGACCACTGAAGAACAGGGTAAAAGGAGGCTAACAAAGCATGCAGAGAAACAGAAGGATTACAATCTGTAATTGTACAAAGACAAGGTGCACCTATATGGTACGTGGGAGGTAAGGAGGTGGTTTTAATGAAGTCGCTGTTTGGTGTGTGTTTTATATATATATATATATATATATATATATATATATATATATATATATATATATATATAAAAAAGAAATGTCTTGGCTACACGACCGACTACTTCCTGAAATCTGGTATTGGATGACACAAGAGTGCTCGGTAGCACTGAAGTAATTTGGTTAGAACCATAAATAGATTAGAATTTTGATATGCAGCTCTAATCGTGCCACGCCTAACCAAGAAATAATATGATATCTGACTAATCAGAGTCTACAGACATGCAGGTGGTCTCTGCTCAAACATCAGACTGATGTGAACACAGACAGTGCCACTGAGACTCCTCAGCTTGTTTTCAATGTTTTGGTTGTTTCATGGTTGCTGCCAGGCACTGTTTTGATTTTTGCTCAGCAGCCCCAGCTGTCAAAAACACCAGCAACGGCATCCCACTCTCACCCAGCCTCACAGGGTCTTCCTCGCATGCACATTTGAGCACAAAAATACCTACAGCCAAGGAGCAGATGAAGCCTCATTAAAGCAGATTTTTTTTTTTTTTGGCAGCAGGATGTTAGCGGATGATAGATTTTTCATCAGGCTTCAGCCTTTAATGGTTACGATGCATACACAGCAGGAACAGTATAAGATATGCATGTTCTACAATTACTCCTCCCTTGACCCCCCCTAATGTTTTAATATTATAATATGTATCCTTTAGGGCTGTCAACCTATTAAAATAACTGACTGCAATTAATCACATTTTTTGGGTAGTTAATCATGATTAATCACATTATTTGCACAAATTGGACCCGAATAAAATATTTATTTCCATTTAGAAAGCAATGCATTCTGTAGCTACATAAGTGGAGAAAACGAGTCTCAGAATATATCAGAGTGTATTTTTTATTTTCAATAATTCAATAACATGAACCTGAACCTGAAAATGATGCGACTTCCACAGACTTCCACAGTTTCCAATTTTCATCACTGATGTCCAATGAGAGCAATAGTTGTTGCATGAGCCAACCAATGAGCGTATATAATATATCCTCAGAGTTTGAACCCATAACGCAGCTTTATTAGGAACTTGAATTGGCAAGGCCTCTGTTAGCTCTCCCTAGCTCTGCTACAACAACCACCGACTTGGCAGAACCAATAAACTAAGTCCAATAAATGCTAGGAACAATAACCCAACATTACAAAGAGGAAAACAACTCTTTTAGTATTAAACAGAACTAGGCATGCCCTGATGCCCCAATACTTTTGTCCCATCTCTCCTCACTCAGCATTACTGGCACAGCCCTTCAGTGGTTTACATCCTACCTCACAGATAGACCACATTTTATTACCATAGGTAAACATAAATCTTCTACTGCCCCAATTACTCAAGGGGTGCCTCAGGGTTCTGTCCTTGGTCCCATCCTTTTCTTAATCTATATGCTTCTACTCAGTGAAATCATCCACCAGTATGGTCTTATTTTTCATTATTATGTTGATGACACCCAAATTTATGTTGGCACTAAATCCACCACCCAGTTCCCTGTTATGTCGAAAGTATGTCTGGGCAAAAGAATTAAATGAATGCTAACTTTTTGAAACTACATGCCAATAAAACTGGTTGGGCTGGTTGTGCCCAAGTCTATCAAATTTTGTCTTTGATATTGATGGCGGTTCTGTTATACTTCATCAGTTAGTTCTGTGTGTATTATATGACTGGTGCTTACTTTCACACCTCACATAAACCTGCTTGGCAAAACTTTTTTCTTCTCCACAACATTGCATGTTTTACCCCCTGCTCAAGTTAAACGATGCTGAAACACTGGTATATGGTGAAACACTATATTTAAAACTCTGATGCAAGTGTCCTTACCCATTCTACACATGCAGAGCATACCATTCCTGTCTTATACAGGTTACATTGCCTACCCATTCTATCATGTATTCAATGAAAGATGCTTCTTATCAACTTTAAGTCTCTGCATGGTCTGGCACCTCTACATCGTACCTAGCTTCTTCATCCACACATACCTTCACGTAAACCCAGATCTTCTGGCACTGGGCTAATTGTCTTCTTGGGGTGGCAGTTCCTTCACTGCTATGGACCCTAAGCTCTAAAACCCTTTGGCCCAACACACTTGTGACTGCTCATCTATTTCCTCTTTTAAAACTGACCTGAAAACCTACCTCTTCACTTGACTTCATAGCCTTGTTGTATGTTGTATTCCTATGTCTGTCCTGTTCATTGTATTCCTTTGGTTTGTATTGTTTTTGTCTTTATTTTACATGTCCGTATGATCCCCTGTGAAAATTATAATATTTTGTGCTTTTGTTTTTTGTTCTGTTATTTTGTAATTGATTTTGTTAGCTTGCTGCTAGTTGAATTACCCATTGGTCTCCTGTGAGCACTGTCCAGTGAAGTCTGCTGAACATGCTGAAGATATCACTTTAAAAAACATTAAAAAGCTGTATTTGAATGAGAGGCCTACAATCACAGATTATATCATGGTAACATACAGTGTGCTGCAGCTAGGCTTCAGCCTGCACTAATATGGAATGGTCATACTAAGGAAATGTGTTGTTAATGGCATTAAAAAAATTACATGTTAATTTTGACAGCCCTTGTATTCTCTACTATTAGGAGTACAGAAAATCAACCTGGGCTGTGTCGGGACCAAGAGCTATTTTCTTCCTTGCCCAAAGTCCCGACATATGATGGTTTTTAAAATCTAAACTATTCTGTGCTGTGGTTTTGTTTTAATTATCGTCTTAATCACTTACAAAAAATAAACAAAAATAAAAAGGGTATTCAATCAAAGATAAAAGAAAGTAGAATAAGCCGCTGAGTTCTTGTGGAAGGGAGCTTTTTCTTTATTTCAGCATCAGGTGGCACAGGGTCTCGAGAGACCCAACTATGCAAATACAGTGTTCCAAACAACAGTTTATAAACCATTTATCTGGGGTAGTTTGATATCCCCCCACCTTACTTCTCAAATTTTGATATTAGCTCATTCTCTAATAGGTGCATCTCTTCGTCTATCAATTTGGCCATCGCATGATGAGCTCACTCCTCAAAACTGGCTTCAACAGGTTTTTACCAGTCTGCTCTACCTTTTAAGGTCAGCTTGCCCCTCTCTTCACTGGGTCAGTAGGTACACACAGGCCTCTCTGTGAACCCAGTGGCTTTCCAGTGTCTAGAATCTCCTATCCAGACAGTCTAAGGCCGACCCTTAATATATTAATATTCTGTGTTAGGCAATACTTCCTATTTGGTTATTGATTACAACATCTAATCTATTTGATTACCGATTAAGGGAATATTTATTCAAAATCTCTGTCAGCTGTCAGGATAAATATATTAAACTTGATTACTTAATTTAAAAAATAATGGATTCAAATTTACCTTCTTGATGAATCAGCAGTGATTAGTTAGATTTGTATGCGGATACTGCATATTTAGAATTCTCCTACTCGTTTCTGTTACAGTAAGACACCTTTACATTAAGTAAGAAACAGATTTACATTAGCATTAAAAAGTTTGGAATCTCTTTTCAATATGGAATCAATGTTTTCAGCAACATCAAACCAATTTGATTGCACATAAGTGTACAAAATTCATGTAATATGCAGCTTTACAGATTTCATGTAGTTAGTAGGACATTAGAGAGGTGTATGAAATAAATGTTGGCTATGTTCAAAATGATGAACAGAGCTATACAAGACTCTAAAGTGGCTGAAAAGCTGTATAACTTTGAGAATTATGACAAAATTAATATCCAGAATTTATCATATTTCAAAAGTGAAGATTAAATATCAAGGCAGAAAACCTGACAAAAATTATATAAATTATAATTCTGACTTCTGGGTCACGAAGGCAGGGTTCAGGCCTATCCCTGTGGTCATTGGGCAGAAGGCAGGAAACACCCTGAATAGGTTGCCAGTCCATCACAGAATATTTAAACACATAGTGTAAAATGTATTATTGTTTACAAAATAATAAATTAAATTTCAATTATAGCAAGTCATTCAAAACTTCTCAAAGTTTATTTTCCAAATGTTCCTATTTTTCCAATTAAGCATTTTCTAGAACTTGTAAAAGGCAATATTTGGTTTGTTATTGTTCATGATCAACGTCACACCATACATCATATTTCAAAGACTGCAGTCCATTTTTATTGTTTGATCTTTTTTATTTTGATTACTCGATTAATTGTCAAAAGAAACGGTAAATTACTCAGTTTATACTATAATCAATGGTGACAACCCTTAAATAAAACAGGATACATAGCGTGTGCAAACTAGAAAGGCATAAGAACGTGTGTGGGACTTGAGCCAGTTCTCCCTGACATTTGGCAGTGTCATCAATCTTCATTCTTAATTCATAGAACAGCACAATAAGCTGTGGCAGAATGGATGCCGGACTGCATTGAGACCAGCAGTCAATCTGCTGTGGGCTGGCAGCCCTGACGCCCAGCGGCGGCTAGCCCTCCAGTTACGGAGGAATACAGTTTACTATCAGCCTGTGCCATGACCCCAATTGAAGAGGCAAATTCAATTCAATGCGCAGGAGGCAGAAGAACTTGCAGGGGGGCAGCGGGGGGAAGAAAGCCAAAGCCGGCTGCAGGGGACCGATAAAGCCATTCGAATTCAGCCCTCATCCTCAACACAGGCAGCCAAGCCGGGTGGATATGGCCGGATGAGTTACTCGCGCCTATACTACACTACAGTACGCTACAATGCTCCCACAGTGCCGTCAGCTCTTGCGCAGAGAGAGCGGGAAATGTTCACGCTGTCGAGGGTGGAGGTCAGCCGCAGGCTACTTGGGCTACATTCATATTACCTCATGAAGTGGCACAATTTTTTCTGCCTAAACGTATCACAGAATGGATTGTTTTGGAGTTATGTGAACATAATCTTTTCAAATCAGATTTATATCGGATTTATATCGTTATATCACTCCTCCTTTGGTGACATCAGAGGGCAAAAGACCTTGGGGGGGCTTAAAGCGTGTAATTGGGATCGTGCACGTACTGTAGCTAGTGAAATTATGTTATCGGTCATACTCGGCTTTTTAAATTAGCTAATTTGCTTATCTACAGTGACTCAATATAGATTACAAGCATAATGGAGGTCAATGGCAAGTTAAATTAATTAACAAATGCATTTTAGCTCACACCTGGATATCTTCTTCTTCACACTGTTTGTCAGACAGCTGTAAACAAACTCCCGCCCTCTGATTGGTCCCAGGCTGTATCTCAAGGAATTTTGTGCATTACAAAGATGCTTAGAGGGTCATCATGAGGGCCCCTCTGGACACAAAACAAGAAATAGGACACCCTACAGCTTCCCAATCCTCGCAGGCACATGAGGACCGACCAGGCAGGGCTAATGTTGGCAAACACCCTATTCTACTTGATAAGAAACTGCAGTATACTTTGTTTAGATTATGGATGTTCAGTTTGGAGTCTCTGGGCTGAGAGTGCAAGTCGAAAATTTCAGTTTTGTTTTGTTACTGATTGCAGGCATTGCAGTGTACAAAAGTAAACACCTACTAAAAACCTGTCAGGTTTGTTACAGCTATAAATAACTGAGCCTTTCATTAGAGAAAAATCTTTAGTCTGAAGGACACAACTGAAGCTCTACCCACAGTTAATACAATTTTAAAGGAAAGAGGCAAAACAACTTGAAATGGTTGGCTAGTCTGTAGTTTTTATAACACATATACTAGCAGGCGCAACAGCTAATTCCACAGAAGTTTCATTACATTACAGTTTTCTGTAATGAAAGGCCCACTGATTGAAGCCATATTGAACCTGATGCCACTGCGAGCTGTGGGAGATGACTGGTCATGGCTGTGGCGAAGCTGACTAACATGAGTAATGTTGGAAACTAAAAGTTTTATTCATTTTCCTTTTAGGTGATCAGTTCCTAATTTAATCCATTTTTTCATTTTTTTTTTCTCCTCAGACTGAAAGACTTTGAGTCTTATTCTTGAGTCTAGGGTTAAGGACGAGTCCAAATCGCAAGTCTGTATAACCCAAGGCTAACTGAATAACCCATGGCTAACTGAAAATATGCAGATTGGAATTTGCCACCATGCTAGTGTTAGCTTTATTACATTTACATTGCATTACGTTTATCCTAATGGTGTATTTTAGTATTTCATAAAGCCTATCCAGTCTTTTCATTGCAACAGCTGCTATGAAAGCACATTTGTGGGCAGAGCATGGACAGGGCAATTATTTTGAATCAAACATTTTTTTCTATAAAATTACCATTTCAGAGATATAGGATTTTCCTAGATATATTCCTAGATTGCAGAGATTAGGCCATGCAACAGTAAAACATCAGAATGATGATGTCATCATCACTACATGTAAGAAGTAGCTAATGATGATAAAATGTGCCCATGTGGGTCCTTTAGGGCAGAGGTCTGTTCATACCAATGACAGCTCATTTACAAACATAAACGTGAACCGTCACGGCAGAAAAACTGAATCCCAGCAAAAAACGGAAAATGAGCAATAAGGCTTCTAATGTTAACACAGCCCTGGTGAAGAGCAAGTTTGATCAGGCCAGCAGGGAGAGGAAGGGGTTGGCAGTTAGCGCGGATCAATCTCAGCAAGGGCTGTGCGTCAGCAGATCTGGGCTCAGATGCCTACAGTGGCTGGGAACATAGCATACGTGCTCGGTGGCACCATATTCTGCACGCACTCATCTCATTTTCACATCTAATGAAGACACATTGTGATGTGTCACTGCTGAGACGCTGGGACAACACAATCACGTTCATGCTCCAGCCATGACTGTAATTCTGTAAGGCTGCGGAATCAGTAAATCTGAGGATGTCTACTAAAGCCCGCCTGCTCTGCAATAACTACATTTTCCTGCACATCAATCAAAAGCGGGGAATAAATATGTCCTGGGAAATGTGTATCGAGTTATTAGCAGTCAACATTTTTATATTGAATAAGGGGTAAGATAATATTGAGCACTCTGTGAAAAGCAGCTTCATTAAAAACCCCAGAGACCAGCAAAACCAATAAATGAGGAGAAATGAAGGAAAGTTATGACAGGCAATCCACGACATCAGCAGCGACGGATCAGCAGCTCGCTGGGCTTAAAAAGCAAAGAGGATGGCAATTCATCACAGTGTGGTGGGACAGGAAGGGGTGGGATATAAGGTGCCTTTAGAAAGGAAGTACTAACAGACAGAGAGAGAGAGAGAGAGAGAGAGAGAGAGAGAGAGAGAGAGAGAGAGATGAAAGGGGCAAGAAAAAGGAGGAGGAATAAATAAGAAGGAAAAAAGGGAGAAAGAAACAAAGTGTGTGAAATGAGAGAGTATGGGGAGAGACAGAAGTACAGAGAGAGAGAGAGAGAGAGAGAGAGAAAATAGTAAGTATGTATGAAGGGAGATGGACAAGAGGAGGAAGAAAGACAGAGACATACAAAGAAAGAGGGAACAGGAGAGAGAAAGACAAAAAGACATGGAGAGAGAGAGAAACAAAGAATGTAAGAATATAATATGGGGAAGGAGATGAAAGAGAGAGAAAGACAGAGAAAGAGGTACAGAAAAAAGGAGAGAGTATGAAGGGTAGTGGAACAAAAACCGAGAAAGATGCATAAGAAGAAAAAAAGAGAATCTGAGAGGGAAAATCACAATGAAAGAAAAAAATACAGAGAGAGGGAGAGAGAGAAAGAGAGCGAGAGAGAGAGAGAGAGAGAGATAGAGAGAGAGAGAGATAGAGAGAGAGAGAGATAGAGAGAGAGAGAAGGAAAGATTAAGCAGGATAATAAATAGAGAGATGTGTAAAAAATGAAGGAGGAAAGGAGAGGAAGAAAAGAGAAAGACAAGTATGACAAAGTATGCATGAAGGACAAACAAAGACTAGAGAAAAAGAGAGAGAATGAAGGGGAGAGAGAGAAAAAGAGAAAAAAGAGAGAGGGACAAAAAAGAGTGTATGGAGAGAGATGGAAGGAAAGAGGAAGAACAAGAAAGAATTCTTAAAAGCAAAAGAAAGACAGAGAATGATGGGAAAAGACACAAGGAAAGGGAATAAAAGAGAAATATGTAGAGCAAAAGAAAGTGAGAGGATCTAAGTGTGAGGGGGAGAGATGGAAGGAGAAAGGAAGAAAGACAGAAAGATGTAGAAAGAAGAGCGAGAGAGACAGAAAGAGAGATCAAGTAAGACAGACAGAGAGAGAGAGAGAGAGAGAGAGAGAGAGACAGACAGACAGAGAGAGAGAGAGAGAGAGAGAGAGAGAGAGAGAGAGAGAGAGAGAGAGAGGGGGCAGGGAGAGGGGTGGATGAGTGCCAGCTTGGTGCAGGACAGAACAGTGTCGTTTAAGCTTGGTGCTGCTGAATGGCAGTGGCACTTCCTGTGGGCCTGCAGGTGAGACGTGCGCGGCGTGCAGAGCAGCGGCTTCCTGCAGCCACAACCTTAAATCAGCCTCAGCAGCAGCAGCTGGGCCATCAGCGGCCCCCTCAGACCCGCACCACTGCTTTGAGAACGACCCGCTCTGAGATCAGCAGCACTCAGAAATTCGATACAACGATTATGCCGTTCTGTTCCTCAAGCCAATATCACTAACAAAGGCTTGAACTTTGAGAAACTGCTACTTCAGTACAGTGGGTTACTGTGTGCTAGATGCAGAGGAAGAAGAAGTCTGACCATTCACTCACAACATAAAGTTTGCTAGATAGATATTTTCAAAGAAATACGTCTCAAAACAAGCAGAGAAAAGGCTGCACAACCTGTGCAGTGTAGAAACTGAGTATTCTTAAGTGGCATCAACTGAATCAACCAGACTTTTGTTTTCTTTTGGGTCCAGAATACTATTCAGAGTTAAAATGAAGCATTAAGAAATGTATAACAATTATCAATAATCCCCAAAATCTAATGATATGGCAAAATATGGTTTTATAAGATTTTTGACCATGTTGCTCATACCCGCTAGGCCGAGAAGTGGGACCTGCCTGGGTTCAGTCGAGGTGAGTCGAAAAGCAGGCAGTGCTTCTAACCTGAACGATGCCTGAAGCAGACGTCTGCAGTTTTGTGAAACGGAAAAGGAACTGCGGCATTAAGGTGCTCTGGTGGACAGTTTTCCTCAGCAAACATGCTGTCGATTCTGCTGTCGATTCGTTTTCAGCTTCCTTGAATGCCACAAGAGGGGCTTTTTTGCGATTTACTTTGATACTGCTAGAGAGCAGACAGGAACCCGTGCTGGTTATTAATGTGAGAGTTGCTCTGTTGAAGAGTTGAAGGATACAAAAGCTAATTAAAGATCTTATGGGTCCTGCTGTAACCCCCATCAAACTACACAGCAATACCCGCGTTACTCTCAGCATATGAATGACATTAGCCATGTAAGCTTTGAGACCACAGCAGGGCCCAGCCAATATCAGCTGATCACTAATATCGACCAGGATTTAGATCCTGCAGATTTCAGTATTGGCGAAAACTCTGTCAATAAAGCATCAATATTTAATGCCTTGTTTTATATTAATAAGTCTCACAAATGCAAGGAAAATCATTCTGTTTTCAGGACTTAATGTTGTCATGCTTGTATGATAAACAACTTGACATTCATCACCTCCTACATTTATCAAAGCAATGCAAGCTGAACTGGGAAATTAGAAAACAAAACATCTTCCTCAAAACAGCAAAGTGCGAGGACATCATTCAGTGCTGTGCAAAAGTCAGAGACCACATTTTAACATTTTTTTTAATTTTGAGTCAAACCTACCATTAAACACAAACTAAAAGCAGGCAACACATATTTAAAAGAAAATAAAAGCTTCCCACAGGAGTCACTGCCATTATGTCTCTGTTCAAGGAGACACTAACATTCACACAAGCAACTACCCAAACACAACTCAGCTGCCTTACAAATTTCTTTTTCATGGACATTTAAAGGAGATTTTCTGAGGAGATCAGATATAACGCACTTGCATTAGGAAGGGAAAAGTCAAATAAAAATAAGTGATAAAACATTAGTTGAAAAAATTGATTAAAATATGTGGACAAAATGGGACTCGTAACCTTTAAGAACCATGCAAGACATAGCAGACCATCAAAACCATCAGATAAATGGTACTTAAAAGCTTTACTCTTTGAGATTTTTTACTTTAAAAAAAGCCACACAACCTGTGCAGTGTGTGCAGTTTTTAGTAGCGTCAGGAGAATAAACAAGGCTTTGGTTGTATTTTGGGTTCAGAATACTATTGAGAGTTAAAATGAAGAAAACGTATTAGAAAACGTATAACAATTATCAATAAGTATCAAATCCAAATCCAATGATATGGAAAAACATGTTGCTATAAGATTTTTGCCCTAGTACTGATCAAACCCCCTGGCCGAGAAGTGGGACCTCCCTGGGTTCAGCTGAGGTGAGCCGAAAAGCAGGCGGTGCTTCTAATGTGAACGATGCCTTAAGCAGACGTCTGCAGTTTTGTGGGGCAGAAAAGGAATTGCTGCATGGAGGTGCTCTGGGTGGATAGTTTTCTTCAGCAAACATGCTGTCAATTCTGCTGTTGATTCATTTTCATCTTCCTTGAATGCCACAGGAGGGGCTTTTTTGTGATTTTATTTGATACTGCTAGAGAGTAGACAGGAACTCACACTGGTTATTAATGAAAGAGATGCTCAGATTTGAGAAAAACCACAGCTGTTTCTGTCCATCTGCCCAGTGTGAGAAAACAACTCTGTGTCAAGAAGACGTTTCTGAGAAAAGGGGAAAAAAAAAAGAAACATTTGCACTAGAGTCCAGACCTCAACATCACCGAATGTGTTTATTACTCGGATTATGAGAAGCAGAAAATTCAACCAACTTTTAAAACTTCTCAACTTTGGAGATGTGGAGAAATATCCCTGCAGAATTCTGAAACACTGAAAGAAAGAAAGTCTCCCACAATGAATGGAAGCTGTGATAAAGGCAAAAGGTGGACACACAAATTTATATTATAATTAGTTGTTGACGCTTCTGTGTAATTTGAAAATTAAAAACTGAATAATCTGCATTTAATGATTGTTTTGACTGGAAATTAAATACATGAAAAATGTGGTCTCTGACTTTTGCGCAGTACTATATTACAACACAACTGCACTTTGTATCACAACTGATGGAAACTAATAAAAAGAATGCCAAGTGACAAAACTCTAAAAAAATGTTGAGCAGCTATACCCCCTGCACAGTAGGTGTTTTATTATATATTATGCATGTTATTTTATTTAAAAGTTAGAGTTTCTGCATTAATCTGAGTTAAGAAATATCTGACAATCACATCAGACCGTAAATCAGTGAAATGTGAAACGCTTAATTTTTGACCATAATAAATTACACTGACTAATATTGGTTATTTAAATGTATAGCTCCTTAAAATTGAAATCAAATCACAAAATGTTCACATGGATCAGGCCCTAGACCTCTGTACCATAAACTCTGTCTGCCGTCTCCTCAGTCCTCCAAATGAGAGAGCTGTTAGACACGTGCTGTTGTTTCTCTTCACGCTCACTACACCGAAAGGAACTTATCTGGGCGAGATCCAGGCAAAGATCCCCTTCAGACAATTCACTCAAATGACATTCTCTGGAGTGCAGTTCAAAGGCAAACGCAGTGTCTGCAGTTGTACATCTAATGCAGCCTAGAGAGAGAGATGATGATGAAGATGAAGACGACTGTGCCGATGGGCCCAAGTTCGTGAACTCAGTCTACCCCACTCATTAACACTTAGAAGTCCACACCTACATTGGCTCCATATCCAGCTAATACTGCCAGCACCTGTACTGTGTATCCTCTATTGCACGGTCAAGCATGTCTAATTTAATAATTGCAGAAACTGTTATTTCTTTACTGCAGTGGGAGCAGTAGTGCTCTGAATAGCGTGGGTCTCAGGAAAAAAAAACAAAAAAACAAAAACACCATTAGTTCAGCTCATTATAACTCCCATTAGGACTGGGGGAAAAAGCAAAGAAGTCACACAAAGAAAAAAAAACAGAAACAATACTGCATACTATACCTCTTATGTTGTTCAAATCCCAGGCTTATTTCACACTAAGGCTTATTATCCAGTAACTACAGGGACTTCAATGCAAACTGGCTGTTCTTAGGTTATAGAAGTGTGCAATAAAACTTTGGGGCCACTGGTGGGTCCTGGCTTTTTAAGGGGGTAAACAGTACATGCTTCTTTCATGATTCTCTTTAGTACCTCGCCAGCCACAATCAGATCATTTTTGTGTCATCCTGAACTCCAGCTTGGAAGAATGTGCGTCAGTGCGTGGGAATTAGTCACCGTTAGATTTTCATTAAAATCCACAAAGCAAGTAAGATGAACATTGTAGGTCTTGGTTATTAAAAAAAAACTTTATATAAGCATATTCTCTCTTTGTAGGCCTTGTGTTTCCTTGCATACTGACCTCACTTTCACTTTAAAACACAGTTCTGTGTTTACACAATATATCTGAGTCTACAAAGAATTCCTCCTGACAGCTAGCCCAAATTCCTTCAAAACATTTTTTTTAGCAATGACTGCTAGCCTGGGCTGTTTTCAACCTTGAGGCGAAAAGTTAACCCAAATAACTGAAATCCACATTTTTCAAGCATCAGCATATCCTACAGTATATGTTTTAGGTCCATGAAAAACAAGTAGGCTAGCTAAATACAGGTTGGACAGACTCTAGGCCTGTCTTAATTATTACATAATCCTCTAATTGTAATGAATTAAGCTGACTGCTGTTGTTGGCTTTCACAACAATATCATTGTTGTCCCTGTGTCACTATTATTTTTGTTGTTTTTCATGTTTCTACATTATTTGAAAATGCCAGCCACTTACATTGTGTAAAATTCCATGGTGAACAGACAATAGAAAATAATGACTTATAACATTAACTTCAATTGAAATGAAAGAACCTTTTTTCCCCTCTCCTGTAAAGTTAATGTTTTTGAAGATACTGATATGTTTACATCAACAACAAACAAAATGTCAACTAGATGAGTTTTCATCCACTCGGTCGATGAACACGTAAATAAAGAAACAAGGAAACACATTTACTAAGACACATCATGAGTCAAAAGTTTTCTAACTTCTGTGTTACAATCCCTTTAGAGGGCAGCAGTGAGTGATGTTTGCTTACTTGAAAAACAGCTTGAGCTGTTTTTGTCGTCAGTATCAACAGCTAGGAATCAAGATAGCAAAATGCTTTAATACTTGCATACAATAAACAAAATTATTAACTCCAATTATTTATATGGCATTTCATCATGAGCCAAAATTTCATGCTCATGACAAGCATAACAAGCCCTACTATTGACTTTATTATGATGATGTTGACAATGACCATAACAGGGGTATGATGATGACTATACAATGAAGATGACATCTATGATGGTGATGACCTCAATGACAATTACCATGACAAAGGCCACGATCACGATGGTAATGAAGAGCAAATAGAAAGCGGCTCAATCAGCAGGTGAAAATCCCACATTTAAATCATATTAGGACCCAAGCCGTTCTCTAAAGAAACCTGGTGTGAACTAGAAGATATTTTCTTTCATAGACTGCAAAACATGCCTTAAAATAGCTCCTCTAACTAAGAGCTGTGTCAACAATCAAAGACCCTCACAGCAAGTGGTGCCTCAATTAACACTCGAGTTCTCTTTTAGCATTACGGGACAATATTTCATCTTCATATTCCTCTGCTGATGGCACTAGGCTCTTTCATTAGAGCCTCTGTGTATGTGGTAAACTCATTCAGACAGTCTCTGATCATTATGAGCCCCAAAGCTGTAGCTTATCTATCAGTTCCACTCTATGCCTTTGTGCGAGGGGCTGCCCAGGACCCTTGATTATATAAGCAGACCCTCGCTCCAGGGAGTATGAGGAGGATAATAAACCTCCGCCTGACAGCGGACTGATGGCTGGTGGAGGAGGCTGCTGACCGCCACGTCCAACCTGGACAGCCTTGAGCAAAGTTTGGGCCGAGGCCATCACGCCAATTTAATTCTCATATTATTAATGAATGCACAGAGCAATCCAGAGATCTGTGACTGATTACACGCTGCAAAGCCTCAAGTACATACCTATGACAAGGCTGGATGCAAAGTAAAGCATAATAGGCTAGACAGCATTCCATTAGTGAGGGATGCAGACAAATATGTTATGTACAGTACATCAGCTATGGCACAACCACGCACTACGTCCACAAAGACATAAACAAATGAACAGATAAACAACCTGGAAGCGTTCGCAAATCGTACTGCTACTTGCATCTCAGAAGAGAATATGGAAAAAAGAAACAGTATATAGTTAATCTAATTATACTATTTCCCTTATTCCCCTCATCTTTCCTCCTAGTCATAACAAAGCTGTCTGTTTCTGCATCATCTATCTCTCTGGTGTGCACGGACATGGCTTCAGATCTCACTTCGACCTTGGACTCTTTCACCTGCTAAGTGAGAGCAAAGCTTATTGTTGCTTTGTGGCGCATGTCACTCAATACTAATGATTCCTTCCCCCTCTTGAGATCCCATCCTCTACGTTCTAGAGCGACGCATAGCACACCATGGCACCCTCTGATTATCATGTGACAGGCCCGAGTCAAGGTGAAGCGGGACATATGCATCTCGGAGATAAGTATCTGGTCTGTACGGAATAGAGGGTGGCGATGGCCGTCTTCAATTTCCAAGGTCCTGGGACTAATTTGACTGTCTCAATTGCGGATCGGCTGACAGTAATTGATTTTCCCCCACCCAAATGAAGTCTTGACTGATTGAATCAGACAATGGATTGCAAAACAAACACCAAGCGCACAAAGTTCAAACAGTGCACGGTGGCATTGCCAGAGCTGAATTAACTCCTACACTGTTCATTTGAGAAAACACTATCAATTTAACTGGCTACATGAGCACGACAATAGTACATAGAGTAAAATGAAAAATGCAAGGGTTAGATGGCTAGCTGTGCTGAATTGTTAATTAAAATCTGATCAATTTTTCTCCACACTCTTAAAAACAAAGGTTCTTTAAGAACCATCAATTGAAAGGTTTGCAATTAGTGCCTTCTGACTAATTTTGATGTTTGAGTATCCACGTGCAGGGATACTCCGATAGTCCGTAATTAGGACCAACATTTTAATGAGCTCCCTTTTGCAGAAAAGTGACCTACATTACATGAACAGGGTGAACAGGTCACACTGCTGAACGCATGCACTATACAAGGAATTTCCCATCCCATCCATTCTGCCATTCACTGTTCCTGATCTTACTTTACATAATTCAGTGCCACCAATATGGTGCTTACCAGTGAACTTTCTCCTGCTTGTTGCAGTATTATGACTAGGAAACATACTACAACAACTTTGAATTACCATTTTGTTCATATCAATAATGTAGCCAACTACCAAGCTTGCAGCCCATATTGCAGTTAACAGCAGGTTATAACATCCTGATTTATCTAGCAATGTTACGGGCGGTTGTAAATAAAAATAAATTATGGGGTTTTCATTTCACAAGCATAACCTTTTACGGCCCTCATAAACCTTAACATTTATATCATAGCTGTGCCATATGTCAGCCTATAGTGTGTGTTGCCTACTTGTACATCTCAAGAAGTTAAACTCACTCTGGGCAGCAAAACATTTAGTTCAAAGCTAAACATAGTGGGCAACAAGTCTAGGGGCCAACCACAGCTGTTCTGAGGTCAGTTGAGAATCGGACATGTCGCTGCTGATTGGGCAGGCCTGGGATGGAAGCTCTTCTGCACAGTAGGCTACATCATTGAAAATCATGAATCATACATCATGAAAAAAAATAGCTGAAGGAAATTGGTAGGTTTTTGTATTGGGTGAGTAAAGGAGGTTGCCTCTTCAGATGAGCTGATAAGCTATTTCTACAGCTAACAGGTGCAACGTTGGATGCTGGTGAGGATTCATAGTCTTCTACACAAGGTCTTTTCTTATGAGCGTATGACATGCTAATATGTTAGTTTGTCAGATAAATTTATTTTCACGGTTTTTGGACCTAGCAAACATCAGCTAGCCTAGTTAGCGAAAACGCTGTACCAGAGCTGACTATGCTATCACTGCTTTCTCAGTAACATCCTTAACAGCGTATCTTCAGCAACATGTTGACATTAGGACACTCAACTTTCACAGTGTAATACAGTATATATACATTCACAAACACAAGCAATTTGTACATTTTACAGTCTTAAAATTGCTGAATTGTTAGCCTGTATATTTTCTCAGTCTTCCCATGATGAACCAGAACGAACACCTGAATAGTGGTTTCAATATTACAATATTGGCACCTAGAGATGGAAGGATCAGCTGTGTACTGGTTTTGGACGATTTTCAGCCCAAATATGTGTTCAGCGATTGTTTAATATTTCTCTAACTTAGCCGTTCATGAGAGCTGATCAGTGATGTAAAACATAAGAGCCATATTACGTGAGTTAAGGATTGCTGCAGCCCTGCGTGAGGCCCCTTGGTCACAGGACCCTGTAGTTCAAGAGCTGAAAAGGTATGAATGATGGTGAATATATTACAGCGACTGTATTTCACAGTAGTTCATTCACTCCTTTTTAATGAGAAGAGCAACAAGCAGAAGCAGAGCCTCGAATTCCCCCACTGACCTAAGGTCCATCTCTACTGGCACCTCAAGCAGTTAACCTAGTACTTGAATAACCTTTGCACATCCCTATTACCAACAAAACATCAAAGGTGTTTTTTCTATGCCAAGGGTGGGCAACTTAAGGGCTCTGAGGGCTGGATTCCTGCCACAGCTTTGTGATTTCCTGGCACAAACACACCAGATTCAACTTAGGTGTTAGTTACCGAGCTGTGTTGGAATTGCCATCTTTGTTCAATGGCAGTGCTCCAAGGAACCCTATCTGGATGGAATGTAAACATGCATATACATTCATATCTGATCGATATACATCAGAATTCACAGGCCACCATGTCTCCATAATGATTTCCCCAGCAGATACTAAGACAAGCAGACACGTTTGGAGTGTGATTTTGATCTGTGACCTCTGAAAAACCAAGCCAAGTCTTCTGCATTGGTAATGGAGGCAGGTCAAGCACTGGACCATAATAGGAGTCAGCGCATGAATATGTAGATCTGGATCCTCGGTATCTGGCGCATGGACACCCCGGTGCGAGGCTGATGAGTGCAGTATTTGGCAGCTCGGTGCTATGTGTGATTTATAAGAGCCTGCCCCCGGACTCGCCCTGATTGAACTGATTGTCTCATTCAGCCGAGGCGGCTACTTGTGCTGTCTACAGTGAGGCGAGGGAGACTGGTTTTCACAGTCTGGTAAAAGGCTGCAGACTCAATACTAGCTACTACAATGGCTAGCAAGGAAGTAACCCCAAAGTCTTGTCCCAAGATGCTTTGTTTTCCGGAAAGTTACTGCTATTAAAGCAGAAATCAGCCTGCGTACTGTGGTGTGGATTCAATATAAAACGGTTCATTGCCATCGGGACCAGCTCCCCAGCACAATGATCTGTTTTACAAAAGGTCTCTCCCATTTAAACTTTTAATAAGTCTGTTTAAAAAGAGAAGTCTTTCTTTCCTCTCTAGGGTGTTCACATTCGAGGATGACATTTCTACTAGCTCACCCAATGTGGAGGCCCCATCTCAAAGCAGACTATAGAGATGACCTCTTCGCTTAATTCTCTGTATTCATTATCGACTATAGCTAAATATTTATTCAGTTACCCAGCAACCCGAACCAACACCACAATAATCAACATTGTTTTCTGATGGAGGACAAATTCAGAGAAAAGCCCTTTGGGACGCGTCCAAGCATTCTGGCAAGACAAGCGGAAGATGTCTGTCGCAGTCGTGAGCGGGAAGGCTGTGGGCATCCCTTCAGAGAGCAGGAGGCAAATCAAAATGTCTCTAAAAATGGCTGAGTCGCAAGTTCTGTTACAATGCCAAGTTTAAGTAACCATCTGTTTGTGCACAAGACAATTCGCAGTTGTAAATAACCCACAGAGATAAAAGAAAGGCATTGTGAAATGTATTCATCAGAGTGTGAGATTCATCTCATGATGCAATCTGTGCTGTAGACTCAATGATAAAGCACTACAAACAACTGCCTCAGAAACTGCCATGTCAGTTCAACAAGAATCTAAGCTGATACAGCCCAGCAACCGCACTGCAAACAGATTTCATGTTCTTGCAAATGCCTCTCGTGCTTGCAAAGAAGGGCTGCTTCCTTCATAATGCACTAAGGGCAAACAGTCCACTAAAAGCCTCCGGCCATATGCTGAGACTGAGAGGGGCAGACAAGCAGTCCAGTAAAGTGGACAGCAGGGAGGTGAGAGTGACTGGACGCAGGGCCGTTTGGACAAAGCAAGAAAGTCGAGTGTGCACTCTAGCAGCGGAAAGGAGTTTTGCAGACTCAGAAATTTTCGCTCTTCAATATATCGCAGGAGCAATTATTGCCTCAATCACAACAGCTTGAGTCAACATACCCTTAAGTATGAAGCTAAAGCTGCAATTCTTTGACAGTTTTTTGGAGAGACGCAACAGTAGGCAAAACAATTTACGGCCCGGCGGGCCTCACACCTCAACTCACTGAGGTGAAAATGAATGGGAAAGTGCCTGTGAGTGTATTTAAAAATAATTGTTTTCAGGCCGCGCTGTTTTTATCCTCTGACATCCCAAGATCCGTTATGTTTCTCAAGAACAAAAAAAAGAGGCATCTAAAACTGGATGCTTTGCAAATATGCAGATATTTGAGTGTGGTGTAGACTAAATTCATGATCAAAGGCACCATAAAAACAATAAGGGGGCCAATTTAATAGCGCTAATTCAAATACAACATAAAAGCACTAAAATTGCAGCTTTTCATCCTATTCTGCCATAATCGGATGATACAGATTTGCACTGCGCTTGGCATTGCTGCACCCTCCTCTCTCAACTGTTACTTTCAGTCATTATCGTTCGTGAATTTGTCTCATAATACAGCAGGGCGAAGACATAAACAAGAGCTTTGATCGATTTCTATGCCTGCGACTGTGCAGTGTGCCGGCTGACGTGCCTCTGAAGCTCTCCAGTGGAGCGAAATTGGTAATGTCGACCATGACTGAATGATATGGAGCATTTTGAGGAACTCTGCCTGAAAAAAAAGCTAGCGAGACACAGGAGTTCAAATTCAGACAGCTCAAGAGTCCTTGTATCTGGCTGAGAAAAGACTAAAGGGCACGAGTGATGTGGCAGGCCATCCTGAGCCGTCCCTCTGAACCTTCTTCTCCTGATTAAAGCCGAGGCCTCGGAGAGAGACAGCCATCACAGGCCAGGCTCTGTGAATTTAACTCGCTCTGCCTTAACCACCGAATCAGTGACTGGAATTTAATCAGCCTTCACAAAGCTGAGTGATGCCCCTGAGTGCGGCCGTTGAAAAGGGAATTTGTGAACTCAAACATGGTCAGATTTCTAATTATGGAGGAGCAGGGCTGCAGACACAGTTGAACATTGTTCTAATAATCTCCCATGCCCAGGCTGAAGAGGCTGGCACTGATCTGAACCGAAGGCCAGCTTCTGATGCGTTAAAAAAAACTTGCTGACAGTGTGGAAACCGGCTTCATTGTTCGTGCCAGAGATCCCACTCGCGGACCTCGGGCTGTGACAGCGAATATACATCAGATCAAAAATTGGAGCGGTCAGTTCTCGTGGAGCTAACTAGAAGGCTTCTGTTTTGTTCTCGCAGTGTCTGCCCTGCAGAGCTCTCTGGCTGCCACGAAAGTGAAAGCAAACCGGCAGGATCCATTGCCGATAATCATTTCAGATGCAGGGAGTTACCAGCTCTTCTCTCGACTTCAAAAATGAACCTGCAACTTCTGTGCCAGTCTGGTAGCAAGTTCAAATGGAGCAGTAACCTGCTTCCTGAGCTGCTCTGCAGAAGCCTCTGCATTGTGGACACGTATGTTCATATACTTCAAAGTCAAAAAGTGAATCACTCATATGCACCTGTTAGAAATTCAGCAGCGAAGCTAGAAGACTGGATCTTTAGATTTTCAGTTTATTTGCATGCATACAAAGAGTCATACCTGTCACCAGTCTAATGAAGTAGATTAAAATAGGTAAATCTTGCTCTTGTGGATACACAATTCATATGTACAAAGTATGTCCTGTGAATAACTTGCTAATGACAATAAATGGCTGGTATATTTTGCCAACATTCTCCTCTCTCAGTGAAAGCTGAGCTATCCTAGAGTAGTACGTATGTAAGCAGTATCCCCACCAATCACAGGCTGATGTGGGTTTTCCTGCTGATACAGCTTTAACAAAACCCCAGCGGTCTCCTTCTCTCTGTTGGAGTTGGAGAAACTTACTGCAAGAATGCTAACAACAAGAAAAAGCTAACATAGCAAGTTTAACTGAACTAGCAAGAAAGTCTTTTGGTCTGTTAATCCAGTCAACTAGCCACAGCAGCATTCCCTGGATGCACAACCAGCATTAACATGAAAAGAACCATCAACCTTTGATGTCACCATATAAAAGTCATGGACACAGTGAGGACAGTCTACAGCACAACCTGCATATCAACACTGTCGTGCAAAACTTTGTATCTTATTTTTTTTATTATTATTACTTGCATAATTTGGAAGCTCCAGTTACTCTTAACATTGTGTTAAAATGTCATGGATGGGCCAATAGATATGGTCCAAAATTAGTTGTTAATGTTAATGTTTAATGTTAATGTAAGTTAATGTTTTTCCTTCTTTGGTAAAGTTACCATTTTGGAGATATAAGGTTTTGTTCCAACAGTGATTATAAGTAAAGCTCATTTCCCTCATTTTCCCCATTTTACTCGGACTGTGCTGTGTGACACTGAGGGATGTCAATCATGTGGCCACAGAATATTAAAACACACCCAGACAGCTTGATGTTCGACATAACACTCAATTTCAGTATCACACAAATTAAGCTACAAAACATGACAGAAGGCAGTGAAATACGCTCAACATTAAAGATTTCTCTGTTACTCTATATCTCTCAAATGTGTTTTTATGGGTGAGACGTAAGGTGTTTTATTCTCTGGTACAGCCTTATTTGCATACTTTCTTTGTTACATTTCAGTTATTCACTTGATGTAAGTTTGCTTGATGTACAGAAAGCTGGCTAACCTCCCAAATGTCTTCTCATGAACCAGAGCACAAAGGTGACAGAGCATCCTCTACTGTAAGTCTGGAGCACAGATGAAAGCTCATGTGGTGGGAACATGTAGGACTCTCACACCAACAGTCATTCTGGTGCTCTATCCTCAAGCAGCACATCAGCCACCTCTAATTTTTGTGCTATCTTTTAAACCGACTCCATGCTGGGACTGAATTTCATCTGCCTATCAGCGATGATGGAAAGCCCGGCCGATTCATCTCATCACATAACCGTCGGCTTTTCAGAGTGTAAATTCATATCAATTTCACTCTTTTACAGCTTTCCCCTTCTATGATCGACGTTCCAACAAAGGGTTTTTGCTCAAACATGGCTCTTTCTGCTAAGTGAGGTCGGCCGCTTAGCGCCTTGAAGGAGCCGTTTCGCAGCGGTGGAGCGGCGGTTCCAGCATCAGCGTTCAATTAACGTCGTCATGCCACTGTGCGAGGGGAGAGACTGGCGAGATGGACTCCTGAGGCGACGCAGAGCTGCAGTGAGTCGTGAGGGTGTGATATGGCAGGCGAAGATAAGACTGTAACTCCACGCTCTGCCGATATACTACATTCAGCACTGATACCAAGGGCAGATACACAGTGGGAAGGATAGAAACAAGGAAGAAGGAGGGAAACTGCTGGTGAAGACTTCACAGGCAAAAACACTGCAAGGGGGCTCGGTTAAAGAGATTCAGAACATACATAAGAATAGTTCAGAAATTCAATATTAATACTGGCTTTGCTCTTCAGAATTCAATATCTAGTGTGTTCCAGTTAAAGCCACGTACCACTTTGCTTCCTGAAAGCGTGTGAATGAATAATCATAAGGCTATGATGATAAAGAGGAGACTTTTCTGATGATATTCAAATACAGACAGGATTAGAGTCAAGTATTTTGTATTGTTAAGCGCTCTAATACAGTCATGTGCTTTAAAATTCAGGCACAGGTCAGGAAGCTCTTGTAAAAATGATTAGATCTCATTCATCAGCTCAGTGCTTCCCAACTCTGGTCAGGAACTAGACTGGTATAAAAGGGAATACCGGTGTGAGGTTGTCTTACAATATGATGATTTTGCCATAC
This sequence comes from Colossoma macropomum, assembly GCF_904425465.1. Taxonomy (NCBI): domain Eukaryota; kingdom Metazoa; phylum Chordata; class Actinopteri; order Characiformes; family Serrasalmidae; genus Colossoma; species Colossoma macropomum. The sequence continues at coordinate 11,666,868 of NW_023494786.1, read as the reverse complement.
CATGGATACCATGATAAGCCTAAAAACAGTAAAGCACAAACATCCCGCCCAATCTCAATTTAAACACAAACTCCAAAAGCTTAAAGAATTTTTTTTATGAGCATTTTAGAGCAGAAGCACTACTGCTCTACGGCACTACTCAGTGTAGCCTTTCATATTGGGTGTGACAATGGTGTTTTTCCTTTTACTTTTTTACTCTTTTTACACTCTATTGGACAAAACAATTATAACAGGACAGTTGAGAAAGTTGAGGAAGGACAAATAAGCTTGTAAAACCCATCCAACAGGTGAGGGGTAAACTTAAGTGGAATATTGAGCTGCCTTTGTCACAAATATTAGTTTAGAGACCAGTTACAGAGTGCAAAATTGAATTGAGGATAAGTAGGAAGGTAAATGTCTCACACTGTTTGGTTTTATAAAGTAAAGGTGTCATATTCAGTGTGTCCCAATTCAGGGGCTGGATCCTTCGAAGGACGCGGCCTACGAAGGTGTGTCCTTCGAAGGCTGCTTAGACCCACGAAGCCTGAACCAAAATGAGACAGTCTGCCATATGGCGGATTTTCTGTTTGCGTCACAGCACTGCTGTTCCTGCTCTTACCGTTACGCTCGTCAAGTTATTTTAAAGTTCTTTAAAGATGGAGCCAGAAAGTTTGATTTTAGTTGTTTATTTTTTCATTTATTAGAGCTGGAGATGCTTTACCGTCGGCTACTGATGAGATCGTTTTTTTTTTTACATTTGTATCGTTAGCCATTCACCTCAGTTTAAACCAAATACTTACATTTATACATATTTAACTTGTATTTAAAAGTGTGCTCTTCAGCTGCCGTTCGCTTCTCTGTTGATGCCGCCATGTTCTCGAATCCTCGCCAGCACGCAATGAACCTCGGGATATGCTGGCTGGCGAAGGATGCACCCGTTGGATCCTTCGTTGCCATGAAAAAGAAGGACACATTTCCTGGCCGCATATGAAGGAGTCTTCGAAATGGTACAGCCTAGTCGCGCCGCTGTGACACAATCGGCCTTCAAATGCAGCCTCTGAAGGACGCGGTCCCTGAATTGAGACACATGGATTGGAGTGTCTAGGGAGACTCCATTTGGACCTGCTTAGTCTGGATTGGCTCCTTACAGCTCCAGCTCAACCCTTGCTCCGCCCCCTCCTCATCACACAAACCTGCAGCTCATTCAGGGACTAATTTGATCAACCAATTTGTTTTACTGGTTGCGGAGAGTTTTTTGTGTTTGACCCGTTTTGTGTGGCCCGTTTTCTTGATTTCTGTATTATGGGTACGCCTGTGTTGCTCATGCCTGCCTGTTTATTGACCCCTGCTTGTGATGACAAGAAGTGTTGGATTGCCCCCTATAAAGCTATGGAGCCTGCCTACAAGTCTCATTCATTACAAAAGAAAGAACCTTGTATCATGTATTAACTTATAAAATTGATATAATAATATTATTATAAAAGTCATAAATAAAATGATTAGCTTTTTTTCTTTCAGCATTGTGATATCATTAAAACAAGGAAAAATCCAAGGATAAAAACATCATGTCATATTTTCCAGCCCTACCCCTACCATGCAGTTGAGTGTTGTCCCTACTCTAGCACACCTGACCCAACTTCTCAGATCACTAATAAGACTTTCCTAAATTGAAGCGAGTACATCAGAGCACGCAATACATCAAAACTTACAGAGGTACTCCAGGACCAGGGTTCAAAAACACTGCATTAGTGATATTGTGCTAAGAAATGTATTACAGTCACCAGTCAGCTCTTTATTTTTTTGCTCCTGGACTGAAGAAAAAGCCAGTGCTTTTTCTGAATGAAAATGAAAAAAATGAATGCTGGTGCTGATGAGAACAGAAGGTCTTGAAAATTAGGTATATTTGGTAGATATTAGTTGTTTCCATTAATTTTTCCTTCTTCTTTGAAAATGACTTCCAAAGCTTGGACACATCACTCATAGAAGGGTTCCTCATTTTTCATTTTCCAACATCAAAACTATGAAAAAACATATGGAATTACACAGTGACAAAAAACTATTTAGCAAATCAAAGCTATCTTAAAACTGCAAAGCTAAAGTTAAAGCGTGCCTGGTTTTGCAGTCACCACTCCAAAGCTATGAAAAAGTCTACTTTGACTGTCTTTGTCTATTAATTATCTTTTATTCTTATGTTTTTTTTATTACTGAAGTTCCTCACCTGAGAGCTCAATGGCTTCAGAAAACTACAATCATTCTAAAATAGTTTTATTTTGGTGGAAATAAATTCATACATAGGCATTATTCCTACTGGAAGCACTTTTCAAGCATTTAAATGTGGGCCTTTAGCTCAAAATGTCTTTAAGATAATGAGAAACATACATTCAGTCATGTGTCCAAACTTTTGGTACTATATGAGCAACAATCTTTGATAGGCATATTGTTCATGGGAAGCCATGGTACCACAGTACTCAGAGCAAAAAAGGCTAATGTAAAACAAAGTTCTTCTCCACTGTGTGATATTTACTTTACACATAACTACCCTCCACATGGATATAACAAAGGCCAATTCTAAGAAAATTCTCTGATAAATCCATTCGCCTTCAGTTGAAGCTACTCACAAGGGGGTGGGGGGCGGGATCTCTTTCGCCCACACGTCCTTTCTGTGCCAACTTGCCAACTCCACTTTCCCTGGCAGCGACAAACGCACCTGTGACTTTCTGCATGCTATGCACTGTTGCGCAAGTCCCTGTTGGCATCCATTATCTGTGGTATACTGAGAAAAATGCAACGACTTCCAAAGACTGTACTGCCTTTCCGTGGGCTGTACTGTAGTCTTCTTTCAAGCTTCTGAAGAACATTTCCAGCATTTCTATCAAATACCACAGAAAGCTCTCCTCATGTCTCAGCCTCGCATTATGGAAGGCTTATAAGACCAACAGTCTAGGCTGAGCTGAGCACTGTTAATTGACCTATCCATGTTCCACCCACAAATGCATTCTTTTGCAACTTTTGTGAGGTTCAACAGGCTTTACAGAACACAGGCAAAATTCCCATTCAATGTAATGAGAAACTGCAGTGATCTTTCTTGTTACATAATGTTGAGTTAGCAGTTTAAAATGATACTAAGCTAGACTGTGTTGTTGTAGCTATAATCAAAACTAGGCATGTTGCGAACAACAATGATATTAATGCTCTCAATTACACAACAAAGCACTTGTGGGCAGAGCATGGACAGAACAATTAGCAAATCCATATATCCTGAAGTGCTCATGACAAAACCCCTGGAAATAAACTCTAGTCCCAAATTGTAGTGAATCGTGTGGCCAGAAATTTATATCACGGTATAATTAAAAATTTCGAATGGATTCTCATTGAACACACAAGGCCACAAGCCCACAGCCTCATCTGATGCAGCTAAATAAGTCAGACAGCTCCTTAGGCAGTACAAGAGGAAATGGAAGAGCTCTGCATCCATGTTTAACTAAGGCTCATCCCAAAATACCAGCCATTCCTTTATGTCCACTGCCTCAAAAAGCTGGCTGCTACAGCAAGCTAATATCATCTGCTGGGTTAAAAGTGTTAAAGACAGCAACATCTTTCAAGATAAACAGAAATGCCCCAATATGTGATATCTGAGCCAATACGACAACTGATAATTAATGCTTTATTGTGGCCGATACCAATCTCAAACTGTTTTAATTTAATAGATTTTACATTGCTTTACATTACTTAAAGTAGATTTTTTATAACTATTATTACTTAGCAGGCAGTCTTATCTAAAGCCATTCAAACAGTAGTTGTTAATAAGAAGAATTTGGAATATTCTGATCATCCTCACCCAACAGTGAATCTATAGGCTATAATAAAATCATTCCATACCCATGTAGCTCAAAGATGCACAGTAGTAAATAATTTAAACAGATTAACCATGAAAACACACAGCTAAACAAAATTTCTAAAAAATATTAATGTATTAAACATGACCTCCATATCATCACTGCTATCTAGGTCAATGGAAATCCCGTCACTCATGTCTCTATATCTAAAATAAGCTACTGTAATTACATCTGAACAGTCTTCATTACTGTATGTCTCTGCCTTTCAGCAGCATTTGTCCAAAAAGGGTGTATAAATGTGTAACACGATTTGTTGCTGATTAAAAACTTAAGTGCGTTGCTAGTTAACCAAAATACAGTTTGTAACAATAGTTGTTTTTGAATTCACATCAGCAACTTACAGGTGCTCAGTGGCTGTTACAGAGAAACTCAGGGCAGGTAACAGAGGCTGCTGTGGGGTCTATAAGAAGAGAAATGCCCGCCATTGGTAACTATACGTGCTTCTGTGCATACATAAGCTAAAAATAGAACGTCTATTTATTGATTATAATTGTTGACCATGATTTCAATACCAGACTGATGATAGTAATTAAAGTTTTTCCATTTATTGTCCGCTAACATATTTTGCATCCCTAAAAATAAGACAAAGGACAGGTTCCCTTGGGCCAGGTGCTCCCAGAGCCACCCTACCTGATTAACCATACTTAACAAAAGACTACATCTTCGTTACTGGTCCATAATAAAGTAAGTCATTAAATACTATGAGAATGTCTAAAGAGCACTGCACTCACAGATGATCTGAGTTGTTGGTATGGAATGAGAAGTGCAGTTGTCATGGTTTAATCAATAAAAACAAAATCACAAAACTTCTTCAGCGTATAATTAATTTGAAACACATTTTGAATTACTTACAATTGGATTTTTTTTTTAAATACACAAAATTAAGCACGCTTTTTCATGTAAATTGCTCTAAACTGTTAAAATACATACAAAATGAAGAAAGACTGATTCCACAGGCCTCAAAACTCAAGCGGTATGGAACCAAGGTTACACCCTGATTTAATTTAACCGTAACCTAACAGGAGTGATAATTACAGGATATTAATGAAAAAGAATGTTAATATGATGAAAATAATGAAAAAATTAATGACGATTATTACAATGAAAAATTAATGCCAAGCAATGGATGATGGAAATAATGACAGGGAAATAATTTAACAGCAGTAGTTAAACAGAAAGGACAGAACAGTAGGACATTTCAATCATTGTTGTTTGTCCTTGGAGGGTAATAATGTTGACTGCACAGTGAAAAAGTCAATTAAGCATTTACACGGGTGAGGCCGGGTCCCAAGAGCCCTAACCCGAATCAATTTTATTCACACAACAATGTGCCAACCTCGCAATGATTCTGAAAACAGTGCAGGCACCAAATGGTCCTACCAAAACACCAGAATACATGAATGCCGTCTTCCTTCACCCAGGTACAAAGACAGAGCCTGAAATATGAGAACAATAAAAGCTCCTCTGCCTCTGAAGATGCAGCTATAACTGTACTGTGTAAAACAAACCCAAAGGAACGGCAGAAATCAAGTGCTACGGATGTGCCAGATGTCAGACTATCATTTTTATAACGTTACAATGGCGCATTCAATGTATGACTCACAGGGTAATCAATATAAAAAAGAAATAAAAGCGAAGTTGACTTGACATTAAACATCAGCCGTACATGTACGTCATTCTTCCCACTTTGTGGAATTTGCTAAACCATTAAAAATGTATATTCTTGGCATTCAAACTTTGCAAAGTCCATTTCAACTTAACCTTTGTTCCACTCCAACTTCTCTCAACTCATACAAACTTCACCCGACAAAGAGTTATAATTTAGATCCAGTATAATGCAACTCTAATGAATACTTTGAAATCAGTTCATTCCCTTTTGAATGTGAGTGGCTATTTTCATCTCAGCATCCCTGCCACTCTGGCCTGCATTCTGTCTTAAAACAGTGGCTCGCTCTGCATTAGACAAATGGTCGTGTCTGGACCAGAATTTGACTCATTTTCTAGAGATGCCTTTGCTGCTCTCTGCCATACAGCCATAGCTAAGCACAGAAGGGAACTGGAGGTCGCCTCCGCTGACCCGAAATCAATGTGTTAAACGTAGCCATGTGGTGTAATGATCTCAATGATGGGGTTTCCACTGCAGTTGTGTAGCCACTTTCGAGTGTTTCATCAGTCTCACTGACACTCACGCTGACAACATTAGCCCAACAGTTATGGAAGACACAAAGACATTAGAGTTTGGTCAAGCAGATAATTACACAGGTCAACAAAATGAGACTTGCTATGGGTTTGTAAACCCCATACGTGATTCTTCATAATTGAACCATTCAGATTTCAGAAATATTGCCATTTATTTCCATCATGTCAACTTTTCTCACAATCGATGAAAGGAAAGACTCAGTTTATCACTGCGTGCAAGAGCCCAACTGATATATCCTGTTCACCAATAAAGTCAGCTACCATTGAGGTCCTGTGAATATACTGAAATCAGCAAGATTAGCTCCAATAAAGCACAGATATTTAGTGGCTTGATGAACATCTGTTAAAAGATTTGGGAGGTTAAAGGTTCATTGCTATAATCAGCTAAAATCTATAACATTAATACAGGCTGAACTGGCAAATTTGACCATAAACATCATCAAGGTTAACATAACAGAAAGAAATCAAAAGCAACTTTCTGCATGAGGAGACCATGTTATAACACAATTGCTTTCTACTAAGAGAACTAAAGAAAGAAAAATAAGTGATAAATCAACAGAAGCCAAAATCTTCGCCCCCACACAACAATATGCTTCTCCTTGTTCCACTTTGAACATTTGTGTGGTTTTATGTACCAAAACTAGTCATAATTCAATTTCGCTTGACCATTTTCCAACCTCTTTTTTTATCCCTTAAGATTTAACTGGCTGTTTGTTAAAGTCCCTTTAAGACTAATATTAGATAAATGAGCTCTGTTCTGATTGTCTATCCTGTATTTTGCTGAGACAATCTTTAGAACTTTAATACGAATAGAGAGGCTAAACTCCTGTAGGCTGAATAGGTAGATATATACGTAAATGAGCCAGTCCTCATGAATGACTGAATTCAAAACACTCTTAGAAAAACTCTTACACTCTTAGAAAAATAGTTTTTCAAGGATTCTTAAGTAAAGGCAATGCTTCTACATCTGAACCATGTACACTCAAAGAACCATCTGAATGCACAGACAGTTCTTTTCGTGGTCAAATGGTTCTTTTCTATGATGAAAATCTTATGTTCTTTAAAGAACCCTTTTCAGTACTGTACATTGTTGCTAAGAGTGTATGGTTTTTATGGACTGGATAATATATGGTATATTTTGAAACTTTAACAATGCTTATATATTACTTCAAACTCCTCTACCTCAAAACAGTGAAGAAAATGTGTTTTTCTATGACATGGGCCCTTTAAGAGTTCCTGCTACACTCTCAGAAAAAAAGTTATGAAGCTGTTACTGGGGCAGTACCCCTCTTGGCACTGGGGTGATACCCTCAAGGGTATATCTCAGAACTTTTGGTCAGGGGATAAAATTGTACCATAATCCATTGAAATTATATTTTATAAGTTATAATGACTCCACACACCCCGTCTCGCCTCCAAGCTTTTTATTTTATTGTTCTGTTTCAAAACATTAGGTTATTAAAAGGCACAAATATGTACTTTTCACCTGGAAAAACCTTTTTAAGGTACACAACTGGACCTTAAAACCACTATTTTACCTTTAATGGTACGTTTAAACTATTCATGCCTTGTCCAACGAAAAATGTACCTGCACAGAACCTTTATTTCTAACAGTGAATCTTTGAGTTTGGGAAATGTAACAACTGAGATCTATATCATATTTGACAATTCACAATGAATGACTGAAACTCACATCCATCAGTACTGTTTAACTATTAAGACTGGGGCTTGATCCTCCGTCCAGACAAGCATCATACGCTTTATCAATAAGAGTCCTTGGGCACATCTTCACCAATAATTTGACCATTTTACAGAGGTAGGTTGCTCTGGATAAGAGTGTCTGCCAAATGGCGTAAATGTATAATGCATGTATACGTCTAGATATCAAGGTATTTAAGACACAAAATGTGCTGAGAATACAACATAGCACTGCCACAAAACTGTGTTCATGTAATCTGTGTTGAAAAATATCTTTTTGACTTTGAAAGAACATTCCCTGGATCATATTGTGGAATTTTCTTTCCTGAGAGAATAACTTCACTATTAAAAAAGTCATGAAGTAATGAAGTCGGTCAAGAAGAGCTAGAACTTTTTAGACCTGAAATCACGCAGACCATGTTATCTGAATCTCAGTTCAAGCATAAATCTGGTCTTATCTATTGTAGTCAGGGAGAGTACATAAAAAATATATATATATATTCTAATGCACCTGAGTTCCTAGATTACTACAAGATGCAACAGTCCCACAAATACGGCACACAGTAATTAAACATACTGTGGCGTCAGAGCATGCTTTGGCGCCCATGATGCTTTGCTCATGCTTAACTGGGCTGCAATCAGTAAAACAGTAAGTAAAGGCTTTTGGTTGCACTTTCAAGTTTGTGACATTAATGTGTAGAGGTTATGGGTCTGTGAGTATGAGTTACCGTCATCCAGGTCTGGAGCCTGATTCATAACCCCCGGCAGGATTCTGTAGCAGCTACGGCCGTGCAAGAGGTTTAAAGAGCAGATTTTCTCCCTCAGGAAATAAGAGCGATTTTTCTCCTCATGTGCTCTGGATGTTGTGTCAGGTCTAAATAAAGCATTATTATGGGTACGAACTTTGAGTTGTCCAACCTTCTTCTGCATACCCCCCCCATGCTATAATACAGTAATTCACATTAACAAACTATAAGCAACCTTTTTTTGCTCTATTACCTGTTTTATAGACAGTTCCACTGATCTGTTTACTTAATCTCGTACATATACATTACACAGTAATGTGAAGAAGTAAGTACACACACATTTATGGACAGATTTCCGGTCTTCATTTAAACAATGTTGATAGATAAAGGTGATTTACAAGTGACACCTAAAATTAATTTGAAATGCAATTTCCTTATGTGGAAAAAGTAAGTACACCCCTATAATCATTTCTTCGAGCATGTCAAATTGAAACCAGGTGCACCTGATTAAGTGCTAATGATTAGAACACTATTACAGAATATCTTGGAGGATCCTGTCTTATTTAAACCTCAGATATCTGGTTTGCTCTTTGTCATCGGAGCTTGGGGTATCCTTATGCCTAGATCAAAAGAGCTCTCTGAGAGCTTCAGAAAGAATGCTGTAGATGCCTATGAGTCTGGGAAAGGCTTTGAGAAGTGTTTCCAAAATTAGAAAACTTCTACTGTCTAGAAGGCCTACAAGTCTACAATCTACAAGCACCGAAGGTTTAAAACCACTGTCAACATGTCCAGGCCAAGTTGCCTCAGCAAATTTATCCCAAGAGCGGACCGCAAGATGCTAAAAGAGGTCTTTAAGAACCTCAAAATTTCATCACAGGATCTGCAGGTAGCTCTTGCTACTGTTGTCAAAGTGCATGCATCTACCAATAGGATGACACTGCACAAATATCACATACAAAGAAGGTGCACCAGGAGGAAGCATTTGCTATTTAAAAAGAACATTAGGGCAAGAATAAAGTTTACCAATCAATATCTAGGCAAGAATCAGGATTTCTGAAACAACATGCTATGGACAGACAATTTAAAAATAGAGATGTTTGGCCATAGTACCAGAAGCCAGGTCTGGCAAAAACCAAAGACTGCACTTGATCAGAAGAACCTCATACAAACCATAAAGCATGGTGGTGGAAATGTTATGGTTTGGCGTTGCTTTTCTGCCTCAGGGCCTGACCAGCTTCAATCATAGAATTGATTATGACTTCTCTGTCATAACAGAAAGTGCTTGAGAAGAATGTGAGATCATTCCTAAAAGCCAAAAAGTTGAAGCTATAAGATAAAGATCCCAAACATGCAAGTAAATCCACCAAGGAACAGCTCAAAAGGAAGAAATGGAGGGATGTGGGATGGCCTTGTCAAAGACCAGATCTGAATCCCACTGAAATGCTGAGGGGGGTTTTGAAATGGGCTGTACATGTAAGAGACCCCTCAAACATTGCACAGTTGAAATAATTCTGCATGAAGGGAAAACATTTCTCTCAGTAGATGCCAGAACCTGGTAGACAGTTACAGAAAACGCCTACACAAAGTTGTTTCAGCCAAAGTGGGTAGTACCAGTTAGTGAAGCCAGGGATGCACTTACTTTCTCAACAGAAAGACATTTCAGTTACTTTATTTTTAAACACGATTGTAAAGTCAAACTTTATTTTTTGGTCCATTACATAACATTTATCTATACATACTGTTTAGCTGATGATCAAATGCTGATATGCCCACTTACGTTTAGAAAGAAACATTTCATATATATTATAGGTAAGGTATACTTACTTTTTGGCTTCACTGTAGGTATTTATTCAGTAAGCACACTAACTCACTACTGATAAGATGGTAATTTCTACCATTTCTGCCATCAGATACTTGGTAACATGCTTTACACTGACACCACTGATCTGAAAATCCTCTCACTGGATTAGAGGTGACAAATCTGCAAAAACCACTAGAAATTCTAGGAAGCTCCACCTTCATGCTACAATATCTGTATTATGGTATTGCAGGTTTCTGCAGTTTGAGTTTTAGAGACAAGACAACTGAAAACTGTCAAACATATTTGATGAATGAGATGTATACTGGTCAGTAACTAAATTAAATCCACTGTTTTTAACCATATTAAACTGCATCTGAAACTAGTGGTTATGAGAATTTTAAGCTCCTTAAAATGTGAAATCGGTCACAAATTTTTACAGTAATAACATTTACATACTAAGATTAAGGCCGCATCTCAACTGTCACCCTACTCCCCCCACATATAGTGCAGTGTACAGTTCAGGAAATAACGGCTTCTATATCCAAATATTCCATACATATGTCCAATATACCCATTTGGGCCATTTAGCGCGCTATTTGTTAGTAAAACGTATATGTTTGTGATGTATGCAGTACGCTGTACAGGGAGTAGGAAATCTTGAGATTCAGTCTAAGTTCTTAGCTAGTCCACAAAACTACACACTTACCCAACTAGACATTTACAAGAGCTGTTTAAAAGACTAGTCAATTTACAGTTCTTTGTAACTGACTTTATAACAATAAACTCTCATTATATAACACCAAATGCCAAAGTTTAAAAATATCTGATCATTTTTTCTCCTTCCATTTAAATATATTGATGTCTATTCTGACAAACTGAGTGCTGTCTCTTTCCCTGCCTGCAGCCATTTCGCATTTTCTGACTGTTTTGGTGTCAGAAAACTGTCAAACACACGTGGTAATACAGAAGAATCCACAAAATGTCACAAAAGTCCAAAATGTCCAAATCCATCTTGACTAGCCCAGCCAACACCAGCACGAACCATGTTTTAATCACACTAAGCTTGGACTGACCTCAGTCGAACTATAACAAGTGAGCTGTGCAGTTTACATGATCAAAGCTCAGCTAGACTATCGAACCACTGCTGTGTATTTAAACTCAGTCATCGTTGGGTCCCGATTTCTATTGCAGTCGACGTACAGCAGAGAGAGAAATGACTAACAGTCACTCAGAGCCACAGGCCTCAAAGTCTTTCTGGCAGCGCTGACAAACGGCAAACTTTTTTTGGACAATGTTCCTGCAAGAATTAAAACGAACAGATGATCATGTCGGCTAGCGTATAACCAGCGTAATTGATGATGATAAATCTAAACAAATGGAAGTTAATGGAAAAGTGAAGGTGACAAGTTGATTAAGGAGCAGGTGAGTGAGTTCTCTCTGGGCAATCAGTCTGCAGGAGTTGACAATGCAGCTGGAACAAATGACCTCTCCTCACCTCTCTCTCTTTCTCTCTCTCTCTGCTGCAGTCTGACCATCATATCTACCACTCCATCACACACACACACACACACATACACACATGCACACACAATAGACAGCAGCCTTACAAGGCAAACAAAGTGCACTCCTCAAAAATGACCGTAATCCCACTTTATCCTATTTACACACCTCCTTATTTGGTCTTTCTTCCAGGTTCCCAAAGGACGCCTAAAACAGGACTGATTGCAGAGCCGAGTGAGCGGCGCCAAGATGAGGTGGAGGAGGAAATACTGATTGTGGGGAAGAGATCAAAGGCAGTATCACATGCAGCAGAGCAGAGGCCCATACTCAAAAAGCTGTGTGTGAGCAGAGAATGATGACAGTCTCTCAGCAAAATGTGCGCGCACACACACACACACACACACACACCAATAGAACAGATACACGCTGCCAGCAAGAAATATTCTTTAAAACTTACAGATTCAGCATAAGACACATTACAGAGAACACGTGACATACAGACATCAGTGTTGGGGGTAACGTGGTATAAGGTGATAACTTTTTCTGTAACAAAGTACTTTAAAGGGTCCACTTTATAAAAATAAAATAAATAAATAAATAAATGAGTTTGAAGCAAAACAGTCAGGTTTATAAATATTCGGACAGCGACACAATTCTTTGTAATTTTACCTCTGTACACCATCACAATGGATGTGAAGTGAAACAGTCAAAATGTGATTGAAGTGTACACTTCAGCTTTAATTCAAGGGCTTTAACAAAAATGTTGCATTAACTGATTAGAAAATTACAGCCATTTTTCCATAGTCCCTCCATTTTCAGTCAAAAGCAACTTGACAAAATTACAATTATAAAATACAAGGATTATTTTTCATACTTCGGTGTAAATCCTTTGTAGTCCTTAAGTCTGGAACCTGTAGAATCAACCCATGGACACCACCAAGTCACTATCTGACTAATTATTAAAAAGAAAAAAATACCTGGTTTATTAAGCTACTGTATTTCAAAAATCCTTAAGGATTAGAAATCTGTGCAGATCTGCATTTAATCTAGTGATAATGGGGAGTTTTACAAGAACCCATCAAATTAAGGATGAGCTCAAGGGCGAAATGAGGTTTCATATCAAAAACCACAGAAGCTGCATTTAGCTCTCAACTACCAAATGACTCAAATGAAAATGACAGTTATTAATTGATAATTGAGCAGTATGCTTAAGGTAGAACTCGTCATCAGAGCTGCTGGAAGAGCGTTCTCCATACCCTCCACAGAGATCAGTGCGCACAATGCAAACTTCATTTCCATTCCTATTGTGGGCTTTTCTTTTATAATCTGCAGATATTGCAAATTCGTCCCCATTTCAATGTTGGAACAAGGCAGACACTTCTGCTTATAAGAGAAGTCGAGTTGAAAGACATTTCAAAAGGCAGACATGAAGGTAAAGCACATACTGTTAGTTTGGAGGTCAGAAACGTCTGACCTTGTAAAGACATGCGGAGAGCTCATCTAAGGAGAGCAGGAAAAGAAAGATTCTCAGGGACGGAGGCTGAGAAGGTGATTGTGGAAGAGCCTTCCGCTTTCTGCAGATGTGCAGCCCTCATAGCAGCCCTTAATAGGATGGAATCAAAGCTTGTGCCGCTGCTGGCACCAGAGCAGATGAACGAAATGTGACTGCTAGCAAAAACAGCACAAAGAACCCAGACTTGCGTTCTGGTCAGGACAAGACCTTCCTCCGCAAAAACCTCGGCCTCCATGTCTGGGTGTCCAGCGAATTACACCCATGCTGCTTCTCCTTTAAGGTCAGGCCAAGCTTCCAGCCATATTTGATAATGGCAGGGGTTCAACCAACAGTGACCGACTAATGAGAGTTTAATCTTTGGCCCCATCATGAAGAATTAGTCCTGATTATATTAACGCTCTAACTGGATGGTTCATTTAGAATTAGAGCAATGGGAAGAGCAGCGTGAAATGGCATCCAGCAGAAAAGTCCAAATCGATCTCAAAGCACAGCCTGTGTAAGCTAGCGGATGTAAACTGAATTACGCCCTTCGATCAGCTTTAAACCAGTTCATCCTCCAGGAAGGACGCATTAAAGGAATGCAGTTTATGCTCCTACTGTGAGAATTGATCAAAGTCAAAAGCAGCTTTCATCAAGCGGTCTCATTTGCCATCAACGGCAGATGGACACAGATACAGCAGAGCAGGTGGCGGTGTCACCAAAAAGTAATACATCTTCAAATATTTGTGCTTTCACAGACTACAAAGCACTTCTAATCTCTGATCTTGCACTTTTGAGTGTTTATTTTTCATATCTGACACTACAGACTACAGAAAACAGATCATCACAAGAAACTGTCCTAAAGATAAAAGAATCTGCTGTAGCTGAACATAGTACTTCCAATTAACCCTACATGCTGACTAACCAGAATTCATTCACCGATATATGAGCTTGATCATGATGAATTTGCTGTGTGTGGATGTGTTCTGCTTATGTTGCACACCTGAATAGGGTTGGACCGCCTGGTTTTTGAGCTCTGTTGTCCAGTGTCTGGTTGGTACTCTTGACTAGGCCTTTTAACATCTCTCTTTAAATACATTCCACCAACTGAAGCAGAAAAAGTGCCTTTTCCGTCTTGTCATTACGCCTCTCTCTCTCTCTAGTTTGTTGGGGAGAACACAGAGGCGTTCAGTTGCTGGGCGGCTGTGATCTGTGGCTCCATCACATACCACATACACTGTACTAAATATCATCTCAAAATACTACACCCTAAGCGGTGCCACTGCTATCTTGAACATACAATTTCACGGGTTCTTTTAATCTTTTTTGCAACCCTTTTTATAGGTTAAAAATATTTCACAACCTCTTGCACCCTTTCCCTCACCCCAGTGAACCACCCTCACACACCAGTATACACGTTTCAGAAATTATAGTACAATAAATTACAGTATAACAATTAAATAGTAAGTCTACACACTCCATGGGATGGCTGAGCCTGCATTCCTTAGCTAGTATTTCACCACAAACACAAATCTTTAGCCTTGTGCTGAACAAGTTCCTCAAGTTTAGCAGTCAATCAAGACCCCTCTCAGTAATGAGCTAACCCAATAGAAATTCATAACCAACAAGAGCCTGTCTTCCATGGCCTGTAGCTAGATACATTCAGCAGAGCTTGGATGCGCTCATCAAATGTATTTCCTCTGTGTTTAATTAGACATATGTCTTTGTAACACCACTATTGCAACCCCCGCCACCCCCCGAGATCACGTCGGACCCCCAGGTTAAGAACCCCTGTACTATTTAAAAGTAATATTTACATTGAGACACAGCCTGTGTGTAGGCGCACAGACAAAGTTAGGCTGTGTTATGGCTGGGATGAGTCAATTACAGGTAGTATTAAAAACCAATTAAACGTGTCCTTATCTTCTGTATCAGTTAGCCTACACAAGACGGTGAATGAACAATAGGTCGTCTTCCTGTGGTTTTATTTGTGTTACACAAGTGCTGAACAAACGGTAGTCTGGGAAATGTATCTGTTCAGCAGTCATTATAGTGTCTATGAATTATGTGTATTTTACTGTAAAATACTGTAAAAACTGTTTTACAACACCTAGAAAACAAAACAAGGGCTGTTTAGTTTTGGCATGGCTGAAATCTGGCAACCCTAGGCCTGAATGTAAGACACACTGCAGAGAGGAATGCCAATACGTTTATTTTTAACAGACAGTTTTTTCCATGGCAACTAAGAGCACCACCCTTGGAGGCGAAAAGTAAAAAATCCAGAGTAAGCTGGACATTTCGGATTGAATTGAATACACTTTTCAAAAAGGATGCAGGGGTCCAGTGAAAATACCATAGGTGCTTCATCGCAGCAAGCTTATATAAGTCAAGGCTGAGAATATTCTTTTCTACCTCAGACCACCAACAGCTATATTTCTTTACTTGTGACCTTTCTACCTTCATAGAGTTTTTTTCTTCTTATTTTTCCCGGTAGATTCCTGGCGAAAGTCTTGTCTGTCACGACCAGAGTGTTCGGATCAAATGCCACGTTGTTGACGAGGCTGAACGTGCGATATTGAGTCACGCTTAAGCACGATCCTCGGCTGCCCACAATCGTGAGCAGGCCACGTTGACTCCAGCCTTCCTTTCTCTGTCATCTCCTCACCAGATGGAGCGATCACTTGCCCTTAGCTTGGCATCTGTCATATTTGGACTTACAGTTTCAGTTTCTTAAGGAAAAGCGAGCACTCCGTATGGTGCAAGTTCACCAGTATAATGGATAAGAGATTTCAGTCAATAGCTGCTCTTTGAGTTTCCACTCCTATCAGCATACCAGGAAGCTTCAATAGCATCCGAAAGATGTTGTATGAGGGGTTCGCTTGGTGTGGAAAAAGGTGTTGAGACGAGGTCCTCTTGAAAGACAAGGTCATATCCTGTTTGCACTGTGGCTTAAAGACTCGAACGGTTCTAAAAGGCATCACAGCACAAGCTTGGAGGATCTCCTCTGTGAATGACCCAGCAATGCTAATGGCATATATTACCCAAGTCTGTGTTCAGCAATACTTCCTATTCTCATGATTCATGCAGACGTGAGTCCCCTATCAAGGATAATGTGTGGTAAAATCAATGTATGGCCTAGCACAGTAGACTGCAGTGACAGGCCAACACAGATGCAGGAGGGGCTGCTGAGGACAGGAGAGCATGACAGCCGGGTAAATTGATATTGAAAAATTGCTTGGCGTGCCACAAAAACGTCAATGCAGAAGTAAGCTGACCTTTCCAGTTTTGTATTTTTAAAGGTTTAAATTTTTCACCTAAAGCTGTACGTACATCACACATAGCATTCGCCACCCTGCCTCAATAAATAAAAGCAAAAGGAACTAAACATTTCAACTTTACAGCTGTTGAACAAGGCCTGCACTATAGTGATTAGGGCTGTGACAATTCATCAATTTGTTTGATTAATCACTACAATTATGGTTGAATGATTTAACATTTTAACATTAAAACGGCAATTTGAAATAATGCAAATTTGACACAAGGGTCCAATTCAGGGCCAGTCCTGACCATCTGAGCACCCTAAGCAGGATTTTTTTAGGGTCCCCATCTTGCTAGCCGATGTGCTGTAAAAATAGAGGCTAACTAATGTCACTGACCATCACAAGCTGTCTAAGTTGTATATGATTATAACTGGCTGGTGTGTATTGCTGATGATTGGGTGCTTATCTGGGGTTCTAATACGTTACAGTTTAAAGTACAGGTAACCTTCTCAGTGTTCTCGACCCAGGGCTCTGTCTCATCACACAGTGTTTCATGCTCACCCAGCTAACTTTAAGCTTATTTAAATCTAACCCTGGTAACTCTTTTTCTACTCCTCTTCCCTTTATCTTCTGTTTCGTTTTTTTTTTTTTAGCTCCAGATCTGAATGCTCTTTTTTGAGATATGATTAACAAGTTGCTTTCCCCCCATTACTTGAGCATCTTAGATAACAAAATGGACAACACAGGATGGGGCATACACTTGTTTGCATAAGATTTTGTGGCAATCCAACACCATGTCTGGCCCTGTGAGACTACCCAAAGCTTTAACCTACCCCTACCACCTTTTATACTACATATAACTTACTCAATTCTTATTTTCTTTTCAGAATTGCAATTAAATATTTAAATATTTAATAACAACATGCTGTACAATGTTCTCTGAAAAACTCAATCTGAAGCCTTATTTGTATATTGTTTTGTTCTCACAAACATTGCACTTTGGCCCCACAAGACAAAAAGTTTGGGCACCCCTGCTTTAGAGTTTTAACTAATCGCAACTGGTACTGACATTAAATCAATACACGATGAAAATAATCAGTACTATTTTAAATATATTTAAATAAATTTTACTCAAGCAGTTGAACTAGCAATGAGCAAATGATTGTTAACATATCTTGCATTTTCACAGAATCTACTGATGTATTTGAATAAGCTATGATGTGTTAAATAGCTTACAACTCCTGCTTATCGTTTACTGTTGCAATCAAATGTAATGTTAATATGATTCATGTTCACATTAAAAAGGTTAACCTACGTTTATAAGTGTATTCATTTTTATTCAAAGTGATAAAACCACAAAGACTAGCGAAGTATCCATCAGTTGGTCCCTTCAATGATGTTTATAAAGGCCATATTAAGCAATAGCTTTTTCAATAGTTTGGACTTATGTGACACCTGTAAGTATTATCTACGGTAAGTATTTCTTTATAAAGTGCCTTGTGTAAGCTTTATTTATGTCATTTGAACCACACTACAGCACCCACAGTGAAATGTACCATAGCAAGGTGGCCTCAAATAGCATTTTTATTCTATCAGAGATCACTTTGTGTAGCCACATTTAATTTGATCAAGAAAGACAAATACAGTACTGTGCAAAAGCACAGATGTTTCATTACAAAATTTAGATATAAACTGTTTTAGACATTTTTTGAAAAAGGGTACAATCCTGACTCTGTTGTCTCCATGATGTTTGGATTGCTTGAAAAAATAAAAAAAAAACAGTCCAAATACTGTCCAGTGCAGTCCAAAGCTGCAATCACAGCCCGCAAGAATCATGAAAAAAGGCTGCAAAGATAAGGTATTTCAATTTGGATCAGTCTAAATCTCATGATATCACTAGAGAACCAGATCAACCATTCATGGACAATGATGTGCATTGAATCACTGATACCATGATTCATACCTATAATAGTAATCCACTTGACTTTGGAACTGCACTTCACTGAGGCTTTTATGATGAGGAACATATAAACGGCTCTCACTGCAACCATTAAAAGCCTTCAGAGTCACAGAACCATGTCAAACCATAAATTTTAATGGCTTCGTGCCATACAGGCACCACGGAAACAGTTCTGTACCTGTATTTTTTTTTTCCCCCAGAACCCTCTCTGGATGATCCAGTAATGAGCCATCTGTCATTGTCATTGTAATTAATCTGCTGGTATTTAGTGGATAATGAGATGCTGTCGTGTCGTCTTTTTTCGTGTTCATGCACGGTGCTCAGTGGAAGCCCTTTGCGTTTGTCGGAAGTGAAGGCGAGGTGTCTGGCACATCGCTCTGCGGCCAGATGTGGCCTCTTGTTTACTTCTGAGCCTTTTTTTAAACCGGATGTCATTCAAAGGACTGCTGCGTAGCAACCTTGTTTTAGTGCCACTGACAAATGTCACTGCAGGGCCGGCGGGGGGCCAAGGATGCTGCGAACAGTACAGTGCTTTCACTGACAAGGTATTCTCCTCCGCCTCGGCGAGCAGTGGCAGGATCATATGGGCTTCGACGTGTTTCAGCAGACGACTCGGGGAAGATGCCAAATTTAGTGAGCTAATCCTGGAGGAATGGCTTTCCACGTGGACTGGAAAATCTTTTTCAATCATAAGTGAAAATTAAACGGTGGGCCAAACGGGCGCTCCACTTGAGATGGAAATTGCACTGCCACATGCAATATCTCACACGGAGGGATCGCTCGCATGTCCACATCACTTCCTGTTCAATCCCTTTTTCCACAAGAAGGAAGGAATTTCTCAAAAGAGAGCAAAGGTGCATCTCAAAAAGCTCCCTAGTTCAGTAGTTAGGAATCAGCCATTCTCTAGGGTGTCTCATTGTCAAAATCATTCGAGTACTTAGGGGCTGCATTCAAAATACCTACTACATACTGCTCACAAACTGCTTGTGCACAAAAATAGTAAGTAGTATTCCATAGATGACCAACATGAATTTCCCCAGTATACCAGAGAGACCCGGATGACATACTGCTCCGGTAAAACATTCCAGCACGTGGACAGTGCAATCTTCACGATATACTGCATTTCAAAATGCAACGAGGCCATTTCAGGAGGACGTAAGTTCTGACATAACCAACTGAATATTTTTAATAGCCCTGGATTCAGCCTTTCCATACATTAATAACAGGAAAGTGAAAGAAATTTGTCCAAAAGCTGCTGCAACACCGAAGCCACACCAGATTTCTCTGCTGGTCTTGAGGTGGGTTTACTTACTTTGTCCATTTAATAAAGTTAACTTGCGCAGATAACGCAGGTAACTTAATAAAGTTGGCATCAGCCAAATTATTCGCACCTGCTTTTCAGGCTCCTGTGTGGAGTCACACTGCTTATTATTTAGTGAAAGTAGCACATATTACCAACCACGAGTGTAATGAAAATTAAATGACCCGCCTGATGTTGGTAGGCTATTCATGCCCCTTTCCCTGTAGTACAGTACACAGCTTGTGTCGTATACTGGATACTGTACAGTATACAACTGAATAGTATGCATACAGATGCTGTACGCAATATACAGTACACTGTTAGAAATAAAGGTTCTGTACAGGTACATTTTTCAATCATCAAGATATAAACGATGTAAATGTACCCTTGAAGGTACAACAGTGGTTTTAAGGTCCAATTGTGTACCTTAAATACCTTCTTCCCAGATGAAAAGTACATATTTGTACCTTTTCATAACCTAATGTTTTAAAACAGAACAGTGAAATAAAAAGCCTGGAGACGAGACGGGGTGTGTGAAGTCAATACAACTTAGAATATATAATTTCAATGGATTATGGTACAGTTATGTTCCCTGACTAAAGGTATTGAAATGTACCTTTAAGGTACTGCCCCAGTGACAGTTTTGTACCTTTTTTCACAGTATGCTATTTCAGACACAGCCAGGAACTTTTTTTCTTTGAAGGTTCCCACAAAGCACCATAATAACAAGTGAGAATCGACTGTTCACTATGCTCCCTGACCGGAAACAGAATCACTTATCCAGCTTGACTTTCTGAAAGTTTTAAAATAGCGGACGAATGCTGTATGTTATCTCACTTGCCTAGAAGAAAAAAGTACTAAATATTTATTTTTCACACTCGCGAATAAAAAACCTACCAACACAAATTAGGATTTTGGTCCAGCCAGACGTTTGTCATTATCAGTTTTTTTTTTGGTACTAACTGAAATATTCACAGCAACAGCCTAGCTAAAGAGCTACATTTGTTTCTGATTTAGCTTTACATACAGTGGGGTCTACACGTCTAAGACCCCTGGTGAAAATGCTTCTGTTTTGCATTCCTTTCTAATCTAATAGAACGTTTTCCATTACAAATGATATTATCAGCATAACAATCTGAGTGCACAATAGACTCTTAAATATTTACATGAATTTCAGAATTTCTTAGTGTTTGCCACCCATTTGCTTTAACAACAGCTCCAGCTGGCATGGACTCCTTAAGGTTACGCTAAAAGCCTGCGATCAGTAGATCAAGTCCACCTGATAGTCATCTGAATATGTGTTTCAATGGATGTAATAAAAAAGACCTCAACATGGTCAATTTCACAAATTGGCTTCAATTTAAACAGTGACCTAGAAATAGTTCCGAATTTTGAATATTTGCTCTTTGAGGAGACACCTGGGCCATGTGACGTCTCAACAAGAGACACAAGGTATCAATGTATGTTTATCACCTCACTCTGATTCAAGCCTTAACCTGAACCCTGTGAAAGCCTCTGCCTCTCGTATCTGGCGTCTAGAAGCTGTAGCGAATCCAATTTGTAGGCAAATGGGGGTGAAGACGTGACAAAGCAAAATGTCAGTAAGCTTGAGATTAATGCAGTATGTTTGGGTGCAGTTCTGCACTCTCCATTTTGCACTTCTGCACCATCAAGTGCTTTAATTATTGGCGTCATTTGCCGGCCCCTCTCAAGTGATTGATTTCTCCAGCTTATTGATGGAGAAGCAGGCCACGCAGCCTCTTTTAAGTCGACGACCACAGAGAGCCCAGCTATTCGAGAGGAACGAAAGTGGGGAAAAATGGAAATTAATTTGAAAGAAACGGAAGGCCAATGCAGCCGTAATGAATGGAGCACTCGGGGGTGGTGCGAGTGAGAGGGGCCTTGTGGGAAGGCTCTTCGTCGAGAGCTAAATGGGTGGATATGGGCAATTGATGTGGGCGGTACGGTGTCAAGAAGTGCTTTGAAAGCCACACTGACTAAGTGCAGAAAGGGCTTTTAAACACAGAAGGGCATCTCTTGGGAGCCTCTGGTAAAACGAGCCCAGCATATCACTCTGCCATCAGAGTTAATCAAAGACATTCAAATGAGCTTCACCGGCATGCATTGAGGTGTTTACAGGAGGTCTATAGCATCACTGAACAAGCGTCTGTGAGAGAGTTTCTGAATCCGTATTTTATAGCTTCATAGATGAGGGAATGTTTATTGAGGGCAGCCTGGGTTGAGGTTTGTAGCAAGTGACTTGACTGTTTAATTTACACGCTTAATAATAAATGCAGCCCCACTATAGAAGAACCACTTCTGATTCCCTGAAGAACCCTTCAATTCATTATTCTTTCAGAGGATTTTTCATATTTTCTTCATGAGGTACTTGTTAATATGTAAACAAAGCCATTCAGTGTGATTTGCTGTGAAATGCTCTGTTCTAGAGAAACCTATTGAGTCAGAATTGTTCACAGTGGTGGTGACAATTCAGATGTCAGAGGTGTTTAATGCCACTAAAATCTCCCTTACAGAAAGCTGAACACATGAAATGGTTATGAAAATGCTGCCTGATGCCTGAGACATTGTTTTACAATGGTTTTGAGATTTTTACTACAGTGTATTTTGTCTTATTTAAATATAATTTTGGCAGAGCACATGGCATTTTTAAAAAAGTTTTTGATTTGCCTCTCTTTTAGCATTATCAACATTACATGTAAAATCAGAAGACGTGCAAGTTCACAGGTAGTTTTGGATAGTAAATAAAATGCCTACATTTGTGTTGTAAACACTGTAACCACTACTGTAAACAAAATCTGACCTGGCTATTTTTTCTACACTGAAACATTTCACAGCAAATCATCCTGAATTAATTTGTTTATATCTCACTTGTTAAATTATGCATACACGTTAAAAAAAATCTCTTTTTTTAATATTATTTTTAAAGAGTGTATAAACTTTTTTTCTTAGGACAGTGGTTCCCAATTTTGGTTCTTAAGTTCCTAGAACAGTGGCTCTCACCCCAGGTTCTGGAGTACCACTATTGTGCACTGCAAAAAAAATGATACCTTGTCAAGAGAAAACATCTTAAATCTTGTGTGTATGTACAAAAATGTGTGTGTATATATATATATATATATTTATGCGCACTATGTGGTCTATTGCACTGTGTGGTGCAATGTGTCTGGAATGCAGTGGCCTTGTGTCAATTTCACTAGATAAAATAATGTTAAGCATATGAAAACATCTATACATAAAAAAACATATATATATATATATATATATATATATATATATAATATATATATATATATATATACATATATATACACACACACACACACACACACACACATTTTATATATATATGTCTCATTATGAGATTGTTGCAAGTATTTGTTCACCTTATTTCTGGATGTTTTCATATGCTTAACATTATTGTATCTAGTGAAATTGACACAAGGCCACTATTCCAGACACATTGCACCACACAGTGCAACAGACCACATAGTGCAACAGACCGTACAAAGCACAGCTATACCACACAGAATGCTTTACAGTGAGTGCCGATAAACATCAAGCAGAACTTTATTTTCTACACTGCGCATATAGATTTTATAGAAAAAAAAAAACATTAGTTTCAACATCATTTAGTGAACTCATCACATTTGGTAACGGCTAACTAACTCTTTAAAATCATGCTGCTTTCCAGCTAAAACATACGATGCGAAAAATAATAAGACTGTTAGCTTTTGTCAGTTTAACTTAAAGACTTTAGGCTGACTTCCTTTCTCAGTGTAAACATCAAGCCACATCACCTACCATCAATTTCTTTATTCTCGTTCTGGGTTTAATTTAATGTAATAATAGGAAAATACTGAGTGGCGTTCTGTTGTGCTCAGAGAAATCGACCAGTGCTGGAAGTCGCTGAGCGGTATTGTGTGTACCTCCATGAAAAATAATGATTTCGAATTTCTGGAGGTTGTGCACGGTGGCGTGTTTGGTGTGGGGTGGCCTTTATTCTATTGACAGACAAGAAATAATGCTTGAAACAACCAAAATTATCTGCTAGTAGAAGACAGTTCCACTTGATAAAATGAGTAAAAAAAGTCTACAAATAAGTTAAACAATCTCCAAGGAAGAAAATGTCTGTGTTACATTGACCAGATTTGAGATGATCTTGCTTGCGAAGACATTTTTGCAGTGTGCACATTTTTGTGCCATTTCAACCAAGGAAGGACTGTTATTTAACGGATTATTTGGATCAGCCGTCTTGGATAAACCACAAAATATGCATAAAAGTGGCACTTCACGACCAATATTGGGAACCACTACTTCATATCCTCCATAACCGTTAGTTCACAATTCTGTGGACTGATCTGAAAGTCAGCGAAGCCTCAGTGGGCGAGGTTAAATATTGGAGCAGAGAGGACATCATGAAGCCCTCTCTAGGCCGTCATCATCGTCTAAAGATTGGAACTGAGGGGATGTCAAGTACTGCAACCCCATGAAAAGCAGCAACACACATCACTCTCCAAGCACACTGCAGTCAACTCTGTGCCCCCCGAAGATAGACGTGTGAAACGCAGAGCCGACCACGGAGCCGAGTACGGCTAATGAGGAACACCGGCACCATCCGCACACACATGTACTCACAGATAACAGCTCTGAGGTCTTCCAGTGCAGACTCGTCCTCCAGAACACAAATCAGCCTGGCTGCTGCGAGCCGGAGAAAACACTCGGCCATTGTTTGCCAGAGGAAAGGGAACCAAGAAGACAGCCTCCCCCTCGGGAGATTTACATCAGGGTCTATGTGTATTTAGCACCGGCCCCTCTAAATCTCAGCTCAGGGTAGCCACATATTGATTTCACGGACAAAATATGAGGTAAGAAATGCAGTGTGCTCTTCCAGGGACTCATAAACGGGTCCGCCGTCTTCACCTGTTCCTACAAAGAGAGGCAGAAAGAGAGTGCAAGAAGGAGAAGGATGATTCCACACATGTTAAACTCCGAGCTGAAGGCAGCTCAGGGGAGATGCTATTCATCGTTTCTTCCGGCTGTATACACAGTGAGGTCAGTTCCATCACTTCGCAAACATCACCCTCTCTCTGCTCAGCCCTCGTTTGTGTGGTGCATGCACCATCTGTGCCTCCTAGGGGTGTAAAGCTTTGACCTCACAGGGATTCTCGACTCTATTCCAGGTCTTAAGGAAATGAATCGGCGCTTCATGAAATCTCCTCCTCACCACAACTCGATTTGATTATTTTGGTATGATTCCAAATTATTCATTAAAAATCCATTACACAAAGGTGACTGGAGGAATAATTTACATAATAGTTAAACTACTACTAGTTAAATATGCATATATCCATATGTACTAGGGCTGCACAATAATGACATAAAATGCGATGTTCACCAATGCTGCCAGGTATCACAATGACAATAGGAGAAGCAACAAATTGCTATTAAAATAAAGCGTCTGTGGCTGGTTATTATGCAAGTGCAGACATTTTTTGGGATATGTAAACAGAAATGTAATTAACCTCTCTTTAAACAAATAGCCAAATACAAATAAAAAGAAAATGAAATACTAGCAACTCAGAATTGCAAGCACATTTCTTTGTGCACTGAAGGGCTGAGAAACAGTCAGCATTACCTCAACAGCTTTTTCTACAAAGGCTACAAAACCAAATAAATACATATTTATTTTTATAAACAAAAATCAGTGTAACTGCAGTGCTGAGAATGATCCACTACCCAGAAAATACCTGCTCCAATTTTCCAATTTTAAACACTTGCTTGGGTTTTTCCCTTTAATTTGTCACCCAATTGTGCTACCATACGTTTTACCATTACAACAAACTGATACATTTTTACATCCTTAGCGTCTTCCCCTCTTTCCACAGCCTATGACGCACGGAGAGACTCCATCTACCTCCCAGAGATACCTATCCTTTTCCCTCTCAGCAGACGGCAGACCCGGTTGATGTCTGTTGTTGGAGATGCTGTTAACGATGGGCCTGAATTACACTTAATCGATCCATTTGAACTTTCCGCGCTGCCGAGGTCTCTCTGACATTGTAATTACACAGCTCAGACAATTAGGGTATTAATGGTAGCTAACAGAGGAGAATAATATCCTAGCATTTATACCCCTCACACCATCTCTCCTGTAATTTCATCTCTTTTTCCTGCCATTATCCACGTCACATCCATTAGCTTTCTCCTTTCTCCATCACCCTGCCACACATCAAGGCCAAGCATGTTGTATAAATGACACATTTAATCTCTACACAGCACTATAAAGGTGTTAGAACAAGGTATTGGCAGAGCTGTCATAGTATAATATATTCCAGTACTGGGTTAATATGATAAACAATGGATAAAACTGTTTAATTACTTCAAATTTGGGACCTACAGACAGGCATCTGAAAGAAAAACCTGAACAAATGAGCGGAGAAACACAATGAGCGCAGATGCTTCCAGACAGGTGTACTGCATGATACAATTAAACAATTAACATCCTGCAATGCTCTGTGGCATGTATGAAAATGCAGAGTAGGCTCAGTTCACCTCGATTAAGATCAAGTTGGAGGAGGAAAAGATCTAAGAGACTCTGATAGAAGGTTCAGGTTACTGGAACATGGATGGCAGGAGCTTCAGTAACAGGGCCTGTTAATGCCTCATCATGTGTTTTCGGTGATCAGATCACGTCCAGATTTCACCTGACTGCATGAAAAGTGAGGCATAACACACTGCCCAGGACACATTGTGATTGGATTACGATTGAATCACTCAAACCACATTCGGAGGTGGTCAGAGATGAATCTTGTGAGTGCAAATAGAATAGTTTTTGATATCTGTATACAGTTACATGAGCGGAAATGCGTCTGAGTGATGTTTAGCGGGTGAGAGGATAAACAAGGAAATGAAAAATGGAGGATATGCGAGGCTTGAGTTGCCCAAACCGTAAAAAGTGGAAACGATGCATGTGTTGATGCACTTTTTATGCAAGGAAAACAAAATCGGACCTCATCTGGCCACACTTGAGACACGTTTTGGTGAAAAGCACAAACAGAATTCAAAGTTTATCCAGATATGATCTGGACATGAAACGTATGATAATGTAAGGTGTAAAAAGGCTCAAAGACTGGCTAGTATTACAACAGGAACAGTGAAATCAATGGGAAAGACATCAGTAAATAGCGTTGGAAACAGTGGCCGAAGGTGCACAGTGGCCATGATGTTTGTGCATCAGTGCAATATGTAAAGGAAAAAAGAGAAACTGGTCCTCGGTTGACTGGGACCATCGGCATGAACAATCCATCCACATCTACACAGAGGAAGGTGTTATAGTAGGGCTGCAGTGCATAGAACCCTCACTACAAAGTCAAACACATATCTGAGAGATAAGTGGTGTAAAAGTCATAGGAAATGGCCTACTGAGATCTGGAAAAAGAAATATAATCCGATGAGTCTCCCTTTATGTTCTACACAAGCGGGTGAGTGCATGTATCGTTCAGGCCTTCACAGACACCAGATCTCAACCTAACTGAACTCAACATAACTCTCCTAATCTACGAGAGATTTTGGACCAATGCTTTAGACAGTGTTCTTTACCACCATCATCGAAACATCAATTAAGGGTATATATATTGGATGGATGGTGCTCTATCCATCTAGTATAGTTCCAGAGACTTGTAAAATCTCTGCCAAGGCATACTGAAGCTGTTCTCGTAGTTCATGGTACACCTTAGTTAAACATTATGTAAGTTTGTCATCTGTCTGTAGTCCCTGCTAATATTCGATGTGATAAGAATACACACAAACAGCACAATATTAGTTTATTGACCTTTAGTCTTTTATAACTATACTGATTATGGTAAATACAGGAAAATCAATATACATACTAAAGAGTTTTATATACAGAACAACCAAAAACATGTTTTAAAAATTTAAATTGTAACATGTTCAACATTTAAAATCAAAACTGGTGCCAGAAACTGTAATACACAACCTAGAATACTAGCACCCCTGATAAATGTACTGTTTATTTGGTTTCCAGAAATTTTCAGAATTAGAGAAAGCTGAATTGTCACAAGCATTTGTGAAGTGAGGTTTCAACCATTTTCCCCTCAGCACACTAGACTTAATGCGAATAAATCATCCACAGCTGGCTGATCTCTCCGATGGGACCGCGCGAGTTAAACGCACACATCCATATTATTCTAAGTGATGTGATTAACATCGCAGACCCTGACTGTTGAACAATACTCACCACTCACAATAATGGCACTCTGGCAGTGTGCCATAACGTCTCCAAAGACAGAGTAGAGTCGAGTTCCCATTTGAGCATATCATTAGCACACCAGCACACTGGGACACTGGGACACTGTCACATTTAGGTTTGTATTCTCCTCAATCAGAATATGGCTGGGATCTGAGCTGCTGTGATTTCATTATTTGCTCTCATGGCGGTAAGACACCAGCAGCAATAATGACAGGGATCTAATCAACACTGATACAGCCCAATCAAATTCATTTATACTGTCAATTTGCAGAAGCAATACAAGTGCAGTCTCTGGGCAGGAGCGTAACCACAGGCAGCCGTGGGTGAACAAAACACTAAACACAGAGATCAATAACTAACAAAGACTTATGATTTTAAAGGAATATCTTCTATATTTCATCTTATCTCAGTCGGGATTCAAATCCCACATTTAATCGTAAACAGATCATATTAAACAACGGCTCAACTTTCTGCCTGTTTCTGATTCTGCAGACAATGAAAAAGGAAGGTTTGTGCAATACTCATAAGGGCCTTAATACCGGGCCTCCTGCGTGGTCACCTGTTAGTTGATGTAATAGAGCTAGCAGTTGTCGTTCTCCTCCAAGTGTGTTGAGATAATTAATGATGCTGTAAAAAAAGATGCGGTGGCTGGCTTCACATGACTTGGAGGAAGCACGTGCTAGCCCTCATTCTTGTAGCGCTGGTAGTATTGTGTGATTGGAGGGGACCTATCTAAAACGGGAAGAAACCTGAGGGTAAGGTAAAAAGTAAATAAAAAATAAGGGCCTTCAATCTAGGGATGTATGATAATATTAGAATCATATTTGTATCTACAGATGAGTGCTTAAAAATAAATAAATAAACAAATACAGATGTTCAAAGGGGAATTTCACCATTTTTTCAACATGTCTCCAAAATTAAACAGTAATTAAACAGTAAACTAAGTCATTCAGAGTGGTCTGATGTAAAATGCTCCTAGAAAAACTTGCCAAGTCCCATATTGGTGCACCTCTACTTCATGCCTTGCACTACAGAAGATGCACTACATACATCCACAAAATGCCCAAGATAGAAAATATCAATTATATAGTGCAATTTCAAGCTTAATTTCATGTTGATTATCTTATTCTTATTCATAGCTTTGCTAGAAACGTGTGTGCTTCTATTGGGAGCAACAGAAGGAATATTTAATTATTGATATGATTTTCTATTAAATATTAAAACACTAACTTGTGTTATTGTGCATCTTTTCAGGAATGAGACACTGTGACATTCTCTCTGAAATCAGCACTGGCACAATGAAAGGAAAAAAAATCCAGCACGTCAGAAAGAGGAACAATTGTAAGCAGACTAACTCCTGTTGTATATGAGAATTGAAATAAAGGGGACATTTAAATGAAAGTCTTGTACACCAGTGCAAACATCAGTGATTCTGTTATATGTACAACAAAATCCTTTTGGAAAACTGTATGCTTTCTAAAGTAAATCTCTCTTCCTTATTCTAATTTAGACAAAACAATGTAAGCTATAAAAACCGAGATCTCAAAACAGCCCTGTACAAACTGTACAATGTGACAGATCTGTCAGTGTGATCAAGATCCTGGCAGGTGAAGGGATTTGGAATTCACAATCAACTCACACTTAAAAAGCAGAGTACACTAATTCATGCTTGTGACTCATTTGTTGCAAAGATTTCTGTCTCAAATGACTCTTGCTATCATGACAGTTCATGATCAACACTACGGAACACAATGTCCAAAAGTATCCAGACACTCCCTCTAATTAGTGAATTCAGCTATTTTAAGATGGACTCTTAAATACAGGCATTCATATATATATGCATGTGTTGTACAATCATATAGCTTGTATAATCTCCATTGAAAAGCACTGCAAATAGAATGGGATTCTCTGGAGCAGCCCTACATTAGCCTAAGGTCACCATGCCCAATGCCAGGCATCAGCTAGAGGGGCATAAAGCCCCTCAACATTGGGCTATGGAGTAGTGGAACCGTATTCTCTGAAATGATAGAGCTCCATCCAGTACCTTACGTGGACTGTTGCCAGACACACTGGGGACAGAGACCATTGGCTTTCATTTAGGCAGATGAGGAATAAATGTACCTCAGCCATTAGAAATGCCAAGTCTAATTATTATCTTTGTTTGATCACTAGCTCCTCTTCTAATACTTTGGATTTTTGGAAGGCAGTAAATGCTCGTAAATGCTCTCAAAAATAGCTCCTTCCCTATTCAAACTTGTATCGTACTAAATAACCAGGTAATATCTGACCAAAAAGAACTCTGGCTGCAGAAAAATGTACATTAAAAGCTTGACAGTCATTTATTTGATAAAATTAACCTGAGACTGAGGCTCCAGCATCACCACCGCCACCGCCCCTCCACCCCCACCTACCCATGACCCAGAAGGATAAGCGGTTTAGAAAACGTGTGTGTGTGTGTGTGTCCTGAGACTGTGACTGAATTAACCAAATACCGCCTCTATCGCTAGCCAAGGCCATGATCTCTTCCCTCTTCATCCCTTCTCTCCATAATACTCTCACTAGCCATGTTTACATGCAGCCTAATAATCAGTTAATAAACTCACTGATAGCTCAATCAGAACAGAGTATATACACCTCAACCGGAGCAGACTAGTCCGATTGAGGCCATTCGGAATACAATTTCTATACGATTGAAGATAGAAGAATAGAAGAATAATAACCATGTAAACGCCTGTATCTGATTACATTCCCAGTTGGAAAGTTTAGTACGCTCTCTGTGTGTTTGTGTCATAGTGAAAGTTTATAACGTTCAACATGGCAGGAGCAGAAACTGGTCTGCAGAGAAGACAGAGTTTGTGCTTTATACTTTAAAGGACGGCGATGGGACGGGCGTCCAGCTTATGTGTCTGAGAACACGACGTCTTCCTCTCACCCTTCTTTAATAAGTACATGTGAAGAACGTTTTCCTTAGACTGGCATCATTTTAAGGTAATTAAAAACACAGGCACGCCAGCTGAAAACTCAGGGAACACATTACTGCTCGTCTCACTCTGATTGGACCTCCCATGATGCTCGTTGTCATGGTAGCGTATACACTAAGTGGTACTTTTTGGATCGGATTACCTGTAGTGTATGTAAATGGAGAAACTCCTCAGTCTTAATCTGTAATTAGAGTGAATTCAATCATACTGGCAAAAATCTCTGCATGTAAACATAGCCACTGTTGTTAACCCCCATAAAGCCACAGGAGAGGAAGTATTAGACCCCTGCGTCTTGCTACTGCAGTTATTGGACAACATTTTTAATCTTTCCATTTTATCTTGCAGAATTCTCTATGTCTGGGAAAACAGCTTATGTTGTTCCCCTACACAAAGTAGGCGAGGAATCTAATCTAAATGATTATAGACCAATTTCAAACTTTTATGCTTAGCTAAAGTTTTAGAATCTAAAATTTGACCCTAAAGACAGTTTTTTTTTACATTTGAAAGAAGAACAAAACGTCTACAGAGTCACAGCAACACACAGCTGTGCTTTAGAGTGGAACTACAGATGATCTGAAGGGTTAAACTTTGAAAATGAATTAACAGTGTTAAAAAGTAGTGGCATTAATAACCTTAACTAGTTCTTAACGCATTAGCTTTGACAGTACTGCAAAATACATATTACAATTTAAAATGTTTTCATCCTTTATACCTTAAGCACCCATACTTCAGGCCCTTGCTCTCATAATCACATAGCTAGTTTGATAGTAGCCAGAATAACCTGGACTAGTCAATAATGGGTCTGAAGCTTAACGGTGTGTCTCACTGTACTCAGAAGAAAGATATTTCCAACTCTGTTATCTCAACTTCCTTAAATTTGATCTATCGCCTCTACTCAGAAAAACATAGATGTCTGCAGCAAAGTGATGTTGGTATAACACTTAGATTAACACTGTTGTTACAACACATTTGAATAACAATTAGCATTTTCTAAATTAAAATGGTGCAGATGGAGCATGTTTACTGTTCCCGTGTTCACACCGCAAGGTTTTTATGATGGCAGACTTGGCCAAGTAGATGCTGTTTGAATTTCCAGCTGGGAATTCAGATGTGGGTGATGGTTCTGCTGCACGTTTTTCAAGTTCTCAGTGTGATGGAACACAGCCAGATAACAAGAGGTGAAGCTGACTGACATCATCTCATGAGTAACGTTTTACAAACACCACTCACCAGCTGATGATCACGTCATCACGTGGGAGAAGAACCATCTCTGATCTTATGTCACCTCCAGCATCATCATCGTATAATGTGATCAACAATGGACAGAACGTCACGTCCACTATTTGCAATCGTCCCACAGCCAGATTCAACAGATCCTCATCAAACATGCTGAAGCTCGTCAGAGTTGACTGGAATGAAGCAAGAGGCAGATGGCTCTTCACAGACACAGGAAACATGGACCGGGTATTGAACACCTCCTTCCAAACCCCTGAAGCTTGTGGGGGGAGCTCTGAGCTGCGGGAGCATTTCAGCAGGCCACTTGGCCTCAGGAGCTGCAGCTGTGCTGGACGCTGGAGCAACGGCTCTGCTGCAGCCACTCCAACTCGCTCCGTCGGCAGCTGCCACCTGCTCGCAGCCAGACGAGCAGCAGGCTGACCTTGGGCGTCACTTTCGCAATTCAATATCGGATCTTTGCTGATAGTGGGGGGTCTAATCCAGATTTTTATCTTAAGAGATGATTAAATGCTTATGATGCGCAAGATATGAAAGCTTAATCACGAGCGAGAGACGAAGGTAAGGAGCGAGAGCCATACGTCGGCGCTGTTTAAAATGCATGACGTGTCACTCAAGAGGCTTTTTTTCCTTCCGTTTCAGAGAGATTTAACTTAATTAACGCAGTGCATTCCAAATCAAGATAAACTGCTGTTGATTGGATTAAAGAGAGTGTCACCAAGGCTCATTTGAATAAGTGGAATCCAGTGGTACGGTTAGCCTCCTCCTTTCACTCATCTCCAGCTGATAGGCTCATGCCTTTCCTTAATCATCCAGACCAACAGGGCCCCATCTCTGCTTGCTCCCGATCCCTGAATAATTACGGCAGGGGGGACCCCCTCTCCGCATTCTGAAGGCGCTGTTAATAACTGTTGTGTAATCAAATTAGCTGTCCTCTCCCTTTCCACCGTGCCAGCGATTACTCGACCCTAATGAGCATCGCTGATGGCCCGCGACGAGCTTTGATCATGAAACTCCCATCAGAGGTGTGGGCTGGGCAGGAGGAGAGGCTAGTTGAGGGGGTAAGGAGCAGCACTGGGGAAAGAGCAGCGTCTTATTTGAAGATTGCCGCTGTGGCAGTAACATGACCGGGGCAGCAGTAGAAGCTAGTTAAAGAGGTGAGAGAGAACTTTTAAACCAACAGTCTCAAGAGTAGTAAAAGTAACTCAAACAAGATGCTTTTAGGTGTTAAAAGGCCTCCTTTTTTCTTACATTCAAGTCCACTTATGACATCTGTGTGGGTTTATGCAGCAAAATCAGTCATATTTAATTCATATGACCATTTTCCAACCTCTGTTTTTCTCTTAGAATTAACCAGTCCGTTTTTGTTTTTTTTAAAAAGCAGTCTGGGCTGAAATACTCCTTATAACTTCAGCATGAATGGGAGGGGCTAAACTGCTGTAAGCTGAAATGCATTCACTACAGAGACACTTCTGTACATTTTAATGCACAATAACTGTTTATTTGATAAATTTAACATTAATAAAATATAAAAACGTGGCCTGTGCAAACTTTTTCTTTTCCTTCTAGCGCTGTCTAGATGGTACCATTTAACATGAGATGCTGTGACCGGTGCTTGTGTCAGTGTTCTCTGTAGTTTCTCCTCTAATACGCAGTCAACAGCTTAAAATTACAATACACTCTTTTTTCTAACTATGCCTAATCTGAATATCTGATCAGTCTATTAATAGGGCGTGCATATATGCGAATAACCACGAAGGAAAAAGCGAGCCGTCTTATTTGAAGAATGCCCCTGTAGCACCGACATGACCGGGGCACTGAGATAAATGATGTCAACCTTTGGGTGGGTATAAAAAAAAAGAGCAAAGTAATTATTTCTTGACAAGAGACCCCGACATCTCAGTGCCCACCAGGGTGATAAGTTCAGAGAAAGATCCAAAATGCTCCTGGGCTCCTCATGAACTTCCCCCTAAAGGAGCATATTTATAACCCCCTTATATCCCACCCTGACATCCATCCACATCCTCTGAAGCTGGACAGAGCATCTGAGCTCTGAACATGTCTTCAAATATGTGTGTGTGTGTGTGTGTGCTTGCTTGTTTTAGTACATTTCCAGGACAAAATAATTATTTCTACTTGTAGAAAAACTACAGAACAGGGCTAACCTACAATCCTTTGTAAAGTGTTTTTTTTTTTTCAAAATTAAATTCAATTTTTTTTCTTTGCAGAAACGGCAACAACTAGATCTGTAAAAGTTATTGCATTAATAAGGTGTTTCAGGCTGAAGGCCAGCTCCCGTTCAAATACACCTTTTGAATAGTTTTTAAAGCAAAACCTTCAACACCTTCGGCAGACTACACTGGACAGTGCCCGCAGGAGACCTACAGATACATCAATAAGCACACTAACAAAAGTAATAGTAAAGTAGAAAGCTACAGTTCCCCTCGAGAGCCTTCACTGTAACAAGAATCCAAGAGCTGTATGAACGAGAGCGAGAGAGAGAGAGGGCTACAACAGGTTGCAACCACGGACTTTATATTATGTTATATATATATACATATATATATATATATATATATATATATATACACACATATACATATATATATATATATATATATATATATATATATATACACACACATATATATACATATATATATATACATACATACATACATATATACACACATACAATATATACACTTAAGCAGCTACTGTTGCTCTCACTGGATGTCAGTGATGAAAACTGGAAACTATGTTCGCTCTGTGGAAATCACATGATTCTCAGGTTCAGTACATGTGAATCCTGCATTCATATCATGAAAACGTTACTGAATTACTAAAAGTAATAAATATATTCTAATAATATATTTATTATTATTTGTCATTAGCTACACAAAACTTTTTACTGAGGTTAGAATTGGGTTTGGAGTTAGGCTGAAATAATTAACTATAGATATATAGAAAGTGTGTGAGTGAGAGAGAGATAGAGAGAGAGAGAAAGTGAGGGAGAGAGAGAGTGTAAAAGAGTGAGTAAGAGAGAAAGAGAGAGTGAGAGAGTGGCTAATGGCCAGAGGGTGAATGAACAGAATCTGCAGGTGTCAGAATGAGTGAGCTGGCCCATCAGGTGTGTGTATGTGTGCGTGAGGGCTGTGTCACTCAGCACTGTGGTCATGCTGATGGGGAACAGGCAGCATATGCTGCTCTCATCAGTGCCTGACTCCTGCCATCACTATTAGTCATCACACCTGCACTGCACACAGTGGGCTCGGAAGTGGACCAGTAGTGGGCAGCATCCAGCGCTTCTGAGGCTTTCACATGATTGCAGCATGCCGAGTGTCATCTGAGTGTCATCATTAAAAAAAACAAAAAACAAAAAAACAAACAAAACAAAACAAAAAAAACAACACACACACAACACAACACCTGCTTTATTGACTCTACATCCAAACACTCCTCCATCCGGAATCTGACTCAGTATTTTGATTCAAGCAAAAGCAGTTACAGCACCGCTCAAATGTTCGGAATCCCTGTTTTCAATAATATAAGACCAATTATGGTCCTGATACACGATTCTTATATGATTCTATCATGGTACATTGTGTTTCATATAATTAGTAGAAAGCTGAATCCAGTGCATTTCAGGAGGAAAAAAAGGGGGAAACTTTCAGGTTTGTGCTGTTGATATTTTATGCTCCACTGTATGCATCAGATACACAGCATGCAGTCAGTAAGCCAAAGTATAATTTACTCTTTCCTGGCAACGAGTATGTTAACGCTGCCTCAGCAGACATCATTAAGATAAGACAACTTCATGTTATCACAATCTCAGTACAACATTTTTGTAATAATACTGGGAATTAACTGTTTTTTGACACTGTAAACAGACAGACACAACTGGCTTCTTGTGTTTATATATTTAAAGTTATTCTAAAACATTTTCTATTTGTTTGTTCCAGCAAATTAAAAGAATCAAGTCATGAAGTGTCAGCGCTTTAATAAAACGTGCTAATGAAAATCACAGGATCCATGCCAAAGAAAAAAATTAATTTCTTAAGATTGTCTCAAGAGAAATAAAGCAGATCTCAATAGTGTATTAATGAAGAATTAATTATTTCTGAATTGATTCTCCTGAACCCCCCTTAGGAGAAAAGTGGAGCCTCACATAAGCATTGCATTGTAAGAGGTTCTGGAGACACAGACTTCTGAAGAGTACTGAAATACAGAATAGAGCTATATAAGATCATGATGAGATCTTACACTTTTCTTTTATAAATATTATTCAGTAACACTAGGGTGAGCTGAGTCAGACAGTAAAGAATTAAGCCATCAATAAGACAATATTTAGTCGAAAGCGAGAAAATCAGGGTTGTTTCTCAGGAGCTGTTTTTGAAAAAAATGAGAAAACAGATTAAGGACTTAATCAGGTCTAGGAAAAGTAAATGGGATAAAGAAGAGATCGTATTTAGAGTATTTCTCTTGATCTCATTTGCGTATAGCCTGCTGATTCTCCACACCGTTCAGATGATGATGTGGAGCTGATGCTGCGTAACAATCGCATTCTAGGACTGCAGCTACAATGAGCGTCTAAAAGCAGGCTATCATGCTCAAACTCTTCAAATACTCAACTACCCAAAAGGACGAAATACAAAGCTAACAACATCACACAATAGCTGTGTCTGAAAGCCAAGCATGCAGCCCAGAAAAGACGCATTTATCTGCCTTTACGTCACTGAAGGCTGTCCCATTCTGTAAGATCCTTAGATTGTGGCTGAGAAATGCTTCCTTCGTTTGTGGACACAGCTGGTGAATCCTCCGAGACCTTCAGTCAGCCTTCACTTGCAGCGTTTGCACTCATTTGAAAAACTGTGAATACAGCTGTGAATGGTGAGATGCTAGGGATGCCAGACTTTGGAATAAAATGTAAATTTTAATTGAATGTTTTTAAATGTAAAATTTAAAACGCGTCGGATTGCTTAGGTCAGTAAACCGTGATGTGTCGGTAAAGCGTCAACACTGAAGAGAAGCCTTTCTAGTCTAGGATGGCCTCTCTTACCTCATCTGCAGACTTCACTCTGAGACATGTCTGATGTGAATGTGGCTACTTCAGGCTAGGTTTGTTACAGGGGCCGTACTTTAGAAACCTCCTATCTTTTTGTCTTTTTTTGTGATTTTTCACAAAAGCTTTTTACAGAAGCAAATTTTAATTAAGGAATCTTATGGCATCTTATCTCAAGTTAGGAAATCTTACCCTACTCAGTCAAAGTCAACAAGTTAAAAAAGGTCAAACAAAACAATAAACTTGAAGTTAGGAATATTGTGACAGTGCTTCGTGCTGTTATTAGAGCTTTATCACATTTCAGCTTCCCAATGTTTCAGCCGACCACGCTAACGTTATCCTTCCTAATAAACAGACACATGTTTAGCTCTGTCTCCTCATTATTCACCACCTTCAGTGATTTTATCTGACAAGTTTTCATCAACATTAACACATGAAGGTAATAAGAGGTGGCAGTGGAGATCATGTCAGCAGTGTCTGGGCAGTGTCTATGTTAAACTCATAAGTTGAAGCACTGGGTGTAGGTGAATGGAATGTCATTATCCTAGTTATAATGAACTATGCTGCCTGTCGCTGCATAAAACAATAGAAACAGGTAGTTAAAACAGAAAACACCTCTAGGGTTGTCTTAAAGTTAGCACAGTATTCATGAAATTTAGCCTAGTTAGGATGTTTCTGTAACACTGTTCTCCCATTTGAAGTTAGGATAAGATTATTAACTTAAGAACTGTTATTCTGTAATAGCTTCTGTCCTAAATTCTGTGAATAAACAGATAAAATTTCAGAGTTGAGAGGTTTCTGTAATATGGCCCAGAACTGGATCCCATTTATTCTTTGTTCTTTCTGACATTCGATTCAGCATTTTCCTCTCATATTGGCCTGACAGCGATACTAGTGATGGTTAGACATTTCAGTCAAATTTGACATTCAAATATGTAAGGCATTAATTTAACAAACAACCAAACAAAAATCAACATTAAGACCACCCAGAATCTTTTAATTTCTGAACTTTCAAACCCAGACACAGAGCGCAAATGCATAGTAGGTGGTGTGGCTTTAAATGTACACGAAGAAAGGTGTCAATCTAAAGTCTTTAAGATACAGATGCTAAATGCTAAACGTTTTTCACCTCTGCTAACATTACTAGCTCAGGGGCATCGTACTTCACCTCATGCTTTTTAGCTCAGCAAGTTTGTGAAGAGCTTGATGTTTATCTGTGCTTTCCTCCAACGCTTCCTATGTGCTATAGCTATAGACGCCAGCTGCGTCTTTCTATAGCCCTGTTGAAGCTGGATTAGTTTTACCTGGGGAGCTGCTGTAATGTAATCTGTGCATGATTTGACTGGCCCATTCATATGGGATTAAGGATCTGTGTAATTTCCCTAATTCAACCGAAATAGCCCGGATTGAAATATCATCTCACATATGTTCAAGTCAATGTTATATGTGATGTGTCTGCTTATTACTTAGCAGACTTCTAAAAGGACAGACATTGCATATTCATACTGGATTAAAATCACTGATCTCATCATAAATACTCAAATCATAGCACCTCCCAGGTAAAACTAATTCAGCTCTCATATGGCTTATGTATGTACAAACCTTTGGTAAAAGCAGTCCTGCTCGAATGGACATCACAGTAATGTAATAACAAAACAACAGAAAAGTACACAGGGCAAACTGCTACAATGGAGCTCAATATAACCAAGTTCTTTAATCATAACCGGGCATCACCCCACACTGAAATTAAATGTAAAATCTCCTCCCTCATCCAGTGTCGCATTTAGGTTTTTTTTCCAATATGGTTGCCATTTAGCCACACAGTGTGTTCTTGCTCGCATTACACTGATGTGAATATCCATGCAATGACATTTAGATCGAGGGTTTTTGGGGTAATTTACAAAGGGAAATTACACAGATCCTTTATCTCGTACTAATCAGCCAGTCAAATCACGCACAGATTTCATTACCGGACCTCCTCTGGCAAAACTGATTCACCTCGATTATGGTTTATGTTTCCTTCTTTGGATTAACAGATAAGAATCCCTGACTAAAACATAAGCCGCATGCTCCTCGCTGCCCTCTGGTGGAGTGGAAAGTTCAAATATCTCATTGTTCTTGAATAAGACAACATATAAAGTTACAGAGAAGATTATTTGCATATCTAAAAACCAGAGTTCACTGCTAAATTTTTAAAACTTTCATGACTTTTCCAAAATTCAGAACCATCCCTAATCAATACTTGGTATTGGCTCAGTGCCATCTAAAATATATTATTTGTTGTTTAATAACTTAAAAAAAAAAAGCTCTAAAAATAACTGCTTTAACAAACAGGATGAAATGAACACAAAGAAAGTCTGCTGCCCTGTGCAGGTGTTATTGTATTATTGATGTACTAAACCTCTGATGTCCGCTACCCGCCTTATTCTCTGTTGTGTTTGACAGACGCCTCATCCAATTCATGTTCTACCGCGCCTCACAGCTGGGATGAATACTGCTATTTCCCATGTAACTACCATCGCGGAGAAACTATTAAACATGATTACAGAGCAGAGCAGAAGGTTATATTACATTCTCAAAAAAAGAAAGCGTCTATCCTGAGATTTGCTGCTGAAACACTTCTCCTCAAAGACTACATACAAAACGTGTGGAGTGGAATTTAACCCTGATTATAAAGGCCCAGCTCATGAATGGTCTTTCATCCCTAGAACAGTCATGATCAAAAGAGTCTGTGGCTCATAATGTGAACAAAACTACCGTAAGTCCATAATCGTGCATTGTTTTGGCTGGGAAACCGACTGCAGGCCTCATTCACTTTCAGCGTTAACCGAAACCACTGCCTCGATGCTGCCGGAAGCCAACGTCTCCCAAAGCTGATCATTAATGTGGGCCCTTGTAACCCGGCCCTGCTTTATTATTCATCACACGATCCTCGAACAGCTCGTGTCTGCTTTAAGAGAACAAATCTCCCCAACTCAACATTCTCAAATGCGTATTTTGAGTGTAATTTCATTTTTATCACCAGCTGCAAAAAAACGAACAAGCCAAATGGCATGCCTAATCAGGTTCACATATATGTGCAGACAGGAGAGCGATCTGATAAGTCTGGCTCAAAGAGCTGGCTCTGGAGGAAGAGATACGTCTGATCAAAGTCGATCTATACACTGCTTAACCAGACTTGATTAAAGTAGCTTTGGGGAAGGAGGGAGAGGAAAAAAAATGAAAGACACAAGAAGGCAAGAACTAGCATTTGTGCGAGACTAGAAGAGCGGGGCCAGGCGAAGACCTGCTTTGAGCACCTTTGTGTTCCGCCAGCATGGCTGCTGCTCCCAATTAACGCCCTGTCATATTTGCCAGCCTGCGCTGAGATGGACGCATCCCCAGAGGAGGGAGCGGGTGGGGCCAAGCTCTACATAAAGATGGCCGCCTAATCCATCTCACTACGCTTCTCTCTAACAGCGAAGCCGTTCCACTCAGCCTTCCTGGATATCTCTAAAGCCACAGATTAGTCTGACTGAATGGTTGCCATACAGGGCTTTGCATAGCTCAGAATATGCAGGGCCACTAAAGCAGCTCCACAGCAATTAAAGCCCACAGGTAATTGCAGGCAACCTAAGCCGCCCTTTAGGACCAGAGCTCTAGCGGTGGATTCACAAGTTATGAGTGAGTTAACACCAGTAGCGGACACTAACAGTACCCTTTTCCAAGTATCTGTACTTTATAAAAAGTACTTCTATTTTTGTTTTATTTTCTCTTAACTACATTTCAATGTAAATCAATCGAAGCAAACCAATCATAGCTAAGCAACTTTAACAACTTCACCCACCTCTAACGGTGTTTGAGATTACGCAGTAGTGTTGTGTGGGGATATTTTTTAAACCAAGAAAAGAGGAAACATTTTTATGTTACTATAACACTATAACAGCTAGAATAACTCTCTGGCCCCCTTACAACTTCAGCATAACTACTGTACCATTACATTGTCTAAGATGCTCGAGGGAGGGGGGAAAACAAGTAATTGCTGAATCATGCCTCAAAAAAGAACATACGCATCTTCAGAAAAAAAGAGAAGAAGAGGAGAAAAATTTTAAAGATAAAGGTATGTTTTGTTATTTGTGGTGTTATACCACTTGTTTTGGCTTGTAGTTGGACAACAACAGGTTCAGGGGTCTGTCTAACCAATCAGGTTCAACTTAGTCTAAGTTTCAGCTTCACAAAACCTAACACGGTTAACTCGTTTTACACTAGCGGTTAACACTAAGACTTTACTGTAGGGTGCTGTTCATAGGGCTATATGACACCTACATAAGCTTTTCATGACAACTGACATAACCCTACATAAATGTTTATAAATGCTTATTCAAATAGGCCTCATCTGTCATAAAGGCTACTTTAGCTAACTTTGATCAAAATTGGCAAATGTAACCTTTATAGCGAATGATGCTTGTTGGAATAAATATTTATAGACATTTATGTAGGGTTGTGTCAGCTGTCATGAAAAGCTTATGTAGGTGTCATGTAGCCTTATGAACAGCATCATACAGTAAAGTTTTACCACAACTTCCTTTGTTAACACAGGTGTAGATACTCAGGCAGTGAATAACCTTTGTGCGTGTGCACATGAATGTGTGATGTTTATGATATACAGCCAATCATACGTGAGGGGCTGCAAAAGAAGGAAAATCATACTACCTAAATATGTAGAAATATACATTTATAATGGTAAAAAGCAAAGTTGACCATTATTCCTCCCCCACCATACTTTACTGTTGGCACTTTGCAACTCCAGAAGTTAGCGTTCTCCTGGCAGTGAAGCATTACTCCAGAGAACATGTTTCCACTCCGCCAGAGAACAGCGGAAGCATGTTTTACACCACTTCAGCTGATGCTTGGCTTTGTGCATAGTGATCTTAGGCTTGCGTGCAGCTGTACTGACCATGAAAACCCTTTTTTTTGAAGCTCCTGAAGCACAGGTCTTGTGCTGATATTGCTTCCAGAGATAGTTTGGAACTCTGTAGTGAGTGATGCAACAGCAGACAGGTGATTTTTATGGGCTATGCTCTTCAGCCCTCAGCAGACCTGCTTTGTGAGTTTGCGTGGTCTAATGCAAAGAACTGTTTTTGCTCCTAGACGCTTCCGTTTCACAATAATAGCACTTACAGCAATTTCACAAACTGACTTGTGTGCATAGGGGGCAGCCTATGTATGGCCCATTTTACTGCATGTCCTTGTCTATGGAGATTGCACGGCTAAGTGATTCATTCTGTCTGTGGCTGAAACACCTGAACCCAATAATTAGGAGATGTCCACATACCACTCTTTTGGCCATATAGTGTATTTTCACCATCCATCAGCATAAGAAATGATGTCTATTCTCCTCTTTGCAGGACCCTTTTGGTCTAAAATAAACTCCTAAAACTTAAGAATTAGGTGGGAGTGCCAGCAAAGCAGCACAAGTACTGTTACCTTCAGAACAAAATGAAGCAAAGTAAAAAGTAGATTCTGTTCTTCACAAAATAATAGATAAGATGCTGAAGTAAAATCTAAATATACTTTGATATAAGTATTATAATCCAATATTCTCAAAGATATGACATATCATTATCATGTAGTATCATATTCTGAATATTATCCAAAATTTTGGAAAAGCTCCTGAGAGTCCATTAAAATTTTACTTTACCACATGTAACAGCGTGAATGGACCTAGTTACAGTCCACATCAGAAACTGCAAGGCTGGATTGAGAGAGTGTGGAGGCGCATGGCAGCAGAACGCCTTTGATTACTATTAACGAGGTTAAAATGAGTCATGAAAGTGGTATTGGAAACGATTCAGTAGCTGGAGGGAGTAAATAAG
Source organism: Colossoma macropomum (assembly GCF_904425465.1). Classification (NCBI taxonomy): domain Eukaryota; kingdom Metazoa; phylum Chordata; class Actinopteri; order Characiformes; family Serrasalmidae; genus Colossoma; species Colossoma macropomum. Next base: position 11,623,616 of record NW_023494786.1, on the reverse strand, counting down.
TTCTGCGTTAATCAGCGTGCTCACGCTCAGACCAAGCCATTAGCCCACTGCCGATACATATGCTGTGAGACACCTTTGAGAGCACGATGATACGGACATTAGTCACACGTTCCATTTTACGTGTGATGGCCTTTCGTTATGGCGATCACACAGAGACATGTGGAGAGAAACAGCAGGCCTGTTTGCCCCCATCATTAGTGAAGTCTGAGTAACAGTATTTTTTTAACATCCATCAGCCATGTCTTAACATCAGTCGACTTCAGGAGGCGAGGGTTTATTTTTATTTTTTTTTCATTTTAAAGCTGCCGAAAGCAAAACAGTCCAATTAATAATGCTCACAAAGCAAATCCGGCAATGTTCGGAACGGGGAGTCCAGCTATGAAGCTATCAGACATCAATATCTGCACAGCAGCAGGCGGGTTCAGAAGCCAAGCTTTAGCCTGCAGCTAGAAGAAAGCATGCATAGACAGCAGGCGGGTGGGGGATTTCAGAGGAGAATCCATCAGAGACAAGGTCTAAGGCTTCATCTCCGGGGAGCGGAGCTGATGGCTGACCATAGGGCACAGTGGGGCTTCAGCCCTCAGAGAGGGGGCTAAATGATAGCAGATATGCCATTTCTCTCAGAGATGGAAACATCACGGACAGGAAATGGAGAACCTACACTCTTAAAAAAGAGATTCTTCAGGGGTTCTTAATAAAGGCAAGGGTAATATATAGGGCCATGACCACATTATGATTAAGTGAACATAGTATTTTGTTTTGTGAACCAAAATCAATCGATCTATCCATGCATCATTCACAGATATGGTCTTTAGTAGTAGCTGTTGCTAGATTTGACAAGCTTTACAGAATGTTGAGAAAAATCCCATTCAACCTAATGAGAGTTTGAAGCAATCCGCCTTTGGGGTCCTTATATTTAGGCAGGACTGAAATGATTATGACTGATTACAATAACGTGTCAGCCTGATTACAAAACAAAAAACTACACCCAATCTATCCTTACAGTGTGACTTTTCAAAATACAGAGTATACACAGCAGTTTCTCACCAGGTTCAACAGGACCTTGGTAACCTTCTTTAAAGCTTGTCCGACCTTCATACAGCAAACAATAAAAGGCATTTGTGTTTGGAGCATGAATAAGTCAATTGTGTAAATGTGGTTCTGTAAAAGGACCTAAAGATAGTATGAAGAGAACTCGTTTCATATAGCACCAAACAGTACACCAAAATTGTTGTAAGTCATAGAACTAGGGCTGGGCGATAAAACGATAACGATAATTATCGCAAATTAACTTTTCCTCGATAGAGCGATACGACATGTTCGATAAATGTTCGATATAACACACCATTCTCACACTCCCACGTTCAGCGAAAGCCTTGGAGGCGTTTTCTACTGCAAGGAAGGCGACACTACTCTGCTGTCGCCAGGAGAGGGCGCACTTCCGAGTTTTTCATGATTAGAGAGGGAGGGGGCCACGAGTAAGATGAGTCTTTAGCAACGGCTGAAACGCGGAGTTATACATTCCCTGTTTGAGTGGAGCGACCGGCGACCTGTTCTCCTGTGACCGAGTGTGGGTGACGAGATCAGTGGAGTAACTGTACTGTCCTACAGCGAACTCACCTCTTTCTGTACATCCTAACCAGCTTTAGCAGCGTTAAATCACAATCCTCACAACTACAGCGCTGTTGCAGCGCTCGGACAGTCATATTTTAATATTAGTGCATTCCCAAGCAACGAAAGTGAAAGAAAGAAGTGGGTTCATGTAAATTACAGCTCCATTTTAAATGAAAGTAAACTGAGGAAGCTGTGAGGCATTGAAGAGCAGGAGAGCGCTGTCTTTCCAGGCTAGCTGTTTTCAGCAGCTGGCTAACTTGAAGCAGCGCTCTGTCACTCCAAAACACAGAGAATTGATGATACTGTAGATCAAACACGACACAAAATCACCGCTTTCAGTTTAAACGTTCCTAAAAGGAGGACTCTGTTTGTCTGGTGTTGATATTTTGCGGTTCACCCCTTAAACTACTACAATTGAATATCCAGTCGTCGCTAGCTGGTGTCTGAATACTGTGATGTCATTTGTAGCGGGGTAGCCGAGCGCTCGACACCAGCTAAAAATAATCTGTTTTCTTTCTTAAATTATGACTATTACAAAATAGCCATGCTTTTCCAGCTGGTAAAAACAGCTCAGCAGACACTCTCTCCCACTCTCCCATGACAGATTTGTGAAATGTTCCACTGTTTGGTGAGTGTTTGTCGTGTTCCGACCATAAAGGATAGTTTAAAACAGCAGTTAACCACCCAGGAGCAAAGATCAGCCTTCAAACTTGAAAGAAATAATGATTTGACATTTATCGCGGTATGTATCGATATCGAACGATATGAATTTTGTTTATCGTGATAGCATTTTTGGCCATATCGCCCAGCTCTACACAGAACCCATTTTGCAATACTGCATCCAACCTCACTTGTCCAAGAGTTACTATAAACAAACACATGTGCTCAGAGCATCATCAGAAGGATTCAAAAACCTGTGGTTGTGGCCAATCCCACATCACTGTGACACACACTTACTCACACACACAACCCCACACACACACACACACTCATCCACCTCTGTCATCATCAAAGCCCACACTGTTATTACCACACGAGCAGAAGGATTAAGAGGGAAAGCGTCAAATCCCCTGTTCCAACTTTGACATTTTATTCTCCTCCTCCCTCCCTTACTCTCTCCATCTACCTCAGGAAAAAAAAAATCAATACATCACCATCATGAGGGTCAAGCACAGTGACCAAAACACACAGAGTATCCTCATGTGCTGCTATCTATAATGGAAATCGCTAAACGGGTCCTGATTTAAACTGGGCCAGATGCAGTTTATTTTTTCCGTCCGGCTGTGTTCTGGTGCTGGGGTAGGAGTAAGGCTAAACCGCCTTAAGTGCTGTGCTGTATTTAGCTCTGTACGGCACTCTGAAGTGGCCAACCACAGGGAAATCAAATGGGTTGTTTGTTTTGGGGGGAATCAGATGGATTTTTGATTTGACGTGGATTTATGGAGTGCAGTGAGAGGGAACGGCGCGGAATGCTGAGCGCCGGCGGACTGGCTGATGGGACTCTTTAGAGAACGTCCTCTTGCATTCTGAGCCGAGACAAGAGAGCTCCACCATTACCAAAAGCTCCCTTGGCCAAAGAGCTCATGACATCTGTGCTACTGTCCCCGTCTGCCCTTTCAATTACTGCATTCGCTCTTCACTACAGTCACTAGCAGTCGGAGGGAAATATAATGCTTCATTCCAGCTTGGCTTAAGTTGGCACTAAAAATATCGGTAATAGAGGCTGAAGGAGTTGGCACAATAAATATTGCTTTGAGTCTTATCAAATTTGGAGGACGAATGGCTGATTGTGCAACAGCATTGGCAGCTCCATTGCATGGGTTTTTTCTCTCCTTATGAGTGATGGCGTATTCAGATGGGATCATTTGCCTCGTCCGGCACAGCGGCTTTGGAGCTGTGTCATCTCTGAGGGGTGTTTATCAAAGTCATAAACTTCTGCTGAGCCTTGCATTTGACTATGCAACCCTGCTCTGTGATAACCAGAATAAAAAGCCACTCAGGCTCCACCCTGTAGCTCTAAATTTTCCCAATCTATACCAGTCTACCAGTCTACACCAGTATACTGTTATTGATGTCTCAATGATGTTGATCACTTTTGGTTTTAGCAATTTCAACAGAAACAAAATATTAGTTAACTACAATGTATGTCATTAGCTGGGTGCTCAGCCTGCAGTGGGGGTGCATGGGTACTTAAGTACTCGGGTTATTCAGGTACTCTTTGCTTTTATGAAACATGAGTGTCTAATCGTGAACAGGGACTGTTAAGGATGTTAAGGATGTGACTGAGAAGGCAAAGACAATGTGGCTTTATCACTAACTAGGATAACTACTCTAGCTGCCGTTAGCTAGGAACAGAAACAGTAAAGATACATTTCACTGACAAACTAAAGACAGTGTTGTACCTGTTAGTTGGACTGGAAACTAGCTGTTGGTGTTACTGTCATCATCATTATTTCACAAATTCAAATAATGTGCCTTCTTTATTTACTTTACAGGAATTTCCAGGACCTACACTCAGGAAGAATAGCTTTATTTACTTCAGAAATGTGAACAAAATCTCAAATCCTTGAAAGCATAATATATATATGAAAATACTGCGAAATTGAATTTTAGCAAAATGGTCAAGCACTATGCTCAAGCAGTATGTAGTGGCTCATTTTTAACTAACCCGCACTAAGCCCACAACTACACTGAGGAGTCCAATTAAATTTGACTAGGCCCGCAACTGTGCACACGGCTTCCTTATTGCAAAGAGACGGAAAATGGAAAGAAGCATGCACGACGTATGATTGTGTTTTAATCCGCGCTAGAAGAGCTTTCTGCCAACTCTGCAAAGCACCATTAACGATTCTCGTTAGTCATTTGGCACCCACTCCAATGACACTTTAATAAACAGAGAAACAAACAGAGCTCAAATCGAATCGGCATGTGTAGGGAGAACCAACCCACAGTTATTGGCAGCCTCTTTCTAGCTGTGCGGCGGCTTCCAGCTCTGATTCGGGCTTTATGTCCATTAGAAGCTTTGCACAGGTTTGGCGGACTCACAGCAGACGATACCTGTTCCATTAGTCTGGATAGTGCTGACTCAGAGGGCTGATGTGAAATAAACACTGCAGCCTTTTCATGAATGGTGCTTATTTGGAGAGGGCCAGCAGAATAAAACCTGCTTTTGATGCGTGTAGATGGAAATGCAGGGAGAGAGGGGTTGGGAAGGACACAGCTGAGCCTGTGAAGACCGACAGGCCTGTTCCAGTCCATCAGCCAACTGTCTGCCTGTGGATGACTGACAGGCGGGCAGACAGGTGGGCAAAGAGGGGAGGGAGAGTCAAGTCCCCATGAAGAACCCAAGGGCAGTGTCAAAACACAGAGAGGCCTGAACACAGACAGACCAAGATACACACACACGCACACAAACACAAAAAAAAGCTTAAAATACTTGTCTGAATCCAACACATCCCAACTATTCTCGATGGATTCGGACAGTATTTCTCAAAATGTGTGTGCATATTTAAAAAAAATATCAAAAATATTATTAAAAAATCAGATGCGGGCAATTTAAGACACTCTTTAGACATTTTAATGAAAGTTTATGAAAAGAATACAAGAATTTTGTCTTTTAAGTAAGATGATAATCATGTTAATCATACTTAATTTGGCAAGGGACATGAACCAACAAGGTACAAAATGGCTGCATGCGCACAAAGTCTCAGTCGTTCAGTAGTAAAAATCAAATGTCTGAAAATACTGCAAGGCCTCCAGAGGTCAATTGCAAGGCTAAATACTGACCTGTTTTCCCTCTCACACTATGGTATTTCCTGAATCAATCACCTCTGACTGAGCTCCGGACCTGAGAATCTGCTTTAGATTGTGAAAATTTCTCAAAAGGGGCAAATCGAGGGTAAAACTGGGCTAAAATCATATAATGTAGGCCCATCTTAAGGTTTTGAGACTCTTAGGCACAATTAGCAGCAAAGTTATAGAAACATGCAGGATGGTGTTTGAAGGCACTGGTTTATGAATACATGTTAAAGTGGAATTTACAATAATGTTTATTGATTTGATGATCTCATTACAGCAGTCATTGTTGGTAGGTAACTTCCTGGTAAAGCAGCTTAGCTGGTAATATTATTAGGAATGTGGAGTTTTATTTGGTCTCCAGTTGATGGTAGTCAGGTTTGGGTAAGCGTTGAACACAATCTGTCAGGTTCAAGTTGTGTTCAGTTTTAAAACCTAGTGCTGTGGGTTAGACCTCAGCCAGAACGTTCTCTGGTTATTATCATGTTCCGAAAAAAATGGATGAAAGCTGTACATAAGTTTAAACCTTTCTAGCTTTTAAGCCTTTAAAATGTATGCTTACTACGTTTTCTTCTTTGTCCACAGATGCTTCATGTGCTCACCCTATTTCACGATACTAATTATGATGCTTTTTTCTAAAACTAATCCTAACCTCAATAGGGATTTTTTTGCCCTTTCAGTTTAAACAAAAATAAACCTGTAAAAAGCTATTATAAAAAGCACTTTACCTTGTAAGGACCAGTTCTCTGCAGTGACAAGGTAGGTTACCCTGGTTTTACACAGGTTTTCCTACATAATCTGAGCCTTTTTTGTCCTGAAAATGTATGAAAACACACTACCTGTCGAAGTGACCTGACCCCTCTGAACCCACAGTGTCTCTCCGGTCTCCCGGCATCCATTACCCAGCCTTCTCTGCTCCTGCCTCTCGTCCTTAATCTCACCGTCATTCATGCTCTGTCTAATGCAGCCGTTTGATATGAGCAGAAAGAGAGGCTTTTCAGGAACCGTAATCCTTTTTGGATCCGGTGCTGGAAAAAAACTATAATAAATAGTAGAAATCAAAGAGGCTCTTTTTCTGTTACGATGCTTGCATTAGCAGCATGCGCTCCAACAGAAGGATTTAGCCGGGATTAATGCGGAGTTAGATGAGGTTAATAGGGCTAATCTATGAGGAATCCTTTATATTTATCCATATTTCCATCCTTTTTCTGTGGGGTTTAGCAGGACTAGACTGCTGTGGAGCTCTCAGAATCGGATCTTTAACTGCTATGTCAAAGGAAATGCTGGAGTTTTGCCAAATAATCCGTGCAATGTTTACATAACCGAATGCTTGCAAGTATCTTCATTAAGAATAAAATGAATGTAAATAGTGAGCACTGTTCGTTCACAGCAAACACGTTTCCCATCCCATTATGTTAAAATCGTATAGTTTATCACATCTTGTCAGCTCAGTTTTGGAGGCATTAGTGGTGTTTTACTACAATAAACTCTTATGATGTGAATAAGTCTTCACTCTGTCTGGTTGTCTGTGGAGATCAAGCACTTGTGGGATTAGGATCTTGTATTTAGTTGGCCTGGGGTCATGACTAGAGAATTGTTCACGGGGAATAAAGGAACACAGACAAAAGGATCAGCTGGAGTTAATTGGATTATTGTAGATGCGAGCGCGAGAGATAGCAAGAGAGACTGTTGAGCCGACGCAAAAACAGGTGTGATAATGACTGCAATGCATGGAGTAATCTGTTCCCTCTCACCGCACAGTCGAAACATCGCTCGGATTCAAGAAGTCACGAGTCAAGCAGTCATGACGGAAAGCAGATTTAGAGTAAGACTGTGAACTGCTAAAAGTAGAGTACAAATCTCAGCCTTGAGGAGTCCGCATTTCACTGGCCCTGCCTTTACCTCAACTTCGCTGAGTGAATTTTCACCTGCGCCAGGAAAGTGTTTCAGCCATCTAGTCCTGAAACCAGGGGCCTACACCAAAGGCCAAAGCATGCAAACCTAGGCGATAGCGTTGATAGCTTTCATAAGAGGAGGCACAACAAAGACGAGAACATCTAATTACAGTTGTGCACTTGCACAAGGAACGGCCTCAGAATTCTTAACACATCCTGCCTACGCATTGAAATTCAAGCTGCATTTGGCTGGGAGAACGCAGAAGTCCTGACGGGGCCGAGAACAGCAAGAAGAGGAGCCACGGTGCGAGGACGAGGGGAAGGAACCTCACCATGGGGTGAAGGGAAGAAAGAGAAGAGTGCGCGTGCACGCGAGAGAGAGAGAGAGAGAGAGAGCGAGCGCAGGAGCAAAACAGCAGGAGACCTCTACACTTTCTGGTTTTAGAAATGTACATGTACAAGGGAGCAATGGCCGGCGCTGTTCGCTTCTGTGGACTACGACTCAAAGTCTGGCTCATGGGGTTCTTCTATTTGGTATGTAGCCCTCAAATCCTGACACAAGGACAAAAAAAGGTGAAAGGAATATAACAGGTACAAAAAGTCCTACTTTGGTGGATGTGATATTTTACAGAGCATTCCTCGGACCGCAGAAGCAGGCCAGGCCAACCGAGCCGAGTCATTCCACAGCCTCGGGTTCAGCAATGCGTTTGCCAACTCATTCAACAACGACAAGGCGATAGGGAATGAAACCACCACAAGGCAGAGCACCAATAAATCAAGACAAGAAATAAGAATCCCTCTCAGAACGAGAGAGAAAGAGAGAGAGAGAGAGAGAGAGAGAGAGAGAGAGAGAGAGATGCAGACCGAGAAAAGCAACATTTTGGCCGTTTTTACAGTCCTGGGGAGCACCCACACGGAAACAATAGCGCAGCTTAGGTTGTATTAAGTGATCTCCGCAAACAGAGTAAATACTCGAATGCTTTTTGAGCGAACGTATTAGCAGAAAAAAAATGCATGAAATTGGCTGTGTTTGCTGCAAAGGTCATAGTAGCCCTGTGAAGGATTAGAGCAATAGTAAATATCTCTATTAGGCCTGAGCACAGTGGAGGAGGTGGGAGGAAAGGGCTGCCTCTCACTTGAAGGCTGAGATAATCACAGTGTTTGATTTCTGTCTTGCGTTGACACAAGGGCTGACACTGGCAGAGGTGCAAACGTTTGTAATGCAATGAGTAATGAGCTCCTAATTACTAACATCTTAATCACCGAATGTTTCCATACAGTCGGCCCTTGGCTCTGGTCCTGTTCTCTTCAGGGTTGCTCTTCAAGGTGCTTCACCTCTTCCGTAGGAGTGCATATTTGTGGGCAAAACACAGGTGCTTTTCTTTTTAGCAAGGCTTGGCATTTAGTAGGCATACAGAACCTCTCACTGAGTCAAATAAATCTACACTTGGAAGGATAAAACAAAAAGGGATTAAATGAAACATACTGGCATTATCTGTGCAAAAGCCTGAACCCATACAGACAAGAATGAGTCATTACACTTTATCCCTAGAAAGCTTTCCCCTTTCCTCAATCAATGTTCACATAGATTGGGACGGCATGGCTCCCTACGAATCAGTGGAAAGATTAAGGCTGTCTGAGTTCCTATTTTAGATGCCCCACTGATGTGATTCTCCAGTACTGATGGAAATTCTGGGTTGGGGTTCGTGTCCACTGCTCTTATATTTTTATTCATGGCGAGTTGAGAGAATGTGACCTTGAGGAAACCCAACACACCTTGCTGGTATCACTATAAATCTCTGCACTGTGTTGAAGTTCCATATCTTTTCATCCCTCTTGGGTTTTGTGCTGAAGTTTTCTATTGGCAAGCGCTGAATAAGTTGCTTCAACTTGTGGCCTTGCACAAACTCTGCACCAGGCCAGCTGGAGTTAATGACCCAGTTTTTTTCCATTTGGCTATTATGGGACAATTAAGTTCTTTTATTGACATTAAACTTGAAAGACAGTGAGGGACAGTGTGAGGCCAGAGAGTCTGTTTAGAGGAAATGTCAGAGTGTCTGCTTGGAGGAATGGGCTCGCCGAGAGATTGGTGGCTGGGCAGACCATCTGAAAGCGCTTGGTCCGCAGCCAGACTGCTGCCACAAATGTTTCCTCTGGACAGGGAAATGCGCTCCTGTCCTGAATTATCACTGCCATTCTCTATTCCGGGACCTCCTGCTGCAAGCCCAGCCCCAGACATGCAAGCAGGTGGACATACCACGCAGCTGGGCTTGAAGGCCATCTGGAGCCGGGCGTGGTGTGGGTAACCCTTGGGGTTTGATTATGGGGCAACAGGCCCTACCTGGGCAGCAGGTGACTGATCATATCTGACAACAGAAAGAGCAGCACCTGGGGCCATGGGGCTAGTGCATGCGCTGACAAATATACAGGAGTAAGCACACCTGACCCCAATGCGAATAACAAGCGCTTAGCTGGAAGGTAGGTGCATGGCTACTGTTGTACAGGATGTTCTTGTACCACAGAACAGGTCTCACAGTAGGAGAGGGGTGGCTAAATGGAGAAAGATGACACCCGAGTTGGCTGTCTGCATCCCCCAGCGGGCGCTCGGGGGGTCAGCCACGGCACAGGGCACCTTGTTCTTCCCCGCATATTGATCACCCACACAGCACGTCGAAATTAGCAAGGGAAATGAATTATCTCTTTCAAGGACGCTGTGAAAGAAAAAAATGGCCAAACATATAAAAAGTGCTAAAATAGCATCAGGTTAGGAATGTGACCCTACATCCTTGCCAGTGTTGCATAACAGCAAAAGTGTACTTTCACTTTCAGAGTGGGCTCTAAGTTAACAAATACATTTACAAGTGATTTTTGAGAAAAAAATAAATAAATAAATAAATAAATAAATAAAGATAAAAATAAAAAAAGCAAACATTATTACTGTGCATAAATAATATGCAAGATAAACAAACCCTAATTATGGTCACGCTTCTGCAATGCAATCTGCAAATAAACACATTTCTTCGTTAATTATTTCCTGACTTACGTGTAATCGGAAATAAAAATGACATGTAGTTCACAAGACTGTCAGCAGTTATCTTTCCACTACAGTGTTAATAGTGTAGATAAATGAATACTTCCCCAAATATGGTATAGTTTCTGTTCCAAATCAAAACTATGACCATCAAACTCCCTGCATTATATTATTCCTAAACATGTAAAACTGTATACTGTACAGTTTTTGTCACTAAAAGTGAAGTGTAGCTTATTAAACCAATACACCAGGCCCAGAGCTCCAGTGCTAAACTCAAAAACTCCCTGATTTGCTGTGTTTTGTACGTAATGGCTAAATATTAGTTGGTTAAAGGAGTGCAATCACGTCTGGCTATTTTTTAAAATAGCTTAAGTTGCTGTGTCATTCCAGAGCCTTGAAAAAAGCCATTTGAGAAAAAAAAAGGACAAGGCAAAAATGGACCAATTATGTTAACGGTGCTGTGCCTGCTTCCACTGCGGAAGTGTGGATCACCGCGGTGGCATGACATGCATGACCAGTCCACTCCCATTAGTCCATCCTCTTCAAACTCACAAACTGAAACAGCTGTCTTACCAACCTAGAATACAGAAATAGCCATAGTAGTGGCTGGAGAAGACTACTTTTTTAATATGGTAGAGTCTAGCAACATCTGACTCCGAAGCGACCATGAGGTGACTAGAGACTACAGAACAATTAGTGAGCCCTACTGGAAACACATTGGAGTCTAAGAGAGCAACTTATGAATGCAAAGTTAATTTACCTCATGCACTTGGGTAATCAGGTAATGGAACAACTCTGGGTCTACATGAGTTTTGCAGCCCGCCAATAACCTCACAGAAGACGTGACAAAAATGTGATGTAAAACTCGAATGTCATGCCGCATTTAAGAAACTGGACTATGCTGTTTACATTGCTTGAATAGTCCGATAAATGCCAAAATCTGATAAGGATCAGATTGTTAAGTGTATGTAAACGCATTCATTGATAGCATCCAGGGACTTTCTATCTCTTTCATAGTCTTTCAGTAGTATGTGATAAAAACTGGCTTTGATTTCTGCACATCCTTCAACACACAAGTCAGCATATGGACTGAGTAGAGATGTTAATGTCACAGAAGTAACGGGGCTAAATTAGTGACTCACATTGAACTAGTTACTCAGAGATTTGAGAGATTTGACTATCTGCACTACACTGATGTAGCCATGTCCCCATCTGAAGTAAAATAGAGTACTGAACATTACTGAAACAGTGATAAGGAATACAGATGTAAGAATAACACTTTGTAGGTGGTAGAATAAAACAGGTCAATAACTGTACAACTAGGGGTGGATGATGTGGCAAAAATATATCTTAAAGACATTTAAAGAAGCTATGTATCTCAATATTTTGACACTGAGACATAACGCACTGTGAGATGCCATATTTAAAAACTGCCACGAAAAACTGTGGGTGCAATAGGACCATTTCACATACTGTATTGCATCACATCCACAATATGCTCAAAAAAGCATGCTGTTCACCATAACAACAAAATTTACCTTGATAATGAGACAATATCATAATACTGCCCACCTCTATCTACAAATCATGATTTCATTCTGCATGTTTATTTAGAGGGCTGGACACTAAATAAAGAATATCTGACAGCTTGTCCACTTTCAGGAAATAAACAGACAGTGAAAACAATTGCACAATGTTTGCACAATCTAAACTATTTAACTCGGTGACAACAATCCCTCTGAGTCATATTATATGACACATTCTCAAATGTGAGAACTCAAAATGTGGGCATAATGAAATATTGAACAGATTCTTTCTGACCACAGCAAAAGCAGTGAACACAGACCTAAATTAAACTGCAGTGTGTAATACAAAAATCCAATTGACAAAGCCAACTCACTGCTCAATAAAAACCTATAAGGGCCCACTCACACCAAATGGTAGGCCTACCTCATTCACCAAAAACAATCTATGAGTGAGATACAGTAGGTTGAGCGTGAGATCTAACCTAACCTATAAGAACAACGCTTGAGAAAGTTTGAGAACACAACACATTCTTGGCTCTCTGCCACTGCTATTCTGACCCATAGCCACAGTTTAATGCTCCAAATTTCTTTCATGCACCCCACATAAGAAAGACAGCGTGGATATGTGCGTATTCTTTCTGGATTCTTTCTGCGCATTCTGTGCTTTAACACCCACAGCTGAAGCCGTTTCTCAGCCTGAGCTCCTGCCTATCATAGGAGCGCTCCAGGAAAACCAAACCAAAAAATTTGATTCAGCACAACCATGCCTAAACACCCATTCGCCTGGCATCAAGAAACAAACGCTTCACCCTCAGGGCCCAGCAAACAAAGATTTTTTTTAGCTGCAGCAGTAGATAATAATTTGTCACATGGAGTCTATGTGGATATTTCAACACAATGTGTCATTACATGCTTAATGAGATGGACAAAATACGATTTGGAACACAAAACACTGTGACCGGAACAGGCATGACACCAGACAGAACATTCTTGACCCCACACCTGATCTGTACCAAACTTATGCTAATGGCAGTTCTTGTACTCCATCCAGATGATTTAACAAATTGAGAGGCACTTAAATCAAAGTCATTCGTATTGATCTTGGATAATAAGCACAAGGACTGTGGATAATACCTGGACTGGGAGGTTGTCCTTACCGTATCCAGTAAGGACAACAACTACCTGCTTCTACAGTAATATAAGTATTAGATTCCTATATGTGCCTCTTATTAAACTAATGAGAGCTTACCAATCTGAAATGAATGCATGTGCACATTAATAACTTACACTGCCTGTTAAAGGTATACGAACACCTTGCCTTCTTTGGAATTTCTTGAGGAATGTTTCAGTGTTACTTTAAGCAAGAAAAAAATACGTGCAAAATGGTTTAACATTAACCAGCTATTTGCCAAAATGTTGGACACGTTTTACTCTCAAGATGATGTTCATAGAATTGTCTTTTTTGGTATGAAGAGTAGGTTTTGTCTAAATAATAAGAGGACAGTTTTCGTTTCCAAACTGTTGTTAAAAGCACATTTTAATCTCTTTCGCTCTTAAGGTGGTTTAAACACCTGAAAGGTCTGAATGCTGATGAGTGCCGAGAGGATAAATGTATAGTGCTTACATTTTGAATAACAAAACATTTTGAAATGCATGAAATGAATTTGCGTGATGCAAAATGTTTGTGCAACACCAGTGCTGTCACCCAAAAAAGTACGCCACAGCTTTTTTTTCCCCTTCTGTGGAGTAAACTGGATATCAGTTCATGAATATGGACATTCAAACATTAAAATTAGCTTGAATGTACATCCCCATAAGGAAACGTGGTAATTTATTAACAACATCAAAAGCTACACTTTTCATCAGTAGAGCATATATACACTAAAACCAACCCTGGTCCAGTACCCCTGCTCCAACAAACCGGAACCCACTCCTTGGCTAATAACAAGCCCTTGCTGAGTGAAAGGGGGTGTGCTAGAGTAGCAAAACACTTAAATTTGCAGGGGAGGGGAACTCCAGCACCAAGGTTGAGAACCACTTCTCTAAAACAAAGGCCTTATGATGTAATCGTGAGGAGTAGACTTAACTGACAGGTAGATGTGCCAGCCAGACGATGAGGCGGGGGGGGGCAGTGTGAGAGGGCAGCTTTGAACTGGCCAGTGAGGCTGAGTAATCGCTGTCAGCACTCGCCTTCACTCTTAGATCAATACAAACCTGAAGATCACACAGCAGCCACGAGGCTCCCATCTCCCACCCCCCGTTCTTTTGAAGATTAAGTCATTCTGAACGTGCAAATTGTAATTGCCTACACTAAACCTCTACGGCCTTCCTGCTTTAACACTCGGCTCATTAGCTTAATTACCGGCACAATGACACGCTCATGGGAGCAAGAAGGCCCCATGGGGGCTCACCCATTCTTTTCCCTCCTGCAACAACTTTCTCAGGGTAAACGTTACGTCCTCTGTACCTCGGCAGCCGTATGGAAAAGTGCGATCAGGTGGTATTTTTTTTTGGAAATTGCAGAGAGGTTAAAGGTTATGGCTAGTTAGACGCCCTTAAAAAGCTGCATTTTACAATTTGGCCACACGTGGGTGCTGAAGAGTTGATGGTGAAACATGTTAAGCTAAAAGTGTTTTATGTAGTATGGAAATATTGTTAACATTTCCAAACATGCCATACACTTTTCATTTCACATATGGAAATTATGCTGCAAAAACAGCCTGTTTTAAACACATTTACATATATCAACCCATTCAGCCCACTGCATTTTAGCTCCGCCTATTCACATTGAAGTTATAATGTTTCAGCCCAACCTGCTTTTTGAACAAGGCACATTATAGAGCATCCAATCAGAACATAGGTAATTTATCAATCAAGTCACAGTAACAAAAGCTTTAGAATGCTAAGCAATAAACAGAGGTCGGAAAATGGTCAGGATAATCAGGGAAATAAATAAAAATGTTATGGTCTTTTAAATATCTTTGAAAGAAATTTAAATTTTCTTTGAAATTATCTTGTGGTTGCATTTGTCCATTCCTTCTACTGCAAACTCTCATGGTTGTACCGGTTGCTTCTGCAAGTGCTCCGATAATGGTTGGTTGTATTTGAGTGGCTGACAACTGTGTGTCATGTGTCGGTGCAAAAACAAAACACTGGTGGTCAAGCATGTTGACACTGCAACAATACTGTTAAAATGCTAAGCTATGGAGGAGCTTGGCTTACTGCCCACAGGCCTGATTACGAATGGGCTTGGAGCTGGTGCACAGAGCTGCCCATGTGGCAAGATGGCCCACCTGTGCCCACCTCCCATCATCCAGCCCCAGCTCTGAATCACGGCTCGCCTGCAAAATTCACCACAGTAAATCTGACATCGTAAAGACTGATAACTACACGGCTTCTGCCAAGGATGCAAAAGAGACTGGCCGCTACTTGGAGAGCTGCTCTGAAACAGATAAATCAGCCCTGATTAAGCACCGTGCCCTTCGCTATGAGCTGTCTTCCGGTGCCACAGACACTAAAGCGCTCAGTTTATAAAATAATGGACCGCACAATGCGTAGGTAGCCTGGCCGTGGAGCCTGGGGATGGGCTTGGACAGGTTGAGTGGGGCTTAGTGAGGCGTGTGGCAGTTAGACTGGAGGGGAGCAGAGGTACAGCACAGCCGCTGGACTGGAGACACCGTTTGCTGAGCAGAGAGAGAGGCACTTGCCTCTTGCCTCGAGCTACCCACTTATCTCACCACTCACTGTTTGTCTAGAGTAACGGCCTATGCTCTCCGACACTTTCCTAGCCCAAATCTGTAAAAGCGTGGAAAGAACTCACCTAACACACAGATATGGCCTTCATGACAAACAGCAGCGTGCCAGGAGGGCCAATCAGCCCTGTGTTTGGGATAAGAGGACCTTCCACTCAAGTGCAAACGCTCAATCAACCAGCTCTATGCAAAGGTGCACCAGCACACTCCTGCAAAGCTCTCTCAGACAGATTGGTTCATGTAGAAAAACAGAGATGGACAAAAATCTGTGATATGATAAGAGCAAGGACTATCAGCCCCTGCACTCTTTCCTTCTGCTCCATCTCTGTGAATGAAAGAGAAAAAAAGATTAGCATAATCTGGGTATACGATGCCTTGCGTCATGTTCCAGGAGGGAAGAGAATCGTGCTCGTTCTTGATAGATTACAGGAGAGATTTTGAACTATGTATTTACATCTGTGAGCCAGCCCACCAAAGCTCAGGTTTGTGTCACTGTGATTTGCAATTCTTTTGCTGCAGGTAACTCCCGGGTGCCAAGTCCCACTAATTCATAGCCATTTAAATGCACATTTTTTACAGTAAATTGCCTGGCTATTATAGCACAATTAACACAAACACAGTACTCATTGTCTTCTGCAGAAAACACCTTCAAACAACAATCGGGCCATATGCAGTACTTCACCCAGAGGCTCAGTGTCAGGTTTGCTTCCACAGCTAGCCTTTATCTTTGCACTTTGTGACATATTTACAAGTTAAAACCTACTGTAACACTGACTGGTGCACATTCAGAAAGCTTCATATTCATAGCAACCACAAGCAAGCAGGCCTTTTCAAATGGAAAAGATGAATAGCTTTTTAGATGGTGCTTCAGATAAGACATCTGAAACTGAAGTGAATATTCATTGAGAAGATAAAGAATCAAATAAACCAAGTCAAACACTTTATTTATAAAGAAAACAGACAAGGTGAATTCAATAAACTTGTTTAAAAAGTCCATTAATTTGAATAGTGCTGAGTATTAGCAGCATTAAAGAGAATGTATGAGAAGAGATTAAATGTCTCTGTTGTCAAATAATAGCATGCATCTTCCACACAATCGCATTTGATTAAATGCCTGAATGAGGTTTTTGATTTGCCAACTTCATCTTTCATCAGCACACATTACCAATAATGCTTTTTTTTCATTTTATGAATTCCATGGCCAACGAATGTCATTTTCATTTCTCATTGTGGACTGATGTTTAACGTGGCCATCCAGTTTAATCTAATTACCAATGCATTCACTAGCAATGAATGCGTTCCTGATTCTTCCATATCTTTTTGAGGCAAAATAATATGCTGACTATCTATACAAAAGGCACTGCGACCACTTAAGTGATTTTTTAATTCACAGGAATGTCATAATAAGCAATATTTAGGTGTCATGGTTCAGGTCGGCATAGAAATCTTGATTCCGACTGTCATGAGTTCCCTAAGAACACCTGGACCAAGTATAATTTTCACAGCAAAACTGAGAAATTGATGGAGTAAATCTGATTGGTGTCATTCACCCATGACTGCTGTAAAAAGGCTTGACTGACAGAAGCAAATCCCATGTTGTCACGCCCCTGTAGTTATTTGACGTGGTTGAAGAAAATGACTGACATGAATCTGAAAACAAAATGGGTGGGTGGTTTCCAGCTCAGTGGAGCAACAAGTCCAAGGAATATCATTACCATTACTAGGCCAGAGCTAATGTGGGGGGATGTATTGGCTTGGAATGTTTAAGGTGCTTCCAAAAGGCTATGATCCATAGCACTGATCTCACCAGCCAGTGAGAATCCATCAGTGTGCTCCCATCCCCTGGGGCCCATTGTGGAGCCAAGTACTCAGCCAGCACAGACCAGGCAATGGATAAAAATGAGGTAATATGCTAGAAGGAAGCTTCCCACCTCAACCTGTGAAGTACAGCTCCTCCAACCACTTAAGTGGTCAATGCCATTATTCCTTAAGGAGCCACAATATCAGCTTTTCATGTGGAATGTGTGTCGAGTGGATGGAGCCAAACTTGGTCAGTCCAATGTCCTGGTGGGGTCATGGTACCAGGTTTGATAAACACGGCATACCAGTGAACCATGGGCCTGTCTCACAAAGTTAGCCAGTGAAACTTTCAACTCAGTTTGACCTAACTTTAAATCCTGTCTAATAACAGTGAATCACGTTTTAGCTGGGATTGCAGGGGGAACTTATACTGCATGCCTAACCTGCTCCAGAACGAGTTACAGTGAACCGGAAATGGAAATAATAACACATCTATCTTCTATACAGTGATGCATTTCAGAGTGAAACATGGTATTAGGGAGGGTCTCTCAGCTAACTGAGCAGTAGTGTGGGGTGACGGGAAATGGTTATACATAATAATAATTGTTATTATCATGGTGCATGGATTATGTCATAATCAACCCACAAAAGAGTTGGGCAAAAGTCATGACATACAATCAAAGATCACAGGAAAAGAATTTTGTCTCTGAATTGTATGGTATGACGAACTGTTCTTAATATGCCTAAACCACAGGCAATTTTGATTTTAGGTTGACCGCTCTTGGACCAGTAAGGGCAAAGCTGGGCACTTCATTCATTTTCAGGTCACATTTAAAAATTTTATTTATTGTGAATTGTTGCAAGCTGTCAGCTATTAATCTGTTTT
Source organism: Colossoma macropomum (assembly GCF_904425465.1). NCBI lineage: Eukaryota > Metazoa > Chordata > Actinopteri > Characiformes > Serrasalmidae > Colossoma > Colossoma macropomum. Next base: position 11,605,317 of record NW_023494786.1, on the reverse strand, counting down.
ATAGTACACACACAATTTAGACACGAAAGAAGAATGTCGTAGCTACCCCTTCATGACACTAACACAGTAATATTGGCGATATTATGGCTTTCTGCCATTACAATTGCTTTACTGTAATATATTTTACGTAGTGTGGTTTCTTGTTCCCGAAAAGCGAGCCACTGGACTAGCCAATGGACACTCTCCATGTTTCAAGCGTTTGGCTGTATGTCATAAACGTCACACTTGCAGATATACACAGATGAGGATTAATCATAGCTGGAGTATCTAAACCTATGTTATCAGTGAAAGTGAACCGCCTTTGTAAAACGAGTTAACTGCAGCTAAATTTCAGGCTTGGCGAAGCTGAAACTTGGTCATGGTCTGCTGAGTGATAGCAGGGTGAGGGGTATTTTATACAAGTCCTCTTTTCGACAACCTGCTTATTTAAGCTGGGGAGGGATACCTCTTCACCTGCTCTCTCTGAAAGCACAGCTCTGCAATGAGGCACAATCCCTGATAACGCAACAACACACTTCACGGAGCTGTGTAATGACTCTTGCTAGGGCCTAAAGCACTACCCTGTCTCCCTGAGCAACTCACCACACAGCTTTAAGATAAATGAGGATATTTTAAGATAAATAAAGCTACTTAACGTAAGTTAAATAGCGTTCTGTCTCAATATTGACCTTCGCAATACCGATTTCGCCAAATAAAATCAGTCAACCGCAAAGAAATTATCACGTTTTATGTAGTGTAAGGCATATCACAGTTGCAAAAGGCAGCAACATCTTGTGGCGCCTGCCACTTGGTCCATGTTTCAGAAGGGGTATTAGGGATGTGGTATGCAAAGGTGCATTAGGTTGTTAGTTTAAGATGTGTTTATTTGTTAGCTGTGTTTTATTGTATCACTTGAGGAGTTACTTTAGTGTTTACTAAAGCCACAATATTTTTATCTCCATCTTGTAGCTCTACCTTTAAGTGAATCATTCTGAATGTTATTGCTGTTCACATACAATGCTGTGTGGCACAATGATGGGCAACTGTTTGCACAATATCAGAAATAAAGTCAGCCATTCTTTGTAAAAAACTGCCCCATCATTCCTGTTCCTAAGGGTGCTTGAAGGACCCTGGAGCATCATAATCCCCTGCTGAGGGTGGGAGTTCCTTTGTGTTCTTCAACACGGTCAGATAGCTGGGAAATGTACTTGTTCATCTGTTATACCCATTGGCGCACTCCGGTTTCTTCTCACACCACACACAACTAGTGGGAAGACTCTCTAGATCTTGGCCTTGAGCATGAAAACCTCACTATTCTCCATCATGAATATTTGCACCTTAAACTTCACATTCTATAATAATCCTTTGTTGTTCTTGGTCACCATCCCCTGCGCTGCACTACTCACCTGGCACTTTCTGGTAGTTGTGCAATGACAAAATTGTATCCATCTTTCTATCTATTACAGTCAACACGAGCACTCATAGAAGTCACAGCTATAAAGAAGTAATAGCAGAAGATTTTTGAGCCTTGGAACCTACAACTGAGTATGATTTCATTGTGCTATTGAGTGGAGTGAGAGGCATGAACTCTAGTACTCAAACAGCACAACAATATAAAAACCAATGTTGCACATAAAATGAATAAATGATGTTCTACTTTTTATGAGGTAACGACTTGTGTAATGACTCTTGCCAGTGCCTAAAGCACTACCCTGCCTTCCTGAGTTACCCTTTCGTGACTCACCACACAACTTTAAGATAAAATGGAGATATTTTAAGATAAATGAAGCTACATAAAATAAGTTAAATAGCTTCATGTCTCAAATGTTGACCTTCTACCGATATCGTCAAATAAAACCACTCAGTCAACTTAAACACAATGTTTTACTGTATTGCAAGGCATATTACAGGTTCGAAAGGCAGCAATATATTGCTCTTGAGACGCATGAACTTTAGTACTCACAGTGCAACTACATAAAAAAACAATGTTGCAAATAAATAATTAAATGATGTATGTTTTATGAGGTAATGGCTATGGTTACATGCAAAGATTTTTGCCAATCCGAATTAATACATTCCGATTACAGATTAAGACTGAGGTGTTTATATGAACACTCTATTCAATAATCTGATGAAAATCTTCGTTTATATGCTCACTGCAAGTAATCTGATCCAAAATGACGCGCATGCGTGGAGTACCACTTAGAGTAAATGTTACCATGACAGCGAGCATCATGTGAGGTCCAGTTAGAGTGAGATGAGTTTCCAGTTGGCGCGCTGGAGTTTTTAATTACTTTAAAATGATGTCAGACTCAGGAAAACGTCCTTCACATGTCCTTATTAAAGAAGACCGAGAGGAAGAAGTCGTGTTTTGAGACACATAAGCTGGACGTCCGTCCCACTGCTGTATTTTAAAGATCAGAGCATAAACTTAGTCTCCTCTGCAGACCAGTTTTCCCCCGACATGTTGAACGTTATATAACTTTTGCCAGAGCCTGTTTGAGTTCCGTGCTTTTGATATGACGCGACGCACATGCGCAGAACGTACTTACATGTTCCGATTGGAAATGTAATCTGCGTTTACATGGCTATTATTCTTATATTCAACGGATTATTTACAGGATTACCCACCTCGTTCAATTGGGATAGAAATTGTATTCCGAATGGCCGCAATCGGACTAGACTATTCCGATTGAAGTGTTTACATGGACGTATTCTATTCCAATTGAGCTATTAGTTGGATTATTAACGGATTATCAGGCTGCATGTAAACGTGGCTAATGACTTGCAATTAAATTAACAAATGATGTACTACTCAAGCTGCAATAAAGCAAATGAATAATCAAATAGTAAAAAAAATCAGACACTGTGTCTTCAGAAAGATGTGCAGATGGGTGAGAAGAGTTGTATTGCTGAGAAAACAGTATAGCACTGAAAAGTCCCACACATCTATCAAAACATATCAAAACATCCAGACTGGCTCATTTTAGCAAGGTGATCATATCCTGAGGAGGTTCTTACCAAAAATACTTGAACGGTTGCAAAAAACATCTAAAGAACATTTTAGTGTCTGGCTTATATTGCATAAATCTATAGTACATGAGCCATTATAGACTTAAATACAATAAACAAATATAATAAATAAATACAATAAACGTAAAACTAAAACTGATTTAATTTCTTTAGTGGTAGTGTATCTGCATTATCCATGGTCTCATCAGCGAACTGTCATTACAGCCAGTAGGAACTGTTTAGTATGCTCCTATGCTCTCTTCTCCTCCACTTGTCTATTTTGAAAGGAGTCAGGACATTCCAAGCAGGAAATGGAAATGCAGAGTCATGCCTTAACGGTGCTGAAGAGTTTCCCCATTCACTTCAGTGGTCAGCATTATTATCCCAAGATAGTGGACACCCATCTCCCCTGTCCCTGTGCAGCTCAGCTTGAGTGGACAAAGCCAAATTGGGTCTGCCTGGTGCTGTGCTGTGCTATGCTCAGGCCTAGGGAGTCTGTTATATCACTGATACGTTGCATCTCAACAGCTGACAACACACATCAATAACTTACTCTAGCTCTGGTAAACATTAGAGCCTGATAAAAAGTATTTCAAGTTTTAGTCTTTGCATGGCTCACACTGCAATATCTCACTGCATGAACAATATCATTTTAATCTCACCAACTAACAGAAGGCTCTGAATGATACATCATGATTTAGCACAACCCATTACTTCAGGAACATTAAGACAGACACTAAAAGATTGAGAATCATCGTCATCAGCTCTCAGTACAGTATGGAAATGGGCTGGCTGTCAAATCATTACCTTGTAAAAATGAGCGAAATGCATGCTGAAGATCGGAAGGGGTGTGTGTATGTGCGGGGGGTTATGAGCTAAAGCCAACCCATGTAACCTGCTGTTCCTGCTTACTGAATACTGATTCAGTCACTCCCTTCAACATGGGGCGTAATCTCTTGGCCCCGGCGCAAGGACGTCCTCCCTGAACCTTAATCGCAGAATCTCTTATCAACGATGCTGGACTGAGTGATTAAAAAGGAAGCAGGAGATTCCAGCATTCCGCAAGGGATCTCCTCGTCTCCACGGCCCCTGTCAATCACACAGCTAGCTTCCATATGTCACGCATGGGCGGCCAATTAGAAAGCTTCGGAAGTCACCTCTGTGGTGCTTTAGGTGTCTTCAGGGTATTAGCGATTCTGTCTGTAGGTGCGGTGTATTGTAATGAGGGGAAAAAGAGAAGGTCTTCCATGTTGCTCTGCAAGGAGCTAGCAAAGAGAGTTAGCACAGTCAGGAGGGGCTCGTGGCTCCTGCTAGAGCCGGCATGCTGGGAGCAGACGGCCTGGGACCAGGCCCTTCATCCCCCATTAGCAACATGACAAATCACAGCAGTTGCTGAGACCTGCCTGAGAAATGTATGTCATTTATCTCCCATGGATTTCTCCCTCCGTGCAGGAGAAGCATGTTTATGGTGGCAGGCTTCTTAACAATGTACATGCTGCAGACTCAATTCCCACCCATCTGTTCAAAGCAGAGTGGATGGACCTCCGAGACACACGAAGGGGAAGGAGAGATGCTGCAGAACTGAGAAGGCATAAGGAACATATGTGGACCACTTTACGAGAAGAGTCAGCCAGCCAAACTACACTGCAGAACTGCTCTACCTGGAAATGACTCACCAAACACAAAAACAGACATTTCCATTTCAAAGTGATCTTCGAGGCCGTAAAGGGCTGCAGAGAAAGGAGGGAAATCTGAAGGTAGTGTGGAGCAAGTGATCCCGACAAAGCTCATTTTCAGGGTTGTCTAACTGAAGAAATTAGTGGAACGAGAAATGGAAAATCAAAGCCATGTGGCCCACCTAGTGTGCCTTGTATATACAGCGAAGTGTTACAATAATATTAAGAAAAAAGTACTCAATATCTTCCTTCCATTTAGTGCCCTTTGGGAGATATTATTCCCTCAGCAACAATTCTGGAAAAATACTGCACTAGAATACCATGAAAGGATGCTTTTATGACAACAGTAAAATGATAGCCATTTGAATAAAAGCTATTTTGGGAGTTGAAAGGCATTCGATGAGCATTAGTGTGATTAATGTTAAAGATCCTGCTCTGGCATTTATCAGGACTCACCTCTGGGCTTTGTTGTACCTCAGCAAACATTAAGCGATCATTTTTTGAAAAGTATTTCATTAACTTTTCCTTATTTATATTTTAGGATCACATTACAATTCATGAAAATCGATAATAGTAATACAGAGTCTCACTTCTGTTGGGAAGATTCACTTCACATTAAGTTCAGAATAGGTTTACCCAGAGGGTGAGGATGGGACAGAGGAAGACAGCGGTGTACATGTGCATCTGTTTTTGCCTTTGATGTTTGTCTTTTGATATTCAGTTTCTGAGTAATGTAGCCAAAGGATGACCCCCTGGCTCCAAACAACAAAAACAACAAAAAGATATTTATACCATCTAGAAACATTAGCTAAATATTAGGCCTTGTCCACACTTAGACAGTTCTTTTTTAAAACATAGCTTTTCTATGTTTCGGCCTTTTGTCCACACACAAATGGCATTTTAGGTCAGTGAAAACGAACCTGAAAAAACTCCTTCCTGGGTGAAGATATTCAGAAACTCTGTTTTCAGAGTTGTCGTGTAGACAGAGTCGTGTAGACAGTGAAAATGGAGTTTCTGGCTTGTAACGTCAAGAGTATGCACCGATATCTCCTTTATTACCACCAGGTTGGATGGCAGTGTCTCCCAAGTAGCTGCTGCGGCAGACCAGGCCGAGGATCCCTGTGCTAGGGCCTAAACCCAAAGCTAGGGAGGTGTGCTGCACCTGGCTGAGCTGTGATCCGCTGCTGGTGGGGGTATGGTACCACAAAAAGTCCAGCTGAGTAACAACTTCTTCGTGCTGGAAGACACCATTCCTTCCTTTCCACTTGATGGGCATAGCGCATCTGAGTGAGCTCTCTGGCCATTCACATTTCTCTGGATCTGTCCTGGGACCCCACTGGTGAGCTGATTCACCACTCCACCTCTCAGCTTCAAACCCTTCAGCTGGATTTGGCTGGGCAGCAGGAACGGTGCTCCCCTCTGCAGGCCTCTACTACAGGACCATTCCACTGAGCACACCCACTGGTCCCTAACAGACAGCCTGAGTGCTGCCCCCTGTCTGTGAACAACATCAGGCCGTCCCCACACCAGACCCCACCACTGGTCTCTGTTGGGCAGCAAGAGCACCACTCCCCACCTCTGGATACTGCTGCACAGTCCGCTCGTCACCACCCAACGCAGAATGCCAAGCAATGGACTTATCGACCTTCCGCTTCTCAGGATCCACTCAGACGACCAACCTGCCACCCCCCACCAACTACTTTGACAGTAGGGGACTCTATTATCAGAAATATTAAACTCACATAGCCATTGTTCACTCTGTTTCTGGTTCAAAAGTCTCTGACATTATATTGCAGCTTCCCAATCTTTGAAAAGAGATAAGATTCTGTACAGAGGATAATCATACATGTTGGATGCAATGATATCAGAGCCCAAAGCACAGAACTGTTAAAAAGAGACTTCACATCCCTTCTTTCTTCTATAAAAGACTGTGGGAGAGCTGGTTTTACCTCTGGCCCAATCCTGCCCTTGGGTAGAGGTGCAGGATGCTTTTGTCACATTTTAAACCTTTAGAATTGGCTTAAAAAAACCTGCCTCTGTACTGGTGTGACTTTTTCCACAGATTTGAGGACACAACATATTTTACTCAGTTTTTAACTGTAGATGACTACGCAACTTCAGTGGTATTTGTTCAGATATTCCAGTAGTTACTGGTAGTAGAGCTAGGACCAGCTTCCACGTAAGCGCAAATGAAATGTCAATAAAGCAGACAGATTTAATGATTTCATACATACAAACAACCTAATCTGCATTGGGCCTTTACCTTGAGGATGTGAGGATGGTTTGAACCCTGATTTCCTCTGTCTTACAAACCTGGTTATTTCAGAACATATTGCATACATTTTTAATCTTTCTGTCTTACCTTGTAGAATTTCCAGTATCTGGAAAACAGCACATAAACCCACTGCATAAAGGAGGAGATGTGGCAGATCTAAATAACTAAAGACTAATCTCAAACTGTCATGTTTAGCTAAAATTTTAGAATCTTTAGTAAATAGCCAATTCACATAATTTCTTTATAAAAATTCTGTCCTGTTTGGCTTTCAGTCTGGCATTAGAAAAACACAGCACCACCTCTGCGATCACACTGGTTTTAAATGATCTCTACATGGCCTTAGACAGGAAAATGCACCATGCTGCCATTTTTTATTGACTTAATAAAAGCTTTTGTCACTGTAGACCTAAGTCTTCTTTTGGGATACTTAGAAATGATTGGCTTTACGAATAATGCAATGGGCTCAAAATTATCTCTCGGACAGGAAACAGTGCGTAGCTCTGGGTAACCATATATTAAATTTAACTTCCATAACCAAAGGAGTCCCACAAGGCTCAATCCTGGGTCCAGTTTTACGCATATATGTGTGTGTATATATATATATATATATACACACACACACACACATACACCAATGATCTCGCTGCCTCCACCTCAGACTGCAAAGTGCACTTGCAGGCAGATGACACGATTTTATACTGTTCTGCCAAATGTGCTCATGCAGCAACAAAAAAACTTCAGTGCTCATTTAATGCCTTACAGAATACTCTGTACAAGCACAAATGAGTTTTAAATGCCAAACTAAGTTTACACTGTTCGCCAGATCTTCAAATACTGAGTTTAATACTGTGAATATTATTACACTGACAGGATTCAGCATTAAGCGAGTCTCAGAGTATAAGTTCCTTGGCATTTGACTAGATGAGAGGCTTACATTTAAATCTTGTATTAATAAACTAGTCAGTAAGTGCAGACAAAGGCTCAGATTCCTATATCAAAATAAATCTTGTCTGCCTATGTATGCCAGAAAAAGAGCCGTGGTCAACCTTATTATCAATACTGGACTACAGTGATGTAGCTCATAGACATGCATCCACCAGTACCCGAAACCACTAGGACTCAGTCTATCACTCCACTCTGAGATTCATTACTGGCAAGCCTTATTACCCTCACCACTGCAGACTGCATGATAAAGTTGGTCGGTCCTCACTTGGCTTATTTTTATTAATAAATCATTCTCCAGCCATATGCCAGCTTATATCTCATCTATAATCTCTATAAATAACAGTAATTATCAGACCCGCTCTAGTGACTGGACCACCTGTCAGTTTTAACTGAACTCTGGATATTTGCTTTTAGCTACAGCGCAGTGAGCTGGAATTTACTACGAGAGTCTCTAAAACTCAGTTAGCTGGAGTCACTTGATCATTTTAAACTTTTATTCTCTAACCACCCTCAGACAGCCCGTAACTGTTTTAGTTGAGTTTAACTTTTCCTTTCTCCTTTTTATTTAATTTCATTATTTTTTTATTTACTTTTTTCTTTCCAATAAATTTATTTTATTTCATTTTAATTTCTCTATTCTTCTATGTTTTTTATTTATTTATAATCATTTTACTTGACTGTTCTAAATTTTAGTTTGCCTATTTATCCTTCTTAATCAGATCTTAATTGTTCTCTTAAATATTTTGCCATTTATGTTTTTTTCTGTTAATTTGTTTGTGTAGTTTTGTTAAGTTTAGTCTAACCTGATTAAATTCCATTTTAATTTCTTTTTCAATCCCTTTATTGTTGTAAATGTTCAGCTACATTGAAAATGAGGGCCATCCTCTATGTATTTCCGAAGTGAAAATAATTGACTGATTACTGATTGATTATTTCACGTCAGAGCATGCGCCATTATCTCCTTTGTTTACATGAGGCAATTTTGTGCAATAGTGGCCAAAACAGTGCTGCTTTTACATTGCTAACAGGACTTGTTACATGTTTGCACATAAATGTTCAATTGCACTTGCACTGTTGAAGAACAGAGGCATCAGATTGCACTACAGAGGTTCACTGTGATATACTGCACTCCCCTAACAACATTGCTGGTTTTGGACAAGACCTGATCGGACCTCTTGTTGATGGGACCAAAACGAAGCGGTTGCTGCAGAAGAATGGCGAGAGAGTTTTCGTTTTTTGCTGTTGCCGTTGATTGACTGTGCAACACTGCCACCATCAAATAAACAGTACTTAAAGCTTTCATCGTTGAGAGGAGAAAATTAGTATGTTATACCACCGTTGCCTCAGATCTGAAAAAAAAGGTATTTCTCTCCATCCTTCCACTGTGTGAAGAGAACAATGTTTTGTCCAGAACAAAACAGAACAACCTCTGCAAGTCAAACTAAGACGGCGTTGGTGTTCTCAGAACAACGAATTGGCCACCCCAGAGTCCAGACCGCAACATCACAGAAAACGCAACCAACTTCTAAGACTGAACTTTGAAGGTGTGGAGAAATAGGGATGCAGACCTTGTTATTTTCATTGAAAAACTTAAAGCAAGTCTGCAGCAAAATTTTAAGGTGTAATAACGGCAAAAGTGTGGACACATCAAATACTGAAAAATTTGAAATTACATTTAGATGTTGATGTTTCTGTATAATTTTTGTTAAATTGATGTTTTCTGCTTTTTTCCCCTGAAGTTAACCAAGGGATAACTTAATGGCCATTTTGACTGAAATTTAAATGAATGAAGGGCAGTCTCTGACATCTGCATTGTAGCACACTAATACTACATTCAACAGAAAATGAATTTTCTACCATTTTGCTTATCAGGAAATGACACAAAGTGGCAATGACCGTCATGCTAACGTTGATGGACTTTGAAAAACATATTACAAAGAGCAGCTATAAAAATGATATAAGGAAGGAAAACGTTTAAACATAATCCACAGAGACCTGTAGTAAAATAGAAACCTCAAAGAAACCTAATATCCCTGAAAACTTTCGCTGTGTAGAGTCTGACAGGCTGTAGACTTTAAAGCCAACATAAAAGAGGTGGTTTTAAGCATTCCCAGCGGATAGATGACATATATACAAAGCTTCGCCTAAATCAAAATGTGTTTAGGAAATGTCTACCTGAAATCTTATTAGCATATCTTACAGCTAACCCCCGCTCCTCTACCATTTATAAAGCAAGTGTTAGTTATAGAATGGCACATTAGAATATTTACTGTGTATTTCATAGTTGTTCTGTGAATGAGAAAGCGAGGCTGCATAACAATGAGGGTAAATGAACAGCATGAGGGCGATGGATTTATGTCCGCCTGGAGGAAAATAGCAAAGCGATGGCAATGTTCGGGAGTCCACCTCGACTAAGTTGATTTGTGTCAATAACGGTTAAGCATGATGAACCGGCAGCACTGAGCCTGCCTGCTACAGAGCAGTTTTTAAATATGCAGTTCAACATTACTGTCCGCACACAATCAATACTGTGCTCCGAGGGTAGACACAGATAGCCTATGCTCTCAGACATTTCGACCATTTCACTGAGCTGTGGAATTTAAACAGACTTCGATGCTCGATGCTCAGTGAATAGAACCACGATTATCAACCAGCCATGAGTCCTATATACATTTCATACTTAAATGGTTGCATTGGGAAACGGTTGTTTGGATTGATGGAGAATGTATTGGACCTGGTTCTATATAACATCAAAACGGTTCTTCTGTTACAAGCATCGTTCATATATATATATATATATATATATATATATATATATATATATATATATATATATATCATATATATATATATATAGAAACGTCCAGCTTTTCATCTATCCATAGGTGTTACCAATCCTCATTGGTGTTCCACATAAGAAAGGTAACACCAGAAACATTTTTCATGAAAAATGCATTTGACAAAATGGCTGCTACAGAGCATCAAACCATGTTGTCAATCATGGAATATCCACTAAAATATGTCATTTAATTCATATGTATTCTATTTTTTTCACAATTACCTAAGGATAAAGTAGGTCATACCAGTGACTTAAGCTAAAAGCTTCATATGAAATCATGAGCTAAGTGAGAAAATTTCTGATAACTGAAAAGACACAGTGGACTTACCATGTGCTTTTCTTCATAGATCTTCAGAAAATAGGTTAAAGGAAGTCAAGTGATGTCATCAGTGTGATTTTTATTTCAAAATTAAAGATCTTTTGTTACGCAGTAACACCAGTGACACGTCTCCTGGGACCACAACTTTCATTACATATTTTATAATATTTATTTGGCATCAAAATATGGCACTAAACCTTTACACATGGCTGTGGGGATAAGCACTTCTGTGGTGCTTGGAATTCTAGATAATTGATTTAAAAGCCAATATTGTTAAATTGATGCCTTAAGAAGGTGTAATTGTTAAAATAACTTAGTTTTATTTGTTAACTTTGTTTTATAAATAAATTGCAACCCTAACATGTCTTACAAGTGTAATATATTTTTAAACGCTAGGCACAAAAAAATGGACGTTCCTGTAGAATGTCCCATTTATGTCGCTGCTGTCAGAACTCATGGTTCTATATAGAACCACTTCTTTTTGCTTTACTAAACAACCTTTGAAGAACCATGTTTTCTGTGTGTTTTTGAGTGTAGCCCAAACATCAAAGCATGAATACAAACCAAATCTCACATTCACTGACCGTTTCATACCAATTTAGTTCATTTAAGCTCAATACAGTGTAAATCTTCTAAACTGAAGTTTTACTTACTATACATGTGCTCTTCATACAGGTTCCTGTGCAAGCATTATTCGAGAAAAAAACGGCCAGAGAGTTCAATTCAGGAAGACTGGGTCCCGTATGAGTTCTACGATTTGGCAAACGTCCTACCAGTGGCCTGAGATGGTCAAAGTGCTGAATGATGTCCTTGTTTAAATTCTGGAGAGACCTCTCTTTCAGATACTGACTGATAGCAACAGCAGGCTAGTTAACCTTCACTACAACAGGGAGTTGTGCTTCTCCACGTCCTATCCATCAATTGATCAAGCATTCGATGAGATCATGCATCTTACTCCACTATTCTGTCAGAGGCTGCCATTTGTAACTTCATATCTGTATGCACTACCAGGTAGCCACTGAGCCTCCTGAGCTTGTTTGGACTTTTTGTGTGCCCTTTCAATTTGGCTTCTTTTAGTTCTGCTTGAGTTTAGTCTATTGCAGTATATTTCAAATAAAGCCAAATCCACGTTCACAGGCCGATGAACGTCACCCCGACCACCTTCAACCATAATGATGTGCTGGTGAGGGTAGTAAATTTATACAGGCCCACTGCAGTCCAAAAAACAAGCACTACAGGTCCAGTCTTCTAAATACCTGGAAGCAGACACACAGTACACAAACAGTCCATTAGAGGAACAGATAAGTACGGGAATGCAGCATTATAAGGAACAGATAAGTACGGGAATGCAGCATTATGGAATTTCTGGATAACGAAAACCAATAAATCACACTTAGTTGTGGACAATTTAAGGCGATTAACTGCCAATATAAATAACTGCGTTTAACAATTTAACTTGTAGCTCCAGACTAACGACAGACACAGCTAGAGCTCACAAAAAACATTTACAGCATTTGGCAGATGCTCTTATGCAGAGCGACTTACAATTTTACCATTTTACACAGGTAGGTGAAGGTAATGTTAGGAGTCTTGCCCAAGGACCCTTATTGGTATAGTGTAGGGTGCTTGCCTAAGCATAGAAGGCAAAAGTGTTACCCACTACACACACCAACCACTTAAATAAACAAACATCACTCACCACTGCCCTCTAAAGGTGTTATTGCATCAGTCTGAAGTTTTCTAAGACCCATGACGCATCTCAATGAACAAGCTCTCCACTTTCTTTTATTTACATGTATCTGCTTCAATTTAACACATCAAAACATGATTAATTTACAGTCTGTTTGCTGCAGCGACTGTGACGGCTATGGAAAATAACTGCGGCCAGCTTAACCAAATGTGTATTAGTTAATACACTAATAACAATAACCGATTATTGTACTATTTTGCATTTGAAACAAGTTCATATTATAATCCATACCTCAAGTGCAAACTAGTTCAAACTGAATCAGTGATTACTTCCATAGCCAACATACATCAATCAAACAATTACTGTAAACATTTACGTCTTGCAGACAAGTGTGACTTACAATGGTAGCATTAGGCATGGAGCCCAAAGACCCTTATTGGTGGTGTTACTACTTGAGCGGGGATTTCAACGATCTTTCTGTGGTTTAATCTACTACGCTACCCATTTTCACTGAGTGTGAGAAGAACGGAAACGCACACTAGTGACTATACACCAATCAGCCATAACATAAAAACCACCTCCTTGTTTCTGCGCTCACTGTCCACTTAATCAGCTCCACTTACTGTATAGGTGCACTTTGTAGTTCTACAATTACAGACTGTAGTCCATCTGTTTCTCTGTATACTTTGTTACCCCCTTTTTACCTTGCTCTTACATGATCAGGAGCCCCCAGGACCACCACAGAGCTGGTATTATTTGGGTGGTGGATCATTCTCAGCACTGCAGTGACACTGACGTGGTGGTGGTGTGTTAGTGTGTGTTGTGCCGGCAGGAGTGGATCAGTGCTGCTGGAGTTTTTAAACACTGGGTCCATAGCCAAAACATATAAATCAAACAAATATAGTAGATTATTGTACAGTAGAGTGGACAGTGAGTGGACACAGCATTTAAAAACGCCAGCAGCACTGCTGTGTCTGATCCACTCGTACCAGCACAACACACACTAACACACCACCACACCAGCATCACTGCAGTACTAAGAATGATCCACCACCCAAATACCTGCTCTGTGGTGGTCCTGACCATTTATGGGATAAAAGGGGGCTAACAAAGTATGCAGAGAAACAGATCTGTCTGTAATTGTAGAAGTACAAAGTGCACCTATATGGTAAGCAAAGCTGATAAAATGGACAATGAGCAGTAGAAACAAGGAGGTGGTTTTAATGTTAAGGCTGATCAGGTGCCTAGTTATAGGTTGATATTACAATACCAGACAAATAATAATGATAACAGTAATCACATTTTTCCATTTACTGATGAAAAATATATTAGCTGCTGAAACACTGTGCATCCCTAACTAAAGCAGAGCTAAGAAATGTCAGGGTAAACACACAGACCACCTAAGTGCGCAAAATCCCAGGTTTACTAAAGGAACAAAGCACAAGCTAATGCTGTGTAAATCACGCTAAATAGAGCCAGGCAGCCACCGAGCACTGCTGAGACTGCGACTGCCCAATTGGAGGAAATGAAACTTTGTTAAAAGACTGGTAACTCCATCTCCATCCCCCACACGACTCAGGAAAGATGATAATTAACCTTCAGCACTATCAGACAGCACCCAGGAAAGCCTGTCACAGGCTCTGCACGCCTGTTCACAGACACACATACACTCCCTTTCCCTCTCACTTGCATTAAGGAGGAAAAAAAAGAGCTCCACATTTTGACGAAAAGACTAAGAAGTCTGGGTCCTTCGCTAATGATGTATCTAAACGGCCTATCAAGACGGAAGAAATGCCCCACATAGACCTTTGAAATTGAATTCAGGAATATAACCTGAGTTATATTACATAAAGTAGGTAATATAATTCTCCTCATACCTTTGGAAAGTTCTCTGATGATTTTCACAGGTACACCTGTGTGAACCAGTGACTTCAAAAATGTGAAAATGAGCAACACAGAAGGCGATCCAGGGGCCACTAGGGGGTGCACAGACAACACCCATTCGACCACTGAACTCCATCCAGAGACCATGCACGTATTTCCACTCAGTTCTGTTTTACTATAGCTAAATAACGCTGCCTACACCTGACCTTAACCTCAGAAACCTCACATATCCTTTTTCATGTTTTTTATATTTCCAAGAGGACAAGCTAAATGTCCCCACAATGTCAGAATGTTCATGTTTTCCTTTCCTCCTGTTACCTAGAAAGAGAAACCTCTATGCATATACGCACAGAGGCAGGCACACACGCTGCTTGTATTCCCGTCTTTATAGGGTATTATTTACTGACCTGCGCACTTTAGTATCTAAACGCTGCTCTGGAAAATAAAATCTTTTAGCAAGTTTACATTTTAAAAAGCTGCATGGTTTATTTATGTGTTTATTTATTTATTTTGGGAAGGCAAGCCAAACGTCCCCACAACGTCAAAAATATTCATGTTTTCCTACCATCACCCCACAAAGATATTAATACACGTGAATAAACATACAAACACACGCACGACCACACAGGCTCACGCTTCGGCCAGCTAAGGATGAGATTACGCACACAGCCTACCCACCTGTACATGAGGTCATCTGAGCCACATCACAAACCAACATACAGCACTAGTTAAATTCACACAGCCACTTACACTAAACGGTAAAGGCGAGTCCAGTCCAGTCCAGCGCGAGCTGCTAAGTAAAGGCTTGCATGTTGCACCATGTATGTAGTAACTGCACAGACCTCAGTGCCTCCACATCACCCAACCTGAAGTGGACCATCTTTGTGTGACCATCCAGGAATGTTTAAAGAGAAATAAATCCCCACAAAACGATTATTCCACCTTTTTTTCCCTCACTCCTCTTTTTGGGAGAACAGCCTACCGAGCAGAGGAAGAGGAGCAGCACCGCGTCCTTCGCTGTTCTCGCTACTGAGAACAACATACACGTAATTCTCTGAGCAAAATTAGCTTAATTAATTCCCACTTTCTCTCAGAGCCAGACCCCAGAGCCCCTGTGCTGTGGGAACGGAGAGGGACAGACTTTCCGAACTATATCCACACTACTGCCTCTACGAGACTCGCTTAAACATCCAGTCCAGCATCTTCAGCAGCCGAGCGGCGTCTTCTGACCACCCGCCGCCTCCAACGTGTATAACTACATTTCCACACTTACCGAGCCAGCAGCTTCACCGACCTCCTCACTACTGGACACACAGTCTCAGATAAAATGTTCAAACACGGAAAGCGAGGCTCGAGTCACAAGCTGAGGAAACTAAACGCAGAAGAAGAACTGAGATGACCGAGTCGCCTTACCTGAGCTGCTCTTTCTTTTCTGCCTGGCTGATTTTTTTTTCCTCCTTGATTTTTCTTCTTTAAATTCTTCTTTCCCGGCTGGTGATTTTGTCCTGAGGTGTAGCTCTGAGAGGCTATTTCGGGGACCCGGGAGGGATTAGCCTGCAATGTTTCTTCTTCGTGGCCAAACGAAAGCGCCAAGAAGCGATGAGCAGTCAAAAACAGAAACTACTGTTAAGGACACTTCAGTTAAACTGCGCTCGTTCTTCTCCTCAGAGCCGTTACATCCGAAAGACGCCGGAGACGCGAGGCAACTGAGAGCTGTGGAAAGAAAATCCGCATCCCAGCAAAGAAACACATCAGTTCTCCTCCTCGCTCTCTCCCTCTCCCTCTCTCGGAGTCGGTGGGTTAGTTTGTGTCAAATGAAGTCTAAAAATCCTCTCTTCACTTCGCCGCTACCTGTTTCTGTTGCCGGAGATGAGTGCTCTGCCGCTCCGAGGCGGACTGGCTGAGAGGCAGCAGCTCCTTTCTGCTCTGCTCCTCCTGTGAGGGGAAGATTTCGCCGTGGCTTGGAGAGCAGCTCCGCGTGAGCTGAGCTTTTTTCACTCCTGTCGTGTGAGATAAAACCTCTCCCTCTCAGCTCACATCACTCAGAGACCCGCGACATTTCTGGAAACATGTGGAGCTTCGTCGAGTCACCGCGGCACTCAGCCCGTCAGGCTGGGTGGAAAAGTGGCCTCCATAAACAGAGAAGGACAGTCAGATGCTCGCAGCCGTGGGCACTGAGTGAGTGAGTGACTGTGTGTGTGTGAGAGAGAGAGAGAGAGCGCGCTAAGCCAGCACTTCGGCTGCTCTCCCACAGGTGAACATCCACCACAGTCTGCAGCCGGTCTGTGTTCGTCGTGGTGAACGTAGCATATATGCTAATATGAGCAACTCATGAGTCACACAGCGCCTTCAGCTTCTTCCCCAGAGAGCCCTGAACAATTTACCATGTTCAACCTGCCTGCGCCTGAATTAAGAGATAAAGATCTAATGATAATTTGGTGGGAGAAATCTCGTGGGTCTTATTAAAGGGGAATTCCACCAGTTTTTCAAAATGTCTATATAATTAATATGTTTACAGCCATCCAGAGTTTTTTGGCGTGAAATGGTTCACTGTAGAGAAACTTATTCATTTCGATTTCTCTACAGTGTTGGTGATGGGAACCAGGGCTCACAAAGACTGACAACACAAATATAGCCTTTTCATTTACTATCCAAAACCAATAGTGAACCTATACGTGTCTTCTGAGATTATATATGTAATGGTAAAATAGTGGTAGAACTGAAAAAATAAGCTGTCTTTGGGAACTATTTTGCTCTACAACACCCTGTATGTCTCCGCCCTGAGTACTAAAATGCATTTATGTTAAATTCCTCTCTCCAAACTATCGTAAAACAGTGTCTCAGGCTGCAAACTTGTAAGCATTTCATGTTAAAACTTTCTGTGAAGGAGCTTTTAGAGGCATTAAACTCTTCAGACGTCTGCTTCCGAACACCACTGGCACCAAACCACTATAAATGACCTTGTTTACATCTTGAATATTAAATTATGCAGGAAAAAAAGGGTGGAATTCCCCTTTAAGACAGCATCTTCACATAGCCTTCAACAAATATGAAGGACAGGTGGGGGTCGTGATTAAAACACTGAGTGTTTAGTATGCCCGTACTCCACTTAGGTCACATCTTGGGGAAAAAAAGGAATGGGATGTCTGTATCACCGTATAGCAATTTTCTCCAGGCCATTTTGTCTTCTCAATATTTTATGGTTGCGCTTGAATAAATATATGGATGAGATGAGAACATGACGAGAATTTGATAGCGTCCCCTCACCTGTATGAATCACTTACCCTTCGCTTTTCCTCCCCATGATGAAAAGCTTGTCCCAATAAAATTCACTGAAGCACCACCGATTCATAAAGCACCAAGAGACTAGACTTGATTGTACCAAACAAGCAATTATCTCAAGGACCACAACTTTGGGCAGTGAATTGTTAATGAAATCCAACATCCATCTGGCACCGGTCATAACGGCTTGCACTTAAAGTTTAATGCACAGGCTAAAGCCCGTATAGTCAAACAAGTCCATGCCTATATTCACTACAGTGTCAGCACCACTGAGAAATAGCTCATGAATCAGCGTGACTGCAGCATTGCTGCATGTCTACGGGCAAGAAGGCTGGGTTTTGGATAAAGGGGTTCATAATCTTGGCCTGAAAATGTGCTACAAGGCTCAAGGCAGTGGCTGCTGGTCTGTAGCTGCAAAAAGAGATAATCTGAAGGCCATTAAGTTGTTCTGAAAGTTCACAAAAGTAGTCTTAAGGGAACAGGTGAGGTCTTCCAAAAGGCCTCAGCCATCTTTGCTAGATCTAATCCACATCTTCCTGACATTTGGTTGCCGAGAGTCAATTTTCGCTACTGGATAATAAGGGGAATAGATGTCAAGCTCTGTGACCTTTCCCTCCAACACATACCAATCATGTGCCTTGTCATTACAATGGATTGGAGCGCACCGCGCCCTCTAAGATATGTGGGTGGAAAAGAAGACGGCATCACACAACCCATGAGTGATATCTGACGTCTAATATGCCAGTAGAGAGCTTGTCCACATTCCTCATGAGCCTTTCCAATTCATCAATATAACCAGACCGTTCAATGACCTGTTACATGGAGAAAATATGTATTCCCCCCCCCCACCACTCATAGCTAGGATTCTAAAAATATCATTTAATGCGTGAATAATAGCTCATAAATCATACCTATAGCATTTCAGGGCTCAGCCTTGTGCTCGTCTCGTCATACAGATGTAGGTCTATGGAAATTGGCCTCTCTGCTGTGTAGTAACTGAGGCATAATGAGTGTGGATTTTATATACATCCTGTGTGCTTAGTTTAAGCAGATACATTAACGTTCCCTGTCCCTGACCGTAATGAGGGCTAGCTTAATAAGCTTGCTTAGTTCAATAATGGTGTCTAACATTTCCTTTGATGAAGTGCTTATTCATTTATAATATGGCCCAGGGTACAAACAAGACACGGTGTGGAGTATTAACATGAAAAAGTTAACGCCTTCCATTATATCACGACCTTGACAATACGTTTATCCGAAACTGTACTTAAGAGTACCATAAAATGAGTGGAATGCTCTTAACAAAACCCAAACTAACAGTGTAGCCATTAGGCCCAGATGACGTATCCATGCGCACAAATGCATTCATTTGCAGCTGCTGTTGCAAGGTTAGTGAAGCTGTATACAGTTCGAATGGGATTGTTGTTGACATTTTGTGAAGCACATGGATGGGAATGTCATTACAGTGGGAATAAATGTATAAGCTTGGTAGAAATCAAGACCTTAAGTTGGTGTTCAATGGATACAGAGTGATGAGGCCTGCTCCTCTGATGATAAATATCTCCTGCCTGGTTTATCATTGCGCGAGCAGAGACGTTCCCCTCCTTATCCAAAACACAGCTGTTACGCTGAGGATTCGAGTAGCTCCGTGACATTTCCTTCATCAATAAAACCAAAGACAATATGCACTGTCCCGTTTTGCTTTTTTATATTACTTGGATTTATGAACTTGGCCATGAGCTCGGTGGCTAGGGAGCTGATTTGTTTGCAGATTGGTTGTCATATTGAGAGGGCATGAATGTGGGCATGTGTGCCTCTGTAAGCTGATGACAGCACCGAAAACAGGTGCACTTCATTATCACGGAATAATTCCAAACACAAAGTACAAATCAGCATGCAATAGGTGATACATTAATAGAGAGCAGTGGGTGGCTGCACTGATGCAAGGCTATTGATTGAGAGTGCTCTTAAAGAAACAGCGTGTTGGAATGAAACGCTGAAACGGGACAGACTGCAGGGCGTTAGCAATAAACTGAACTGTATTACAATATTCCACCGGCAGTGACAGCGGCACCGACCAGACGTGACAGACACAAATGGGTCCGCCTTGAAAAACAGATCAGACAGAGAAGGAAGCCGTCATATCTGTAAAACAGATCTCCTCAACACCAAAATACCAGGCAGAGACGGCCTTGTCAGGAAATCACTTTTTAAATTGCACCGTGAGGGCTTGATCACAGAACAGTACTTGCCAAAGCGGCATGGTGGCTCAGCTAATATTGAAAGAGGAGAGGCTTGTCTATTGCTGGCTCTCTCCAAACCGAGCATGGATCTGAGAGAGAGAGAGAAGAAGAGAGGGAAGAGGGCAGAGTGCATCACAGCTGACTGAGTCAACAAGGCCTCCATGGACTGCCATTTTAACATGGAGCCAGGAACACACACACACCTGATGGGCCATGTGTTGTGCGAGCTGCTGTCTCTCCACGGCAGACATACTAACATAGCCATGCTGTGGTCCTCATGCATGCCCCAAACACACACACACACACACACACACACACACAGAACAAAAGCCCCAAGCCTAACCCTGTCAACCCATGTAGAGAGAGTGATTTACAACACTCAGTCACGGCTGGTTCAATAGCTCCAGTATGCCAGTGAACCTGAGCGGGCCTGGATAAGGACAGGACTGGTAAATATTCATTAGCTATGAATCAGAAGGCACTGGCTGCATTCTGGAGCCTCAATGCGCTGCTGTGTTGCTGCGTTTTTTCCACCGGAGCCAGCAGTATAGATCCCTGTCCTCTCATAGACAGACAGCTGCCTAATGGCTCTGGCGCACTCCCAGCCGTCAGCTACAGAAAGCCTTGTGTTTTTGATGCTGCAAAAACGAAGGCCATTTTATTTCAACAGCCCTGCCATTCATGCACAAATTACAAACAATCCCACAATTAGATCATGGAGACGGTATCAATGACTCTTGCTAGTGAATGAGCTTAAAAAAGCACACATCACTTTCCCAGACAATGCCAATACAGTTGAAAATCCTGAGGCAGGCGCATGACATACAGCTTAAACACAAAGCAACTTGTGCAAACTGCATGTACTAGGAACAAAAATGAGTGTACAAACTGTCAGGTCTTTAAGATCTTAAAAACAAGAAGCTACTTGGGTAAAAAGCTCACAGGCTAACTACAGCTCTATAGTGATGAAAGGACAAACACCAAAGATTCTCAACTGATGTTTGGTGTTTAATAATGGTGGACAGAGTAACTTAAAACCACTCTCAAGTATAAGTATCGTTACTTTGTACTTTACTATCACAAATAAAAGTAGCTACCAAAAACAAGGAGTAAAGTGTCAAGTCAAAACTCCAAGTATCCAGAGTTCCCAACAGAACTGCTGCAGAACTTCTTACATCTATCATCTGTCAGTATAGAAACTGAAGTTGGTTAGGTGGTGTTTTTCTCCTATTCGGATCCTGTTAGCCTATATTAAATGCTAAAGCTCGACAGTGAGAGGTGAGAGGCAACGGCAAGGCGCTGTCTCCAATGGAACTGAATGAAATTTAACACAAAGAAAGGAACAAGCACCTCAGTGTGAATGACTGAAGTGGAACCGAGGAAAAAGCAGACTTCTTTCCTCAGACACACCAGAATAAAACTATTGCCATTGCAAAATACTCACGTATTCAAGTACTTTATTGAAGTACATGCAGCTGAATAAATGGAACTACTTCTTACCCACCTCTACTCTATTTCTGAAATCTTCTTTTGAGCACGTCCTGGTGTCTGTGTATTGTAACTGCAGCTTCCCCTCGTCCTCCCTTGGTTTACTCAAGGTCTACCTGAGTGTCAGTCAAAGACCCTGACTTTATTAGGGGCTAACCAGAGTAAACAGGCACTTTTCCCTCTCCCGGGGATTGAATTCACGCTGAGAGTGTTTGCAATCAGGCAACTGCATCTTACGCTTTGGCCAGTAGAGCCATCAATTTGTCCCCTCTTAAAGAGACCGAGATGAAAGCTCCTTCAGGGTCAGCCATTACCTAATAAGACCTTTTCGGATAAGCGAAGCGCAATGCTATCACTCATCCTTGAGGAAGAGAAGCATTTTGGCTGTAAGCGATAAGATCCCACAGCATTTAATAGGCTGAAGCACACAAACACTTCTGGACCCTTTTACAGTAAGTGCATAACTGGGCCTTTACCAAAGAAAACAGGAAAAAAGGATCTCTTCAACAGAAAAGCTCTATTGCTAAAATTTCTGTGCCTCATGTGAAAAGAAAAGGCATGGGTATCCCAAAACCTGACAAAATAATAATAATAGTCTGCAAAAGATTTTCTGAACTTTTTCATGGACGGCACAGGGCTGCTGACCTGCACTGAGGAGAGCAGAGGAGAATCCACGCTGGCAAATCGGGGTTCTGTTTTTCCCCCCCCTCCAGAAGCCAGGGAGCTGTCAAATGTTTCATAGCAGCAAGAATAGCAGGCAGACCAGGTTCAAAGGCCTGGCCAACTGAGGTTACAGGAAACAGCACAAAAGTCATTCTCATTCCAGTCAGGCTCTTGTTAGCCACCTCCTCCTCCGGCCTGTGAGGATTCTCTCTCCTCTCATTTTCATTAGCATAGGGATGGTATTGATTTGAGCTCCATGACACTGCTTCAGGTGGATTAAACCACCTGATTTTGAGTTGGCCTGCGAACCATTTGCAGCTCCCAATTGAGTAAGCATCAGCCACTGACCATGGACCATATTCAAATGCACGCCGGGTAGCAGAAACCAGCGTGGTCGTGATTGGCCTTAACAAGTAATACAACCCCACCGTGGAGATAACATGAACTCAGGATGGTGCTCCACTTGGGTTTTCACAGTGATGAGTACAAGGCTGCCAAAAAGACAGTGCAGGTCTGCCTGTTATCTGGGACTGAGCAAACCTGATCAGCCATGCTTCTGGGTCCAGTATGACCTGGTCAAGCGAGACGCACTCGCTAGGTGGATGATTCACTGCTGAGGCTAGAATGTGTGCTTAATTACGCTGTGCGCACACACATAACATCCTTGCCTCTTCTCCACCCTAATTACACAGTGCTGAGTCCAGCCAACAGGATGAGTCATTGATTTCTCCCACTGTCCGAATGTCTGGAGATGCTTGCAACTAGGCAGTGTCCATGCAGGAGGTCATCTCATTCCTAGTCCCATTCTCTCACAGTGGAGCAGGGGTCAGCCTTCAATGCTGTCCACGGCGAGGTGCCAGTTAACCACAGAGCAGCTAGACCCCAGGCCCCTGCCTTGCTCTCTCCCAGCAGCTCAATAAGAACGCCAATGTCATCGGCGCCCTGCAGGAGACAGAAGTGCTAAAACATACGAGGCCGCATTCATGCAAGACTGAGCCCAGCACAGCCATCCCTGCAGGCAGGACGGTGTGACATCAAGACAATGAGAATGGGGAGAGGGAGAGGGGCTGAGCAGAGCTTCATCCCTGTTCCATTCAGTGGTTAAAGCTAATCAATGCCACTGCTGTTAAACTGGCAGCAGTCAAAAGACCCATATCAAAATACTTCATTTTCACATTGTATACAAATCGTTCGGCACTTTCCAGGTAAACACTTGTTCCCAGGATCAGCATGAATAACATCATTGTCATATCAATACCTCAATGAGGGCATTTCTTTCTTTTTTTTTTTGAAAACACCAGCTGCCTTTTACATTTGCTCCTTCTATAGCAAAGCCTTCATGACAGCGACAATGACATCAAGGTTTTGAACCTTGAATATTAATATTGATAAGTCTATGTTAGGTAAGGACATAATCGTTCTTGCATAACTAATGCAGCCTGTCAAGAATCAAGCTTCTAATGCAGTCTGTCGAGAATTCCATATACACAAGTGTCGTTCTTCAGAAATGTTTTTTGAGTGGTCTCCGTACATTAATTCATTCTATATTAAGAGTATGTTGATTGCCACATGATTACAGCTGAGTGATGTTCTAGCTGCACATGAAGGAATGTTTCACTCAGGCAAGTCAATATGAAGAGGGCTAATTACTCTGAGACACGTTAACAGGATCACGTTCTTAAATGACATGCCGTTGCATCATTCTATTACAGCACTGTAATAGAATCTATGATAACCCAGGCAACTACAGAAAACAATCAATCACGCTCTGAAAAGACATCCAATATTCTCTTAAAGCAATTAACGGAAAACTGTAGCGATGAAAAGACATTACCCTGAACAAATGCTCAGCTGAAAGAAAGACAGCTTCATTTGACTTTAGGCGCTTCCAAATCTGAGGTGCATAATATAGAAATGTTGCTTACACTTGATCTGGGTTTGCATTCCAAAAAGTGCAAAGTAACCTGGAAGACCCAAGATACAAATACTAAGCTGCTGCAACAGGTTCTCTCCCTCCCCTACAATTACTCACAACTGAAGGCATGATTTATCTGATGCTGTCAAGAATAGTGATGTTTAGAATGACTCCATATTCCATGATTATTGCTCTGAATTGAAAGCTGCCAGAAATAGAGCACTTCTATTTGGCCTTTAGATGACTGTGCTGTTCATGTGTGTGGGTATCATCGACCTTAAATGCAAATGGGGACGTGAGAAAGAAAGTGGATCTCAGTGAGTGATTGGAAGGACGGAGTAATGACTGAATAACTTCCAGAGTAGGCTGCAGCTCTCCCTCAATCAATGCAGCGTGCTCTGCAGGGTACCTGTTAGCCTATATGTATTCAATGTAATTTGTGCAGTTAAAATTGGCAAAATACAAAATTCAGGAAGAGAAGAAATCTGGAATTACGTGGGCACGGCTTTTGTCCTGCCTCTCATACACAGGAGAACAGTGGGGTGGCTTGAAAGCGTTCGGGAAGCATTAGCTCGCCTTCAGGGGAAAATTGAAGCACAAATTAGGAGCAAATGCACGAAAGCCTCACTGGTAAACATGGCATTCGATGACTCAAGGTTTGCACAAAGCCCCCGCAGAAGCAGAAGACTGATGCTCTCACACATGCACACACAGCAGAACAGAAGACCAATGTACACACACACACACAGTAGCAGCAGCAGCAATGACTTGATCCTCCTTGTTCCCACAGCAGCAGCTTAGGAGCTACAATAAAATGACTGCATTTGTTTTTGAGTCAAGGTTTAAGGACAAGACGGGAGATATTTACGTCCAAACTTTTGGACGTTCCAAGACACGCCGTGTCAGAACTGATTTCCAAAGCAGATCTGAGTGCATGAGACAGAGGGAGTGTGCGAAGTCTCCTCAGAGAAAAGAAAAAGTATTAGCAGCCACCACAGTGATGCTCCAGCCTAGGTCTAGGTGACCTGCTAGGGGACAGAAAGAGAAGTGACACCACAGTCCTCTCCCACCTTCCAGGTTTAATTAGATAATTGACCAGTGCATGTGGAGAATGCAACAATCCATTATGCCCTTCTTTCTGCTTGTCCCCACTTAATTGCAACATGTCTTGAAGAGAAGCAACAAAGAGCAGTCGTGTCACAGCGACCACAGAGATTCACAGGTTACCTAGTTCCCTGCATTACCCTCTGAGAAAGAGAGAGCACAAAGACAAGAGGGAGGGAGGGTCTTCTGTAAAACTGCGTTAGACAATTGTGACACAGGCTTGAAGAGAATATTACTGGTGAATACTGTGACAATGTCTTTGAGGAGGCAGTTCGCAGTAATGAATCACTGTAACTAATTGGAAAAACAAAGCTGGTACTGTATTTGTGCTATACATGCTTCTGTGAATGCTTTGGATAAGGTAAGCTAAGAGAAGAAACCAGCTGAACCAGAAACACTGATGTCATTGCAGCCTTCAGGGTGTACCAGCAGTCTCTCGCCAGAAAGCAGGAGCCGGCTGCCCCCTACTGGCCTACCACTGACAAAGTGGATAATGTATTGTTATGTCCTTAACATACGTACTACACTTGTGATGAAAATGTTCTTAAAAGAAGGTTAAAAAACAAGGGCACTAAAACAGTGAAGCAATAAAAATGCTCCTGGTCTAGAAATTTGGTCACAAATGCTGACTATCTACTAAGAACTTTTAACAAACAGGAGGAGGGTTATATCAAAAACAAGTTGCAGTATGCTGATATAACACAAACTGTGCCCTAAACTGGGACAGCAAGCTGCAAATTTCCCTATGGTCTGTGCTTGTTGGCATTTATAGGTCACAGGCTTGTGGGCTTTTGATGATGACAAGTGTGGCGTCCTACACAACTGGACACAACAGGGCATGAAAAGCTTTGATCACTGAACTTGTTACTTTATCCCAAACTGCATGCAAAGAAAGCAGAAAAAAACAGTGTGTCGTTGCATCTTTATTTCCACATTTTGCATCACTAGCCAACTCAAAGGTTATATATTCTGCTTGTGTAGCAGTTATTAGACTTCGCTGTGTGTCAGGAATGTTTGGGATCCATGCTCTCTTCATCTTCTCAGCTGGAGCTCTGGCTCTCCTCTTGAGGACGAAGAGGAGGACAGAGGAGTCCAGCACAAACCATGAACCATGTGCAGAGGAGCCTGGGAGAGGACGGAATTACTGCCGTGGATTTGCTTATTTGTGATCATACACTGTAGGCCCAAAACCCAAGTCCTTGTTCCTGGCAGTCCTGAAACCTACGAGCCATTTACTGACAGATGTAACAACCTAGGAGCTTGGCCTGAAAAAGCATGCAAGAAACTTTGGAAAAAAAATGTAAAATAAATACATCCAAGATTTAAAAACAAAAAACTTCTTACAGCATTACTTTAAAAAATCTTTTCTGTCTTCTTGTCTTGTGTTATACATATATTTATATATATTTATATGTACTTGTATATTTTGCCATCACTATTTTTTTTCTCTAGCTAAAACTGCTGGAAAGACTGGGACAGAACAGCCCGTTCTGGCTGAACTAAGGATCATGCTGCAGGAACAAGAAAGGCTGAGGACTGTCCGTCTTCCCTGATAATTTTGTGCAGACAGAGCATTCCAAACACCCTCCCCTTTCACTTAATCACCCTCTTCTTTCATAATCTCTCTCTCTCTGTCGGGCAGAAGCGCCAAGAGGTTAGCAGGACAGACTGGAGGCGGAGCTCAGCATAGACTGGTAAAGTGCCCTCAGAATGATTGGAGCCAAGGAACTTCCACAGCTCTATTTCTTATCTGGGGGTGGTAAAAGAGATGGATACATGAAATACAAAATGAAAAATCAACTGTGTGTTTACAGATAATTTTTTTTTTTGTAAACAATAATAATAATAATAAAAAGTAAATCTGTGTAGTTAAAGTACAACATAAAACTACTGTTATTATTTACTATTATAACTGCAAAGTTACACGTGCATGCTCATGCTAAACATAGTGTACTGCACCTCTGCTCTCCCCAGTGTCTGCTGATGACTCTGCATGCCTTTGCCGTAACATGCTGTAATACCTGCTCTCCACCTCCTGAAAAATCAATCCAGAGTTAATAGTCCTGTCAACACGTTTCACAATTTTTCTTTCAACTTAAGCAGAGCTGTTTTGAATGTGGACAGACCTTAAGGTGGTTGAGGTTGGCCTGCAGGTCGCGCAGGTGTGTAAGGACCTGCCGGCTGAGGCGGCACATGCTTTCTACAGAGGCTGAAGAGAACCTGAGGCTGATGCCCGAGTCAGCAGCACAGCCGCGGGACAAACCCAGCTCCATCCCCCCAACCTGCACATCATCATCAGTACTGCTCTCTCCAGAACCACCATAGCCCTCCAGCACCAGATAACTGCTGTCATTCACACACACATACACACGAAAACTTAAGAAGAGCGAAAAAGGTGACAAATTCAGAAAACAATCCCCTGTAGTGGGGTCCAGCAGTTTTGTTCCTAGAAGAAATTTTACTAATTTTAACATGGTGCATTCTTATGCATTCTGAGACTAAAATACATGGGTAATTTCTGTGGAACTTAGTTAACTGAATTAAACTGAATTTAAGTACGTCATGATTCAAAAATTGTACTGTTTACTAGGTGTTAAAACTCTGTTGCAAGGTCAAAAACTCAATATGTATAAAATCTGGCAGACTTTGTGAGAGCCATCTATTATAAACAGAAGTCACTTTGCCCATTATCTGTGTTCTGTTGGCTCCAAAATGGCATGTTGTACTTGGATCCTGATGGTTGTGATGTGCTTAAGCTCTCATAGTGGTTACTGCACTCCACAGAAATCAACCAAATCAATTTCAGACATACGGACGGGTAGCTGATTATCTTGGTGGCAAACAATCATCATTTTCACATATTAACTATAGTGCCCAGCGTTTGAAGGTGGATAAGAAAGAAACCTGAATATGCGAAAAAGAAACCAACTTCACCTGTTACCAAATGTATCTCTTTTTTTCACGTTTCTGCAAAGCTACTTTAGTTCTGATTGGCCAATAAAAATGAAATACTATATCTATGGGTTGGCCAGATGAGGACCATGACCTGCTGCTTTGCTGTGTTTGGGGGAGAGAAGAGATTCTCTCTCTTAAAACTTTCTGTTGGCAGCAGATTCTTCCTTCGCACAATTAAAAAGTTATGAAATCTACAGGATTCACGAGAATGGCACACATCATTCAAAATGGTAAATTTCGCCACAGCGTGAAGACTTAATGTCTGAGAGACAGCCCTCGACTGAACCAATGGCTTTGCTGCCCCAAAAGCAGTTCATCAGCCATGGCATTTGGTGTCAAAGTTATTTCTTCAGTTTTGCAATAGACTTATGAAGCTAATGGCTACCAAGTAATGAAAGATCATAACCCACTACATAACAGTCACATTATTCATCTAATCTCAAGTAGACTTGCTTATGTGGTTTCAGACAGCATATGAAACAGTATTGTCTATAAAATGGCTAAAGCAAGTCACATGGCTAAAAACGGTAATAGTGCCTGCCTGATAACAGCATGTCATACAGTGTCAGAAACCACATAAGCAAGTTTATATGAGACTACTTACTAACTCTGTGCAATTCATACCAAACAGCCTTCAAAGAGGGACAACATAACCACTTTTTTCACTAAATAACCTCTGAAGTCTTGCGTGAACCTGTAGTCTGTGTCTTGCTCACATTAGGATCTCTGGATCTAAGCAGGTTTTCTCTATGACACAAACAAATGGCGTTTTTGAAAATCTCCTCAGTTGTGCCCTATACTTTTTTAATTTACGGTCAAAGTACTAATAATGCAGCATAAATCAAGCTACCACTCCTATGCACTAAAATAACATGGCATGAAAGTAAGTCTACTACTGTACTTCAACACTGTTACCAACACCAGCTACTTGAACTGTTGGCTGCTATTTCCAAAGCAACTTAACAACATTTGGCAGAGCTTGCTGGTTTCTGTGGGGTATTATGGTGAGGTTGCTGGTTCACAGAGAATACCAGCTTAGACCTGGAGCTCCCAATATGGGCATGACTACAACTACAAAATGACGACACGATTTCAGAGGTCTATTCCTTAAAGCTACTGGAATTAAGCTTAATTCACACATTTTATTTACATGTTATGGTGCTACTTCTCTCAGAGTTTAGTTTTAGTTCTGCAACGACAGAGTCTGTTCCCTTTAAACAAACAGGTGCTAGTAGCACCCACTCACCATAGTCCTCCGAGCCCTCGTAGAAGCCAGTGTCACCTGAAGCAGCGTCCTGTGCCCTGCAGGCCGAACGACCTGAGCTGTGCTCCACGGGTGTGCGCAGAGACGTTGTCCTGAGGAGACGCCCGCCGAGCGGCCGACCCAGTCGCTCCCCATCATCATGGGCCATGAGCTGGGTCACCAGCACCTGCTTCAGTGCAGCCACTGAGAAAGCAGATCAGAACACAAACACGTGCACAATCCTTACATCTTATGTAAGTCACAGCAAAACACTTTGCTATTCCCAGGCTTCCCTCAAGCACTCCACATCTTGAGTTTGAGACTGGTGCTTTGTTCTAGATCCCTCTGGAGCTGTGCTTGCAATGTCTCAACAACATTTTGTTGTGTACAAGGTGTAGTATTTTGCATTATTTATTTAAAAAAAAAAAAAAAGAAAAAAAAGTGTGCGTGTGTGGGTGGGCACGTGTGTCTTTTTTATGCCACTCACAGGTTTTCAGGGCTTCCTCAGCTCTGCTGGAAGAGGACAGAGAGTATGCGTCCCGGCCGTCCAGCAGCTCTGAGTCCAGATAAGAGCCTTCTTCCCGACCAGTGTCATGACTCTGCTCTTCTTCCTCAGGGTTGGAGGTGGGACTGGAGCCGTGCAGGGCAACAGACGTCCTGCCACGAACTTTATCTGAGAAAACGGACCACAGGCCAGATGCACAGTGACTGAGAATGGGAGGAGCCAGTTAGTATCATCAATGCAAAGACAGAGTGCTGAAGATACCTGAGGGCCGCATGCTGCCAGATGATGTGCGCTCTGGGCCTTTATTGGGTTTACCAACCTCCATGCTGTCTCTTTCCCCACTTAAATAAATAGACAAATAAATGAATGAATGAAAGAATGAAAGAATGAGTGAGTGTCTGAATTACTCAATATAGTGAGCCTGCAGTGAGCGGGGGGTAGGAGACTTACGCAGACTGAGGCAGAGGAATGACAGTGTGGGGTTTGGCCTTCATCACCTCTGCTCGTTGAGTGATCTGTCTCTGCCACCTGAGGGAGAGAGCGAAGCCTGTATTACTCATCCAACATGATTTCTTTCTGCTATTTTTGAATACTAAAACATGTTTTCAAATGTTTCATATTTCCATATGCTTGATCCTTACAGAAACTCAAATATCAAAACTAGTTGGAATAAACACTGCTAGTTTGTTTTTTTTTTTGTTTTTTTGTCGGGGGGGTTATTAGATGGGGAAAAAAATTAGAGATATAGATACGAAGAAAGGGACAGAGAGAGAGAGAGAGAGGGAAGAAGAGCTGGAGAAGTGAAGAAATACTTACGTTCTTTGTTCAGACACTGTCTGGGCCATCAGCTCATAGATCTGGGCTCCATTGTCCGACATGGAGAGCACAAAGAAGGATCTGTTATCTGTTTGTAGAGAGATGTGTTAACTGGTGCCATTCTTCATTCACGTATTGAGTATGTGTGTCTTGGGAAAGCTCACCTGTGGCCACAGAACGGACCAGTACAGTGCTGAGCTTGATGACAGGGCTGAAGATGTGCTGAGTGTCGACAGTGCCGGCCCGGTTCTTACTGTGGCATTTCAGAATTAGTCTCTCATCCTGCTTTTGCAACAGGACCAGGACGTCCTCCAGGAGCAGAGTGTATAACTCTGAACACACAAACACGCACATCATCACACAGATATTACTGTACTGTAGCACACGAGATCATCTCTTTGCTTTTATTTATGTAAGGTAGGGATGCACTAAAATTTCAGCCACTCAATTTTTTTTGGTTGATAATGGTCAAAAAAAGCACTGCTTTTCATGGTTTTTATTCGAGTTTTTGGACATTAAATTGATCATCTCTGTTCATGGCAAGTATCAAGAGAGGATACACCACCTAAATGCTGCTTTCGTACAGGTTTGATAACATGTGAAAGCATGACATCCACAGAATGCAGCAAAACAACAGAAGCAGAAAGGAAAGGACCTGCCATCATGCTCATGCCAACTGTAGCCAGTTTTTGAAATTGTGAAAAAATTCACAAACAACAGTAATAAAGTGCAAAGCACAACTAAAATAAATAATGGAATTCACCGTCTTGTATGACCAACTGTTCTCTGTTGTCAAGGACATAGGATGTTGTGGCACAAACTGTATCCACAAAGTAATGAAGTGTATATTATGTAAAACTGCACGCGTTTCTGAAATGCCCTTATAAATGAACTTGCCTTGTCCTACAGCACAACGAATAGTGTGTATAGTAATCTCACAGTAACCTACCAACAGTCTTGTCTTTGTTCAACTTCCAGGTCAGCGGACCTTCGTGGATCAGCTTCCTCTTGGTTAGATCCAGATTCTGATACAAAAAGAACAGTTAGAATATGTTATGTGACCTGAAATGCACAATACAGTGCATAACAAACTTGTCA
Organism: Colossoma macropomum; assembly: GCF_904425465.1. NCBI lineage: Eukaryota > Metazoa > Chordata > Actinopteri > Characiformes > Serrasalmidae > Colossoma > Colossoma macropomum. Next base: position 11,573,386 of record NW_023494786.1, on the reverse strand, counting down.
TCGCTGCATATATATCCGAGCTCTGATCCAAGCTTGAGTTTTAGTATGGCTGACCTTAAATTCGGAGATGAGTGGATTCTCACTCTGCTTCAGTGAGGAGAGGTCCAGGCGTCTCTGGTAGTCCTCCAGCCGCTGAATAATACATACAACCACACAAACAAAAGATTTTACCAGTGACACATCAGATACACTCAGCATACTGAAAAAGTGTCATTGCATCACCTCATGAGATGATCATGAAAAATGCATGGAATTTAAAAATAAGCTCAACAAAGAAAATAAAAAACAAGAATGCATTCACTGAGCCTTTTTACACAACTGCACAAAGGTCTGAATGGTATGGGAATGGGAGAAGTCAGTGAATTCCTTTATATAAAGGTGATGCAAGAACAGATGCCCAGTTTCATTCAGACCAATGTCTGCTGCAATTGGAAACCACAGTGGAGACACAATTCAGGGTTAATCTGAGGTTACAAACTGACTGTGTCATCATGTATTTGGTAAGTAAGGAGAGAATGGCAGCTCAATCAGGACAAATTGCTTACCTGTGTATTCTCTGACTCTTTCACTGCCTGGTTTACGTGGTTCAAGATCTTCCGACAGCAATCAGCCGCCCTCCTCACCTTGTCTTTCTCCTCAATGTCATCTGCAGGCAAACAGGCACACACACTGAAACACGAGATAGATGTGGTGTCCAAGAAGAAACAGGCGAGCCAAATGGCTCATATTTCCCTAGTGCATGAACAGATTGCTACAACAGAGTCCATTCCCAGGCTAAGACAAATAAGAGGGCATTAGCTCTCCTTAATTGCAGGATATATTTTATGTTCATTTTGGTTCTTTCGGAATGTCAAGTGAGCCAAGATTAAACGAGCTGGGCCAAATGCTCCAAACCGTTCTCCCAAAACGTATATTATGCCTTTTCTGAAAAATTTGGAAACGATAATCTCTGTTTAAGAAGAGTCCAGCTGTAATTCGGTAACGGTTAGCTAACATCCAGAATTGGCCCCCTGAATAAGCCTTCATTACTGTGAGCTGGGGTGGAAATGGCTGAGCCTCTGCAGGCTCCCGCTTGAGCTGGGATGGGTCAGGAGCGTCCTCTGGCAGCCCTTGCTGAAGCCGCCACAGCAGGGCACGTGGGCTGAACAGCACAGCAGCAGGCCAGAGGAAGGACGGAGCCTTCACTGACGCTGATCTCACCACGTTATACCACCAGAGGAGCACTCAGATAGCACAGGGTGCCAGACTGGGTGAGAATGAGGAATTGTATGAGAGCGCACGTGAGAGAAAGAGAGATCACTGCATGTGTGTATGCTGGTGAGAAGAACGAACGTGTGAGTGCGCACTAGATCAATATTCCATACACATGTCTGAGTAAGAACAACAGTGAGAGAGAGATCATTAAATGCGAGTACAGGTGAGAAGACTGTGTGCACTAGATCATTTGTCTGTGCAATAAGACATCTGTGAATGCATTATATCACTATTTGTGTGTATTAGGTTTTAAAAAAAAAAGTGCAGGTGTGGCTGTGTCTACCCATACATTACTGTACATGTGTAAGAAAGTAAAAAGCATGCATGGCATGTGTGTGTGACAGCTGCTGATACCAGCAAAACTAACTGCTTAACTGCAAAGAGCATTGAAAAGAATAAAGGCCAAGTCACAGTCGAGTTTGCTTGCGGATTTTCAAGAGCAAAATTCACTCATTTCAATGTATTCAATGGTATTTGCTACAATGACCAATTAAGCATTAAAGAATTCAACCTTGGTGAACTTTGCCAGGCCAATTAATGTCTTTAAACAATACCGCTTTTAATCTGAATGTGCTAACCTCCAGAACTGGTAAGTAACGAAGTACAAGTACTTTGGTACTGTACTTATGTAATTTTTTAGGTATCTGTAATTTACTTCAGCATTTCTGTCAGTTAATACTTTTTACTTTTACTCACTAGATTTTAAAGGAAAGATCTGTAATTTTAACTCACTACATTTTCAAAACACGGTTGTGATTTTACCTTTAACAATATTTTTATTTTTTTTTATCCACATATTTATGCATTTCTTTAATCAAGCAATTGTATAAGGGCACCTAATGAAGCTCAAATCGGCTCCCTACTGGATGTAAAGGGGGGTGGGAGCGGGAAAAAAAGCAGAGTGAACCCATGATTGGCTACTTTCATGGCTTACAGGTCCCAGCAGTGAGCACTCGGGGGGAAAAAAGGAAGAAAAAAATAAAACAGATGAGACAACGGAATCTATAGAAAGTGACAACGTCGAGCCAGCGTTTAACACAGGCAATGCATCTGAAAAAAACTGCATCCATGGGCTTACTCAGTGCCAAAGTGGGTGATAGCGAGAGTTGGGAGAATTCCCCTTGGGCCGATAGTGTTTTTGGTTGGTTACTGTGACCTAATGAATAAACTCACAACACAAGAACGCTCAAACTGTAAATGTGACATCCAACTGTATATCTGTAGTAATTTAAGGGTTAAATCAGCAGCTGCCATCTCAAGTGATACAGCCCCAGTTTACTGTAATGGAGACTCATACAGTGGATAGAGACTAGATGTAGCAGTACATTAAATAATGTAGCAGTTACATTCTGATGCCTGTACGGACATTACTTCAATGAATGATTTTGAATGAAAGCCACATATTAATTTTAGACTCGCTTAGGAGTGCCCTCTTGTGTCTGACAAACCCAGAAGACATTATAGTGGCAATTCTCCTGAATTCAAATTCTATGACTGAACCTCCAAAGCAAAGGAAATACATAGAGGATTCAAGAATTTGTTCAGGCAGCTGCCCAGTCTTTCTTCACCCTATTGACTTGAATAGGCACGCACCATCTTAGTTTACCCCATACATATATGGGTATGTATAGGGGTGGGTGTGTGTGTGTGTGTGTGTGTGTGTGTGTGAAAGAAACAAAGTAAACAAACGCAGAGTAAAAGAAATTCTGCTATTGCCTTACTATTGTTGCGTAATGCTGCAACCAGTACTTCCAGCAGAAAAAATGTGGAAATGTGAAAAGGGCCTTTGGCCCTGCTATTTTGGCTGTGTTGACCTCCGAAGGGACAGGGCTTCACATAGCAGCCCTGAACCTCTAAAACAGATGAAACACTGATTTGACCAGCACATTTCTTCCCCACTGGCTATAAGTAAACACATGAAAGTGAGACTGCATGATGTGTAGTCAGTCAGGAAACTGTATTAATGTCTTTAATTTTGGTTTGCAGCCCTTGTGTTAGACGAGTTAGCCAGCCTGCTAACTGTGATGTTAGCAACGACTAAGCACAGCTGCATGCAATTCACACCTACCACTGTCCGCACCATTGCTTTTGCTATGCATCAGTGTGTACCACTACACTGTGCCAAGTATATAGTTATCTGATATAACTATGTTCACTTCCGGTTTTACTGTTTATTGAAGGCTAGTTAGCCAGCTTGTTAACTTCTATGTTAGCTCCTTGTCTAATTACAGCTGTACACAAGTCATGTCTGGCATGTACATTTTTTTTTGTACAGCACTGCACTCCCACAATTATGTAATTCTTAATGTTACATGCTGGGATATAATTAGGGTCACATTTGTGTCATTACTGTTTATGGTTAGTCAGCTAGCTCTCTAAATGCATTCATGGGTCACCAATCTTCTGGACTAGCTTTGGTTATGCCCATTTTGCAAGGTGACATGAACTGCCAAGGCCTGAAACATACTTCACTCAAGTACGTGAACACAAATGCTTTGAGCAATGGAAACTGTTTCGCATGCTGTTGTGTTTAAAAACGTGCTTTCTGCTGCCCAACTGTCTTGACTGACTGGCAGTTTGACGAGTCTCTTACAGAACTGATTTCCTTTCATAATACAAAATTGATATATAATTGCTTCTTCATTCTAAAAGAACAAATTAAGCACCACACACTCCTCTACTGTCACACATTTACACATGTACATTTAGTAGTTGTGACTGTTGGAATAGCAGCAGACTCTTTTCACAGATGCTCATATATGTCTTCTATCACCTCCTTGAGTACTGAGTGTTTCAACTGCCACAGTAACCTAAGAACACACATTTTTTACAGTTTGTACAGCAGGACCAGGTGTTTTTAAAGCACTGTCCATGCACTGTCAATTGTGTTTGCACACTTACTTTACATATACTTCTGGGTTAAGACCTTGGACCATGACAATCAAACCATATGTTAGTTAAGTTAGCAGTATTAGTCAAACCAGTAGCAAATCGTTGGTGTGGATCTAAGTGTAGTTAGCGTATACTAGAGAAATTTGTCAAGTAAAAGTGTATGAGCGCCAGTATGTTAGATCACCATAGGTATGTCTGTGTAAATAAAGTGAGTATAGATGTAGAGGTTTTCTGTGTATATACACTGCATGAGTGCACATGTATGGATCATTCTACCAAATTGGTTTAAAGTCAGAGTTAAAAAAAAACACATTATGCTTATTAATTATGTAATTATGCTTATTTCATTAAAATAAATGATTAAAGATTCTATTTGCTATAGCTAATTTTGAGCATAACTCAAATACTTGTTAGTATATGACTAAAAAATACAGCCTTGAACAAGTGTACTCACATAAAAATCATTATATTTTTATTACAACACAATAAAAGTTTACTTTATTGCAGAAAATGTGTTTCAGACATGACTATTCTTAAATGTTACACAATGATTTTTAGACTTTGGGAAACATTTACTTCAAAACAATGGGATCTAACGGCTCATCATGTGGCCATGAGGGCTCTAAAATATAGGGTTCTGGTAAAGCTTTGCCTATGGACTGAAACTCAGTTTTGGTAGTGACATGAAACGGGTTAAGCATGGGATAGCATTTTTTGACAACACAACTAACTAAATAAATAAATCTTAAATAAATAATCTAAATCCTTCGACTTCACTTTAAATGAAATAAAGATATGGAAAAAAATATTTTCACAAGTTGAAATTTAGTGGTTAGGGTTTGGGGCAGCCACCTTCCAACAGAAAGTACACTGTAAATGATGATCTTGTATATATTTAGCTTATAACTATCTCAAGTAATGCTTTGCATTAAAGTATGTCAATTCATAAGCCTTGTAAACATCTAAGGTTTAAGGTTTACTTAATTTTTTTAAAAAGTTTTTTTTATTATGGGACCGTAGCTTCAACTAATTTGGAGAGCTCCATATATGAATGAAAACGTGTGTGACAGGTGTTGGTACCGGTGTACTTGGCGATATTCTCCAGCAGCAATGGGTACTTAGTGAGTCTCTGCATCTCGGCCGGAATGATGTCCTTCAGCTGCAGCCTCCGACACAACCGATTACTCTCCGCCTCCTGCAGACAGAACACACAATGGCACAATGGCACTCAGGACAGCGCATGCTAATGGATGACAAAACCCCACGCCAACCCACGTCACACCTCCTGCTCTGCCGAGTGCCTCTGGCATCTCATAATGAAACTTAAACGCGCTTCTCGTCCTTCACTCAAGGAGGACTCTTCTGCGAGTACGTCTCAGTGATACTTCTGCACTGGCGTAGCTGGCACACAGTCAAAATGGCATTGGTGAAAGACGCACAGACGCCCTGTATTTCAAGCTGTCACTGTTAGTGATGCTCCTCTGAACAGTTATATAGGCAAAAAGTGCTTCAGTGACAAAACGCACAGATCTATAAAAACACTATGCATTTAAGGCGTTATTTTGTACTGTAGAGATAAAAATTAAGGTGATTGCTGGAACATTCGAGCTGGATTAGTTTTACCAGGGGAGGTGCTGTAATTTGAGTTACTACTGATAAGATCTGTGATTTTCATACTGTGACGTCCATAGTTTTTATAAGTCATCTAAGTAATAATTCCAGCACAAATTACCTTCCACTCACAGAATTCCTCACACTCGACACTCCTTCAGTAATAGAAGTCCTGTTCGAACTGACTTCATGGTAATGTAATAGCCAATGCTAGTGACTGACATCGGCCCCTCCGTTTTTTTTAGCGATTGGGAGACAAGGCTAACCACTAAAATAGAGCTCCTGGCATGGTTCCTTTATCCTCAAGTTTAAAACAGGTTTCAAACATTTTTGGTCTTACCTATATGTAAAGGTGCTTTTCACAGGACAGAGGAATTTTGAACCGGTTGGGTAACAGTTGTTAAATGAAGTACACCTTAGTGCTATTCTACGTGGTATTAACTGGAAATCGCGTATTGTTGTTTGTTTATTTGAATCTGTTAAATTCTAATCTTAAAAGCGACATGAACATCTGGACTACAGCGTTTTGATTGGGGCTATCTGGGGTAATACTCACCTTACCAGCTTACCAGACCTCCTCAGATAAAACTAATCCAGCTTGGATAAGGCATAAGGGGTGCACTAACACTTGGCAGGTTTGAACAAACACATTTTTAAACCATTTTTAAAACAAATCCTGGTGTGATTACTTGGTGGGTTTGATTTGTTAGAAGAAGCCACTCGAACTCTGGTGCAGGCAAAATAAGTGGACTGAGACCAGTTTTCTCAGGGACTGACCTAAACTGATGTGGTTCAGTTAAAGCATAATTGGACCATACACAGAATGAACTGTCCTCTTCTCTCTGTAGACATTCTTTGGTACATGGAACAGATGACTTTCTGACACTGTTTTGATATGTGCATGCAACTCTTTATGAGCTTTGAATCAGTAGTTAACAATCAAACTCATAGCTTTGTTTTTAAAATGAGGGTGGGGCAGGTTCCAAGTCCTTCTCAATATACACACATTTGACAGCGCACACACATACAAGGATTAAGCCACTCAAGGCAGCATGTTACGGTCATTTTACTCCACTTCACATTGTGGCAAAATCGCAGGAACACACATTTTTTCCTGTGGATTATAATAGGATGATACGCCCATAAAAACCAACAATCACAGATAAATCAACGGTTCAGAGAGTTGGCTATTCTCCCAGTTGTGGTCGCAAAATGTGCATTATAAAATCTGTCTGGTGATTTTTTGTTCATATAACTTTCGTTTACAGCCTTGTAAACAAATATGTCAAATATGTCAGTGTGAATACTAATTGAAGCAGAATAAAAATGCAACAGTGCATCATTTTCTGCTTTGGTCCAGATCAATGGAACCGAACAACAAATATAAACGCATTCTAACACTCATTTCTGGATGAAGATGTAGAGCACGACAGATGGTATTATGGTGCTCTATCTATTGGCTTGTACCAGATTCATGAAGTCAAAGCTAATAAGCCAAAAGAGAAAACCGTGTTTTCTGCACAATGCACAGAAGAACAGAATTTGCATGTCAAGCAAAAAGATCCTTGTTTTTATTTTCCTTGCATATCAATTGAATAAAACACTCTGCACAGCTAGACAGAGCAAGAACAAACATCATTTATTCACCATCCATGCTGCTCAATACTAAATAACAAAAGGCATGTCTGAACCTGATCTATGTGTTGTGCAGAATCAACTTTCTTTTGTTCTTCATCAAGGTCAAACAACCTGGGTTGTTTCAGGTTTTCGCTTTCTGTACAATTTTCTGAAAAGAGCCCTGCTGTCTGTCCTGATTCTCTCAGCTTCATGATGCACCAGGCTCCTTTCACTCCACTGACTCGTTCATTACAACCCACCAGGCTGGAGCTGGAACTAGACCCAGGGTCAGAGGGGCTTCTGCTCACCTGCATGAAGGTGATGAAACGTTGGTCCTTCTTCTGCCGGCTCTTGATGAGCTCCAGAGCAAAGGGCTGGTTGCTGCAAAAGGTTCCTACTGCCCGCTTCATCTTCTCCTCCTCTCCACCACTGAACTGGAAGAGAAAAGCAAGCCAGATGAAACAGCAGAGGTCACAATACCGGGGTAGCATTGAGAGACTGGTACCATGGTACATAGGCATGGTTTTTCATTATTCAACTTCATTCTAGTATTTACTTAATTGGTGATTTAAAAAATGCATGCGTAATTTGGAATAAAGAATAAATGAAAAATGAAACAAATTTGATATTATCTTGTAGGTTTTTGGCCAAGTGTAATGAGACTCACGTCAAATGAAATACCTACATCCACTTGGAATTACATTTGGAAATATTAAAAAAAAACAAAAAAAAACATTTGTACAGTGTAAGTTACCACCCAGAAATCACCTGAACGATCAGGTATGGATCATCTCTTTATGCCAGCTGCAGGTGATAACTCAATATTAAACTCTCTGCTTTTCAATCATAATAATACGAAGATGATTCTCACTGGGATATTCAAACACCATTTGTTTAAAAAGTGGATATCTGAATAGCGGTTCAAATGATGGTCCCCATCCTTAGTTGCTGCAGTTTAAACAACCTCATCCACCACCCACTGCCCTCTCCTCTAGAACATGGAAGAGACGGGTTTGTCTGCATTCCCTCATGTACTACCTGTCAACAACTGTAACTTGTTAAGATGCCACTTACCCAAGACAGCAAATCATCTCCAATTTGGTCAACAACTGATGACTCATTTCTCTTGCGTATGCCTGCCATCTGCTCCGATATTGTCACTGAAATTTAGTACAGAAGATTATATGGAACTATTAGTCTCAATGGATATAGAGAAAAACAAATGACGTGCATTGCAAGCACACATACCATGGAGCTGGATGATCTCCTCAAGGTTGGTGAAGATGTTTTTGATGTCAGCAGGGGGCAGTATATTGTCTCGGGTCAGTTTTTGGTAGAAGACATTATCCAGGACTTTCAGCATGCGTACATGTGCACGCTCGGTGTAGAACAGTTCTGTGGAGATTCATAATGTAAATAAATTATTTTCTCATCCTAAAAGGCTACCACTATCAATTAAACAGTCATCTAGTAATCTACTGGTTATTTTTTACAATTATTCAAGTTATGATTTTAAAGCAAGGCTAAACAATAAGAAATTAATAACAAACCATACACAGGCTTTGCATAACCAGAAAGGCATTAAAATGTGTCATTAATAATTTACTGGAAAAATATAAACTACAAAGCCTCTAAAAAGGCATTATAAAATATATAAAAACAGTACATGGCAAAAACAATACATGCAAATAAGTGTGTCCATCAGCCTTAAGTTCTTACAGTACAAGAGAGCAATTATTTACAGTGGTGACAAAAGAAACCAGACATCTGAAGTATTCAAAGCCTCCAAAAAAGCCTATGCAAAAAAATTGAACATTTAATAGAAGGTCCCTTTAACATCAAGCAAACTGCCATCTAATCACTGATGATTATTCGATAAGCTAAATTTTAAACCATTGTTTATAGCAAATGAATCCTAAGAATGTGAGAATTCTCAATGCCTTTAAACTCTGTGTTCTCTTCACAATTCGTCAAGCCCTACTGTTCTGCCGTGAGACACTACCGTTAATGACTTCCTGTCTCTTGATCTCATGAGGAGTCAGTCCAGCCAAAACCTCCCGCCCCACCAGCTGCTGCCAGTTCGGAGGATCCACATCAGAGTAAACGCTGCCACCGCCATCATCCTCACTCAGCACCTCCTCTAGCCTGAGAGAGAAAGAGGAAAGCAGATGAAGATGGAAAGGCAGAGAGAATGAGAGAGAAAATGAGGCTGAATGAGAGATGATGATGTATCCCAGACCTGGAACTAATTAGATTTGTTTATTGAGTATTTGACAGGCACGGTGGAGGTGCTTGAAAGATGAAACATTGAAACAGAGTAGAAAAGAGCATGCATCAGCCAGTACCTCCTGCTCAGCTTAGGCGTGCCCACATCCTGGAGTCTAGAAAACAGTACAGATCTATTCATTCCTCTCACACAAACAGAATCAATCAAAGCCATCTGGTCATTTACATCAATTTCACACACAGGACTTCATGCAGTGTTTTCTGCCATGCAGTACAGGAGTTTACACTTGCACAGAAGAATTGCAAATGCATGGCGGCATTAAATTAGCATCAGATGGACATGACTAAGCAAAGCTTTGACAGCAGTGCTGGAGCAGAGGGAGAATCCTGGCTGTGTACCTGTCACCATCCCTCTCCTCTTCCAGCTGCTCCAGGCTGTAGGGGATGTAATCACAGGGAGGATAAGGGCCATCCAGGCCCTCTCCTGCTTGCATACCCTCGGTCAGTCGCGAAATCACAGAGGATGGGCTCCCACCTGGAGAAAACAACAATCATCTCAAGAACCTTAAGAGTGATGCCTCAAATTACAGTATGGTGTACATGAGTACTCAAGTACCTGGTTAACCATTAACCATAAGTGGCAGTATTAAAATATGGAAATCACTTAATCTGCATCACGGAAAGTTAGCAAGAAATTACACGGAACAACAACTTAATCAAATGGCAAAAACAGATCTGTAAAGCGTTGTTTTGTTTTTTTAAAAATACTGTATATATTTACATTCCTATAAACACCAGAAAATATGCTAAAAGAAAAAGAAAACATTTATTGCTAACTTGCTTTTTTATGATTGCAGGATCCTATTAATTTATTTTATTTTTATTTACATTTTTTTAAAACTTACAGTAAAATAAAATGCTATACAATGGGCTCCTGCCCAATTCGGGGATGTACTGCAAAGCCTGCTGAGATTCTTTGAATGTGATGAGTAATGCAGGAAAGCATCATATTGTTTTAAAAAATGAAAACTACTTTTAGTTACCTCTTGCCAATGAGCGAGGGGTGACCATGTTTGAGATTTAACGTTCTTCAAGTACTTTAAGCCACTCAACAAATAATGTATACCATAATAACCACTAAGCTCTGCTGTACTCGTCTTACTGCTGGTGAAATCCAAATAAGTTTCTTTCTGCTCCAGAAAGATACCTCTCCAGCCAACAAAAAAAAACAAAAAAACAGGTAAAGGTCTAGTTTTTCGAATGGATTTTTTAATTATAGATTTTATCACAACTTTTTAAATAATCATTACAGCTTTGAATGTTAATGCATTGCATTGAGATGGCTACTGTACTTGGCTTCAGCTAGAGATACAATGTAAAGACATTTCTCAGTTTATCTCACATCAAAATTTGTCAGAATACACATAACAGCATACATCAACCTTTTTCCACACTCCAGTAGTGGAGTCCTCATGCATTACACATTTTTGTGATTTCCCTGCCGTAACATACATGGTTTAGTTCAAGAAGGACTCATCATATGACTCAGGTGCAGGTAAAACACAAAACTGAAGTGTAAGGGATGGTCTCCAGGACTGAAGCCTGCTCATGTAATAACTAGAACAGTAGTGCTCACATCCTGTAGCTAAGGATTACTCTACTGATTTGAAATAAGAGGTGCAGTATTTACCACAGTCTGAATCTCTGAAGGAAGTGTCTGAGGCAGGGCTGTAGGGGGCACTGCCTGGGGATGCAGCAATGAAAGCAGGATTCTGAGTAAAGTCGGAGCCCTCGCTAGATTGGCTGCCACGCAAACGCACACCATCTACTGGCTCACATGTTCCAATCACTGGCTGGGACAGCTGCTTCTGAGGCCTCTGCTTGCTACCGTCCACAGAACGCCCTGCTGCTTACAAACACACAGCATAAAGATACAAACTGTAAATTCTGCCTCTGAAGTTAGAGTGATTTCTAATACACCTCAACCAACAAATCATCTTGTTAGCAAGCCGTGTTAGAGCAGGGAACACAAAATGCGCAGGGGGGAACTGTTTTAGAGCCAATGGGGGGAACTACCGCTGTAGAGGATTTTTGAACCAGTCAAAACAGACATCAAGGCTCTAGCATAAAGTTTAGAAAGTTTAAAAGTTTAAAAAAAAAAAGATCAACCAGCAAAGCACTTTAGACCAAGTTGCATTATGCCTTTAAGCACTTAAGCATGTTGTCTGAGAGAATTGCTGCACTGTCAGGATTACCGAATGGAGCATCAATGCGGTTGGGCCGGAATGAGGGTCCCAGGATGTTAAAACGGGGCTTCTTCACCTTCTCCTCTCCCTCCTTCTCTGGCTTGCTGCTTTTCTGCACAGATCCAGGAAAAGAGTGATGCTTCAGGTGATCACCATGAAATCAAGAATCACGAACAAGTTTAATAACTAAAATGGAGCAAGAAGGGAAAAGAGGGGATAAGAAAAAAACATACCTTTATTTTGGGGAGAAAATTGATGCGCACACGCTTAGACTCCAGGTTGCGTTGTTCCTTGCTCCTCACACCAAGGTGCTTCATGTAGGTGAAGATCACATACTGTATTGTATTGCTGGAAAAATTCAAAGGAGCCCTTTTCAGAACATGTCCTCATTTATCTCCTCTTACTATTCAACAATTCAGAAACAGAGGCCCAGCATGGCAAACCCAGTCGAATCCGAAGCATGCTGATGTGGAGTTTCCTCATTTAGCCTGTGCACTCTGTTAGTATCAGGCCTGTTGAGCATTGCAGGCTCCATGTGGCCATCTCCTTCTGCTCCACAACCCTCCTGTCTTACTGTGCCTTCTGCCATATGTCACAATCTCGCTCTCTGCTCCTCTCTCTTGCCCTGCACGTGTCCTGTACATTCATAAATCATATGGACTACAGTGGAGCCAGATGGCAGCTCAAATATGTTTGCCTAGATTGTTCTAAATGAGCAGGGAGAGATGCAGCAAGACTGGAGCTCTCACTGAGCCGTTCAGCTAAGTTGTGCTTTGCTTACTATGCTTGTGTTTTGCCCAAAGCTAGAACATCAACACCTCTGACTTAAGCTGCTTACTCTAGATTTAAAATTTACATACATATTTGTTTATAGTTTATAACGTTTGGCACGATTTAAAGTGTTATAGTAAATGAGTCTGGTTAGTGCTTGTGCAGGAGAGACATGAAAGAGGTTATCCTCACCACTTCTCTTCTTCTGAGGCTTGCGAAGTGAACCTGTTGCAGAACACAGAGAGGTGAAAATGTGTTTAAGCAGAATCTTTAAACTGTGGTAGGCTAGCTGGACAACATGCAGCTAATAAAGGGAAATCTAAGAGACCTTTGGGAGTAGGGATGGGCAATATGACTATATTTTTCACCATCATGGAAACTTGCATCACAATACACTTTTCTAAGTATATCATGAACATTGTCATTACTAAAGAATACTGATCAACAGCATGTTTCATCACAAAAAGAGCACAACTAGTCCTGTTTCTGGATTTACTGTAGCACAGTATGTAAAACGCTGAAGAAAAATTACTGCATAAGGCACAACTGGGGATTTTTTCCCGGTTCAACCTTGTCAAACCTCAGAAATAAACAATATAAACTGTTATAAATATATTGTTCTAAATATAAATAATTGGAATTGGTGGTGTCAAAGTTCACACATTTTTACCACGATTAATGCATTTTCATGGTTTGACCCTTCAAACCATTGATAGTTCCAACTTGAAGGCCCGCTGGTCTCACGCTGTTCCTATGGGTCATTTTCATTCAAATAGAGCTTTTAAATGACAACAAGATCCACTGATGGCTCATTTGATAAAATCACAATTATTCTGAAACACGGTATAACACAGCGGTGTAACAATCGTGAAGGAGTTGGAACATGCATTCAGTGTTGCTCTCCCTGGATATCGCTGAAACTGAAAACTGAGAGCCCTAACTGTGATACATAATGTGCATCATGGAAATGTCTTCAAGGATTGTGCTTTTATATTGCCCACCCCTATCTAAGCTGCTTTAAAAAAACATGCAATTTGCCAGTGTTCTTGAAGTCTGAAAACACCCATGTTAAGCTCAGAAAAAATTGTAAATAATAATTTATCATGATATATTGTCATACCGCCCACCCCTGGTCTGAGAAAGACTAAGTGTGACCCTTACAAGACGTCATCTATCTTGGAGACAATGTTCTCGGCGCAGAATCTTTCCCTCTCCAGAGCAGCGCTGTCTCTAATTTGTTCAGAGTCCAGATGAGCCAGTTCCCCATCAGCCAGGGTCAGTCCCATATTACGCTTCTGTCTGCGCGACCACACACATACACAATTTGAAGTGCTTTCATTGCTGAAGGAGTAACATAAGTCATTTGGTAAGCTAATATTAATGTCTGTAATCTCACCTAAAGTCCTCCAGAATCTTCAGAACTTCAGGAAGAAGCGCATCCTGCATTGTCTGAACAAACTGTCTGTGCAAGTCCTCAGGAATCAGTTCTGGCCTCCGCCGTTCTATGGACAGTGCACACAAACAGAGTTGCAACCATAGTGTAAACTCATCATTTGGTCTCCTTTTGTGAGCACATGGCCCATGCTTCCAACTGGTGTAGCGTGCAAAGAGAAGCCTGAATGAGTAAGCGCTTTGTGAGCTAACATGATAATTATGCGGACAGCAAGACCCAGCGCAATTACGGCTCTTCCACGGAGGGCTGAGAAATGATTACTTAGACCGCAGTTTTAAGAAATACACAAATGCACAACATCTGAATGCATAATAGGAAAAGCTGCAGGGTAGGGAACAATCTCTCAGCGGCAAGAGATGCTTCAAGAACTTATTACAGCCAAGTAACTCACAACTCGAAAACAACTAATTACAACTGCAATCTACAATGTTTATTATCCCACATGTATTAAAAGAATTTGTAGTCTCAGTGCAAACTTACCAAGTTCAGAAGAGATGGATTCGGGCACAGCTACTTTTAAGTTCTGTTAAACAAGAAACAATTTTCAGATGAACAGGGAAAATGGCTCATATTAAATAATTAATCTGCATTGTAATTTGATATAGCTATAAAATGTCAGCAGAAGCAAGCACAGTATATTAATTCAGAAGCCAAACAGCCAAGAACAATCACAGAAGAGGTGCGCCAAATCCAGCTAAACAAACCATTCATAGCAGCAAACTCCTGCCATGTGCTTCAAGACTAATTAACACTAGATACAGATGAACTCATTCACTCAGAGTGTCTGAGAGGTTGTGGGTGAAAGCTATTAGAGCTCGAACTATTTGTCTGAACCCAAAGTGACCTGACTATTTACATCAGGGTTTGCCCAAATATTTGTTGGGCTTGGGCTGGGTTCAGATATCACATTCTCCCACCTTGAATAGTTTTTGGTCTGCTTAAGTTATTGTAAAATTAAACTTAATGCATAGCTGACAATTAGATTATTTCTTTTGATTTTGTTTATTGTTCATCTGAGAACGGCTGTCATTGTTTCTACTGGGTAACTAAACAGATTGCAAATCGCTGCTGTCCACAAAAAAAAATAGTGGTAACTTTACAGAAGAGGGCAAAAATCATCTTTACTTTTAACGTAAGTTAATCAGGTCCTACTTGACCTGAAAAAGAGTTTATTCCAAGCAATTTAGGACCTTTTGTAATGGTCCATTCATCGTGATTTTTCACACAATGTAAAGGTCACCTGCTGTGTTCAACTGATGTAGAAAAATAAAAGTTTAAAAAATAAAGAGACACGTGCTTTTGTAGTTTAATTCATTTTCTGATTGGTGGTCTAAAGTCGGGTTTGGATTCGTTAGTTGGTTCTGCGAACGTGACTGGGCCAGACCTGGGCAGAATGTTCTTAAGCTACATCTGAATTTCATGTCAGATTAAACTTCTAAAAGCTTTGGGAAAAAAATGAATCTAACTTCTCATCTGTGTCTGAGAGCAATGTAGCTTCTTGGTCTTGAGATTACTTAAGAGCAGAGAAGAAATAAGATTTAGAAGAACACGAACACGAACACACACACACACACACACACACACCTCAGGACAAAAGCTACACACGTGGGGACTGGCCGCTGCTCAGACTTGCCTCACTCAGGTAATGACACATAAGCTGTGAAGATGAGAACAGACAAGAGCAGAGATGTGAAAATGAGCTCTACTCACAGCCCCCCGGTCAATGAACAAGGTGAGAAAGTCCAAGAAGATGCGACGGGTTTCTTTGGAGTTGGTTTGCTTGTAGAGGTCAGCGTAAAGGTAACAAAGCTGAAAAAGAGAACATTAATGACACAAAATCAGAAACTAGTGTTTGTAATTGTCTCTTTGGCTATGTTCAGACTGCAGGTAAATTGGATTTGTTTCTCAAATCAGATCTTTGGAGACGACTGTCCGCACTGTTCTTTGCAAGTGATCAGATCGGATTGGTGTGTCCAGACATCACCAGTCTATCTGCATGGGTTGCTGTGGTAAGAATGTAGGTGTCAGTAACTATGTAGCTGTGCTGGTGACGTGGATTTCAAACGCAGATGCAAAAAGACGGAGGTGCATCATCTCACTCTCCAAACTCCTCAAAATTCTCTGGCATAGGCATGAATCTTTAGTGCTTCTCTTGAATCACAGCACTTCCATCACTCTGGATTTGACACTTGTTTGTTGTGTTGCGAGTGATGCAAAAGACACTATGAAACCCAACTTGAGAGTCTAGACAAAGACATCTGTAAAATCTGAATTGCATTTCAAATCACCTTCAAATGTGGTTTGGACCGATTTTCAAAAATCGGATTTCATGTGGGTTTTTGCTGTCCAGACTATCAAAAATCAGTTTGTTGTAAGTTGGGCTGGCAGTCTGAACAAGGCCTATGTGCCTCTATAGTGTCAATATAAATAAATGTAAAGACTAATGCATTTAACAACAAACGAAAGCTTGCAGGGCATAAAACCCAGCAGTTCACATGTCAACATTTCTTTTGTGGTCTGCTAACTTCCATTTAACGTTAGCTATGCTGACACTGTTGGCCAAAGTGTATTTTTGAGGTGAAGCAGTGGGGTTATTACCACAGGAGCAGGGTCGAACTGAGAGACCACATGGTGCAAGAAGGCTGCTAGGTGGGCGGGCCGGGACTTCAGCAGTTCCACACTCTGGAAACAACTACACTGGCCATTCAACTGGAACCAGAGATGAAAATGAACAAATTACATATGCTCTCATTCCAGAGTACATTTTCCCTATAAATGGTAATGTTTTGAGTATAGTTAAATCAAAATAATTTCACTCAGTTGAAATAAAGTCAAGTATAATTCAACTCTCTTTTAAATTTAATTTTAAATGTGTTAGAATACAAAAAAGTACAGTTCAACTTCAAAACAGAGTAAGCAATTAGCTAGCTAACTAATTTTAACTGAACAGCTACTTTGCTCTTTTACTATTTTCTTTGCTTTGTTGTATTAGAAAAATAAGCATAAGAGCTCATTATTAAAACTAATACGCTGTTGCTCCAGTTCTACTGCAAGTGTCTGTTAGCTAGCTAATTTAGCTAACTTAAGTTAGCAGTCAGTGCAAAGGTAATGGTTTAGCTTACGCAGTCAGTAAGCATAATGAAACCTTAAGCATGAGTAACACAAATATACATTTTAAGTGACCCAAAGTAATTGCTTTATTAAATAATTAACAATAAACTTCAGAAGAATAAAAAAATTATACAGCAGCAGTACTCTTACTTAACTAGATATTTTCACCAGGACACAGTGGCCAGACTAAAAAGCAGAAATTTAAGTAGGAGCTCCATACAGACTGTAGGGGAAGAAGGTGAAACCTACCTGCTCCTGCTCTGAATCGAAGTAGTCATCCTCAGCACCGATGATCTGAGAGGCCATGCGGAAGGAAGGACTCCCCACAGTAGAACGGAGGTGGGAGTCCTGTGAAAGGAACAGAGATATGAGCATGCTGGACTGTGAGCAGCCTGGGGAGAGGGAGAGTTTGAGTGATTGTGAGTTGTAGTGTCTGACCAGGTCAGAAGTGTCCTCTGTCTCAGGGGAAGGGCAGGAGTTGAGGCTATCACGAGGTGTGCTCTTTGGACTGCTTGAGTCTCTTTGACAAAGGCTCTCCGGTGAGGCCGGGTGGTAGCTACGCAGGACCTGTCAAACAGCAATAGCCGTGCTAAAGCATACTTATAGCAATTATCCTTCAAACAAAGAAGAATTAAAGCAGTGGTTACTAATTCCAGTCCAGGGTATCTCAAACTGTGCACATTTGTGTTTTCCTTGCTCTAAAACATCTGAATCAACTCTTTAACCAGCTAACAACCCCCTTTGTGTGCTGGGTCAGGTGTGTTTGAGTAGGGAAAACACAAAATTTCAGTGCAGGGGGTCCTGAAAGCTGGGATTTGGAACAAAGAACCTAGGTAGTGTCTTGTACACAGAGTCTTATAAATGGATGGTGATCTGTAAATAGATGATGGTATTTGCTGTAGCGAAGTCTTGCAGTATAGTATAGCATGGCCTTACGGAGCTCCAGAACCCATCTGAGGTGGTCTGGTCAACGTCCAGTACACCATCCTCACTGTCCTCCATTTGCAGGCCATCCTGGAAAACATTTTTACTGTCAATACGTGGAGAATATCTACAAAGTATGTAGACAGAACATGGCAGTATGTAAAAAGAACATTAACATTACTGGAGCACAATATCTGTAATATTGTGAGAATTGTGGGAAATGCAGTACCTGTATTACTCTGGTGAGCTGACTCTGAAGCTGTGGGATGTGTTTTTTGGCTTCTTGGATGTCCCTCAGCAGTTTGGGTGTGGGGTTCCTGCTGTATTCCTCCTTCATCTCCTACAGAAGGGTTAAAAGGTTAAAAAGGCTAGTAGGATGACAACCTTAAAACACTAGAAACCAACTATGTGTACTAAAAATAGTTAAAAAAAATGAAAAATGTAAACTAAAACAAAACTAAAAAACATCCTGAGAAACTCAATGAGCCATCACAGCTCACTGTGTGCATCAATAACATACTCCCTTATTTGCACACTCTCTGTGGACTCAAGAGGAGCTTACTAAAAGACATACTGCTTCTGATCTACTGCACTTCAGCTACCAGCTAGTCTACAACATGAAAAGCCTCATTCCTATCTGCAGAGCTAATACTATGAGCTGTGTGGCTACATATAAGTCTTTGACATAAGGCAACAGACTAGCCGCTGAACTCAGCTGAAAGGCAAAAGCAAAACAAGCAAGAGTTTCCGCTCAAGATTCAAGATTCCTTTATCAAGCTTGACTCTAAACAAATCACTGGCAGCATCCTAACCTGTAACTCTTGACGCTCTTTGGCCAGCATCCTCTGCAAGATGTCTGCTTTTAAGCTGTGCACAATGTTGTTCTCCTCCTGAAGGACCCAGTAAGCCATTCAGGGTTGGGCAGAAGGTACAAAAAGTGACAAGGAGAAGTAGATGAGAGAGGCGAATGGGTGATCCAAAAAAACAAAACAAAAAAAAAGCATTCTCCATATCAAAAAGGAGAGTGAAGTTCTTACCCATGTTACCAGTGGAGAGGAGGCACGCTTTGCAGCTTTGTACTCCAGGTTGCACGCACTTTGCCTTGGAGAGTGAGGGAACATGGCTGAGGATGCTCCATGACCCTCTACCGGCCCTAGGTTCAAATCAACCTCCGAAAGAGGGATCTGGGGTAACCCAGGGGGTCGTCCCAGTACTGTGAGGGCCACATAGGAGCCCGCTATAGGGCATAAAGACTTAAGATAAGTGTATATTACCAGTGTGTTGTTTGAAAAGTATAAAAAGCTATTTCTACATTTCAGACAAAAACAGATTTTAAAACTCACATTTGATTAACTTCACTACTTCCACGTGGTTTGAATGTGTCACCAGGGTTCCATTAACCTAAAATGGAGAGAAAAAAAAGACCAGGTAAAACCAGCCTGCATGCCCTTTAATCACGTGTTACAGTCCCTCCTCTGAGAGGACGAGAGACATAGGTAAACATGTACAGCGTACACAGCTGCAGTGACAGCACACCAGAAACTGCAACAAGCAAATTTAAAATATATATATTACCTGAACGTCTGTTACAAGATTCAAATGTTTATGTATAGCTGTATGTAGGCTAGAGCTGTACAGTATTGAACTCGTTAGCTTGATGCTAACTTAATATGGGAAAAGCCTCTGACCAGCTAACAGAAATTAGCAAAAGCTACTTACAGACTGTTTCAGGGCCAAACACAAGCATGCTGAGGTGCGAAGTGCAGGCAGATTTGTAGGCCAGTTCTGAGCCCCAAAGAGGCCTAATCTTTTCTCAAATATAATCTAATAGAATAAATATATGTAATATATATAAATGTGAATAATATATAACAATCTAATAATGTCTTGCCTTTCACCTCCTTACAATCCCAGGCTTATTACATACTAAGGTTTCTTACTATGTAATTACAGGGACTTCAATGCAATGCAGTTGAGCTATTCTTAGGTTACAGAAGTGTGTAATGAAACTTTGCTCCCTGGCTTTTAAGGGTTAAATACATTAATTCATTTTTTCAATCATTCTCAGCATATGGCATGTGACTATTTTATAGACATATATATATATATATATATATATATATATATATATATATATATATATATATATATATATATATATATATGCACTTTGTAGTTCTACAATTACAGACTGTAGTCCATCTGTTTCTCTGCATGCTTTGTTAGCCACCTTTTACCCTGTTCTTCAGTGGTCAGAACCCCCATGGACCCTCACAGATCAGGTACTATTTGGGTGGTGGATCGTTCTCAGCACTGCAATAACACTGATGTGGTGGTGGTGTGTTAGTGTGTGTTGCGCTGGTCTGAGTGGATCAGACACAGCAGTGCTGCTGGAGTTTTTAAACACCTCAGTGTCACTGCTGGACTGAGAATAGTCCACCAACCAAAAATATCCAGCCAACAGCGTCCTGTGAACAGCGTCCTGTGACCACTGATGAAGGACTAGAGGATGACCAACATAAACTGTGCAGCAGTAGATGAGCTATCGTCTCTGACTTTACATCTACAAGGTGGACTGACAAGGTAGGAGTGTCTAATAGAGTGGACAGTGAGTGTTTAAAAACTCCAGCAGCACTGCTGTGTCTGATCCACTCAGACCAGCGCAACGCACACACAGAGAAACAGAAGGACTACAGTCTGTAACTGTAGAACTACAAAGTGCACCTATATAGTAAGTGGAGCTGATAAAATGGACAATGAGCGTAGAAACAAGGGGGTGGTCATAATGTCATACCTGATCTGTGTATATATGTATGTGTATGTGTGTGTGTGTGTGTGTGTGTGTGTGTGTGTGTGTGTGTGTGTGTGTGTGTGTGTGTGAAATAAGCAGAGTGAACTGGATGTGCATCAGCAATTTGTCAGTTTTATGCGTATACGGTCATATCTTGACAAATTTTGGCATGACACATTCTTTTCGATATATATTATGCAAAAAAATAAAAAATCAAAAAGGCAAATAATTGTACATGATTTCACTGTGTCACACATATGCTGCTTAAAATTTCAGCAACTTTCCAAACACTTTCAAATTTGAAACACTTTCCAGAGTCCCTGCAAATGCACACAAAGCCTGACAGAGGGTGTTGTTATGCACTGATGTGGCCAGCAGGTGGCAGTTTTAACTGTCGCAATACAATGAAGTGAAATGAACTGCAGCACCGTGACTACACCATGCAATACCTCTACTTGCATACAATAATAAACTTACCTTAATGATCCTGTCCCCAGTCTGAACACCTGCACGCATGGCAGCGCCATCTATAGGTAGAGAAGAGACACAGAGAGATGAATCAGTCATGGATTTCATAATTACACACTTCTTTGCATCTCTTTCATTGGCAAAACTGCTTTTGTGAAAAACCATCACATAGTTGCAAAAAGGACCTGTACTTAAATGTGATGGAAAGGGACATCGTGTTCCAGTCAATTCCCACAGAGGGGTTGAGAGCAGGAGCGACTGAAAGCTCCACCCTGCAAAGACTGCTGATTATGGGATAACACTGAGAACAACATTACAGGGAGAAGCATTAGAGTGTGTCATTAAAGGGACACACACATACACACAATAATTCTCGCTCTCTGTCGCATCAGAAACACCACACTGTGTCAAACGCTAATCACGCTGATGCATGTAGAGTAACATCTGTATTATAACAGGAAATAAAATAAAACGTATAACAACAATCCCCACACTGCCCCTGCACATGTCCCCCTCCCACCCCAAAGTGGTTTCAAAGAGGCTGGGACAACAATCGATGCGACCCCGTGCTCCATGTGCCGTGTTACATAAAGGGAAAGTCTATTTATTGAATGGATTTGGAAAAAACGTGTTAGTATTGCTTGTCACGCCACAGATCACAACAGCTAAAGATCTTCCACTGAGCTCGATCGCTTCACTTCTCCTCCCACTGCGCGGGGCTTCCTCTGACTCCTCTAATTGGCAGTGCTCACAACATATCAGCTCCTGTGCTGACCTGCTGTCAAGCCACATCAGCCTCTAGCCCTCGAGCTGCCTGCTGCAGTGCTGAGGGTACAGCGCAATTCAGAGCGGCAAGAGCCGACAGAACAGCCAGCCCCTCATCCTATGCAGTGGGGGTGGGGAGAGGGGTGAAGAGCAAGAGAGAGATAGAGAGCGTTTACTTACCCTCTTTGACAAGTTGCACAAACACAGGGTTGTCTCCGCTCACGGTTAACCCAAAGCCATTCTCATCTTTCTGAATGATCACACATCTCTGAACCAGTCCTGAGAAAATATATATAGGAAAAAAGGGATGGGAGAAAGACAGAGGAAGAGAGACAGACAGGCATAGAAAAAAGAGTTTGACAATGATCAGTAAAATAAAGAAAAGCAGAAATTCAGAGAAAAAGATCAAGAGAAAGAAGAGACAAGAGTGAGAAAGATAAAATAGTGAGTGAAAGAGAAAGACAGATACAGAAGAGATAGAAATTGAGATAAAGGTAAAAAAAAAAAAGAGAGATTCAGACAGAGAGATAGAAAAAAGACAGACAAAAAGTGAGAGACACCAAGAGCGCAAGACAGAGAGAAAGACACATATGGAGAAAACAAGACAGAGAGAGCGAGACAGAGAGCGAGAGAGTGAGAGAGAGAGAGAGAGAGAGAGAGAGAGAGAAAGTCCAGATTGAGTGTAATCTGAAAAGCAGTCAGTGAGTTAGACAGTGATGAAGGATTGTGCATTAAAATATCTGAGAATCGAACTTCATACTGAGAAAGACTGATGGCAGGCTTCATCACAAGCCTGCTATGGCATATGCTTTCATCAGTGAATTATCGAACATGGTGTTTCAAACGCAAAGCTTTTCTGTAGTAAACAGAACTCAGGCCAGGGGCTAATTAACCAGGCTACAGCAATAAGAAGCATCAATGAACTGGAATAAATTGAAACAATGAGGAAATTGAAATTATACGTGTACACGAATTCACACGCACAAGCATAAAATCAGTGGCAAATAAAGACCCAATGACTGTGAATGAGAAATGAACACACTGATTTACGTTAATTAAAAACCAATTAGAAACATGCACCTCATCAAGAACTGCATAACAGAATCTATGAGCTGTTGGAATGCAGGCTAGCGAGGTCAGAATGTGCTTCTTCAGGATGTTATCTGGTGATACAATGATAACAGGTTTCAGATACACCACGTGTACTGCAATTTAAATAGCACTGAAACCAACCCAACACAGTTAAGTTTTTTTTGGGCAGGGTTTAAACTGGCACTAAGAAATTTAACATTTGTCTACATTGATCATCAGCACAATATAGGCTTTTGCAAGACTAATTACAGGGAGCTAAAATATGTCAATTGCAGTTTTGCATTCTGTGCTGTGAATATCCTGATCTCAGACATTCCAAAAAAAGCATTTTGTGATTCACAAGACCCAATAAAGAAATACTTTAGGCCAAAATAATTCTGCAGTCTTTAATCAGGTCACATGAAGGTGAGATTGCATTCAGAATGCAATAATTTAAACCGTACAGTTAATTGAAAATAGTACAAAGACAACATATCAAATGTTGAAACTGAGAATTTTTTTTTGTTTTTTGGAAATTATATGCCTATTTTGAATTTGATGCCAGCAACACATTCCAAAAAAACTGGGACAGGGTCATGTTTACCACTGTGTTGCGTCAGTTCTTCTTTTAACAACACTAAGTGTAACTGAGGAGACCAACTACTGTAGTTTTGAAAGTGAAATGTTTTCCCATTTCTTTTCTTTTTACAGTATAAATGCTGATTTAGTAACTGCTTTGAAATGACTTCTAAAACTGAGATCTGTGTCTATTAGTACACAAAGGAAACATGCTAGTTCTTTAGATTTTAGGTCCAAACATTTTATTCCTGAATAAAACAATCTGTTTTATGTTTGTTCAACTGCAGAAGGTTTTGTCTCACCCAGTTAGTGATGTGCTCAATGCACTTACAAAGTGAGTCAAGGGGACCACAGCTGTTTGGGAAAGGGGGCAAAGTAAAGTGTATCTGCATAGCTGTGGTAAGATATCCCACAGTCTTGTAGTATTTGGCTACTAATCAGACAAAGTAGTCCTTTCCTTGCAGGTATGAACAAAGGCGTTTTAGGATGTCAATAATAACCTTAATTAGAGCAGTCCCAGTACCACGACTATGACAAAATCCTGACTGAAATTTGTCTAGGCAGCTATTTAAGGACAGAAAGCCAGTGAGTTGCTTGAAGACAATTTTCTCAATCATTTTTCCAATTAAATTTAAGATTTAAATAGGTCTGTAATTACTCTGTTGCGCTCATACAACTGGATAAGACATAGCAGTGCTGCTGGAGACCTCAGTGTCACTGCTGGACTGAGAACAGTCCACCAACCAAAAATATCCAGCCAAAAGCATCCTGTTGGCAACGTCCTGTGACTAAATGATGACTAACATAAACTAAACAGCAACAGATGAGCTGCTGTCTGTTGTGACTTTACATCTACAAGGTGGAGCAACAAGCAGGTCTAGAGTGAACGGTGAGTGTTTAAAAAACTCCAGCAGCACTGCTGTGTCCAATCTACTCGTCCCAGCGCAACACACACTAACACACCACCACCCAAGTAATACCTGCTCTGTGGTGGTTCTGACCATTGAAGAACAGGGTAAAAGGGGGCAAACAAAGTATGCAGAGCGGTCTACAGTCTGGACTACAGTCTGTAAATGTATAACTACCAATTGAACCTATATAGTAAGTGGAGCTGATAAAATGGACAATCAGTGTAGATACAAGGATTTTGGTTTTAATGTTATGGCTGATCGATGTATTTTCACTTCAACAAAGCATGCAGTCTGACCAGGGGTGTTCAAACTTTTGCCTATGACTGTACAGAAACCCCAGCAAAAAAGCACAATCATGAGCAGTAGTAAATTTTTATTTGCACTACTTCAATTCAGCTGTACACATGCTGCATTGCCTACTGTGGCTGTTGTTAACCATATATGGATATTCGGGGGTGTTTCTTCATATAAATTAGCCAGTTCACGCACAAGCAGAGCAGCACATTTGACATGTGTCAGGAGCAGGTAAAGTGGAACACTAAAATGTGCAGAGGAGAGGGCACACAAGGTTTTTGGACTGAGAAACACAAGCCTAAACTATACTGTCCAACCCCTTTCTGTATGTAATACAAAAGTGACATACACAAATGTTGTGAAAAGATGAAAGCAGTATGAAAAAGAAAATAATTAAAAAGTGTAAATATAAAGCTCCTAATCCTCTTTATAAGCAATACAAGTACCAAGCTCCATGGCAAGGCAGAAAACCAGCTCTAAAGGTACTTGCAGCAGCTTTTCAAGGATCCATCTGGTTTGCTCCCATCTGGTTTGCTTTAAGGAGGAAGATTTTGTTTTTGAATTGAAGATTATTCAAAGCACTGAAAAATGTACACTGTTTATGTAGGATATTCATGAAGCGAAAAAGCAAAAGAAGTAATCACTGCAATTTGGCAGTTTGGCGCTTTGGAAGAGAATCTGAGGATTTGACACCAAATCACTCGGTATCAGGAGCACAGATGGGGATGTAACTAGGCTGTGTCCCAAGATGGATTGAGAAAAGATTCTGTTAGTCCTCATAGCGTAACTATCCAAGATAGTGCTTGAGCAACAATGAAAAATCGACGCAGTGGAAAAGAAAGGTGACATCAGTCATGTGAGGAAAAAAATCCTTTCTATTTCTGCCTTTAAAATCACAGTAAATCCTGGCCACCATGGAGAAAAGCCTGACAGTTTTAACTAGAGGTTTATGAGTAACTGAGGTGTAGTGTGAGTGCAGTGCATGCACAGGGCTGGCCTGCCAGACAGATACAGCTCTCAGTGGACAGCTTGGAGAGAGAGGACAGGTCACGAGACAGAGGAGCCCCAGCCCAGCAGAAGCAGAAAGATCTTACCACATGACTCGGGGGTTCCCTCGGCCACTGCACATCCACTCTTCTGTACCAGCGCTTCTTTCCCACCCCCCACGGAGCAACACAACACAAACAGCAGACAAAACAAAGACAAATGACAGGATGACAATGGTAAAAGAATGCAAATAAATAAAGAATGAGTGTGGCTGGTTTTTAAATCTCCTTCAACTGCATACTTTTTATTCTGTTATTATTTTAGTAGTTATTATTCAGCTAGGAATTATTTTACTATGAATTATTGTCTACTGTCTATCTACTATGAAACCACAGTGTAAGTTTTTAGTTTTGAGATTGAGGAATTAAAGTGTGAACCCACTTACAGGTTCTTAGAGACCTAAAGAGCCCACATCTTACATTTTTCTTTTATTTTTTCCCCTGAGATCCAATTATATAATGGTGGTTTTATGTACCAAAACTAGTCATAATCCATTCTTACATGACCATTTTCCAACCTCTTTTTATCTCTTACAATAAAACATGTTGTGTCTTTGAGACTTATACATATAAATATAAATTTACTGTGCCCTGGGCTGAAAGATTAATAAAATTTATTTTAAAATTGCAATTTGAAAAAAGTATTACGTGCTATCCTACAATCCTACTTAAGTGCTATGTCCAAGACCACACAACCAAAACTAACTGGCAGTAACTGGCAGCGTTTAAGCATGAAGCCAGAAAATGTTGATATGCTGGCCATGTGTTGATGATCTTGACCAACAACAGGACTTTAATTTATAAACAATTTAAATCCCTGTTACAATACTGGTCAGAAAAAAAAATCAACAATATTCTCCCCAAATCTTTCGGTCCTAACTGTGCCTCAATCAAAAAGCAATCCAGGCTGAAACACTGATTAAAATTTCAATGTTAACGGGCAGATATACTGTAAATAGGTTTTTGAGACATGGCAAAAACAACCCAAAATTAGTTTCCATGGACAGCATGAAATGGGAAGTGAACAGTATGTTTTGAAAGCGTAATAATGTTTACATACTACATCACTTCTTGTATTTCTCTCTGACAATCAATCCAACATGTGATAGAGAAGCTAAATTTTCAGTTAAGCTTTCTGAGCTACCACACCGTGGAGTATCCCATGGCAGTTATAGGTCATGTAAAAAAAAAATAAAAAACATGGGCATGAAGACTTGATCACTTCAATATAGATTTTTCTAGCCTCAGTTTTTCTCAAAAGCTGAAAAATAAGGCAATAACACAACTTCACTTAAAGATGATGGGGCTTCAATCTTGACATGCGTTGGCAATTACCAGCTACACGTCTACTGCCCGTGATGAAACAGCTCTTAATTAGTGCCTTTATTAATTAGTTATGCAGTCTCAAGTCTACCATCTAACCAACCTTGGACAGAAGTTCTTATCTTGAATACTAATTCAGCCAACACTCATCAGAATATATAATGAGAACAAATGAAGGCGCAATGGAAAACACATTGAACTTATGGTGGTTTAGATTCATGCCTCAGGAGAAGTGCAAACATGAGGAAAGAATTAGGATTGTGCAGGAGAAATGAGCACACACAATCTATTCTAAAGGTGTAGCAATTTTAAGATGCATCAAAAAACGGTGAACTGAAAATTAAAACAGTCTTCCTGACGCCCTTACGCCTCTTCCGAGGGTCTTTCATGTTTCTTACTTTGTGGAAACCACTGTCTACAAGGCATCTGGATGCATCCTATCAGAATAAAGTGTGATGGGAGGGATTTATGTTAGTATATAATTGTTTTTAACTTTAAAATAATATTTAACACATAAAATATCACAACTTGAATTGAATTTTGACCTTGGAAAAAAATATCAAACCTGAAAATATCCACGTCCTAAAGCACCTGCTGTACAGATTTACGACCATTAATATATGAACACAAGGCACTCAGGTACTTCCTGGTACTTTTGCTGTAAAGAAAAACGTATCATATCGAGACACTACCGTAACGTATGAAAGGCCTCTTTTCCACTTTAGGGCCAAAGGGCTCTGAGCACGGGGGGGTAACCAATACAGTGGAGTTTCTACATGGTTCGACACTGAACACTTAAAAGGGCTCAGTCTTAGCTAACCATACTCGGGGCGACAGAACTGTTCAGTGGGATGACGTAACGACGTAGCTATCGCAAGTATAAATGATAAACACTTACAACAGCAAGAGCAAAGTCGACTGATTGATGGTGGAGTGACAAAAAGCCAAAACAGGACCTGTTCTGTAGTGCTTTAAGCTGTCGTCTGCTGGGCTAAGCTAACGCGAATGCACGGTGCCTCCCACCGCAGTACGGGCTCGGTTCTGATTGAAAACACCTAGGGAGGGAAGGCTCCTAATCACAAGTGAAAGGTTATTGTTTAAAACAAGGGTTACCAATTTTATCCGCAAAGGGCCGGTGTGGCCAAGCCTTTATGCAAAAAAAGTATGACAAACCTGAGAAACTGAACTAGCGGACTCCTAAGGTGCAGCAATGCTAAAACATCTGTAGTTTTGTTGTGCAAGAACACTGCAATTATGGAGGTTATCCAAAGTATTTTAGAAAAATGAAAGTCAAAAATCCACACAGGCTTACTGGTGACATACTCTTTAAATTTGCAGATAATTACAAGTATGTTTTTTCTCATTCAGCCAAGGAGCTTGCAGCAATGCTCTGAACTGTGAAAAAGACATTTCAAAACTTTTAGGGGCCATTTAACATTAGCAGAACATTGCAACATTTCAAGTGCACCATTACTTAACAAGTTAGGCATCCGATTTAAGCCGTTTCAAGCAGTCATCGCTTTCATTTCTGTTTCAACAGTTTCAACACTGAGGTTTTAACATGTCTCTAATTGCAAAATTAGACATTTTCTAATAGCAAGATGACTTTCTTTTTCCATTACAAACAAAGAGAAGAAAAGTATGAAGGATGCTCTCATGGAAACTCTACTGACAGTTCAGAGTCATGAAAAGACTTCTGAGAATAGCTGGTCTTGCCCCTTTTCGCCTACACTTTCTCATTAACTGGTTGTTGATGACAGTCCTGCACGCAAAAGCTTTTTCTTCATCATTCAGTCTCTCACAATGTCAACCATATCGTAAAATATGATAGACCCACCATAATCACCACATGAAATGACCACTTGCACAAAACTTTCTTTCGCTTTTCTGCTTCCCAATAGTTGATGAAAAAAGGAGTTTCCTCCATCTGCAATAGTGCCTGCTCACTGCCAAAAACAGGGCCAGGAACATATGCATAGTTTATGGTCAGCAACTCTGAATCATAGGGCTGTTTGAGCCAGTTCCTCGGCAGCCACTGGATAAGCACAAGCTCACGTGTATGCCTTGCGCAGAGGAAAAGCGTTGCCATTGTAAGAGCTGAGTGTCAATGCGAGAAGCATAGAGCACTTCAGTTCCCTCAGAAACCACACGTGTTCTTCAGTAATTCATTAGGATGAGGAAAGAGAGTGACAAGCCAAAGAGAGAACAAATACCAAAATACAAACACACATATAGAAGTCCAAAAGAGGCCACCAGTGCAAATGCTTATATTTTGCATTCTTTTTCAGTTTAATACAACATGTCATTACAAATTACATTACCAGCATAACAATATGTGTGAAAAGTAGAATTTTTAAAATATGCACATGAATTTAAGAATTTCTAAGTATTTGGTGGCATTTCCCTGTTTTGTGTGCACTCAAGCTGGCGTGGGCTCCATAAGTTTGCGTAAAAGCCTCTGATGACCACATCAAATCCTCCTGAGAGTCGGAACACAAGCTTCAATGGAAGGGTCAAGATTCAAGAATCAGACCTTCTATTCAAAAGCCTCAAAACATGTTCAGTATCACAAATGTGCTTAAATTAGAATAAGTGACCTAAAAATAAAAAAAAAAATGCAGAATATTTGTTTTTTTTAAAAAGAAAAAAAAAGTAGCCTATATCTTATGAGCTAGTTTGAAGAACAAAGTTTGGTTACAGATTTTCCTGGGAGCCTCCAGCCATCACACAGATTTATTAAATTCCATCACCAGCATACTTGATTCAACATACTGAAGTATCGATTAGCCAAATCAGATGCTGGTTTAGAAATGGTTAAAAAATATATTTCCAGATAAATAGTTATTTAAATATAATTATCTCAGGTGCCTAAAGCTTTTGCAGAGTACTCAGTCTATACAGAGAGAGAGGGAGAGAGAGAGAAAGGAGGAGGGAGGGAGAGAGAGAGAGAAAAAGAGAGAGAGAGAGAGAGAGAGAGAGAGAGAGAGAGAGAGAGAGAGAGAGAGAGAGAGAGAGCGCGAGAGAGCGCGAGAGCGAACTTGTACCTGTAGAGTCAAATGTAGAGTCATGCACTGGAGGAATGGCAGGTTTGTCACTTTTGGGCCTCTTGTCAGGGGGATGGTCTCTGCTGAGAATACTACTGGTTCTGCAAACAGAGACAGGGTTGGGGGGGGTCAGAGGTCAGCTCACATACTAAAACAAAACAAAACAAAACAAAAAAAACAAAACAAAAACAAACACATAACTGGTGGAGCCTTGGCCCAAAAAAATAGGGGTGAGCAAGACACACAACCAAAGCAGCCAACCCTTGGAGTCTAAATGTGTGGAAGGGCACAGGGTGTGTGAAGTAAACAGAACACTGCCTCAATGTCCTTCCCAGCTAAACCCAGCCCAGCCCAGCCCAGCCCAGCCCAGCACCACTCTACCCTGTGCCTGCTTCCTAAGCCCTGTCTTAGACTTCTCCCTGCACAGCACGTTGTGTAAGAGTCTTCTGTTCTCCAGGGCAGTTACTGCAGAGATGGGCTACACAGCAAAAGAGGCCCTTTGTAGGTCTGGCTCACTGTGCCTCACTGTGGGCCACTGTTTGGCGCATGCTTGCTAACAGCCTGCCATGTGCTGCACCCAGCCTGCTGTTCTTCAGACAGTCTATGTCTCTAGAGATAACTCTGGTGGCAAAAACTGGTGTAAGTGTTTTGTTATAAGTGACTTGCTTACCTGTTTGCTTTTTTGGGAAATCTGTGAAAAGAAAAAAAAGGAGGTTAAAATAGATGTTCTATGAACAAACAAAGCAAGAAATCTAAGGCCCTTTATACAATCTGTTAAGCCCCCTTTGTATGATCCCACAGCTGCTTGGCTGAATACTCAAGCTTACTGCCTAATGAGTGCAACACAGACTCTTCAGTACTACAGCATGACTGTTATTCATATAAAGCTTGATAAGCCTGAGGCAGCTACCTCACACTGTGCAGATCCACAACAACTTTGTAGGGGATCACGCTGTTTGTCAGAAGGCTGAAAAACAGCAGGTGCCCTGTGTTACCCTGTCTTTCTTGGGGGTTCATGCTGCATTTTTTTGCAATAGCAAACATGTCAACAGAATTGTACCTGTCAGTCCTGCTAGTTGGTTAATGCTGTAGCATTGCTAGTTGTGATCTTGATATGTTCATGATCGTTTTGATTCATTTTGAAACCATCAAGTTCAGGGGAATTTGCCAACGACAACACCTAGTCTTGCCCCCATCTGTCACTACAGGCTCTTCTAACCATCATCTGATTGTTCAGCACAGAAGAATGCTTAACAGTGCCCCACCCAGGGTGCATGAAACACAAGATGCCTCTTAGGCAAAACACAAGCAAAATGCATTTACGCATCTCTCTCTCGAAAAACAACTTAAAAACGGTCTCTAGGTTTGCAAAAATATACAATGTGATCTTTTACCTCAATCACTGTAAAGCCCTATTTTGGATTAGCTTATTAGGTAGATAGGTAGATAGACAGATAGACAGACAGATAGATAAAAGTTTGACACTCCACTCGGTGATAGAACTCTCGCATCCTGAGGGCAATAAAATTGCCACAGGAAGAGCTTGTATCTAGTGGGTTAAAATGTATTTCATCAGAATTTCAGAATATTTATCTTTAAGAAAGTGACAGACATACGATCTAAAATCTGAGATAATTTTATTTTTAGAAAACTTTCTGAAAAAACATTAAATATCAAAATGTGGCAGAGGTTGTACCATCTGATCATGTGCAGATGTGCACATGTACCGTGCCTTCAACTGGCTCAAGAAAACATTTTTAAAGCAAAGTACTTTAGATGCTCTAATAATTATGTAACAAGTAAGTAATTACTTTTCAAAACAACTATTTCATAGTTTTTCGTAACCATTTATTTACACATTTATCATCACCTGAAAATACAATTATATGTAAAATGTAATTAAATTACATGATACTGTGTCAGTATAGTGGTTAACAGTGAACATGCTCACTGTAGTATGAGTAGGTAACACAATACAACTACAACAAACAATTTTTTTGTCTAATCGCTAATATAGCCAACTACCGAGCCTGCAGCCTAAACTGAGCAGCAACTAGAACTAGACTGAAGCATGCTGATTACGTGCAACGTTACTAGTGGTCCAAATAAAAAACGAGTCATGGGGGTTGCATCTTACAACCATAATCTGTTGATTACACTCATAAACTCTCATATTTAGTCAGAGCTATGTTGTATGTTAGCCTATAGTATGTGTGCTTCATACCTGTAACGTTACATCTCAAGAAGTCAAAGTTGCTCTGTGTAGCGTTAGCATGGCGGCCCGTACAGAGATAAACGCAGTGGGCGGTTTAGTTTACGGCTCTTGTCTACCTTAGTGGCCTCATAGCAAGTTACAGCCATGCTTATACTGCTGTTCCAGTTTTGGCGGCGTCTTTCCCAATGCACTGTGTTGAATACGATAGAGGGCCTCACATGGCAGTTACAAATGACAAATCCACCGAGTGCAACACGTGTTAGAAAATAACGTTTTGCATAAAGAGACCTGTTAGTGTTTTGTCAAAAGCTGTAGGCAACAAGAAAACTGACAGAGGCAGACGCCTCGTAATTCTCTAATAGGGAAAAACCCTGTTTATACCTATAGCTGCCATTATGATCGCCCCTTTAATGAGCCTGTGGGATCTTGCTTATGTCACTGATTTTCTTTCTCCTGATAATTCTCTCCCAGGTAGAACATGAAGTCAAACTTTTATCACTCAGACTAAATAAATGATTGGGTATTCTTCAAAAGCATCCATTTTTCATTACATGAGAGTTTATGAGGGTAATTAACAGATTATGGTTGTAAACACCTGGGGAAATGTCTTTGATACACACTGAAGAAGACCAATGACAGCAAGAAGCAGCAGTCAGAGGTGACAAAGCCTGCCCTGGAGTGTGTGCTTTTGTGACAGCTTTTTCCCTTTGGTTCAGCTAGTTTTACACATAGTGTATGAAATATTGCAAGGAAATGTTCTTTGATTGGTCAGGAATTTGGCAGGGATAACAGCACTGTTACTCTCACGTTTGTCTCCATTAAATGAAGTACTACTAATTTTAACTTTCAAACAGTATAGATCCATATCTCATTTATATTCTTGATAAAATGTATTATCATACATATTATGGTGCTCAATGTCTACCTATTTGACAATCAGAGTAATGAAAATAAACCTTACGTGGTCACCATTTCTTTATGATTTGGTTTAATCATGGTTTAATTACGTTTAATTTTACGCAAAATAATTTTAATGCAACCAATCACCTTGCCCACGCTGGTCCCACCTATCAAATATACCTTCTGAAGTTATTAAAATGTTTTAAATTTGGCTGACTGTACAGCGCTAATGTGCTGCTACAAGGCGAGAAATGCATGCTCTACTGTTGAATTCCCTTGTTTGGTGCGGACCATAAAAACACATTTCCACCAGCAGCAAACTAACCCACGGTTTGCTTGGAAGTGAGACCTGCGTTTTTTGGTGGAGTGTTTGACACCTGTCAAAACAGACTGAACTAAAGTAAAAATTCAATTGGCCAGCACCAAACAAGGCAGGTGTGAAAGTGGCCTTATACTGCTCATGTCCCCTCAAAACCTTTGCAAATATGAACCATGCTGTTATCATGAAATATTGAGCAGGAATGCCTGGAAACCTTAGAAAACAAAGGCATAGTAGGAGAGCTAATGGTCTCCAAATTGACTGAGCTGTGCGGTCATCCATTATTAAGCGATCCTGACCAGAGATTTTTTTTTTCCCCCTCAAAGTTAACCTAGCAAGCCATGACAAGTCACTTTAGGACAGTCTGCTCTGCTGACTCAGACTTCAAATAGAACTTCCTAACAGTAAATAAGCTACGCTACCAGCGGCACCCTGGACAGATATCAGAAAGGACAACCGTGGACCAAGTACTTCCAAGGAACATTATTCCATTATTCAGTGGAACTTTCCAGAATTCATTAATATCAGCTCCTGCATGGCAATAACACAGGAAAATGAAAAGTAAAAAATGAAAAACAAAAATGAGCACCTTAAAAACAATAGTCAAACTTTAGCCAGAGGGTGAGAGCTTGTCCCAGACAGTATTCTAACCAGCACCAGTGCCTTCACTGGTGACACAGAATCCCTTTGAGAGTGGTCAGAAGGAGCTGAATGGGCCATTTATGAGTGTGCATGTAATAAGTTCCATGGTGTGTTCCTCTGAAGCCTGAAGCTACAGAGCACAAATGGAAAAGTAAGCACAAGCAAGCTGCGGCGCTAATAATCATACATTTTACGTCTGTTATTCTCTTCCCTCTGAATCATATATGGTGACGGGGCACATTTGAGGGAAGAACTTGGGTTAGCAAAACGCCGGCCATGATAAGTCTTTGACGTGACATAATTTTGTGAAACACCAGGAGACAAAAGCAAACGGACAGCAGCAACAGTTTTTGGGCTGTCTCAATTACTCGACTGAAAAAAAAAAACAAATTACAAGTTACATTCTCAATGAATCATCTTGGTAAATTTGATGTTAAGACACTCAAGTCTTATTTGGGCGCACCACTGAAAAAAGAAACCCACAGCAGCAGCATCTCACCAATGCACACATATCTTTGACTAGTCAAGTTTGTAGTCATAATTCTCATTAAATGTTTGCTGTTAGAAATTGCATGTGTATGAAGTAAAAGTTTTTATCTAACTAAATCTAGGCTGAACCACTCAGTAGACAGCTAACAGGATAAAAGGCTACCCCAATTATACATAGAGTAATGTTTTACTGAAGAAAAAACTACAACATATAAAGATCATGCAATGTGAATATCTGCTACAGGCTTTAAATGCTTTAAATTTCTGTGTTTAAGTAGAGCTGGCATGAGTAGCATTAAATTCAGTGAGAGAAGTGAATGTACACTACTGTTAGCTCATGGCTAACACAACACTGAAATTTCCCACAAATAAACTACTGACATGTTCAGTGCGTTCAGTGTTTTTGGGCCCGATACCAATCGCTGACAGCCAATACAAATCAAGGCTGGGGCTGGACTGTTAAGGGCTATTCAAACCAAGTATGATTTTTTTGGACAAAAAAAAACAGATGCGATTTTAACATAGAGGGACATCTAAACCAAGTCCAAAGCGTTTTTCTGTCTAAACACTCTAAAAACTAAACGGAACATATACTGGGTACTGGGTCTACAAAAAAGACAACACGGGGGAGACTCACCACCTCTCACAAGAGCGAGCTGAAGCTGAATGATGAGCGATTATGAGGACATAGTATATGTCCTGCAGAATATATACATATTCTGGTGTATTTACTGTACACGCTTAAAAAAGATGGTTCCTCAAGGGTTCTATAGTTCATGGTAACACTTGCAGAACCCTCTGTATGATTAAAGAGTTCTTTTTGAAAGCGTTCATCAGAATAATGGAGAATATGTTTTGTATGGTTCTATACAGAACCCTTTTTGGTGCTATATAGAATCCTTTTCAAAAAAGGTTCTATATACAACTATCTAAAGCACATTCTCATTCAATGTGAAGAACCATTTCACAATGTAAAAACTCTTTAATCATGCAATGGTTCTTTATAGAACCATTTTCTTTACTAAAGAACCCTTGATGAACCATCTTTTAAGAGTGATATTCTGAACTTGTGGGGCCTGAAGAACGACATTTTGCTCCAACGTATACAAGCATAACAGTTTCCAGCAAAAGTGATTTATTTCTGACAACCATGGCAAGTTTTGTACCAAATGTAACATCTAATAATCAATATGCACAGGCCCAAGTGATATTTTATAATTTTAATATGATTTTCTTCATGTGTACATGGACTAACTGAATGCCAAAATTGGCTTTTGACAGTGGTGAAATCCATGTAACTGGCAAATTAGGCTGGTCCACAGCCTGTCGAGCCTCAGCTGACGCTGCTGTGGAAAATGGCACACAGCACCAAACACCGACTCTATTTTCCAGCAAACGTGTGGGCGGACTTCCCAGTCGCATGTGTACCTAAGTTTTCTGACGTGGGCTAAAGCAGGGGGTAGGTTGGGGGGTGGTCTGCAGGGCACAGGAAATGTGGAAAAGAAACCCTGGAGGGGTGATTCCACTACTCAATTGAGGTTTTGTATGACTATGGAAAAAAGTGGCCCGGACCAAGTCAAAACAGCCTGCAAAAGGGATACACTGACCATGAAACTCACAACACTGTATGAGAAACCTCCTAGAGGCAAAGAAAGAAGAGAAAAAAGCTGTGTTCTGTCACAAATAAAACTAATTAGCCTAAGCTTAAATGAATGGCATTTACTTGTATGAGTCTGTGTGTGAAAGTATTTTATTTTAGATGCTTAAGAAAAACAATTTGTTTTTTTACTGTGAGTGGTATTTAGTACAATATAACTAATAAAAAGAACCATATTTAACAACTGTATAACAAGTTAATGTAATAATAAGAAGTAAAAGTAAAATAGTTCTATTGTGCAAAATAGTTCAAAATAGAACTGAACAATATATAGCTTAACCAGCAGTGTGCACACATTAGCACGCAACAGCTTCTCTGGCTTGGTAAAAACGCTGTTGAATGTTGTTTCACAATCGAATTTCTCAAGCCATTTGTCTCGCATGTGCTTCCCATACACTTGCGCTTACATCAGTCATTAATGCTGGGAGCAGCAGCAGTTTTCACAAGATTTATCGGGTTGTTTCATGTAACAGGGCGCAAGACCATGCCGCTGGCTGATGCAGCTGACCGACGGAGCTGCATCGCAGGCGGGGATAGTGAACACACTAGCCCTACTAGTGGGCTGACATGCAAAAGGCTAAACTAAACCTAGGCTATTATTACCCCAAGAGAGCGGCGTCCCCTTCCACTGGTCTCAGTGACGTTCATTCCTTTAATAACTACCTGAACTAAAGTTAACTCAAACTGTAACTGATTTCACACCAGAGATGAGTGATTACTGAAAGAAGCCTGGCTCAGCCTTTCAGGTAAGGGGCTACCATTAGCCTGTTTTGAACTGTTTGTATGTTGTGAACTGGCTTATATGGGTGAAACTAATACTTTAAGAAGAATTCTAACTGGTCTCACACCCACTACTGTTGCCTTTCCACAGAATGCTGGTGTTACAGATTTTGTCATGAGTTATTTATTCTGCTGCTTGTCAACCCATACCGTCGACAAAGTTCATGAGCGAAGAAACTGCTTCAAGGTATTGGTATCCCCATCACCAATACAGCTCCTGCATTTAAAAAGTCTCAAAGCAGATATCAAAGCTGTATTGGTATCAGTTCCAATACTGGCACTTAATCACAGTATTACTGTATTGATAAGTGTACAGCCAAGAGCTTATTCACAATATTACTAAATCAATATTTTAAACACAGCCCATATTCTGTGCAAAATACTAATGCACTCCATTGAATTGATATCTGATTTCAGACCTCATTAGGACTAATCCAACTCACCATCTAACACTGCCCTGAGTAGCTTCAGTGTTAGCCCATCTATGCGCACCACCACTTGAATTCACGGGCGTTGAAAGACTTTCTTGATTTGACTGACATCACAGGGTTCTTGAGCCCATGTTTCAGTAAGCAAATCTGTATTTCCTCATTCATCAGACATGTGTCTGCACTTATTTTATTTTTTTTAAATAGGCTTTTGCATCTACCAAAAAAAACAACAAAAAAAAAACACAAACAAACATAAAACCCTGAATAGTAACATCTGTAGAGTACAATACACTACAGTGCTCACAGCAAGCTGGCTGGTAAAGTAGAGACTCACTTCCAGATATGGTAGAGAGAACCCTGACTCATGTCTGCAGATAAAGAGAGCACATGGTGCTGTATCTGAACAATGCTTCACTCTGGCCAGGCCAGCAGACCTGTGGTCCAAAGCATGACATCATCACTTTCCTCCAACCTCACCCTGCTCACCCTTACAGCTAGAAGAGGCCATACATCTGTCACAGCAAGAGCTGGACACTGGATGACAGTGCGTACAACACAGTAGATGTTCATATGTACAGCCCAGCGGCCTTACGTGATCTAGGATGAATTCATGACTAACCCAGAGAGACCTCATCTGGTCTCAATGTGCACACAATTTAAAATGAACATGCTCTAAACAGCTGTAGCTGTTACTTTCAGCATGGTTCCCCCTGACGTGCAGGAGAAAACCAGCCACTTAGGCCAGATTGGTTTCCTTTCACCAACGTTTGCGAATCTGTCAGAGCACAGCTGCCGTGCCAATGCACTTAACTTAAACCACTGCTCGCAGTAATGAGAAAAGGCTGCATAGGGAGGCATCCGGGAACAACAAAGTTTCCTGTATAAATGTTAAGTGCTGGTAGATTTTGAATAACAGATTTCTTGTATTTGGCAATCAATAACTGAAAACTGACAAAGCTGTCAAAGACTAACAAGCAAAGGAAAGACACTTCTCTATGAATCAAAATATATGTATAAGTATAATATGTATAAGCTGGCAAGTTTACTTATTTGGTCAGGTGTTAGTAGGCTTTTCTAGAGTGAAACAAGGCAAATGCTGTAAACTGCAAACAATGTTCGTGTTGAGTTCTCTGTGATTATAAGTCTATACTTTACGTGGCTGTTTCATTAGTTAAAAAATGCCTTCTGTCCTGCATTCTGTCTTATCATTCTTACCTGCTGCCAGCTACCAAAAATGTGAAACAATCACATTTCATATATCATTCCATTGGATACACTTCTGCTACACTTTAACTGACTGTTATAAAAAAAGATTAGCATTTTAAGCTGACTATGGCTTAGCTACTTCTAATTGCTTTGAAAAAGGTATTTAAAGAGGTCAATTTTGTTGGAAACATGGGTGTTTCTTAGATAAATCCGATTTACCAACCCGAGTATTTCAAATCAGAGCTGGCAGCATATGCCACTTTTTATTTGTGTCTGAGTGGATTACTCAGTTTCGGAAGGAAATCCACTGTAGAGAATGATGGTGTCTGTGAACTGACATCCAATACCTGACACAGGCTATTCACAAATACATTATTTTCTGATGACGTAACATGGCAGTCGTGGTCATCAGAATCACCGTGAAGAAACTTCACCAAATGCCATTTATTCCCAGTAAACACAAAGCAAAAATTAAACCACAGAGCGGTTATTTTTGGTGTTTTGCTGGGCGTGGCAGCTGTGGCCGTTGGACTGAAAACACTGCCATCTCTGCAAGCTACGAGAATAAGCGCGTTGTTCATGCAAACGGTTTCTTCACAACTCTTTAGAATGGCTTCATTCATTTTAATTGCTTTACTGTTATCCTTTTATATTGCTTATATATATGATTTAGTGATGATTCTACTTTATTTAGGCTGGTCATTAATTGGCGGGATTTCTCTTCACGCATGCTTCGGCCTGCTCCCGCCTGCAGTGGGCTGGTTTTCCGCCCGCTTCTGTGCACAGCACTAAAAATTAGTCCCGCAACATTAACTCAACTGTAAATGTCGACACAGCGCGAGATGAGTGATTACTGAAACAAGCCTGGCTCAGCCACTGGGGTAAACTGCTGAGGTTTTATGCTGTTTGCATGTTATGTTATCTGGTGTATTTGTAACATATCGGTGAAACCAATTGCTTATGAAGAAT
Organism: Colossoma macropomum; assembly: GCF_904425465.1. Taxonomy (NCBI): domain Eukaryota; kingdom Metazoa; phylum Chordata; class Actinopteri; order Characiformes; family Serrasalmidae; genus Colossoma; species Colossoma macropomum. The sequence continues at coordinate 11,533,381 of NW_023494786.1, read as the reverse complement.
TCCAAACCGTCTATATGTACTACTACTGCTGCCACAAAACACTGGCGTTGCAGATTTTGCCATAAGCATTTTTTCTGCTGCTTGTCAACCCACAACACTGGACTGTTGTGACGTTCCATCTAATGGCACGCATTGCTATCAGTAATGGGTTTCGGTATCCTCATCATTTAAGTGCCAGCATTGGAGCTGATACCAATACAGTATGGGTATCAGTGCAACCTTAGCATTATATAAGATTTATTTATAGGTATAAAATTTATATATAGGTATAAAAGAATGAGTTAATAATTTAGTTATAAATAAAGTGTTATCATATTGATTGACACCACTAGTATTTACATTAGGGATGTTCTGATCCAGCATTTTTGCTCCCCAAGTCGATCTGAACAGAGCACCTTAAATACTGATGCCGATACCGACCCAATCTTTGTGCCTTCAGAGATATTATTGCCACACAATGCAGGTCAGATTTACTAGGCTGCAAATTAAGTTAAAAATTATTACAGTAAATAGCCTTTGTTTTTAGTATGTGCATAATTTGACTTTCTAGACTGACAGATTAGTTTTTTGGCATTCTTTTTAAACATTTTACAGTGTGTTTTACACTGGTTAAGATCCAGTTTATTGATTTCCCTTGGCTACCAGTTACCATAACATCCTGCAGCAAAATGACTTAATTTTTGATATGTGCACAGCAATACACACTCTGAACTGAGAGCTTTTCTTTAAATAAAAAAAAATGCAACGCTGTGAATTCATATCACTAACACGAGCGCTGTAGCCTGCTCTTTCCTCCCAGTTCTGAACATTTTTAAACCTTTGCATTACATCCAGTAAAGCAAAACATTTCCATTATGCTTTCATTATTTTTAACTAGTTGTGACTTGCGAGTGTAAAACATCACTGGAGTTTATTTTCTCTATGGTGTTGGCCACGTCACTTGTGGTTAACAGCAGAAAACAGACCTGAGGCATAATAGGTAGATAAATTACACACAGTTGAAATGCCAGGATTGAAGTTTTAATTTTCTGCTTCAAAACAAATCCACACAAGAGATATTAAAACACCTTTGTTAATGCGATATCATTGTCTATATTACTAACAGACAAATATGCAGCATAAGTTAAAATATAAATATCACTTGTAATAATGTTACACTCAATGTACAGACTGCAGTATCTGAGATACTTAAACAATTGTTAATGATTAGTGAAGTTATAAATAATCACATTTTAATCAGCACAACTGACTGTGCAAATGTTTAGCTGATTGATTATATATTCAAGGTCTGATTAACTTCAGAAATCAACTCTACTAAATCAAATGTACTATTCAGATTCAATCAGCTGCATATTCTGATACCAATATAATAAAATGATCTAAATAAAAAATGATCTACTGTCATAAAGAAGAACAACTTTACTGCACGAAATACATTTTCTAGAGTATAAAGTTTATCATGGACTGTGAGTCAAACTCTTAAATACAGTACAAGATGAGGACCATTATGGACTTTTATCTCCACCATTATCAAATTTTGATTCTTTTCTGTGTCTATGTTGCTTTTTTTCTCCTTGAAGACATGCACTCTGGAAAAAAGCCCTACAGATGAGTATAACAAGACGGTATAACAAGACTGCATCATTTTTAGTGATAAGTAATGGTGTTCAGGCAACTGCAGTGAGAAGAGTCTTGAATAGCCTTTATGGTCCTAAAGGCACCAACTGGCACCACGAGGAGCCTACATTTGCTCGCAGCATCAGCTGTTAAAACACATTAAACAGTGATGACTGAGTAACAACAACATCCAGGGAGACTAGAGTGAGCGTGTATGTGCGTTTAGGCAAGCCATGGCGAGAGCATTTTCAGGGGCACTGACGGTGAAGGAGACAGGAAAAGAGAAGGAGAAAGGAAAGATCGTTGAATGGGGATGTGTCAGTTAAGGTTATGTCAGATAAAGAAAGAAGAGTGAGGCCACTAGCTTGGGACCCTCCCTCCTAATGACATCACAGAGCACATTTGGGGGGAAGAGTGTGCGGGGCCACTGCCAGAGCCTGAGGAGATTTTCCCTTTCTGCTCCAATAAGTCCAATCCCCACTCTTCACAAGGCTTGGGGATGTACATTTCTTTACGCTAGATTGTCTGCTTCAGTTTTTCGAAACTCAAACAAAGAAGAGGTGGCAAAGTTGAGAGGAGGTTGTGTTTAAAACTCTCTTCTTTATTACTCTGCTCGGAGGGAGTTAATAGGAAGGATGCAAAACTGAGCTTGCTCTACCTGCTTAGTTCATGTGCCTGGTAATATGAAGCACAATTCATTATATCATGCCACTTAGGACGTTACGTTGTTTTCCTGTAATCTTTGGTCAAACAGTAACGACTGTGCCCATCACCCCTTCCTCCAGCCTTATCAATCTCAGCTAGCTGAGAGATCTTTAACACTTGCCAACTTCTTGATACAATATGATATGGTACATGTGGTGAAAACTATATTAGACACACGTCTGTTTTGTGTTCACTTGAATACTTCTCTAGCATTAATAAAGTGATGTGATGCCATGAGCTGAGCACAAACCCTGCCCTCTCTGTGTAGAGTTAGGGATTTACTCACTCTGCTATAGAGGCAATTTCAAACTACGCAGCCTACTCTATCCTTAACTAAACTGTCATAATATATCAAACATGATGACCATTCTCACTCCCACAGTTGGGCATCAAATATGTGAAACAGTAATAGCTACTGTCACAAAAACCTGCATCATCATAAGGAGCTTTTTAAGGAGTTAAATATATATTTCATTGCTTGTTGTAGGTCTATAAGGAGAAGAAATTACACAGCCAAAAAAGGCTATACTTTTTGCACACCCAGACTGTTTTAATTATGCTTTATAGCTTCCCATATTTCATCTCAATATCCAACAACTTCATTCAACTGCATGTTTTACACCCACAGCGAGTAGTCCTGTTTGCAGCCTTGATGTTTCGAGTCAAATTTGGACAAATCCACTCAGCACAGAATCAACGGTGAGCTTTCTACATTTCATCAAGTAACGTTCAAACCCCATTTCTGGAAAAATGGGACATTTTGTAAAACACAACAGAAACAAGAATCTGTGATTTGTTAATTCTCTTGAGCCTTTATTTAACTCATAAAAGTACAAATAAACAACATTTAATATTTTGGCTGACCAACTTGATTGCATTTTGTAAATATAAAGACATTTTGAATTTGATGCCTATGACACACTCGAAAAAAGGTGGGATGGATCAAAATAATAGTGACATGTTTGACCGGGTATAAAAGGACCGACGACCAGGCAGTCTTTTCAAGCAAAGATGAGCTGTGGTTCACCACTTTGTGCCAAATTCTGTGTGAGGATTGTTAAACAGCTCAAAAAGAAAATTTCTCAACTCAAAATTGCAAGAACTTTAATGGTCTTTCACCATCTACCATATATAATAATCAGAAAAAAATTCATGGAATCTGCAGAAATCTCAGTCTGCGTAGGGCAAGGCCGGAAACCACTGCTGAATGTGTGTGACCTTAGAGCCCTCATATGGCATTGCATTAGAAAAAAATAAAAATAAAAAATTGGGATTTTAGAGAGCCATATGCTGCCATCAAGATGTCAGTCCTCATTCTGCTCATGCTACAACAGCGTGGCTTTGTTAACACAGAACACGAGGACTTGACTGGCCTGACTGCGGTCCAGATCTGTCTCCTATTGAAAATGTATGTCACATTATGAAGAGGAGAACCAGACAACGACGACCACAGACTGCTGAGCAGCTGAAGTCTTGTATCAAGCAGGAATAGGCAAAAATTCCACTTGCAAAACTGCACCAATTAGGATCCTCAGTTTCCAAATGATTAAAAAGAGTAATTAAAAGGAAAGATGGTGTAACACAGTAGTTGTGTGTAGTAGGCATCTAAATTTGTGTGTATTTACAAAGCACAATTAAGTTGGTTAGTGAAAACAATGGACATCTTTGCACTTTTGTCAGTTAAATACAGTTTCAAGATACTTAACAAATCACAGACTCTTGTTTGTATTGTATTTTACAAAATGTTCCATTTTTTTCAAAATGGAATTGGTACAAACACATTAACCACGCAATAAAAAAGAGATGAGAGATGTAAATGGGCTGTTTAAAAAAGGACAAATATAGAGAAGAACCATACAGCACTAGCATAGTTTGCTAAATCTTTCTTTAATTGTCTCAAACATGAGCTTCATCAGCATTCCAACCAAAAAAAGTACGGAAACACTCCTTTTCTGTTGTGAGACCATTAAACAAACATTTATCAAATTATGCTGATGCTGTATGTTTTTTTTTCTAAAACAAGAAAAAATTAATGATTTTTCAAAAAGGGACAAATTGCACATGGGGGTGAAAGAGGATGTCTCACAGTGAGGCCGTCAATGTGTTAGTTTACAGATATATAAGGACTTCCAAACAACCACTGCCAGGGTCTTTTTTGTGTGTAGCATATAGCCTTAGTTTGGTTACTAATATTGTTAAATATCACAAACATTTTTAAAAAGTACTGAAAAAAAATTACAGAAAAGAAACAAAAGAGTGTAAAATGGATGAGCCTGTATAGAAGCACAGTGTTAGTTTGTTGATTTTGCCAGTCAGTTGATTTGACAGACCCTCTCCTCTGCTAAGGACCAGACTGAGCTGGATGATGTCTACACTTATGTGCTGGCAAATATGTAGTATTACCACCCTACCTAACAATCTCTTTTCTGCAAAGACAGTATGTAACACTGTTAGCATCCAACAGCTGTTTACGTTTGTTTGGTTGGAAACAAAAATGTCGCCAACCTGGTGTGTTATAAAAGACTGAACAACAGTAGAAGCTAACCCAAACGCTAATTATATTACCTCCAGGGAAGATGTAAGCTATAGGGGAAGGCTCTGTAATGTCACATGTGCTACTTCACAACTGACTTTGAATCATAATTGTGTTGTTTATCACAACAATTCTGCAGACAATAATCATCATGTATAAATTTATATTAAGCGTAGTAGCTTACCTCACTTTCAACATAGGGAAAAGAGCACTAGGCCTAGTTAGTCATGTTTTCACTCAGTAATCATCTTAGGCCGACTACATTATCTACTTAATTTAAGAAGCTTAAAAGGTGCCCCTTTAATTTGACCAATTTAACAAGGCTCAACAACAGAGTGAATCCCACTTCCTAAGAGCATGTCTGGATTACACTGAATAAAAGTGTGTGTATATAAAGTCTAGAAATAACCAGATAGTACAAACAAAAACAGCTAACAAGAAAGTAATACCAGACAGCCATTTCATACTGGCTTCAACACCTCTATAATGGATGGAACAGAGCAGTAGGGTGAGCAGTCTTTATCCCAGCGGTCTGGGGAGAATGTAACATTACTTGAAGCTGAAGGTTTTCACAGTTCTCAGAAAGACGGTTTGTTCAGTTTCTTGGCTCACATCAGCTGCACTCAAATAAATTACATGGAAACTTAGGATCTACAACACTGGCAAACGCATCATCTCCATTTTATGTATGTGAAATGCACAATTTAGCACTGAAACTCAATTGAGTCTAGAGTGGTGTTCAGCTGTTCCACTGTAAAACACCAACTCCGTGTCTGACAATGTAAGCTTACAGAATTCAACCTGAAAGATGAGATACTGTTATGATATCAAAAAGGCTTTTAAAGGGTTTTTACACTTGCTAGATCTTCAATCTGGAATGCTCTTAATCAGAATATCTGATTTACATAGATCAACATGATTATCTACTTCAGACAAAATGTTAGTAACACGAGCATAAATATCAATCATCACTGATTTCCTGTAGTCTAACATCAATATCAGTATTAGTTCCAAAGATCTTGTATCAGTTTGCACCTTACCAGATATTCAAAATTTGGTATACAAATAGGGTTTGCAGACAGAATAACAGACACCGAACAATTAAATTAAATTTTAATGGGAGAATGGGCACCATCCGTTAAAACCTGATTAGATATGCTGACAAATAAAAATTCTGCTGAACCTGTATCAATACTGACTGTATTTTTATAAATGTCCAGAATAATGGAAACAGCATCAGCAGGAGCAGATTCCAAAATCACCATATAATACATGCAGTGTCAGAACTGCATAAAGGATTGAGAAACAAAATGGTGATTCCACATATCAATGTTTTTCCCAGTGGTGAAGTAGCTCCTGCCCACAGAAAACACTTAAGCATTCATTACATATTCATGCTCTGTCTTGTCAAGCATAAGATTCCTGTCTATTACAATAGTAAGATCTGGAGAGCTGAAGAACTCAGCCTTTATTCCATACCTTAGGTCAGGTTTTTGTAACAGAATCTTCGTTCTCTGTCTAAAATGCATTTCATATTAACAGTAAAGGTGTGAATAGTTAACCAATTCAAGAGAAAGCAAAGTTAGAAAAACTTAGCATACAAAAAATAACTTAAGAATGACTTATTATAAATTTAACATGAATCTATGGTGTCTGGATTCAGCAAAAAGAAGTGGCTATAAAATGTTTAAGTTAATAGGTTAGTAATCCCATTTTCAGTTTAGTTGAGCATTCTGCATTTTAAAAGCACAATGTCTGAAAAAAACGCTGTGCTTTATAGAGTCACAAGCTAAAGCTCTAATCACAACCTAAAAGGTTAGCCTCAAGCTGGTTATTCACAATAGAGTGATACAATATTATACACTGTAACACAATATGATACACAGTAGATGCCTAGTTGAAATCATAATCTCAGTTAACAATAAATGTTTTTTCACTGGTGGAGAATAGCCCAAAAGCTAAGCTCCAAGTATGACAACCAGGACAGAGCGATTACAGAGACCAAACACAAGCTTGTGAAGATCAAATACGTGACCTTTATTACTGACTGTTGAACTTCTTTGAGTGCGGTGACCCACAGTACCTTGCAAAAAGTCAGAGACCCCCTTCATTTATTCAATTTCCAGTCAAATTGGCCTTTAAGCACAAGTTATTCATTTTTTGGGGATCAGCAAAAACAGTAGAAAATGTATATTCAACAGAAAATTACACAAAAGCACCAACAACTAAACATCACATTTTTTTGTATTAATTGTGTGTCCACCCTTTGCCTTTATTACAGCCTCTATTCGTTATGGGCGACCTGCTTTCAGTTTATTAAAGAAATCTGCAGGGATATTCTTCCACCCTTCCAAAGTTCAGTCTCAGAAGCTGGTTGCATTTTCTGCTTTTCATGATCCAAGTAAGCCCAAACACATTCAGTAATGTTGAGGTCTGGTCTCAACATTGGTTTGGTCACTCCATTGTTCTGAGACCACCAGCAGCTTCTTCGTCTGATTTGCAAATTTTCCTCTTTTTTCCTCTGTTTTCTTTTCTCAGTAATGGTTAGAGAGCTACACATCCTTTCAAACTCAGTGTTGAGTTGTCTTCTCACAGTGTCACACCTGTTTCTGTTTCAAAAACCCGTTTTTTTCAACCGTTTTCTTTTGACTTTCCCCTTCCTTATGCAATCTTATATCTGTTCTCCTCAAAAATATCCCCTAAAAAATCTTAATCTCAGTTTTGAATTAAAAAAATGAAGCATATGCTCTGACTTTTAAACAGTAATGCACAAAACAGACAGCACTAAGAAATTTGCATGGAACATCTTAAGATAGCCCCAATTAGTTTAATCTAAACACTGCTTTACGAATTTCTTCCCTCTTATTGGTTATATGGACAACCGATTAATAATTGGGAGGTAAGATTTTAAGATAATGTTGACTGCAACAGTCACATGCCTGCCTAGCAGTGACTATAAACACGCTTTTCATCGCAATCTGAAAAACAGGCGTTCCACCAGGATCATTTTGAGCACACAGGCTAAGCAGGAGCAGAAGTAGCTGGAGGAGCCACTGCACCGCTTCTGCAGGCTAGGGCAACACCTAACATTACAAAGAGTACTTTGACAAGGCAGATGACTCACCTGCTGCTAGGCTTACACACTCATATTTACAACTGTCAACATCTGGTTACTAGGTGTGTGGAGAGGCTTTCAGAAGCACTTCTTCACCCAAACTACAGGTGTGATTCTCAAGAAGGGGGATGAGGTTTTAGGGGTGAAACAGTACTCTTGTGACTCAGAGTGAGAAAGAGACGAGACAGACAGAAAGAGAAAAAAGAAAGAAAAAGTGGTGGAGGGCTGGTCTATGAATGCCAAAGCAGCAGCAGTGTGTGAGGCCGGCCCACCCCGACACTTCATTTGCACTCCAGTGAGAGCATCTGTCAGTCTTCTAGCCACCAGGACCCTCGCACAGCAACAGAGACGAGTAATATAAGCCTAGTTTCTTTTAAGCCAAACGACAAATCTACACAGATGCATTTCATTGTGGATTTTTTTTTTTATGGTTACAGTGAGTAGGATGCTACAGAGATGACTTTCACCAGACAGGAATGGAAAAAAATGAGTCAGAGTACAACTAAGACAAAATACCATATTGTGATTATACTTCCGCATATTGAAAATACATTAATGCAGTAATGTGACTTGGTTACAAATGAGTCTGCACTACTCTGCCTTAATTCAAGCAAACAACCTCAGAAATTCACTGGTCTGGAAGCTCACAGCACATAATAAAGCATTCAAAAATTTGTTTAAGACACAACTGTGTGCCTATATTTTAAGGGGTATCACAGTGCTACCAGAAGGCAAAAAAAAATCAGAAATGAATTAGAAGAACACAAAGGAAAATATGCTATACTTCTACTTCTACATCTACATTTTGGGATTTATCTTTTTTTTAATCTGTCATTGTCTTAAATGATTCTAAATTAATACTTATAATTTCTTGTACTACTGTTCAGCTTTATCACCTGTCTGTAAAGCACTTTGAGCTGAGTGTGAAAAGCATTTTATAAATAAATAGATAATTATTATTAAGAATAATTACATTTAGAAATGTGTTCTGATTAAACAATAAACTGCTTTGGTCATTACAAATCAGGCAAATCTTTTAGCCACTACAGATCAACCTGTTAGCTTTTATTTGAAGTAAGGAAAGTAAGTTACACATTAGAGATCTGCACAGGCTTGAATATTAATGCCATCACCCGCCCACTACAACCACATATCACATCTGCCTGCGCCTACAAACTCTAGTGTTGTTCCTGCCTGCTCCTAGCTGCTTCCATTACACGTCATGCCCTACTCGCAACTACCTACCTTGGGCTATGATCCTTGTCCTTGTGTTCAGCCTTTATTAATTCGCACCACTAGTGCAGAGCATGCCCACGCGACCACTACGATACAGTGGTACAGGCTCCAGATCCACTGTAGCTTCACACATTCACCCACAAAAATAACATCTGTTGTGATGTCACTGCTGACAGCCAAGTGTGCGACAGCACAGCCAAGCAGCTTCGCTTTGCTGCTTTTTTTTTCTATATCAACATTATACTATTAGCTAATTTTGCAGCAAAGCATCTACAAGTCAGGCATTTCTTGGATAATTTAATTCTGTGCATAAGTTATGCAGCAGAGGTTATATAGGTTCATTACATGTATGAAGCATGTACTAATTACTAATGTGTTTTTCTGTGCGGCACACTTGAGCTTATTTATTACCTGAATGAGTCTGCAACCTGTTGGCTCTTTACCCACTATGATTGCAGCGGCTCAACATTAAAGGAATAGCTCAGTGAAAAGTCAAATTAATGTGATTCATCACCTGCCCTATATGCAAATCAGCCACGGCATGTTCGGTTTATTAAGGTTGCTTCTTTAGTTTACAGCGGGAGATGCTAAGCTAACGTTGATAAACACTGGACTTACACTGTTACCAATCTGTGCAAGATGACCAAATGCAGCACTATTTGGTTTCCTAGACACACATAAATAAGGTAAGTAAGGTAACTTGGCAGAGAAGCTAGGCTAATGTACTTGGAAAATTTAAACGTCTGATTTTAGCACAAATTTCAACCGAATATGTTTGAATCTGAGTACAGACAGGAGGAAATGAGCCAACTGGATTCCAAACCCACCACTGACTCACCAGACATACCTGCGACTCCTCGTACGACTTTGAATTGAGTGTACTTGTGGCGAGTGCCAGGTGATGCCAACTGAGGCAGTGTGTCTCTGCAGTGGAAGATGGGAGCTACTGAAACTTAAACTGCCACTGAAGATAATGAAAAAATGTGCTGATTAATTTCTACTGCCAAACGTTTGTCAAGCATTAAGAAAAAGCTTACCACAAATTCACTTCTCATCCACAGAAATTTTTGCGACCTTCGTTTGTAACCTTCAGATGAAAAATGATCAATGAATACTCTCAACAATACTTTTATCAAACAGCACTCTTGCTAGTTTCTAGTTCATTGCCAAAAGCCACCGTTTGCATGTTTCTGTATTATTAGGGAATCGGTGGTAAAATACTGGACTACATCTTTGCTCTGTTTACTGTTTATACAACATTGAATGCAACATCTGATTTTTGTAGCTTTATTTAATTGAGATGCATGTCTTACAGTTATGACGCTTTAGCTATGCTTAGAAACGGAGGCCTGCATAGTGATGTTTTGACATACAACACACCCCCGGTCCAGGGGATGCCACAGTCCAATTTGAAAACAGAATTACAGTACTACAAGGCTGGACGTAATGCGGATGATAACGTAGTTCCAATTTTAGTTTAAATGTTGGTAGATTTTGCCATGTATTTACAGTGATAACTTTGAAGACAGTCTAGGTCCAGTGTCTGTTAACAACGTTAGCTTAGAGTCTCCTGTTGTAAACTAAAAAAAGTACACACATTAGATATCAAACATGTCAACATGTCTTCCCTGATCAACTGTATCTCAGGTAAGCGCTGAAACATGTCAATTAGATTTTCTGTGGAGCTATTCCTTTAATCTCACCAACAAATTATTTTGCAGACCACGCGAGACTCGCAGATGAACCCACCTTGTGCAGACCTCTATTACAAAGGCTATCCCTTTGTGATCTAACAGTGGAGTCAACCACTGTAGTGGCTGAGGGGGACTTATCTTCTACAGAAAATCTCCCTACAGTGGGTGATGCAAATGTTAGCTTGTTGAGGCATCACTGTTGTTGAGCTGTCACAGATACCCCAGCTAAAGATACAATTGCACTGCACGTGAACTTTCATTCAAGATTGGAGGTTGAAGTAGATCTCCATAATGTTATTACATACCATTATATCATATACATTTATACTATTTGCTCATAGTTCTCCCCCCAAAATAATATTACCAACACCTAAACAGGTCATTCTCCAGAATCTGTACAATTAGTCTTACAGTGACCCCTCTCCAGGATTCCGCTGTGTCTTTGCCCTTTCCCTAGCTCTTCTTTCATTTACACCAACTCAAACTGAACAGTATCCTTCTTCTTTCTCCTGCTTAATTTTTTACCTATGCAAGAAACATAACTTCCCCCATGACTATTATCACCTCTCTATAATGAGTGCAACCACTTCTAGCCTAAATTCTGATCTTTCAGCAATTCTGCTTGTCTGGTTTTTCCTGGCTTGCTAAGAAGCACAATCATCAATAAGGGCGCCTCTTTTCCACAGGCAATTGTTACTGTATTGTAAATACACTGGCTGAGGAGATGCCAAACACATTTGTTTTGCACATAGTCTACACAGTAAATATGGGTAAATTTCATAAGTTATGCTGTAGACACTGAAAGCTTCAAGGCAACAGTGTTTGGTTTCATGAAACTACCCTTTCTTTTCTTGACGCGCTCTACTTGTCTCCAAACTAGTTCAACAATCAGCCTGCAGTTCTTTAACATCTCAGTGAATAACTGAGAGGAAAGATCTGATCTGTCTTTCTCTTCTGCTACATATAAATCTCCCAAAACCTGCTCACTCAATCCCTACCCTTCCACCATTTTCCACAAACCATCCATTTGACCTTTGTAGATCATTTCCGACCATCCCAAAACGCATCTCACCAACATGCCAAGTTCCATCCACCCTCAAACAGGCATTCATTAGCCAACAAAGTGAGAAGGCCACCTTCAGGTTTGCCCATGTGAAACACAACAAACCTGATATCAGAAACAGCATAAAGTCACTGAATGGCTGTCCTCATATCTGCAACAGAAGGATATTCCAGACAGTCTGGGTACAAAGCTGGTCAACCTCCTGGCAGTCACTGAAGCCATTTAAACCATGACCTCTGTCCTCAACTCGCCTGACTTTTTGGCTGCCTTTAAAACTGTGAATCACCAGATGATCATTGCTACACTGTTTTACAACAGACCTGTGCTCCATTTTGGTTCATCTTGTGGGATGGTTCAAGTAGCACAGTGAAGGTTAATTTTGTTAGCACAAAACCTAACCAGTGTTCCTCAGGGTCCACTGTTGTTTTTCATGTAGGCCTACTAGGTCTGCACGTGGTGACAGGTAACCAAGTTCCCACCGTTAACACCCCCCAGTAACAGTAAACATTAGAGATGGAAGGATCGATCGGCCGATTCTGAGAGCTGATCAGTGGCATAAAACATACGTGGCATATTTAAGGATTGCTGCAGCCTTGCGCAAGGCCGCTTGGTCACAGAACCCTGTAGTTCCTTGTTCAAACGCTAGACGGAATTACAGACAATTCGACTTCAACTACGGGACTAAAATCCTATTCACAGAACTCCGTTGACGTAATTGCAGCTCGAACAGCTGGTTCCATTGACTTACATTAAAAGTAAAGTATGTTTTGTCCTTCTCCTGTAATGTTATCATTTTGGAGGTTTTACTAGGTTTTCTACCGACAACAGCGATTTGTTGCGGCAGAAACGCACCAGTTGAACTACGTTGGTTGAGCGCGCTCAGTGCTTCAGGCTGATTTTAGGTCGCCTCCATCATTCAACACAGAAAACTACCCATTTTCTTTGGATATTTTTGAATATAAAACAAAACAGATTAACCATTTACCATGGTTACTTTCCACACGGTTATCCAAATAAGAGGATTCTGTTACCAGCACAGCCTGCAAAGGCTGGATAAAATATTGAAATCCTTGCTATATGGTCTTTTAAAGCTGAGTTATGGTTACAAACAACAAATCCAAGAACAATTCAAGAGGTTGTTCCAATACCAACTTATTATATATGAAAAATGTCACAGTTATTGGAATTACAAATGATCAGTACTCAATCCGTCCTTATTGTGGCTGCCAAAACCCATAAAAGTAGGCCAGTTATATTTCATTCTCTTATGATTTAGCAATTCCAGATTTTCCACCAGCATGTAACCTATGATTCAGACATGCTGCTTGTATCTGTTTGTCTTCATCTTTTTCTTTTTTCCCCCTTTTGAAACGATCTTATGAATACACGACTCACGAGCCAGCGGCCCAACACTGCACGCTACTTAATTTGTCAAACAGTCATTAGCTGCCAAATGACTTTGTCTAAATGTAACTGTATATCAGCTTCATGTTTTAGTGTTGTGCTAAATATTCCTCATGCGGGACTTAGAGGGCATTGGAGATTGCTGAACCTTTAATTATCTTAAGCGGAGTCTGTGATTATAACTCATTCAAAGAAGTTTAATGAGCACATAGTGACCAAGACTTCAATTTGACCTGGTCTTTATATAGCACTCAGTTGTTCAGTTCCCTTGACTACTGTTGAACATAAAGTTATAATTGAGCTGATGTTGGCTGCAAACGTAAGGCTACTGAGAAAATTCAGCCAGATGTGAACTGCCACAGTGATCATGATAAAAAAAATAAATAATCAAGCTAGCATGAATCCCACCAATCATCTGCATCTTTAAATTCTTACCAGAGAGCACATTACTTCACTTCAGATCTGACAGAATGACAAAAAGCGTGACTAATTGAATTAGCCGAATAAAACATGCCGCGCTCCATAATTAATAAAAACAAGGCTTGATGACAATACAAACAAAACTTTGTATTTCATTTAGAAAATAATGTAAATGGTCTTAACTGAACAATAACAAGCTTTACGCTGCTTTTCAAAAAGCCTGAAATACATTATCAAAAAAAATATACTCGGAAAAAACTTTAAGACATTAAACAAACATTCTCACAAAAAATACATATGAATGGGTGTGTCCATCAGGCTGTACTGTACGGAGAGCAGTAAGAGAACTGAAAATGTGCATTACCACGTAAACTAAGAATGTAAATTTTAAGTGATTTTTTCCAATCAAGTAATCAGGTTCAATCATGTAATCGTGATGATCCTAACGGTATTTCATCTTCCCACTTACATAAATGTAAAAGTATCTTCTCAATATACACAAAACATCCTTTAACGCTCACAGGGCATATTAATTATAGGGATGCACCGTTGTAGGAACCACGGCTCGGTGCAGATACCCAATAGTTCTCATGTACATATCTTCCAATGCTGTAAACATTTAGCTATAAAACGTAAAAAGTGGGATTATATCTACCTGGATTAGTACCAGGTAGAGATATAACATTTACTATTTTACTACATCTTTTAGTACAGTAGCCGTGCAGTAGTAACAGTTTTCCGGGTAGGAATTAAGTCTAGTCTTAGAGGTTGGCAATATGGCAAATATCACAATACTTCAGGAAGTTTTTAATATACAATGTTTTTCTGACGTCTGGTAAGTTAGAATAGACAAAGCAGTGCCACATGTTAAATATATTATTCAAAACTATGATGTTGCTTACTTGTGTTCAACATCTCACACTCTGTGCTGCACTAAATCCAATGAAACAAGACTAATGATGCTCTCTTTGTAATTAAACACACAGTCGGAAGGGATTTTTAAGAAGTCAGAATTTAGAAAAGAATATTTTGACATGCTGCAACGTAATTTATCACAATACCGATAAATATGGTCATATTGCCCAGTTCTATCTTGTCCTGTACTACACTTGGGGCCAGTTCCTCAGATCCACCTTAAGCCTAAGCCTAGACTAAAATGAATGTTCAGTGGTGAGTCACCACTGGAACTGCATTTCAGCCTAGGACTTGACTTAATCCATGCCTGTGAAACCAGCCCTTTATATCTACTCATATCTAGAATATTACTCAAGACTGAACTTAAATTTTAGGGATGAGGATTGTATTGTATTGAACTGTACGGTACTCTATTGAACTAAATCAAATCGTTAGTCTAGGTTTCTTGTACTGTATCAAGCACTATATACTGCATAAAGCTAAAAGAGAACCATGTCCAACACTATTGATGACTTCCTGGCCAAGTGGAGGAGTACTTTTTTGGCTTTTTTGATGGTGCACAAGAGTCTGTTGTACATGACAACCCTTACTATACCGACCTTACTTGTCACTACCTCATGCACTTTGAGTGAAAATCTGTCAGCCATGTCAGTTTAACACCGCTAACACCAGTGGGATCAAGTTATTTCACACAGGAGGAAAGCCTTGCCATTCTGAATATTACAGAAATACACTTAATGTGGTTTGCATGCAAATCCCATAAAGTATGACACCATCAAGCAAATTCTGAGAGCCCTGGGCGCCCAGCTCAGTGAAGGGCTGCTATGCACCAATGTGCAGGCCTTGCCTAGTGTCCATAAATCAACATGAACTAGGAGCAAGCTGCCCAGTGCCTGCAGCAGCACCAGCTGTAGGCAGGCTGCACCCACAAGCATACAAATGTGTATCCCTGCAATAACATCAGAAACCCAGCGAGGTTTTATTTGACATCTCAGTGAGCTCATTACTAAAACTACAACTACACAACTAAAAGACACCAGCATCTGTATGTGGTCACACCACTATATGTGGTGAATGTTAAACAGCGCTTACCTCTCCGTCACTGTTGGCTGTGTGTCGCTCATTGGGCTTCTGTTTTCAGTTTTTATGAGATTTACATCCAACTGGCATGTTTGTAAGTACAGAGGAGAGCGTCAGGACTTGAGCATCAGTTCTTTTGGACAGCTCGTCTCCACACACGGCAGTCTAGACTGTATTTACTAACCGGACCGGACTTATACTGAAACTACTGTACCGTCCTCAACCAACTGACCAAACACTGAAAAAGTAAAACTAGAAAAACTGGACGACGTGAGGAAAATAAGCAGTCTGACGATGTTATCCCGAGTTACACATTTTCCAAAATCCCTGCATGAACAATTAGATGTCTGAGAACGAAACCTAGCACCGAATACAACAAAGAAAATGTACAGTAACAGTAACGTGCATTGATTTACCCAACAGCCGCACTAAAAACTACAAGTAACGTTAGCTTATAAACCTGGATTCAAAACGCGTACCCGAAACACCTCTGAAGTTACTTATATCTGAAACTGTACTGTTTTTTTATTCCTCTAAAGTGGAGAAATAACTTCGAGGAAAAGAAACAAAGTGAGCTAACGTTATTGTTAATCGAGGAACGGATAAAATAGTTAGGTTAACGTTAACTATTCAACTATTTTCCAACTAGCTATGTCAGACGAGCCGTTACAAGAAATTTCCACTAATGTGCAGTTAGCCTGTAGTTTCTCTACAGGTCCACGAACACTCCTCTGCTGACTTTGAAGGGAAAAAAAGCAAAATTTAAAAAGCTTTTTCGAAATTAAACTGTTCCCTCACTCTACTGAGCCCAGCCGTTCACAGAGTAACTGCAGTCTTCATTGTAAATTACGAGGCCTAACAGTGAACCGAGCGACGGTAGCTAACGTTACTGAAGCTAAAGCTAGCTAACTCTGGCTAGCATCCTCACTTGCTAAAGACACTTAGTTACTGCGGAGCCGGGAGATTTTTCCCCTCCAAAAAACGGATAAAAACTGACACCAGTTTTTCAGACGTGTACCAGTCCACGGGTGGAACGATAAAAGGAAGTATCCATGCGGTCTCGCACGTTAGCAGGGTAGTCAGACGGCAGTCTTTAGTGAAGTCCCGGCTGATGCCACCGCAGATTTTCCATCAAGCGCAGCCAAAACTCGACTCAGTTGAAGAGAAGCTGCTCTGCTCGTCCTGAGAGAAAACACAGCGAAAAGCGCGCAGAAACAAACTCCTAACTAACGTAGCGTTTATACGACGAGACGCATCCGCAGTAAGCCGCTTCCAGACACTTTTCTGCTTTCCAGTTAGGATTTCTGTGAGGTCCATACAGTCCGAAGCGTCGTGGGCTCTCCGTCCATGTTTCTCCAGTCCACTCTGATATGAGTCCTGCAGCGGAGTGCGCTTCAGCCCAGACAGCCACAGGCATTCAGCAGATGAACCTCACTGCTTCTCACCAAATCACCAAGCCCGCTGGAATCAAACCTGCTTCAAAAGTTAACCAGGTACATAAATACAGTGCGAGATACCATCAACACATTCGAAAATAAACAAAGTGAATATTAAAACTTAAAAATTAAAAATAGTTCATAAACATCACTGGCTATGCTTTTTAAAACACACGTTGACGAAAAAAATGTTAACTATACTTATATCCAAAAAAACACTCGGTCGTCCTCTATATATTTTACGTTTAAGTAGGTCTACATATATCAAATAACTATACTCGGACTTCTGAAATCGAGTCCATTGATATACCTTGATTGAAGATGCAGTCAGGAATATCTGTGTTAGGTTGCCATCTCATGGGCACCTAAAACACTACAAGCTAAAAGCCCTTGAATTGCTGGCAACACACTGAAGACCTCATGTTTTATCTTTAGAGATGGCTGGATCAGTATTTCTCATCCCTGGTCCTGGATGCCTACTGCCCTGCACTTTTTAGTGTTTTCCCTGCTCCCAACACACCTGATCCAACTCATCAGCTCATAAACAGTCCATTATTGAGATAAAGTGGGTGTGTTAAGGTAAAAGTATTTGTTACTTCATTGAAAGTCCTAGGGTTGCAAATGTAGCCTAGCGGAAGCAATTTGAGAAGAAGTACAAAAGTAAAAGGTTGAAGTGGAGCCTTTTAGTACATGCTGCATCTGTCTGCAGCTGAAGTTTGCTTAAGCCTCATTCTTCTCTTTGCGGTTGTTCTGATATGAAATGAAATGCAAAAACATGAAAATGAGGTCTGAACAACAGCAAAGCAGTCCAGGTGCTCTCACCTCCCGGGCAAAATGAAACCAAGCACAAAGAGAACTAGTAGTAGAAAGCAAGTGGCTAAGATATTTATTTTCCTCACAAATATACTTGAGTAGAAGTAAAAATATAAATTTCCAAATACAAATCCATCACAATTTTGCTTAAGTGTATGTAACTGAATACATCCAGTTACTGCCCACCTCTTAATGTAACGCCCAGACATCTCATTCACAGTTTGAAACTATAATATTAGTATAAAACTAAAATGTTATGCTGCTCCCAGCACCAAAATAAATACACAACAGCATAATCATTTTTGCTTTCATTAGCATTTTTATTAGTTTTAGTCATCTGTTTAAAAAAAAAACTTAAAATGTGTCATATTTTGTGATGACTTTGTAATATTGCACAAGTTAAAAAAGTCTATCAAAACATTTCAGTGTGGCTTAATAACAATTAAGCAATACAAGTACTATGTATTTACCACAAATAAAAGCCAGTGTGTGGCAATGACGTTTACATAGTCATAAAAAATGTTAATCAGGTTAGACAAAATCATGTCTGAGAACAAGTAAACATTTAACAGCTGCAGAGATGTATTCGCTGGTAGGAATGATGTCCAAGTTGAGAAACTGGAGGCAGTCTCTTTAGTTTGAGGAGAGCTCTCTTATTCCCTCTTAATCTCTTGGCCGTTGACATCAGCCTGTACATGACGGCTCTTCCAGCGCTTGTACTTTACGCTGCTTTTATGGTAGGCAAAACGGGTGATGTCGACCACGAATATCCACGACAGAACGTACATGGCTACACCGCCGCACTTGATGAAGAACTTTGGCCTCGGTGAGATCAGCTCACAGTACAGCATGGCGCCACCCACGAACACTCGCATGATCACGAACAAGAGCACAAACAGGACGTCCACCAGGTCACCCAGGAAGGTGTCGTAGCGGCCTGAGTGCTTCAGGAACCAGCGCGTCTGCAGCAGGGGGTTGGTGATCTCGCTGCCGAAGATGACAGCGCACGCCTCGATGCCAGACTCGCCCAGCCACAGGGTCAGCAGCATACCCAGAATGCTCACAGTGTGGTGGGCCAGCATCACCAAGCCCTCCGTCTGAAAGTACACGCACCAGCCCATGTCAAAGATGAAGTAACCCAGACTGAGCACCATAGCTGAGATTTGGAGGGTGGTGTTCTTTGTTCCTGAAAATGAGAAACAAATAAGAGGGAAAAAAGTAATAAGGGTGGACGATATGACAAAATATGACAAAAATACACTATATGTCACTATATTCATCCAATGTTTTTTTTTTTTTAGAAATTAAGGATAAGTTTAGGGGTTTTTGTCCTCTCTTTGCTACAGTAACAGCCTTCAAGTAACAGTAATCCTCTGGGAATGGTTTACACCATGGAACATTGCTGTGAGAATTGGATTGCATTCAACCACAAAAGCTTAAGGGAGATACAGATGTTAGATGATCAGTTCTAGATCACAAACTACAATAAGAGTAAGTAAAGGGAAGTCCCTCCAACTTAGCGGTACCGGATGGAGCTCCATCACTCTAGAAAACAGTTTCACTGCTCCACTGCTCAAAGCTGGGGGCTTTATACCCCTCTAGCAGATGCTTGGCATTGGGAATGGTGATCTTACGCTCATGTGCTGCTGCTCCAGAGTGCCCTGTTCTATTGGTCAATGCTTTTTTTTATGACAATCATTCAAGCTGTGTGCATGCAATTGATCAGCTGTGTCAGTATTTTGAGTGCACCTGAAAGTAGCTGAATTTACTCATTTGAAAGGGTGCCTCAATACTTTTAAACATATAGTGTATAATATCACAACACTTCAAGACATTTTCATGGTACATTGTATGCATATGATCTTTTGTTTTTCTAATGTTTAGTTGGAAAAGACAAAAAAGAACCACTAGTGGCACTTTTTATATCAAACTATCAATACAATTAATTTTGTTTAATGCTTCACATACAGCACTGAACTGAATCCAATTAAACAGGCCTAATTATGCTCTCTTTCACATGGAACATGCAATTGGTCAGTGCTGTTTAAGTACTAAAGATACTCACGGTATGTTCAGAAAAGCACATTGTGACTCAATAAAGACAGATATTAGCAAACTGCTCAATCCTACTCAAAATCACCATTTGTGATTCTTGAAAAAACAGCCCAAGTTTGGGAAAAAATTGCCCAATCCAAGTCCACCACCCTGCAGTGTGTTTCTAATCTAAAGCTAACATCTCTCAGTTAATATCTGACCTCACAAGGATTCTTTACCTTTATTGTAGTGCCCTCCTTTAAAATCAAACCATACTAATATCAATTATCAAATTTCACACAACGGTCACATAATTTATTGAATATTACTGTATATTACTGTACTGAATATATTATTTAAATGATGAGTATATTATTTAAATGATGAGTTATCAGGGTTTTTATAAAAAGACAAAACCATGCCTTTTTAAAGATTTAAAGATTTAAAAATACATGATTAGAAAAAGATAAACAAGAGAGCCTGTTAAAAGCCTTCAAAAATGCTCTGTACGAGACGCACTGTCTTGCTGTAAGAGAGCCCAGTAGGAAATTTAAAATATGCAAATTGATAACTGATCATTGATAGTTCATCAAGAAATCTTATCACCGATTATAACTGATTCTAGTATTTCAAAATCGCCACCTTTGGAGAGACTGTGCGATTAAACTGGTAGATCTGTGACATTTAATATGCCTTACCTAGCTCTTTCTAATGTCACACAATTAGGCTTGAATTTAATCTTAGTAGACTGTACAGGGTTGGGCCGTCTCTGGCTAACACATAAAACAGAGAGATATGATTGTATGCACATCTATTAGATTTTTTTTACCTGGGTAGCTGAAAGGCCAAGGTCCATCTATGTAGCCTATGTAGGCAGTTATGCAGATTGCCAGGATTCCGTGGAACAGTGTAACCAGCCGACAGTTCCATTCATAGCCACAAGAGCCATTTGTGTAGCAGAGCAGAGCATAAAGAGCGATCCACCCGGCTAAGCAAGCACCAACTCCAAGAACCAGCGGTGACATCTTGACGCTGTGGGCTGAAATTTTGATCCATTTTAATGAGCTTTTGGGTGCTCAAATTCAAATAACCAAAAAGCATGGCAATGTTAACTGTGCTAAGTTTAATATTTATGAGAATACTTACTTTAAACCCTCAAAGCTTTCAGTAAATCACCCAAATTCTGCTGTTTTAAGAGAGGGACACTTTGCCTTACTTCTAAAACCACTCCCATGCATGAAGGAACACAACAGGGTTGCACATCATGCATTGAGAAACGATTAAAACCTGGCTCACTTCAGCTCATGTCAAAACTAGACTAAAGGTAACTGTGGCAAGCTCAGAGACAGCAGTGAGTCTCACATAAGAAAAGCGATGTTCCAGTTTGACATGAACCATTTTAAACCCTGTAGGCCAACACTGAGCAGCAGTCCAGCCTATAGCTATCATTACAGGGCAAGAGGCATCTGTGTAGTTATGACAGATATGCTGTAAATATGCATTGTTGAAATTGTGGGAGTGATCAAATGCCAGCCAGACTTCAAAATATGTGAGTACTTTACAAAATATGTCCAGATGGATTCATGTACACAGAAGTGCAACAGATTCAACAGGCTGTTCAGAACAGTATGCAGGGGAGGCGGAGCACCAGAGAACAACAGCCTGAAGTGTTTCAAGTCTGATAACAGTATCTGTCACACCCACTCACATATGTTTGTGTATATAGGCTAGTTCAAGGGTTTGGAATCACAATTCAAAAATGTCAAAAATGTCACTCAAATGTCAACAATGTTTTCAATAAAATCAAATCAAAAATAATATTACAGTTAAATGTATAAACCGATGCTATTATAAAGCTAAATGATTCTGTTATGAAGCTTCCACTGTGCAAGGTTATGGATTAATAATTAACTAATCTGCAGGAAGCTGTAAAAGGTAATGTTAGCTATTTCCAACAACATGAACAGAGCTTTAGAGGACTGCTTGACGATTAAGAAAGCTGTATAACTTTGAAAATGAACTAATACTAAGATTAGTACTAAATTAATATCCAGAATGCCACATGTTGATCAACGCCAGGAAACGTAGCAAGAGATTACTATAAATAGATAATTACAGAATATTAACTATCACTGAAGAGCTTTTGGCTTTCCTTTGAAATGCCTTCTGGTGTCTACACTTAAAATGGTTCGTCAAGGGTTCTTCAGTAAAGGCACTGGTTCTATTTAGAATCATGAGTTCTATATAGAACCATTTCATGCTTAAATGCTTCAATGTTTTGCATGGTGAAATGGTTCACCAGACTGATGGAGGTGTCATACATGGTTCTATATAGAACCTTATTGAAAGTGGTTCTATATAGCACCAAAAGGGTTCTGCTATTGTTACAAGCTTGACATGGTAACAACAGGAGAACCCTTTTTGGTGCTACATAGAACCACTTTTAAAAGGACTTTCTAGCACGCAAAGAACTATTTAAGAACCATTTAGAACTGTTTAGAACCTTTTCTCTTTACGGACCACCTTTTTTAAGAGTGTAGCTTAGAGTTTCTGTCTACACTGTATATGTTAACATAAATTATTAATGATTCCACACGTTTGAACAGTAGTGTGTATGTATTAAGGAGAACTACATATACTGATATTCTCAGGTGGACTGATTTTACTCACTTTTACCTGCTTATATACACATTAAATACGCATATAAACGAAATGTAACTGCGCTAACAGCCGTAGCTAAAACATATTAGCTATTACATGTTATTCTGTATGTATCTGCGCATCTATCAATTAGCTTTAGCCGTTTTAACACGATTTTGGAGCTTATTAGCAGCCTGCTAATTATGTACCAATTATATTCGATACGAAATGAAGAAATTACTGATATATGATGTTCGAATAGAAACGCTCAGAAATGGCGTGTGAAACACTGAAAAATGACCCGTAAATAATCAAACTGTATCAAAGGAAACCCACCCTGGCACCATGAGCTGGCGGTGTTTTTGGAGCCCCTCAGGCCGCCGTGTCCATCAGCGCTCTCGGCCACAGCGCGGCTCCTGCAGCCCGCAGCGCGGCCGCAGCTCCGCCATCACCAGAGACAGCGCGGAGCTCCACAGGCGAACAAAAGCCACATTCGCCTTCTCCACCTACAGCTGCGGCTCAGCGAGGCGGACAACAGACAGGCAAAGATAAGAGCCGGGATAGTGGACTGATCCTAATGGCATCGCGACCCCTAGCGGTGTGGACATGCAAGAGACAAGATGGAGCTCTCTTTGCTGTCCTTGTCGAAATGCCCAGTACTTATTTGAGACGGGCTGTATAATTATCAGAAAAGGTTACCAGCATTAAAAGAATACTATTTTGATAGACTAAATCACTTTATTAGGAATAAGTAGTGATGGTAAGTCGAGTCTGTGCACTGTTAGCCCAAATAAGCTCACATATGGAGCTGCTGTCAGAGCCAGGAGCCAAAGGGAAAGAAGTACACTCTTGAAAATGATGATTCTTTACGGGTTCTTTAGAAAAGAAAATGGTTCTATATAGAACCATGAACACTCAAAGAACCCTTGCATGATTAAAGGGTTCTTAGCACAGTGAAAGAGTTCTTCAAAATTGATGGAGAATGTGCTGTAGATGGTCTTCATAGAACCTTTCTGAAAGGGGTTCTACATAGCACTAAAAGTGTTCTTTTACTGTTCTGTGAGTCAAGCTTGTAACAACAGAAGAATCCTTCTCGGTGCTATATAGAACCGTATACAACACATTCTCCATCAGTCTGACAAACACTCACGGTGCAAACAACACTTTAATCATGCAAAGATGTCGAACCATTTTCTTTACTAAAGAAGAACCATCATTTTTAAATGTGTAAGTTTTCACAAAACAAGACTGTGTTGACATAAACATCACTGTATTTCATTGAAACAATACAGCTTACATAGTTCCATATCATTCCACAAATGTGTTGAGTAACATTGAGAGAAAAACGATTAAAATTAACAGCAGTGCATTTTCTTTTTCTTTTTTTTTTTGGTGGTTTCAAAGCTGCTAATGGCAAAAGACTAAACTAAATTCATCTCAAAAATGCCATTTGAACGTACAAAATTATCAAAATGCTCCCTTAAATTATATACATCTAATATCTCACATATTACTCAACTATTTTATGTTTTATATACAACAGACATTTATTTGAGTTAAAGCAAAATGTGAGATTACAGTGTACTAAATTAACATTAAAAACACAATAAAACATTTGAAACACAAAGTTTCTACGATGTGCGAATGATGTGTACATGCTCAGTAGGACCATTTGAGGGGTAGGACATACTGCTGAAAAAATGTCCAAGCTTTTCCATTTGTAAAAAAAGAAAAACACGCTGACAAAGATAGATATGTATTATCTAGACAAAATATCTTAAGTAATTTTCTCACACAAACCAAAACAACAGCTTTGTCATTTACGGAATATAAATTTTATTTCAAATTATTACTTCACATTCATATTTGTATCCAACATTTTCATAGAAAAATAATTTTGACACTTTATTTCTTTATTTTATGTTTATCCATAAAAGAATCAGTAAACACTGAAGCATTAAGGCACTTAATCTTTTAAGGTCAGTTAAACTTAACTGGGCAGTCAGCTTTCATCACTCCCTCATTTTGTGTGACAGGTTAAAGCGATTCAGACTTTTTTAGTACCATGGACGACTATTTTAACAGTAATACAAGTTACGCTGTGAAGAACTGACAAACTCCTGGGAAGGAAATGCAAAGCTCCTACTCTCAGTAATAATCATGTTGTAAATTTGGTCCTGCTTGATAACGTCAACTTTTTAAGCTTGAGGTACAGTTATTAATTTCATTAGTTCTGATTGGCGGTTTTCAGCTGAAGGGCCCATATATTGGAAACACAGATTTTATAGGGTTAACAATGTTATTAACACTGTTAAAGTCTCAAAATGTTCTGTTCACTTTTCAGTCTTAACAGTCCATACAGTTTATGGAAACTAACCTGCAAAAACAACCCATTCTGAATCACTGTGTTTGTGATGTCACAAAATCTGACGTGTTCACATATAGCCACCCGTTCAGCCTACAACAGTTTATCCTCTCATTAATGCTTAAGTTCTAGAAAGTGTTTCCGCTTGGAGGCACAAAACAGGGCAGCCAATCAGAACAGAGTCCATTTACATACATCAGTCTTAAAGGCACAGTAAGAAAACCATCATGATTAATTCGTAGAGATAAAGAGGTTGGGGAAATTCTCATGTAAAAAATGAATAATGACTGTTTTTGGCTCATAAAAACAACACAAATGTTCTAAAAGGAATTCAGGATAAAATATAAAACACAAGAGAAATGTAGGACATGGGCCCTTTAAACTGTACGGAGTCTGAGTCTTAGCAGTATTTTTCTGTGTAACCAGGAGATGGCAGTGTTGGGTGCAATTTGATAAAGACTTCCAACTGTTGCGGTAATATTGCCGTATTGTTTTACTAAAAACACAGCACTGCAGACATTATTTTGGTTTTTCATAAGGCTTAAAATAGATGCTTACATCCCTGATGGAAAAAAAATCCTTAATCTGTGCTGCTTATATATAAACTACAAAGGCAAAATACTGATGAAATGCCCCTAAAAACTTAACAAAAGGCCCACAGATCTGCAAAGATGGACATATACCATCTGTGACTGTGATGACAAATGCCCTCTGCTCATTGTGAGTGATGGACAGATACTTAACGATCTGATGAAGTGTGAATTTCAGCTGGCACCAAAAACATTAGCAACAAAAATCTCAAAACCTGGGAAAAACCCCAACAAAAATCTCAAAATGGTGTGAATCCATAACATCCACAAAACGTGAGAGCGCTCTCAAGTGTCATCTGATTACAATGTCACAAGGCAACAAAGTGTTCCAACGAAAATAAGAAACGGGTTTCTTTCCAAACATGTGCATTAGTTTCTTCAGTAATTTCCCACAGCAAAACAATAAATAACACCAGGTTCAGAAAAAAAAAAATAGCTCGGCAACCTGACTGAACATGATCCAGCTAATCGGCAGATTCTAGCTTGTTGCATTATTATTGACTGATTCACAGTTATCTCATCCCAGTCTGTTTTGGTCTACAGAACAGTTTGTGTTGGTTCTGTAGATGCTCATCCAGTTCTAATGTGACTCGAAGAGCTAATTAACGGGAAAAGGTCTAAAGATTTCCAGAAAAGCACAACTGTACTGGAGGGACACATGAACGGCACCGTTTGCACAGAGACAAAGCTGCTCCTCATCTTATCTCGAACTCAAGGCATCAGACTTTAGGAGCCACATATAATCTCAGCGGCCCCATCTTAAACGGCCCAGGGCTAAACCGAAATCCAGAGGCCTGATCATAAATAAGAGGATTTCAAGGGAAAGAAATGTTAAAATAAGCATTGTCCTGGCTGTAGATATAGAGCCCATCAATGCTAGGTCTCTTCTTCCCACAGGCAGAGGTGTTTGTGAGGGGTATAGTAGGTGAAGTTGTAGCCTTTGCTGCAGCTTTTAATGCCGCACTTGTAGGGAGTGCCGCGGCCCACGGCGTCGCGGTTACGGCAGTATTTGAGCAGGCAGGGGTACCACTCCAGTCTCAGGCTGTAGCTGCAGGAGCACGGCTGCCACAGATCCTTCACTGAGCGACAGCTCTGCAGGTCAGGAACCTCCACACCCTGCGGCAGGATCTCAAACATGGAGCCCTCCACACCTGCACACAGCAACACCACGCTCAGACACACAGCTCGGACGATTTCTAGCTAAAGCAAAACTTTAAAAAATCAATCATGTCATGACGACGTCTGAAGTTTGCTTCTTATGTTTAGCACCAGAGCTACAAGGTCATGTAGATAACTTAGCAATGAAGGCTATTGGCCACTAATTAGCACTGTGCAAACTGCATACTATACATATGTATTATTACATAGTTGCCTCAAACTGCATCAAGCTGTTTAGTAATCTCACATAGACTTGCTTATGTGGTGTCTAACACTATTTGACATACTGTTATTAGCAATGGGCATTTCAGTCAAATTTCATAAACTGATTCCATATATGAGTATAAAGGCTACAGGATACCGCATAGCAAACACATCAGGCAGATGAAACCCAATGTCCAACTAAAGTGATATTAAGTATCATTATCACTATTACTGTACTCTATGAAACCCAGACTCAGACCACAAATCCATAGTAGGTGACCATTACAGCTGAACAATATGACAGTATTTATCATTATCATGACAACGTACATCACAATATGTCACCATATACTTTTGTGAGCATATTATGGATACTGTCAGTACTTAAAAACCACTTCCTATCTGCATGTTTGATTAAAAGATCATAATTTGTCCTGTTTAATTGGATTTAGTGCAGCAGAGTAAATAAAATGTTGAATACAAGTAATTTGAATGTATAGTTCTTGATAGTGTTTTTAAAATGTGGCACTTTAACTTATCAGACGTCAGAAAACATAACTATCGTGACGTATCAAGTATCATAAAAAAACTTCCTGAAGCATTATGATATTACATTCTGCCATATCGCCCATCTCCAGTTGACGTGGCTTGAAATTTACAATGAGAAAGCCAGCAAGTCTTTAAGTTAAACAGACAAATGCTAAGCCTCTGTATTGGCTCAGCTAATGTTGCTAGGCTTGTCACGTTAAGAATGATTTCATAGCTTTTAGCTCAAAAACATTGTGTTTGTGAAGACTGAGGTAGCTGACACTAATCAAGATTAATTTGATGAATAATGTTGAAAGTTTTAGTCCATTCAATTTATAAGTAGAGTGTAAAATGAACTAGATTATTATCAGAGCTTTGTACTATCTACTACGCAGCACGATGCTTCTCATCTGGTGTGCAGTAGCCTGTAAATGGCTACAGTAGTCTTTCTATGCTTCCTTCGCTGGACTAAATATATTAACTAGTTAAGTGGTGTCGACTTCAAAAGACTTAATTTATGGACTCAAATGAGTCTGAAAGTCGACTCTTGGCTACTTGGAGGGTCTACTTGAAGTGGACTCTTCAGACATAATGTTGTGATTGGCTCATGAAAGTAACTGGTATCCCTGAGGTCTATTATTTACCAGTGAAGCCTGGATGTTTTCACAGCATGTGGAATGCAGGAAACATCTTGGGGTTGCATAATATTTCTTTGTTTAATTTTCAGACTTGGTGAGCATGTAAGAGCACTACCCTGCTAGCTTAATCGAGTCCTTCTATCTATTTCATGCCAAAACTGCTCACTGGCCACTGTAAACACAAACACTGATCACAAAATACCTTTGAGATGTCTGCACTTCACCTTAGGCATCTGCCTGTGCAGCTCTTGCTATGAAAAACTAAGCTCTTCATAAATAATCTTCATAGTAGGGCTGCTATAAGCAGGAATTAGAAACACATTTTTTAAAAAGAACATTGCTTAAGCCAGTAAACATGGTTAACAGGTAAGTAATGCTATTATTTTTTGTGTGTGTTTAATGATTTAGGCTAGATTTCATCAGAGGCAGACCCAGTGGAAGTTGAATAAGTTTGTGTTAGTGCACAGTAATGTTGGTCTGTCACCCAGAAGCTCTTCTTAAGCTCACAGTGATCGCATCAATGTGATCTATGAGCCCTCTAAAAAGTAAGTAAACTACATGTAGGATGCTTCATTTCCACTACATCCTTGTATCCATGGATCTCCTGCTGTGTAGTTTCAAATGAACTAACCAGATTTGGGTGTGTTGCTAATTAGAACCTCTGAGTGGCTCTACAGTGCCCTCTGGTGGAGTAGAGACTTGAGATATCTCCTGGTTCTTAAATATGGGAACATACAAAAATTCTGATTCTCTATTTGAGCTGTTACCTATAAAAACTGACAAAGTACATAAAAAAACAGGATTCAACATGGCGGCTGTGACTATTTTTACCTATATTACATAGTGAACATAGTGATATTTGCTATGTGTACAGGCCAAATTTGTGGGACATAACCTACCATCAAAATTGAAGAAGTAAACTTAAACTTTACCTTTCGGAGAAACTACACCTTTAATCAACGGCGGATTTTCTTTCAAAGTGCTTACTTTGCACTGTAGGCAAAACAATGCTATAAAACCAGTCTGCCAGATATATGAATGTTTGTGCACTTGTGCATTTGCTATATGTAGTAATGACTGTAATACTGACTCTGTGGAACGGAAATGACTGGGCCTGCACTATACTTAAGACATAAATGGCAGTAGGTTGGTGCTGTATTAGAGTGTGCTGGTTTGGGCAGGGTGTAATTAGAGGTTGCTTGCCTGTGTCCAGCCAATGGCGCACATCAGCCTCACGCGTGTACACAGCTTCGTGGGCCATGCTGCACGTGTTGTAGAGGTGGGTGCTCAGCTGCCACGCCCGTGTCAAGTTCACAGCCACGTTCATGCTCACCGCCTCTGTCGCCCTCTTTTCCTCCGCCGCTCGGATGGTGTGCGGGTTTTTCTGTATGCAGAACCCAAAGAAACATTAGATCAATCAGAGCATGCTGACCAGCATGAGCCAGCACTTGAGTCAGACGGAGTTTGATACAAGTGTGTGATGATTTAGCCATGCAGGTTACACAGTGCTAACTGGTGGGTTGTAAACTTGCATTACTTGTTAGTTAGTCTCAGTCTAAAACGCTCTGTGATAGCTACAACATGTTAAGCTGGCCACAACTATCTGGACTTTGCGTGTGTACGCAATTCCGTGTCTGTGATCAATCTGTCTGATTAGAAGCAAACTTCTGGTGCGGTTGCCCACTCTGCACATTAGCCAAATATTTTGGAGGAAGATATAGTCGCTGGATTGAAAAAATGTTTGTAAATTTCATGTCATCATGTCTTTAAAAGCTATTCAATAGTTTTCTTTAAAGAATTTAGTAGCAAGTAAATGAAATACCCACCACAGCATCAGGTTTCAGACTGAATTACTTTGGTCTTGTGAAAGAACACAAGTTAAATGTGTCTCAGCTCTTGTTCATCAGGCAAAACAGGTCATTCTAAATGGCCTCAGGCAAAATTAGATTCAGAGAAAAAGGGAAAGGGCTAAGTGACTGCAAACTTATAGATGGTAAAATCCATGTTACATTCACAATTCGGTTCTTTCTTACTAGATTAATTAGTTTCATAGCCAAATTAAAAAGGACAGTATACTACAACCACAAATTTTACTGAACTGCACTTTCATATGTTCTATAATATGACAAATATTAATATTCAACTTACATGCTACCACTGTATTTCTGTATCTTCCACACGGTTACATAGTTAGAAGACTGTTACCAGCATAGGCCTATGCAGAAGTCTTTTCATTTTAAAAGCCCAGTTAGAATTTGCCTTCCCTTACTAGGGCTGAATGATTGTTTTTAAATCAATATAGCAAATTTGAAAGAGTGCAATTAAAGAGTGTATTAATTAGCAAGGAATGCAATTTTATGTCTATTCATTGTACTTTGTACATGTATTTGTACTTTATTTCTTTGGGGAAATTTAACCTAAAACAAATATTTACTTTTCCCTGAGAAAAAATCATTTAAGGTACACAGTTGGACCTTAAAACCACTGTTACACCTTTAAGGGGACACTTACATCATTTGTACCTTCATGAACAAAAAATGTACCTGCACATTATATTATCTGACAGTGTAATTAAAATCTCCTAAATAATCACATTTATATCACAATCTCAATATTGGTCAGAAAAATCACAAATTAGATATTTTCCCCAAATCATTCGGCCCTAACCCCTACACCCTAAACCCATAGTCCCACCAAAACAACAGTCTGTAGCTGGTTATTTTGCATATCAGTCAAATTACACTTTCTGGTCAAATTAGATGGTTCTCGGCCACATTAAAGTGACTAACAGGCTCTCTGATGAAAGACAGAAGCCTGGCTTGTGAAACTGCTTGTTAGCTACATTAGCTTCATGGCTCCCCTGCAAAACAGGAAGCAACCTTCTCGAAATATGTCTTGGCTGATCTATTATACTAGGCCAAGGAGAAAACTGTGAACATATTGATTTGAATATGAACCAACCTATGACTTTAATCCAGAGGTCCATTGCTCACTCCTATAACTAATAATTACAGAATTATTTTACATTGTTTTCCATGTAGGTACTTAAAAATAAGCTTTAGCATGTGGATGTCTGTGAAGTTTAAGGAGTTAAGCTGTGGCCGTTCATTACAACTTGTCTCTACAACCTGCCAACCTGGCACCCTGCTGGCCTTTCTCTCCGTCTGTGGAGGACTCTAGAGAAGGGGACTGACCTGTCGGAGTCTGGCCATGGATTCGCTGGGGATGATCTCATTGTGGTTGAGGCGAGTGATGAAGCACAGGGCCTGGTATTGACTCTGTCCTCTTTCCAGTTCACCCAGGATTAATGCCCGGAATATCTTCACATCCTGCACAACACAGAGAGACAGTTTTACTCCATTTACCTCAGTACTGTCAGCCACAGTCCCAGTCAAAAAAAGAGGATACACCAACTCATAGAACAGTTTTTCTTATATTAATTAATTTCCTCATTTTACAGTAATATTGAAAACATCAAAACTATAACATAACACATGCAATTATACAATGGATACATTTTGTTTAGTGTTAAATTTTACTTTGGACTCTTTAAAAAAGCCCCCCCACTTTGTATTCATGCAGCTTCATAGATTTTTTTTTTCTCTCAAGCAGTTTCATGAGGAGCCATCTGGGACGCCTTTTCAACAAGCTTGAAGACATATGCTGAAAACTTACTGGCTGCTGAAACCAACAAGATACAGAGAAAATGCGACTCTTAACAACCATGCAACACCTACAAGACCTCCAAAACTGTCACTATCAGATAAACAGTACTTAAAGCTTTCATCTTTGAGAGAGAGGAGAAGATCAAGCTCCACTCTTGCTTCAGATCTGAAAAAATCTACAAGTGTTTACGTGCATCCATCCACTGTGAGAAGACAACTCAACACAATAAGTCTGAAAGGATGTGTAGAGGCCCTTACTGAGAAAACGAAATAGAGACAAAAAACAAAGAAGCTGCTGGTGTTCTCAGAACAATGGACTGACCACCCCAGAGTCCAGACATCAACATCACTGAATGTGTTTGGGATTATTTGGATCATGAGAAGCAGAAAAATGTAACCTCTAAGACTAAACTTTGAAGGTGTGGAAGAATATCCCTGCAAATTTCTTTGAAAAATTAAAAAAGCAAGTCTCCTGAAAAGAGTGGAAGCTGTAAAAGCAAAGTGTGGATATATTCGATGAAAAATATGACATATTTAGTTGTTGAGGCCTGGGTGTAATTTTCTGTTACATATATTTTCTGTACAGCCTTACCCATACACAATATACAACATGTATGGCCTCATGGCTAAAAGTTCTTGGCTATTTGTGAGGCCACTGGTGGGCTTATTTTCGACTCCCCTGGCAGTTAAAATTCCAGCTCTGCTGTTAAATAAAAAGACTGCAGTCAGATCGTGAATTAAAGATTTTGTAGCGCTCTGAGCCAGGACAATGCAGAGACACTGTATATTTGAAATTACTGGGTTGCCATCGGCAACAGGACCGGAACCCTGGCAGCGCTCCCACATCTAAAAAGAGTTCCATGTGAGGGCATGATGGGAATCCCTGGAGACAAGATTGAGACCACAGACCTGTATCCATTCATCAGATCACTCACTCCCTGATGGGCTCTGCATGTTGTTAGGAAACACACACACGTTCGGCAAAAGCAGCCCAGCTTCAAGGGCCTCTGCTCTTCTAGGATGATCAAAATAAACAGAGACAAACTGTCTTTGTTTGCTCTGCTGTGCTCTCATCTCCAACTTTCCATCTGTTTTCAAGAACTGCTCAGTGTCAATGCAAGAACAGAAAGGCACACGCTCACTTTAGCTGTGACACACAGGTCACCAAGACCTCCTCAGCCACTCCGCTGCTCCATAATGAAAGAGTCATGGATTTGTACTGCCTAAGCATAAATAACATATTTACAAAGCAACACTTTTAATATTTCTAAATAGCTTATGCTGTAAGATAACTTAAGATGTTTTATTCTAGAGGCGTAGTCACGCATATATACATAAAAGATGGGTAAACTGTGGCTACGAAGAGATGCACATGGTCAATACTCAAAAAGGCTGTGGCATTCCAGCAATGATTAATTGGTATTAACGGGCCCAAAGTGTGCCAAGACAACATTCCCCACACCATTACACCACCTCCACTAACCTGGATTGTTGATACAAGCTAGGTTGGGTTCATGGATTCATGCTTTTGGTGCCAAATTCTGACCCTAACATCTGTGTGTCTCAGCAGAAATTGAGATTTATCAGACCAGCCTACGTTTTTCCAGTTTTCAGCTGTCCAGTTTTGGTGAGCCTGTACCCACTGCAGCCTCAGCTTTACAATTTGGCTGAAAGGGTCTTCTGCTGTTGTAGCCCATCCACCTCAAGGTTTGATGTGTTGTGCATTCTGAGATGCTTTTCTGCGATGGATTCTGCTCACCTAAATTGTACAGAATTAGCCTAGTCATTCTGTCAGCTCGAACCAGTCTGGCCATTCTCTCTCTCATCAACAAGGTGTTTCAGTCTGCAGATCTGCCATTCACTGGATGTTTTTTTCTATACTGCACCATTCTAATGAAAACTCTACAGACTGGTGTGTGTGAAAATCCCAGCAGAGCAGTAGTTATAGAAATAACCAAACCAGTCCCGTCTAGCACCAACAATCATACCATGGTCAAAATCACTGAGATCACATTTCACATTACATAGAAATACAGGCATTCATAAAATGCTCAATAAGTGTATATATATCCTCAAAAATCCTGTATTTGAGTAGATGTTCTGTATCTGTATTTCTTCTAGAGTGTAAAAGTACTTACTTTTAAATGTATTTGAATACCAAAAGTAAAAGTACTTTCAGTTATCATATACATACTAAGTACCTTTTTGATGAACAGCATCTTTTAGGGAAAACTGTGTGACTTGTGTGTATAGACATGAAAAAGAGTTAGTTGTTCATGCCTGCAGCCACATAGTCTCCTTAATAGAAGCTGTACTTTCATACTTAAGTAAAAATATACAGAACTGATATACTGTGTTCTTAACTAGGTCTCTGCCTTAAAAGGTGCATTATGTGGGAGTGATTAGTTTAGGGCCCCTTATGTCAATACAATGTAATTTACTGCATAAATCTTATGCTCTTTTGTGATTAATTAATTAATCTGTTCATAAATATTCCTATATTGCTTTACAAAGACTGAGATTTTGTGACAGTTTAAATACCTCCACACTTCACTTTGTTTCACCACCATTCTTCACAGCAGAGCTATGTCCTAAACCTGGAGATTTCATTTCGGCCCTGAGGGGGACGGTGTTCAGCCGAGTCTGGTGTTTTCCCTGCTCTAACACACCAACAAAACCCAACAATTAACAGAGGGAATTGATTCAGGCGTGACCAGGAAAGTCACCTAACTAGGACTCTGGCTTCCCAAGAGTGGGATTGAATACCCTGGTCTTAAACTATGCCCTGTTTACTGTGTAGTGCAGTATTTTTTGAGTCTACCATTTTGTAGCGGTGTCCAAAAAACAGCAGACTCTATTAAGGGCACTCATAACATGTTTCACTGCAACAAACAGTGGACAAATGATGTACCCTCACAAACGTAGGATAGCCATAATGCTGTTGTAAAATGTTGTTTGGTTTGTCATGATGTTTTGCATGATTCGGTAAATGACTACTCTATCAGATTGATGAACAAAGCCATTTAAGACAAATTCTGTTTGCTGTAATAAGTTTATATAATGCTGCATGTAGGGACTAGTCATTACAGTAGCTTTCTGAATGCAAGGTTTCA
Organism: Colossoma macropomum; assembly: GCF_904425465.1. NCBI lineage: Eukaryota > Metazoa > Chordata > Actinopteri > Characiformes > Serrasalmidae > Colossoma > Colossoma macropomum. The sequence goes on along the minus strand of NW_023494786.1, from coordinate 11,498,415 downwards.
ATCCACTTTGCACTGAATGTCAGTTAAAGCCGTAATGTCGTAGGTTTCTTTCCCAATCTGGATATGCAGATGGTTGGATGTGATGGATCTTCACAATAGGAGGAGAAGCACAGGCTCGTAAAGGGACAGGAGAGGCCAACCTGGAGGACTCCTGGCCCAGACGACGGAACACCAACGGAACACAAGAGGGGAGTGCAGCCAGCTGTTATTTCAGTAAGACCTCCCAGCCAGCAGAGGGAAAGAGGGGCAAGGAGAGGGGGAGGGGGAGCACTACAGGACCAAATAATTACAGGGAAGCATCAGCAGTGCACTAGTGGAACCTCCTCACTGACAGGAGGGAGAAACCCAGGAGCAGATTGAGGGCATGCACCGGGTATTACTTACCTGTGCCCAGTGACATCATATGGGCCTGTCTTTAAAGCCTCTTGTATGCTGTTTCACCAGTGGTTATCCAGATTGAAGGGGAATTCCACCAGTTTTTCAAAATGTATGCACAATTAAATAGTTAGTAAACAAAGTCATTCCAAGTGGTTTGGTGTAAAATATATTCTAGAGAAACTTACTGTGTCAGAATTGTTCACCTCAGAACACACGTGTAGGTTCACTGGTCAATTTGCATAGCAAATGAAATGGCTATATTTATGCTGAAGACATAGTGACCCTTGGATCCTATTACTGTCACTGTAAAGAAATCTGATTTGGTAAGTTTCTCTGTAACTAACAATTAACAATTTCAAATCAAACCACTCTGAATGACTTTGTTTACGTCTCAACAATCAAAATTCCCCTTTAAGCTCTTATCAGAGGTTCCATCTTTGATTCCCATTATGCAAAAAAGCCTTATCTTCATTGCTTGGAAATGTCCTTCGTCCTTATCTGGAGTGTGTATCCTCTTTTTGTGTGTGGTTATGCGTGTGTTGCCACAGCTCTTGCAGCCCCCTGAGCTCCTCCTTCAATCCTCTGGTTGACCCTTCTCCATGTGGGAACATGTCTGAGTCAGGACAGTGAATAAACAGCGCAGTCTGGTGGGTCTTCGGCTTAACCTCACACATGCACACATGCACTCACAGCATAGTAAATACTGCTTCTACAGACACACCCTCAAATCCTCCTTCCTAAAGCAGCTCAGGCAAACACAGAGGAGCCAGTCATGAGACTAAACACAAATGGTGACGCACACAGTGTTTATTTTGACAGTATTAGTTGGATGGGTGTCATCTCAGAAAACAAAGCAAACATCAGGGGTCTGCTCCTCTGCCTACTGCCCATGGAGTGTTTGTTTGGAATTAGCCAGCGTCTGTCAGCACAGTGCCAGCTACCGCTAGAGCTTGGCACGTCTCAACCAACCAGCTTCAAATGATCCTTATACCACACACACCACACACATACACCCTCTCCACCAGAAATAAAACTGTCATCTATTATCAAGTACAAAGAGGCAGATCAGCAGAGTAAAGCCCAACAACAGGGTACCATTCTGAAGAACAGATCTGTCCAATTCAATGATATTATCACCATGATTTCATGGTTCTGAGCACTGCAAGGTTTCAACTACTCCCTGCCCCAACATATCTGATCCAGCTCACAAAGGGCTTGAACAGCTGGATCAGGAAATCGTGCAGTGCTGGCGGTTGCAAAGCAGGATTAAGTAACACTGGTTACTTCTTTGCAATTTAAATGACCGATCCACAGGTGGCCAATATGGCAAAAATATAATCAGGATCACATCACTATACTTCAAGGTAGAGGTCTACATTACCATGGGAGTCCTGCGAGAACCACCACAATATCTTGTGGCGCAGGGAAAATTTTCAGTGTGGGGCATGGGAGTGGGCAGAGTGCTGGCAGGAGCAGGACAACACATACGTAAAGAGCAATCAAATTAAGCAATAGCCTAAATGATATATAACCTAACAATTAGCATATACACATCTAACAACACAATAATAAAAAATAATTTTTATTTTAAATACTTTTGAAGCAACTATTCACATGAGCAACATGTGTATTGCATTCTTGTTGGCTGCAGAAACAATGAAGCCTTTAGACAGTCAGACAGACAGCCGTGGAAAGTGCTCTTAATAAAGGCCAATACGCAACAATAAAGCCAATAAAGGCATGTCTCACATGTGGCAGTCATCTTCAATTGTGACTAACACAGATGGAAACCAGCTATACAGGACTGCGGCCAGGTGAGGGACAAAATGTTTTCTAAGGTTTGATAAGCTGGAACAGACAAAAAAGGACCAATAGTGCCCAATTCTATAAATGTATATTCTATGAAAAGTACGGATAAGTCCATTTTTATGTAACATTTCTCACACTGTGATCCAATTAGATGGGACTAATTATGTTCTCGTTTGTTACTGAAACGTAGCTTATCAGTGTTGGTTTGTACTAACAATAGCAACTTTTAGAGCACAATTTCCTTTTATTTGCTGAATTTAACATATTGGGAAAAAAAATCATAAAATATACAATGTGCCATAACTTTTGCACAGGCCACATTTTATGTTTAATTCCAAACATTTTGTTTAATTCTAAATATTTGCTTTTTATTCATTTCACTGCATTTGTAACCCTATAAAAATCCACCACAAATCTGTACTTTCCATACTTTTGTGAAGATCGACAAGATTTAAAGAATGTTGCCAAAACTCTTATTAAACCTCATGAGCAACCAAAGCCCACAACTTCAACTGTAGCCCACAACTGTTGTCAAAACATGGAATCGTAGAGTGTTATTATATATGCATGTGAAAGGTCACACTGTTAGGATAGATTGTTGTTTCTTTTTTTCCTTTGGTCATTGTGTAATCAAATTAATATTAGAATGGTGATAGAATTTGTTGTCGTTTTCACCCTGTCTAGTTTTAATTACCACAAACATATAAGTTTTAACTGGAAACCTTAATGTTATGTGGCGAATTTAAACTGCACCTACATTCATTAGGGTGAATGGGACTTTTGTCAGCATTCTCTAAAACTTGTCCAACCTCGCAATACTCACTAGGAAAGAATGCATCTGGAGCATGAACAGGTCAATTGCGCGTGCATAATTAACAGTGAGAAGGTAGTTGTCTACAAGTCAGACTCATTCAACCAACTATTGTTGCAATGTTTTTGTGAAAAGCATTAGGTACAAACATGAGAGCCTGCTATGGAAGGAATGCACAAACACAATCACAAGTTTCACTGCAAAGGAAATTGGTAGTGTTGTGAAAGTTGGAGGACATTACTTTTAAAGGAATGTGTAACACATTTGAACGTGAGCAGGCACTGGAGGAAAATACTGAGTGCCAAATTATAAATGCAGACTTTAAAGGAGCCAAATTAGACCCATAAACTCACAGAACAATTCTGAGTAATTAACACTGCCTAGCCCAACGAGAGAATCTGTGTGCGTTTGTGCATGCTTGGAACAAAGCTTTTGACTTTGATTAGTATATCAAGGCCATTTTAAAGCCAAAGACCGTATCAATCAAGCTCAGGCCCATTACTATAGCGACAGTAAGCAGGTTCAAGGCGATGGAGCTCAACTATTTCTGAGAAACAACAGACAGTAAACCAATCCGAGATGCGCCTGACGCTTTTGTGGCACGCTGTGCCGTCTCACTGCACAAACACACAACGCACGCTGCTTCTCGCAGCAGTGATGAGGGCTGATAAGGCTGCAAATGGAGTGAGAAGTGCAGCAGTCTGTGTGGAACATTTCCTGTTGGCTCTGAGGACTTCCCCTGTGCCTGTGGAACTGGCGGCTGGCCTGAGCAAAGTCTGGCCACTGCTCCACATGTCTAGCACAGACAAGACTAGACCCCTGACCCATCCCATCCACTCCGTGCACCAGCCTAAAGCTGCTAAAGAAGCTTCATCCCACGCCCCTCATTTCAGCTCATTTCTCTGACTCTAATGAGCTAACACGTACTGAGCCATTTTCTCACAGGCCAGCCAAGACTGGTGCTGAAAAGCAGCTTGAACAGGCTTTTTCAACTGAGGCTCCTTTCACCGGGATTATGCTTAAGGGCTGGGCAATTAATCGAGCATTAGTCCCAGTTTTGGACACTGCAGTTAGCTAATTGCAGAAGACTACCATTAAGGGATTCTATAATAGTGCAACATAATCAGACATTCCTAGCAGGGCTGGGCAATATGACCGTATTCTGTATGTACAAAACCATGAATTTGGAAAAATCTCCGTACAGCCAGACATCTATTCTAGACTGCCACAAGTTATTGGCAAATACATCTCTGCTCTCCCAATCTGTATTTTGTGTATTTTGAACTTAGAGCTCTCATATATATTATTTTCACTTGATTTACCATCATTAGCCCAAATCACCCAGCCCAAGCTTAATACCTTATGTCTTCTTTTTCGTAGTCTTGTCAAACGATACCTTTCTGTGTTGTCTGTGGGATTGCACTTGTTCAATTATTTATCACCTATACTTGTGAAATCATTATTAGGTTATACATGTTGTGCATTTGCATATAGCCTAGTCTTGAGAAGTTTAATTCAAGGCATGGAAGCACACAGACTGATGTGCAACATTAAAGCCATGTTTTAAAGGGTTTTTTTGTGCTCCTCTTTTTTGTGTCTTAATGTTTGATCCTTTTTTATTTCTTCTTTCTCCAACAGAAATGTTGTGTACCATCAACATTAGAGCCCAAGAGGGAATTAAGATACTTGTTTACCATGCAAGTTATTTGAAGACTTTCTGCTGCTCACATACTGTACTGCACTGCCACACAAGGGGCTGTAAATTTACATTAGTGGCTTTTTCAAATGTTCTCTCTGAGCTGGGGTGGGGAACAACAAATGGCTTTGAAACTTTGTTATTCCTTTCGTTCGGTCTTAGAACAAACAAGTTTTCCTGAACCTTTGCTACTGTAGTTTTGGGGGTCAAAAAACAGCCCTAGCAGCTTCCTCCAACACTGTAATATCAACTAAGACAGAGGTGTTAAAGCCGGTTCTGGTGGGTCAGTTTTCAGCAGGGTTTGGTGATTTCTCTGCTCAAACACACCTGATTCAACTCAGCAGTTACTTACCAGGTTTACTGAGTGTGTTTGAGCAGGAAGTCACTTGGACTGGAACTACAGATGGACGACAGACGATCAAAAGTATTTTCACAATGCAGATTAACATTTAGTGCCACCCCCACAGGCCACATTTTATGTTTAACTTTTTTCCCCAAATATGTAAAATGCAGAAAATGAACAGTAAATGTGCATTAATATGTGCAGAAGTGTGTTAACGTTTTACTTTTAAAAACATGTAATTCGACCAGGGACTGAAAATTCAGCTCTTTCTAATGAAACATGCAGTTGGTCAGTGAGTATGATACGCTCAGAAAAGAATATTTTGATGTATTTTTTTTTATTTATTATGATAATAATAAATATTGTTATATTGCCCACCACTGACTGGACTCCAGGCCTCCAGGGCCAGAATGGGACCACCCTGCCCCACCTAAGAGAAACACATTACAGAGGAGCACCCAATCTAGATGGACATTTTACTAGGATGGGAATTTTAACCATTTTAGACACATATTAAAATGAATGGCATCTGAATACCCAAACAAGAAAATATTTACTGTTTTTCACAAACATGTGAAAAAACTGAAGTCTCCAAAATAAGAGTTCAGGAAAAAAATACTCAGAAAAAAAATAGGTTTCAATCAGATAAACAGTACAACTTTGAGAGACAATCAAGCTCCACTCTTGCTTCAGATCTGAAAAAATCCACAGGTGTTTCTGTCCATCCTTCCACTGTGAGAAGACAATAACACTATGAATCTGAAAAGAAGCCATTGCTGAGAAAAGAAAATAGACAAACAAGAAGAAAAATTGCTAATCAAACAAAGAAGCTGCTGGTGTTCTCAGAACAATGGACTGACCACCCCAGAGTCCAGACCTCAACATCACTGAATGTGTTTGGGATTACTTGGATCGATTGAGGCCTGGAAAAATATCTGGAGATTTCTTTGAAAAACTCAAAGCAAGTCTCCTGAAAAACATAGAAGCTGTAATAAAAGCAGAAGATGGACATGCTAAATATAGACCAAAAAAATACTATCACTAAACATATGTGTTCAGTTTGAAAAATCAAGATTAATAATTTATAAAGATACAACAAAAATCACATCACAATTGTGATAATTTGACTTTTTCATCAAACTTCCTTGAAGTAGAGATATTTGAATAACCACGCCCCTACTTTATACCTTTCTCACCACTTCTGTGGGAGCAGTCGGCAGCAGCTGGAGTGTGTGTGGTGTGCTCTGGAGTGTGAACACCTCGCTCCACTGACAGAGAGCCCCCCTTATCATGGACAATGCAGCTTTCTGCCAAAGGTCTCCAGAGAGCTCTCTGCACTTCCTGTTTTCCAGGCTCCTCATAGAGCAGGTCTGTTTGATGGGGCCTGCTTAACCCTTCATTCAAAAAAAGTGAACCATGAGCCTGAAATGAAGTGAAGTTTGTCGAGTTCGAGCCCTGTACTCCACCACTAGGTCAGAATACAGGTATACTTTATAAGGCTGTTTACTTTCACCTTACCACATAATTTACCCAGCGGAGCACAGATCAGGCAGAACTCCTGCTCTGCCAGAGTACAAAGGCTATCTAGCACACACACACACATGGAGACGCCTGAAACCTAACAGCAGCGCAAAGCCAAGCTCTAATGCAAACAAACTGCAAGCCGAGCAAACATGCTGCGAAGCAGGACGGCATGAGGATTTGAATGTTTATGGTTAAGATGGCTTCAAGCTCAGAAATTAAGAGAATAGCATTGTCTGACGTTTCCTTCTCAACAGCGGAGGGGGATTACAGCTTGTTCTGCTGCAGTGGAGGTATTTACACTGCCGGCCCAAGCAGCCCTGTGAAAAGGCACAGGTGCACAGCAGTCTTTTAACCTCTCACTGTAAAGACCAGCAAACCCGGACAAAAGAGTGGGGGGTGTGGGGGTTATCGAGCTGGCGACAAATGCGAGAGTTGAGGCTAATTACACCAGGAATGTAAAGCCCCTCACACCTGGACCACTCTGCCTCGAGCTAATGTTTTAAAGCATAGACCACTATAATGCTGCTCTGGAAGGGTGTTCACAAGTAGGGCTGAACAATTTGGGGAAGATGTCCAATTGCAATTTTTCTGATTACGATTGTGATTTAAATGGTATTATTTTCTATAAATTAAGCTCCAGGCTTTTGTTTTACCGAGAAGACCACACATGCATTTTTTCAAGCCTGAGGCTAAAAAGCTGTAGTGTTCCAGTCAGTCAGTTCACAAGCTTTACAATAAAATTCCCCACTTATAACAATGCTGAATGATATAAGACAGAATTCAAATTGCAGCTCTTGCGAATTGAAAACTGCACTTTTTTTTAAAGAAACATGCTCCAGCATTTTTCTCTAGCATCACTTGGGCATCTCTCAACCTAATCTGTATCTGCCACACCTGCACTATAACAACGAACTATTACAGACAATCATTTCGATTTGTTTCCATGTACTTAAAACAGAATGGAATGTGTCAAAATATGGTTGTAATAGAAGCCAGAAACTGCCCTTTCTGTTATAATGAGTTTGGAGTTACCAGGTTTTCTTTTCAAGGAAGAACAGGGAAATGTAGGGATGCACAATGATATCAGTCATATCACTGAAGAGCACACACAGAAGAGCAGATGGTTTAGGTGATGCTGGGTTATTGTGCTAAACATGTCTGCATTTTATTCATTTTATTGCATTCGTAATCTTTCACAAATTTTATATTTCTCTGTATTGGAAATCCAAGTGGATTTAGTTTCAATTTCTGCATTTTATAAATTCATGTATTTTGGCATCGGCTTCAACAGATCTGTACATGAAAAATACTAGATATCGACGTTGGCCCAGAATTCCCATATCGGTGCAACCTTAGAGAAATGCATTGAACTTCTTACCCATGGTAATTGAAAGTATCCTGATTATGACGTATCTTGAAGGTGGGAACTACGTTTGCTTTGAGGTGGATTATTGGGGGCGGAATTAGTCTCTGAGGTTTTATTTTTTGATGACTGAAGTAAGAGTTACACTAAAGATAGTGCTTGGTTGCATTTATTTGCCTATCCTGCTAGAAAACAGACCAGCATGGCTGGTTACCAGCAAAACCAGCATGTGTACCAGCACCAGACCAGCACTAAACCAGCATGGAATTCATGCTGGTCTGCACTGTGTTTTTCAGCAGGGTATAGCTCAATGGCTAGTGTAGGGATAAGGAAATGTTTTAGGGTTGATTTTTGGGAGCAGGCAGTTTGAAATGTTTTTTTTTATTACTGTATTCTATTTTTTACTAGCTGGTGAATGCAGAAGGAGGGCCAATATCTAAATAATTTCCAGAAAACCGAATATCTTATTGTAGCCATATTTTCTATGGTAAATGTCTTCAAGGACAACAAACCAGAATATACAGTTAGCAAGGCTATCTAGATACCTTACCTCAGTTTGGCTTAACTTCTCTGCACAACAGGGTAAAAACCTGTCTCTGGCTTTCATTTTGATCTGAATAAAGACAGAATCACCACTTTCTTTACAATTTTGTTTGGCGACAGGGATTCCCAATGACTGTATGATGTATTTGTTTTGTGTGTGCTGGGTATTGTAGTGAGATAAAACTCATAAAAGCTAACATGAAAACAATACTAAAATTGTGTCAAACTTCTACGCTGCAGAATAGTACATAACATGTCAAATAACATTTTGAACTTTAGGCCAGATTAGTTACAGGGATTTCAAAAATACCCCTAGAAAAATTCAGTTAGCTGCATAACTGAAGCCACAAGTCAAGACTGTCCAATAGGAGGAGATATAGGGGACTTTCCTACAGGACAAAGCTCAACTGAGAAATCCTTCTCTGTGAAAAACACCCTAGAATCGGCTGTATATATTATTTATTTGTATCAGAAAAGGTGACATCAGAAAGGACATCCGATCTTCGGCCTCTATGTGTGTGGCTCAAGGGAATGCTGGTGCTAGACGCTGGAACCATGTTTGCACTCTACTGCTTGGATATTTGTCCTCCTAACTCTACGGAACATTGACCGTTCTGCTTTATTGCAACCTCTCCTCCTCCAAACATCCCTGAAAAACAAGCCAACAGCGCTGCACGACGTGGCACGGCTAATTAACTCCCCCTACCCCCATCTCAAGGCCAGCAAAACGCTAACTCTGCATCAGTTCAGCTCACAGATTTACACTATTCAATGATAAATCAAGTTCATAAAGCTGGTCTCACAGCAGCTTCACTCACTCAATATATCAACACAGCTTATCAAGCTAAAATCTATTGCACAACAACAGGAGAGACATTAAAATGTGGGAAAGATATGAGCGCTTTAAACTCCACGGACAACACAATGTTTCTTTTATCTCTGGGGGTAAAGTTTCATTTCTACAAAACACACTGCTTCTTAGGAACTAGCTTGATACTGAACTGTAGGCCATTGACCAGGAAGGTGGTGTTCGCAAGAAAATTCCAGTGTTTCACAATGAATCAGACTGAATCAGAGGTTGTTCCTTCCCTTGTGGCATCTGAGGACAACTTGCTCAGAAAGTGAAATTGAACTTTGATTAGAAATAAACACAGGATAAAAGCTCTTAAGATTATGTAAAAGATACTCTAAGATATGCTAAATACAGAATGTAAAGTTGTACAAACAAAAAGTACATATTAAATACGGTTTTAAGAGCATCTGTTAAAGCTGTGTTATGCAAGATTTTTGGTTAAAAGAAGTAGCACTGCTGAGTCAGAAGAAAAAACAGGCTAAAATATGCCACGTGTGCACTTCTGCAAGTCTAAAGCCTGAAATAATCAAAGTCAGAGGTATCGGTTCGGATACTGCGCAAGTTTCTTTCTTTCGTCATTTTTTGCGTTAATTTTACATATTAACGTCACACATGCAGGCTAAAAAGAAGGCCCTCTCTGAATGCTCCTTTAACGCACTAGCAACCATCAGAATTATCTGCTCAGGTAAATCCCCAAAACACAGTGTAGCTTTGAATGGACCCTGAATGATACTCTAACTTTAACGGTACTTTAACTTTACTACCTCAATAAATTTGTATTGTTTAGCTGTCAATTTGCATAAAGCATATTTTAAATTCTCTTAGTGCTGTGTCTTACAGTAAGAAGCAGCAAGAAGATGGACGCACCCACTTAGTCGCAATTTTTCCCCACTGTCATTTTTTATATCTTTGAAACAAAATCTTTTTAAAGGCTTGCCAGCTTATCTTTTTCCAATAATGTATTCTGGAATCTTTGAAAGGCTGTGCACAGTTTGTTATTTCTCAGTTCAAGTCCACTGGCCTTTTTTAAAAACTCAATTCAGAAAATGAACACTTGATTATTAATATAATAAACAGTGACAGCTCTGCACTCTAGCTTTGTCACTGGTGAAACGTGATATGGAGCAGCTGATCGTGAGTCAGTTTGCTTAGCCACGTCTGCCTTTCTTTCTGTGGGAACTGGGACATTTTTCATTATCTACAGTCTTCAAAAGGCCAACATCTGCTTGACTCTGGTCTGAATAAGGATCAGCTTGTGGCCAAAGAGACACTGGACAGTCCACTGCGGGACCGGCTGTGGAAACCATGGATGGGGAAAACACTCTTAACTAATCTGATTATCAATTTTTTTACAGGAACACATATTGTGCACAAGCTAAGGGCGGGCAATGTAGAAAAAATAGCATTAAAATAATTTCTATATAACTACAACTACAAGTTGTCTATAATTGGTCTAAATTGCTTTAAGATGCATGCAGTTGCTCATTGTGCTAGAAGTAATGCCAATACCTGCAATGTATACATAAAAATGCATTGTGTTGTAATTCATCACAATAAGGATAAAATAGAGATGGACAATGTGCCTATTATATTGTGATAAATTACGCCAAAAGTATGTGGACATGCCTCCTAAAATGAAGTTCATAGCCATGCAATCTCCATAGACATAAATTAGCAGTAGAATGGAACGTACTAAAGAGCTCGGCACCTTTAAACCTGTCACTATCATAGGATGCCACCTCTGCCACAAGTCTGTCTGTGAAATTTCTGCCCTGCTAAAGCATGCCGCCACTGAACTCTGTAACAGTGGAAACGTTCTCTAGAGTGAAGAATCACACTTCACTATCTGGCAGTCTGATGGACAAATCTGATATTGGCAGATGCCAGTACACTACCTACAGTAACGCAAAGTGCCAACAGTAAAGTTTGGTGGAGGAGGGATAACGGTCTGGGGCCGTTTTTCAGGGTTTGGGTTCTGTCCTTTTGTTCCAGTGAAGAGTAATGTTAATGCTACAGCATACAAAGACATTTTAGACAATTATATGCTTCCAACATTGTGGCAGTAGTTTGGCGAAGGCCCTTTCATGTTCCAACGTGACTGTGCCCCTGTGCACAAAGTGAGCTCCGACATCTCCAGTGGCCTGCACAGAGCCCTGACTTCAACCTCTCTGAACACCTTTGGGACGAACTGGAATGGCGACTGTGAGCCAGGCCTTCTCCTCCAATGTCAGTGCCTGACCTCACAAATGCTCTTTTGACTGAAGAGTGGAGGCTGAAATAGCAAAAAGGGGGGCAACTCCATATTAATCCAAATAGTTTTGGGATAGGATGTCCAACAAGCACATATAGGTGTAATGGTCAGCTGTCCATATATATTTGACCAATGGTATTTATGTCATAATAAGCTTTTCTGAGCACATCGTGGATATCATCAGTATTTAAAGAACACTGACCAACTGCACATTTTATAAAAAAAAACAAAAAAAAACAGCATAATTGGCTGTAGGGCTGGGCGATAAAACGGTAATGATAAGTATCGCGATATAACTTTTCCTCGATAGAGCGATAAGACAGGTTCGATAAATGTTCGATATAACACACCACTCTCACACTTCCACGTTTTAGCGAAAGCCCTGGTGGCGTTTTCTACTGCAAGGAAAGCGACACTACTCTGCTGTCGCCAAGAGAGGGCGCACTTCCGAATTTTTTGACTTGATTAGAGAGGGAGGGGGCCACGAGTAAAGAAAGGGTCGCCAAATATACTTTAGCAACGTCTGAAACGCGGAGTTATACAGTCCCTGTTTGAGTGGAGAGACCGGCGATCTGTTCTCCTGTGACCGAGTGTGAGTGACAAGGTCAGTGGTGTAACTGTACTGTCCTACGTTGAACTCACCTCTTTCCGTGCATCCTAACAACTTTAGCGGTGTTAAATCACGTCTGCAGCGCCGCGTTACAGCGCCAAACCGTCATATTTTAGTATTAGTGCATTCTTGAGCAACGAAAGTGAAAGAAAGAAGTGGGTTCATGTTCGAAAGTAAACTGAGGAAGCTGTGAGGCATTGGAGAGCAGGAGAGCGCTATCTTTCCAGGCTAGCTGTTTTTTAGCTGCTTGCTAACTTGAAGCAGCGCTCCGGCACAACACGGTGAATTGATGATACGGTAGATCAAACAAGACACAAAATCACCATTTTCAGTTTAAACATACCTAAAAGAAGGACTCAGTTTGTCTGGTGTGAGAGATTCACACTGCAGATAATGCTTTTGCACAGCGAACGTCAGATATACTGCGGTTCACCCCTTAAACTACTACGATAGCACAGAGAAATCCAGTCGTTGCTAGCTGGTGTCTGAGTACTGTGATCTGCTCTGACATGGATGGAGGAGTGACAGCAGTGACCTCCCGAACCGAGTTGCTGTTGTTGAGAAACTAAAGAGTTTAGCACTGTTGTTGGCCACTTGTTTAGCATTTGTAACGGGGTAGCCGAGCGCTCGTCACCAGACAGCTGAAAAATAATCTGTTTTCTTTCTTAAATCATGACTTTTACAAAAATTGCAGCTGTGCATTTCAAGCTGATAAAAACAGCTCAGAAACTTTCTCCCACTCTCCTAAGACAGATTAGTGAAATGTTCCACTGTTTGCCGAGGTTTTGTCATGATCGGACCATAAGTGATAGTTTAAAACCACAGTTAACCACCCAGGAGCAAAATCAGCCTTCAAACATGAAAGAAATCATGATTTGACATTTATCGCGATATGTATCGATATCGGATGATATGAATTTTGTTTATCGATTATCGTAACGTTTTTGGCCATATCACCCAGCTCTAATTGGCTATGATTCATTGTAATGCAGTACACAAATCATTGTACTCACCTTTGATAATATTTTTGAAATGTGACACTACTGGTTATTCTGCCGGTTTCAATTTACTAATAACTAAATATTGTGATTAGTGGAGTGGAGTGAAAGTATTGTGTTAATACAACAAATGATTAACAACAGTATTTAATGCATATACCTAGTTGAACTCTCTGTAGCTCCATCCTAAAGCCCAGCTGCTCGCATGCTGTAGACCTCTTGCTCAAATACAGTCTTTAAATGGCAAGAAGGTTTACTGATGGCTGTCTTGATAAAGTGAAAGTTATTTTGAGCTGCTGCAATGCCTTGAATCTTATCAGAGAAGGGTGTTGAGTCTTAAGTAATCAAAACACTGTGCTGATGTGGTAACATCAGTAATATTAGCACTGGGGGATGCCTTCAGCAAACTACAATGGACAGCACTTGCAGGAGAACGGTGGATAAATTAACAAGCAGCAAACTAACAAAAGCAACAGCAAAGTGAAAAGCTCCTGTTCTCCTCAAAACAACACATAATGTAGAGGTATGAAAGCGAGAGGCTACAATCGCAAAGGACAAACAAGTCATTGTTGCTCTTTCTGGATGGCCATGAAAATGGAAAACTGTGTCCATCCTATCACGTAATTTTCATGCTCAGGTTCATGGAAACCCTGCATTCACATCATGAAAATAATGTTACTGAATTACTGAAAGTAATAATTGCATTCTGATGAAGTTTATTTTGTCTGCTTGTACATCTACATCAAAATTCCCTGCTTTTTAAATGAAAAAAAAAATCTTTCTCTAATTTCAGCAAAGAAGACAAATTCAATTGATCACAATTAACTACACAAAATAACGCGATTAATCACAATTCATTATTTTAAGCGCATGACTGTTGTAATTGTGACACATATTGTGCATCCTGAAAATTATTCGTGTATCATGATATTGTACTTGTGTTATAATCACCCACCCCTTAGATAACGTGTTGTCGTATTGCCCACCATTTGTGCATGCCAACAAAGTTCACTACAAACCGCTACACCTATTCCAAGGTATCACTTACATTCTGAAGTGACTTTCACTTCAGAATGCCTTTGAAAACAACAGAGGGGAAGGGCCAAATCCACCACATCATCTGTTTGAACAGTCACTGTGTCACTGCTGTGAAACTGACAGGAGGTGAAAGAGCTACTGCCAGTGCCTGCAGCCACACCGTTCCCATGTGACTTCACACAACAAGCAGGATTGCTCAAATCCAAGTGCACACACCTAGATGGCACCTAAAGAGACACAGCGAGTGCTTGCTGCCCGGAAAAGGTGACACTGGCACATAAAAGCCATGACAAGTTCCTGCAAGTGACGCAGCAGGCAAGCTGGGAGAACTCAAATCCAGACAGGGAACATTAACCACTCAGGCGGTAAACATGTTTGTGTAGGGGTTTACTCTGATGAATGTGACGGTTACACCATGGCCCACGTTTCCTGTTCCCAAACAAGAGTGGGGCCATGGCACTGAGCCCATGAAGATATGCTCACACATGTTCAACAATGAAGCACGTTCAACAATGAGACAACAGTGAAGCCAAGCCATGCCATGCACCAATCACAGTCTGAGGCAGGCACAACTGGTTGCACTAGCAGTGGAGGATATGAGTCAAGCTAGCAAGCTAGGCTGGGCAATATGACAATATTTATCGTTCTTGTGATAAATTATGTCACAAAACAACACAATATGCTTTTCTGAGCATATCTTGGATATTGTTGGTATTTAAGAAAAACTGAACGACTGCAATACAACTTCAATACAAAGAGAGAATAATTAATCCTGTTTAACTGGATTTAGTGCCAGGCAAGATGTGAAATTTTGAATTAAAATGGTTGTGCTCAGGGTCTTTGATAGTATTTGTTTCTAATGCAGCACCACTTGTTGTTTTGTCTGTTCCAACTGATCATATGTCAATGATAAAAATGAATGAATAAATAAATAAATAAATATTTATTGAGATACCGTGTATCGTGAAAACTTCAGGTATTGTAGTATCGTGATATTCAATTTCTGCCCATTTTGCCCACCTCTAAGTCAAGCCACTCCTTTGTAGAGTAATGCACAGATCCAATCAACCACACACAATCTTAAAAGTAAACCTGTAAAAAGAGGTTTGAGAGCAAATGCAAGAACCACTTTTGGTTACCTCAGGAAACTTTCAATGATTTGTTCTTTAAAGGAGTATTCCCTAATGCATTTCCCTATTCTTATTAGGGCCCGATACCAATACTGTTTTTTAGGACTCAAATTATATCAGCCGATATTATTTATATATATTTATATATATTTTAGACTTTAGTTTCATACCTAATACCTTCATACCTAGTTAAATAGTGCTTTACTCAAATAATTGTGAGTTTTTTTTAATGGTCACACTTCTTGAACTCAAATAAACAGCAGGAACTCTCAGTATGAAACTCCCACACGAGCCTAAATGCGCTGTTTACGAACCATGTGAATAGAAAAATTACACTTCTCTTTCTTCTGCACCTGAATTTCAAGGAAACAATGAATTTCCTTTAACAATGGCAGCAGACACAGTAAAACAGAGGCACAAGCCTCAAACAAGCTCATGCTACTAGTTAGATCTAGATACATTTTGTGTTTTGTTATTTTAACCATGATTTTGTACACAATGTGTTCACAAAAATTCACCAGTTCAGACTGCGTTGCTGTTTTATAGTTACAGTCAATGACTCTTGTTGGGGTCTCCAGTAGCAAAACTATTTGAGGTTTCACACTATTATCAGGTGACTGCATGTTCAAACCCCATGACCAAAAAAGCTGGTTATTATCTGCATTATTTTCACCAACACCGATAATACAGTGGGTCATCAATATTAGTAGATATTATCAGGCAGGCCGTATATCGGTCGACCTCTGGTACTTTGCACAAGAACAGAAAACCCTTTGACTCAAAATGCATTTATAATAGAATGGGCTCAGTTCCTGTTTAAGTGTGTTTTGAGTAAACAGGTTGTCTGTTATTTTTCTGAACAAGGGGAAAAGCACTGAAATTATTATCTGTGGTAAGCAATCATGAGCTACAGATGGGGCGCACTGACAGTACGTTTGAAAAATGCTGGAACATTCCTTCAAAGAATCATCCACTAAAAGTTTTATTAGGGAACCAAAAGTAGTTCTTCCATGGCATCACTCCAAATAACACTTCTGTCACCTATTTTCACGAATGTTGTAACTTCGCACTAAGGCTGGAGGCTCAAGATAATGATGCAACAGGCCTCCCGTCTTTGAGAAAGCATGTGCAACCCCCGGTACTGTCATGTCATACAGGAAAAGGCTTACAAGTCTTGGGAACTGGGGAATTGGAAAGAACCAAACTGAGGCAAAGAAAAAGCACAGAGTAGTTACGAAATAAATAAAACAATATCCTAATGTTAAATTCATAGCTACAAAATGTCCAAGTTTCCAGCACCATGGCCAAGGTTACTGGGAGATACTGTATGCGGTTTCAGTGAAAGAAGAAGGGATGGGACTCTGCCAAGCGGGTCAAGGATATCCCAATGGGGAGATGCACAAAAGGCCAACCACTACGCTCTCCTCCTTAGACAGCAGTGGGTGTGAGGCAAAATAAATCAATTCACATTTATCACCACTTACTGTGTGTGCTTTTTTCCCCATAACTGCCTGTTCTTTGAAGGCAGCCTAGATATTAAACAGCCGAAGGGCAGAGAGAAAGAGGGCCTAGAAACACTATACAGCTAGAACAAGAGATAAAAGAGTGATTTAAGACAATGCTAGTGCGAGCTTTCACACTCCCGCCTTTACAGCATGGTACGTTCTTGTAATTGCGTGTGATCATTGCCCTGTTTCCCATACACATCTCCTTTGTTTTGATGGGTCCCAATTACCTCACGTCCAGGAGCAGTGTTGGCGCAGGCAGTTAGTTGGCATGACCCCCCCACCACCACACACACACACACACACATATATCAACAAACAAAATCATAACAGGCTCTTAGCTTGTGGTAAAACAACATAGTGTTCTGCAGGACATTAACAAGACATCTTATTGTGATTACACTATAAATACTGGGCCTTGGAATAAATAAAAAACGGGTGAAGATTTAACATGAAACTCATGAGTTTGGCTCAGGATACAGTAAAAAGTGATTTGTTTTCATGTGATGCCAACACTGCAGAGGTTAATACTGCAGGTATTAAATATGCTGTGCAGTTCTAAAACCTGTGATTTCTTCCAAACCTTTAGTTTTCAGGAACAGAAGGTGAAGGTGTCATTAAAGTGACACTAGGGCCAAAATAAAAAATGATACCATGGCAACATCTGTTGTAAACACGCCTACTCTTATCCCACAGTGGCGTCACAATAGTCCTGAGACTAAGACTTTCCAGATGAACAGATGAGAAAACAGATGATGATGCACTTTGAAGGTAGGAGGAACTTTTAAAAAAGTGATTTGGGGCATGTACTTGAGGACAAGTTCTGATTTTTTTTCCCCGCTAGCTGGCTAATATAGAAGGAAGCCAGATAGCTAATGATACCGAACATCACACCTAGATCAGAGCGTGTCTTTATTGCTGTGTGGGGGATTCCCAGTGGTTGTAAGATGTATCTCTGCAGGGCATGCTGGGCATTGTAGTGAGAGAACACTAATCGATGAAAACGCAAAAAATGTGAATTCTGTCAAACTGATGAGGCCGAGTGATGCAGTACTGAATGTTACATAACAAGATAGATAACATTAAATCCTTGTTTTAGGCCGGAATGCCCATTTAAACACAGATAGCACTCAGCTTCATTGAATTTGCTCCAATCCAACTTGGTTCTAAGCCAAAACCAGACCCCAGCTGCGCCCCCTGCTAGGACAAAATAGAATTCCCGCACTCTGCTCAAGGGTCTTCAACGAAATGTTTCCTAGTCTTGCAAAGATGACCCTAGAAGTAGGATTGTGCTTGACAAAACATATCATGCCAACTCAAACTTGTAATGCTCTTTCTCTGGTTAATGACTATCCAACAGGACAAAGTCCTGAAGAGATTACAATCTTGCCAACTTCTTCCACTGCTCCATAACACTGCTCTATACCACCTTTATCATCCTTTTATACCTTAGATGCATCAAACCACTGGATTCGACTGATTTCTAACATGGTGCCAGGTTCACATTAGCTGGTACAGCTGAAATACTGTACTGTGAGAAAATGAAAGAGCTCATTCTCTCTGACTAGGGACTGTAATTCAGCTATTCTTGAATGACGGCTAGTGTCTAATTAAAAAGACGTATATCATGAGATCTATTCGAGGGAAATTTCCATGCAAGTTCACACAAAAGCATCAGCTAAGGCTGGTGACCTGATCCACGCAGTAGTATCTGTCTGCATGAAAGCTTATCTGCTGGCACCAAAGTGAAAGCACTCTTGGAGCAGCATACAATAAATCCAGGAAGGCAGCTGGAAGTCACAGTTAATTCAACTTTCCATAAATCCTCGAGATACTGCGCGACGTAGATGAGAAACACATGTGCGAGGAATGGAGACAGGCCTCTGTGTGGAACTGATAAAAAAAGAGGAAAGCATGAGTTCAAGAGCCCTGCCATGTGCAATCAAAGCTCTGGCCTAGACAGCGTCAGTATAACAATCTAGATGTGCTGACGGAGGGCTTCCAGCACGAGTTAGGTTTCTAGGAACGCCTGAATGAGGGCTGTTAATCACATACAATTAAGAATCTGCCCTCAGTTTTTGAATATAGGCTTTGAAGCAATGCGGGCTGGCATGACAGCAAGGAAAGTCTGATTTCAGGACCTGAACTGCTTCAAAAGATCAATTAAACAGAGATTTGCAGCTGATTTCTCATGTGGTTAGACGTCTCCTTCGAAAGACGTATGAAATACAGCTTTGTAAAAGAGCTGAAAGAGCAGATTCAACTGATTTCAAATGTGATAGGATTCAGTCAGCTGTCAGCAGTTAAAATACTGTCAGCAACTGCATGGATAAAACTTACAGTGAGACCACGAGGCCATATTTTTTGCCAAATATGACCGAATGTGAAGTAATCCGTGGGACGTAGGCTGCTCAAATCACAGCCTGGCTCTGCACTCAGCTACTGAAATCCAATACTATTTCCACAAAGCCATTCACAGCTCTCTCATGCATGTGTAGCACAAAAAGTCTGTATTTACAGTAAAGGTTGAGGTCTGAGCCCCATGCTGACAGTAAAACTGACCACATATGATTTATCCATGTGTAGATTTGAGCCCAGCAAGCCAAGAAAGACAAGACTGGCCACTCCGGACAGCTCACCTGTGTCAGCTTTCCCACCTTACCTGCTTAAAGTCAGCCACAAAGGTTATGAGCGTCCCATCAGCCTGCTTGAACTCCAGAGTGATGGAGTCCTGCTCGCTGTCCGCTTCCAGCACCTCTTCTGTGATGTGTCCATCAGCCAAGCGGACTCGCACCTTCAGCTCTGAGCACCGTGTGAGGGTGAGGAGGGTGAGGAGGGCACAGAGCAGCAGCAGAGGAGGTCCAGGTGACACCAACATACCAGACCGGGCAGAAACGGGCTTCCAGAAGCTTCAATAGCAGCAGAAGGCTTCACACAGAAGACACATAATCCTCCTGGAGGTCCTGAGGGGAAACAGTGGTGCTAGTACAGTTCGGCTCATTCCACCAAAGTCCTGACACAAACACCTCGCTGGCATATCTCAGAACCGCCCTGTCTTCCTCACTTCTCCGTCCATGTTCTCTGGGCAGACTGAGGTGAAGGAGCCGTCATTCTCTAAACGGCTACAGAGCGCAGTGCTGAAACTCCGCTAAGTTGGTGAGAGAGAGAGAGAGAGAGAGAGAGAGAGAGAGAGAGAGAGAGAGAGAGAGAGAGAGAGAGAGAGACCTTGCTGAGATTAGAGGAGAGAGCTGAGTGAGCTGCTGCTGAAGGCTCGCACTAAGACACAACACTCACTTCCACTCAACATGCTGAGCTTCAGCGTTACATTCAGCGCTACTTTCTGTTTTTCTAGCTCCCTCACTTTTTCATTCCTCTCGCACGCTCACCGAGATCCGTCACTTCCTTCGTGATCCAAAGTGCAGCTCGGCTCTCAGTACGGCCTCCAAAAGTTTCAGTGGCATGGCAGCGCTGGAGGCTCTTAAAGGCGCAGCGCCCTGAAAATACTCAGCCAGCGAAATCAGTTCAGTTCAGTTTAGTAGTGGTCATATGGCGGTGAACACAAGGTCAGCTGGACGAGGAAATGTGTTTGACGAGAAAACAGGTCAGCTCAGCAATAAGAGCAAATAGTCATATAAAACATACAATTAAAATAAATAAATAAAGACAAGTTGCAATATAAAAAGAATATAATGCTTATATAAGATTATATATAAGAAATATATCATGTGAAAAAATAAAAGTGATGTCTATATATAACAGTATTGTGCACTGGGTATATATAATGTAGCAGTAATCAGAATTTTTTTTCCACACCTCTAAAGTTCCGTCTTAAAAGCCGGTTGTATTTTTTTGCTTCTCACAATCCAAATAATCCCAACACATTTTGTGATGGTGAGGTCTGAACTCACCTGGTCAGTCCATTGTTCTGAGAACACCAGCAGCTGAATTTCTTCAGAATTAAACATTTTTCAGAAGGTATTACAGGATGTATTAAAATGTATTTGTACTTATCAGCATTCATCATTTATTCATTTTGCTGTCTTTTGAGATGGAATTATGTAAATGAAAGGGTGGTCTCTGAGTTTTTCATCATACAGAATTTATAATAAATGATATTTATATCCACTCTAAATTATGCATATTTATTGTAACAAACAATAATTGTCTAATTTAACACAAATCTACTGGAAAATATTGTGGCATCAGTGCAGGAGAAGACCCAGAGTTTACCACTTTCTCTTCAGGAAATGCTCTTTATTGAAACAGGAGGGGCGCAACCTGACACAGGGGAAATTGGGGAGAGGTCACAAACAGCCAAACACAGCACAAAGACGTTGAACACACTAGTTTAACTACAAAGGATGTGAAAAACCACAGCCAAGTTGTAACACATATTACAACTAATAACCAACAACATTAAAACATTGAATTTAAACTAACCAATGGCAGTGGAGAGGCACCCAGCATTCTGGACGCCCTCTGCATGCTCCTCTTTGCTCTCTCAGTTGGCCCAAACCTCACATCCAGTGGCAGCGTCACAATATATATATAAACTTAATCTGTTATTTCAAACACACACACACACACACACACACACACACACACACACACACACACACACACATACACACACATTTTCTAAGGCACTTATCCTTCTGGGTCACGGGGGGAGCTGGAGCTTATCCCAGCAGTCAATGGACGGAAGGCAGGAAACACCCTGGACAGGTCGCCTGGCTATCATAGGGCTATTTTGAACACTTCAAATGAAAAAAGGAATACTTAAAAAATGAACTGGGCAGACACATTCATGTTGCTTGAAATGCATTCATTTCCCCAAATATGAACCAAGAGGACTGAAGATCTTTACCTTCTATTTCATATGTCAAGACTTATGATCATAAAACACAGCTAAAATATAAATTAATACGTTTTCAAAGTGTAAGAGATGGAGGTATAATCTGTCTATGTTATCTATAGTTCACTGAGTCTGAGTGAAATTGTGGTGCGTTCTTTCATTTATTTTATTACACCCCTAAGGGGATGTATGACAGTAAAAGGGAGGGAGGAAGTGCCACACACCGAGAGAGCAACATCTGGAGATGTTTAGGGTGATCAAAGTGGCCTATTAAATTGTGCATTACTTCGCTATGGGAGGATGCACAGCAGCCGCTGCTCCAAAGCACTCCTGTTCCCAGGTGAGGAGCCTCTCACTGGGTGGCCCAGGTAAAGAAGCCCACCTGGGATAAGCCTCAGCACTGAGACCCTGTGGAGGAGGAGAGTTTGACTGGAGTTAAGAGCAAACACGCAGGCACTGAACTTCAGCAAACAGTGTCAGCTGGCCCGGCACTCTGGTCAACACAGTGATAAATTAGAGGGGAGGAGGTCAGGTAAACGTTGCTGCTTTGTGGTGTGCAAACCCAAAGTACTTCCAGCTGTGGTGGCAGTGAAAGAGAACCACAGTCCATTCCCTTTTCTCTGACTTTTTCATTATATTTGTCACATGCATACAAGTCTAGAATCACTTGGAGCAGCAAATATACTTCTTGGTTGTAAATATTTTTGACTTCATACCACACTAAATATAAAGAATGTTGAAGAAATTTCTTCATACATCTTTTCATGTGTTGCATATAGTCCCTGGATACCCATAATGTGGTACACTATATAGGTAAAGTTCAAAAGTGTCCACCCTTCATTTATTTAATTTTTAGTTAAAACCATTAAGTTCAAGTTATCCATTTTTCAGCATCAGGAAAAAAGCAAACAATATTTATTTAACAGAAAATTACACGTAAGCCTCAACAACTAAGCATAAAATATTTCCAGTATTCAGTGTGCAAATGCCTTGCCTTTATTACAGCTTCCATTCTTGTTTGCTTTCAGGTTTTTCAAATATATCTGCAGGGATATTTTTCCACGCCTCCAAAGTTTAGTCTTAGATGGTGGTTGCAGTTTCTGCTTCTCACGATCCAAAATAATCCCAAACACATTCAGTGATTGTTGAGGTCTGGACTCTGGGGTGGTCAGTCCGTTCTTCTGAGAAAGCCAGCGGCTTCTTTGTTTGATTTGCGTTTTTTCTTCTTTTTTGTCTATTTCCTCTTATTGACAGCTGCACATCCTTTCAGACTGATAGCACTGTCTTCTCACAGTGGAAGGATGGACAGAAATGCTCTTTATCTGATGGGGGCAGTCTTGGTGGTCTACCAGGTCTTGCACGGTTGTTAAGAGTCCCATTTCTCTACATCTTTTAATCATTTTTTGAGTTCCAGCTTTGGAGACTTCTCTTTTTCTCTGTTTCCCTTTGATCTCCTCAAGAAATATCTCCTGAGAAATGAACAACTTCTACTAAGTGGAAATTAAACAAATGAAGGGCTCTGAATGGACAGTACACTACTCTTCATTTTTTAACCCATTTTTAACCTTTATTGCAAATATTTCTGAGTGAAACTGATAAGTGGTGGTGCTGGTGGTGGTGGGAGGGGGATGTGAAGCATAATCTTGTTGGTTAATATTATTAAATAAAAAAATCTAAAGACATTTGCAAGGCTGATAAAAGTCACCACAATTCTATTACAAATAGAAAAAAAAAGCTTTTGTCTGTTAAATTGTATGATGTGATGACTTTTGCTTAATATGACCAGGCACACAACTAAGAAAGTAAAAAGTTCCATTTTTCCTTTTTTTATCTGTTTAGATATCAAAGCCCTCGTGTTACTGATGAACAGCACTATACAGTGTAAAGTGCCTTTTGTCTTCCTGTGGTCAGATTAGTCACAGTGTATACACCAAGTTCATGATTAACTAGACATGTAAGCAATCCAGCTATCAGACAATTACACACACACACACACACACACATAAATATAGTTGTACATGCACAGAGCACTGCCAGGACCAGTGTTGCCCGGAGCAGTGTCTTTTCTCCTGCCACACAATGCTCAGACCACTAAAACACTTCCATAGCCATAAAAGAGCTGAGTTATTGGTCTGCGGTGGGACAAAGAGTGGCCGTCCGACACCTGCTGTGCGCCGGGTTGAAAATCACCCCTCCGCTGAAGAGGCTCAGCACAAACGAATCAGCAGATTTTCTACTTCATGGTCTGCTCTTTTATTTTTATTGCCACATCTCATATTTCTCAATGGAGTTCAGTATGTGTGCTCCACAGTGCTCTGCTTGCAGTACGTTTCACCCACTTTCACAAAGCGTGTTATCTTCATCTTTGGCCTCAGCACTGCTAACAATGCTGTTAACCCTTTTCAGGAAGGTTGTTTGGGAGAGCAGACTATGTGCCTCTCACTGACAGTATTAATAGTAGTGATGTAATGATACACATTTTTCAAGGTTCGACAAGGTTGTCTATGTGCCCTGATCCTACTAAGCTTGGAAGATACTATACAGATAAGTTTGCTCAGAAAAATACAAATTTCATTTAAAAAAAGATTGCGAAGTATCTTTTGAAAATCTGATCTGGTCAATATAAAACCTTATATACAGTAGCATGTCTCCATTTTCAACCCCCCTAAAATTTGAATATCAGCATGTCACAAAAGCACAAATCAAGTACAATATATGGCCAAAAGTATGTGGACACCCCTCCTAATGATTGAGTTCAGGTGTTTCAGCCACGCCCATTGCTAACAGATGTATAAACCAAACACACAGCCATACACTCTCCATAGACAAACACTGGCAGTAGAATGGGTCGTGTTGTAGAGCTCAGCAACTTTAAACTGCCACAAGTCAGTTTGTGAAACTCCTGCCCTGCCAGATCTGCCCCAGACAACTATAAGTGCTATTATTGTGAAATGGAAGCATCTAGGAGCAACAACCGTTCAGCCATGAGGCGGCAGACCATGCAAACTCAATAAGCGGTGCCACTGAGTGCTGAACAACATCATGTGTAAAAATCGCCTCTTCTCTATTGCGTTACTCACTATAGTTCCAAACTGCCTCTGGAAGAAATATCAGCACAAGAACTGTGCACTGGGAGCTTCATGAAAAGGGGCAGGCAGCTGCACACAAGCCTAAGATCACCATAGACTATGCCACGTGTCAACTGGAGTAGTGTCCAGCATGCCACCACTGGACTCTGGAGCAGTGGAAATGTGTTCTCTGGAGCGATGAACCACACTTCACTACCTGGCAGTCTGAAGGACAAATCTGGGTTTGGTGGATGGCAAGAAAATGCCATATAAAAGGGGGCCAACTCCATATTAATGCTGATGGTTTTGGAAAGCTCATATGGGTGTGATGGTTAGATGTCCACATAATTTTGGCCACATAGTATATTTATGTTATATTAATTTTTATAGTAACATTTTAGTCACACTTAAACACACTTTAACTTAAGTTAAAGTTATTTTTAAGAATAAAATATTATTTCTTGCGGAGAGTTGCCCAGCATGCCTAAAAAAACAAACACTAATATAGATAATAGAGCCGAGCACAGAAGTGCATGATGATATTTTTTCATGGAATTTTTTACTGGTAACGGATGTCTACAAATGTAATGTAAGTAAATGGTGTGGTCCTTCAATGCATGGTGTAAAGATGGTAATCCATTGAGTGGGACGTGCACTGACGAGTCCTGTATCTGTTTCTGTTTCCATTATAATCAGCAGCAGCCACACCACCCTATGCGTCTTTCTCTCCATTCAGAGATTAACATCTAGCTGCTGTATACAGTATGTATGTAATAAGGGCTTGTCGAGACTCAACTCCCATGAAGAGGTGGCAAATGCTCTAACCTTTTTTTAAAGATTCTGCGTGTGTTTCTCCCCAGCCACCTTGGCACAATCATTTCAAGCACTCCGAAAGTGCTAGTGCAGGGATAATTCCTTCAGACCATTCCTCTGAGATGCTGGTAATATTTTACCAAATAACGTTCCATCAGTGGAATAGAAATCAGCTCAGATATTTCAAAAAAGGCTTCCATGGGGGATAAATTTAAATTATTAAAATAAGTTGTTTTTCCCTTTAACTCTGTTATCTAATTAACTAGGACACTGTTGGCTCTCTGTGTGTAAAATGTATTTATACTCTGTGTTAAGCTGCTAACGAGCAATGGGGAGTTAAAGGGGAGGGAACAATTCACACATTTCTACAAAGACAGACGTGATAAAAAGGACAATAGCAGTTTCCTTCCTATCAAAAAATTGCATACAATTGCCATTTAAAGCAACACTGTAGGATTTTGGGATCTGGAGAGCTCTCTGATGGAAATATGTAATTGCATGCAATGTGCAGAAGAACATTTTGTAATGTTGGTTGTGCTTTAGACCCCCCACAAGCACATAAATCTGACTTTTGTGAGTGCGTTGAAAGAGTATTTGAAGAAGCTCAGTCAAAACTTGAAGGGCGTGTCTTCTGAGAATGTAAGTGAATTATCTCCTATTGTCATCATATCTTCATCGGCATAATGTTGATTTTGCATTTGAGACTTAAACATGAGACCTTCATTTTAAGCCCGTGCGTGTATTGTTAATACATAATGATGTATCACATGGTCCAAAAAAGTCCTGCAAAATCCATCCTTCATTATTTCAGTCTTTAAAGGGTGACTTACAGCAGAACACATACACCATATTTTAATGTGCTCTTTATTCTCCATTCTCAGTAATGCTACTTCTTTCAGTTTTAACAAAATATTACAAAGTGCTGCTTTAAACCTAATAAAGCGACTTTTATAAATGCCGCCTTTGCTTTCTTACTTACGAAGACAAAAATTCAGTTTACTTCCGGTTGTGTAAATTATACATTTTCCACTGAAACTTATTCCATCAGTGTCATTGAAGAAAAAATGACATTTTAATGCCTACTGTGATACTGGGATATCATATAGGAATGTTTCCCAGATCTTGATTGAGCTTGTCCTAGAATAAAAAAGCTTTCAACGGTAAACATCACTGACATTATAATTTAGTCCCAGACTAAGCTCAATCTTTTTTCACAAAACTGGCCCACAGTGTCTGAAACCACATAATCAAGTCTATCTGAAATTATTTAACAACAGGTTGAGGCAATTGTGTGATTTAGGCTTGCTAATTGGCTGTGTATAAGCATCCATTACTGCTTAGCAACATGGACCCAGCGCAATACTGTCTTGGCTGTTTCACCAGATTCTGAATGAGGAGAAAGTTGTGTAAATCTGTGGGGCTAAATGGGTTTCTTTCAAGTGATAACAAAGCATTGCGTTTATGAAAGCCTTTAGTTTATTCAAGAAAATATTCAGAGTATTCCTTTCTCTTTTCATCTCTATACTTCTGCTTTTTGAGTGAGGCTTTTCAGTTTACCAGGCGCCGGACTCTAATGGCCCTAATGCTACATTCCTCTGTTTAAAGAATGTGTAAGAATGCCCCCTTGCCCAGAGGATTTATGGCGCAAAGAGCTTTTGTCCTGCTTCAGTGAGATTTGAGATTGACCTATGGTCCGTCCATTGCTAAAAGTTTAAAGGAGCTTAAAACAGATTTCCTTCAAATAGAGTACAATAAAGTGAAGTTTTGAACTGACGATTATTTTTTGTTTTGTTGAAAAAAAGGTCTAAGGCACCATCGTTTCTTGGGATCGCTTGGCAATAAGTTGACAGATTCTTCCTGACAGGTTCATTTTTGTTGGTAGAACATTGCAGTCCTGCATAAAATAACAGGATTTATAGAGGAAGTGTTTGAACTAGCTCCAGTGTCTACAGCCATATTGGGACCTCTCAAATTTCTCGGATTAGGACATGCGTGGTTTCTACACCAGTTAAGTGACAGTATGTTGACAAATCAGGTTCTCATCCATGCCTTGTGCAATTTTCCTTTGACTCAGTTCAGCAGAATAGTTGAGTCATGAAGATCTGTCTGGAGAACTGGCTGAAATTGGATGATTGTTCCTCTGCATGGTGCTGAGGAGGAGTGATGTAGATTAGACTTTGAGTCTTCTTCTTCCAAACTGAGTGTGTGGGTGAGAGCTTTAATCACTCTTCCAGAGAGGAAAAAAAGGAGATGTGAGAACAGGACTGTGATGTTTATATAGAAAGTCTGCTTGGATCTGAACTTGTGCTGCTTCCAAGTAGTGGAAATATCTGGGACTGGAGCTCCAGCGCTGAGAGGCTGCTCCGGCATGGAGGGAGGAATATCCTCTTACAAGTGTGTTTCTGTCTGAGCGCTTCAGCCCTAGGAGCTCAGGCACAAATGGAGGACAGGAGTTAGTTTAGTATAGACTAAACAGAAGAGCATTAGAAGGCCCATCCTTAGGTCTGATCTGAAGGGCTTCTAGGGCCATCTCAGAATAAGAACATTGATTTACATTCATCAGATCTCATCTGTTCCTGTGATTCTACAGTGTTATAGAAAAGGCAGGAGCTGATCCCAGATCAGGATCCTTATTCCAAGAAGATTGATAAATGTGGGCTCTTGTGTCAGAGGCTGTTAAAGGAGATTTAACTCTAGATTGGGCGTTATGATTGTCTGTGATGAGTGAATGCAAAACAAGGCATAGGCAGTTGCAGAATGTCTAACGTCACCTCAGTCTGTCAACCCTGGTACGAACACATCTGCGCTGCACATGTACAATATATCACATTCCCCATTGCATCTAACCATAACCGCTACATTAGACCTTCAGAATGCTTTCAGAATGGGGCAGCAGAACACTACACCTAGTCCTCTTATGGTGGATTCCAGTGATGAACTGTGACTGGTAGAACTTCAGTTTGGACCATAAATGTCAAAACTTAGTAAAAAAAAAGGAAATAAAACTAATTTCTGAGTCATTTCTGCTAAAGCGATTCTATTGGATTCTAGTAGTATGTTGCGCTACGCTAACAGCAATTCATTTAAAGCTTATAAATTCCATATTTTATTGTAGCTTCTAATAAATGTATTTACATATGTTTTACCTTGTAGTAGTTTTACAGAGTAAAATAAAGAGCGCTGGCATAGACCTGTTCTAACATCTGATTGAAATGCATTAGTCAGGCTACCACTCGTACTCACAGTCAATTATGTATCTAGGTCTTCGAGAAGGCCTGAAGCAGGGGTCGACAACATGTGGCTCTTTTACTGCCCTGTTGTGGCTCCACAGCAGAATTACATTTTCAGGTAAAAAATAAAATAATCCTCTTTTGCAGTAAAATAAAGTTCTGTGAATCATTCTAACACCACTTTAACACGAATTGGTCTGAAATGCTGGAACTATACGTGCTAATTCACCAACCTTTAACCCTGAAGATCGGCACACCAACTGCTGGTCACTATAGCAACACAGGCAACAATCTCACCTAGCAAGTAGCTAACGAAAAGGCAAAGAGAGAGATTTAAGACGAACATCCATTATTTAGAGATGCATTTATAAGCACTCCAGTTGGTTTCCTGATACGTTTAATCTGCAATGAGAAACTGTCAAACACTAAAAAGTCGCAAAGTCACCTTCTCGTTCAAATTTTCCCATTCCAGCTTAAATGGTGCAGCGGTTACATTCTGGCGCCTCAGGCACCATTAAAGGTGGAACGGGAAAATTTTAACAAGAAACTGGCAAATGAGAAGTGACTTCAGCCTCGTGAAAAGTCAAACATTGAGAGATATTTTACAAGAAACTGTTCTACTTTTGAGGAAAAGTTTCCTGCCAGAGATGTGAGAAAAGTGTCTGTAGCTGAGTTAAAGCTTAAAGCAGAGCAAAGTAAGACTGTGTTTTTGTTTATATTATATTTTTAGCCTATACTAATACATTGGTACCGAGACATATTTACAGCCAAGAGTGTAAAATGGACATAAAATGTTCCCAAGGTGGTTTGATTTTTGTTGAAAGGAAAAAATTGCTCTTCTTAACATTTGGTTTGCTGACCCCTGGCTTAAAGTAAAGTTTTTTCTCACAAAAGTGGTCCCACTCACTGGAAATCACAATGTGATTGGTCGATTCCACTGTCATTTCCTAATTAAATTAATCCTGATATGTGAAGCCTTCTATTCAGTTCCTAAATTCCTAATCAATGGGAGAGCTTGTTTGCCTGTGTCTACCTAGATCACACACAGAGAAAAAAATCTTGATCGGGTAATTTTCCATTGGGGTTTTCACAAATTTAAAACTTTTGTTTTCAACCTAAACTTGAAAACAAAATTACTGCAATACTTGCGGTGTTTGTAATACAAGAAGCATGATGATTCAGTTAAATCAAAGTGAACTAAAGACATGTTCTTTTTATTTCACATAAATCATTTGGCCTTCTCTGAAGGCCGAGAAGCCCTGAGCCTTCCCCACTGGTGGATTCTTGCAGTCTTTGTAAGCAGAGAGTGGGGCGACAGATCTCAAGAGGAATCAGGAATTACTTGAGTCTCCTGCAGCAAATGAAGCAAGTGGGGTTGAAACCATGCATCTATTAGTTTGCTCTCTCCCTGCTTCTTGTTTACCCACCAACTCCAGCAGGCAGCTTCCAGATGGGACTGTTCCAACAAAGCCAGGATTCCACCCCAAAGTGTGTGTTTGAAGAGAGAAAGCCGCTTGAAAGGTTGGCGTGCTAATTGAACTCATCTGCTGCTTGAGAGATGCCTACGCTGTCTCCAGACGGACTCCCGAATTCTTCGCGCCGTGGAAATTCCCATTGCGAAGGGGAGAAAAGAAGGTATTTTAGATTACAAAAATAAACAAACATGTTTGGGCCTATCCTGAGAAGGTGCTACCAATCTCCCCACCAACCACCCACCCCCCACCCCAACGACTCAAGCATATGTGCAAGTACCTCTCATGTCAACCTTTAAATGAAAGATGAAAGAATACCCCACGTTTACATGCCGCTGGCAGACGTATCATTTATCTCACCATTATGCAAGGTCAAAGCACTCACAGCGTAATGGCTGCTGCTCCCCTTCTTCTACTTTACACTGCCATGCACGAGACTGCGTCTTTCCATAATTAGAGAACTGGAGCCGGGCTTTCCTAGGCCTCGTGCTGCACACATCTGGAGGGGGCTTGATCCATCTGTCTCAAAACGATTTCATATACTGACAGGGGACTTGTGAATGAGAGCTCCCTGGGGGGAGGCGAGTGTGTGCTCATTGCAGACACAGTTGTATGTGAAGCTCTTACTGCAGCCATCAATTTGCCATGCTCTGTCCATGCAGCTTTGGGAGCTGTAGATCCTACAGTCCTACAGCTGTACAATTAGAAAACAGTAAGTTTCTGCAAACTAGTATTCAATGTTAGTGAATACTCATCTTCTTTCATAGCATAATTTCAGTGGTTAATTGATTAATGTACTGGCACTGTTGGATCTATTTCACAAATACATAAGGTTAACAAAATTGCCGTGTAATCAGGCATATGAATAAACCTAAACAGTTGGTAGTAACCATTAATTTACTGCTCTGGTTGATCATTTGACAAATAATGTGTTCCTTCTCAGTTGTTCACTGACTTATTCATTGTTTCAGGAGTGCAGAGTAGAGCATGAACCATAGCGGCACCAGAAAACTATGACTCACTAACCGGTTACACAAGCTATAATTTGAAATCATAGCTACACAATCACTCACATCAAGTGTTTTTTATCACCTGGGCTCCATTTCAAAAACATGTCCAAAAGGACTTCCTCAAATTGGTCTAGCTGTAAATCCATTTACAGTACTGTTTAAAAGTCAGAGACCACCTGTGCACTTCTTTAATTTACAGTCAAAACAGCTATTGAGTATGTCATTCATTTTTCAGCATCAGGAAAAAAACAGAAAAGATATATTTGACAGAAAATTACACAGAAGCCTTAACAACTAAATATATCAAAACTTTTAGTAGTTTATGTGTCCAGTCTTCACCTTTCTCTATTGTTTTCAAGAGATTTGGTTTCGGTTTTTCAAAGAAATCTGAGAAGATGTTTTTCCACACCTCCAAAGTTCAGTCTTCAAAGTTGGTTGCAAGTTTTGCGTCTTATGATCCAAGTAATTTCAGTTACAAATTTAGGCCAATCAGTCTATAAAACCTCAGATGTCCAGTGTTGGTGCTCTAGTGCATTTTTCTGGTCTATTTCCTTTTCTCAGCAAGGCTTCTTAACAGCTACACATCCTTTCAGACTCATAGTGTTGAGTTCACACAGTGGAAGGATGGACAGAAACACCTGTGGTCTACCAGGTCTTGCACAGCATAAGGAGTCCCATTTTCTCTGTATCTTTTTAATAGTTTTTTGAACTCCAGTTTTGAAAACCGTTATTTTCCTGTACTTTTCATCTCATTATGCTAGTGGAATATCATATCTAATCTCTTCAGAAATGTCTCTGTAGCTCCTATGTGCACATGAGAAAGAAATGTGTAAGGCAGCTAAGGTGTTTGGGTAGTTGCTTATGTGAACATTAATGTCTCTTTGAACGGGAATATAATGTCAGTGCCTCCTTTGGGAAGCTTTTGTTGGTAGGTCTCAGATGGAACTGGTCAGTTTTAGGATTGGAAGGATGGAAAAGTTAAAGTGGCAGTAGAGTGCACAAAAGTATGATACTTTCTGTCACTTAGTAGGGTTTGGTAGTCATACAGCTCTCCTTTTGTAGTCATATTTCTGTTGGTGCTTTATAGGTGGGGATGTCTGTACTTACATGTGCTTTTGTGTTTAAATGAATGTATGTAATCTCTAATGTCTGATTGCTTTACATACCAGTGCAATATAAAAATGGCACAGACTGTGAAATTTCCTCTTTGGAGGGCAATACAGAATTTAAATGAATCTAATCCTCAAAATAAGTCATTTTAGTAGGCCAATAGGAGGGAAACAAATGCCTAATAAAATATTTTCAGATTGTGTAACCACAGTTTGTTATTTCTGTTCCCTGAATCACACAATGAGAATGGTTAGTTTAGAATCATTCAGGTGCCACAAGCAAACAAACCTATGTAGTTACTTTGTGTGTCACATAGGATACCCAGAGGAAAGTTTTTTGCTGCCCTTTGATGTCTCCCAAGACCTAATGATCAAAAAGGAGATTTGAGACACAGGAGAGATGAAGTAGAGATGAGAGTTTGAGAGTTTAGTCA
Organism: Colossoma macropomum; assembly: GCF_904425465.1. Lineage (NCBI taxonomy): Eukaryota > Metazoa > Chordata > Actinopteri > Characiformes > Serrasalmidae > Colossoma > Colossoma macropomum. The sequence goes on along the minus strand of NW_023494786.1, from coordinate 11,465,572 downwards.
CAGATAAAGATGAAGGTTATTGTTTTTGGTAAATATGAGCACAATGTCTGACTATTGAGATCTCTTCTAAAACTCAAGAGGAGATGCATGTGAGATTACTGATTAAAAAAACATTACTTGTTTTTCCATCTGATCCCATTGCTATCTAGGAGAAACTTTTAAGGATATTAAGGAAATCTCTTTTTTATTTATTTATTTCCTTTGGGTAAATACTCTTATCCTGTAGGCTATGACTGTACAGACTTCCTCTTCCTCAAGAATTGTACTGTATGAACTCACTTGACCAATGTTTTATATCTTTATGGGCATAACAGGAAATCAAAATTTGATTTATTTATTTATTTATTTTATACAAATTTGTTTGTCAAGGACAATGTTCATTAATAAAGATGATCAACAGAACTGTAAATAAGCCAGAGTTTTCATCTGTTGTCCCTGGCCAGGTGTTTAAATGCACCATAAAGTGACTTAACACATCATAAAACATATGAAACATCAACATGCACAATAACAAAATCCACACCTGTCAGAATACATAGACAAACCTATATAATATAAAATATACAGGCATTACAATCAAAATTATGCACACAAGCAGCAAATCACTCATGAATCAGTTTAACACATGTAACCATTATGAAAGTGAATTGATAGCAAGTAGGCAACAGTTAGGGCAAATCTCCCTATAGAATAGCCATACTGACCATTATTATAAACACATATAAACGACTACAAACTTCCAGAACTTTCCTAGATGAGAGCCACATATGGTTTTGTTCCAATCAGTGTGATCCTAACTAGCATGTGCCTGCAAGTGGTCACCAACCATCCTCCTAGAGATCTACTTTCCTGTAGAGTTTCAATCTGCCTGCACACCTGACACCTAGGTGTGGCAGGGTGTGGTTGAAACTAGACTCAGAAAGGTAGATCTCCAGGATCAGGCTTGGTGACCACTAGTGCCATAGCCCTGTTTTTTATTTTGAAGTTGGGATCTTTGCAACTGTGGTCGGAGATATTCAGGTGTGAATATCTGTGCTATCCCACTTCTGTGCTATCCCACTTCTAGCACCAGTGTAGCATCAGCAACCATGATTCTGCCGCAAATCCTCTTTATTTAACACATCAGGAGAAAGGGCACATAATAGAGGTCCGTAACTATAAGGGAGGTTACCACTAGCCACATGCTTCACACTGACATTGACCAGCCCCCAACACAAAACCTACACGCCCCTCGACACAGAACAGCACAACAACGATAAGCAACACAACTAGTCTCTTTGTCAGAGGGTGTGTGCTTACCATGAACTGTGTGGCCATCTGCCTAGCCACATCTCCAGAGTCTCTCGCTGTCAGCGCCAGCCGGTACCAGGACGCTACAATATATACACTGTTAGTTTACTGCTTATGTAATACTAGTCCACATTTTAGTACATGACAGTATATATACTGAAGAAAGTATTCTTCAGAGTAGTAAAATTTGAGTACACGACTAGTTCACATCTAAGTCTTTTGTACTGCCACTATATTGTGAACTATGCTATGCTAAAAGTTTACTAGTTGTATACTGTGGTGGCAGCCTGAGGAGGGTCCGAGCCACTCTGGCTGAGTGCCCATGCAGGCCCAGAGACACACACTGACAAACCAGCGCAGGTGCAACGTGAAGCCCTTTATTTATACATTAGTGAACACAAACATAAACCAAACTAAACTTATCTCACATCTTTCAACATCCTTTTTTTCTGTCCCTTTAGACCAGGTGGTATTTCACAAAGCAGGATTTCTCAGTTTAGCCAGATAACCTAAACCCAAAGTCAGAACTGTCTAATAGGAAAAGAGCTGTAGACATTCTTAGTGGACAGTCCTCATCTGTCCTCAGCTGTGTGTGTACAGGAGTGGTCGCAGCAGCTCCATAGCCACAATACTTCTATCTCACTTTTTAGTCTATGAGAGTACCCTTTTAAGTATACTCACAGTAAACGACTAGTTTAATCATTTTTATACTGCAAGTATACGTATAAGTATAAGTTTTCTTTACGTGAACTTAACATCATCATCTTTAACCGCTTAATCCAGATAGGGTCGTGGGAACTTAACACACACACACACACACACACACACACACACACATCTTCTAAGCCGCTTCTCCCTCAGGGTCGCGGGGGGTGCAGGAGCCTATCCCAGCTGACATTGGGCGGAAGGCATGATACACCCTGGACAGGTCGCCAGTCCATCGCAGGGCAGACAGACAGACATACACATTCACTCACACACACACCTAGGGGCAATTTAGCATGTCCAATTGGCCCGACTGCATGTCTTTGGACTGTCGGAGGAAACCCTCGTGGGGAGAACATGCAAACTCCACACAGAAAGGACCCCGGTCGAATCGAACCCAGGCCCTTCTTGCTGTAAGGCGACAGCGCTACCCACCGCTATATACCTTTAACTGCACTTTAAGTACACTTGAGGTTAGCTAATGTGAACACTATGAGTGGACTACACATATAAAATTTCACAAGACATTCTCAGGATCCAGAACATATTTGTTTTCTTTATGATCAAAATTTTCAAACAAATATTGTATTGAATACCAAAATATTCCAGTCCGACATTCCAGTTTGGAAGAATTGTCAATAAAATCAGTCAAAAGTTTACATGTTTCTGTGTAGGATATTAACACTGTGTACATAAAAGTACACATGTTTCTACTTTAGAAACTTTTTTTTCTTTTTTACTAGTCCACAGAAAAGTACTTTCTCTGGAGGAGGAACTTAAAAGGTTCCTGCAACTTCAGCCCAGGAACAAAAATTGGCCCTGATTCCTTCAGGTTCCTGCGGTGCTTCTCATTAGCTGAACAGAGTGAATCTTTCAAGGAGGGGAGTCATTTCACTTTGTTCACCCAAAAGATTCGTTCAAAAAGAAAGAGTCGCTCATGAATGACATTTTAGAGGCCCTGGAGGTGCACACCGCCGGTGGCCATCTGCTGCTTGAGTAGAGATGAACATGAAGCACTGCATTTAATTAAGCTGCGTGGAAAAAGTTACAAAAGAGTGCTTTCTCCCCCTCTAAGCACCAATAATCCTGGCAAATCCACCCCTGGAGACAAACAGCAGCGAACGGTTTGACAATTTTCGCAAACAAAGTGCAACGCGCTCTTTCCGTGCTCATATTATTTCAGGGCGCACATAATTACACCTTTTGCGAGCCTCTTTGTTTCCATTTTATATTGCTTCTTCCACTGTTTTTATGGGTACAACAAAGAGCAGATTCAGAGAGGAAAAAGCTGCAGAGCAACAGCCCTGCAAAACTTATCTGTACAGTGTCTGGTCAGACGTGGAGGGGGGATGTGTGGGCGAGCACAGATAGCTTTAGATAACCTGCAGGCAGTAGGAGGTGACCTGAGCCTGATCTGGGGCTGGAAACAGGGCTTTCGGCCATTACATTACATTAGCAATATCCTCTGAAGAAGAAATACAGCCTCAACTGGCCTACAGTCACAGTGCTGCTGATTTTCCGCCAAAGCACAACGGAGATGCTTGGAGGAGATTACTGTGAAGTAAACACATCTGTCTGGCCCACTGTTTTTTTATTTTTATTTTTTTGCTAGTGGGATTAAATAACCACTAATTAAAGTGGCCATGGTGGTGGGCTAGTAAAAAGGCAGCTTCAAAACTTAATTAATGAAAAAACCTGTCTTGTGGTGTGCAATAAAATTCCATATTTTCATATTACTTTGGTGAGAACAACATCACTGTTTAATTATAACCCAAAAATAACACTATTTTTAAGTTTAACACATTGAGTATGGTGTTTATTGGTATACTTAAAATCATCAACAATGGCAATTGATCCCTGAGAAAGGGAGACTGAGAATAATTGCTTTTTATTTGGTGAAGTTCACTCCTGTAACTGAATGCAGCTGTGCTAAGCATTCTTTATTCACTAAAGCAGATTTACCAAAATCTATCATTTAAGTACAAACAACAGAGGGTGAAGCAGGGGAGGAACCTATAAGAGTTCAGCTGAATGTAGACAATATAAGCCAATTCTCTGGGGAACTTTACTTCCAAAATGTAAACTCTCCTCTTCTAAATCAGGGCAGAGGCATATTTGGTCAACATGTGGGATGTGCTAACATAAATTGTGGACAGTCAGGGATTGAGGGTATTTTGGAAGTGCACAGGATAGGTCCCAGCCTGTATACAGGATGGCGCAGTGGGACGGGGTCCTCTGAGGCCTGTCTTCCTGTCTAGGAAGTGTGAGATCATCCTGTCATATAAAAAGTCGGCTTTCGAAGGAATTGTGGTTTGTCTGTAACTGAAGAGTGCCCCCCAGGCCTCTACTCTACCGCACAGGAAGAAGCCTTGGACTTGCACTTGAACCATCTCCCAGTGTGAGCAGAGAGTTTGGTCTGTGAGGGAGACCTAAAGATTCTGCTATAAATATGCTTTTGTCTGGGGTCTTCACACAAAGATGAACCCTTTTTGAGAAACCTAAGATAAAGATGCTTTTGTGTTCAGCAAGACAGAATCTACAGAGCTCTGCTGGTGACATCCCATATAAATAAAAATAATGTGTGGCCACAACTTAGTAAGGCGTGGGAACGAGATACTTAAGTTGTGGCCACAACTTAGTAGGGTGAGGGAATGACATCCTAATGTGTGGCCACGACAAAGTAAGGGGTGGGAACGAATTCCAAATGTGTGGCCACTACTTAGTAAGGTGTGGGAACAAGATCCTAATGCATCGCCATGACTTAGTAAGGTGTGGGAAAGAGATCCTAATGTGTGGCCACGACTTAATAAGGCGTGAGAGCGAGTTCCTAATGTGTGGCCATGACTTAGTAAGGCATGGGAACGAGATTCTAATGTGTGGCCACAACTTAGTAAGGGGTGGGAACGAGTTCCTTATGCGTGGCCATGACTTATTAAGGCGTGGGAACAAGATCCTAATGCGTGGCCACGACTTAATAAGGCGTGGGAACAAGTTCCTTCCTTACAATTTCTTTAGTAAGGTGTGAGAATGAGATAATTATGCCTTAAACACAGTTTAATAAGGCATGATCTCATTTCCAAGTCTTACTGAGTCATGGCCATCCATTAGGATCTTGACGCGTTCCCACGCGTCAACACGGCGTGGCCACACATTTTTTTTTTTTTATTTAAAAGGGGTGTCACCAGCAGGGCTTTGTAAAGAATCAGATATACTACAGCAGTGTTTCGCTCCTGGTCGTGAAGTATACACTGACGTGCACAACGTGTTTACCCAGTTCCCAGCCCTAGAAGTAAAAAATCTGTTTAAAATATCGTGGTGGGAAGTTTAATTCATTTTACTAAACTGATTCATTCTGTTTGTTTCAATGAATCAAATGATTCAGCTGATTCATTTTTGTGCAGTGGTAATGAAAGTTGCCATGGAGTGAGTCAGAAATCCATCCGATGCTCTATGAACAAACAGCCAATGTAAATCAAAACCAATGTACCAAACTACACACAGAAACAATGGAAAGACATGCTGTTGGTGACATGTTTTGGGACTAGGCAGCACTTCATTGTGATAACTGAGAAGATTGGGTTCTGTAGCAGAACTGACATCTGCCTTAGACCATATTGTAAGCACAGCTATCTGTCTGCCGAATTTAGCAAAAAATCAAGCCACTGATTGAGTGTCCAGAATCATGAAGACCCCACTCCCAAGACATGTAACTCAACACATAAGCTCATTCATAAGTCCTTATTGAGTTGACGTGGGTGTATTTGAGCAGGCAATACTAAACCACAAGGTGCTTGAGTAATTCTTCAAGTTCGTCATGTAAGTACATTGGAAAAGTAAAAAAGGAAGCATTTTGGTGACTATGTGTCATTCATAAAGGGAAATGAGAAAAGAGTGTTTGGCTTGAAGTGATGAGTCACCCAGTTGTGGAGATCAGAGCTACTCAGCTCCAGTCCAGCCCACACACTGACCCCCAGCTCTTGCCTGCACTAACAAAACTCTCTCTGTGGAGACGGAGGCTGGGGAAGTTCTCAGCATTTAAACAATGACAGTATCAGAACAGGAAATAAGGAAAGGATCGGAGGCAGCTTTGAAGTTTACGAGTGCTGGAGTGTGGAGGGAAAGTCTAACCACTCTGCCAATATCATTAATCACAGCACTCCAGAGAACAAACAGTATTTTTTAACACTGTAAAATACTGTTTTCATGTCACCCAGCAATATATATGTACATTTTTATAAAAGGTCTCTTCAAAGAGACTGCATCAGTGGAAAAGCCCCTAATTAGACAGATGGATTCTGCAACTAATAAGAATAAAAGAAAAAAAAACATTGCCATGTCTTTGAGGCTCAACCAATCCTAGTCTTAATTTGACTCTACTGTTTGCAGTACAGTAACCACAGTGACACATGGCAGATCTAATCTGTTAAGATTAAAATTCCAGTGAATTTATCTCCTCCACACTTTCGCTCACAAACACGGTTTAAAGTGTGGAGGAGATAAATTCACTGGAAGTGGCCAGATAAGCCCTGATAAGAGCAGCAGCAGAAGTTTAGCAGGGTCAGATTACAAGGGGGCTCAGCTCCCACACACATCGTACAGTTAGGCCTAGTGCGAGACAGACTCAGACTAATTGGGCTTTGTGTGGGGCTCAGTCAGGCTGGAACAGAAAAAGGCCCTTCCCCAAACTGTTCCAACAAAGTTGGAAGCATACAGTTGTGCAAAATGTCTTAGTATGCTGAAGCATTAAGACTCCTTTAACTGGAACTAAGGCTCCTAGGCCAACCCCTGAAAAACAACCCCATAGCATTATCCCTCCTCCGCCAAACTTTACAGTTGGCACAATGCAGACAGACAGGTAACGTTCTCCTGGCATTCGCCAAACCCAGACTCCAGATAGAGAAGCGTGATTTGTCACTCCACAGAATAAGTTTCCACTGCTCCAGAGTCCAGTGGTGACGTGCTTCACATTACTCCATCTGATGCTTGGCATTGTGCTTGTGATGTAAGATTTGCATGCAGCTGCTCAGCCATGGAAACCCATGCCATGAAGCTCCCGGTGCACTTTTTGTGCTGATGTTAATGTCATAGGAGGTTTGGGAGTGTTGGCAACTTTTATGCACTATGTGTCTCAGCACTCGGTGACCCTACTCTGTAACTTTACATGGTCCGCCACTTCATGGCTGAGTTGCTGTGGTTCCTAAACACTACCACTTTTCAGTAATACCACTCACAGTTGATCGTGGAATAAACTTTGCAAACTTGCTTGTTGCAACGATGGCATCCTATTACAGTACTACACTCGAATTCAGTGAGATCTTTAGAATGACCCATTCTTTCACAAATGTTTGTAAAGGCAGACTGCATGGCTAGGTGCTTGAATTTATACACCTGGGGCAATGATAAAAAGGTGTGTCCTAATACTTTTGTCTATATTGTGCATATTCCACTAACATTGCTGATGAAAAAAGCATAATTCAGCTGAGGGATCTCCTCCAAAACAGATGGAAATAGCATTTTATGGCTGCTGTGAAAGGAGGTTAAACAGGATGTGAGCAGGTGTGGTTGGCACACGCCGCTGGAGTAATATTGCCACCCTGTGGAACTCACAAAGAAAGTTTTTAAATCATCAACCTCTGTTATATTTTTGATTGAAACAGTCAAGTGATTTTTAATTTATGCTTGATTAGAGTTCAGTCATTTTCCATTATCAAGACTTAATCAAATGTATTCAGTAAAGCACAGCTGCTACCCACTGCATTCACACTGTGGGATGTTGAATTTTCCATTCTGTACCACAACACAGGGAAATGATACTTCATATTCTCATCACCTCTTCATCTCAAGTGCTTGTTATTTGTCATGCGAGCATTCCTTCAGGTGGGTGTAAATGCATCTTGCACGCAACTTAATACCATAGGTGGGGCTGATTGTAATTATACCCCAGCAACAAAAAATAGCATCAAAAGCGTTCATTCAAGAGATGTTTGCATTTCTCCAAGTGACACAAAAGACTGTGAGGTCATTGCAGGGCCTTCCATAATCAGTTATAGGGAGAACGCCCATAAACTGAGTAATGGCACCACTTTGTTGAGGTTGCAGATCCCAGCAGTGTGTTAAAGTAAGAAAAATATCTTTCATTGCGGCACTAATTCATTTTGCTAAATGCTACCTGTGAGTGTCACTGTTCTGGTGAGGACGTCTTGTTTCAACTAGTAGCTGCCTGGAGTTACATAAAATGTTTTAATGAGGTCGTCATGAACGACAACATGCAGGAAATCTGGGGGAACAAAACAAGCTGCATCCTCAGCCTGGTGTACAGCGTTGGTCCAAGGCACCTAACTGGTCTTACATGCTCTTAAGGTAGCACAGTAGTTAAAGGTGCCAAAAAGGGTTTTTCCATGATGCTATAGAAGACCCATGTTTGGTACCCTAAAAAACCTTTCAATGGATGGTTCTGCTAATAAACTTTTTTGGTGAAGAACCTTGAAGTGTGAAGAACCTTAAAGTTTGTATAAATCGCCTTATTAGTTATTTTTTTATTTAAAAAAAATGACGCTAAGAAGCTGGGAGGGTGAATTCTAGCACATACTTCCTCAAAGGCACATGAAGCCAGTCAATGCATCCTTTCTAAATGGCTTTACTGCAATGCCATTGAAAAGCTCAACATGTTTGGAGGAGAACCCAATTTCTGTATTTTAGTACATTTTTATATCATGCAAACCCAGTTTCAAAAAAAGTTAGGACAGTATGGGAAACGCTAATCAAAGCAGAAAGCAGTGATTAGTAAATACTCTTTGACCTGTATTACATGGAAAATGCCTAGGAAAAGCCATGGAAAAAGTCTAGCACCTGCACTCTCTGACTGCGCAGCCATGCTGTTGTAATACATACAGAATGTGGTTTGGTGTCGTCAAGCTGAAATAAGCATGGACGTCCCTGAAAAAGACGCCATCTAGAAGGCTCCAAAGTGTGTTCAGTGTTAATGGTGCTTTCGCAGATGTGCAGGTTGCGTGCTCCTCATACCATGACAGAACCTGACTTTTGAACTTTAGGCTGGTAACAATCTGGATGTTTTTTGGATTTTCTATGGATTTTCCTCTTTGGCCCAGAGAACATAATATCCTTTATTTCCATAAACAATTCGAAAGGTGGACTCGTCAGACCACAGCACACATTTCCACTGTGCATCAGTCCATTTCAGATGACCTCAAGTCAGCAGTGTTTCTGGACGCTGTTGATACATGACTTACACTATGACAGGTACAATGTTAACTTGTCTTTGTGGATGCAGTGATAGATGATGTTTATTGATAACAGCTTTTGAAATATTCTTGAACCCATTTGGTGATATCATCACAGAAACATGCCTGTCGGGTCGAAGGTAATGGGCTTTCATTTGTGGTTTTTGGCCTTGATCTTTATGCACAGGGATTTTTTCTGGATACCCCAAATCTTTTGATAATGTTATGCACAGCAGAGGGTTAAATATTAAAAATGCTTGCAATCCCTCACTGAGGAACAACATTATTAATCTGTTGGGTTTTATGCTGATGCATTTTTTGGCAAAGTGGCGAGCCTTGACCCATCCTTGCTCATAAAGGACCAGACCTTTCCTGGCTGCTCCTTTTGTATCCAAGCATAATTGCATCACCAGTTTAAGATGTTTTTTGAGCATTTTGTAGTGTTTCCAGTGTTAAATTGCCCCTGTTCCAACTTTTTTGGGACATGCAGCAGACATCTATTTCAGAATGAGCATATATTAACAAAAAAAAACAAAAAAACAATGAAGTTGATAACTGATCCGTTTTTATTTTTTTATCTTCACATTTTATCTACTGTCCTGACTTTTGTGAAATTGGATTTGAATGAAATGTTGTAGTAATACTTTTGTTTCATTGTGAAGTTTTGGTTGGACACCAAAGTGTTAAATTCTTAAACCGCCCAACAGAATATTGTCCAATCAGAATGTTTTTTCCAGTCCTACCCATTCAGAGAGAGAGACCAAGGCCAGTTATGCTCTATGACTCCCAGCCATGGAACTTTTATTTTTAAGAATGCATCTCAACAGACCTCATCCAACCCATGAAGAGCTTCATAAATAGCTGATGATGTGGATCAGGTAGGTTGAAGTAGGGAATATTTGAAATTGGTCATAAGACTGTGCTATAAAAAATGAAGTTCAAGCCCTGCAGCTAGCACATGTAGCCTCCTGGTGGAGAGCCTTCCTCGGTGAATGCATGAACAAAACCACAGCCTTACTCGGGCAGAACCTGGAGGAAGAACTCATTTTTGAGATTTATTGCGCTACCCTGAGGAATCATTTGAAAAGAAATCAAAGTGACAAAAGTAAACAGTAAATCAGTTTTCAAAAAAGTCAGTGACAGTGCTGAGAAGGTCCTAGTAGGGAGGAATGTTAAACATAATGACAAGTATGAGATTACATCATTAAAATTCTTGTAAAAGAATTGTAGAAGAAAAATAAACTGCACATGTCAGACACCTGTATCAAATGAGAAAATAAATGCCTTTTTAGTGATTTTTTTCATAAACTCATCAATCATTCATAACACACTTCAATTGACTTTGTGCTGTGGTCAACATTGAAATAAAGTTAAAATACAGAAGGCAACAGTGGCTGGAGTCCAGACATATTTGTCAAGTGTCAGTACACTTCCCCATGTTTTATAGCAACTGGGTGTTCACTACTGAAATCTATCCAACACTGAATTGATTGTTTTACAGGTGCCAAGATGTCTGTGAGATAAAATTGGGAAAGCAATCACACTTTTCATAGTGATCAAGAAGCATTTTGAAATGCTTTTGCTATTTTTTAAAAGGTGTACATGAAGCTGTAAAGCCTTATCTTCTATCTTCCATCTGGCCTCAGTGGTAACAGTAATCTTCAATGGCTACATAGTACATAATAAATATTAACCGTACACTCTAACTAACATACTTCCTCATGCAGGACATGCAAATGCCAAAATTCTGAGAACAGCACAAACAAAAAGAAGAGAAGAAAAAACCCATGCTGGCGTGTATGCCCACAATTCCCAAAGAGGCCACATAGAAGAAACAACAAACAGAGATGATCAGACCAATCTATTGTCTAGCAGTCTACCAGCTTGCAGCTATGTGGAGGATCCCTGTCCCGGTTCCAAAAGCCTGAGCACTTCAGATGCCTCTTTGGATTCAACAGATGGAGCAGCCATCTTCAACACCACTTTGACTTCACAGTGGACCTTCTTAGTAAAAGCTCAGACCGGAGCGTTGTTCCCGCTGCGGAAACGGGTCAGAAAGCAAGATCCCTGGGACAAAAATAAGAGCCAGTATCAATGAAACCATCTTTCAGCTCTGCAAAAGACTCTCCCACAGGCAATCCTAAGGAAAAGCAAGCATGCTTGGTGACTGTTCACCTGTTAGTGAAACTACAGCAAACAAGTGAATCCTGCTAGTTCACAGCAAACAGAGGAAAGAGTAAATGCATTAATGAATATAAAAGTCAGATTCTTCACTTTGTGACAGCAGCACCTTTAAACATAAAGGTGGCAGAAAGGGTTCTTTGGAGCAATGGTATAGAGGAATCACTTTTAGTTCCCTAAAGAACCTTTTAAGGAAAGCTTCTCAACAGAAACAGTTTTGTAAATGAGATGTGCGAAAATTGTTTTTTTCCCCTATAACCGAAAACCATTTAGTAACCTTTCAACTTTTAACAAGAAGGTTAGCAAGGCTTTGAGCAAGGTGTTGATAAAAATCGGCAATAAGATTACCAAGACTATGGCTTGTCTAGATCAGTGTCTGTAAACAAAGTTCTGCTTTATTCTTTAGACTGTTTTATTCTGTGGTTTCTGGACATATTCAAAACATTATGCCGTCACAAAGTGAAGTTAGGTGGTTAGTCTACAGCAAATATGCTAAGCATATGTTGAGTTCTTCTTGAGAGCTAGGCTAGGGGTGAAGCAAAAGGCACTCAGCACACTACAGCCAGTGAGCCTCTACTTACACGGTAGCACTCAGCTTGCCGCAAAACTTATTTCTTCTTCCCTCCTAATGACATATTTTCTGTTTTTTTCTTCTGTGCCTCATTGAACAAAAGACACACCTTTATGTTAGCACGGAATGAGCAACATGGCACCTGGATGCTAAATTGTACTTTCTAGAGAGGACCAGTCACAAATCCATGGCCTCATAAACAAAGCTGACGTGAAATATGTGGAGCTAATGTTACAAAACCCTTGTTTAAGAGTTTTCGCCTTATTACAAGAGAGGAAATGCTCATAGAAGTAGTGATTCGATACTGGACCATAGGCCACAGTGAGCATAGTGTACTAAAAGGATGGCTAATGGCTATGAATGAAGGTAGCAGAGGAGAGTCTACCTCGGTCATGGCATCATCAATCTGCTTGAGCTCTTCATAGTGATCCCGTGAGTCGCGCAGAGGCTGCACCATGATTTCCTCAATCTGCGGGAAAAGCTGGACAAATACACACACATACAACATATGCTTATGACCACAGGAGAAACCACACCATCACTACTGGTAGGCAGATTGTAAATTAAGGTTTTTCATGCTAACATTAGGAATGGGCAATATGGCAACACGGCAATAACGTAATACTAAAACAACTCAAGACAGAGTTGATATAAAATACACATCATAGAGGTTGGCTAAGTTAGCTAGCACATTAAAACAGACACAATGAATCAGCAAAACAGTAGTACCAAACAAAAACTATTAACTATTAAACTAATGAAAAAAATAATAGTTACCATTCAGTCAGTTCTACCCCTGGCTAACATCATTCTGATTTAGATGCAAAATATCAGTTAAACTGGCTGCTAAACAATGAATTTCTGCATAATTTAATGGTTGAGATGTAAAAATGAGGTTTGATATGAAATGCTGCTTTCTACTAAAACTTACTGACCCTGACTACTGATTTTTTTACGATGGTGGTGATAGGAACCGGCGGTTGTGATGTCTACAATGCAAATATAGGCATTTTATTTACTATCCAAACAGCCAGTGAATCTACATGTCTTTATATTTTATTATATGTAATGATGATAACCATAATGGTAAAATAGTGGTTAATCTGAATAAATAAGTTTCTTTTGGGGACTATTTTGCCTTATAACCCTGCATGTATCTCTTCACACATTTTAGGCCGAACACCTTATATCAAAACTCATAATCATAAAACAATGTCTTATCAGGTAATGTATTCATAACCATTTGGTGTAACAGCTTTCTATAAAGTACCTTTTAGAAGAATTAAACAATTTGGATGTCTGGTTCCCATCCCATCGTGGTACATTAACAGCTAATCAAACCACTCTGAATGATTTAGTTACATCTTAACATCTTACATCTGAAGAAATGTTGAAAAACTGATGAAATTATCTTTTAACTCGCTTGCAGTAAGACACTGGTCCATACCTTCATGACTGTTTCAAACATGGGAATGAGGACGAATTTAATGAAGCCAATCTGAGCGGTGGGCTTGGTCACTTTGTCTCTGTCCATAAATGGAGCGACAGGCAGACCCTCAGACTTCTCTCTGTCACTCTGAGCAGAAACACACAGGTTAATTTACCAACATTGACTCAAATATAAAACCACTGCAGGTGCATGAGAGCAGACTGCACTGACCTGCATGAAGTACTCCTCCAGCAGACAGTCTACCCATGGCTCGGCCACTTCCGTGGGCCTGACCTCATTAGAAATGTCACAGCACTTGATCAGGACCATCTTCAGCTGCAAACCCACATCAGGGGGAGACACAAAGAAGGCTTTCATGGACTGGGTCAACAGATCTGCATTTTTCCTCAGTCAGTGAGCGCAGGCACACTGGGTACCTGCTCCACACTGACCGAAAGGCCAAATGGGCTCTAATCACACCATGTTACATTTGCAACACTAATATATGCCCTGAGGTGCTGAGTACATACACAAGTTACATGCTCCTCATTGGTGAAGTCAAAGTTGTCCACTTTGTGCTTGAAGGAGTCCAGGATCTCCCCATGTCTGGCCATGTCAGTGGCCAAAATCAGCGTGATGATTGCCTGCATGTGAAGAGTTACATTAAAAAACATGAATAGATCTTCTGCTTCTTCTTAACTCCAATAATAGCCCCTCTATTCAACTCTATTGACCAGAAGTATGGAAGCAAGCGTGATTAATTTTAATTCACTCAAAAAAATTACAGTTATGTCGAAATACCATGAAGTGAAGCATTAGATGTGAAAAGCCTTCAAGGTTCTTTGTTGATAACCGTCCATTACACTGGCCAGTTTTGGATGATTTAGAAGTTTAAAATTTTGTTAATCAAGGCCTTCAGCAGCATCTGAATGTAGATATGAGGATATATGGAAATCATTTCCCACAAGATACTTTTAAGGTAAATAGGTACCAAATGTAGTACCAAAGAAAGTTCTGTGATGTGTAACAATAATGGAACCCTTTTTGGTGCTGTATTGAACCCCTTTTCAAAAAGGTTCTTATATAAAAGGTTCATTTTCAGGTTTTCCATCATAGACAAGATCCATTGAAACATTTAAATGGTTCTTTGAGTGTTCACGGTTCCATATATATATACATTGCCTTTACTAAAGAACCCTTAAAGAACCCCCTTTTGAAGGGTCTTGTGGAGAAAAATTCACTATTGTATATCTCCTTCTCTGTTTCCAGCAGCAGTATGTCAAAAACATTGACTCAATATCTCAAAATAATCACTTATTCTTCTCATATTTTTACTAAGTATCTCAAAATAATCATGTCTTTTCTTGAGATATATACTTAGCATCTTGAGATTTTGTATTATTAAGTTGAAACATTATTCTGGGATAATAAGTCATTATTTTGAGATACAAATCAAATTGTAGGAAAATAAGTTGTTATTTCGAGACATTAACCCTCTATTGCATGATGTTGCCTCAGGGCAACCAACTCATTTTCCTCAATTTACAGTAACATTATCCATAATTAAAGACAATGATAGGGTAAACAATACTATCTCTTAGTGGGAAGATTTAAACCTCATTTTTAATATTCAGTTTGGAATTCAGTGGAATGGATTTAGCCAGTCACAAGCCAGGTCTCACAAAATTCTCTCAAAATTTGAGAAAATAAGTCATAATTTTGACACAGTAAGTTAAACTTTGTCAAAAATAAGTAATTGTTCCAAGATATCAAGTCAAAATTGTGACATATTGCTGCCAGAAACAGAGAACTAGAAAAATAATAAAATTCTGTAGGAGCACCAGGAGCAAAACAAACTAATGTAGACTGACCTGGCGGATCTGTTTAAAAGTTTCAGAATCCACATTGGCAAAGATATTGCACTCGGGCAAAGCGAGGATTTGGAAGGCCACAGCACAGTGATGGTTCTCCAGAGGAGAGATGTCATTATAGCGCACTGCAAGCTCAGTGCGGGCATTTATCTGGTACCTGGAAAAGAAGTAACACAGAGTATGATCCACTGACTTGGCTTATTTAATTCATTAATTATAGTGATGAATATAGTTCTGTGCAAAACTCAGAAAGCACCATTCATTTATTTAAGTCAAAATTGCCTTTAAGTGGAAGTTATTCATTGTTAGTGTCAGAGAAGAAAGCAGAAAACGTTTACAGTTGTGTGCAAACATTTGAATGTCCCTGGTCAAACTACATGTTTTGTTGATTTTCTAAGTGAAAATAAGTGAACATCCTCTACAGAAAACACACTAAAATATGACATTGTTCTGAAAATTTAACCATATAATTTCTAGTTACTTGCCAACTTTAACATATTGGAATTTTTAATGATTTTTTCCACAATATGTTAAATTCAGTAAATAAACAGTAACTGTGTGTTAAAATGTGCAGAAGTGTTTTCTCTGTAGAGAATGTGTAACGTAATTTCACTTAGAAAATCTACAAAACGTAACTTTTCCAGGGGCGCCCAAAGAAAGAGAAAAAACCCCACAGAATCCTCAACAACTAAATACAATTTCTAAAAAAATGAAAATTTCAGTATTTAGTGTGTCCACACTTTGCCTTTATTACAGTGTCCATTTTTTTGTGAGACTTACTCTCAGTTTTTCAAAGAAATCTGCAGGGATATTTTTCTACACCTCTAAAGTTCAGTTAGAAGTTGGTTGTATTTTCTGCTTCTCAGTGCCCAATAAATCCCAGACACATTGAAGTGATGTTGAGGTCTGGACTCCATTGTTCTGAGAACATCAGCAGCTTTTTTGTTTGAATTGAATTTTCCTTTTCTCAGTAATGGCTTCTTGACAGCTACACAGACTTAAGTTGTCCTCTCACAGTGGAAGGATGGACAGAAGCACCTGTGGGGTTTCTCAGATCTGAAACAAGAGTGGAGCTTGATTTTCTCTCATAGATGAAAGCTTTAAGTGGGGACTACCAGGTCTTATATGATTGTTGGGAGTCCCATTTTCTCTAAATTTTTTGATCATTTGAACTCTTCTTTTTTCACTTATTAGGCTTTGATTTTTCCCTTATGCAAGTGAATTACCTTATATGTAATTTCCTCTGAAGATTAGGAAGAGTGGTCTCTGACTTTGCACGGTGCTGTCTCTTTACAGTCTGGCTGGTTACAGTCACTGTCAGATTTGTGAGTTTGCAACACATTGAGTGATTCTTACGTGTTATTGTATCCAGGGTGGTCCAAGTCATGACATACTGCAGCAGTCATTAAAATGCCCAAGTCTGTCAGCGTGAGCTTTTCCTGTGGACCAAAAACATCCACACACACATAAACACGCTCCCCTGACACACTGTGAGTGAGTGTCTCTGTTACAGGCCCGCTATCACTGCATTACATAAGCATGAGTTCTCACCTGAAGGTTGCAGAGGTGGATCATGCCATACATCATCTGACTCACACAGAAACAATGGCGGAAGTTGTGGAAGGGGTTGCTACGGTAATTCTCCTGAATAGCAAGCTAAAGAAAATACAATAATCATAGGGTTTGTACAAGACCTTGTAAATTTATACCCATAAATCCAACCACAGGAAAAGAAAAACACCTTTTCTTCCTCAAGGTTAGGGCTGTGTTCACACTAGGTGTTTTATGCATGGAAAAAGCTCTGCCCAGAACGATTTTTTGTGCTGATATAAAAATGCAAGCATCTCACGCAGTATGGCAATGTAACCAAAACAACAGAGTAAAGAGTTCTACCTTGTTCTAACTCTACCTTGCTTAGATACAGCATACAGTAGGCTCTAAAAGTCTGAGACCATTAGTGAAAATGTTCTTATTTTGCACTCTTGTCTAAAAGATTTTCATTACAAATTCTATTACCAGCATAACAATTTGAATTTTTAACATTTGATCAGAATTTGATAGCATTTAATATGTCCTTCTTTTGCTTTAATAAGTATAACTTTATATAACTTTAATAATGATAAGTGAACTCAAGCTGGCATGGACTTCCCATGCTTCAGCTAAAGCCTCTGAGGAGCAGCTCAAATTCTGCTAAGAGTTGTCTGCACAGGAGCTCGGTGGAAAAGATAAGACTAAAAAAAATCATAAATTTGTATAAAGGCCTCAACATGGTCAGTGTCACAAATTTGCATTACATTTTTCAAAATTCTAAAATGTCTGTTGTTTATTTCCAAGTTTAAATGAAAAAAGCCCACATTTTTGGTCTCAGACTTTTGAGCCCTTCTGTATGTCCAAAAGTATCCAGACACCCCTTCTAATTAGCAAATTCAGCCATTTTGAGGTGCATCCACTGCTGACACAGCTGTTCAATTGTGCGCACACAGCTTTCATAATCTGCATAGAAAAGCATTAGAGGAATATAAAGCCCCCCTGATTTGGGCTGTGGAGCACTGGAACTATGTTCTCTGCAGTGATGGAGCTCCATCCTATACACCTGGGATGAACTGGAGAAGCAGAACTAATCATCCAGCATCAGTACTTGACCTCACTAATGGTCTTGTGGCTGAACATCAATCAAATCCTCACAGCATTTTGATTGCTTCGGTCCACTTCGGACCGCCATCGGACTGCATGTAAATATGTGTTAGCTGTTGAGGAAGAAACACCTGTGAACATAATCTGAAACCCTAAGGGCCTGTGATGTGATGGGCCCACATTTCAGTTTCTCACCCTCATAACTGCAAAAGTTTGTGCACCCCGGTCAAATGACGTTTTGTTGATTTTCTAAGTGTAAATGAGTCACACATCACACAGAGAAACATTACTGTACATTTGTTAACATATTGGGAAAAAAATAAAACATAAATGTGGGCTGTGTAAAAGTTATGGCACATTTTATATTTCATGTTTTAGTTTTTTCCTGTATTTTAAATCTAGCAAGCACATAGAAACTGTGCAGCAAAATTTGCAGACAATTGACATAATTACGTTTTTTTTATCATAGAGCATTTGTTAATTTATTTTCACTTAGAAAAATCAACAAGACATGTAATTTGACCCTGGGGGTGTTCAAACTTTTGACTCTATGCGTGAGTGTTATAGTAGTAATCAAATAAGTCTTAGCAAGTACTGAGTAATAATTCTAGGGGTTAAAATTATACTCTTACCAGCCAGCGCTTGAGAGTAATGGGGTTCATGGTGAACTCCTTCACCAGCCCTAAGTCATGGTACATGTACTCCAAGCAGCTGAGCATCTAAAGCAAACAGAAGGATCACAAATTGCTGGGCACCAATGCATGGCAAACATAGTGCATACTAACCCAGAAATCATCACAAGTCTAAATATTTACATTCCTTTGAGGCAGACTCACTTCATTGTGCTCCCAGTGCCAGACATCAAAGGTAGGTTTCTTCAGAGCCTCAATCGTCTCCTGAGAGAGCGTGTACTGAGGAGATAAAAAATAGGTGTGATGACTTTGCTTCTTCCAGCACTTGTGATTCATTCAAAAACATTGTGTTGAAAGCAAAAGCACCTTTGGATAGCTGGGAACGTCGCGTCTCGGAGTTAGTTTCTTTCCATCGTCCGAGAAGTTGTACTTACATGGGCAGTTCACTCTGAAAAGGAGATGGTAGAGATAATGTACATTTGAATTTCGCTGTCTTAGAGAAGACACAGTTGACTTAGCAGAAATGACTGAGTTATCAGACTGTCCGTCACGGGTGGATTGATTAGAATGAAGGCTAGAAGCCGTTATGACCAGCCTTAAACCGCTTACCTTCCTCCTCCTCTGGAGGTCATCTCATCTCTCAGCTTCTTCAGGTCGTTCTTGCACTTCTCAATCTCCACAACCTTGAGGCCCTCCACTGGGAGTAAAACGCAACAGCACAATACTTGAATAGCAAGGCAACTATTATAGGAAAGTAACATCACTGACGTTAATGACACCAAGATTTCAGCACATATACACTCAAATATTAAATATGCTCAGAATCCTTACACTCGACTCTCTTCTCCAGCATAGCCAGCCTGTTGGTCACTTCGGTCTTCAGTTCATTGATCCTGAAGGCCCTAGAAAGAAGAAAGCCTTTTTCAGACAAGCAGCCTATAGTCAGTGCATCGGTGCTGAAAAAGCGAGCGCTCTGGAATACTCTCTATGGGAAAACAAACAAAGAAGTTACCTGCTGAACTGCTCCGCCACCTGCGATAACACGTTCTGAAACATGTCTTCCTTCTCTGTGGAGGGAAGCAAACAGGCTGTAAATCACGGCCGGGGCTAAACTCGCCTCCAGTGAGGGAACAGTCACCCTGGGCCATAAATGTCAACAGTAAAGGTTAAAAGAGAGCTGTAACATCATTGGAAAATTGGAAGTGTTCTGTGTTACCTCCCAGCTGACCGGTGGGACAGAGGAACGACTTTGTAGAGAGAACTGTAAAGGGGAAATGATATAACATAAAATTAATACAGTGATTGCAATGCAAATGCAATAAATAGACATAAAGGTAATGTAGCAACTCAGTAATGGAGGTACTTGGGAGAGTTGGTGGGCATGGTAGGATCAATGGACACCAGGGCTCCCTCAGGGTCCAACAGCATAACAGCTGTGTTTCTGTGGAAGAAAGATAGGATACAGATCGTTTTAGACATTTACTGGGCTTTTGCCACCAAAGGCTGGAGCACAGTTCATATTTCTTTACAAACACTGAGCTGTACACCGGCCACTTTATTAGAAACACCAATCTTATAGCTTGCTGGTTTACAGTTAGAGACTGTAGCCTAATACTTTGTGTTAACCATCCTCTTTCCCTTCATTAGTGGTTGGTTTCTGACCACAGAACCGCTCATAGATGGGAATTTTTGGGATGCAGACCACTCTGATATGTAAAAACTCCAGGCAACAGAAATGTGCTTGATCACTCGCATTAGTATGGCAATACTACCAGGTCAGTGTCATTGCTGTGCTGAGAATGATACACCACCCAAATCATATCTGCTCAACAGCCAGCAGCAGGTGACTGAGAAATCGTGGCTGACAACAGATGGGCTACAGTGTGTAATTATACACTTATATGAGTCATTCTACCAAACTAGTTCAAAGTCAAGGTTCAAAACACGTTTCAGACTTTTAACTTTTGACTTGGACTTTAGACTAAAATCCTTTTGCTCTGAGTGACCCTATACCTTCATTTTGTTTATTTATAAAAAATAAATGATTGAATCTTCCATTTTGTCACTTTCGAAACAATCATAACACTACTGAAACTTTACCAAATGTTTCGGCAGTGACAAATTTAGATACATTTGAGCCTAAGTCTAAAACACTAGCCAGTACATGACTGGCAAACACAGCTTTGAATGACTGTATGCACATAAAATCATAATATTTCTCATCAAAATACAAAAAGGTTTATTTAATTGCAGAAAATACTGAAAATTCTTCATGTTACACACTGATTTTCACTTTGGGACACATTTACTTCAAAACAATGGGATCTAACCGCTCACCATGTGGCCATGAGGGACAGGGACACGGTCTCTTACTTTAGTGCTCTAAAATGCTCTAAAACGCAAGGCATGCTTAAAATAAGACTCCGCCTATATTTCAGTGTTTTGAGACTGACATAAAAACATGGGACAGTATTTTTTTACGACCTTTTTTTTTCAATAATTAAATTCATGATACATTTAAATTTTTCAACTTCGCTTTAAAATCAAAAATATCTTAAAAAACATAGATAACAATGTAAGTATGATTTAAAGTCTAGGGGACAGGGTTTAGGACAGACATCTCCCATTGGAAAAGTCCCCTATAAATGATGATTTTGTATATTGTCACTGTCCAAAGAAAAACAAGTCTCTCCAAAATGGAAACTTCACAGTAACATTCTTTTCCTTCAGTGGAAGTTAATGTAAAGAGCTTTTATGTGCAGCAATTTTGGAGAATTTCTATTGGTCCAATCATTAAGAAATTTTCAGACAATGTAAAGGACATCTGCTGCGCTCAAATATATATATATATATAGTGACCTATAATGTAGGTGGACCTCATAAAGTGACCAGGCAGTGGAAGTGCAAGGTAGGTGTTTATAACAAAGTGGACAGTCTACATCTTAAAACGGTGTTTCTCTAACTGTGGTACTCGTATCCTCAGTGGTATGCCAAATGACACTGGGGGTCTGTCAAAAAAATCTAACATTTGCACTTAATCTTCATTTCCATTATCTGGCTGCACAATTCACAATTACTTTCACAATACGGACAACACTAACAGCTTTTCCAGCTCTGCACTCTACTCACCAATATCTGAGCAAGACATCCTCCCTGAAATCTGTGAGCGTACTCTTGAATACTAACTTTAACGAAAAGATTTTTGGCCATTGCCTACTTTTACACAGGACCTATATGCATGAATGATGTCTGTAGTATTCCATATGTCTGTGCCATATTTGTAAAATCCAGCACATGGTATGGGTGCTGTGATCGTGAGGTTTTTTGCTCTTGATTTATTATTTTTGTTATAATAAGGCTGTGTTAGAGAAGCAGGTGTTGCACTCTGGTTTGTTCAGTGTATTGCACATTCAGGAGAAATGTAGAGTTCATTCTTTTGTTTATTATCTGCTGCTGCATGCATGAAGAAAGTGAGTATCTATTGCTAACTGTTGTAAAGGCATGTATGATCCTTGTTAGTTGTGTTTTGGAGTCATTTCACTGTTTAGTTCATGGTTGTACTGAGTTTTTAGTCTTTAGACTGCAGCGATTTGAGCATAGCATTCAAGTTAGGATTCAAGTTATATGTTTTTACCACTTTTAAATGCTAACTAGTTAATGTTGTGATGATGCTGTGATGTGTGGAACCTGTGATGTAATCTGTGAAAAGCCCCAGGCTTTCTCACACATGCATATGGCCTCGTATTGACCACTACCTGTGCTGCTGCCTTTGTGATTACAAATATAGTTCACTCCTCTACTGAAGCCCTGTGTGTTGACCAGCACACCAGCATGAACCACACCTATGATACAGGCCTAACAACGTCCCTAACATTGTTTATTTAGTCTGTATTATTCAGTACTGCTGATGTCATGTGTCTTGTCTTGATGGAGGATTGATTTTACAAGACTAAATGTCTTGCACATCATGGCAATATGCACACGTGTATGCACGTGTAAGGAGTGAGAGGGGGTACGCAGCAGGAGAATTAATAACTAAGGCAGTACAGGACTGTAAACAGTTTGGAAGCCACTGTCTTAGAATAACAACAGATGTTGGAGTGTTTGGTGGGAATATTAATGCAAGCAACTAACCTCGGGATATTGGAAGAGGAACACAGCAGTTCTTTAATGTCACATGGACTGCAGTGACGACTGAACAAAACCTACAAATAAAAAAGACAGTTCAACCTCTGTCTGTCTTTATATGGCTGTGTTAGAACCTCATAAAATACACACACATTTGCCAGAAACATTCTAGACTAACAATCTTTACACACCATAAAAAGATGGTTCTTCAAAGGTTCTTTGGTTAAGAAAATTGTTCTATATAGAACAATGAACACTCAAAGAACCCTTTGCATGATTAAAGAGTTCTTCTGCATTATGAAAGGGTCAGATAGATGAAAAATGTATTTTTATATGGTTCTATATAGAATGTTTTTGAAAAGGATTATATACTGCATCAAATAGGGTTCTTCTATCGTTACATAGCTTCACATCAAAACAATAAAAGAGCCCTTTTTGGTGATTAAAACAACCCCTTTCACAAAGGTTCTACATAGAATTGTCAACAGCACATTCTCCATCGGTTTGAAGAACTCTTTAAAGATGCAAAGAACTCTTTAATCATGCAAAGGGTTCCCTGAGTGTTCATGGTTCTATATAGAACAATTTTCTTTACTAAACAACTCTTACAGAACCATCATTTTTAAGAGTGTAGAATTTGTTACTGCCGAAAACATATAATTACGTTATAACGTTACGTTATTTTATTTTTTTCATACTCACTGAAAGAAGTGGAAAATAATTCTGTCAAAACGTTTAATCAATACTGTGTTTGCATTTGTAAGTAGGAGATCATTATGCTAGGAATTTGATGATGTACATTGTCATGTACAGTCTTGCTTTGCAGAAAGAAAAGAATCCTGTCCATTTCTGTCATTGTTTGACATTAAAACAAAAGGAAAAAAGTCTGAAACACAGATTCAAGCCTGTCGATACAGAATGTGAACTGAATGTAAATGTAATTTATCAAATAACTAAATAATGCAGTTATACAGTTACATACAAAAGTTTGGGTGCCCTGATCAAATTACATGTTTCATTGATTTTCGAAATGTAAAAAAAAAGTGAATACATCCTCAATAGACTTCACATTTCTGCACATTTTAATGCACTATTGTTTTTTTTACTGAACCTAACATATTTTAAAAAAATAACATAAAATGTTGCCTGTGCAAAAGTTACAGCACATGTAAAATGTTACTTTCATTTTTTGCAAAAATAATGCAATTTGACCATGGAACTTCAAACTTTTGCAAATATATAAAAAGCAAATATGACATATGTCAGACATTCATAATTCTAATATAGAACAATGTGTAAATGAAATGGTCTGAAACGCTGTTATGATAATGATAATGATTCCCGAAGATAAATAGGCTATTTTGGTTTCATTAGTGTCTCTCTTGGTTGGCTGGAGCGTGGGATAATAGTGTGCAGGTGTAGGAGACAGCTCACTCAGCTCCGACACATTTATTTTAGAGTGGACACATGTCACCTCCAGCACACACTTGGCTCTGGTTGTTTGTGTTTCACAATCATACAGGCACAAGTACTGTATGTCATCACTGACATAACAGAACCTCATATCTCTGAAGGGGCAACATTAAGATACAAGTGATTCTGGATCTTTTCCATTTGTCCATTCATAATCAAATGTTCACACAATGTAAAGGGCAGCTAGAGAGTTTTCAATATGATAGCTTAAATGTTGAAATAGTGATAATATTGAGTGTATGACTGTTGCATGTACACTAAGATGCATTAGTATAAATGAATGCATTACACACTATGCATATTTGTCCTGTGCTGGTCTTCATGTTTATTAGGCTGTTCATTTAATGGAACATTTTGCTAACATTTCCCACAGTCAGCGCGTGACGGCTAGAGTGTGACCTCCATATGGAATACTACAGTAGTGTAAATCACCACAGTCACTTACTGCTTTTCAGTCCTTTCCTTTGGGAAATGCACCTGAGAATCAATGGAGGCACAAACTGAGCATGCTAGTAGCAGGTGTCACTGCAACCTATTATGCCACTGACACCTGTGGGACAGGCCATCGTCAGCTTTATTTTTAATCTCAGCTCACTGCTATTCCTGCATATGCCCTTCACTGTTTTTTTCCCAAAGGAGCATGTGCTCGGTGACCTATATATCAGAAAGGTGATTTTCAGTGCATTCGAAATTCACATATTAAATTGCTGAATTAAAGAAAACATTACTTTTTACCATGATGCAGAGAGAGCACAGTCTGACTATGGCAGCGATTTTCACTCACATTTTGTTCAGACGTAAACAAAGTCATTCAGAATAATTTGGTGTGAGAAACTTGCTGAGTCAGAACTGTTCACAGTGGTGGTGACAGGAAGCAGACATCTGAAGCATTTAATGCCTTTGAAAGCTCCTTCACAGGAAGTTGTTACGCAAAACAGTTAAAAACATTAATTGATGCCCGAAACGTGGTTTTATGATAATATTTTGAAAAGGTTTTTGGTCTAAAACTTATTTGTTAAAATCTATTTATCCTAGAGTGGTACATGGAGAGTCGTGTAAAGTATAATACTACCCACAAAAAAAAAAAACATATTTTTCAGATTTACCATTATTTTTACCATGATCACCATTATATATAAACACTCAGAAGACATGTAGGTTCACAGGTCGTTTTTGACAATAAATAAAATTTTGCATTGTAGATATCGTGACCCCTGGTTCCAGTCAGCACCACTGTGAAGAAATCAGAGTCAGTATGTTTCTGTACAATAAACCATTTACATCAAACCACTCCCAGTGAATGAATAAGCCTATTAAATTAATTTTTGAAAATTCATGGAATTGCCCTGCAAACGCATTGTTAGCAACACTTAATACTGGTTAGCGATGTCCATGATAACGTTAATGATTTACATCTCAATTTACCTCTCCATTTCTGTTTTTTGTTTTTGTTTTTGTTTTTTAACAGAATTTGAAACCTCCAGCTGCTCAGCTACACTGTGTGAAAATTTCATGAGGAAGGGAAGAAGATAAGCAGTCCTTCTCCTGTAAAGTTTTCATTGTACTTTCTAGGTTTTGTTGTGACAGCAATATTTATTGGAAAGATCAGTTCATGCTCCTTTTACTCATCCTTTAGGCCAAGTTTTGCTGTGGTGCTACAAAACCAGTTAATGCCCTCCTTTCATTAATGACATATACAGGCTCAAAACCCACAGACATGAGCAGAACATCAGGAGATCAAACTGTCTCTTCAATTTTACCTTCCAGACAAAGATTAAACACAACACTGTGGCAAGATACAGCCTTCTAAAAAGTCAGTTTAATAATCAGTATCAGTTGTTAGCTCCTTAAAGTTTTGTCATTCAGTAACTACTGCCTGATATGAAGCTAATATGTAAGGTATGACAGCGAGGAATCCTTAATGTTTAATAGGTTAAACGTTCTTTCTGACGTCTGCTTTTGTCCACGTTCATTAAAAAAGTTCCTAGGAAGTTCATAAGTTGGAGAAGTGTTGGAGATGGCCAGGTAATTCTTTATGAGCTGTTAAGATCATGCTCTTCTCCTGATTTTGTCTTTGAGCTTTACAGCCACAACACACAGAAAAACACACCACCCACCTTCTGCACTTTGCCATCCACGTCCAGGTAGATGGTTCTGGGGGCGTAGGATGAGGAGCCTGAGCCCATGCTGACAGTGCTGCCTCAGTGAGCTGACAGGAGAAAGTGAGAGAGAACTTCTCTTACTCTGGAGGAGGCTTTTTCCAAGACCAAATCCAAAGTCCACCAAGAAACCACAGAAGAACTCACTGGAGATTGTCTGGCCATGGCGAGATGAGCAGATGAAGATCAGTTACATTCACAAAATAATGAACCAGATCACACAAGAGTCACTGTATAAAGTCCAGGTTGAAAACTTTCTGAGATTAACGTCTCATTGTCGGTTCTGGTATATTAATTTCTCCATCAGTGTAAAGTGGTCTGCTGTCACCAGATACATCTTCATTGATATATAACTGAATGAAGGATGATTATGAGGTAAATGCTGCTGATGTATGTGCATATGTGTGGAGCAATGTCATTCAATTGATATTCCTTTCCTTGTAGAAGCACCCCAGTATTTAAACTATAGAATAAAAATGAGTTTATTTTATTTATGTAAAATCATTTCATTTTATTATGACTTTTGGTATATGACTTTTGCATGTACACTTGAGTGCTTAGTATATGAATCCCTCGCATACTAATCAATTTTCTGGTTTTAAGCTGTAATTTCTATTTACATACATCTTTCTAAATTTTAATTTGAATTATTTTTGTATTCTCTCATTTGAAAAGCATTCTGAATGACTGAAGCATATGAAAGGGCCATATAAATAAACTTGCCTTGCCTCACTGACAAATTCATACTGACAAATTCACCATTAATTTCATTATCTATCAAGTAATTCACACACAGAATTCACCACTATTCTACACAATACTGAAATATATGTTCTACATCACTAAAAATAATTCTGAATAGATTTTAAGCAAATATCCATATTCACTCACCTGAACTGTATGAGCTGTGCTGTATTCTCGCGTCGTGTGCAGGACACGAGAGCTTCGCAGGTGCTAAGCATGGAGCCTAATCGACTGAGTAGGGGGGGGGCCTGGGGGTATTGAAGGACTTTGAATGTAACTGCCGCTCTACGCCGGTTGCCAGGGGACAGTTACTAAGGGTGAGAAAGTGGGCTGCCTTGTCTCTGCCGGATAGCTCCAGCTGCTGATGCAGTCACTTGTTAGATATTTAGATGGGGATGATAATTGATGCCGTCTAATTTGACAGATTTTATTGGAGTTTATAGTTGGGTTTGGGCATGAAGTGTTGTGTGTTGAGTTTGATTTGGGTGTAATGTTTTGAGAGCTCATGGGTCAGACCAAGGATCAAGGGCCAGATCAAGTCTAGCCAATGTTTCAATCAAAATAAATGAGTAAATGGAGGAATACATATCATATTTTTTACATCAATTTATTCAGTTTCCAAAGCATATTCAACTGCTTTATAAAACTGGCACTATGTCTGGATGTCTATGATAGTAGGTCCTCCCTGGGGTGAAATGAAAATAAACATGCTACACATGAAAAGTAATACACTGAATGTATATTACACCAACACAATGCTGTCTTTCAGCTAGCTTGCCTTTGGTAATAATGTGTTTATGTATTATATAAATCCAGTGTGGAACCATCATGGCCTTCTAAGTCTCCAGAGAATGCCAAATGAAAGAAAATAAACATATCCACTTTTTCTGGATTGTGCCAAACTGCCAGTTGCTTGTGGTTGTGTTGTCATGTACCGCACAAGGGGGTTTGGGTTTTAATTTTGAAACTCATTTTCAGGTAGCTCTGTGTTAGTGAGTTACATTTCCCCATCTAAAACTAGTGTTGATATTATAGACTATAAATTAAAAATTGCAGATCATGTGATTTGAAAATTGGACTTTTTCAAACTGCGATTTCAATATAAACTCGATTCATCTTTTGGCCTTAAGTGTTGTTTTAGTTCACCTTTTTTTAGTATTGCAAATACTAGGGTTACATTTTTAAAACACTCAATGAAAAATTATACAATGATTTTTTTTCCCTCTGTGGTGTCTAGGTAGATACAGCCAAGCGAGCTCTCCCATTGGTTAGGACTTCAGGAGCTAAACAAAAGGCCTAATGCAGCAGATCATGTTTAGATTTCCAATGGATGAGACCAATTTGGTAATAAAAGCTCACTCTAAGCCTTCTGGAGGTTCTAGATACGTCACTGACTGTAAATACAAGTGGTATTCTAAGCATTCTATTTAGTTAACTAAAACTATTACTACAATGAAAATTAGCAGTGCTTGTTAACTGTATTAAAATTAAAATGATTTTCAAAACCATGAAAACTAAATTAAAACTATAATGTTCATATGAAAACTAAAAAGACATGGAAACACTCGGAAAAAAACTTTTGTTTTTTCAGTATGAATGAGAGTTTAGAAGTGGAACTCTTCTGAGTTTGGCTATCTTTAAGGAAAGCAGAAGCTGAACTCAGTCTACTGTTGCGCTGATGTTATTCTACCATTTTCAAATACCTAGCGGTAGCAGTAGTGGCTGTATGCCAGGACTCTTATAGAAGGACTTAATGTAACACTACAGCAAGGTAACATATATGGTAATATATCTGGTGCAAGCTTTAAATAAAACATGGAACATCTTCAACAAGCTCCAAATGTGCACATTTAATCCAGAACACACACAAAAAATATTCAAGTGTATCACTGTTAGTTTAGCACTAATACACTCCTTGTATATAGAGCCTTTGATCAACTCCATCTGAAAGTCTGAACATGTGTTTCAATGAAAGGAAAAAAAAAATCAGACTTTTTGTTCAAAGGCTTTAACATGGTCAGTGTCACAAATGTGCCTAAATTTGCGTTTGTTCTTTTTGTTGTTTATTTTCAGGTTTAAAGTGCTCCTTTCCCACTACTGCTTCTCCATAGACAATGAACAACAGATGTTTTCGTCAGACCTCTTAGAAACGGAGGCCAGAGAGATTCTTCAACCAGTGCTGCCCTGGTGGGACAGTGGATACATTCTCTTGAAGTATATTTTGCAATCAGCATAGATCTGACCAAGATGCCCCATCAAAAAAGAGAAAACAAGCTCACAAGCTCTGCTTTGTCACACCAACCCTTGTGAACGAATGAAGCTGTTGCAGCACGTGGCCTGGCCATTAGCAGCCCTTGTGAGGACAATATTGGAGAGTCAGCAGCAGAGGCAAGAGTGAGCCTGCTTATGAGCCTTTCTCTAATTAACATCCTCCCTGGGGGAACACGCACTTCCTACACCTCCATTCACCAAGCCTAAAACACTCCTGCCGGCATCACCCATCACACATACACAGAGAGATCAGTCCCCATATCCTAGAACGCTCATTACCAATGAACCCCACTAAGGGACAGATTCACTTATGTTAACAAAAGTAGCGACAAATAATATGCACATTAAAACTTTTTGTGGGAAGAATATTACTATCATTATTACACATACATATTTGTATATAGACACACTATATGGACAAACATATTGTGGCCTACATATTACACCTACAGGAGCTTTATGACATCCCTTTCTAAATCCATAGGCATTAATATGGAGTTGGTCCCCCCTTTGCAGCTATAACAGCTTCCACTCTTCTGGGAAGCTTTCTACAAGATTTTAGAGTGTGTTCGTGGGAATTTTTGCCCATTCATCCAGAAGAGCATTTGTGAGGTCAGACACTGATGGCCTGGCTCAAAATCTCCATTCTAGTTCATCCTAAAATTGTTCAGTAGGGTTGAGGTCAGGACTCTGTGTGGGCCAGTCAAGTTGTTCCACACCAAACTCACCCAACCATGGCCTTGTGGACCTTCTTTGTGCATATACATATGAGTGTGTGTTTGTGTCTATAATATTGGCCTTTAAACAATTTAATATAAAAATCTAAAAGTAAAAATAAAAGGTTTGTACGAAGTTGATATGTAATTTATTAATGTCCATGTCAGAGTAAGCTACTCTCTGTGGCAATAGAGACCAAATTTTTGATAAAATAATCATCAAATCTGTGTCACCACACAATAAAATATTAATATGATTCCATAAGCTTAAAATGCTAATACAGTGTAGACTACTTCCCCGATCAAGACAGGCCTGAAGGTTAGTAGCGACAGGCTTGTTAATGTTCATAAAGTCGGTGAAATTTGACAGCAGGCTGACAGATTCTCAGATGTTGGAAAAGATACCAACCTTTACATTTATAATGTGGGTTGATTTATTGACTGACGATGGCTCTTATGAAAAAAAGCTTAGCAAAACTAAAGGGAAGTTATAAACACGTACAAACTTGGGAGAATGTTTGTAACTTGGGTAAACCAATGGCTGGTTTGGTTATATGTATATTCTTAAGCTAGTCAGTATTTTGCCCTAACTGTCTGTTTATGACAATTATTAACAATACTTGTAATATTGTATTGCACAAGCCTTGTTTACAGTACAACAGCCATGTATAGTTTATTGAAACTGGTTTATGACACATGCAAACCGTGTCATGATACCTTGATACATATCATGAACCATGAAAATGTCTTTAAGTATTGTGAAGTGAGATTTTGCCATGTTGGCCACCCTTAATGTGATAACAACGAGATCTGGGGTTCTGAATGCTTTGCCATGACTGAAACTCTTTATGTATGTGACCCTCTCTTTGCCAAACTGTTTAATGCTGTTCCCTCACAAACAAAAAACATGCAATTCTGTGAAAGACTGACTTAAAGGGGAATTACGCCGATGTTTTACAACTTCTGCATAATTCACTGGTAATATGTAAACAGTTATTTGGAGTGATTTGATGTGAGATGCTCTGTACTAGAGAAACTTACTGTCACCATATTTGTGGTGGTGATAGGAACCAGACATCTGCAGAGTTGAATGCCTCTAAAATCATTCTCACACAAAGTTATAACATGAAATGGTTATGAATACGCTGCCTGATGCCCAAAACATTGCATTAGGATAGTTTTGAGATGTGATTTCAAGAAGCTAAAAGGTATTTTCTGAAAGTCATTCATAGTGGAGGGGTACATGCAGGGTGGGGCAAAATAGTCCCAAAAGAAAACTTATTTGTTCAGATTGATGACTGTTTTAGCATCATCAACATTACATATAAAAACTTAGAAGGCACATGTGAGCTCACTGGTAGTTTTATAGAGTAAATAAAATGGCTATATTTGCATTGTAGGCATAATGACTTGCTGGTTCCCATCACCACCACTGTAAAGAAATCCCTAAAGATATATGTTATAGGAACTGTGGGCCAGAGTAAATATCCAATATTTTTGATGTACAGATCTGCCAACACTGCCACATACACATTTATAAAATGTAGAAACTGGGTCTATATTTACCTGAATCAGCATTACGGACAAACATAAAACTCTTATGTCTATACGGTTACAAATAAATACATCATTAAATACTGGTTTGAAATATAGGTCAAATCTCAACATCTGTCCAATGATGATGATGCATTTTTTTAAACAATTATCTGCCGATAGCGATGTGATTCTGACATTGTTGTATTTACATAAAAAGGATATTTTTCCCAAAACATTTGCATAATACAGTTGCCATCTCTTGTTTAATATTTCGACAAGGGCCGGGAGCCTCACAGTGAGCGCATAGAGTGGCCGACACAAAATCAGCAGATGGCCAATGCTTACGCAATCCAGCAGATTAGTCAATCACACCTCGAGTAATCAAGGATGCAAGTGGCTGCAATTAATCAGAGGACACAGGCGAGGCGTCCAGTCACATTTCAATAACAAAAGGGTGTTCTGCTGGAGATCTGAGAGAAAGACATTATCCTGATAATGAGACGAGGGGCTTTATGGGGACTGGGCCAACATGTCTGCGTGGCTGTTTCAGATGAGGCCAGGAATATGGAAGACTCCTCTCATGGGCTCCTTTTATCTTCTTTTCTCCCTACTCAATATCCCTAATGTTTCATCTTCTTGAGGCCTGAAAGCCTTGCCTGAAAATTCGTCAATAGGTACGGCTTTCTGCTCCTGTGCTCTGTGATCTCAGTGACAAAAAGAGCAAAGTGCTCATGAGGGACATCCAGTCAGTCAGGGTCAAACTCATCCTCAGATCTGACCATTCATCCCACAAAACACAGGTGATGCAGGAGCAGAATTAAAGTTGGATTAAACGGCTCTAAAAATATTACATTCGTCATTTCCGCTGTTATAAAAGATCCACTTAATGCTGTTTAAAAAAACCTCTCAGAAATACATTTGAAGCACCTCAACAGGTTGTGCACTTAATGTAACTTGATTTGGCTCTATATTTTTGTTGTTTGATTAGAGTAGCTACTCTGACCTGCTTCCATGAGCAGTGATTAGAGCCATTCTGCATAATCACCGCTCTAAAACAGCACTTAGGGCCTTCAAAAAGCGGCCTCAATATGAAGAGGTTCAGCGTAACCCTCAGGTGAAGGAATAACAGTAATCAAAAATATTTTCATAATGGGAAGATTACTTTGTTGTTACTTTTTTTAGTGATCATACAAAGACAAGTTAATCTGAAGGCTTAATTTCCAGCACACTAGTCATGTCATCACTCGTAGGTGGGTATCTGACACTATCTGAGACTAAGGTGATGTATAGTTTACTTCATAAGAAAATAGTGACTTAAAAATAAAAACCTTTTTGGAAATGATGTTTTCAACAATATAAAACCAGTTTGGTGGCAGATAAATGAAAAAAATAAAAAAGATGGTTCTTCAAGGAACCATGAATAAATGTAGGATTAAATGATTCTTTATATAGTGAACTGGTTCTTTAGATTGATGAGGAATGAGTTGTATATGGAAAAGGTTCTATATAGCACCAAAAGGGTTCTCCTATTGTTACAAGCTTGACATAATAACAATAGTAGAACTCTTTTTTGGTGCTATATAGAACTTGTTCTCCATCAATTTGAAGAACCAGTTCACCATGCAAAGAATGCACGAGCGTTCATTGTTCTATATAGAACCATTGTCTTTACTAAAGAACCCTTGTAGAACCATCTTTTTTAAGTATATAAATGATTCGAATGTCCCAGTCCTGTCCAACTTCACAAGTTTATATAGTTGTAAAAAAAATATAAAGCTGTAAATAAATAAACAAACTAACAAAGTAAACAAAACCTTGTATCTCCAAAAAGGTAACTTTACAGGAAAAGGAAAAAAAAAACGTAATTAACTGTTAATAGAACTTAATGGAAACATATTCCAAGTAATTTTGGAACATTTCTATGCCAAAATTTAATACAATGTAAAGGACACATTTATTTTTCCATCATTTTGTAATACTATTATATGCACTATTTTAAGGCATACAAGTCCTAACAGTCAGGGTTTCTTTTAGAGATGGCAGTGAGAGTTTTACAGGCAGCTGTAGTGCTGTCATTATGCGCTGATCTCTGCTGTCTGTGTCAATTCAACACCAATTCAACAGGCGACGCAAAGGACTCTTTGCCAAAAAGATACTGACCTCTAGTGGTTATGAGGAGCAAACATTCAGATGGTCTTTGAAGTCCTGAGGGCAGTCAGTGACCCTGCTGCACTTCAGAGGGATTGTTATTTAGTCAAGTTGAGTCAGGTGTGTTAGAGCAGGACAAACACTGAAGAGTCACTCCATCTACAGAGTGACATACATTTGTGTCTTGTATAAGAGACAAAAATATACTATCAAGTGTTTTTCAAGCTTAACTACATTAATTCAAAGTTTCTAATTAACAGAGTTGATGATTTTTTATTGCAAGAGGAAAACGTGTCTCTAGAGCTGTCAGATGATTAAAGTTATTTTTTACATTCTTTTGTGAAGTTAATCAGGATTAATCACATTTGTCTTGTTCGCTCAA
Organism: Colossoma macropomum; assembly: GCF_904425465.1. NCBI lineage: Eukaryota > Metazoa > Chordata > Actinopteri > Characiformes > Serrasalmidae > Colossoma > Colossoma macropomum. The sequence continues at coordinate 11,431,461 of NW_023494786.1, read as the reverse complement.
AACTACTCCTGCATTAAAAAGTTGACGTAGAGGAGCAGGTAAACACGCTCTGACTGGAGAGATGTTATTGAAAAAAATTTGGCAGCTGACATGGAACAAAAACAAACAAACAAAAAACCTCATTAAACTTGATTAGGTGCTTTTTTAACTTTTTTTACTTTATATATCCTAGTCCTGTCCAACTTCACAGGTTTACATGGTTCTAAAAAATTAATATAAAGCTGTAAATAAATAAACAAACTAACGAAGTAAACAAAACCTTGCATCTCCAGAAAGGTACGTTTACAGGAGAGGGAAAAATACGGCATTAACTGTTAATCAAAGTTAATAAAAACATTATTTATTCCAAGTAATTTGGACCATTTATATTCCAAAATTTAAAACAATGCAAAGGACATCTAGTGATATTAATTTGATGTCTATATTCTGAATGGTAACCACTGAGGATAATTTCAGTCTGAGGCTCCATTTCAATTATTTTTTAGCTGGCCCTCACCCACTTTGACTCTCCACTCAGATATGTGTCACACCTATTTCACACAGTAAGGAGATCACAGTGATATTACAGTGAGGAGATCACAGTGAAGAGATCACAGTGAGGAGATCACAGTGAGGAGATCACAGTGAAGAGATCACAGTGGGGAGATCACAGTGAGATCACAGTGGGGAGATCACAGTGAGATCACAGTGGGGAGATCACAGTGGAGAGATCACAGTGAGGAGATCACAGTGAGATCACAGTGGGGAGATCACAGTGAGATCACAGTGGGGAGATCACAGTGAGGAGATCACAGTGAGGAGATCACAGTGAGATCACAGTGGGGAAATCACAGTGAAGAGATCACAGTGAGGAGATCACAGTGAGGAGATCACAGTGAAGAGATCACAGTGAGATCACAGTGGGGAGATCACAGTGAGGAGATCACAGTGAGATCACGGTGGGGAGATTGATGTACATAACATGTGAGTAATTGCTTTGATTGGCTATAAACCTGGAGTACAACTGTAATGACATACCGTTCTTTTTGTTCTTCTTAGCCATGTAGCCTTTAGCATGCTAACAAGCAGAGTAAAGTGATGAAGCTGTATCAACAGTCGGGTATAACAGATGGAGTAGTTTGTAAAGTAAAGCCCAGTAAATTTTTGACCCCTTTATTTTTTTATGTATTCTTATGACTTCTTTAAATATCTGTGTAGACAGTCACTGAAGTTCCATTCTCAAATATTAATAATTAAAAGTTGTATTAACATCACAATTTTGCTATGCTCAAATTGCTTTATATATCAGTGATGAATACTGAAAATCATCCATTTACTTTTTATTGCTTGTATTCTATCTTTACAAATCTGAACAAAAATATAACTGAAATTTTAAGGCATCCAGAAGGTCATTGTGGATAAAGAATGAAAAGATCATAGTAATATGGACAGATATTACAACATATTTACAACACATCTTTGTACAAAACCTCCATATAATAAAATGATATCCTGCAAAACTGGTAGGTGGTTATATCTATATTATAAAATGTCTTTTGAATGGTGGTGTTAAACATGATCTAGATAACAGAAATGTTCTAAAAGCATGTGAAAATGTAAAATCAGCTTCCGAGTATAAACAGAAAACCCATGTACAAATTCTGATAATGCTGGAGTTACTGCTGGACTCTACATTTCATGATTCTGCACTACATGTAGCAGACAAAATAATGGAGACAACGGTGAGTTCATTGTCATGAAATTAAGAAAAAAGATGCCTTTTGTTTTTTATGTCATTACAGAGACCTGTTTTGAGCAATTTCTGGTGTCACCTTTGTCAAAAATCAGTTTGTGAAATTTCTGTCTTATTTGATCTGTCCCTGACAACTGACAACCTATCATTGTTTGGCCACAAAGTGGTAGACCACGGAAACTCACAGAGCAGGGCCGCCGAGCGCTGAAGCGCACAGTGCCTATCCTCCTAACTGCATGTTAGGAGCTACACACAAGCCTAAGATCAAAGTGTACTCAAGGAGTTGGGGGTTGGTGTAAAGCACGCCGCCACTGGACTCTGGAGCAGTGGAAACGTATTCTGTGGAGTGGCAAATCACGCTTCTCTATCTGGCAGTCTGATGAACAGACCTAGGTCCATAAAGGCATGGTTGGGTGAGTTTGGTGTGGAAGAACTTGACTGGCCCACACAGAGCCCAGACGTCAACCCTATCGAACACCTCTGGAATAAACTAGAACTAGAGCTTCTGAGCCAGGCCCTCTCATCAAACATCAGTGTCTGACCTCACAAATGCTCTTCTGAATTAATGGGCATGCAAAGGGGGGACCAACTCCATATTAATGCCTATGGATTTAAAGCTCCTGTAGGTGTAATGTGTTGGCCTCCCATATATATATATATATATATATATATATATATATATATATATATATATGTAACTTGACTTAGGCCTTGTACATTTATCAGCGACTGGTCACCCAACCACGGTAAGAAGAAAAACCTGGTCATTAGTATCGTCTGCTATTTCCATTATTTTGTCTGTAATCTGTTCCTGTGTGAGTGAAGTTATCACTAATGGCATCATTAACTTTGCAGTGTTCTCATGGGTAAGGTTCAAATGCATTCTTTCTCTTCATTTCTTTCTTTCATCTCTCTCCCTCTTTTCTTTGCACTGGCTAGTCAGATACGGCTGTGAATGGTCTCATGTGCAAAAGGTGGTTCTTCTGTGTGTGAAGGGGTGGGGCTGGCTGCAGGTGGGTGGGGCTTCCGCGATAAGCTTCTCAGATGTGGTGGAGAGGATGGGGGTGGCGTCAGGGTAGGGGTGGGTGAATGAGGTGTGGTAGGGGGAGAAGGGACAGGGGTGCTGGGATATCTTCTTCCTGAGTGGACATAAGCGTCTGGAGAGTGGGCAGGAAGGGGGAAAGTGCTGGGATAGCATGGTGGGCCGAGGGGATTTAAAGGGTGGACGTAGCTACATGGGGCTTCATCTTCTCCTTCGTGGAAGTCCTGTGAGAATTTACAGAGAGGACAGAGTACAGTCAGCCAAAGTGAAGTCAAAATACTTATATTCTTAAGTTTCATAGATCTGCAAAGTGACCCCAGAAAACATCTTCAATTACCGTTTCCTTCAGAACATACAGACCACCTGGTTTTCTGCGAGTGTGATAATTCCTTCCTGGCACAATATCAACTGGAACTGCAAAGCATGGATGTATGTAGTGTTGATGTTATAAATTGTTTATTACACTAAACACAAATAATTGTATTTTTTATTAACAATGTTCTTGAATTTTGAAATGTTAACATCAACAAAAGTCATATCAATCATCAACACAGACGATGTAAACATAACATTTATAGAATATAGTGTTTAGGATGTTGTTTCCTATGAAACAGATTAGAAATCTTTGAAAGGTATAGAAAATGAGGCGTTTACCTTCATGATTGCCATTGATCTCTTCTACATTTTGCCTGCTCTGTCTGCCAGGCTGTTGCCTTTTTCTGCAAAATCAGATTAATAAATGATCTTGCCTTTAATGCATGTCAATGCATTAATGACAATGTTCTCAATAACCAAAACAGCAAACTGACCAAACTCGTAGATCTTTCATATGCTCCTAAATGGGACTAATCAGTGAAAGTTAGCCATATTATGACCTATAATTGTTTATTTTTGTCTAGCTATATCTTATAAGTTCAGTGAACTCTCATGCTACCTTCTCATTAAAGTATTATTTTGCATTATGCTTTTATGAAAACTTACAAGTAAACGTAAAAACACCATGATGCTGCTTCATCAGACCCTCATGCTCATGGCTGCCTAGGCCTGTGGTTTCTGACTCCAGTCCTGGGGACCCATAGTCTCATGGTGCAAGACATGATCTTATAAGGAGAATATATGTGTGGACACAACATTTTAAACTTTTGGTGCTGGATTGCAATGAAATCCGCCACTAACAAGGACGCTAAACTCTAAAACTCACACTAAATTCTAGTGCTTCCTTTTTTAATGGCAGTACAATCAACAACAAAAGCAAATCAAGCTGACAAATGAAACACTGTTTTGAGCTGTTTTTGTTTGTAAAGGGTAACGTTTATTTTAAAATAATAATAATAAGTTCAACTTATATAGCACCTTTCACAAACCCAAAGCAAAAAAGAAGAGAAAGCTTTGAGAAAGAAGAATAGTGGGCAGTAAAGAGGACGGCTTTAAGATAAGCTTTAGGGTACAGCAGTCATGAAGAGATTGTAGCAGAGAGTTCCGAAGTTTAGGAACAGCAGCACCGAAAGAACTGCCGACAACTGACAAGAGTCGCATTGGGGCTCCAAGAAGCCCATTGCCAGTCCAGTATTTCACTGAATGTAATGTCTTTTCTGCACAGGTGACACAAATCTTCACGCTTAACTGGAGTTTTATGGGGTGATATGCTAAATTAGAATACATCTATGGCCTAATGACAGACTTCTTGTCCATCAATAGTGTTGATAAGCACACCAACCTCAACTACTTGAGCACCATCTCCACAAGGCATTCAGTTTGCTCGCACTCTAGTAAGTCTACGTTCTCACCAACATTTAGCCCAAAATGTCTCATGCTTGTCCCCAGACATTCTTGGTACAAGTTAATTTCTTGCCCTGCATAACAAGGAGACCAGCTGCACTGCATAGATTCAGGTATTCCCTGCCTCAACACACCTGATCCAGCTAATGAAAAGCTTGGTAATGACCTGCTCCTACATGACCAGGTGTGCTGAGGCAGGGCAGTAGGTCACCAGGACTGGAGTTAAAACCCACTGGCCTAGGCTACACACAGTTGAAGGTCACCATTCTTGTTCATTTTGGCTCTAAATTCAACTGGATGCAATTTGATCATAAAGGTGTACTGCATTTGATTAATGGCTTTTGGCCTAATGATGAATTTCAGCAAGGACATAGAATCTGTCTTCATTTTCCAAAACGAAAGAAAGAAAGAAAACCCCGGCTTCAGATATGCAAGTCTGCTTCCAACATTGACCTTGAAGAGCCAACTCATTTATGATACAATACTAATCTAAAGGTGCTTTTGTGTAATGCTTGCCTACCAACATTCAAAAGCTCTAGGCTTATTGTAAGTAGAGTAATGTGACCCAGCCATTCCACTTCAGAGTCATCAAAGAGAAGAAGTGAGGAGAGCAGAGTTACTTTTTGGAGGGCTTCCAGCAGGCACACACAGTCACCAGGGTTATGAGCAAGAAAATGCCACCGGTAGAAAGGATGATATAGAGAGAACTCCGTCCTGCAGGAAAAGAAATAAAAGCAGGAGAGCTGTTGTCATGGAGCTTTTCTCTTGTTCTGAAAACATGTGCCACTGCACCCACATCTCTCTCTAGGTAAACTCAGTGCTACTGTGAAATCATATCACCTCTGCTAAACTACAGACAACACTAAAGATTTAACAATAACAATGGGCTCTGAAGGACCACACCACAGTATGGAAGAGGTCAACATCAAGTAAGACCCAAATGTCTGCTTTGGTTGCCAGGTTTCCTGAGGGCTGGAATGAATGAGGCACTGGGGGGATTTTTAAAGGGCAAAGTGTGCAGACTGAATGCTGAACCCCACTGAGGCACAGCACTGTCTCTGAACTAACTGTGTGGCAGCAGAGATGGAGGGAGAGGAAAGGATCTCTGAGCTGAACTCCAGTGGGACTAAAGTCTGACTCTTATTTTTCTAGTTTATAAACATAATTCTCTGTTTTATAACAAATAATGTTCTTTTTGTGTCATAGCATACTTTAATGTTAATGTGATGGTATTCAGGTTTACCAGTTCAGCCTATCGCCATGAATGCTAACAGAATGGCAAACATGTATTTAGCTACTTGAGTCCTTGGAAATGTGTGACTCTAGTCTTGAATAGGCCATTTATTCTTTATGATCTGAAACAACTATTTAACATAATGTAGTTATTTTAATTTATGCCGATATATTTCATAAGGAAGAGTGTTTGATTCAAGTTAACCTAATTCAAAAGTAAGCAGAACTTGGAAAAAGTAGAGTACTGTCAGCTCAGTGGAAACCATTTATATTATTGGGCTGTTTGAGTTAACCTTACTTCCTTAAGAACTGTGGATCACTGAAAATTGGACAGTAACTAATATAAAGTTATTTAGGCCTAAACCTGTTAAGTATAATATTTTTTTCAAGGCAATAAGTTTTGATTTTTAAAGTAAAGTCAACTAATTTAAGTTTACAGTGTGCTCAGTCTGATCAACATGTCCCAAAAAATTGGGACTGGGGCAATTTAAGACTAGGAACAAGAAGAAATGTTTAAAAAAAAAAACATCATAAACAAGTGATGTGATCATGCTTGGACTTAAAAGAGCATCCAGGAAAGGCCTAGTCCTTTATGAACGAGGATGGTTTGAGGCTCGCCATTTTGGTACTTAGGTACTTCATCCTTAATGGTGCATAATATCATCAAAAGATTCAGGGAATCCAGAGAAATCTCTGTGCATAAAAGAAAACTACACATGAACGACTGTGACCCTCGGCCCCTCAGGCACTGCATCTGGGCTTGAGTTTATCTGAACCAGATGGATGAACAGTCAAGAGTTCATGAGGTAAAGCATGAAAGATCATGTTTTGTATTATTTACAATTTAATACAGGTCAAATAGAGTATGTTAATCACTGCTTTCTGTTTTTATTAGCATTTCACATGCTGTCCCAATTTTTCTGGAACTGGGTTTGTACAAACTCCATACTGGAGTGGAGACTTAATGGCTTAATTGAAGCCATATTTGAATTTTTGCTGACCACCGCAACTCATCTTTTGTTATAAATGCTGAGAGTATTGTATAGTTTTGCCAATCCAGTCCACCTGCACTTTTTCCACAAAAAGCCTGATTAAGCTCAGAAGGGAATTAAAGAGCCCATATCTTGGAAAACCAAACAGAGTTTGACATAGTAAGTAAGTGCCAAGAAACCAGAACTAAACACAAAAACCTAACAACAAGACAAGTGAAAACAAACAACAGGGCCACATAGGCAATGCAAGACTAAGAGACTGCGCAAACACAGGGGTATAAATACACCGAGGGGAAACGAGAAACTCCTGGGACTAATGAGAGTGCGGGGCTACAGACTACAGACAGGTGGAACAGATGACAAGGGAGGCAGGACCAGGGAGGAGACACAGACCAAAACAACAACAAAAGCACATGGCAAGACACATGAGGGAATGAAAACAAAGACAAAAACAGAGAAAGACAAAGGCAGGATGTTACATAAGGAGTGTTTCAGCCTGGACTACTTTTTGAATGAGGCACTATACGGGGCAGCCAATGAGAACAGAGCACATTTACATATATCAGTATATGGGCACAGTAACAAAAGGGGATAAAGAGATAAGACCAGAAAATGTAAAATATAAAAATATGTAGGGTATAGGCCTATAACAAAAATAAACTAACAATACAGCAGATCTGCAAAATAAACCAAATAACATTTTTAGATTTTAGACATTGATTGTTCAAATAATTTCTTTAAGGCAGAGTAAAAAAGGTTATTTTGACCTTTTAATTTATTCTTTACTCTTTAATTTTGTCTTCCAAGAAACATGATCTCTACATGCTGTCATCTATTTTTAAGTGAAAAGAAAAATATCTAACAAGGTTCATTTTGGCATGAAGTATCATTCTGAGGAAGTAAAGAAATATTTAGGATTGGGAAAGTACTTTAGACTTCAGTCACCTCTTACTGTTACTCTGACTGAATCTAAAGTCTAAAATAAGCTGATAATTTCAATCTGGCCTGAATGTGTCTATAAACAGAAGCAGAGGCTGAAGCAGCATTGCGAAGAAAGCTCTAACTTTATAACTCTGCAACTCCTGTGACACCTTTGATGTGTTATTTTATTTTTGCATCATCGCTGCTATACAGGGCTTGATTTAATACTTTCTCTTAGAGAGAAATTCCACCATTTTTTCAAAGCTTCTGTAAAATTCAATCAATGAAATATAAAGAAATTAATTCAGAGTGGTTTTATGTGAAATTATAGAGAATCTTACAGTTTCTATACAACGATGGTAATAGGAACCAGAGGCCAGATTCACAAAGAATTAAGAAGTATCTTAGGATAGAAAATCTTCCTTGTTCCTTTTTGGGTTTACTACACATTCAATAAAAAGAGATGAGATATATTATTGTTCTTCAAAAAATATCTTGATTTCTTTTTTAAACTTGCACAAAGAACATGTAAGTGTCTTTAAAAAAAAATTTTTTTTTCCTTATGGCAGTCTCACACTTGTCTTAGACTGTAAGAACTGACAGAGTAAACTTCTTAACCTGTGACCTCTAATGAGTTTCAAAATATAATTGTTAAAATAAAACAAGAACTCTCCTGTTGGCTGTTTCCTCCACCAACACTTTGCTAAATTATTTTGAATGTTCAGGTTGTTTTTATTTTACCATCGTTTTGCTGTATTTGGGTGATGATGTGATTGAATTTAATAACTGGTTAATGGAAATATGGTATGATCGTTGGTAATCTGTACATTGTACAGTGATATTGATAGTCTACATGACTGTTAACCTATAGCCTAAAAAAACAACCATGATTTTTTTAAAGAAAAGAGTTCCTGATAGAATATATGAGAACCTCTTACCTTTTTGATATTTTTTCACAAATTGCATTTAAGAACATTCTTAACAGCTTCTTATTGTTTGTCTTAAGGTCTTTCTTAAGTATTTTTCTTAGAAGAGCTTTTGTGAGTGCAGCCCCAGGAGTCTGCAACACAAACATTTACTATCCAAAACAACCAGTGAATCTACACATAGGAAAGAAAAAACAAAAAGAGATTTCCTTAATATCTCTGTAGGTTCATCTAGACAAGGAGATCAGATTGAAAAACAAGAGATTTTTGCTTAAATCTCCAGCTGCTTAGATGTTTGTCCTGAGGAAAAGAGTCCAGTAACATTCTCTTCTTGAATTTTAGTAAAGATCTCAATAAGATCTCACATGTGCTCTGATTTGCCAAAATCATAACCTTCATCTTTATCTGCAACCAATCTCTCTAGTGTCTCCTCAGAAAAAACACATTTCCCATCATGTTTGCTGAGCCATCAAAGAGCAACATTTGAACAACAAAGTTTTAGTTGTAAATCTGAAACAATACATTTCTTGGGGGACTACTTTAACTAACAACACCCTGTGTGTATGTTTCCACCACAAATGGATATGTTTTAGCCAAAAGCTTATCTTAAAAATATAGTAAAACAATGTCTCAGGCACCACGGAGCATATTCATAACCATTCAATATAATAACTTTCTGTGAGGGAGATTTTAGAGATATTAAACTCTTAGACGTCTGGAACAATTCACATCAAACCACGCTGAAGGACGTTTTTAATATCATCATTAGGAGGCCTGTGTGAAGAGCCTACAGGTGTTTATGAGTGAGCACAGGGAGTGAAGTGTCTTAGATTTACATGTGTGTTACTGAGGAGGTGAAGATGGAGTCAGTGCACCTACTGTAGACAGTGAGTCTCACAGGCAGGCTCTTCATGCTGCCGATGGGGTTCTCCACCATGCAACTGTAGACGTCATCGTCTGACATCAGGACCCGCAAGATGGTCAGGACTTTCCGATCTTGGGACAGCAGCAGGCGCGAGTCGTTAATCAGAGGCTTCCCGCCCTTCAGCCAGCTGTAGGTGGGCTTGGTGCCGCTTTCGTGAGTGCAGTTGAGCGTGAAGAACTCGGTGAGCTCCAATACTGAGGACGCCACTAAATGCACAAACGGCCTGGACACGGGCACTGTAACAGGAAGATGCTGTCCATGAGAACTGAGCATTTTGTGTGTTCACAAAACATCTACACTCACATCAGTCTGCCGAGTTAAAATTCAAAGCCCTGGACTCTACAGGCTGGATTCTTAAATGTCTTAGGAGTTAGAATTTTATTTAAATGTGCTTTTATCCATAATTATAAATTAAGGGCATTACAGCCTAAACCTAGTGTATAATATGTTATTTAATGTGTTGTATAGTGTCCTATAGTAGCCACCCTGTACCCCTCCACCTCATGAGTTTGACAGAATTCAGGATTTTGTATTGTTTTTGTGTTGTCATCCATCAAGATTCTCTCACTACAATACCCAGCATACATTACACAAATACATCATACTACCATTTGGAATCCCTATGATGCTCATATATATACATAGCCCTAGGTATCCACCCCAAAAGCATATACAGTCCACTTCAATTATCAGAAGAAGATTTTCCTTGTCTTTACACCAGGAAATCTCACTTTAGAGACTGCTGTGACTGTGGTAGGAGGCAAATAGGCATGTACAACAGATGTAGCGGTGGTTAAATTTTTCATTTTAGCCAGCCTTTAAGAAACAAGATTAGATGAATTGTTATTCTTAATGTATTTATTACCATTTTTTCTTAAGAAGAACTCCAAGAACAAGTCAATAAGTGAAGCCTCTAAAACTATAACTTCTAATGATGATTTTGACAAAGACTGCCTACATGTGTTCTTATATCTTATCTTTAATGTATACATATAATCTATAATCTATATAACTTATGCATAAGTTAACCACCAAACACCCCAATCAACAGTCACTGCAGGTTTACTTTAAAGCTTCTTGCAGCAACAAAGGCTTTTTCTGAATGACCATAATCTTACTTTCTTCAAGTGAACACAGAACTAGTCCTGGGGCGGCTATTGTATTGTCTCAGCTGTACCTAAGTAAGCTGTTGAGGACATGGAATGAGCTGGAATGTAACCCAGTATATTTCACTGCTGATGGAATGGAATGAAGCCTCCTTCTCCTGCTTACCATCCACTGTGAGATTGACGTGTTTCTCTCCAGTGAAAGTGTCGTCTGTGATGGAGATCTCCACTTCGTAAGCCCCCTCGTCAGACAGCTGCAGATAGTTGAGCAGCAGGGAGCCGTTCTCGTACAGCAGGATGCGGCCGCGGTACTCAGGCCGCAGGTTCCCGATGATGTCCGTGCCAATGGACTGCACTACAGTGACCGGCTTGTCCCTCTTCAGCTGCCACTTGATGACAGGACGGTCGGAGCTGGTGCTGGTGTAGCTGACGGAGAGCAAGGCTGAGCTGCCAAGCGTTCCTCGTATTATTGAGGAGGGACTCGTAATGTTCACCCCACTGACGGCTTTAAAGCAAAAACATACAGCAAAACAGCTTTTACTCATATGCTCATCCTTCTCTTTTGTGCAATGATTTAGGCATGCAGATAGCATGATGCTAACTGGTGGTGTATATGCTTCCATTACTTGTTAGCTACATTAGCGTCAGCTCCAGGGCAAAAGTGAAGATGCAAACTTCGGACAGCAAACATGGCTAATCTACATCTCTACATGTAGTTCTACAATCTGCATATTTACAGATTCTGTAAATATGATTTTTGTGCTTTAACCCCTTAAAATCTCAGGCTATTACATACAAAGGCTACAGGGACTTAAGTACAAACTAGCTGAGCCATTTATAAATTATAGAAGTGTGTAATAAAACTTTGGGCCCGCTGGTGGGCCCTGGCTATTTAAGGGGTTAACCCAAAAAGGAATGCAGGGATTTAGAAAAGAGACATAGCAAAATGTTCTGTTCATATATTCTCTAGGCTCCTAGAGTGGCTGTACCATTATTATCAACCTAGAAGCACCTAGCTTGTATTCACTCTTTCCACCAAACTCTTGGGAAATTGGGAAAGTATTCAGATTTACAAATATGCTGCCACACATTGTAAAGTTTTTCAGACGTATACCGGGCATAGTTACAGTTGCTAGACTATGAAGGACCAACTGGATGAACCAGTTTGTTACAGTGCCACCCTGAGGCAGAGAAGTGCTGTATCTCTAGTCAGTTAAGAATGCCAAAAACAGGGGTTCTTTTTATGGTAGAAGCAGCTAAACAATGGCTTTTCCCTGAATTTGTATTTAGGTGTTTGTTTTTCCCTAATGAACAACATAATGTCAAAATATTTTTTTTTCAGGGACCCCCTGAATGTCTCAAAATCAAAATTCTTGGGGGGTTCCTGAAAAAAAAATATTTTGACATTATGTTGTTCATTAGGAAAAACAGACACCTAAACACAAATTCAGGGAAAAGCCATTGTTTAGCTTAAGTATTGTTTAGGTTAAGTAGAGTCTTCCAGACCCCCATCAGAACCCCCTGTATTTTGCATCTTGAATTTAACCTAAAATGTTTTCAGGAATTAAATAAATACAGTACCACCATCCAGATGATCACAATAGTGTGTGTCAGGCATTAAACGTTACACAGTAACACCTTTCTGCCATTTCTCAAGTATTATTGAGACAAGATTACATTTACATGAGGTGCCCAGAGCAAAAAAAAATAAAATATTCTAAATGAGATCTCCTCTTAATCTCATGTATTTCTCCTAGACATAGTTAAGTCCCGTTTGAAATCAGAGTGAGCTAAGCCATTTTCTCCTGTTTCTAAATTTTGGCTCCTAAGCAACAACTTCAATCAAAACATTGTGACACAATATTTCCATTAGGAAAGTGCAATATCGCATCATTTTCTTATATAGCTGTATTTTTATATATCTCAGAACTCTTTCAGCTGTCTCTCAGTGTAGAAGGGGAACTCATGCTTTTCTCATTCATCACCAGAACTGCTTACAATGAAATGCTTATTTGCTGAGGATCGTGCCAATCACAATTTTACAATCAGTTATACAACTATACAAAGTATAATGTGGTTGGACCTCATAAAGTGGCCAGTGAGTGGAAGTACAAGGTATGTGTTTCTAATAAAGTGGCCTGTGAGAGAATTGCTCTGGAAGCTTCTGCATGTTCCAGCAGATGGAAAGTCTGTTCTTCTACTCTGTCATGACAGGACTGTGTAGAGCGAGTCAGCGTGGCATGTCTCGATCGCCCTGGTAACAGTCCTCAACCTTCACGGCTTGCCAAGATGAGCTAACAAAGGCCAGGATTGTGGGCCTGCTCTCCTCCAATGAGGGGCAGCTGGGAGAGAGCCATGCTCTTGCGTGATTGGGGGGCAGTAGACAGTGGGGCCCAGTGATTCTGCTAATCAGCGCTCAGCACAATGACACAACGGTAGTGGTCAGAGACAGGCTTCGGCTACATGTTCTCCTGTTCAGACATGCCTGTTCTCCCCTAAAGCCTCCCTCCGCCTGACCCACAGTACATCCAACACCCAACACACCATCCTTACTGCAGTGTGCAGAGTCTCTGTATGCTGAGCACCACTCTACCAACCAGCAAAGACAAACAGTCCCTTTTCAATGGACCAATTGGTTAATGTACTGAATTATAATTAGGTTTAAACATGAACGCTGAATTGGTTTCAGTTGAACTACAAACTTCTCCACACTTCATGTAATAAATTTCAAATTTCAAATTTCAAGTCTTGATTAAAAGTGAGAACTAAGCTACTACATTCAATACCAAGTGAATGTGTATGACAAGCAATACATTAAAAGGCCCATATCATTAAAAATCACGTTTCTCATTTTTTCCAGACAAAAGAGTTTAATGTAGTATATAAACTTATATAAACAAAACAGCTTGTTTTAAATTCATTGTTTTTATGATGTCACCAAAGCAATGCATTAACATACACCCTCTGTACAGTTGTATGCAAACGTTTGGGGCACCCAACCTTTATTAACTTTATAACTTTATTAGTGGAATTTAACATATTTGGGAAAGATGAAACAGAAAATGTGGCCTGTGCAAATGTTTAGGCACATTTTCTATTTTAAGTTTTATTTTTTCCAATATATTAAACTGCCAAAAGATATTATGTACTAAAATTTGCAGAACAATGAAGTTTGTTCCCTGTGGAGGATGTGTTAACTTATGTTTGTTTAGAAAATCAACAAAACAATATGTAATTTGACTGGGAGTGTTCAAACTTTTGCCTACTCAGCCTACAGCAATTTAGCCCCACCCATTTATGCTGAGGTTACAAGGAGTGTGTCAAGTGAAGCTGAGGCACAGTATAGGTCAGCCTATCTGAACAGAGACCATTTACAAACATCAGCCTTAAAGGCACAGTAAGAAAGACAGCTTGTTTAATTCTAAGGCATGAATGGAAAATTGTCACATAAAAATTAATGGTGACTGTTTTTGGTACATAAACCAACACAAAAGTCCACGAAAAAGTGTATCCGTCAGAGAGAAAAAGCAAACAAAAGACAAGAAAAATGTGAGAAACGGGCCTTTTGAAAATCACCAATATAAGTTAAAACGAGTAACTTAATCAAAGCCCTAATAATTGCAGCAAGAAAGTAGCATCATGCAGCAAGAGTAAAGTATTGGTCTCTTTTCCCTGCTTTCCCTGTTTCAATTTTTTTTCCAGCTAAAGTATCGAGGAGGTTTTGTTGCTCTTGACTTACCTGTCAGGAGAAAGATGAGGAGGCAGAGTTTTTGGAAAAGTGAAGAAACGGCTGCCTCTTTGGAGGAAGGCTGCCTTTCCTTCATCTTGCGAGCAGCGCTGGGCTTCTCTCCCCCGCAATCAGCATGATTTGGCTACTCCAGGCACGTCGCTGAGAATACACAACGCTTCCTGCCAGACTGGACTGTGCCTGCTCTGAAGCCCACTCTCAGGACCCCTGCCTGAGCAGCTGTGTGTGTGTGTGTGTGTGTGTGTGTGAGGTTCTGCACAGTGCTTGTCTATTTTCAGGGGCGCCTCTGTGTGTGTTTGCCTTCATCCAATGACGAGAGTTTGTCTTTTCTGTATCACTGGGCTGAGACAGGATGAGCTAGTTTGAGTCCACATTTGCTTCCTTAGTCACATTGTCACTGCATCAATGCTATTTTCACTGCTTTTCACACCTTTTCATGTGAGAGAAATGTCTAAGCATACAGCAGATAACAATTCTAGATTCAACACATAGTGCTGAAATACCTTTTATTGATGTGAAATAGCAACAAATGAGCAAGTCCAAAGTGAAAAATATGCTCAGGGAAATCATCCTTAATGAGGGTCTATGGGGCAAGAGCTTAGGCCCACTTACAGAAGATAAAAGCTACATGAAAGAAACTGGCTCTAGAGCCCTCGGGTTCACATGTGAGCTCCTCAGAACAAGAGCCTTGAATGAATAGACTTGCTGTTAGTGAAAAAGACCCCCCCACACACACATACACACCAAACACCCCCAACTTTGTCCCATCCTCACCAGCACGGCCCTGTCTGGCCCCCTCTAAACGGGCACACAGGACACGATTTGGTACCCTGCTAACAAGCCTTACTCTCCACCCTCAGGGGAGGGGCCGAAAAGAGACTGTTTGGTAGGACGACTACAAAATTTGACTTATTTGCAAAGGGGAATTTCATAAATTTTTCTAAATTTCTGCATACTTATTTGATGATGCAAACAGTCATTCAGAGTGGTTTGATGTGAAATGCTATGTTATAGAGAAACTTACAGAATTGTTCAAAGTGGTGGTGATAGGAACCAAAAGTCTGAAGAGTTTAATGCCTCTTAAAGCTACACCAAATGATGTTATTACATAAAATGATAATGAATATGCTGCCTGATGTCAACATGCTTTTAAAATACATTCATGGTGGAGAGGTACACTAGCAACACAGCAAAGAAATCTGAGTCAGATTGTCTACAATTAAAGCTGCACCATCAAAGATTTTGGGGATTTGGAGACCTCTCTGGTGGAAATGTGTAATTGCACACAATGTGAGGAAGAACGTTTTGTAATGTTCTTCAGACTCTGATGATTGCGAGTCCATTGAAAGAGTACTCAAAGAGAACTCGGTCAAAACTTGGTGAAGGACGTGTCTTCCAAAGATGTAAGTGAATGATCTACTATTGTCATCATAGCTTCATCAGAAGCCAGAGCTTCTTTTTGAACTTGTGAGTGTGATGTTAATACATAAAGACCTGTGAGGTATTCTGAAAAACCGCCTGCAAAATCTGACCCAACATTTGTGACTTTTAAATGATTATTTCGGGCTTTGCAGGGTGACTCACAGCAGCGCACGCACACACATATATATACATGTATGTATTGTAGGACATAAGACCTTTAAACTGGAAACTTTGGCTTGTACCAGATATTCACCCTTCTTCAGCTTTAGCACTGCCAAGGTCCATAAGGCCAATGTGGCAACAGTTTGTAACTGATTGAATACTACTGCTTTCCTAAAATGAGGTGATTATTTTATGTTGAATAATGCATAACATGCTAATTATTTCTATACACCTCATTATTTTTATATATGATTAGTTAGTAATACATTTTTAGATACTAATAGCTATAAGTAACCTCCCCTCATTCATTTCTGTCTCAAGCCTGATGGAAATTTGTGTGTGTGTTGTAATTGTGAAAAACAATAAAAAGTTAATCAAAAAAAGGAAAAACAAAAAACATCTTGTGCCTCAACATGATTTCCTTCATTGTGTCCAAACTCCAGCTTTGACTGCCTAATTGAAAGTAAGTTGCATCATTTTTCCACTTTTCCTACATGACATATGACGTGTGACTAACACCTGTTTCCACCGCTGTCCCATGATGTCTGTCTGAGAGCTGATGTCACTGTGCTGCAACTGTTGTTGTTGTTGTTTCTGACATTTCCATGACGTTTAGTCTAAGAAAGGGAGCCAAATTGTGTGACACAGTAAGAGAGAGTTTGAATAAATGCTCTGGGAGCTTCCAGCGTGTCCAATAATGAAACTTAGGCAGCTCAGTGAACATTAGAGAGAAAGAGTGCTACAAAAACAGCAATGGAGCCAAACACTAAAGCAGCTTCTTACTGAGCACATGGTCCATGCGTAGCTAAAGAGTCTCCCCTTTTCAGCTAATCAGAGCTTCAGTGAATGAGGCACAATACAGGGAAAATACATGAGAGCCACCCCTTGCTCACACACACCCACACACACATACACACACACACACACACACACACACACACACACACACACACACACACACAGGCTTTGGCTTTTGTTCTCAGGATAAAAGTCTCCTCCTGTGTTTTTCATCTTCTGAAGATCTCAATCAAGTAAAACCACCCAAATGCCAGTGAAGAAGGTCAGCAGAGCATGAAGAGAGTTCAGAAGGATCAGTGAACTCGCACTGCGAAAAGTCACCTCAAACATAAGAACTATGACCAGCAATCTGTGTTATTTAAGATGTTCACTCATTCACTGTAGGCCTTATAGACTTATATCTAGGATATACACAGTACTGTGCAAAGGCATCTGAGAAAATGATATGTAAGTTTAATGCAATGACTGGAGTGCAGCAAGAGGTCAGGAACCAAACCTGTGTTCTGATATCAAAATCTGACCAATAACTATCAACAACTTTTAAAAAACTGATATGTTTTACCATCTATTCTAATTGCCTTTGAGGTCAGAGAACATCTGGACCACATTTCAGACATGGACATTAATGAGTTCAGCTGGCATATAGCTGCTCTGTAGGACACGATATTGTCCACTAGAGGGCAAAAGATTGTAGAAATTACCCTCTGTTACTCTTGGAGAAAGCCATAACATAATGCAAAACTTCCAAAGACTTTACGAGAGTTCACACACAGCAGGCACTGACAATAACTGTCACTTTACCTTTACTTGATTTAAATAGACTGTACAGTCACTACTTTCAGTCACTCACTGATTTCCAGACTAGAGTGGAAATGAAGAAGTCATTCTCTGGAGCTTATGCACATATGATCTCAGCATCTATAAATATAATGTATTTCTGAGCTGAATGTGTTCGGTGCGTGGAGTGGAGATGATGCCAGACAGGGCTGTCAGCAGCAGCAGTCTAGGGGGAGAAGACAAGAGCCATAACAGCAGAGAGAGAGAGAGAGAGAGAGAGAGAGAGAGAGAGAGAGAGAGAGAGAGAGAGAGAGAGAGAGAGAGAGAGAGAGAGAGAGAGATCACCGCGCTTTGGGTTGCCATTGGCAACCTGTAAAAAAATTGCTGATGGCAGCCTGTAACTCCTGGAGCTGGTGACAGGATTCATTGTGAGGATTTTCCTTCAGAGAAGCTTCTGGCTGCTTTAGGCCTGGTGCATGTGGGAGTCAGTGTGGGCGGCCAGCAAGCTCCACTGCTCATTTCTCTTCCTTGGGAAGAAGCCAGCTTCGGCCATGAGCATGACAAAGACGACAATTACTCTCTCATCCTGCCTTGAGTGAGAGACTTTGGCTTGTTTGGGGGCTCCTGAGCGATTGCCTCTCATCCTCTTGCCTTCATCTAGTGCTGGGTAGAGTGTGAACTGTTCAGTCTTGTTGAGGTAATCTTTTGGTTGAAGAAACTTGCCAAAACCACTGAGGGGGCATCAGAAATAAATCAAGGTACAGAGTAGGAAAGTGTGTGGCTATTCAAAATTATAATGAAAAGCCTGGCTGCCTGTTCATGATCTTATAACCGGAAATGAAAAAGTCCCTGAATATACTGGAATGTCCCATGCTTTAATTGCTAATTTGTGGAGATTACCACAAGCAAAAAATGGAAGAGTAGTGCTTCTGGGGTGGTCTATGCCAAGGTAAGCAGCTGCCTGGGGCCCCTAAGTGCCAAGGGCCCCATAAAAATGCAAATTAAATATACTGTACATGTTGATGTTAGGTAACCTATTATAATATATATAAACAATTAAAAAAAAGCTATTATTTACTGCCATTACAAGTTACTAATTACTTCTCTTAAAATGTAATAGCATTATGTTACTATGTCTTAAAACAGGTAAAAAGATCTGCCAGTATGAGTGAGATATGCCAGTATGTTAACAACAGTGGATGCCAACTGCAGCACCAATACACTGTTTTCAGTGATTACATGTATGTTTCAGGCTTTATCTGATGTATAAGTGCTATGTAGATTAATTAAGTCTTTATACTACACTTCCAGGGCCATTCTACATACTTAAAAAGTAATCTGCACACTACGGCACAGCTCTGGTATGAGCTATGCAGACTATCCAAATTTTCCCCAAAGCCTAACTCAGGGTACAAAAACTAAAAATGAGGGTGAAATCCATAGAACTGGGTCTGTGATTTGCCAGTGTGATGACATGGGGATCACACCTATGTTCCCAGTTCCCTATATTCCCTCAACTCTTGAAATACCTCAACATGATATACCTCAACATGATACTTTATGGAAACCTATGCAAGGGTTCCTAAGGTCATGGTTAGGGTCACCAAAGGTCATGCAACAAGGGTTCCTAAGGTCATGGTTAGGGTCACTAAAGGTCATGCATTGCATGGCAAGTAGACCACTTCAGGTATAAAAAGGTTTAAAAAGAGTACCATGATGTATTGTTTTTCTTTTACTGCTGTTAGTAGTTGTGTAGCCCTTAGCTCACTACTAGAATACTAGCACAGTAAATGGAACAAGTAGTTTACTACATAAAGCCCAGTTTAAATGTAATAAATTGAATGTCATATTATACAGTAAATCACATGTCACCTGAGCTAATGCCCTGGGAACATAGGGATGACTCTGCAACACAATAAGTTAAGTTGGTTAAAAAAAATGGTTTAAAACACAATTTTTTTGTGGTCAGTTGTTGCCTACAGGATTAGATGAGCCTATGTGACTCTACACAGGTTTGTTCACTTGGGGAAACTGAGTGATTCAAAAGACAAATGACCTAACAGCACTCACGTTTTTGGATGGTGATTGTTTTCAAAGTGCTGTGTGGTGACAAAAACCTACTGAGAGTTCAGTGACATACTAGTTATATAACAATACACAACAGACTATGGGTGTGCATAAGCCTTAGTTGTGATTTCATGGAAATATGTCTCCAAAAGATTCTTTTTTATTCTTTGTCTAAGTTAGTGGGATTCAGATAGCGATACTAATGTGTACAGTAAGCCTGCAGAGACACGTTTGTCATACACCCCTAATGAAGTGCCATATGCCTTTGTTTAATTGTGCTCCACAGTGTATGTTCCAATTAACAGCAGATCTGTGTAATGGTTGGGTAAGTATACTTTGTCATGGGAAATTAAGCTCATTATTTACTTTTTTTAACAGGAGAGCACCAGCGGCTACATTTTCACAAAAAGAGAACTGCTAGTGTTCTTTATACATGTTAGAAGTTTATACTAAAATGGATTTTTGTATGCCATAATGAAATAATTCTGTGAGCTTTTTAGAGCTCCAGCACATCAGATTTTAAAGATGAGCAAGTTTGTTGGAGATACACCACTACAAAACCACCAGTCACTTCATTAGATTCACCTGACTTGTTGTACAGTTAGAGACTGAAGGCCTTCTCTTATCATGCACAGTCAGTAGCTGACCACACAGCCGCTCTAGGCTGGATATTTTTGGGTGGAGGACCACTCTCAACCTAGCAGTGAAAAAAACCCAGCAACACCGCTGTGCCTGAAACACTAGTACCAGCACCACACACAATACCATAGCACTACCATGTCAGTGTCACTGCTGTGTTGAGAATAATCCACCCCCCAAATATCTGGATGTTGACTAAGTTACTGTTATTTTATTACCACAGCTTTTTGCAGTTGAAATTAAGTAATGAATATAAGCTCAAAGTGCAGAGTTGAAGGTATTAACATCCAATTCTGGTGAATGTTGTGGGAATTACAACCATTTTCCTCCATAATCTCAATTATTAGGGGCTCAAAAATAATTGGATGATAGGCTGCTCAGAAGTTCCATGGCTAAGCGTGTGTTATTTCTTCATTATTTCCCTTACAATAAGCAGATAAAAGTCTAGTTTTGATTTCAAGTGTTGCATGAAGCGTGGAATCTGTTAACTCTCAATATGATGTCAATGGATTCCAGACTTCATGCAGTCAAAGAATTTGCAACCAAGTATTTAAAAATGACAATTCAATTTATGATTGTTAGTTCGGTGGACTATAGTCTGTAATTGTACACCTATATAACGGTCTATAAAGTAGGTGGGCCTCATAAAGTGGTCAGTGAGTGGAAATGCAGTAATCATGTCTAACTAATGCAACGCACAATCCAATTAATTAAGACAATCTAAGCAAGAAACAAATACATAAATAAATAAGAAAGAATGATGGTTTGTATCCACAAGACCACATTAGAGCACCTTCATGGTACCCCAAAGAAATAAGGCTACAGATCCTCTGTGGTAGTTAATACTGAATCACTGAATGTATTTTCCTATTCAAGACTTCAACTCATTCAGTGCCATTAAATCTGTGATGACAGTGGTTTAGGTTTCTAAGTGTTCCCCTACAGGTACAAGCTGATGAAGTCCATAATGGTTCTACATGGAGCTCTTTCTTTAAAGAGTACATTGATGGCATTAACATTGATTGAAACCGCTGGTTGAGGAGATCATAATTAAACCTCACTCCCTCAGGGCGTGAGGAAACAGGTTAATAGTACTGCAGGCCTGACTGATAGATCCTGAGTAGTAGTACGTAGGGAGCAGCAGCAACGTTTGATGTCAAAGGTTCATTTGACCATGACAAACGATTGGCCAGGCTCATTAGCCAGGTTTCCAGCTGGGAGTCCCCAGCGAGCTCCTCGAGCAGGACTGATGAGAGAGATGCGTGGGTTAATATTTCAGACGCCGCCTCCCACCCAACAAACTGCCTAAGCTTTCGGGCTTCACCTTCTCTCATGAAAGGCCATCAAAAGACTAATGATCCTCAGCGAACAGCGTGAAATCATCTTCTATGCAGGAAAACACATTTCAGAGCTTTTATTCGGTTTGCTGCTGATACAGTGCTTCATTAAACTGTGTACATGCAAAACAATCTTTACAGTCTCTAATAAAACTTACATTCCTAGTCAAATCAATATTCTTACAGTCCTCGAAATACAGTAACTGTGACAATTTCAAAAGAAGGATGGAAAGAAAGAAAGAAAGGAAATCCAGCCATGCTAATTGCTGTTTTGGAAGCTCTGATTTCTTTTTTCATCTGATTCTACAGACTGAGAAGAAAAAGATTAAGATTAAAGGGTGCAAAGCAAACAAATAACAATTTTAACATAAAGTAAAACATTAATTAATAGCAATAAATACATCTCTCTCAATAAATTACACAGCTCATCTCATGATGTCTGCTAAACACGAAAACCTAAATGACTAAAAAAATCCTAAGAACATACTACGTACTACATAATGAAAGCAATCTCTCTAGCATTGAATATCAAATACAAAAGACAACCATGTTGCATAACTTCAAGACTAAAGTTACTTAGAAACCGGACTCAAGCAGTATGTGTTAAAACTCTAAGGGCATTCCTTGTCACTTTCACACCAACATCTGGACTAGGACACGATCAGGAAGAGCACAGATGCATCAAGTGCATGCCCGTGAGATGCAAATGCATGCTGGTTTGGGGCAACTATTCACCCAGACTGGATAAGAAGCAGAAAAGAGAGAGAGCAATAGAGACCGTGAGAGAGACAGCGAGGGAGAGAGAAGGTGTTCAGGTCAGACGAGATATCCAGTCAACGACTACTGCTTTTCTCTACATAAAAAGGTACATCTCTAGAAACAGGGCCAAAAGTCATCGTGCTGTCCACAGAGTGACGCATCCTCACTGCTCCGGCACGGACGTGTCGTCTGTCTCTACTCCTTCTGATCCTCCTGCTGTCCAAACAACAACAGATTTAAAAGGTTTAGTATGGCCTGCTAAATGTCATTCATCATCAAGATTTTACTTAAGGTGAAGCAACGTCTGTCCATGATCTGATTGTAGTGCCTTCTATCTGAAACTTAACAAGCTGTATAAATAATGTCGCTAAAGTGCAATGCAGCTTTAACAAACCAGGAAACCTTAAAACAATCATATTTAATTGTATATATAATTGATCGTTTTAAGCATATTCTTGTTTTGCTTTAATCTTTTTAACTTTTGGCCATATATATATATTATATATATATATAAATATATATATATATATATATATATATATATATTATATATATATATATATATAATCACAAATAAAGAAGGAATTTCGTAAAACTGTAATAATGTGTTAATCATAGTTAAATAATTACATAATTGTTACTTGTGCATTAAAGTGCTACCTTTTGAATTACTAATCATTTACATAATAACATACAAATGCTTGCTTTTCATAAATGTATAATATTTAAGTATACTAAGTAATACAAAACATTTTCATAAACACATGATAAAATGATACCTTCATAATGGGGGTTAAATTATTATTATGATTATTAATGTTCAGAACAGTACATCTTAACCACTTAATATTGGGGTGATTAACTAAGCGTTAAGTAAATAATCACAATTATTATTTAGCACCTTATTAAGCCATGGCCCAAAGTTTTATTAAACACTTCTATAACCTAAGAAAAGCTCCACTAGTTTGCATTAAAGTCCCTGTAATGAATAATAAGCTTTAGTATGTAATAAGCCTGTAATGTTAAGGGGTTATACATAACTGCATTAACTTGACTAAAACGGTAGTAGTTTTTGCTAAATATCTCCAATATTATGTATGCAACAGTAAGACTTTTGAATAATCATTACTGCTATGAAATTCATATTAGACTAGGGAGTTATATAAATTCAGGCATATTCAAGTAATAAATTTAGGTATTTTCAACTCCCTAGTCTACACTGCTGTGTTGAATAATTTGTTCGTCATATCCATAAATATATTGCTGAGGTCTTTGCTGTACATCTCATATTACAAATTTCTGTTCAGCCTATTATGCTCTAATATGTGAATACATACAAGTTTCAAAGTATTATGTACATAGCAGGAAATATGGTTATCCTGATTATTTCCAAATACACCATGATATGCTTTTTAGGCCATATCACCCAACTTAAGTTAGACGCAGGCCTTCATTTTGGTTCTTGCCTCGCTAAGACAGAGCACATTCTCTCAGGCTCATCTCAGTGGTGCAGATGCACCTGAAGATAAAAATAACAGCTCCATACATAAAATGCTTAGCAACCAAGAACTGGGTTGATGTTGCACGACAAAAAAAGGCCTAAATTCCCCGGCCTTCTTCAAAGGTGGGGTACAGCAGACCAGCGCAGCTGAAGGAGAGAAATCTAGGCCTGGTGATGTGAGGGACTGGAAGGACACACTCACTCTCATTGCCTGCCCCACTTTCCACATCAAATGACCAGCTTTTTTCCTTGGTTTCTCCTCAGATTCATCAAAGGACACTAATAGAGAAGTTCAGGTAGAAGTGCAGCTAGACAGAATTTTGCTTGTGGAACATGTTAGACGTGATCTTTTTTTGATCTCTGCTGACTTTTACTGCTGCATCAAAGTGGATTATCTGCATTTCTCTTGATGATACTTAGAGAAATTAATGTTTGGAAGTAATTTGCATGGCAGTTGAGTTAGGGGAGGAGGTTACCCTACATATCTGTAAAACTGTGTGTTTCTAAGTATAAAAAACATCGCTGAGGAGAAATTTGGTAAGAAGAGAAAAACGTATTTGAGCTCTCTTCATATTCGGTTCTGGAAGAAGTGTGGAGGCTTCAGCCACCCACAGTAGCAATTAGATTTGAAAGATTTATGTCTCAGCTAAAACGGAGACAAGCTCAGAATATCACAGATGTGAGGTTTCCTTCTGTAGATGCATTACCTCTCTGATCACTTGCAGTCTAAGGAAAACAGTAACACTGGTTGCAAGTGGTGTTCGTTTTAATGATGATCACAGATCACTTATTCATTCATTAAAAATCACCACATGAAAAGAATCTTAATTGCATGCATTTCACAAGCCTGAGCTCTAATTTATGCCTAAAGATCTTATTAAAGACGCTTGATGGATTTTTAGCTTGCAACCTTTTTCATATGCCTTCTTTTACTCACAGTGATAATTAGCGTAATTACTCAGCAGCACCTCGCCACGTTTGAGTATGTTTGTGCAGTTTCCAATTCCAGACTCTCAGAACACAAGCTGATACTCAAATGTTTGAGGATGCAGAGCCAGTTCTTGGAAACAAAATAAAGAATCGAGGCCAAACGCTTCACATCCTTCGTCGCTTCAAATCTTGCAGCCAAAGTCTTATTTTGGGTGCTGGAATCTGGATCAAGAGTCACACTGAACTGTGTTCCAAAAAAGGAAGCATGATTTGGAGATGGGCGAATTACTGGGCTTATAGAGGTCCAGAGTCTATGGCAGGGGTCATCAAATCTGGTCCTGGAGGCCAACACTGTTTGGTGATTTCCTATTCTTTTGAAGCCAGATGTGATCTCACGGTGTGAATACACACCTGTGGAAAACGTCTTAAACTACTGGTGTTGGATTGTGGCAAAATATACTGCTGACACGAGTACGCCCCCGACCCAAATTCCTCTGGTCCATTTTTAACGTCTGGAGTACAACTGATAAAACTACTAGCAAAGCAAGCTAGCTAGAAACGCAATCGTTAGCTAAAGGAACTTTCCCTTGCAATTAATAATGTTTGTTTTTTACTACGTGTAATGTGGCGTGTGCAATGCTAACTTACATTACATTGATGGGCTAATGACAGACTTGTTGTTCCCACCAACATGTACCCCAAAATTTCTCATGGCTGTCCCCAGATATTCCTGAGACTAGTGATGTCCCTGCTCTACCACACCAATCTAATCTGGTCATTGACTGATGAGCTGATGAGAATCATGTGTGTTTATTCAAGAATATCACCCTACCCTCCCGGACCTGAATCTCCGACCCCTGGTCTACGTCTATGGGAAGTGGGGACAGACACTGACCTGTGTCCCCCTGGCTGCCGTTGAGGGCCTCACCGCTGCTGCTCACCTCCTCGCCAGGCTTCTCGCCTGGCTTCAGCTTCTTCCTGGTCATGTGGCCACGGAAGCCCGCCTGGATCTTGGTGGCTGCCTTGTTGGCCTCTGGGTCATCCAAGGGGATGTCCATGACGTCCTCTTCCTCCTGTGGGTGGCTGCATTCCTCCTGTTCACCAAGACATCCAAGCAGCTATCATTTCAACGACACACAGACGTCGAATGATTTCTGCCTTCACTTGCTTGGTAAACGATTCTGAATGTCTCTAGATGAGCTATCTTCATGTCTTCTGATCTCCAGCCATCTAAGAAGTTGCTGCATTTTCTCGACTCAAAAATAGCAATATTAAAAAATGTTCGCTATTTGCTCCATACCTCCACTAAGGCTTTACGAACAAAGCTATGGAAATGATCCTGAATGTCTTGGGAGAACCTACACTCATAAACCAGTGTGATGGGTTTATCCCAATCTCCAGCCGTCTTAAGCCTTTTCCGTCCCTACCCAGCTGTGTATCTGTCTGTATAGAGCCCAGATTTATTACAGAAGTTCAAATCTCTGGCTCACTTCCCACTTGTACAAAAGAAAGATACTAGTAGACTGTTTTTTTTTCTAATTTTGGAACTAAGAAAAGAACACAGAAAAGTAATTAAGACGTCAAAGTTGGGATCATTTACAGAAAGAAGATTAGAATTACTTAACCGTTCTGAGGCTAAAAACATACGCTTTATAATTCCCGGAAAAGGAGGACACACAGCTGTCCTAGTCTTCAGGCTGTGTGTTGGTGGGATTTGGCTGGATCACGCTGGGTGTTTATGAGGCTCTGAATGTGTGAACCCATGCTTTTCTCCCACTGAGCCCATCTCAGCACATGTAAAGGCAGTGAGCAGTGGCTGGCGGGGTTGAAACAGAGCCTGTGTAAGGTTGAAGAGTGTAGCCTACATGTCGCTGTGAAACCCCTCCATGTAGGAGTGTGACCACCCACTGAAGCAAGAATTAATCAGCTCCTTTTCTGTTTGCTGAACATCCTGACATGTCTTCTCCCATATCATGGCCAAAGGCAGAGGTGTTGTACAGGCTTTAGTCCTTAAATAAACATCCCTACATTTTACTTGCTGGTTGTATAATTTAGCTTATGCAGTTAGTGTCAAGGAAATATAGTGACCAGAGACTTGCAATGCATGCATTGTTACAACTATTATGATCACATGTAGACACAAGCTGATTTGTCCAGATTTTCTGAATGTAAAATTTCTCTATACTTTTTTGAAGAAGGACAAAGCATTCATTCTTTAAAGCATGGTCCACTGTTACAGCTCAAATAACTCAAAAGATAACCATTACGGCATGGCCAGAACTGAGTGGGTCCCTTGTGGCCGTGCACCTAAGGTGCTCCAACTACCTGCCACCTGCTCTCCCATTTACGAGGAAAGAAGTTGCGCTTGAGCTTCTGCTATGCAGACTTTGCCAAGAGTGCTTTCAGGCATGCTCATCAAGAAAGCGTACAGTAAAAGTTACAGTAAGAGAAACATCTTCTACTCAAAGCACAAGACATTCTGAGAACTCCTTTGAGATCCGCAGTATATTAGTGTATTCTACTGGACGGCTTGTGTAAAATGTAGGCAGTACTTACGATATGGCAATCCATGACGCACAATAGCAGATGGCGATAAACGTGTTCGTGTATTGTGCTAATCGCAATGGGTCGTAAACCTCTTGGCACTGCGAGTGTCTCGAACAAGCCCGTCTCTCTTTCAGCTATGCTTATTATTCTCAATCTGAGGGCGGGTGGAAAGGGAGGAGAGGGAGAGAGGGAGGGGAGGAGAGAAAAGGGAGGGAGAGAGAGACATAGAGGGACAGAAGGAAGGAGGTGAGAGAGAGCGGGAAGGAAGGAGAGAGAGCATGAGAAAGAGAGAGAGGGGGGCACCAGCAGCATATGCATCTATGGAAAAGCTACCCAAGAGATTTTTGCTGTTCACAAATGACTAAGTCTACTGTGCCAATTACAACTCTACTTTCATTCTGAGTTGACTGAAATGTCTTGTGTTCCAAGGTTTTCAGTCTAAAGCACTATTTCACAGTGGTGTCATGAATAAAAAAGTATAGCGATCGACACCATGGTGCTTGTAAAACCTAAGAGAGGAAGGAAAAATCAAAACACCCAAAAAACAACAGAAAAAAGTCCTCGCATATCTCCTGTACTGGTGCTAAAAAAATGCTGAAAGTATGTCCTTCTTGTCTGTTAAGACTCTTCTTCCTCTGCTAAACTGCATTCTGCCAAGATGCTGCATCAAATCAATTTGTAATGTTTAGCATTACAGCTTGCCTCCAATTAGCTTCAACCAACAAGCTTGTGGAAAAAAACAGAAGCCAGAATGATCTCAATACATTTACAAGTATGAAAACTAAATATGTCTTCAGAATATCTCAGAAGACGAGAAGAGCAGATTACTTTACGACTGTGTCAGAGATTGATGATTGCCATGAATATTGCACCTGAAAATAGTAACTACATCATTTCCTGCTTTTCCTAAAATGTAAAAGTCATTGGACATGATATAGGTCAGGTTAGATGACCTACATTAGAGAGACAGAGAGTTAGAAAGAGGAAGAGAGAGAGAGAGAGAGGGAGAGAGAGAGAGAGAGAAACTACACCTCACAGATCTAATTACCCCTGTAGAACTTAACGCACAGCACTGAACTGTCAAGATGGGCTTCCATGACAGACGTCTCTTTCTGTGATGTGAGGTATCTACTGTAAAACGTAAAATGAATCCACCCTGAGATAAAGCAGGAGAGAATGGTTGGTAACATGTTTCCATGGAAACACTCTCATAAATCTTTCTCCTCCAAACTTCCTTTTACAAGAACCATATAGAAATGTTTCTGACATTTTTGTGCCAGTATCAGACACCCCTGATTTTTTTAGGTTGAATTTACTCGGATGAGTCTATTTCACTGAGAATGATATCTGTTTTAAGAGCAACGTGTAGCTTAACAGTTTGTGCTCTGCATCTGAACGATACAGTCTGTTACCCAGAAGCTGAACTATTTCAGGGGCATCTTCAATCACGCTCCTCTAGAGACCAGAATAGAGGCACTGCACCTCGTTGTTGATCAGAGTCGTCCTTGAGGTTTTTATTTTTACATGCTAACATGGGACAAAAATGGGAATGTCCTAAATCCGGGATAAGGGGGTCTCTTACATCAGAACATTTTCTGTTGACCAAAAATATTTTTCCAGATTCAGATCAAACATTACTATTCATCCTAATTCTCCTCACCTGTTGGTCACTCTTGCTTTCTGCATTCTCCATCTCCTTGTCCTCACTTTCCTGGCTGATGTCCTGCTGGTGGTTAGACTGTTCTTCTTGGTCTATATCTGTCTCAGGTTCTTCACTCTTCAGCCCTTGTGAATCTGCAAGGATGACCTCAGTCTCCTCAGGTATAGGACTGTGAGAAGCTCCTTCAACTTCTTGAGTGCTTGTATTGCCAAACAAATGGTCTTCCTTCATCTCAGTCCCACTGATGCCATTATCTTCTTGATCATCACTTCCAGTGGGGTCCTCAGACTCAGGTAATTCCTGCTGAGATATTCTTACATCATCTTCTTTCATTTCCTCAGTGGAAGTGCCAATGAGACTAGTGTTACTCTCCAAAGCTTCCGACTTCTCCACTGGAGCATCAGAGCTGCTTTGAAGAAGAAGATCAGTCTCCTCGTCATTACTCTTCACATCTTCTTCCATCTCAAAGGCACCCTGATGGGGATCAGTGCTCATAACTCCATCAGCAATGACTTCACTTTTGTCGACACAGTCACAATCATCATCATTTTCAGAAGCTATGTTTACAAAATGCTCAATTTCTGCACTAGCAATGTTGCTATTGTCCTTTTCCAGACTTGATAAGGACTCATCCATGGCCTCCGTTTCTGCCAAAGCATCCTTTGGTTCCTGGTTTTCAGTTTCCAGATCTGTACTTGTTTCATCAAAAGTGGTCATCCCTTCTGGAACAGTGATGCTTTCTGCTGCTTTGTTTAAACTGAACTGCTCAACATGACTATTTTCTCCCTCAGGTTCTTCAAACAAAGCATCAGTCATTTCAGAAAGAGTGTTCTGAGCTTCTTCAGAAAGGTCATCAATTTCTTTCTCTTCCTCCACTGGGACAGCAACTGCTTTTTCATTGTTTGAGAAGTCATTTAACTCTTCAGCAGCATCCTGCTCAGTATGTGCTGGGGACTCATAGCCAGTCAGAGTCAGTTTATCATGGGTATACAGGACATCTTGAGATTCAGACAGTTCTTCCTCGCCGAGGACAGAAACTCCAGTAAGACTCGCATCAATCATATCTCTGCTGCTCTCAGTGTCTTCTTTTACAGGATCATCTTCCTGCAAAGTAGACTGCAGCTCTTCAGCACATACATATACATCCGCAAGACCACGATATGAGGACAGAGGTGTAGGCTCAAGTTCTTTATCTGCTGTTTCTTTTTCTTCATCAACCTCACCAGTTTCTCCTTGCTCCTTGATCTCCACGTCTTGAAGTTCTTCAGCACATATATCAACATCAGCAGTTCCTCTGTATGAAATCTCTGCAGTGAGTCCAGGATCAGTTTCACCTGATTGATCATCTACTTTATTATCAAGCTCATTGCTTTGCTGTGGCTCCAGCTTTTCTTCATCTTTAGAGGCATCAGGGGTCTCAGATGAAGGTGAGGAGCTCTGAGCTGGCTGGATAATTGGATCCCCATTTTCTAAAGATTCAGCCTGATCAGCTTTGTCTCTGAAAGTTGACATTTACATATAAGGACAATTAAGTGGCAATTAAGGGTGACTCATAATGTAGGCTAAATTGAAGCAACCGTCACAGTGATAAATTACTGGCGGTGTACTGTAGATGTAGATCTCTGTTCTGGCGCTCTAATCAATCCTCTGAAGCAGCTCTTCTTATCTAATGCATGACTAAAGATCTTTCTTGTCAAGAGTAAGCTTAACTGATGCGCTCCATTTCCACACAATGCAAGGCCCCATTTCCAAAAAAGTTGGGACACTGTGCAAAATGTGAATAAAAATAGAATGCAATGATATGAAAATCATTTAAATCCTATATTTAACATCATAACTGTCGAAACTGAGAAATTTTATTATTTTTGACAAATGTAAGCCTATTTTGAATTTGATGCCAACATTGTGTTCCAAAAAAGTTGGGACGGGGTCATGTTTACCACTGTGTTGTGATAACAAGCCGGACGGCCCCTTTCCTCTTTAGCTCGGAGGACGCGGCATCCACGATTTGCATGGTACAGTTTTAACTTGCATTTGTGGATACAGTAATGAACTGTGTTCATAGACAATGGTTTTCAGAAGTGTTCGTGAGCCCATGCAATGTTTCTACTATAGAATCATGTCTATTTTTAATGCAGAGCTGCCTGAGGACCACATCAGTAATGGCCAGCCAGTAATGGTTTTCGGCCTTGTCCCTTTCATACAGAGATTTTTCTAGATCCTCTAAATCTTTTAATGACATTATGTACTGTAGATAAAGAAATACCCAAGTTATTTTGTTATTTTATGTTGAGAAACATTCTTGAATTGTTGCACTATTTGCCGTGTTTTTTTTAGCACTACACAACTTTACCCTTTTTTTGTTGACCCGGACCCGCCTTTTAAACATGTTGATGGCATTAAATTTGAAATGGGCATATATTTTAAAAAAAAACATACAATTTCTCAGTTTAAACATTTGATATGTTGCCTTTGTACTATTTTCAACTGATATAGAGTTTAAATGATCTGCACATCATTGCATTTTGTTTTAATTTATATTTTGCATAGTGTCCCAACTTTTTTGCAAACGGGGTTGAAAAACATGCTACATTTCAGATGAGGCTGTAAAATGCAGGGAATATCACACACGACCAGAATAACCAAAACAATGGATGAGTAAAATCCAGAATTATTTCACCTTTTATTCTACATTCTGTCTATCTCCCTGTCCTTCCTCCTTTTTAATCAAGTGAAATCAGAAAACAGATGGATGCAGCCTTGCTAATCTGATACATTTTGCAGGGAGAAATCAGACTCACTCATTCACAGAGCTCCCAGTTGCTGTGGCTGAGCTGGAGTTTCCTTGGTTTGCTGTATTCTGTTTGAGGAAGAATAAATAACCAAAGCCTGAACGAGATTATATATAAAGGTCAAATTAAACATTTTGTCTTCAACCTCCAACATTTTTATTTCATGTACTGAAATGTATCTATGTACAGACTCAAGTTACCTTGAAAGTATGATTGTTGTAGAACCTGTCCTCCAGCCGGGCACCCCATTCAGCTGGATCAAGGCCACTTTCTACAAAAAAGAAATTGCATATTCATCACAAAGGCAAACAAGGAAAATTACACATTAATGTAAAGATATCTTCAGGCTCAAATAAACCTAGAAGGAGATAAGGAACTGTCTCGTGTAAATAAAAAGTACTAAATAAGAATGATATCTTCACATGGCATCAAAGTGTTCTTAAAGGTTGAACAAGTAAATGTAGAGTATTTATTGCCAGAAGACTTACAGACTGTACAGTGAAGTTTTTTTGTCAGGATTTGGTAAGCCTAACTTCTCAATCGTAGATAAAACACAAATGACACCACTTCATGTTGACAGTGGGCCATTTCTTTGGTCTTTGTATCCTAATTCTTTTAAATGGGAATTCCACCAGTTTTTGTTTTGATGTGAATTGCTCTTTTTTTGGATAAACTTCAGGAAAATTCACAAATGTTAGGTGATAGGAACCAGACGTCTATAGCATTTAATTCTTCAATAAGCTATGTCAAGTTATTACATGAAATGATTACAAATACATTGACTGATGCCTGAGAGCTCATTTTACAATCATTTTGAGAGAAGTTCTGGCCTAAAATACTTTTGGTAAAATCCATACATGACAAAGAGGTATATGTAGAGTGTCATTAGGCAAAACAGAACCCAAGATAAGTTATTTTTTTGGATTTACCATTTAAGAACTATGTTTATTTTATGCCTGTCAACATTACATATAAAAACTCAGAACACAGTGTAGGTTTACTGGTTGTTTTGCATAATAAATAAAATGACACTGAATTACTTTGTTTACATCTCAGCCATTGAATTATACAAAATTTTTTAAAAATTGGTGGAATTCCCCTTTAAAGCCATGGGTTTACCGATACTACTGACACATTATTAACCTGTAACTTTTACTTTTAGTTTAAATAAAATGGAAACCAAATAAAATAAATGACATCCTGAATGAAACATGTAAATCTATATAATGTTATTAAGAAGACTGCGTCTTAAATAAACCGCATTTTTGAACCATGTAACCAAGGTTTTCACTTATTCACATCAGAAAATGGAGTAAAATTACCCTCTCTTTGTTTGAGAAGTGCTGTGAAGTACACAGCAGCAAAGGTGGGGATGTCTTCAGGCTGTTCTCTCAGCACTTCTCTAGCAAGGCCCTCCAGAATATTTCCAAAGCCACGTGGAACACGAAGGTTGGTGTTGGAGAAAGGTACAGACATTTCTGCATCTAACACTCAGGACAACTAATATAAACAAGTAGGTTTCAGTCACAAATGGGTCACAACAATTAGCCACGTGAGTTGGATATTTACCTTGCCTTCCTAGAGACCATCTCAGTTTTTTTAAATAGCCCATATCTGACATTGTTCTTGCATTTTATTTTTCCCGTGAGGTCGACTTATAATGTTTGTGTAGGTTAATGTACCACTTCCACCCTCCATACACTCTCAGAAAAACAAGGTAAGAAACTGTCACTGGGGCAGTAGCCCTCTTGTCACCGGGGAGGGTCCCTTCAAGGGTACATCTCAGTACCTTTAGTCAGGGAACATAATTATACAGTAATCCACTGAAATTATATATTCTAAGCTGTATTGACTCCACACACTACCGTCTCGTCTCCAGGTTCTTTATTTTATTGTTCTGTTTTTAAACTTTAGGTTATGAAAAAGTTCAAACAGGCACATTTCCTCTGGGAAACACTTACGTAAGGTACGCCTTGTATTGTGTCTCATTCCAAAAAAAAAGCATTCTGGACTGAAACATTCCTTATAACATGAGCGTGAATAGGTAGAGCTTAACTGCTGAAGTGGCAACATAAAACAATGAATTTAAAATTAGCTGTTTTTCTTTCAGTTTAATTTCAGTATATATGGACTGCATGGACTGGGGAGAGAATGGTGTATTTTAAAATGTTAACAATTCCAAACTATTAAAAACATTTTGATCATTTTATGAAAAACAAAAACAAAAAAGCAAGGAAAATTTATCAATTCTGTTTGATGATATGAGACCTTCACCAATGTAACAGCTTCTATTATTAACAGAGTAGCAGCACTCACATTGTTTTTATCGCTGGATAGTTAAACCCTTTAAAGGGGAATTCCACTGATTTTTTCATACATTTCTGCATAATTAAACGGTTAAGATGTAAACAAAGTCATTCACGGTGGTTTACCGTGAAATGCTCTGTTAAAGAGAAACAAATGGCTGAGAGTCAGATTTCTTCACAGTGGTGGTGATAGGAACCAGATGTCTGAAGTGTTTAATGCTTTTAAGAGCTCCCTCACACAAAATTATTCAAAAAAGTTTGATAGTTTTGAGTTTATGTTTTGGCCTACAATATACTTTAAATACATTTATGGCAGTGAGACATGCAGTAGCCAAAGAACAGTTTTTACAGATTAACTGCTATTTCACCATACATTACATATAACAACTCATAACATGTGTAGGTTCATTGGTCATTTTGAATAGTAATAATATGGCTATATTTGCAGACATCACAGTCCCTGGTTACTATCAACACCATTGTAAACAAACCTGAGTACATAGTAAACAAACCTGAGTATGTAGCTCAAGTTTCTCTAAAATGTAGCATTTCTCAATAAATGATCGGAATCTGATTGTTTACATCTCAATGACTGAATTCTGCAGAAATTTGGCGTAAAATTGGTGAAATTGGTGAAATTCCACTCAGTATCCCTGATACTTCAAGGTACTGGCACTTAGGAATTTGAGAGAAAACATTTAGCATCTAAAATCTGATTATTAATCTGGGATGTTTAGTGTGGGGGAATGAAATTGCCTCTCACTATCAAAGTCTAGACTGTTAATCTGATGATATAGCCTCACTAAATGCTTCTCACTCTTTGGATGAACACTGGATGAACATATGAACCAAATGCATGTCTTCCAATAAAACTCTTGAAGCCTGGGGCCATGCTAAGGTGTTAACAACACACCAGACACCACAATTTTAGAGAAGTAGTCAGCTCACGGAAAATGGATTTGTTTAATAAACATTTAAGACAGTGTCCCTAGAATAAACCAGAAACATTTTAGCTAGCAAAATCTCAGACTGTTATGGAGCCCATAAGGCACATGTGTCAGGATCCAGTCCTTGCAGGCCAAAACACTGCAGACTTCAGCACACTGCCTTATTAAACACACCTAATTCAGCTCATCAGCTAATTAGCAAGGCCTTCATGAACTGAATTCAGAACGTTAGATGAAGGTAAACACTAATCTCTGCAACACTTTGGCCCAGAAGGTCCCCAGTTTGACATCTCTTCCCCAAGGTGACATGGGGATTATTTTTTAAGGTGTGACCACAAATTACTATATTGAGGTCACAAATGAAAATTTTGAGGCCACGAGTTACATGCAGTACATGTGGTCTCAATCTAGCTATTTGTGGCTTCAATACATTTTTTGTGGCTTCAATATAGTAACGGATGGCCTCATAATAGTAAATTATGGCCTCTATCTAGTAATTTGTGGCCTCAATATAGTAAATTGTGGTCTCAATAGTAACTCGTAGCCTCAATATTAACTAGTGGCCACGCCTTATTAAAGATAGTCACCATGCCACCTTAGGGGCTCCGTAGATTGACTGATGTTAGCATTCTTAGCTAGTGTTAGCTAGCTAACATTCGGAGGTAAAAGGTCGACATTATGTGCCGGTTATAACGGTAATTTAGAGCTGCAAAGCACCTGATTTAACTGAACCACAGGTTTTCCCGATAGCCTGAATTATACGCGAATACTATATTATTGTATTTTTACATAAGATGCAGACCTTAAGACCTCTGCAGTGTGTTCAGGTAACTTACAGCTGTAAATCCAGGATAATTTAGGTCTATAGCTGCATTTTTAAGGTGCGCTCAAAACACTCCGAATGATATAACTGTTAGTCTTGATTTGGTTTATCTCTAAACTTGTTGAATAATCATATATTTCCCCACAGTAACACTTTAACTGAGACATTTGAGCTCTTTTCTCTTCTTACCGTGTCGGCTTGAAACAAGTTGTTGTCAGGCGTTGCTAAGCAACTCAGTCACAGCCTTTCGAAGTACGGAAAGCGAAGAGGGCCAAACTTGTGTCATGTCGATACTCATTGTTATGTATATGGCAATTTGGACAGAGGAGAAAAGGAGGGACTGAAGGAAAAAAAGCTCAGATCGAAACCAATCTTGTTTAATTACACATCAATATTTTAAAAAGGCATCAGGAAAAATAAAAAACAGAAGACATATTAAACCAAACCCCCCCCCAACTCCAAAATACAACCAAAACACAGAAGTATCAGATCTTATATTTTCAGTATTTAGTTTGTCCACCCTTCGCCTTTATTACAGTTTCCAGTTCTGGAAAGAAACACTTGTGGATTTTTTTTCATACCTGAATAAAGAGTAGAGCTTGATTCTACTATCTGATTGTAAATAAATAAAAATAAATGAGACGGTGGTCTTTTTACTAGCTAAGCACTGTATTTCTTCATAAGATTAATTCTAGGACAGAAAGAACAAATACAGAAGCAACAAAAACAATTTCATAATTAAAACAAGTTGCTCATGTTCTTTAATGTACTAACTAAGTGCCTCGGTCGAATAGGTGATGATGGCATACTCTGAGGTTGTACTTAATTTCCTGCTCACTTCCCTGGGGTGGACATGCAGTCTGTCAGCAGAGCGGCAAGCATGTAGGCGAGATCCTCCTGCTCCCTCCTCTCTCCACCTCTGCACACACAGGAGCAGTAAAATCCATTACTTCACACATTCGTAGGTCTCTCTAAGACCTGTGGAGAATAATATATCATCTGATCAAACCCTTATAACAATGAATTCATCTTGTCTTACGAGTCTGTGATCCCGGGGGGCTTGGCTGTGGAGGCCCGTGAGCTCTGGAATGCTGGACCCTCTCACAGAGATCACAATGTCAGCGTAAGGGACCTCATGATCACTCTGGCAGTCTGAAGCAAAATAGTAAAGTAGCATTTAGTGATCACCAGCTATCCTCAGCTGCATGGTAGGTGCATTTAACAGGTGTTCAGTTATGGACATTTGTGTGCTGGACACTTATTTTAATTAACTTCTTATCCCAGGCTTATTCAGTTATTATTATTAGGCCTTATTATTCAATTAGTAATATAATAATTCAGTTACCACTATGAAACTATTATATGAGTTAAAGACTTATGCGAGTTGAAGCGTGGGCAGAGGAAGAGTCAGGTGAGGTCATTACCTCACCTGACTCTTACCTCACATTAGGTAGATTTATTTTAACCAAAACGGCAACAACACGGCACTTTAGTGTAATAGCTGCTATAGCAAAATGACAAAAGACACATAACAGTGACACCAACTTTTTATGTTCCAGCTGTTCTTCTCTCACTACCCTTCTCCTCCCCAGAAGCCCCCCCCCCAACACTACACACTATATCCGGCCCCGCCACAGGACAAAAATCCACCAGAGAGAAGCATTTTTACCCACAGAAACAGAAACACAGGTGTGCTCCAATGCCACAATAGTTTAAGAGGTTCAGGGCGGTTAAAAGGATTAAAATAGCATATCTTTATGTTTTACTTCAAAGGAATACATCAGAAAACAAACAGTGAATAAAACAATCACCTTGTACTACGGGCTTGAGGACTGTGGCTTCATTTTTGATTCTTGTGCTTTAAAAAGTGAAGATGTTAGTGAAGGTTTATCATTGATGTATTTCAGAACAGTTTCATGTATATCAACTCTGTTTATATAAATTCAGAGTTGAAAGATTTAGAAAGATTTTAAAAGATTTACTTACTTCTCATAAATTACAGCAGATGAATCCTCTGAATCGGACAAACTGCGTTTCCTTTTGTAACACAGGAATATCAGCAGAAGCAGAAGCATAAATGCTGCAGACAGTGTTATAGCTGCTAAGACCCTGATCCACACAAATTCATCTGTGTTGGAAAAGACTGAGTTATTTATTTTAGAGTATGAGTTATTTTCATGGTATATTTTTTAGGTGCCAAGCACCTCATGGACTAGCGGTTTACAGAAACAGTCTGAAATCTCTGTCTGTCACCATGACAACTTCAGTTAGGACTGAATTTAAGACAGTAGCTATTACAGAATCACAGCTCCTAATTTCATGATCTAATCCTAACTCTAGATCAAAAAAAATAATACACAAACATCCTAACTGGACAAAATTTCCTAAATTCTGTCCTAACTTTAAGATGTCCAAACGTCTGTTTTAACCTTTCATTTCTACTGTTAGCCATTCTGTTAAAATAAACAATTGAATGTTGTTGTCTTTAGCCAACTGTGACAGACAGAACAACCTTATTATAACTACCAAAACATTTACTCATACTGCAAAGTGGTGCTTTCATTTGTGATAGCTTTGGTAAATTGCTGTGATTGGTCCAGCATGGTGCGACACAGTTGCCTGCATCACTGCACAGTGCCCATAGTAGTGGTTCTTTTTATGATATTTACAACAGCGTGTTGGGTAGTAGTGTGTTTTTGTTTTGTTTTCTCATCATTTGAAATATACTTTTTTAAGAGACAGCTCCATTCACTCATTCACTCTCTCGTGTTTAGCAGACTGAAGATCCCCCACAAGGGGGAGCTAGCAGCAGTCAAATACTTTTTTGAGGCTTCATAAGAGAAGTGCTTGGCTTTAGTGACACTGTCTGTTATTTTCAATCATTTACAATAAAAAATCAGCTCACCCTCTTTAATGACTTCTATACTGACGGTGATCCTCTGGCTGGTACAAAGCTGTTGTGCATAGCATGTGTAGCTTCCTCCATCCTCCTCTGTAATCTTATCCCATTGTAGCAGAGACTCAGCGCTTGCTTTTGGAAGGGTGCCTTGATCCTTCGTCCACTGGCCCCCACATTGTGTGACAGTGGAAAGACATTTCAGTTCTAGTTGGGTTCCCACTGGCACTTTGATGGAATGTGATGACATCACTTCAACTGGGTCATTTTCCTCATTCCTGTAAATCACCACCTTCATAGACACATCTAAAACACATGAAAGCAGCTTACAGTGCTATACTACATGTTTAAAAAGTAAAGGGAATAGTTCGATCTATATAGAACTATGAGTTCTATATAGAACCATTTAATGCCTACTTAGTTCTTTGCGTAGTGAAATGGTTCTTTAGACTGATGGAGAATGTGTTGTATATGGTTCTATATATCTATAACCTTTTTTAAAAATGGTTCTGCATAGTACCAAAAAGGGTTATTAAATTGTTACAATGTAAAGCTCTCCTATTGAATAGAACACACTTTTTTGATGCTATATAGAACCCTTGAAAAACCATCTTTTTAAAGAGTGTACTAGCTGATTTATTGTATGTTCAAATCAGTTGAATAAACTCCTAACAGTTAAGATTCTACATCCTTGAGCTTCCTTAGTAGGTCTTGACTTCGAAGTACAGTTGTGCGCAAAAGTTTGAACACCGCCGTTGAAATGACATGTTTTGTTGATTTTATAACTGAAAATAAGTTAGCACTTCATCAGCAAGAACAAACTTAAACAAGACCTGCACATTTCTGTGGGCTATTTTTTTATTTATTTTGTTTACATAACTTTTGCACAGGCCACATGTTTTTTTTTTTTAGTTTTTAAAATTAGCAGATAAACAGTAATTGTGTATTAAAATGTGCAGAAGTGTGCTTTCTGTAGAGGATATGAACTTGTTTTCACAACAAACATCTTCAATGAGGGACATTCAAAATTTTGCTTTCCAGGAAAAAACTTTGATTGATGCAGGACCTTCACATTATGTGGAGCTTTTTCAAAGAGGTCATACTTCATTTGAATGGTCCCCTCATACTTAACAAACCATTTGGTGATGTTGCATTGATAATCAACAACATTATGGTTAGGGTTTAGGGTTAGGAGCACATTTAATAAACTCTTTCACACTGAACTTGAAGTTCAGCTGCATTCAATAGATATTTAGTTGAATGTCACTTATAGACAGACTGAGCATTTGCAAAGCATCTACAGTGGACTATCCAAATAAAGTTTTATCTTTAAAGATTTTTCACATTCACACATCTGATTTACAAAAGTGGTAAAGAACCATCCATTGAAAGGTTCATTATGGAACCAAAAGTGGTTCTTCTGTGGCACCGCTTTAAAGAACCCTGTTAATTTTTCAAAAGTATACGTGGTGTAACTGGGCTCAAACTAACATTTTAGAAGAGACTGCTGTGGTGAATAGTAGTGGTAGCAGTATCTCAATACATGACGCCAATGTGTAGCTGTGTGTGCTAATGCAGTTTAGACTTACCTAAAGGCACTGTATGAGGGGTGACTGGTGCTGTGGTCTTATCTACGCCAAACATGACCATAAATTAGTTCAAATACACCCCTTACATCTATCTCATTACCAGTATGAGCAGTCTTAGGCTCAGAGATTCCTACCTTGGATTAGCAGCGCTATTAGCCGCTCTGTTTTCAGAGGAAGATGCTGGTCATCATTCTTCTCAGAGACACATGAGTAGTTGTACAGGGTCTGCTCCAGTGTCAGATTACGAGTGGTCAAGCGTACAGTGCACATGTCTTCCCCCTGGATGTCTTTTTTCTCCCAAAGACAGCTTCCACATTTTGGCTTATCTTCCCATTTCCAGTGACCACGAATAAACCCAGAGGAGCAGTTGTAGGTGCAGTCTAAGGTAAGAGGCTCTCCTAGTCTTGCTTTAATAAGTTCTGGTGTTTCTGCAGTCTTCCTGCTCACAGCATCTGTCAAAGGCCAGTATATTAAACATCACATCATATACTCACTAGAAAAGTGCAACAAGGCCCAGAAGTAATTACCTTTGATCCCAGACAGAAGCAGCAAAGCCATCTGAGTCAGAAACAACATGTTTTGGCTTTCTTGTAAGGCTTCTATTAAACCCGTTTCTGGAGAAGCTCACAACTACACTTGAAAGGAGCTAAAGGAATGTGTGAACACACTGTTGAGATTGAAAATAAAGGAAGCTCCTCCTTTTTGAGGTTTTGCTGAGCACCTGCCTCCAAGGAATGAGAGGAAGTAAAGAACCATGATTGTATGTTAGGTGCAACTCTTAAAATGTGGCTGCCTCATGCATGAAAAGTGGGTTAACAGATATTGTGAAGTCTTTTTTGATTTATTATTATTACTGTCATTATAGCTTTACTGGTAGGGTTTAATGATGCGTAATTATGTCTGTTGTTTGTATACTGCATTTTGTATGATGGTATGAAGTTCCGATGGAGATAAAGCAGATGAATACTGCCCATAAAATAATAAATTGCATGAATTTGATTATTTCACAGATTTCTGTAAAATTAGGTAGTCAGCATACAGTCATGTGCAAAAGCTTGAACGTCCCCGTGGTGTTTTAGTACTCAAGACCATAAATTAACTATGATAACAACATAATTTGGACCTCAGGGTGAGGTGGACATGTTTAAATAAAATGGCTGCCCGTTGAGGATCTATATGATCTTTCCATGATGCTAAAGTGGGTATTATCTGTTTATTGATGTTCATCCAAAACTCAGACTCCTCTGAGGGCAGATCAGAATGTTATTATTACTGTTTTACTTAACAATATAAATGAATGTTTGTTGTTTGGTTTATATTCAGTTGAGTTTAGGTGGTGACTCTGAATGAGTTTCAGAGAAGAAGAGAGAGAAGAACAAAGCTGCAAAGTTGGACTAAGACTATAATGATAATAATAATTCATAATGTGTTTAGCCTATTTTACTACATATGTATTAAAATATAATATTATTCATTAATATATATCGTGTGTAATTAATGAGAATAAATTTACAATGAACTACAAATGAATTTTATTATTATTATTTTTTTATGTCCTGAAAAAAATCTTAACCTGGTCTTGTTCTTGTCTCAATCTAGGGCTCTCCTGGTTTTGGTCTTGACTCAGACTTGACTCGTACTCACCTCTAGTGGTCTTGACAACAACACTACACCCCTGGTCAAACACATCTAGGGGTGGGGGAAAAAATCAATTCTTAGATGCATCGTGATGCGGAAGTGAATGGTTCTGAATCGATTCACAAATGTCAAAAATCAATTTTCTAAATATTTAATTTATAACATAATGTTGACGGAGCGCAAAAGGCGGAACTTGGAAGTGCGGAAGTGCAGCGCCCGGACAGTCTGTGGCGGCACATAACAAAAACACTACTGGATGAGCGAGAAATCCGACTGGCACCCTCTTCATTAACAGCCAGGTTAGGTCAGGAGTCACAACCCAAATGTTAAGAATAGACAGTTTGTCCTTTCAACAAAAATCAAACCACCTTGGGAGCCGCAACACTTAATGTCCAATATGTCTCAGTATGTGATAATGTTCTAGTATAGGCAAAAAAATATAAACAAAAACACAGATTTACTTCGCTCTGCTTTAAGCTTCGCCTACAGCCGCTTTCCTCCCATCTCCGCCCAAAAACCTTTCCTCAAAAGTTGAATAGTTTATTGTAAAATGTCTCTCAACGTTCGACTGTTTTACGAGGCTGAAGTCGCTTCTCATTCGCCAGCTTCTTGTTCGAATTTTCCTGTTCCATCTTAACTTCTAACTGAGGCGCTGAATGTAAATGTGGCACCATTTAAGGTGGAACAGGAAAATTCGAAAGAGAAGTGACTTCATCTTCACAACTTTTTAGTGTTTGACACTCTCTCGTTGCAGATTTAATGTACCAGGAAACCAACTGCAGTGCTTATACATGTGAATAATCTTAAATCTCTCTCTTTGCCTTTTTGTTAGCTACTAGCCAGGCGAGACTGCGTTGCTAGGTGACCTGCAGTCTGCACGCCAGTTCTCAGTTGTTGAGACCAAGGCCTTTCGCGCAATGTTGCACAGAGATATTTTATTGACACAGCGATCCCCCCACTCTCTACAGCGAGACCAAAACCGAAGTTATAAAATCACTAAAGAAAACGGGTAGGATGGCTGTAACATGTGCTGTGTGGACATCCATTGCTACTGGATCTTAT
The DNA here is from genome assembly GCF_904425465.1 of Colossoma macropomum. Classification (NCBI taxonomy): domain Eukaryota; kingdom Metazoa; phylum Chordata; class Actinopteri; order Characiformes; family Serrasalmidae; genus Colossoma; species Colossoma macropomum. The sequence continues at coordinate 11,388,405 of NW_023494786.1, read as the reverse complement.
TTCACCGTAGCAGCACATTTTATCACAGATGAGTGGCAGCCAGTGTCTCATGTGCTCCAGACAAGAGCACTGAATGAGAGCTTTCTAGTTCACTTACCACATCACTTCCGTTTGTTTTATTAATAAAAGATATTGGAAGTAAATTCATTATGGATCATTACAGATACTTTGCTTTAAAAGTACCAAGTCATCACACAGTAAGAAAAAAGAAATCCTGTATAGAAAAAAAAGGTGCATCAAGATGCATTGATAATCGTTTTGTAATCACATCACAGCCCTCTGAATTGTAATTGAATCAAATCGTGAGGTGCCTAGAGATTCCCACCCCTAAACACATCCTCTACAGAAAACTAGCTTAAACCTGACATTTTTATGCAACTTTAACAATTATTACACAACTGTACGATTCTACACAATTTTTTGCTATGTGCTGAATTCAACATATTGAAAAAAGATTAAATATAAAATGTGCAATAACTTTTGTACAGGCCGCGTTATATTTTATTTTTTCAATGTGTTAAATTCAGCAAATAAACAGTAATTGTGCATTACAATGTGCAGAAGTGTGTTCACTATTGGATGCGTTAACTTAAAAAAAAATCAAGTAAATTTCATTTGGCCAGGGGTGCCCAAACTTTTGCACGCAACTGTACACTTCAAGGAAGAACCTTTAAATGCTGCAGTGCAAAAGAATTGCCCTCCCCAAACGGAAAATAACTTTCAATGAACAACACTGACAAAAGAATTTGCTTGTTTAGTCGTTTTGTTATGTCTCAAAAAAGTTGATGCTCTTAAGGCCTCTTCATGCACCAGCATCTAACATTAACTTAAATGTTTACATTAGAACACCTATTTGGATTGAATTAACTAACTAGCTGTCTGACAAGTCACTGGTCAAATAAGGTTACATAGATTTCTAATAACACCTGCTGTGTGACATACTTATTTTGGTGAAATACATATTTTGATATATTATTTGAAATGTATTGAAATGTATATGTATTTGAATCATTTCAATCTTTTGAGAACTGTAGAAATTGCATCTTCAAGTCAGTCATGGGTGTACAATTGTGTCATCTTCTCCACGACAGGCTCCATAAAGATTTTAGGGGACCTAGTTGCGTTCTTCAGCGTAGTACACAATATTAATAAAAGTCTTCATTTTTCAAGTCAACATTTCATAATAAGATCATGAGATCAGGCCTCAGTGACTACAGTTAAAAATTAGCCAGATGGCTAACACAGGTACTTTCACTTTACATTGATTTATGTGTATTGTCCCTAATAAATAAACAAACAAACAAACAATACATAAATTAAGGCCTGGTTCCTTTTGATGAGTAATGACTAAGTGCTTAAGCCACAAAGCCATAAAGACATTCTTTCCAGTGTATAAATATTGCTCAGAATGTTTCTTTTTTCCTCTAGATAAGATCAGTGGTGATGAATCAATCGTGTCTTCCTCTGCAGTTTGATTAATTAATTGGCTGAATGTGGTTCTGCACCTGATCGCAGCAGTGGAAACTTAGCTTAGTGCAGTTTGCACAAGAGCAGATGAGCCAAGCTGCACCATGCCTTTGCAGTACCATCTGCTAGTGGGCGAGAGACAAACAGGAAGCATCCTGCCTCTCTTTCACCACAAAAAAAAGCATACGTTCCCAGTGTCACTTTACGAGTCCCTGTTTCTGTTTCACCTCTGTGTTTTTTGTGCATCATGGTACATTCAATTGAAATGATTTGTTTTTAGAACCCTATTGTTCTGTTGTAAGTGTTGTTTTGTTGTGTTGTGAACATAAGACTGTGGCCCAGGCATATGCTTGAATCCATATAAATATAAAAATATGGTTACATAACAGGATTAAAAAATAGATTTGAAACTGTAGCACCCATGCTGAGATAGAGCGAGGCGGTCATTTTAGAAGCAGCACTGTCCACCTCCAAACCCAGCGAGCATCTGAATGGCTACAGCAGGAATCAGGTTACGTGGTTTGAATTTCACTCTCAATTATTGAGGCCTCTTTGTTTTCTGATAAACCCTGAAGGTCCACAGGTTCATACAGTGGAGAACGCTCCGATGGGGAAACTGCTCAACAACAGCATCAGCAGTTTGAATGTTATTCGCCATGTACAGATGGTTTGGTCTCCTGCTCTTCTGGCAGGCCTTGAGCAAACACCTGATGATGCACAGTATCCTTGTACCAGGTAGGCACCAGCAGTGTGGGGCTGAGAAATCTGTGAATATAGTATTGTAATATTTGACAGACACAGTACTAGCTGAAAGGCTAAAAGTATCGACTGACTAAACAGGTTTTAACATTTTTTAAGTCATTCAGAGTGACATTTTTGGAAATGCTCTGTTCTACAGAAACTTATCCAGTCAGAATTTTTCAAGTAATGGTGACTGAACAGATGGAAGAAAATGTATATATATATATATATGTCAACCATATATGTAAAACATATAACGGTTTCGAATGGTTACGTATATGTTGCCTGATGCCTACAACATATTTTTAAAATACAATCCCTGCTGAAAAAAAACATGAATTTGATGCTAGTCTAAGCTGGTTTATGCCCTGTTATGTTGGCTCATGTTGGTCTGGTGCTGGTACCAGCATCCAACACACAACATATGCTGGTTTTGCTGGTCACCAGCTGTGCTGGTCTATGCTGGTTTCTCTAGCAGCATTTATGGCTGAGAGGTCCATGCAGGATTACTTCTATTTTACCACTGTCAACATATATATAACATATATACAAAAACACATGTAGATTAGACAGACTGGTTGTTTGGATAGTAAATAAAATGGTTTTAGTTGTAATCCCTAGTTCCTAGCAGCACCACTGTTAAGAGATCTGAGCTGGTAAGTTTCTCCACAATGAATCATTTCACTACAAACCTGATGTTAACACAATGTTATTAGACAGCTTAACACGCTTGGAGGAGAAGGCTTACTGTACTTCGTTTCATCAGATACATGTCAGCTAGCATTGTGCTGAGTGATGTGGGAAGAGAGGGATATTATAAAGGAACAGACACTTCACTTTCTGAAAAATGACTAGGAAAGCTTGTAACACTCAAAATGGCATTCGTTTATGGGGAAAGTCCCAGATCTTGAATAAAAAACAACCAGCTTGCTGGTAAAGCCACAAGCAGGAAAAGCCCCCCAGAGTTGTGGAGGTCTGTGCATTTGCCGGAAGAACGTGACAACCATGACTTTTGTATGTTATGAGTCAAACATTACAAACTATTTGCATGATATATGCATAATTTACCAGTGATTTCAAATCTATTTTGGAAACATTATTGTGACTTTCAGTTAGGAACTTAGAGAGACACGTGTGGCTGTGGATGGCTGTGGCAATGCCAGGGATTAAACTCTCAGTCTCCCAGCAAAAGGTTTAATGCTTAGATGGTTGCGACACTCAGGAGAACCCTTTCATAAGAATGTGTGTCCAAACTTTTGACTGGTACTGCACATCTGATGTTCTACTATGTGCTATATTGCATAACATGATACAGGAGCAGGAGCAGACATACAGGTGGATCATTTGGAGTGTATAAGCCGCTGTAACCTAACACAGATCACACTGTGTCCTGAGGGATCCTACTTTTCATTGGGGCTTTGCCTTGAATGCCCTGCAGGACAATAGTAAGTATAACACTGTATAACACTGTGTAATAGTATTTCATTTAAATGTATGTTTCACTGTTTTATGCCACAGATATGTCAGGACCTTTGACTTATCTTCTGTTTCAGCTGCTTTGGAAATGTATCTGCACCCAGAAAATGCCCACCAGGCACGTTTAATCTCCATCCTGGGGGAAGCAGGGTTCAGGACTGCCAGGTATCGCCTCTGTAATCATGGCAAAAGAAAACTGAGGTTTGACCAGTATTTTGCCATCGATTCTGATTTTAAGGAACTGGAATTCAGATCATTGTAGTGAACAATTAAACAGACTGCCTTAGTTTTAGTTAAACAGTGTTTACTGGCTGATATAATTGTCAGTTGTCAACTGTGAATTGTCAAATATGATAATGACACATTTCTAAAGCTCAAATAAAGCATAAACTCAAGTTTTTCAAAGTTGTGTTGTCATTCTGTAGTTATCATTCCCATATTAGGAACTCCGGGTCTAAGCTGGGTTTCTTCATGACAAAAATAAATAGCATTTTGGAAAATCGCTACCGTGGTGTCCTGTGGTAAACTAAAATGTTCCAAAGCTAAGACATTTTGCCGTAGGGACTTTGTCCTCCTGTGATTGATGAGGTCATTAAGGAGCTAAACTACAACTACTGTTATATGCAAGCTAACACTGCTGGTTAATGACATCATAAGACTGGCCAAAATTCCCAACACAAACCAAAATTCCCAACGCAAACCAGTAAGCTTTGTCAAATGTGGTAGTTATAATTGCTTTCGCAGACAATTTGACTTGCTGGTGTTGGTATATACTACTGCTGAAGTTTAATAGTGGATTAACTTTCATGCAGTCTCATTTCAGTGTGCAGGAGTGTTAGCTTGCCACATGGATGCAGCATTATGTGTATTTTTACTGCTAAATGAGCTTGTAATTCAGAGAATCCAGTGACAGGAAATGTGCGTAGGACAAAATGTATTGGGTTTGAAACATTTTTGTTCACAGGACGTGCCAGCTGTGATTTTCCACAGAGAAATCCAGTTTAGACCCGGAGTGTCTTATTTGGGCATGACACTGACTAAAAAATGACACACGACTTTAGAGGTCCATTGTAATTTCAGCAGCAGTGGGGGCGGCAGCAGTGGTGGGGGTGGAGTAGGGTGTTGGTTTCACTGTAATTAGCTCTTATTTTTCATCAGTTCTCTTCACAGAAAGGTTTTTTGTGATATAATATGTTCTCATGCCAAAACTTAGATTTTTTTCTCTCTCTTGCATTCTCAGGAATTTGTGTTGATACTCTTAAATCTGTGAAACCTTGGTACTGACTGGATTTGATCACTTAAACAATATCTTGATTGGGCTCAAAATACACTCAGATCTTGATTCACCATAAATCAAAAGCAGTTACATCTGTATCAAGCTTAAAATAGCAGCTAGAATGTCTGTTCTGAAATCTGGCCTGTCTGTTACAGGCCTGTCCTCCAGGTTTGTTTAGTACAGAGGATGGTGTGGATTGCAGGCTCTGTCCTGCTGGGTTCTCCTGTGATGGAGCAACAGGCAGTCTCACCCCGTGTGAGAGTGGACAGTACTCACCAGAAGGGCACACTCAGTGCCTGCCCTGTCCCTTTGGATATGTCTGCAGGAATGGATTTCAACAAAGGGTAAGCTCAAATCAGCAGATGTTGACCCTAAATTGTTTGATGTTGCTTTAATGAGACCAGCAGAGCCTTTGACTGGTTTTCAAGACAGTAAAGTTGTTCTTTTCGGCTTTCTGTCAGTAACGTGTTTTGTGTGTATACCGTTTCAGTGCGGACCTGGAGAGGAACCGAACCTAAACCGAACTGAGTGTACTGAATGTACTGAAGGCTACTACTCCACCCTGTGCATTGGGCAGTGTGAGCTGTGCCCAGCAGGTAAAGCAGGCAGATCTTTGCTTTATCACTAATTTAGGTTCATTCGATCAGTAGCTTTCTCCTGGATTCACCCCGACCGAGCATCCTGTGCATTTGATCACTGTAAGCGTATTTGATTGCCACTTTCACCTGGCTTCACCCAATCCAGAATGCTCCTTCTCCTTCCAGCTTCAATCACTCTGTCCTTTCAAGCTTGATAACAGATACTGTTAATTACGTACGTTGCTACTTGAATCTTCTCACTCTTATTTATCGCTTAGCTAAATAATCAAGGTTTTGTTAGCATAAAACAGCTCTTTGCTAATATTTTGGGTACATTTCTGTACCTCTCATGTTTATGTTCTTCAAAGTGTTTTCTTTGGTATGAAGACTAGAGAAGTATAAAGTTTTACCTAATAATGACTTGACTTGAAATATTTGACTGTTTTCTTTCCCACATTTTGCAAATCATTTGATCCAAAAGTGGATTGTATGAGTGCTAATGAGTGCCAGGGGATGAAATATGTGGCTTATTCTCAAGCTAATCACAAAAAGCATCACACACATTGATATGTGTAATATTGTTTTTCTCAAAATTAATCTGCCTAGTCATTAAAGGGGAATTCCACAGATTTTTCAATTTTTCTGCATCTCAATTCAAGGGTTGAGATGTGTTTTGATGTGAAATGTTTCACTGTAGACAACTTACAACTCAGATTTCTTCTTATATAGTATTAGATATAGTATTATGTAGTGTATATAGATGTAGTATTTAACTATTGTCTTAAATGATAAGTAAACCTACACATGTCTTAAGGGTTTCAATATGAAATGTTAATGATGGTAAAATAGTGGCGAAGATGAAAAAAATAAGCATGTACGTCTCTACCCTGATTGTATTTTATTTAAGAAAGTTTTAGGCCAAATGTTTGTCCTTAACTTTCATAAAATAATATCTCATATATCAGACAACGTATTCATAACCATTTCATATAAAAACTTTTTATGAGGGAGCTGTAATAAATACTTCAGACATCTAGTTCCTGTGACAAACACTGGAAACCATTCTGAATCTGTGATTGGGCATTTCATGTCAAACCACTCTGACTGATTGTTTACCTCTTAAGGATTTTATCATGCAGAAATGTTCAAAAATAGATAGAATTCCCATTTAATATGTTAAGGCTTTACCAGTCAAGATGGAAATTCCCATTTGAGCAAAAAATATTTTTAAAAGCCTGGTGTCTACAAACTTTTGATAGGTAGTGTAAGCAGTCTCAAAATCTTCTAGTGATTTGGCTTTCAGCTCATGTCCGATGTTATATTAGTAAGCAGGTCAGGACTGGGACCATTTTTCAAGCCTGGGAATGTAACCCAGGTCACACACACACATGTATGCATTGAGTGCTGATGTGGCAAATGTTTCTTTTTCTGACTGACCTGGTGTTCTTTGATGACCTGGTTATTTTGGGCACACATTTCCTCTCAGCTACCCCTTTCTCTCCTCTTCTTATCCATTTTATGAAGTTGTGAACATAAATTGCGACACTGTGGGCTACAGACAGTGTAATCTTTTTACTTACCTACTTGAGGTGATGGGGCCTATCAATATATCCTACCTATTGGTTTAATGCCTTTATCATTTTCTGATAAGGTCATTTAGGCTATGAAAATATCCTACCTATAGGTTGACCAGGCCACTGGGAAATCTCCTGGTCTCCTGATTTTAATTATTTTAATTCTTATTAATTATTTTAATTATTTCTCCGTCTATAGGCAGTTATTGCCCCTACAGACGGATGTCCCAACCACTGCCATGTCCCATTGGACAGTATACAGATGTGGCAGGACAGACTTCATGTAAGAGCTGCAATGGAAGTGTAACGTGTAGAGCTGCAGTGGTTCAGGCCAGGAGCAGGACAGACCTCCAGCTGGGACAGAGGAACCGAATGCCCCTCTCCTGTCCACCTGGCACACACCGAGACGGAGAGGGACCAGGCTGTGACGTGTGTCCTCAAGGTGGGATTTCTGTACAAATACAGACTGCTCCACACTTCATATTCAGTGCGATGGCTGTTAACTGAAACTTTGCTCTTCTGTCAGGACATTATTGTGTAGGAGGTGTCGCTATACAATGCCCAGCTGGGACATATGGGCCTAAAGAGGGTCTGCAGAGAGAGAAAGACTGCGCTGTGTGCCCTGCAGGTAGACTTGTTCTCTTCTGTGTAAAAACCTAACTGATTTATAATAAACAAATAAATACGCCCAGAATGAAAAAAAACACCCTTAACTTTAGTGTACAGTATTGTACAAAAGTCAGAGTAGGAACTGGTAGGAACCATGCCTGCAGGACAACCAATGCTATCACCATCAGATAAACAGCTCTTAAAGCTTTTATCTTTAAAAGAGAGAGGAAAATCAAGCTCCACTTTGGCTTCAGATCTGAACAAAATCCACAGGTGTTTATGTCCACCCTTCCACTGTGAGAAGACAACTCAATTCAGTATTTAGTTGCTGAGGCTTCTTTGTAAATTTCTGTTATAATAAATGTATAATAAATGTTTTCAGACCCTTTTTACTTAAAAATTAGATATATGATATATTTTTGCACAGTAGCGTACATAACAACAACTTTTTTCCAAGGTAATTATGAGCTATAGTTTCTGTTGGTCCATTCATTAGTGAAGGTTCACCGTGCAATGGGCAGCTGGCTTTTCCTAAAGATCAAAAACAAAAGAGTGAGAAGATTTTTTGAAATACAACACAATATAAAAACTGACGATTTTAAAATGTCATAAAACATGACGCTGCAGCTGATGTCAGCATGATCTCCAGGGTTTTACTGTTTGGAGGGCACCTCCGGGAGGCCCAGTTCCCAGTTTCTGTGCCCTCAAGGCTATTACTGTGAGGAGGGCACCGCCGTACCACATGGGTCACCTTGCCCGGCCGGCACTGCAGGAGGACAACTGGGCCAGACAAGTAGGGCAGCCTGCAAGAGGTGCGCAGAGGGTCGCTACTGTCCTGCAGGTAAAGATATATACACATTTCAATACTATTGCCGTATGTCTAATATCTGTACGAGTGTTCAGTAAATGTATATTAATTGTAAAAGTAATGCATTTTATTCTTTTCCACTTGAGTAACATCTATTATTTCAACATATTTTGGTCTTTCAGTTTGTACTTTTAACAATAGCTGTGCTTATATGTGGAAATGATTTACACATTCAATGTTTCTTTTTTGGTGTAGTAACAACTGCAATCTGGTATGAATTACTTTGATCTCACACACAGTATATACAATCTATACGTGGCATATATATTTAACTAAACCCGCACAAACTATATTCGCAGGAGGTCTCATTTCCTGCCCTCAACTGTTTCCTTGCCTGTTATCTGCAGCAGAGTATGTGTGATGTGGGTCAGGGGTGTAGAGGAGATGGAAAACTTCCCTGTTTAGTTTTTCTGTCACATTGTTTCTGTTTCAACTGTCACTTTTCTTCCCTTTCGTTTGTTTTCTCTGTATACATATTTATGAATCTGAATCAGCTAGCCTGTATTTGTATAGTTTTTGCTGAATCAGTTACTTTTCAAATCAAGTCTGTTTTCCAAAGTGCACATCTTTTGAACTGTAATTTCATTTTCATTTGGCCATGTAAGGCTCTGCAGGTCCTGGCCTGCTCTGTGCTCGTGGGAGATACTGCCCTGCAGGCACTGTTGTAGAGGTTGTATGCCCACAGGGCACCTTCACGCCACATCAAGGAGCTCTAAGTAAGAGCATCTTTAATTCTTACCATTTTCATACCTCCTAACCCATGGAAATCTAGAACTGTTATTGTCATTTTACTATATTATATTCATTTAAAGGCAGATCATAATAAAAAAGCTCCTTTATGAAAAAGAGCTGGTCCATCCAATGTTCTTTCTTTCCTTATTCAATATATTGTATTTTATAAACTTCATAGGTGTGAAAGACTGCCTGAAGTGCCGTGCGGGATTCTACTGTCCAGAAGGCACCAGTGATCCCTTGCCCTGTCAGCCAGGCACGTTTAATCCCTTGGATGGTCAGGACGCATTGGAAGACTGCAGGCCATGCTACCCGGGAAAGGCCTGTACGCAAGTGGCCTTGAAGGCACCTGACGTTGACTGTATGCCAGGGTAAATCCCACAATGATCTCATTCAGTTTTGCCAGATGTCAAGGGATTGGTTTCCAAATAATAATTAGATGATGAAAAGCAGATGACGCTAATTAGCATGAACAGTAATTAGCCACGAAAAATAATTAAAATTGTTCAGAATTTCCATCATTTCAGATTTGTGTGCCCACCTGGTACAGCGCGACCTAATAACCCTGCAAATGCTTGCCCACCTGGGACCCTGAGCAATCGGACAGACCTGACTGATCGTTCTCAGTGCCAGCAATGTCCAGCACGCTTTGCCTGCCTACGAGGTGCCAGTCTAGTTTGTATTCATCCGTGTATTTGCCTTAGTTTGCCTTATTTACCATTTAATTTATTATTGTTTATTATACAGAAATTATGTAATGTGTCTGTCATCTAAGCTTTGAAAGCACTGAAAAATAGAAAAATGGACATGCAAAGATACTTTTCCTTCTGACTTGCCAATTACATTGTTCCTACCTTGTGTGTGCCGTAATATAAAGGCCACGCTGTAAATAAAGGTCAGTTTTCTATGAGTTATCAGGCCATCTAATCCAGTCACCCCTCTCTGCTTCCCAGGCACTGGTGGCATCCAGAGGCCTCCTCTCTCCTGCTTTGCTGGACATTACTGCCCGGCTGGCACCATGTTTCCCACCCAGTACAAGTGTCCAGCAGGCACCTGGAGTGAACGCAGTGGGCTGGAGTCCGAGAGCGAATGTCAGCCCTGCCCTCGAGGCTGGTACTGCCTGGCTGGCGTGGGGGCTCCCTCTGGAAGATGCAGCTCAGGGCACTACTGCCCTGAAGGTAGTTTCTGGAATTGCATTAAATCATACAAAGCAAGTCAAAGCCTACATGACGTCAGTCGTAGGAAAGTCTTGTTTCTCTAAACCAATAACTTTATAGAAGAAGAAAAAATGTTCTTAACCCTTAAAGGTTGAGAGTTATTACTGTCTTCTACTACACAATGTAAATGTAATTGCACAATTAAGTGACTAATTAGATAGTTTAAATATAGTTATATTTGATTTACATTCTGTATCAGCAGATTTGAGTCCACACTTCAGTCTTCTTTCTGTTTGTTCCAATGTCAACAAATGACAAACACTATACCTAAATGTAAGGGCTTTTTATTCCTTTCTACAGCACAACAATAATTTTACACCAAATTAAAACACAAATCTACTTTTGTACTTACAAGCACAAATGAGGTATTGATTAAAAGTTCTGAATGTTCAACACAATCGGCATGTTGAACAGCCTTTTTATAATCATCTACAGATAATCAGTATCAAATGTACTTAGCGTTTTGCTGTAATAACAGTGACTTTAAAGGAATTAAAGGGGGATTCTGGCTTAACACTATCTCTTAATATGTTATTTGTTGTGTTATATTTAGTTATGAAAACTATTTCAAACTGCCTGCTTTCAAGCATCTACCCCAAAAGCAGTATTTTTCAAAAGTTTTTCCCCCCCTCAAGACACTTCATCAGAAGGGTTTTTCCTAGTCTGTAAACCAGACAATTTTATGTTGGAGAGCATTGTTGGACTGTTGATGGCAGTGGGTAGGTACATTTTGGCCAGATTGCCCCCCTGAACATCTAAAAACTTGAAAGGATTGCTTTTCAAAAGACCGTTATAAACATGGACTCCATTTGTAGTTATTTTACGAGACTCATTTTTATTGGAGACAAGCTGTGATAGATCCATTGTATAGCCAGCAGACTTAGGAGATTTTAGTCAAAGTATTTTGGGGTCACTTCTATTGGTCTGTTTATCATTTAATGTTCACTCAACATAAAGGGCTGCTGACATTTTCAAATGGTGTAAAAAATTGTTTTTCTAGTGACAGCGATAATAAGTATCTCACTCATACTGAAACAGTTATACATTCTTTTTATACTGAAATACTATTATACGTCCTCAGGCACAATGTATGGCACACAGTTCCCCTGCCCTAGAGGCACCTACAGCACAAAGATTGGCAATGATGGAAGAGAGGACTGTGTAGTATGTCCTGAGGGGTATTACTGTAAGGAGGGTACATCCAAACCCACACCCTGCCCCCCGTAAGTATATGCCATACTATCCTCTGCGTCATAACTGAGGTTGGCGGGGCCAAGTCACAGTTGGATTTCATTGCTTTTCTGCGTCCAGAACAACATATCGCCAGATTAAAGGAGGCCAGAGGCCAGAGGATTGTTCAGTGTGTCCAGCTGGCTACTTCTGCCCTCACTCAGCCACGGTCAACCCCAGAGTGTGTGGGACTGGAAGTTACTCTGTAAGCACATGATCTGCTGGTAACATTATATACAAATACATTGTGCGAACCTGCAAATATTACAATTGTATTCCAAATTGGATCTTAAGTCTATCAGACGCTTATTTAATGAGTTTATATCCCAAATATTTGGAATTCTTCTTTTTAACAGTCTGTTGACATTTATCTCGAAACATATTCATTCACTTTAACTTTTAAGCACATTTGCCTTTTTTGCTTATTTGAAGCACCTTTTTAAAGCTGTATTTCTATGTACAAAAGTGCATAAAAAGTACATAATATATTATTGCAGTATCATTGCTCCACTGTATGTAGAATCCAAAAATATACAAATTTTAGTATTTTTCCTATTTGTCCATTTAATATACCATTAAACACTAATATTTTACATTGCAGCTGCATTTTGCTTACAGTGGCATGATACAACATACTCTATGTGTCCTCAACCTCTCTCAGGACGAGGGCTCAGATGAGTGTCTGCCATGTCTGCCGGGTCACTACTGTAGTGATGAAACCACCAGCGAGGAGGCCATGCTGAGGGTGATGGTCTGTCCAGCAGGCTTCCTCTGCTCACAGGGTCTGGATCGGGAGCCCCAGCGTTCTGCCGTTCTCTGCCCTATAGGCTTCTACTGCCCAGGAGGCGGGGTTGTAAGTGATTACCCATGAACAGCGTCATGTCACATATATGTTTCTTCTAGGGCTGTCCCCTTTATTTATTCATTTATTTATTTATGTATTTGTTTGTTTGTTTATGTGTGTATTTGTTTGTTTATTTGTTTGTTATTTTTTACAAAGCAAATGTGCGTTTGATTAAAGTAGCTAGTAAATTATGCTTATTATTGAGTAACAACATGGGCTATGAACTGGTATTTCTTAAGTTATTTTTATATTATTACTTGCTGTCAAGTCTATTCTGACTCCTGGCAAACACATGGATAGATAGGAATATCTTGTCTTCTGTTTAGGTATTCAGACTTCTTATTGACTTGTTCTTGATTTCTCTGATTGTCTCTATTCATCTTTTTGCTGGCTGTCCTCTTCCACTTTTCCCTTCAAGCATAATTACCTTTTCCAATGAATTGTTCTTCATATAATATGTCCAAAATAAGAGAGCTTCAGTGTGGTTATCTGGGCCTCGAGTTAGAGGTGATCCAAGTACACAAAAGCTGTCCATCACTTCTGCATCTTCACCATCAATGATAAAGTTAGCAGTCTTTCCTCTTGTCATAATCATAAAGTTACACAAGAGTGTAATAAAGGTTTAGACCCATCATTTAAGCAAGAGGGCAGAGTGATTTTTCTTTTTATAGTTGAAGGAATATCAGGCCTTTTGATTGACTAAGAAGTCACCCTACACTGTAAAAAAAATCCAGCTTATCCCGAGTGGCGCAACCGTCTAAGCGTTGGCCCTATCATCAGGAGATCGCGAGTTCGATCCCTGGTGATGCCACAGCCATCCGTAGCCGGGAGTCCAAGAGAGCACAACTGGCCTCGCTCTCTCTGGGTGGGTAGGATGGCCGCCCCCCCCGCCCCCACCTAACACTCAGCGCAGGCGTCTGTTAGCTGATGTAACAGATCTGGCGGTTGGCGCTTTCCTCCGAGCGCGTTCGGCTGTCCAATGACGTTGCGTGAGCGGCAGTTTGAAAAGAAGCGGTGGCGCTTCACAGGTCTCGGAGGAAGCCTGTGTTAGCCTTCACCCTCCTAGCGTTGATAGCGTCGTGTGACTGGGGGAGTCCTAACTAGCGGGTGGAATTGGAGACGACTAAATTGGGGAGATAATTGGGTTAAAATCCAAAAAACGAATAATAATAATCCAACTTAAATTTGTTTTTACATTTTAAATGTGTGTTGTTTTTTTTTTGTTTTGTTTTTTTACCTAAATAAAGAAAAAAAATGACCTAAACAATGATATATTTTTTTTATTTTAGTGCTGCCTTAGAACTGGAAACACTTACTTAGTTAGAAAAACTTAAATGTCCAAGTTGTGCAGTTTAACTTACATTTATTTTTCCTGACTGGAAAGTTTGTAAACTTGTTATCTGATGTTCAGTGAACTGAGAATTTTAGGTCAGCCCTGTTACTTTGTTTTTAAAGTTAAAAATCTTTCTACTGTGGATTATTTGTTCTTTGGACACAGCTGTCCTAGAAAATGCCTGGAAGCACTGTGTGATGTAAAGAGTCACACATGGTGGGGAAACTGAGTGAAAATGTACAATATATATTCTACACTGTTTACATAACTGAGATGCAAAACTGAAAACTATGAGTTAGGAGAACCGTTAACTAAACTCACAAGTTTGAGTTAGGTGAACTCTAGTGCCCTCAGGTGGAGTTAACTCAAAAGACATAGTGTAATAAGACATAGTGTAAATGTTCTCTCCATTTTTGCTTTTCTCAGAATCCAAATCCTATAGCCTGCCCAAACGGCACGTACAGCCGACAGCCAGGTCTGCGCAACCCTTCAGACTGTACTGTATGTCCAGAGGGAATGTACTGTTTCTCACAGCAGCCGCAGGAACAGCCCATTACTGAACCTGTAAGGGAAGAATCTTCCTCTTCCTTTTTTTTTGGTCACTACAAAGCTTTTTAAAGGGGAACCCCACCAATTCCTCAACATTTCTGCATAATTACATGGTTAAGATGTAAACAGAGTCACAGACCTTTAGTCTGAAATGCTCCATTCTAGAGAAACATACAGTCAGAATTGTTCACAGTGGTGACAGGAACCAGACGTCTAAAGTGCTGAATGCCTTTAAACTTTAAACTCACAGAACGTTAATACATGAAATGTATTATAGTATTGATAGTTCTGAGATAAGGTTTGGCTTAAAAGCTGCTTTTTTAAATGACGTTCTTGGTGGAGAAGTGCTGTAAGGAAATGTAGTCCTCGAGGAAAACGTATATTTTAAGATTTATCATTATTTTACCATTGTTAGGATTGCATATAAAACCTCAGAAGACACATGTAGGTTCATTGTTTGTTGTGAATGGTAAATAAATTGGCCATATTTACATTCTAGACATAATGATTCTTGATTCCTGTCACCACCACTATGCAGAAATCTTAACTTCAGTGCACCATTTCACATCAAACCACTCTGAATGACTTTGTTTACATCTAAATGACTGAATTATGCAGATATTTTGAAACCGCAATGGAATTCCCCTTTAATGTACACCTACAGGGCTTGCTCCTAGATGACTTATGTGGTATGTTACAGTTAATTCATTTTCCTTTCAGACGGGAGGCTGTCCTGATGGATATTATTGCCCTGCGGGCACTGGACATCCTCTTTCATTCCCGTGCGAATCAGGCTTCTTCAGGAACGAGTCTTATGGGCACGATGGGAGCATTTGTGTGAAATGTCCAGCGAGACATTATTGCGCCAGTGTGGCTACACACACACCTTCAGTCTGCCCAGAGGTAAAAACTGTTTCACAGTCACAGTATAAATGCTTTAAATGCATCAGAATGAAGACATCACTCTGTTTAATATCAGGGCTTTTACTGTCCTGAGGGGAGTTCTGCCCCTGAGCCGTGTGAGGAGGGCACTTACAGCTCTCGGCCAGCTTTGCGTGAAGCGTCAGAGTGCACCCCTTGTGTTGGGGGCAAGTACTGCACTGGAGTTGGAAGGACAGAACCTTCAGGAGACTGCGAGGGAGGATTCTACTGTGCACAAAGATCTACCAGTGCAGTAAGAACATTTAAACCTTTCCTAGTTTATATACAACGTTCAGGGACACTTTGCTTTTCAAAAACATGAACTTATTATGGACTAACCAGGTTTATATTGAGGTACAAGAGCTAAACTTTCAATGAAAGTTAAGAATGTTTTTTCCTTGGTTTTTGACTGACAGCGACAATATGTAACTGCTGTACCCTTTTTTCATATAACAGTCAGCTTTTCCAGGCATTTCAGGCTGCATTAATGAATAACATGTATGCAGCTGTTATAGCTGCTAAGGCAGGTTTTTGATAAACAAATAGTTTGTTTTTGCAATTGTTACAGATATGCTTATTATGCAACTGTTTATTCTTATGTTGTTCAATGGTTCTATAGAGCACCAAGCTTGAAATTGTAACAATAGCAGGATCTTTGTGGTGCTATACAGATCCATTTTCAAAAAGGTTCAATATAGAACCATATACAACATATTCTCCATCAGGCAGAAGAATTATTTCACCATGCAAAGAACCATTTAAGCATGAAATGGTTTTATATAGAACTCATGGTCCTAAATAGAACCATTACATTTACAAAAGAACCCTTGAAAAACCGTCTTCATTAGGTGTGTGGAGCAATAATTTCATTATACTTTTCTCTGTACTTACAAAAGAATGGGAAATCTTTTGACCCATGCAAACTTATAATAGCCACTGGGCAGTAGCTGAATTCTGTCAGTAAACATTTATGCAAAACACAAACCTTGGTACAATGGTATTTGTAAGCGAAGCTCAAGATCTGTATATTTCTTTCAGTAATATGCTAATATTTTAGTGTACTTTATCTGCATAGCTCTCGTGTGCATGTCCACACTGGGTATAGTAAAATATATCATTATGTAGAATCTGGACTTTTTTAATTTGTGTTACACTTTACCTGTCTAATAAATGTAATAACAGCACTGAGAAATAATGTTATTAACAGAGAAGAGAATGCTAATTTTTCCTTTTTTTCCTGACGCAGACTCCTGTTGATGGGCAAACTGGAGGCCTCTGCCCAGCAGGCAGTTTCTGCCCACCAGGCTCAGCACACCCAGAGCCCTGCCCCTCAGGCACTTTCAGCAACAGCACTGGCCTCAGACAGGCCAAGCAATGCGTCAGATGTCCTGCAGGGTATGACATAAATAAATAATCTAATTCACTATTTTGTTTCCTGTATAATGAATCTCAATTCACTTCATAACAGGACAGTAATGCTGTATGACTCCTGAAGTGCAATGTTTTTTTATAATTTTTTTTTGTTAGTTATTACTGTTTAGGCTCAAACTCTACTTCTCCAACTGGTCTGTGCTCTGCGGGGTATTACTGTACTGAGGGCTCTGCATCTCCTATTCAGCATCAAGCTGAGGAAGGCCACTACTCTCTCGAGGGAGCTGTTAAGGCTGAGCCCTGCCCTTTGGGCACTTTTCAGCCTGTAAAGCAAATCTTTTCATAATACTGACTAACAAATAAAGCTGTATATGTTTTTATTTTGATTTTAATTTGTTTCTTTTTACCTTAAATTAGAGAAGAGGCCAAAGCTTGTGTGTTGAGTGCCAGCCAGGTCGACTTTGCAACCAAACGGGCCTGTCCCAGCAGCCTCTCTGCCCACCAGGACACTACTGCTCATCAGGCTCTTCAACTGCCCATCCATGTCCTCCTGTCAGTATTAAATAATTAACACTTAGAAGTGTAGTTTTAGTAGGTTTGTTTTGCTATACACAGTTAATTACATAGTTACATGGTTGCATACTTTTACATTTGATTTACTGTCTGTATCAACAGGTTCAAGTCTGCACTTCTGAATTTTCTGTATGCTTCGATGTCAAACACTGATAAAGATATGGAAAAATGTGAAGGATGGCTTTCTTTTCATGAAAAAAAATTGTTTTCTCCATATTAAGGGTACCTACATGGCTAATCCAGGAGCAGAGAAGGTGCAACACTGTGGTCCTTGTGATGCTGGTCAGTACTGTCACACCCCTGGGCTGTCTGCCCCTCAGGGGCCCTGTGAGCCTGGCTTCTACTGCAGCGGAGGAGCCAACACTGCCACTCCAGTAACTACAGCATATGCTACACAATGTGATCAGTAGAATATGTTCCATAACAAATTATGAGTGGTAAAATGCCAGAGTTTAATTGTACTCAGTACACATTTTAAAGAACCAGAGGTTTGTCTCTTTTTCTTTTGCCAATCAGTTGAGTAACTGCTAGAACACAAAACAGTGCCAACAACACAAAAGTGTTGTTGGCACTAGAACACTGGACATCTATTTTCAACTGTAAATATAAAAATCTTGGTATTTATATTTTATAAAAAGCTTGGTATTGTGTTGTTTTAAAAATATTCTGGATCACACCAAATAATCAGACTCAATCAAACCATGATGAAACCATGGTCAAAGATTTACGCCCCCTAGACGTTAGCTGAACCTAAATATAAATTTCTCAAGGTGAACTTCAGATCTGGAGATGTTTGTCCTGCGGGCTATTACTGCCCTGAAGGCACTAGACATCCACGTCAGTATCCCTGCCCCCTTGGCACCTGGAGCAACATGGTTGGAGCACAGAACCTGTCTGCTTGCTGGCCCTGCCCTGCAGGCCTGTTCTGCAACAACACTGGTCTTACTCAGCCCTCAGGAGTATGTGCCGCAGGTATATTAGAATACATGCCACTTTGCCTGTTGGGCTGCCTTTAGCTAATAAATCAAATAAGTGCTTAAGTTAGCTGGATATAAGTAGTCCACTCCTCTTCCATGTACAGGATTTTATTGCGTTAGTGGTGCTAAAACTTCCATACCTGAAGATGGAGTTACAGGAAACAGGTGCCCAACAGGATATTTTTGCCCACAAGGCTGCACTTCACCTCAGCCCTGCCCTGATGGCACCTACTCCAATACTACAGGTACACATCATTCTTACCCTCAATTATACTGTCACCACTGTTTGTCTTTTATCAATATCACCATACTAAGGTTTAAATATGTGTAGATTTTACATTGTTGGTTCAAATAAAGCCTCATGCTTGTATGCTATGCCTCTCAGTTCATGTTACTTTCACAGCTTCTACTGTACTCACTGAATCCACTGTGGCTAGATGCAGATAATAGATGCTGATGTTTTTCAGTTCACATGGTTACCACTTTCTGCTTACACCATGATGTTCCATTATGTTGTTTGTGTTTCCATTACAATCTTTTGTTCCTATGAAGTGCCCATGTTTTCTTTTATGCAAAGCATTTAAGCTCCATTGAGATGTACTAAATGCCCTAAACCACAGCAACAACAACAAAGTAGCAACAATCACAACAAACACATATTGTTATGATTATAATTCTTTTTATTATTGGGAAATACTGTGCTTTATGTGCAGGTGCTGCAGAGTGCAGTGACTGTCCTCCTGGATGGCTCTGTCTGGAAGGCGAGGAAGCCCAGCTGTGTCCAGAGGGGCATTACTGCCTGGGGGGCACAGTGGAGGACATCCTCCCCTGCCCCCCAGGCACATACAGTCCCAAAGCAGGACAGAGCCAAGTAGAGCAGTGTTCACTGTGCTCAGCTGGTGAGAACAGTGCCCCTGCTATACTTACTTATTTGGCAGTGTTAATTGCATTCATCGGGTATTGTATTTATCACACCCACCTATCATTTTAAGGAATGTACTGTGAGGACTGGGGACTAGTGGAACCAACTGGTCCCTGCCAGTCAGGGTATTTTTGTCTAGCAGGTATGCCAAGTTAGTTTCATCTGTCTCTTTAAAAAAGCTTTTTTTTACCACGCCATGGTTGTAGTCTCATCCGTGATAGTGCTATGCAAAATGATATGCTAGTCAACACTTTACATGTGATCTCTCCTCCAGGCATAAATTTTAAGAACCCTGATGGAAATTTTAGCACCGGGGTTGGGGGAGCATGCCCTATGGGCCATTACTGCCCTGAGGGCACCAGTCTACCTCTACCCTGTCCACTTGGGACATTTTCAAACAGGTAAAATTAATCTGACTAACGCTTGATATGTTTAATGAAGGAGTGAATAATTACCTTTTGATTTATTAATAGCCTGTATATCATGGAGCTCTCAGGCTGTAGTTTGTGCCCTGCGGGGCTGTTCTGTGGATCTGTGGGCCTGAGCAGGCCGTCTGGACCCTGTCAGGAGGGATTCTACTGCCCGAGTGGAGCTACCTCCTCCACTGGTATGAGCCCTCTACATCAGCATTGCATATTGTGTGGTTACAGGGAACATTGTTAAATATGCAACCTGATGGTATAATTATAATTAAAGTTACAGTTGAAGGAATACATTTGAAAGAATTTATAAAAATGTTAGTTCTTTTGTAAGTACAGTGAATTGCATCATAACAGTTGTTATGTGTAATGTTTTGTGAGGAGTTAGATTAACATGTCTATACAGGTTCTGGCACAGAGGGCGGACTCTGTCCCCAAGCACATTACTGCCCACCAGGCAGCGCTAGGCCGCTTCCCTGCCCAGCAGGCACCTATACCAACCTCACTGGCCAAATTAAGTGTAGCCCCTGCCCTGCTGGATACTACTGCCCAGAAAGCACCAGCAACTACTCACAGTTTCCATGCCCACCTGGCTTCTACTGTCCTGATGGTATGATACAGAATGCAGTAGCCAATAATTTTCTTTTTCGTTTGCTTGTCTAGATACAGTAAATATGTCATCATTACATACAGTATATATGAAAGTGTTTGTTAGCTGTTCTTATAAGCGTCATGCATTGAGGACTTTCTACAGGCACGAGGCATGCTACTCAGTTCCCATGCCCAAGAGGCTACTACAACCCTGAGCCTATGACCCAGAGCCTTGACAGCTGCCTGCCCTGCCCTCCAGGCCACTACTGTGAGAAGGAAAGACTGACAGCTGTATCTGGGAAATGCAAAGCTGGTCAGTTGCTCAACTTAACCAAAACATATGGATAGAGGTCAAGTGATGTTTGCAGTGGATTCATATAGTTTATTTTACTTATATAATTACTCAATCTTACCTAACGTATCATCAGCAACTTTGGTGAAGTCCCCTTTAATTCATTAAAGTGTGCCAACTTGTAGTTCCATGTTCAACACAGTAAAATGTATCAGCATGTGGAATTGGAGCTTTCTGTGTGGCACCGTGTTTATCAAAGATGCATGATGTCGGCTTTACCGTTGGATGTGCTGCAATTTGAGCACAGTAAATCAGAACTGAAATCAGATCACTAAACAGTAATCAGATTTGGGTAATAATGGAATACATGTATAACGGCTTCACGATTTTTGCGATCTTTCACAGGTGACATTAACTCACCAATTTCTGTTGTCTCTGTGGGTGACACAGCAATAGCCAATCTAACCGTAATAAATATCATCATGATTCATTTGGCCTCTGCTACATCTATATTTGTCACTTGAAGACATTCTGCCATGTTAATGTTTTTTTTTCATCTCTGTGCAAACAACACAATTCAAATGTTTGTTTGCTAAAAAGGTATTTCTGACTCTTTCCGTTACATTACAAATACGACAACAGCATTGGAAAACGTATTTAATTAAAAAAGAAAAAAGTAAAAATAGCCACTTTTTGCCTCAGCATTAAGGGTTAACATTACTTATGTAAAAATAAATTTATTGTACTCACAAATTAATATAGTGTTGTTTACACAAGACAAAAGCTTTGAGCAACTTGTATTTGTTGTTGTTCTTTCCAGGCTGGTTTTGTGTCTCTGCTGCCTGGAACCCTCAACCATTTGATCTGGATAACTACACCAATGCCAACTGTCTGTGTCCAGCCACCTCCACTGGGGGGAGATGTCAGGCTGGGTACTACTGCCCGTCAGGCAGCTCAGAGCCCATACCCTGCCCTCCTGGAACCTTCTGCAATGCCACTGGTACACACTTATTGTGCAAGTGCAAGTGTTAAAATTCTTGGCTAAACCAGATTACTTGATAGAAAAAAAAAGTCAACAAAAATGTACCTTACCTGATAACATCTTTGATAATATGTATGCCTGAGTCTATTTTTTTAAATTTGAATGCATTTATTTGAGGTGTCTTAGTTAACCTTTTTCCAGTATAGGATTTTGTACCTTTTGAACTATGGTGCATAGTTTGTTGCTTTCATTTATATCCATGTTTACCCTTTCTGAAAAAATCTGATTACTTAATTAATTGTTAAAATAATGTATATTACTTGGCTACTTATTGGTTGTGAAAGCCTTAAAATAATTCAATGGTAAGATGTTAAAAAAATCATTTAGAGTGATTTGATGTAAGAATGTACCAATCTAGAGAAATTTGCTGAATAATAACAGTTCACAGTGGTAGTGATAGGAACCAGACATCTGAAGCGTGTAATGGTGGTAAAGCTCCCTCACAGGAAGCCATAACACAAAATGGTCACAACTAATGTTGCCTGATGCCTGAGATGTTGTTTTACAAAGGTTTTGAGATAAGATTTTGGTCTACCATGTATTTTTTTACAGAAAGCATGCATGGCGGGGATGCAGGCTGTTTTAAGGCAAAATTGCTCCCAAAAACTTTGTTTACACTTCAGTAACTGAATTAGGCATGCATACTGAAAAATCCCTGGAATTCCCTTAATTTACATAACAATGATCTGTAACAACAACACATTTCTCTAACAGGTCTGGCCTTGCCGAATGGTCCCTGCGCTCCTGGTTATTATTGCACTGGCGGAGCAACTGCATCTAAACCAATAGATGGCATCACTGGCGACATCTGCCCTCCAGGCTCTTACTGTGGTAACTACTGCTCATTGGTCTCTCTGCAGATGCCCAACAGTGTCAGAATAAGAGTGCACATCAGTCACTATTCTGTATTTGTTAACCAGCTGAGGGTTCCAGAGATCCAGAGTCGTGTCCAGTGGGGACGTTTTCTCGAGCGGCAGGCCTGGAGAGTCAGGCTCAGTGTCAGCCGTGCAGAGCCGGGCACTACTGCAGCTCCAGAGGCCTGAGTGCTCCCACTGCTCTGTGCAGTCAGGGCAAGTACAGCAGAGTCCATTACACAGCACACAGAGTGCAGTCTTATTCACACGGGATTTAATTACTGGGTAATTATTACCAACATTTACGTTCCACTCAAAAAGGATTACTACCTTGGGAAGAATTTATTGGATTTGAATAATTCCACAATACCAGTGCCCGAGGAGCTAATTAGACAAGCTGATTAGTATGTGAGCACATGGTTTTTCACATCTATAATCTGCTAAGCACTTTTACGCAGGGGCTAATAGTTCTAAATGCTCATCTGAGCTGAACTCATGGATATAAATGTATGTACTTTTTATATTGGAAAGAGTCAACATTTAATTAGTTTCCAGGTTGAGACTCTAAACTTAACTCTTTGAATTATCACCAGCAATAATATTTGAGGCAGGATAGAAATGTGTAAGTTTCAAGTTTTATTAAGTTGAGACAATACTGGTAAATAAGGTTATTTTTAATAGATATGACAATCAATCCTCGTGAGTTGATCACTGATATTCTTACAAGTAAACTTTTTGCATTTGAAATTCTCCACAATTTACATTTAGATATGCTAATGAGACATTATCTCATTGGTAACTAACACTATCTTCTCAAATATACATAAATATTACAGTCAATGTTTATTTCAATGTGAAAACACACACTCCACGGAAACAATATTCCTGAACAGATTGGTGGAATCTAATTGCCTAATCAAGAAAACACACAGCAGTTATTAGAAAACCTTTTTTTTCATCATTTTCTAGCATATGGTTGACCCGAGTGTGGGCGGAGCTAAACTTCATTCAATTTGCTACTTTTTGGAAACTTCAATTAGATGTAAATGGACCAAATACACAAAACATGCTGAAATAGATATATTTTGGCTTTAAATAAAATCTCTTGACTTCAAAGTAAAGTTTACATTTGTAAAGTTCTCCTGTAAAGTTTACATTTTGGAAATACTTGTTTTTCTTTCAACAGCAATGAAATGAAGCTTTTAAACCCAACAATTTACACTGTCACTTGGAGACTAAACATAATCAGTATGTATCTAAACCTGTCGAATTGAGCCAGAACTCCACTTGCAGCTTTCCTCTCTTCAGCCTGACATCCAGCACTCAGCAGCTGCCAAACAAGATCAGCCATCTCCTTGGGTGCAAAAACATAATCAGATCCATAAAATTTTGTTGCGGGCCATAGAAGCTTTTGTGGTCATTAGTGTGGGCCACGAGTTGCGAAAGGCTGGGAACCTCTGGTCTGTAACTAAAGGAAACAACAGTCTATATTGGCTTTAATGAAAGTTTTAAAATGTGATTGACAGCTACATAATAATTGATACTTGACAACTTGTTTTGCAACACTATGTACTTTTTTTGACAACTGTCCCTTCAAAATGATATTGCATAATTTCAAAAACTCGATAGGACATTTTGCCCCCAGCCCCCTGAATCTGTACCACTGCCCTCAAGGCTACATCCTCAGTACTTTTTGTTAGGGACTGTAACTAGAAAAATTCAGTTGTAGTTGTATTTTTTAAGTTGCACTGACTCCATACATCCTACCTGACTACTTAAAAGTGTTGAATTACAGGTTCTTAAATTAAATGGTCTCCTTTTCTTCAGAGAAAGTGAACAGTGTTTATTTAAAACTCATTTAAAATCTTCTAATTGAACCGTAAGGACCATGTTGTACATTTGGGGGAACATTTAGTGTTTTTAGCTTGAGGGACTAAAATTGACCCAGATAGTACCTTTTGTTCTGACAGTGTAGGGTTCACCTGGCAGTGGAAGTGATAACAAAATGCATGATGACTGACTTGTAACTGCATCGCACCACATAACAGATGCAAGACCAGACAAAGAAGACAAAGAACTACTTATACACAAGACTACGCTATAAACACCTGGGAATGGAGGGGTAACAAACTCTACACAGGTACAAAAACTAATGACAAGGCAGTCTAAGGAGGAAACACACGAAGAGACTGGAGAGAGGGCGGAGGCAATACAGGGAAACCATGACCGATAACTAAAGCATGATGGAATTTTATATTATTTCTCACACACACCTCATTAAACCAATCTAAGAAACTCTGTTAGATATTTTTGCAGATTCAAAAGTCAATAAATACCACGTGTTCATAAGTTAATATTATGATCTGAATTAAATTAAAAGTTGTTGTGTGTAGTTTTGTTTTGTAGAAAGAAAAAAGATCCACCACATTTTTGCCACGTCTTTGTCATTGCTTAACATTGAAACAAATGTTAAAAGGATTAATTGAGTATCTCACCATGTAAACAAACACATGATTATGTAATTGTGCAATCACAATGGAGCAGCAGAGCAGAGGTTTATCTCTATTTAATGCATTCGCACAACTAGAGAACATATTTAATTTTTAATATAGAACATATTTAGTGTGTTAAAACCTCTTTCTATTCATGTTTTTTAAGGTTGCATCACTCTGTCCTTGTCCTCTGTATGATAGGTTACTGGTGCCCCCCCGGTCAGACTGATGACCTAGCTCTTCCTTGTCCGGTCGGTCATCACTGTCCCCCAGGAAGCCCTGCCCCAGTTCTCTGCCCCTCTGGGACCTACCAGGACAAACAGAAGCAGGCCAACTGCACAATCTGTGAAGAGGGCAAGATAATTATAAATATCTTCTCATGAACCACTGAATTAAGCAGAAGTGCTGAGGATGGGTGGTGGTTTCATTCCATATTTCGATTAAAGCAATATGTTGACTTGAAGAGATTTTGTTAACCACCTTTACTGTGGTGAAATCACTACAATGTGTTTTTGTGCACTCTAGTGGCCTGTTGCTTTTATAGAATGGTGACAAAATACCTGATCAAATAATGTTGAATAAATAGTTTCATTTAATATTTTTCTTCTATTAGTGACTTTCTCCAAATATTGACTGTCAAAATAGTTAGTCTTAAAATTTTGACTTACCATCTTGAAATAATTACTTATTATCCCAAAGTGATAGCTTATTTTTAATTTAATAACTTATTGTATGTTGAAATTTCATTTTAATCACACAAAACTGAGATATGACATTATTTGAGGGATTTTCTTGACACAGTAAGTTAGACTTTTTACAAAATAAGTAATTATTTTGAGATATTAAGTCAATATTTAGGCAGACTTCTGCCAGAAACAAGGAGAAAAATGTACAGGCATTTTTTTTCTCCACTGCCTATTGGGAATGGGTTGCCATAGTACACCAAGTATTTACAACAGATCAAATTTTAGAACCGGAAGTAGAATTTGTCATTCTTCTTTATTGTCACGTTATTCCTTTATTTTTTTTTAGGTTTTTACTGTGATGAGAGCTTTGGAGTTGCTAATCTGTCTGTCCTGCAGCCCTGTCTTAAGGGCCATTACTGCCCTAAAGGAACAAGCTATGCAACGCAGTTTCCTTGCCCCACTGGTACCTACAACCCGAGAGAAGGCATGGACAGCCTAAGTGGCTGTCTTCCATGCCCATCAGGACACTTCTGCCCAACTGTGGGCCTAGCAGAGCCTACAGGTAAAACTTGGGGGTTTGAGTTATTAAATCTCCCTCTTTCTTGAGAGTAGTAGGAATTCACTCAACCCCCTTTATTAATGTTTCTTTGTTGTTCAAAGTGTGACTCAATAATGTGTGTTGATTCTAGGATTGTGCTTCTCTGGATACTGGTGCAAAGAGGGCTCCCGCACAGCCAGTCCTTCTGCTGGACCTTCTGGTTCACTTTGCCCAGTGGGACATTACTGCCCTAAAGGTATCACAGCAGCCTAATCCTTTACAGTCATAGAATCGTAAACAGCATGCATCTGTCATGAAAAGCATGTTTCAATCCACAGGCAGTATAGGATAATAAATACATAATAAATGCATGCAAAAATTAAACTCATGATAAATCTAAATCTTTCAGCTTGTTGAAATTTAGAGGTTCGAGTTCGATCGATGTGGTAAAATTTCATGAAAAGGCCAACAGAAATGATCTAAAATACCTTGAAATGATATCTTTTTACATTCAGAAATATTAAATGTTTGTTTTCTATTAAAACCATGTTTTTCCTTCTCCTGTAAAGTTACCATTCTGTAGACACAATGATGATATATATATATATATATATATCAATATATTATAACAGTGTGTTCCTTACTGTCTTACTGTAGGCACTATTAGCCCTGTGCCCTGCCCATCAGGCACCTGGTCTAACAGCACAGGCCAGAGGAGTGAGGAGGAGTGCCAGAAGTGCCCTGGAGGATTCTACTGTGCCACCGCAGGCCTCACTGTGCCCACAGGGCTCTGCTCTGAGGGGTGTGTGCCAAATTAAACCCGTCATTCTCTTGCTCTTTCACAGTGCTCTAAGAGAGATGACCATCTAATTTGCATTATATTTTATTTTTTTCATGAAAGATTTTATTGTATTGAGAAAGCCACGACTCCCATGCCTACTGACGGGACCTCAGGCAACCTCTGCCCAGAGGGTCATTACTGTCCTAGTGGAGCCACTCACCCAGTGCCGTGTGGTCCAGGGACTTTTATGACTGCCACACAGGCATCTCAGTGCTGGCCTTGCAGTGCTGGCTGGTATTGTGTAAATGGAGGTCGGTTACAGTGCCCACAAGGTTAGAGCTCTTTTTTAACTATTTAATATGAATGAACCTCTTAGTGTTATTATTCTGACATTAAGACACTCAGTAATAATTAGTTACATGAAAGAATTGCTAATTTTACAGTAAACTTACAATACAATTTACAATACTCTATTGTATTGCCATTGTATTTTCTTAACAAATTACTGTGTAATTTTTAAGTTCCTGTAAATCAATAAAACATAACTTGACCAGGGGTGTTCAAACTCTTACGTACAGCTGTAGGTCTGTGTCTCTCAACTAAGTCTTATTGTAAGACTATATTGCTAACTGCTAACTTGCTTACCAGAATAAGGCAACAGAAAATCAGAACTTTTATTAACTTCAGTTTCAAATCTGAAAACACTGCAATGAGTGTGCTGACAAAGCACCTTCTAAACTTCAAAACTTCTAAATCTTTGAAGTTAGATAACGTAGGAGGAGGCTACTTCTTGAAACAAGTGAAAAAAGCCCTTATTACATATCAAAACTGCACCATATTGTGCAATAAGTTACATGCTAAACATAAACTGTTGTATGGACCCAATTCAATTATGAATTGGTAGAGCAGTTTTATAGGTAACTCAATTCCCAAGGGAAATTGTTCGACCTGAGATCTATTTACCTCTATTCACGTTGTTTCTTGCTAGGTCACTTCAATGTCTACTTGTTTAAATTAAGTAACAATTCTTTTACCAGGGGCTGAGTGTAGAATATTTTATTCACTTTTGGAAAATATGAAAAAGAGTTAAGCAGTTATGAGAGTGAGGGCCACATACACACTGTTTAAGGGGTTATAATGTGTACCACTGATGCCAAAACACGCTTAAAATGCCAACAGTGCCACACTGTGGAGAGCAAAAAAGACACATTCCCTCTGAAGTTGTTCCAAACAGGTGTGTAAAGCCTGTTGATGTTTGCTATAGGGTTTTACTGTCCAGAGGGCACGGGATATGACTGGAGGCCTTGTCCACTCGGGACCTACAGCCCAGAGTCAGGCCTGAGTATGGTCTCGCAGTGCAGAGAGTGTGATGGAGGACACTACTGCTCTCACCAGAACGCCACCTCTGTCTCTGGAGAGTGCTCTGCAGGATATTACTGCTCTCGAGGAAACATCTCACCCCAGCCACTCACCCTGTCTGCAGGTACACTGTAAAAAAACAGCTGGCAAAATTAATAAAATCAAGTGATGTAGTTAAAGTTCAGTTTAACTGTCTGCTGTTCAATATTTAGTACCCTTCTTCACGTCTTAAAGGGAAAAAAATCAGCATAATTGTATTGTAAAGATGTAAACAGTCATTCAGAGTGACGTGAAGTGAAATGCTCTGTTCTAGAGAAAACTGCTGAGTCAAAACCTTTTACAGTGGTGATGATAGGAATCAGACATTTGAAAAGTTTAATGCCTCTAAAATCTCCCTCACAGAAAATTATAACATGAAACGTTTACAGATACGCTGCCTTTTGCCTGAGATGTTGTTTTATGATAGTTTTGAACGAAAGGTTTTGGCCTAATGAAAAATTCATTAAAATTCATACCCGGTGGAGGGGTACATGGAAGGTAAACAATCTCCAAATTGTCTGCTTTCTTCTATTATTAAACTTATATATAAAACCTCAGAAGACATGTGTAGGCTAACTGGTCATTTCGTAATAAAATGCCTATGTTTGTGTTATAGCCATTATGACCCCTGGTTCCTATCAACACCACTGTAAAGAAATCAGTCATTAATTTTGAAGTGAACCATTTCACATCAAGAAACTGCTCTGAATGACTTTGTACATCTTACCCATTCAACTATACAAAGTTTTTGAAAAATGAATGGAAGTGCCCTTTAATTAATCTAAGAATAGATGGGGATTTGTGCTAATAACACTAACAATAGATCATGGTATTAGCTTCACCCTGCAAATGCCAAAAAAGCATCACTGCCACCCAGTGTTAGAACTAGCTTTGGGTTGACTAGCACTGAAAACAGTAAATGTAATTATTGTACAATTGTATGTTTTTGTGAACGCAGTCTTGTAGTACGTATCAAAAACCTCTAAACTTCTAAATCTCTAAACTGGTCTGCCAGTTTCCAAAGAGCTCCTAATAGAGCTGTAACCAGAAGTAAGAAGCAGTTGTTTTCTTTCCTCAGGCAGTGGTGGACCCTGCCCTGCTGGTCACTATTGTCCACAAGGCTCTGCTGACCCCCAGCCTTGTCCGGAGGGGACCTTTAGTAACAGGACCAAATTAACTTCACAGGTATGAAAACACCATGTTTCTCCACTATATGACCAAATGATCAAAAACTTTTCTTTTTTTTTTGTTTTTAGTATTTAAATATTTTGTTTAAATTACTTTTGTAGTGTGCATACCTGGTGGTGTGCTCTAACTTCTATAGCCATTATGGGACGAGATGTATGAGCATTTTTTTACCGATATGGATACCGATTAGCTAAAATTAGCTAAAATGTCCAACAGCTGATAATGTCAGACATACATACATACATCATCTAAACCGCTTATCCTTCTGGGTCGCGGTGGGGTGCTGGAGCCTATCCCAGCTGTCATTGGGCGGAAGGCAGGATACACCCTGGACAGGTCACCAGTCCATCGCAGGGCAGACAGCCAGACATACACAATCACACACTCACTCACACCTAGGGGCAATTTAGCAAGTCCAATCAGCCTGACTGCATGTTTTTGGACTGTGGGAGGAAACCGGAGTACCCGGAGGAAACCCACGCAGACATAGGGAGAACAGGCAAACTCCACACAGAAATGACCCTGGCCGCCCAGCCGGGAATCGAACCCAGGCCATTCTCGCTGTGAGGCGACAGCGCTACCCACTGCGAGGCGACAGCGCTACCCACTGC
The DNA here is from genome assembly GCF_904425465.1 of Colossoma macropomum. NCBI lineage: Eukaryota > Metazoa > Chordata > Actinopteri > Characiformes > Serrasalmidae > Colossoma > Colossoma macropomum. Next base: position 11,358,255 of record NW_023494786.1, on the reverse strand, counting down.
GCCAATTTTTTTCCCATAGGAATCAATGGCAGAACTATGTGGGCAAAAGTTTGTGACCCCCCCTTATGTCACCATGATACAAGTACATTAGCAACACCCTAGCAACCATGTGGGATACTATAGCAACCACCTACTAACCACCAGATACCATGGCAACTGCTTAGCAACACCCTAGCAACCACCTGGAATACCACAGCAATTGCCTTGCAACCACCTGCAACCACCAGAACCAGTTAGCAACACCCTAGCAACCACCTAAAATATCATAGCAACCACCTAGCAACCACTTAAGAACCTCCTAAAATACCATAGCAAGCATCTGACAACACTATAGTAATACTGCGCCATTGCTTAAGCTACACAGTCACGGCATTTTCTTCAGAATAATAACTTCTAATTTTAACTGTGATGGTGTTTTGTGTTCAAATTTACCAATTTCGGCCTCTATTGCTGTGATATTTGTCAGCTGCAGGTGGTGACTATCAGCTTGACAGCATATCAAGCATGAAACCATTACATTTTGAGAAGTGAGGACAGGCCCTATTAGCTAAATCCATGAATTTGAGGGCATCATATCTCTGACCGCTTTCTTCAGCTTTATAGCAAGTCAAGTAGCAGTGCTGCGACTTGTAAGATCCCAGAGCGTAGCTGAACAGATACCTCTCTCCTGCAGGACGACTGCATTCGCTGCACTCCTGGTCATTACTGTGACGCATCTGGGCTGACTGCTCCCACAGGACAATGCTGGGAGGGTTTCTACTGCAGACAAGGAGCTTCGCTCCCCAACGCTTTAATCAGAGACCACAGAGGAGGACCGTGTCCTGCAGGTAGCTGAAGCACACCTTATTCAGGACAAATTCAACCCATCTGACCTTATCTTTATGCTGACCTCCTTTATCCTTTCACTCTGTCTTTTTGCACAGGTTATTTTTGTCCTCGAGGCTCCAGCGCTCCTCAAGCCTGTCCGCAAGGATCCATCAGCAGCAGTGAGGGCCAGGCCAGCTGCAGCCTCTGTCCCCAAGGGTACACACATTTACACACACACACTTAGCTGCATGTGATAATACTGAGAAATGTCTCGTACACCAGGAAATGGTCCATGTGTCAGACTGTCAAACCTGAGAAAACACACACACACACATACATTCTCTAAGCCGCTTATCCTTCTGGGTCACGGGAACCTGAGTCAAACTGTATTTTAAATTTTAACAGTGTCACATTATAGTTTATCTTATTCCAGTGTTTTTTCTTGTGCAGCTACTACTGTCCTGCCAATGGCTCTTCAGCTGAGGGCATTGACTGCCCGACAGGTCATTACTGCCCGACAGGTACCACCTTGAAAAGCCAATATCCCTGTCCAGCAGGAACTATTAATCCATATACAAGGATGGTCAGTCCAGATGACTGTGCATCCTGCCCACCAGGTACACTACTTCAAACAAGAGCATGAAAAGAATTACTGCATTATTTTAAGTTTAACCTCCTTCCCTGGTGGCCATACTACTGGTGGAATGGAAATCAACTTGAATATGTTTAATTAATATAATCAGATAAAAAAAGTATGTGATTTATGTGATAACCTGTGATTTATAAAACTGTGACTCTGTGCTGAGCTGTTAGTGAGCAATAAGAGAGGAAAGGGGAGAGGTGAGATACAATGGATAGCACAACTGCAGCTTCAAAAAATCATGTGCGATACGGAAGAAAAAAATACATAGCTTAGCTGAGGGACCTACTCCAAACAGGTGGAAACTGCATTTTATGGCTATTGTGAGAAGGAGTTAAAGGAATAGTTTGGTGAAAAAGTAAATTTACAAGATTTCCCCTTATCAAATATGCAGTACATCAACCAAGACATGTTTAGTGTCCAAACTTTGCTTCTTTGATTTTGTATGTGAGCTAGTTTTGCACTGCAGTTGAAAGGCTAATGTTGCTAGCAAGTAATGGAAGCTTATATTCCACCCACTGTTAACTGTATCATAATGCTAGTTCTTAAGTAATGTCAATTATGTTCTTTTGGCCATTTTTACACACAATATCATGTCGTTCATATTCACTATGAGGTTTGTCAGAAGTAAGCTAATATTAACTAATAGTTCCCAAATGTGAAAAAGTTCAGCTCATTACACTCAGCATCTTTTTAAAGGTACAATGTTACAATTATATAAAGATGTATTCTATGATTATGGCTTACTTTTTCCATAAAAGAATCAATCATACGTATACTTTTGATTATTTCACAAAAGCACAGTCTCTAGATTGGTAGTTTTAGCAGATAAAACACAAATGAAGCCACTCAGTGGTTTTGGAAGGGCTACATTTATAATTATTGTTGCTGAACTTGTTACCACTTTAACTGCTCACGAGTATATTCAAACTCCATTTATACTGTATAGATTTGTTATCCTTGACTAAGTGATATAATCCATTCAGATTTGGCCATTTTGTATGTGAGATCAATGACCCTCACAACCCTGGAGGCAAGTGTCTGACGATTTAGGTGTGGAGTTATTCTATAAACTTGGTAGTGTGTTTAGCCTTATATTTCCAGTTCAAAACTAAAGAAACAAATTTGGACACCAAACAGGTCTTGACTAATTACTCCATCTGCGTTAAGACAAAAATTGGGTGAATTACTCTTAAATTAAACAGCTATAAGTTTCCTTTCACAAGATCAAAATCAAGACAATTCAGAAAAAAATAGTAAACAAATAAATATTATTAAACATAATGAACAGACAAAATATAATTATTACTGTTCCCTGAAGTTTGCTGTGGGCCATCTTCAAGTTGTTAATCAGTGCTGGAGTGCGTTCCCTGTGCTGTATTCCTGTAGAATATCACTGAAATGCTCTCTCTTCACTTTCAGGTTTTTTCTGTGAGGCCTCTGGTCAGAATGCTGCATCTGGACCATGTGAAGCAGGGTACTTCTGTCTCTCTGGGGCAGTGTCCCCTACACCTGACGATGGAGTGACTGGTGACTGGTGTCTACCTGGTCATTACTGTCCCACAGGCTCCTCATCTCCACTGCCCTGTCCACTCGGTCACTACAGCAACACCAGCAGGAACACTGAGTTGTCCGCCTGCCTGCCCTGCCCTGCAGGTGACACAAATCACATATCAATATGAATATTGTCGCACTCCAATGAAAAACAGGCATCTCCAAAATAGTAACTATACAGGAGAGGGCAAAAACCTTCTTTACTTTCAATGTAAGTTAATAGAAAAAGTTTTTATTCTAAGCAATTCTGTACCATTTCTATAGGTCCAATCATCATGAAATCACACAATGTAAAGGACAGCTGCTGAGCTCAAATGGTCCAGCAATTCTGGACCGTTTCTATAGGTCCAGTCATCATGAAATCACACAATGTAAAGGACAGCTGCTGAGCTCAAATGATTCAGAAAAGTAAAAATCGCAAAAAATGGAAAATGTTTTTCATTGGACAGCGACAATATGTATGTCCAGAATGTAGAACAAACCAGCAGCAGAATATATATTTATTGTGCATGTGACTCTTAAGACTGTTTATATGGCAAAACATTGGGGGGAAAAATTAATTGCAATGATTGACAGGTATAATTTTGAAAGATAAAATAATTTAATTGCATACAATTATATAATTTTTGTATTAATCCAAATGTAGTCAGTCAGCCAAATAAGACAAAAACACGATCAAAATTCAGTTTTTAAGATGAATGCCACTGCAGTTGTTAGAGATGTACTGTACTTTTGTCCATTTTATCTGGCATGCAGTCTCCTTAGACATATTAGTAACCACATAAGCAAGTCTTTCTTAGATTTCTGAACAACTTGATATGTTCTGAGGCAAGTGATTGATGATTTTTCATGGTGCAAATTGACAAAGTGTATGCTTCTAATACTTTCTTTTACAGTCCCCTAAGTTCTGTGTATTATGGCTAAATGTGAGGTACAAACCCCAAAGTATTACATTATTATAAAGTTTCATACTATATAAGCAGGATTGCCAAAAGTTGGCCTGTGAAGATGTTTGATTTGACCCTCAAGAATGTTACCGCCCCTTGCAAAAAAAAAAAAAGTATACTACAGTAGTGCTAACAAAGTTATAAACTTATGTTATTTTGGAACGACTAATTTGTACTAAATCAGTACTAATTAGCCCTTGATACATACTTAAGTCGTGCTTTATATACATTAGGTATACTAGTCATATGTTATTTTTGCCACTCTTAAGGTATAATTTCAGTATACTAATCTGTGCTACCAAACTGAATATATTTAAACTGTGTTAAAAGTATGTTTGCAATTCTGTGTGCTCTTTAAACACATAATTGGTATATCAAGTTACACAGTCCCAGTATATAATTAGCAGATTTACAAATACAGTTATATTTGCTGAATCCCTATTGTGCTCCTGCAATACTGGTTTAGTATACTAAAGTATGTACTTTAGGTATTTATTAAGGTATACAAATATATACAAATACATGCTTAGCATTCCAAGTCATATACCTCTAACATACAACTATTTTACTTGTAGTACACAATAACAATGTTTGCAGTTAAACAGGGAGATTCACTCGAAAGAGGCCCCGAATACTCTGTAATAACTCACGCTAGGACGAAGCAATCTGAACGAGACAATGTGCAGTGTGCTCCTCAGTATATGGAGCTTCAAACAAGCTGGGATGCCCCTGTGTTGGAGCAGTGAGGTAGATGCCAGACAGCTGTCGCGACGGTTAACCTCCGTTTGCAACTTCCGGGTGCATAACCCCTGTAGCCCTTCATGTGTCTGGCAGAAAACAGAGATCACTTTCAGCATCGCATGTAATGAAATCGGGTACACATACGTCAAGGTATGTAGCGTATTTTTTGGTTCAGATTGCTTCATCCTAACAGGAGTTACAACAGAATATTTGGGGCCTCTTTCGAGTGAATCTCCCTGTATTTGTAACCATCCAACACTACTTAAGTATACTGTAAAATATAGGTCAAGTGTACCACTGTACCAACCACTGTATTTAAACGACCATTTATTTTATACTTTGTAATTGGTAATGCAAGATGGTCATAATGGTCAAATGGGTAAAGTCTATAAATACTGTAGGTTACTTAATGTATTAATGTATACAATTACTATATTAACAACACATAAATGATGTACTTTTAATTATTCCAAAGTTTTTAAAGGCTTCTCTATTTTCCCCAAAGTTAAATTTTACACACATATTTTAAACAAACGTTTGTCTTAAAATCACAATGGTTAAAAACACGGTCAACAGTTTCTTGAATAGATGTCACAACCTTTGGTGCCAGAACATCATCAGGGGTGTGATGCTAAAACATGCCTCACATTAAAGCACTGAAAGTATAACTGGAAATTAATTGCAGAACTGCAACTTAATTTAACACATTCAGCATTTATCGGTTTGTTAGGTGCTATTTTCATTTTAAGATTCTTTTGGTCAAAAATAAAACGTTAAAGCTCCAAGCGAGAGGTTTGAGCAGCAGTAAAGCAGCCCAGACGCTGAACCAACGGAGTGAAAAGCAGAATTATGGTTTCAGTCTTAACTGAGTAAAACGTAGATTGTTTTCGTCACACATATAAGCTACTAGTGTTACTGTCTTTGAATTTACTCAAAGAATTTAAAATCCATACACTATTTAGGTACTTGCAGCTGAGCAAATGTAACTAGCCAGCTAGCTAGCTAGCTAGCTCACACTGTAACTAGCTCATGTTAAACCGGATAACTTTAAACAGCTCACTGGACAGCAAAGCTGGCAGCACAAATAGAAAGAAAAAAACATTCATAAATCATTCCCAAAGAGAGAATTCCAGCATGAGCAAACCAGTATTGTTGACACTGTTAATCTTTATACCCGGTTTAAGGAAGCCGAGTCTGACTTCGCGCTTGCTAACTTAACTGACAAACTTAGCGAGCTAGCTAGTTAGCTAACTTAGTCGGCAGGGAGGCTTGGAAGCAGGTGTAGAGTTTTATCGACTCGATAAATAACTGTATATACTGTCTGTACAGAGTTACATTACGCGGTACTTCGTTTTAAGACAGGTTACCATTAAAGCCTTCCATCTTGTGCGGTCTGTGCCGCGATGTTAGAGCAGAAAACAGAAACTCCCTCACTGCGTCGTTTGAATCCTGCCGCGTTGGATGACGTGATCGCCGCGCGCTGCACGACCGGCAGTTTACTTAAAATACTGTGTGGTTTACTTACATTTGACTGAATGTTGCAATCACTGACGATTATTGTTTAATTTCATACATTTTCCTGAGTCCAGTGTGTTTTTGTTGTGTTGCACACACAGCTAGATTTTCTGTAAAGCTGAAACATTTCCAGTAGGAGCTGCTGATTTTGATGAGTGACACTTGTTGAGCCAACACATGCACTGAAACTCCTGAGAAAATACAGAGATTATTACTGTGATTAGTTGGATCAGGTGTGTAGGGAGCAGGAAAACACCAAATTGTGCAAGCAGTGTGTTCTCATGGACCAGGGTTGGGAACCACTGAGGTAATCCTGTTATTAGCATAGTCATTAATGTGCATCTAATAAAAGGCAGGGTGTATTACAGTGTATGCTGAGTTGGTATGCTAAGCATGTGCACTGTAGTATGAGTAAGAACAAAAATGGTTCTGCAAAAATACTTCCATCTTGTGCGGTTCCATCTGTACAGTATTTTTAAATATACTAACGTACTGAGACTATATGAATTGATATCATTATTATGTGATTAAACAGCATGTGGTAGTACTACAAAAATAAGTTTAGAACACTTTTAATCTATTTTTAGAGTTCAGTTTGGCAACACAGACTACTATACTTAAATTATATCTTAAGAGTGGCAAAAATAACACATGACTAGTGTACCTAGTGTACATAAAGCATGACTTGAATGTATATCAAGTACACATTGGTACAAATTAGTGGTTCCAAAATATCATAGCTCCAGTATATTTAAGCACTACTTATGTAAACTTTTTCACAGGGGAAAGTCATGTTATACATTTTCAGGTAGTGTAAAATCTTTTACCTTGAATAACAACAGATTACAGAGGAATTTGCTTTGATGTAAGTGCCCTGACATCCTATTGTAGTGACATGTTTTTTTTTCCACTGTTAGATCTACATTTGATAAAAAAAATTGTCATACAATCAACATTAAATTAGCACAAGAAAAAGCTGTTCTAAAGTGTAGTTGTATTTTATATTTAAACATATGGCCAGAGGTTAAACAGGTTTATCACTAATATTGTCATACTGCTAATACAGAATATTCATTGTGAGCATTGTTTCAGGCACACTTCATTGAACTATAGATTTAAAACATAAATAACACAGTGTTATTTTGTTAAAGTAGGCCTATAGTTTTAGCATAAAATAAGCACAGTTCATTGTAAACACATTTTCAGTACAACATTAATATTTTTAGATATACTTCATTAAAGCACACATTTAACACAGAACTAAATACTGTTTTTTGTGAAAGTATAGTTTAAGGAAAAAAAGCACAGTTCATTGTGAAGAACTGTTTCAAAAGTCATTGGGTAAATACTTAAAAATATCAAGTAGAAAATACACTTGGAGCACCCTGTACATAGTTTAAGTAGAGCAATATCATGTTAGAGTATACAGCTTTTTCACAAGGGGCTACCCCACCCCCTTTCCCAAGCAGAGAACAAACATATTTTTATACATTTATAAATCTATACAGTTCTTATTTTCCTTTTTTTTTAAACAAATGTATGTCTTGACTGATTGAATACATTTGGCGTGAAGGGGAAATTATGTACGTTTTTGGCCAACCTGTGACTATAAGAAAATATGCACTCATTTTTTTTGTGTTTACTGTGTTTTCCTCTCTTGTAGGATTTGCTTGTTCCAGCAGGGGGCTCTCTGCTCCTTCTCATGTCTGCCATGCTGGCTACTACTGCCCACAGGGCCAGAATTCCAGTCAGCCTGCTGAATATACTTGTTCACCTGGCAATATGTGCCCCCCAGGCAGCCCTGCTCAGATCCCCTGTGCTTCTGGGACCTATCAAAGCCTATCTGGGCAGGTCAGCAAAGAGAAATTCTAACATTTTTTTTTCTTCTAGAGGATCTGATTGAGATGACTGTAGAGTGATAGATTTCTACTACAGACAGAGTGTTTGCTCTGTCTGCCTGGGTTTTTCTGTGCAGGTTCAGTTCATCCTGATACAGGTGTTATGGGGGGGACGAGGACACCTGCCCCATGTCCTATGGGGCATTACTGCCCAGCAGGTAGAGACAACATTGCATGGAAATGTGCAACAGTTAAAGGAGTAATCTAGCATTTTCAAACAAATCTTTCTTTATATGTAGCATATGATTGATTACCATGGACTTTAATATTGATGCGCTTTCCTGTAGTTACAAAAAACAGAAAAAACTGACATATATGAGAACCCATTGGGCAGTTGCTGAATATATAATGCAAATGTAAAACTATAACTATTGCACGCTAATAACATTATTAGGATAAAACAGACATAAGGGACAGTTTTAATCAACATTCAAACACTAATTGCTTTCCATAAGGTTCTATGGTATCTTTGCATGATTAGGCAGAAGCCTGTGAACCTTCACTCACACCATCACTTTACCAACATATTACCACAAATACAGATAGAGATACAGATAGAGATTAGGTAAAAATACTGAAGTAGCAATGTAATAAGGCTTTCCCATCTTATAGCTCTGCTATTGTCAACAGGAACAAGTTCTGGGCAGGAGTTCGCTTGTCCATCTGGTACTTACAGTGGTGAATTAGCACTGTCTAGTGTGGAGCAGTGTGTTCCCTGCCCCACAGGAAAATACTGTCCCTCTTCTGGCCTTTCTGCCCCCACTGGAGACTGCTCTCCAGGGTTAGTGACCCCATCCTCCACCCTCATTAAATACCATTACCACACTACTCTATATTTCTTTTTTTTTTTTTACTTTTAACAACTGACCTTTTCTTCTGGTTCCTGGCAGTTATGTGTGTATCCAGGGCGCCTCTTTCTCACAGCCACCTGGAGATTCCACAGGAAGAAAATGCACAGCAGGCTTCTACTGCCCTGCAGGAACCAGCCATATGCAACCCTGTCTGCCAGGCACATACAGCTCATTAGAAGGTCTCATGCCCATTTACTGTACTATTTAAAACTTTGGGATCATGATAAAAACATTTCTAACCACTGTCAATATTATAAAACTAGTTTGGCTGCAGACAGATGCATAAAACTGTCAAATAATTAGTGGGAAGCTAGGATATACATGCTGTATATACAAATAAAATATCCAGAATGAACAGATGATTTTGAAAGGACTGAGAAATCTAACCAACACTGAGAATGAAGTTACTATACAATAAAATTAAATAGAAAGTCTTTAATTTGTAAAGTGATCATTCAGACAAAACTTGTTTTTTTTATTTAATAAAACTTTAACTTTTTGTTGTTTGCAAAAAAGCTTTAAATATTGAATAAAACATCTAAACATGCTCTTTGGTGTTTAGTTCATTGAATGGTACTTTATTTAAGAAAGTATACACATGCTTCTGAATGTAAAGGGGATTTCTGTGTTTGAAACTGCTGTCTGATGTGCTATGTGTATCCCAACAGGGGCAGCATTTGTAGAGGAGTGTCAGCCATGTCCTCCTGGGCAGTACTGTGCAGATTATGGATTGAGTTCACCGTCTGGCCCATGCAGTCCAGGATATTACTGCACTCTCAGAGCAAGCTCCCCTGCACCTCACCACAACAGAAGCACAGGTAATGAACACTGCTACAAATTACATGAAATGAAGTCTGAAGGCATTAGCCATGCTAATAGAAGCCATGCAATTTTTTTATTCCAGAGTTTAAAGAGCGTACACACACAACAGAAGATGAGCTCTTGGCTTTGGTTCAAATGACCGGTGATATCTGTGCAAGAGGGCACTACTGCCCCATAGGGAGTGTTCAGCCAATGCCCTGTCCACCAGGTACAGCTCTGACCCAAAGAATATGTCAGATAGGCTAGGAAATTTAATTTAACTTAATTGACAGCAGTGTTTTAATTAAGCATTTTTTAACATTTGATCTTAAAGGTTTTAAAAGCAGGAGGATGGTACAGCGAGAGAAAATATGGAGTCTCCAGCCAGGATAACAAACAACTAATTGCTCAAACAAACAGATAAACAAACAGCGAAACGCACATTCACTAAAAAACAAACAAACAGCAACAACAACAACAACAACTACAACGAGAACCCTAAACCTGGGGGGCGATGGGGGAAATTCACAAAGCAGGATTTCTCAGTTTAGCCAGGTGACGTAGGTCCAAAGTCAAGCTTGTCCAAACAGAAGAGCAGAGAAACATTCCTGTTGGACAGTCCTCATCTTTGGGCTTAAGTTATTTGGCTAACTGTGAAATACCCCTGGTATTATAATAATTTGCCTTAAACCTTTGTCCAGTATTGTTAAAAAGAAAGTTATATTTCTTCAATCTTCACTGTACAGAAAAAAAATCTAATCATGTAGTGAATTTATAAAAAGTGTGAATTTAAAATAGTGAGCTACAAAACACACCACTAAAAAATTAGCGTTAAGTAATTATTTTAGATCTTTATAAGAAAAAAAATCACAAATTAACAGAATCAACTACATATAAAGTGCAGGTCAATATTTTTAATGATAATATTATGATTTATTGCTGGTACTTTAACACCTGATTTATAAATGGTTGACTTTCTCCTGAAATGGTATCAACTGTTTGCTTTTCCTTTTAGGAACGTTTCTGGGCCGGCATGGTGCCGTCTCTGAATCTGACTGTGACCCATGTGTGCCTGGTTTTTACTGCCCTGAATGGGCCCAAAGCTCTGTTGAGCTTGGCTGCCCTGAAGGCTGGTTCTGTCCTGCAGGCACTGCAATGGCACGAGAGTCTGGTAGGCTGTGGTGATCACTAGATGTAACTTAAACAAGCTACAAGCAATCACTATTTAACATGCTAGCTGACTGAGTTGCTGCAGCATCTCTGCAGGAAAGGCCTACTGCTGTCCTATCAGCATTATGCAAATTCTATTAAATTAAGTGGACATGGCTATTTGTAGATGGTTCCTTTATTACCTGTGTTGTCTGTCTGGTCAGGTCGACAGTGCCCACCCGGTCATGCATGCCCATATGGAAGTGTTGAGCCTGCCATCTGTCCCTCTGGTACCTTTCAGTCTCAACCAGCTCAGCCATCCTGCCGTCCGTGCCCACCAGGTGAATGGAGTGCATACTTGCCATTTCGGAGACACATAAAATCAGCTAATACATTTTGAGACAGATGTAGGAAGCATTTTGAAGCAGTTTCAGGTGCAAATATGATGCATTCGGCACAATTTCAAATTCTCTTCCTTGCCTGTGCCAGGGTTTTACTGCCTGGAGGGTGCATCTGCTCCCATGCCCTGCCCAGCAGGCACAGTGAGTCAGGTTGATGGGTTACAGTCTCTACTGGACTGTTCTCCCTGCCCTCCAGGATTTTACTGCAACACTACTGCACTCACCAGCCCCTCAGGACCCTGTAATGCTGGTCAGTGTCTCATGCTGTTAGTTTGATTGTTTTTCTCCTTTGCGGATGCCTGTATCCATAATGTGTCTTCTGATCCATTTCTCCTAAAGGTCATTTCTGTTCGTCTGGTGCCACAGAGCCAGCCCCAATCTCTCAGAGGTATGGAGACATCTGCCCAGCAGGCTATTACTGCCCTGAGCAAAGCAGTGCTCCTTTGCCCTGTCCTGTTGGACACTACCTTGCAGATAAAGGAGCTTCTTCCCGTAGCTTTTGCTCCCCATGCCCTCCAGGCAGATACTGCCATGCACTTGGCTCCTCCCAACCCTCAGGTAATATTAAGGAATAAGTAAAATAACTACTTTGGCATTTTTTCTGTGTAAAAATAAGTTAAAAGCAAAGCAAAGGGTTAATAATTGTATTAAAAAAGTAAATAAAAATGTTCTATTTTACTGGTTGCAGGTTTTTGCTCTCCAGGTCACTACTGCACAAGAGGAGCTGAAACTGCTGCTCCACAGGCCAAACCCGTCCAGCTCAGATGCTTCTGTGACTTTATTCCACAGTCCAGCCACTCTGAGTATTCTCTCTGTGCTCAGAGAGGCAACGCCACCTGCCCATTTCACGGGCCAGGTGTGTAATTGTTTTCCACCTGAAAGCGTGTGTATTATTGTAATGCATTTGTTTTAAGTGTCTCGTTTATGCAGAAAGTGGAGAAGGAGAATGCACTGGCATGAGTCTCAGACCTGCCTCAGATTCAGCACAGACTGAAATTCATTCTGCATCAACTCTGGAGGTCACTCAAGATATGTGCACTGATTTCAGAGGAGACATTTGTCCCACAGGTAATCAGTACTTCCTTTATGTATTTAGTTCTTTTACATCTGTATGTATATATTATACATTACTGTCAATTACTTTATATGGATACATATCATCACTGTCCAAAAAGAAACATATGCATGGTAAATGTCTGAAGAATTCACATTTGCTTCTATGTAGGGTTCTACTGCCCTGTAGGCTCCTCCATGCCTCAGCCTTGTGATGCAGGCTCTCACTGTAATCAGACTGGCCTTCATGCTCCTGCAGGCCTCTGCATTGCTGGCTTCTACTGCCCTAAAGGCTCTTCATCTCCTTATGTTACACCCTGTCCTCCTGGACACTACTGCCCCAGAGGCACACCTCTACCTCTGACCTGCTTACCAGGCACACTAAGGAGTAAGAGAGCATGCTCTGCAGTCTCCATTTACTAATTCAATTTAGCAACGGCCATTTAAAACCTTAATAGCTCCCTTTGCAATGGGAGTACTCCCGTTATGTAATGGGACAGACCTTTTTGTGGTTTGGACTGCTCTATAAATCTTGTCTCTGGTTTTACTGCTTAGATGCTCCTGGAGGGTCCAGCATGGAGGACTGCTTGGTGTGTCCATCTGGATATTTCTGTGATCAGAGAGGCCTAACACAGCCCAGTGGTCAGTGTTCTGAGGGTTATTATTGTCCTGGAGGGCAGAACTCATCACGACCTTCAGAGCATAAATGCAGAGCAGGTCACTACTGTGAAGAGGTATAAACATTACATGATTAGCATAAATATTAGGGGTGTAAAAATGCATCTGAAGTTGGTAATTTTGTTAAAATCAATTACAATAGATTATAATAATTTTATGAGTGTAATTATATAATTTTCAATTAATTTTCAATAATTGTCAAAGTATGCAAAAATAAATGTATCTAAATTTTACATTTTATAAAATGTAAAAAATGTTGCACCGTAAGTATCCAAAAGAAAACAAGTGTGTCGTTTTTATTGTCTGTTTTCCACTACTGTACCGTTTGTGTATTTATTGTGATTCTGAAATTTACTCAAATGATGAAATTTAGTAATTTGATAATACACTGAATCATTTTGTAATGAATCATGATCTTAAACAAATTAAATCAATTCCTTGAGGACAATAATACAGAGTGCTGTGCAAAAATCAGAGACCACCCTTTACTTATTTAATTTCCAGTCAAAATAGCCATAGAGTACAAATTCTTCATTTTTATCTCTCTTTTAAGGGGATATTTCTGAGGAGAGTACATATAAGACAATATTGCCTAAGGAACGGGAAGTCTGTGCAAGACCTGGTAGACCACCAAAACTGTCCCTATCAGATAAACAGAACTAAGCTTTCATCTTTGAGAGAGAGAAAATCCACAGGTGTTTCTGTCCATCCTTCCACTGTGAGAAGACAAATCAACACAATGGGTCTGAAAGGATGTGTAGCTGTTAAGAAGCCCTCACTGAGAAACGTAAACAGACAGAAAAAGAGAACCTGATTTGAATCAGAAAAGTAGCTTCTGGTCTTCTCAGAACGAAGGACTGTCCACCCCTAGAGTCCAGACCAACATCACTGAATGTGTTTGGGACTATTGGATTGTGAGAAGCAGAAAATACAACCAACTTCTAATACTGAATTTTGGAGGTGTGGAAAAAATGTCCCTGCAGATAACTTGAAAAGTTGAGAGCAAGTCTCCTGAAAAGAGTGGGAGCTATGATTAAGGCAGAGGCTGGACATGTTATTACTAAAAAAAAAGTATATTATATTCTTTGAATACATTGAATAAATTAATGGATATTTACTGTAAATTAAATAAATGAAGGTTTGGTCTCTGACTTTTGAACTGTATTGTACAATCTTAATAATTACTCAAATGTCCCTACATTTCTCAGAATAAAAATTTTAACACCTGAAAATGAACAATTTTGCAGGGAAGTGCCAGTGATAGAGTATGTCCTATGGGTAGCTACCAGCCCAGTGAAGGCCAGCACGAATGTGAAGTTTGCCGTGCTGGCTTTTCTTGCCCCGAGGAAGGTAAACAGTGCTTCTTACTATTACTATTAGATATTGCAATGTCTTCTATCGTGCCCCATGTTCAGGGATTTTTTTTCCCCAGGTATGACGCACCCAATTCTATGCAGGCCTGGGTTCTATTGCCCTGCAGGGACAGAAAATCAGCAGCCATGTCCTGCAGGGACTTATGGAAACCAATCTGGTTTAACTGATTCGTCTGAATGCACTCTGTGTGACCCAGGCACATACTGTGCAGGAGGAGGTACAGAATAGTGTCTGAACAATGTCTGTTCTCTAAAAGTCAGCTTATAAACCCTGTCTGAGCCTACTGACTCATTTGTGTCTGCATAGGAAACACCTCACCCTCTGGTCCATGCACTGCTGGATTCTTGTGTTTTGGAGGCGCTTCTATACCGTCCCCTGCAGATAATATAACAGGAACCCAATGCCCACCTGGCTTCTACTGTCTCACTGGGAGCCTTACTGCAACACCCTGCCCTAAAGGCGCATTCAGGTACAAGGTGGATAGGATCAATAAAATCACTGTACATGTTATGTACATGTAGTCAAGTATGTCAAGCATAGTGACCTGATTTTTGCTCTAGTGTGCAGTCTGGACTGACAGAAGCAGTGCAATGCCAGAGTTGTTCTCCCGGGTCCTATTGTTCAGAACCAGGCTTGACTGCAGTTAGTGGTCCCTGCCTACCAGGTGAGAATTCTGACACATACATTAATGCAATAAGTCACTCGAAGCTATGCAATACAGTGATTTTACCAAGATGTAAAGGTGCTGCTAAGCAACATCACTTAACCAGTGTTTGTTCATTGATTACATGGTATTTGCCTTAAAGTAGTTTAATTCATTGCTAATAGTAATCGTGATAAACTACGGTTGCCAAGCAACATAACAATCAAAGGTGATTCCATGCACGCTCAGTATTGGGCAAAGTACTAAATATGCTATCCCAGATGTATTCAGTAAGATATTATGTTACAATGCATAAGAAATAAGATATTTAGAATATTTTTAGAATATTTTAAAACGACATCATAATAAGGTGCATATATAAACTGCTGTTGTATGTTTAATTTCCACTGTACTGTTACTGGTTGGCAGTTTTCTTCATCCACGACTTCTGTTAATATGTTTCATTAAAAACTGCTTGTCATTTTGAATACCCGAAATTTTCAACTGTTTTTTTCTCATCGCTTGCTTCAGTCTATGTCCTTTTGTCTCATGAACTATGCAAAAGTGGGATCAGTTTTGGTACATGCAGCTATATTCTTTGTTGTTATGAGTTGTCACAAGCATCCTAATTATTTTCAGGTAAAGTGGGACAGTGTGTGTGCTAAAGTGGGATGGTGATATGGTGACTAACTGCTTTCCAAGGAACGGCAGCTGAGGCACTCTCCCTCACTCAGTCTGATCTCATTGTTCTACCATAAAACCTATTTATTCTGTGCTCTCTGCACTGTTTTAAATTGTTAATAAACATTTGTTGACGTTTCTTTTGAAGACTGTATGCTATTTTAATTTAGTGAATGAGTATTCTAAAAATATCTTCCTAAAAATGTAGTAATTTTAATTGTTTTCTTAAAACTGCCTTTTTCAAATGTAACATGTACTGTATACAGATATTTAAAGGGGAATTCCATTGATTTTTTACAATTTCTGCATGATTAAGTGGTTAAGATGTAAACAAAATCATTCAGAGTGGTTTGGTGTGAAATGTTCTGTTCTAAAGAAACTTTATGAGTCAGAATTGTTTACAGTGGCGGTGACAGGAACCAGACGTCTGAAGCCTTTATTGCCTGTAAAAGGTACCTTACAGAAAAATATTACATAAAATGGTTATGAACACACTGCCTGATGCCTGAGACATTGTTTTATGGTAGTTGTAAGATATGATTTTGGTGTCAAGTTTTCTTTTTAAAAAATCATTCATGGTGGAGAGGTACATGCAAGGTGTTGTAAGGCAAATTGTCCTCAAAGGAAACTTGCTTCTTTATTCTTATCAACATTACATATAAAAACTCAGACGACACATGAGATTCACTTCTCTATAATCTGTCATTTCACATCAAACCACTCTGAATGCTGGAAATATGAAATATCTGTGCATCTTTAATTTCTGTGTTCTGAATATATATTCCCAATACTTGTATCCTGTTACTTCCCAACCCTGTGCAGTGTACACAATCCTGTTTTTATTAACACAGTGCATTAACAGAGAATTCAACTGATGTATGCGGTCATACATGTGTGTATGACAAGTACTTTACAGTTACTTCAAGCATGCCTCAGCCAATCAAGTTCTAGAGCTAGAACTATTATCTACTTTCCATTTTTCCAGCCGTTGTTGTGGTGCAATCCCTAAATAGGACCTTGTTTATTTCCGCAGGCTTTTTCTGCATTGAGGGGTCTTCCACTGCAGCCCCTGTGTCTGCTGTGTTTGGTGATGTGTGTCCTCATGGTCACTACTGTGACAGTGGTAGTGCTGTGCCCACCCCCTGCCCAGTGGGCACCCACCGCTCTGAGAGTGGTGGAAAGAGTGTTGAGGACTGCATGCCTTGCCCAGGAGGTAATACATTATTATAACTGCATGTTGGACTGGTGCCTGCAGTCTGCTCTGTCTAAAAGAGGTTGTAGACACAATTGATTCTCCAATTGTTCTGTAGTGCAGTCTCATGTGACAGAGTTTCTTCCTGCCTTTATGAGTGTCTGTATTTCTTCCACAGGACTGTTCCAGGATCAGAGAGGCCAAAGGGATTGTAAATCCTGTCCTCCAGGATTTCACTGCCCATCCTCCAACCAGCAGTCTAATGGCAGCAGTGCTCCACTGATCTGTCCAGAGGGCTATTACTGTCCTAATGAAACAGTAGGCAGGCCTGTCCCCTGCTCCCAAAGGCACATATAGCAATAATCATGGCCTTATATCAGCAGGTGATACATTATTTAAAATAAAAGGGGCTGTATGTGGGTCCAGAGTTCAGTTACTTACACTCATAACTCACATATTACTTTCGTAGTAGTTACTGAATAGTTCAAAATAATTTCTAAATAAAAAGATTAGGGTTCAAGGGGTTAATGCCTTAACTGTGGCTATTAATCATAAAACATGTTCAATGACTTTATGAATAATTCAATAACTACTATGAAACTAATTTGTAATTTATGTACTTGTAGAAGTGTGAAATTGAAGTTTGAACCCTTTTGTAGGTCCTTGCAATATAAAGGGACACTATGTCCACTATTTGTACACTGCTTCCAATGTATTTGTCTGTTTTTTGGGTTAGATGAGTGCCTGGTCTGTCCGTTGGGCTATTTCTGTGGTTCAGATGGACTTGTCCAGCCCTCTGGGCCCTGTGCCTCTGGATTCCTCTGCTTTGTGCGTGCCACAGTTCCAAACCCCACTGACAACAACACAGGGTCTCTTTGTCCACCAGGGGCCTACTGCCAGCTGGGCATCAGAACTGGTACTATTCAGTTCTTCCAGCATTCAACTTCAAAGAGTTTTCTGTGATTAATACACCACTGTCATTGTAAAACAGTGTAGAAATATGCTGGAATGACGGTAACATAAAATTATGTCATTTCCATCCCTTATAGGAGACTGTTCTCCAGGCTACTATTGTGATTGGGGATCCAGCAGTCCAGAGCAGAAACTCTGTCCAGCAGGGTTCTTTTGCCCCTCTGGTACAGACAAACCCATCGCCTGTGGGACAGGAACATTCAGCTCTGTGATGGGGAACAGTGAAAGAGACAACTGTGAGCCATGCCCAGCAGGGTACTACTGTCAGGGTGGGTTATTGTTCCCATTAATCTGTCTCTAGGAGGGACTTTAGAATTGTAGCCTTAATTAGATATCTTCTTTAAATCTGTGTTTAGGGTATGGAGTGGTCAAGCCTGCTACTTGCCCCCAGGGTTTTTACTGCCCCCAGGGCACAGTGATGGGCACAGAGTTCTCCCTGTCCTCCAGGGAGAGTGCAGCCTCATGCTGGAGCATCTAGTGAAGAGGACTGCTTACCATGCCCTTCAGGTTGCACTGTTACCACCTACATTACATCATACCATATTATATAATATTTATAACAACATATTACATGTACACAGCCCAGTCCATACAGTTTATATAAGGAAACTAAGCTGCAAAAACTAGGCATCACAACCATGAACACGTTTACATATTACTGCCCAGTCTACATTTCTGCTTAGGGCTGTTTTTGGTCAAGGCATAATTAAAGGGTGGCAAATCGGAACAGAGGTCATTTACATATATCTGTCTAAAAGGATACCTAAAAAGGATAAAGAAAATGAATATAGGAAAGAAAATATAAAGAAAATAAGTATATTTAATATATAAAAGCACATAAACATTATAAAAGTACAAGAAAAAATTGAATAAAAATGTAGAAAGTATACAAATGTTTGAACACACCCAGTCAAGTGACATGTTTTGTTGATTTTATAAATTAAGAAAATAAATTAACACATCCTCTACAGGGAATAAACTTAAATATGGCATTTTTCAGCAAATATTAGTGTACAATTTCCATTTATTTTCCCCCAACATTAGAGAACAATGAAACATAAAATATAAAATGTGCAATAACTTTTGCACAGGCCACATTCAGGACTGTACAACTTGTCAGTGATGTCACATGCTAGGAGGAATAAATCTTGTGCAAATACAAATAAAGATCACAGTCGCTTGCAAAATAAATTTCTCATTACATGCTTTGTACAATATCGAACAACATATCCCAAGTACCTAAGCTTTCTCCTCAGCATAGTCAAGCGAGCTGTAAAGCATGTTCAGTTCTAATGTCTATGGTAGTTAGCTAACTCATCAGCTAACTGAACAAATCGAAGTGTCCGTAAACAAAGGGCCTCACAAAGTACAAAATGTGCAAATGTTGTTTAGTTTGGGGCTGTAATGTAAAGCCATCAACAAAGTTAGATTTTATCATTTGCATGCTGAACACAGTCAAAGACATCTTTGGCCTGATTAATTTTTGGGTTCACCACATTTTATGCTTTATTTGATAATTTGTTATTGCGTGTTTTATTATTTTATTTGTTTTTGAGTAAACTGTGTAACTGGCGCTTTCTTTGCATATAGGCATGTTCTGTGCTCTCCCTGGGCTTTCTGAGCCGACAGGACGCTGCCAGGATGGGTACCACTGCCCCCCAGGAGCCGTCAGCCCCAATGCCACTGGACACAGGGTAGATTTAACATCAATCACATAAACATTGAAATGTGATTAACAAGTAAAAGCAGGTTTTGTCCAGCGGTGTCAGCAAACAACAGTATTTCAAAGTAAATGAGTATTATGCATTTTCTAAAATCCTTACTGAAAGAAGAGGACTATTTCAGGCCAATTATTGTACACTGTATGACCAAAAGTATGTGGACACACCTAATTATTGAGTTCATGTGTTTTAGTCACACCCATTGGTAGCAGGAGTATAAAACCAAGCACATAGCCATGCATTCTCAACAGCCGAACACTGACAGTAGAATGGGTCATACTGAAGAGCTCAGGGACTTTAAACGTGGTACTGTCATAGGATGCCATCCTCGCCAAAAGTTAGTTTGTGAAATTTCTGTCCATCTAGATCTGCCGCAGTCAACTGTTGTGTACAATTATTGTGAAACAGAAGCATCTAGGGGCAACAACAGCTCAGCCACAGAGTGGTAGACCACGCACACTCATAGACTGCCAAGTGCTGAAAACTGTGTGTCAGGAGCTTCATGAAAGAATTTTTTAATGGCTGAGCAGCTGCACACAAGCCGAAGATCACTATGTACAATGCCAAGTATCAGCTGGGGTGGGGTAAAGAACATCGCCACTACACTGGAGCAGTGGAAATGTGTTTTTTTTGAGTGGTGGATCATGCTCCACTGTTTAGCAGTCTGATGGACGAATCTGGGTTTGAAGTATGCCAGGAGAACATTACATACTGGAATGCAAAGTGTCAGCAGTAAAGTTTGGCTGAGGAAGGATAATGGTCTGGACTGTTTTTCAGGGTTTGAACTTGCCCCCTTAGTTCCAGTGAAGGTTAATGTTAATGCTACAGCATACTGAGACAAGCACATGCTTCGAACTTTTTTGGCAGCAGTTTGGGGAATGTCCTTTCTTGTTCCAGCATGACTGAGCCTCTGTACAGAAAGCAAGCTCCATAAAGACATGGTTTGATGAGTCTGGTGTGGAGGAACTCCTACAGATCCCTGACCTCAACCCCACTGAAAATCTTTTGGATGAATTGGACTGTTGACTGTGTGCCAGACTTTCTCAGACAACATCTATTTATGGTCCCTCTCCACCCGACAAACTGGAAGTGGTTATATCCCCAGATCCCAAAAAGGCCTTTGGTCAGGAGGAGTGGGACCATTTATTTCATATCCTTAAGTTATTTGATTGGGGCCACCTTTTTTATCATGAATAAAAATCCCATACAGATCACCAATGGCAGCAGTACGTACTAATAACAATAGCCATTTTTTTTGCACTAACATGAGGGACAAGTCAGGGGTGACCATTGTCTCCGCTCCTTTTTGCAATCACAACTGAACTGATAGTTATACCAATCAGGCATAACATTATGACCACCTCCTTGTTTCTACGCTCATTGTCCATTTTATCAGCTCCACTTACTATATAGGTGCACTTTGTAGTTCTACAATTACAGACTGTAGTCCATCTGTTTCTCTGCATACTTTGTTAGAACCTTTTTACCCTGTTCTTCAGTGGTCAGGTCCCCATGGACCCTTACAGAGCAGGTACTATTTGGGTGGTGGATCATTCTCAGCACTGCAGTAACACTGATGTTGTGGTGGTGTGTTAGTGTGTGTTGTGCTGGTACGAGTGGATCAGACACAGCAGTGGTGCTGGAGTTTGGTCATAATGTTATGCCTGATCGGTGTATAGCTTTATATAGTAATAAAGACATTAAGGGCATCATGAGGGTAGGGGTAGAACATTAAGTCTCATTATATGCAGATGATATGTTACTCTATCTGTCTGATCCTTCTTCATCTCTTCCTGTAGCTCTTAACCTGCTAAGTGAATTCAGCAATATTTCTGGCTATAAGATAAATACACAAAAAGGTGATTTGATTCCCTTAACTTTGGCAGCAAGACAGTGCTGCTTAGAGTATGCAGGGAACAAATAAAATACCTTGGTGTCTGGGTCATATTGATCATTGGGATCTGCTACCCATATCTTTAGCAGTTAGAACAATATAAAGATGAATATACTGCCCAAGCTTCTCTTTGTGTACATCAGTATATACCAGTATTTTTAACGAAAACATTCTTCATTAAAAAGAACACACATATACTCAAATCTAGATTACAGAGACCTCGTCAGCAGGTAGGGTTCGGTCTGCCAAACTTTCAAATATCCTTTTGGGTTGCAAATATTAAAATGATTTCTTATTGTTGGATGAAAATGAAACAAACTGCACCTGATTGGGTAATCCTAGACACAGGCTCTTGTGAGAACACCTCATTAGATGCCTTATTATGATCTAGCCTGCCACAGTCAGAGCCTATCACTAAATACACTTCTAACCCAGATGTTATTCACTCTTTAAAAATATGGATTTTGAGGTCAGTGAGCTTTCAATGCTTGCTCCCATTGTAAAGAACCATGCTTTCTGGCCCTCTCTGACAGACGGTCTAGAGGTACACGAATCCGGTCCTGGAGGGCTGGTGTCCAGCACAGGACACAGGACCTCCAGGACTGGAGTTGTGCACCCCTGCTCTGTACAGTGCTTGATTTAACCGTGAGACCTTTTCATTCGAAGACATGTTCATAAACAGTTAATTTGCCTCTTTTGATCAGCTTGTTTAGAAGTTCAGTATCCCCAGGAAACACAGATATCTACAAATTTGTAGCTTCGTATCTTTGAATATCACTCAGTTCCCTTCACAGCCCCCAGACACACTTCTAGATTCAGTAAGATAGGGGACATTTATTTTTTATTAATGAGAGAAAATATGACAAGTCTTAACTCCTTTAAAGACCAGTGGGAGAAGGACCTGGGGATAAAAATTTCAGAATCCACTTGGTAAAAGATGGTGGGGGGATTCATTCATCCTTGATATGTGTGAGGGTTACAGTTATGCATTTTAAAATTTTTCACCAATTGCACTGGAACAAAGTTAAATTATCCTTATTCACTTCCACCATAGACCCAATAGTGACTGTTGTAAGCAGAACAAAGCCACTCTAATTCACATGTTTGGGATTGTTCTAAACTATTCAATTTCTGGTGAGCAATATTTGATATGCTTTCCAACATTACTGATGAATTCTTAGAGCCATCAGCCTCCCTTGTTTTATTTGGTGTGGTTATTATAAAAAGCAACAAATTATGTAACTCAATATTAATACATGTGTGATGATGTGATGGTCAGGTGTTCTCATATTTTTGGCCATACAGTGTATAAGTGCTTACCAGTACTGGTGCTTTAAACATAAGCATGCAAATTCCAGGGATTCTTTTGTGCTCAGTAACATGTTTTCTGCCCAGATGAACAAAAATCCAGGTTGTTTTAAACTCACTTGATATTTCCGTGATTTCCAGATGGAGTCAGCTGGTAATAACATGTGCCCTCCAGGCCACTACTGCCCAGTTGGCACTGGCTATCCTCTCCCTTGCCCTCCTGGCACATTGTCCAGCTCCCCAGGGTTGAGCCTGGTAGAGCAGTGCCAACCCTGCCCACCAGGCCACTTCTGTGAGCAGCCTGCGATGGCCCACCCCTCTGATGCATTTCTCTGTGATGCTGGGTAATATCATCTATTCCAAGAGCTGTGGGTGAACGTCGGACCAAAATACACCCACATCCATTTGAGTTCGACATTCTGTATGCACTCCTCTGCTACTAATGGATTTAAGTGGACATGCTTTTGTCCTCCATCCATTTTTGCTTCCATGTAAAAGCCATATGCAGTGGAATCCATAAAATGGTGGCTTGACACAAGCCTAGAAAATGCAGAGATGCTTTTTTGAATATAATTGAGTTTTTTGTGAAAGATGTCTCTCTTCCTCAGGTATGTATGCCTTGGAGGTAGTCGCAGTGCTCGCCCAATAGACGGACTAGAGGGATATCTTTGTCCTAGTGGGCACAGTTGTCCCATTGGTACTCCATTGGAAGTGCCGTGTGAGCCTGGCACCTATAGCAGTGCTCCT
The DNA here is from genome assembly GCF_904425465.1 of Colossoma macropomum. Taxonomy (NCBI): domain Eukaryota; kingdom Metazoa; phylum Chordata; class Actinopteri; order Characiformes; family Serrasalmidae; genus Colossoma; species Colossoma macropomum. The sequence continues at coordinate 11,334,688 of NW_023494786.1, read as the reverse complement.
GGAGCAGCCCACTGTCTGTCCTGCCCACCTGGTACCATGTGCCCCTCCTCAGCCACTCAGGAGCCGTCACCATGCCCTAAAGGTGTGTTGGCCTCTTTTGGTCCTGTATAGAGGAATATATTGTTGGTTATTGTTTAGGGACGACTTATATGGTAAAACTTTCATGCAACTGGGTGCATGTTACACAAAGTTACACAAAGCATTTGAAAAAATAGTCAAAAGAGACAAATTCACATGCAACACGTCTCCATTAGTTAGGAAGATTACTAACTAGTATTTTTCATATATCATTCTGAATATATAAAATCATCTGTGATATGTTACTTAACCTATGTTTGAGTCTTGGTACATAACAAATGTACTTGTGTAGCTCATAATAGAACAGGCTAACAAGCTGGCACAAGCAGCTCATATTAATGTTAGCAACCTCGTTATTTAGTTAGTTAAGCTAATTAAATTTCCAGCTAATAAGCATGATTATTTTCTTGTCCATGATGTATTGACTATAATCATTTGGTTGAAATTATGTGATCATGTGGTACATCACAAGAATTTTGGTTGTAACTTCTTTCACAAAGTTAAAATGGTTGCAACTGTTGCAACTGAGTTTCAAGTGAGTTTTAAGTGAGTTGCGTGAGGCTTTATATTATGTGTCTCATATAAAACTTAATTTCACTTAAGTTTCAAGCAACTAAAGTTGCCTGAACGTTTCAGCTTGTAAAGCAAGCCTGAGGCATTAGGCCTTTTTGGTCATTTTATACCTTAACAGCCTTTTATAGACCTCAAACCAACAAATATCACTCACTGATCAAATAGTATATGTGGTCATTGATTATGTAAATGATAACTCTCCCCAAAATGTGCATGGTCAGTTGGACAGCACTCCACGTGACACTGTGGTCCCGGTGTGTTTTCTTCAGGTTATTTCTGCCCTGCTGGTACTGCTACAGCACTGCCATGCCCTGTGGGCACCCTTTGGTCAGGTTACCAGGGCTCAGTCTGAGTCTGCCTGCGTTCCCTGTCCAACTGGTCTCTACTGCAGCTTGCCTGGTTCCTCTCAGCCACAAGGTCTGCTATCTCTTAGATGGTTCAGTGTACTTTTTACCATTTACCAGAGGATTAGTGTTTACTTAGCATTTGACAGTTGAGTAAGGATTGGATAGCAAAGGAATTTTTCAGACCATCTCATTCTTAGTTTTTGACATTAATATTTCCTCTATCTTCTGTTACTTCAACTGTTACTGCTAAAACAAGATCTAACCTATACATTGAATGTCATTCATATATTCTCTAAAATCTCAGTCTCATGTAAATCAAATTGTTTAATGTGTTGTAGGCCAGTGCCAACAGGGATATTTCTGCCAGAGTGGTTCTGCATATCCTGCCCCTCTGAACACTTCTGGAACCCTGAGGAATGGTCCCTGCCCACAGGGCCACTTCTGCCCCTCAGGCACCCTCACCCCTCTGCCCTGCCCTGCAGGCAGCATGCGCAATATGTCTGGTGTGTGAATACACTTTAGTAGTAAACAATTCAGTTGATTAGACGTTTGCACCAAGACCTTGCATTTTAATGTCACCCTGCATTGATCAACTCCTCAGGTGGGTATTCCATAGAGAGCTGCCTTCCCTGTCCAGCAGGGCATTACTGTGCCAGTGAGGGTCTGGATTCTCCCAGTGGTCTGTGTGCTGCAGGCTTCTACTGTCCTGCAGACTTCTCCTCCACCACTCCCCATGCCTTCCTCTGCCCTAAGGTCAGCTCTTTTTTCAGCTTTCTATGTTCATGTTAATCAAAGGCTAACTTGGAGACTGACAGGCTGTCTTCTCTCAGGGCCACTACTGTCCCTTGGGCTCCCCCTTGGCCTTGCCCTGTCCCACGGGACAATATCAGCCCAACCCAGGCTCTGACAGTTGCATCCCTTGCCGCCCAGGCTTCTACTGTGAGGAGGCAATAGTGGGAGACCCCTTGCCCTGCCCCCCTCACTCCTACTGCCCAACAGGTAATATACAGCAGATATAGATTGGTTCTTGGCTTGGAAAAGGCTGGAATAATGTCAATTTTTGTTTTATTTTATATACATGCAGGCACTATGGTTCCTCAGCCATGTCCCAATGGCACATACACCCTTCCCAATGTAGGGGGTCTGCAGGATGAGAAAGAGTGCTTGCCCTGCCCACCAGGAAGGTTCTGCAGGTAATATTATCCACAAAACAAAGTCTTTCTTTTGCAGGTCAACTTCAAGAAAGGGTTCAAGGAAACAGTGAAACTTTTAGACACATACATCTTTCTTAGAAATCAACATGTTTTCCTAAGTTCTGTGGTGACCCAGGTGGGAGGGCATCGGTGTCATAATCAGAAAGTTCCTGTCATGTCATGTTAAAGTGTTTTAGGCTGCAAACATTAAACAACGTCCTTCGGCAAGCAAACTTGTAAATCACTAAATGGTTCTTGTCTACAATGGAAACTTCTTTATATTGTTCTTTGAAGAACCATTTTTAAACTGGTTCCATATAGTGCCAAAAAGGGTTCCACTATCATTACTATTCCACTATTATCATCAAAAATGTACCGTTCACTCTCCAGTCCATAAGTAGTATGCAAAGGTTTGTGTGCCCCTGATCAAATTACACATTTTGTTGATGTTTAATTGAACATAAGTTATACATCCCTTACAGAGAACACATATCTGCACATTTTAAAACAGTTATCACGGTTTATTTGCCGAAAATAGCATAAAATGTGCACTGTGTTAAAGTTATGGCACATTTTATATTTGATTTTTTCCATTATATTAAATGATAAGTAGCATAAATAAATAGCAATTTATTTATTTATACATTTATTGTTTTTTTGACCAGCCTATTTACAGATGGTCACCTAATCAGTTATAGCAGTTTAGCTCCGCCCATTCACAATAAAGTTATACAGAGTGTTTCAGGTCAGACTGCTCTTCAAATGAGGCACAATACAGGGCAGCCAAACAGAACAGAGATCATTTACATATATTAGTCTTAAAGGCACAGTAACTAAATAACATGTTCAATTCTAAGAGATAAAAACAGGTTAAAAAATTGTTGTGTAAAACTTAATTATGACTATTTTTTAAACCTCACAAACATAATTGGGGAAAAAATAAAACACAAGAAAGATATGAAATATGAGTCCTTTAAAGACCCATTTTATTCATGGACCCTCTTATTGCAACTTGTGGCTATATTTTGTATTTGAATTTGTACTTCTTGGGCTACTATCATTTAAAAGATGAATAAACCATTTGCTTTGTTTCTAGGGGTGGTCAGATCAAAGGGCTGTGTGCTGCTGGGTATTTGTGTGTCTCAGGCAGCCCAGACTTCACACCACAGGGTCCAGCACTGGCCAACAGGAGCCAGTGTGAGTGGGGCGTGCAGTGTGCTGGACCCTGTCCTGCCGGTAGGTCATTTAGGATTCAGTACTGGATATGGCCTACCACATGACACTGTGGCTTTTGTATCACAGAGCACAACAGTGTGATGCAGTGGAAAAGTTGTAACACTGTTTGTTTTGTCAGGACTCTACTGCCCAGAAGGCGCAGAGCTACCTCAAGCCTGCCCTGCAAACACTATAAAGGAAACCCCTGGAGGAAGCAGTGTACAAGACTGTCTCCCATGCCCTCCTAGACACTGGTGCAAAGAGGGTGAGACATTTTTTTACTTATTAAAATGTTTATTATTTAAATATTTATATGATATGTTAAGGATTTCTCTGTCACCATCCCACGTACAGGTGATCCTCTGCTGTACATGTGTCCAGAGGGTCATTACTGTGATGGCATAGCTGATTATCAGTCTGAGGGTAGGCCTGGTCCAAGAAAGTGCCCTCTCTTCACATACAGGCCCACTCCTGGGGCAGGGAGCAAAGGAGACTGTTTTATATGTCCACCAGGAACTTTCTGTAATGCCACAGGTCAGATATACAATCACACTAATTCATGAGCATTACTTTGTCATTTGAGCTGGAAAAAGTGCATAGTATCTAAATAAAGTATTATCAAATTCAATTAGAAGTCAAATTGAATCTTGTGATGTATCTGTTAAATCAGTTTTGTTATTTTTAAAGATTTTGATCAGTGTTATGTGTTCACTTTTGTCTTTCCATATTAAAAGACTCAATATTTCTTTCAGGTCTCATTGATTTTTCCAGTTTTCCCTGCCCCCCTGGTTACTGGTGTAGTGGTACAGGCCTGCCAGTCCACTGCCCTGCAGGCACCCTAAGGGCACAGCCAGGGGCAACTTCAGCCAGCCAGTGTGAGCCCTGTGCTTCTGGTACTTACTGCCCTGACCCTCGCCTCACAGGCCAGCCTAACACAGCAGGAGTTGTCTGTAGAGCATCTTATCAATGCCCCACAGGTCAGTACAAGCTTACTTTGTTTTTTGCTTACTAGATTTTAGCATGGTAGAGTATATTGTTGCCCTCACTAACAACAGGATCAGTAGTGGAGACCCCATGCAGAGCGGGCTCATATTGCAGACCACGAACTGGAGAGCCCACTCCCTGCCCTGCTGGCTACTACTGCCCTGAAGGCTCATACACTTACAACACACCCCAGCAAATGTAGGTCAATATGTTTTATTAAATATATTTACATTCAGGATGAGTCAAAAATCAGGAGCCATCTAAATATCTGTAAGATGCTCAATGTTAGATTGATCTCGTGATTACAATTATGAATTATGTCTAATATGTAATGACAGCAATGAAATCAGTCTAGCAGTTTACTTCAAAGCACGAAAAAATGAAATGAAAACCACTGGTGAACACATTGTCATAAGCATACTTAAAATTAATTTTTTGTATTACATCAGGCCTTGTTTGCGCAGTGGACCAAACGCATTCAGAAGGAGGTCCCAGAACAAATGGTGCAGTGATTAGCACCAGTTGCAGTCAGAGGGAGGTTTCAAAACAAACAACATGATGATTAGGAGATCTGTTGAGCAAGCAGCACACACTGCACCGTACAAACTTAAACCACTGTGTTGTTTTGGCCAATTTCAAGTATACCGCCAGCTTAACATGAAGCATTGTACAGATGTTCAGGTGTTTCTTGACTTTTGACTCACCCTGTATATTCATGTTAAAAAATAATGCAAATGTATTTTCATGTTGATTTTTCATTTGACAGTTGCACGTACCCATATTACTGCCCAGCCAACAGCTCTACCATGCTGTCCTGTGGAGGTGGCTTTATGCCTCGGAACATCAGCGGCCTGAGGGTTTCTCACAACAGCAGCTGCATCCAATGTGAAGCAGGCACTTATCGGCCTAGTCGCTCTGTTCATCTCCGCTGCCTCGCCTGCCCACCAGGCTACTACTGCCCTCAAGGTCAGTTTACTCGGATGGAAATTTTGGATTTTAGGTAGATAGCAATGATCCATACCTGTAAGGCATCCTGACTATACTGCTATATTTTTCACTATAACTTGGTGATATATTACATCGTCATCAAATAATCTACATTATCTAATGTAGCACAAGCTCAGTTTTTCAGTTTTGCTAGTTATTGACCACAAATTAAAAAGCAAAATAGTATGAAAAAAAATGAAAAAGAAATTAAATGAGTTATGCTTTTATTAAATTGTGTATAATAATATACAATTATATAGAAGTTGTCCACAAGAAAAAAAAATTGCACTCACCATTGATCTCTATCTGCTGTGATCTAGTGGCCAGACCATACACAGGACTAATGTGTATCATCAGAAAGTGCAGCTCTTCTAGTTTAATGTGGAATTTGATCTCAAACGGCTCAAAAGTTGTAAACGTTCAGTCTTAAAGCTTTAGCTATATTATACAACATTATTCTGGTCTGTTGCAATGTATCTAATATCACTATAAAACTATGATGAAACTATAAAGACATGTATCAATGCTATAGTGACCTGTTCCTCAGGTGCGGAGAACTATAGCGGACAGTCTTGTCCAATGGGTTATGTTTGTCCACGGGGATCATCCAATCCTGTCCCATGCCCACCTGGATCATATGGCAACCGCACAAATGCAGAACTTCTTGAAGAATGCCAGCAGTGCCCTCCAGGCACCTTCAACCACCTGAATGCACAGAGAGCCTGTTTTCCCTGTGGAAGCTCCTCCACTTCTGACAGAGGTTTCTATATAACAACAGCATGCTAGAATAGTCTCAACCTCCATTGAATACCATGCATACCAACCAAATGTCAAATTTATAGAATGTCGCATTACCTCAAATGAAGTCGATCAGCCAAGATGGGATTGTTGACTGACGTTTGCTTCTTTCTATCCCCCTAAAGCACCAGCATGTGGTTAGTTGTTTTACATACAGCCAAATCCCCCCCTTACTTTAAAAATAGGCAGTTCTTGGCCATGTTGAGCGACGAAACCCACCAGATACTCTTGACAATAATCTAAAGCTCTGTCCTGTGAGACTTGTTTTACACTGCAGCTATGAGGCTAATGTTGTTAAGAAGTGGAAACTTCTATGACAGCAGTTAGCACTGTGCAAACTGCATGCATAACTCATCACACTCCCGCCTCAAATTGCATTGAGTAATCTCAAAGAAGAAAAGATCGCTAGTCTACCATGTCTTGGCTGATCACCACTTGTGTGCAGGGATGTGCTTACTGTCATGTTTTTGTCTAGGAGCATCCTCATGCGTGTGCATAGGGAAAAACCGGGTGTTCCAGCACTCTGACGGCTCCTGTCTGTGTAAAACGGGGTATGTTTACTATAATGAACTGGACTTCAAGAGTTCCACCACTGACAGTGATCTAGACTGTCAGCCTGAGGTGAGAGAGCTGCACTCAATAAATCTAACTCCATTATTTTCTAATGCTATAATGGGAAGTCTGATGAAGTCTTGTGCTCCTTAAAGGTGAATAAACGCTGTGGAGCTGGACAAGTGAGACTGGCTTCTTCCCAAGAGTGCGTCAGCCCCTCCAGATACTCCTGCAATATTACCTGTGGACCTCGGGGGGGTAGTCTGGACGTAGGCCTGGGCATGTAAGTTCACTGCTTAGTTTGTACCAAGCACATCATGTACACTCTGAAAAATAAAGGTTCCTAAATGGTGCTTGGCTTTGATGTACGGTTCTAGTAAAAAAATGTAATCACACAAACCCAATGGGCCTGGTACTGAGCCAAAAACAGAAAGAAAGAAAGCCACTTGTAAAATCTGGTGGCAGAGCAGTTACAATATGTGAATGTCCCCTTTGGCAACAGCAAAATCATTTTGTCAGTTTCAACATGTTAAGGTGAAGCCTTTTGGGCACTACCGTGTTTTCTGTCACTGTATAAAAGATGCACAAGGCTTCCTTTCTTGTTCCCTGTTATTTTCCAAGTAAGCCCTTATCTGTAAGTGCTGAAAATGGTTTTATTTAATCTGAGTTACCGTAAGCCTCAACTGATGTGAGACTTCTATTTCTATTTAGCTGTTTTCTTGTTCAGAAAGGTAGTTTGTCACACAAACTGTATACAAATCTCTGAAGTTTTGGCTCCTGTTATTAATGGAAACAGTAGATAAAATGTCAGAAATAGCCACTTTTCTGCATCAGCCTTAAAGGCTTTATTTGTTTTAAAACTCTATATTATGTGAAGGTTCTAGGTTAATGAATGTTTAAATGATTTAAGTTTTAATGATTTAAAACTTAAAAGGGTTCTTCACACTCACATTTCATTTATAAAAATGAATCTTTAAAGAACCATCTGTTGAAAGGTTCTTCAGGGAACCGAAAGAGTTTTTTTTTCTGTGACATCACTCCAAAGAACTGTTGTGCACCTTTATTTTTAAAAGTAGGAGAGGATAGGGGTGAACAGTGGTGCATTGATTCCAGTATATGTGGAGGGAGTAATAGATGAGTATGTTTTCCTGCAGATGTCACTGTGAACGGTACGTGTCAGCGGAGGAAGTGTGCAACTCCTCGTGTGTGTCCACACTGCCTGAGCTATCTGCCAGATTCGCTCAAGACGGACAGCTGCTGCTCAGGATCAAAACCAAGGATGAAAGCAGGATGTGGAACAGAGTGAGCACTGTGTGTGTGTCTGTGCTGCTTATCCCCATAAACTGCAGGGACCTGCATCTGAGCCCACACTTCAGTTCTTCATTATTACAACTACATAACTTACATGTAAAAATTTGAATACCTCCAGTCAAAATACTTATTATAAAAAAAATATATTTTTAACTTATTTCTAGATTTTTTTTTTACTTTTATGTATTATATTATTTACTTTTTTGTATTATATCATTTCATACATTAAATTATATTTTATCTATTAGATCATTTTTCCTGATTTAAGCATATTTCTTACAATAAGCAAATTGATCAGTCATTATAAAGAGATTGTTTCACTTAATAAAATCACTTAAAACAAAAAAAAAAATCATTTTACTTGCCAAGATATTATTTTTTTGCAGTGCTGAGTTTAACATATTGTAAAAAAAAGGAAACATAAAATGTGCCATAACTTTTGCCCAGGTCACATTTTATGTTTTTTGTCCAATTAAGCAAATAAATAGTAATTTTGTATTAAACTGTGCAGAAATTTGTTCTCTGTGGAGGATGTGTAAACTTATTTTCACATAGAAAATCAAAAATGGAATTTGACCATGGGTGTCTAAACTTTTGCATACAACTGTATATATTAGGTTCAAAGTAGTTATTGAATAATTTATAGTAGTAACAGTAGTCTTAAGTTACTGAATAAATACTAAGTCAGTTATTATGATTAGGAACTGAATAATATGCCTGTAGCTTCAGGGCTTAATCAACACTGTCCCCTTGTTAATAGATATATTGATTGCCAGAGCTTTTTCTGAGCTCACTGTGAGGTGTATCAATCGATTTTGTCTCCTCCCTCTTTACAGAATATGATCAATGTATTGGGGCCTGACAGTCACGTCAACAACATCGGAAAGATCCATTTCGTCCAGTTCTCCACAGAAGGAGTGTTTGGCTGGATTTTAAAGGACCCTATGTTTATTGACACCTTTTTGTCAGGTACTATTAGTAGATCTTTTACAGTTCATGCACAGAAAGCTAGAGGCAAATCTGTATTCAGCATCTTATACCCTTATAGCTTCCTTTAGTTTAACAATACCAAGACCAGTAAAAGATGTAAATTCAAAGCTGAAAGTTTCAATTGTCAATATATTTCCTATCAGAACCGTTTGAAATTCTGGATGGAGGTCCAAGAAAGAAAAGACATGGCACTGATTCAGAGTTACTGATCTCCGGGCCTCTACCCCGCATTCCCAACCCCATAGCATGCCTCAACCCCAGTGATATGCTCATCTTTCAGTTAACCATCAACTACACAGGTAGAATATTTACACAAACAATATTTTCTTAAGTAATATACATATAGTATGTAATGTCAGTCTGTTAATCATGAATACAGATCGTCTGCTCAGCCACTTCCCCGTGTATCAGAAGGACCATTTGTTCAGCAGTAATCCTGCCTGGGATTTTGGGGCATTCAGGCGCCTGGGACGGCTCATCAAGCATTCCCAGTTTAATTCCACCCGGTATGATATGTGATTTATAGAGCAATAGATAAGTATATTGTTGCTGAACAAAATTTAGAACAAAATCTTGTATCTTTTAGCTGCCATTTACACTGCGCCAAATTTCATGGCGAAATTAACTTACATTGAAAGTTAAGAATGCTTTTCTTCCCTAGTAAAGTTAATTTTAAAAAAAATATGAGATTTTGTTCCAACAATGACAACATATAGGTAAGGATGGGTGATATGACGAAAATATAACATCATTATGATTACTCTTAGAGAAAAATCACATATATTTCACATGTGAACAGTGCAAAAACTGTGTAAAAGTAAACGTGAGAAAAAGAAAACATGTAATGAGGTTTTTCACATGAGCCAATATGAAAAAGCCACAAAAGATAATACAATTAATACAAATAATACAATTTACATGTGAATTTCACATGTTGTTTGTGCAAGGGTACATTTTCATGAAACACAACATATCTGTCAGAAGAAAATCTTGTATCTTCATTTTTGACATAATTTATATTGTGTGTAAATTTTATGATGAATGGACCAAAAGAAACGACCCAAAATTACTTGCAAAAAAGTCTGGTTCCATTGACTTACATTAAAAGTAAAGTATGTTGTTTCCTTCTCCTGTAAAGCTACCATTTTGGAGATACGAGGTTTTCTTCCAACAACAGCGATATATTACTACATATTGTTTCTATGAGGCCATGAAATAGTATTATTCAATACTTGTAAAATAAATGTACAAAATGGAATTTGAGGAAGAATCAATGACTCCGACGCCTGGTACTACGTAGTTCGTGCTGGTACAGTACACTGGTTGTGGCTGTTTACAGGCTCTCTATAATTGGTCTGAATTTGTCTTTTGATACATGCATTAAATGTTCAGTGTTCTAAAAGTACTGACAACACCTGTTATGTTCTCAGAAAAGCGTATTATGACATATTTTGTCACAGTAACAATGATATATGATCATATTGCCCATCCATTTATGCAGATTAAATAACATTTAGCCTTTTTAAAATATTTTGAGGATGTTATCATTATGGTGGCACTAGCGGCCTCTGTCTTTCTTAGATTTGCGCATGTGTTCATGGAGCCGGGGAAGTATGTGTTTCTGGATAATGCTGTGCCAGACTGGACCCTGGTTGTGGTGGTCAGAGATGAGGGCACAGAGTGCGACCCTGCTGCAGCCGTCTTCCAGCCCACCTCTCCGGCACAGCTTGTGCGACATGGGGTCATTAAACAACAGCATCTCAACCTACTGCCAGACTGGAGTGCCATCATAGGTGTGGAGATGCTTCATTAAGCTAATTTTAGAGTCAGAGCACTTGTATCTATCTGTGAACGAGCCTGTGCCCTCAAACAACCTGCATGTGCACATCCTAATCGATATCATCACATGAATCATCCACAAGCACAATAAGTGACAACAGCAAATGACTGAACTAGCAGCACAGGCCTTCACTGTAGTGTATACATTAGCTCTGATCAGCTCTGTTCAGTTCTATTCTTGATTAGGGGAAAAGGTGAATAAAGGTCTTTTAATGCTTCTGCATTGTTTCCTGACAAGAACTTTAAGTTAGCTGATGGTGCCACACTGTGAACATGGCATGATGAAGGTAATAGTGGGAAAAACCTCTAATCTAACCGTTCTCGTTAGGAGTGCTTGGCCACAAATTGGTTATGTATCCAATCTAAGACCACATCTGATCTTCTCAAATCTGATCTAAACCACTTTCATATGTGGTCACTGACTTGATACATATCATGCTGCCTTAATGAGAACAGTTAGGCTACGTTCACATTACCATGTTGAAGTGACACAAATCCGATTTTTTGCCTTAATGCGACACAGATCTGATGTTTTCAGAGCAGTGTGGACACACAAATCTGATCTTTTAAAATCCGATCTGAACCACTTACGTATGTGGTCCTAGATCAGATACATATCCAATTAATGGCCAGGCAACCCGATTGGAACGCTCAGATCGGAATTCATATTTTTCTTTCACTGCACACACGCCATCGTTCGGTGTTACCATGGCAGCAGCACCTAACCTGAAGCTAAAGCCAGTAAATGGTGCAAAAGCCTTCGTCTCACTAAAATAATGAGTTAATTATCTTCGCAGTGAAAGCTTGTTTTGCTGGTTAGTTTGTTTGCTGTTCATGATGCATGTACCTAAACAGGTGTGAACCATCATGTTAGAGAGATCAGATCTGAGCAAAAAGTTGGATTTGAGCAATGAAACTTGTGATGTGAACACAGAATTTGATTAGAATGTATGTGTTTTTTACAGTGTATGCACCATCGTTCAGTGTTAACATGGCAGCAGCGCCTGATTATCAAGTTAGAAAGACTGAATCTGAGCAAAAAATGAGAGTAGCTCAGATCTGATTTGAAAAAATCCATTTTTTTCCATTTACACAGTTGTAAAAACAGAGCTGTGTTATGTTAAGGCAAGAAATCAGAGCTGTGTCACTTCAGCGTCTTAATGTGAATGTGGCCTTAGAGTTGAGCAGCAAAGGATCCAGAGCTAAATTCAGTCCCTGGATGGACATAATAGACACAGACTGTGAAACGTATGTCCATAGGCAAGACCAGATATCAGCAACTGAGCAATATGTTGTTCATATTGTGTATGTTACTTGGTTGTATGAGCTGAAAATTTTTTTTATTAATTTGACCTTTTGAACAGGTTTTCACAGTTGCTTCATCAAATGGTTCTTCATGGGTTCTTTAGTCAAGGCAATGTTTATATACAGAACTGTGAATATATAAAGAACCAATTGAATGAGTAAATGGTTCTTTGCATGGTTAAAATGTTGCCTATGATGGAGAACCTGTTGTATATGATTATTTAAATAACATTTTTTGCTGTTGTTACAAGTCAGACATTTTTTGGTATATAGAACTCTTTTTGTTAAGAGTGTAGGGGACAATCCCCTGAAAATGCTTTAACCCCTTAAAATCCCAGATTTATTACATACTAAGGCTTATAATTTAGTAACTACAGGGACTTCAATGCAAATTGGTGCTATTCTTGGGTTATAGAAGTGTGTAATAAAACTTTGGGCACGCCTGCAGATCCTGGCCGGTCCCATTAGTGCTTGGACCCCTTTGTTGCCACTTGCTATATTTTGTATTAGCTTGTACTTCTAAGAGTGTACTTGCTTTGATTTGAAAAAAGCTAATTTTTTACAACTATTCATTGTTCTGTTTCGTAGCACTGTAGTCAAGGGATTACCGTATGAATTCCATACAGTTTTTCACAACTTGTAGAGGGTGGCCAGATTAGTTGAATTTAAATTTGCAGTGAATTAAGCCAATTAATCATGAAGAAGCAGAAGTCAAGTAAAGTTCATTTTTATTGTGTTGATTGTAATACAGCAGGCTAAAAAAAGCATCTCTATTTTAATGCAACAGAAAGAGCAAGATAATACATTTCTATCAAGACCGTATGTGCGGGGTAGATTTTATTCAGTGACATGCCAGTGAAAGTTCTTTGACCTACATAGAAAAAAATTAGGTCAGGTCCCGGCCTGGCTATGATAATAGATAATTGACACAGTATTGGTGCTAGGGCTCTAGGTTAAAGTGTTCTTCTGCCTACTGCCATTGTGCTCTTGGGCAAGGCATGTAACCTGAGCTGCTCCAGAGGCGTTGCGACATGACCCCATTTCTCTACCCTAGTACGGTGACCATGGAATATATAGCACAAAGTGCTCAGTGACCCCAACAACAGCAAATAAAGGGTTTAAATAAAGGATCAGCATAGTGATGTAATGTTGATCTGGCCTGGTTGGGTGTTTTTATCTGCAGGGATCTTGGCTCTGCTGGTGTTACTGATCGTCGTGTTGACTGTCTCTGCGCTGCTCCTGAGGCCTAATCGTGCCAGCCTCATAGGTCAAGGCAGGCCTAAGCCTAAATGGCGCAGCTTGGGGGAACCTAATGTTCCTGTGGAATATGTTTATAATGGAGACTGGTAAGTCTGTAGCCAGTGTAGCTACTAGACAAAATGTGTTACATGACCTTGACTCTGATTTTGTGAACCCTGAATGGTATTTCTTTGTTGCTCTGTTAAACAGCAGCGACCTGCTTGGGTTCCGGGGAGTAGGCGAAGGTGCGGAAGCAGAAGAGCCTTCTGTATGCAAAGGTGACAAGAGTTATAAGTACTTACAGTATATTAATCAACATTAATTGTGCATTCAGGTGAGCATGTAAAGGGGATGCCTCTTATTTTTTCTACATTTCTGTATAATTAAATTTTTGATATGTAAAGAAAGTCTTTTAGTTGTGGCTTGATGTGAAATGATTAATTGAAGAGAAACCATTTAGTGTAATGACTTTCTGTGAAGTACCTTTTAGAGGCATTAAATGCTTAGTTTTTCTACAATGGCACATTTAATATCTAACCACTCTAAATGACTTTGTTACAGCTCATCTATTTAATCATGCAGAAATTTAGAAAAATTGGACTATTTCCCCTCTAATCAGTCCTGTCCAAGTGGGATAGACTATGGTACCAGTCAAAAGTCTGGACATCCCCATTCAAGGGAGGTTTCTTTATTTTTACTATTTTGCACATAAGATGCCAAATTGGTAAAATAACACATATGGGTCCACCTGGTATTGGTTTTCCAAAGGTCTTCCAAAGTTCCACATGTACTAAGACCTTGTCAGCTGCTGAAAAGTGTTTGTTGGTGCTGAAATTAAAAAATATATATAATTATAAATGCTTTAGTCAAGTTTGATTCTAGGAGATGCCACAGCCATGCTTGGCTGGGAGTCCAAGAGACTGTAATTGCTTGCAATCTCTCTGAGTGGGTAGGATGGTCCTCCTTCTCCCTCCATGAGGCAGTATGATGATAGTCAACACGTGTGCCTTTTAGCTGATGTAACAGAATTGGCAGATAGAGTTCTCCTTGAATTAGTGGCAAAAAGATTTGGTGTCACTTTGCACATCTTGGAAGTGGAAATGGATACAACTAATCTGGGGACAGAAATCCCCAATAAACTCCTAAATAAGCACACAAAGACACTATTTATATTTGTCTTAGAATGAAATTTCAAGTGTTCAAAAATAATTCTCTAGATCAAAAAGACTTCACATTAATGGACAATAAAACATTCATTCAGGTATTTTTAGACTTTTCACTGATGAATGTACACTCACTGATAAAAAGCATTGCCTTTTTTCCAATATGTGTTCAACAAAAACTTGTTTTAAATCAACACTACAGGATACAAGAAGGCACTAATAGAGCTGGAAGAGTTCAATGTGAAAACACTCTATGATAAATTAGAAGACCAGAATTTGCATCTGGCATCGCAGCTGGCAAAGTATCGCAAAGACACGCAGGAGTTCTACAGGAATATGTGTCAGCAGACTGATGCCCTGCGGGTAAGAGACAGAGACGAGGCGGCCGAGATTCGCTCCTCAGTGCCATCTGAAACTAACTGCATCATACGCTCTTTGTTAATGGAATTGATTTATAATTGCCTGATGCTTCTTTAGGACACCTTGGAGAATATGGAGCCTTCAAAGCTGATCCAGTGGAAGAAGATGATAGACAGGAACTCACAAGTTAAAACAGAATCAATTCGAGGTATGACTTTCATACATAAATATCTGAACTCCTGAAATGTGTTACCGGGACACAACTCAGGAGGTGATGTGTGTATAAGGTGTATTTGTTTTCTGTCCTGACTATGCAGGAGAACCATAAAAAAGACACAAAATACAGACTGCGTTTAAAACATTTTACTGAGATTAAGGTTAGAGTTAGGAATAGGGTTATATAAAGAATTACACTGCATTCTTTCATATATATATATATATATATATGTATATGAAAGGAAAGAATGCAGTGTAATTCTTTATTTATTCTTAATATATATATATATATATATATATATAATAAAAATTATTAATAGAATCATTAATAATTAATATCATTACAAATTACATATGGGAAAAAAAATAAAACTTAAAATATAAAATGTGCCATAACATTTGCGCTTTTCCAATATGTAAAATTCAGCAAGTAAACAGTAATTTTGCATTAAAATGTGCAGCAACTGTTCTCTGTAGAGGATGTGAAACTTTCACTTTGAAAATCAACAAAACTTATGTTATGACCCGGTCTAGGGTCAGGCCATAACAGAGAATGAGAGTGAGCTCTCTCCCTAGACCAGCTGCCAGACCAGACACCGGACACCATTTCAATCAGCAACCTGCAGATTTATTGAAACTTTGATAAAAGTATGCAAGTTCGCAAGTGACTAAACTGAATGGAAGTAATGGCTTCAGAGACGAGCATGTGCCAAAATAATAACCAAACACAACTAACGATTTCAAATCTAACTAAACTAAAATCAAAAGAAAACAAAAATACATATGGCTACTCTAACTCCCTTCCTTTAAACAGGAGAAAAAAGGTGACCAAACCAAAATGGCACCCGTCCCCTACTTTTACAGTGTTCACACGAGTTTCACAAAATCTAACAAAGCTTTCACAAACTTTCAAACTTTACACACAAAGTTAAGCGCAGAGTGGTGTGAAGAGTGCCGGGCTGGTCTGAACAGGTGTTCTTCCAGGTTGGCTCAAAGAGGAAAGAGCCCTGAACGTCTCCCAAGATGGTGGCTCGGCGACCTCTTATACCTCAGTGCGCCCCTGTCTGGTCAATCATGCACCTGCACATAAGGGGACACACAACAGGGAAAACACAGAATGCCAGCACAAGGCACGCAAAGGGTATATTACGACCAGGGGTCGTAACACTTCAGAGCTGTGTCACTTGTTCTGGGGTTACAAACCTTTTGCATGCAATTGTATGTATGTGTACATGTGTAGATTGTGTGTACATGCTATATGGAACATTATTAGTAGTAGTAGTAGTAGTAGTAGTATGTATAGATAATAATAATACACATTGGATGTATTATTATCACAAATAAATTGAAACATATATAATTCATACAAGATGTGCTGTCATCATTATAAATAATTTTGTATATACATACAGTTTGTTTTAACCAATGTTTATCTCACCTGGTAAGTTACATACAGAATACATCTCACCTTTTAAGTTGCATATTTATAAAACATTTGGGACATAGTATTATTATTATTACATATAGATAGTGACGTATTTGTAATACATACGGGACATGTTACTATTACATAAAAGTAGTGACATATATATCCCCTGTAATACTACGATTTGGAGAAACAAGGTTTTGATATGATGGTGACAACATACATGAGACATGCATAATCTAACATCCTGATATTATATAAAGCAGTCTGTGCATGTCTGTGTGTATGGCAGTGGAGCCGTGGATGGGTCTAATGGAGTCTGTGCAGCGGTCATTAGAAGCAGTACTGTGCAGGCTGAGTGGAGAGGCCTATCAGCAGCAGGACAGTGCGGTGACCAGCAGCCACAGAGACACCAGAGAGAGTGAACTCCACACTGGATACACTCAGGTTACCATTCAGTAACACTACACAGAGACTTGCACTTGTGTTCAATAGAAATCACTGTTTCTGTCACTTTTCAGTTTCTAAAACAAATGTGTACAAACTACCACCGACAGATTTCTTCAGCTGATATGAGTGAACTGAAAGCAAGGCCCGACACAGAGGCAGCTTCCTCTGATCCAGGTAGGAGAAAGGTGTAGACGTAGGTCCCCCCACAGTATATTTGTTATCTCTGTGTGCTGATCGTGTGTGGTTTGTGCTGTATTTTCTCAGCTCCCTGTGTGAGTGAGGAGGACCTGGCAAAGCTGGTGGCATTGACCCCCCTCACCAAAACTCTACTGGACATACAGCAGTCCCTGCAAGCACTCAACGACAGGCCCACAGCAGAAGAAGAAGAAGCTCTGAGTATGTTTAGTTCTAGAGGCTGAGCAAGATTGAGAATGTTGCTGGAATTATATAGTCAGATTGGCAGTCATATGGCAGACTATTTCATATAAACATTGACTGACCACTTTCCTTGCAGGTACACTTTGGTCAGGGCTGAAATTGCTACACATTAGTTTAAAAGTCACACACATGAAAAGAACGTCATGTGTAGTGTACATACAGTCATATGCAAAAGTTTGGGCTGGTCAAATTACATGTTTTGTTGATTTTCTAAGTGCAAATAAGTACACATCCTCTACAGAGAACACATTTCTGCATATTTGAATGTACCATTACTGTTAATTTGCTGAATTTGACATAATGGGGAAAAATAAAACATAAAATGTAGTCTGTGCAAACGTTATAACACATTTTATATTTTTATGTTATATTATTGTGTTAAACTAGGCAAATAAATAGAAATTGTGCACTAAAATTTGCAAAATTCCATATTAAAGTTTTTTCCTGAAGAGGATGTGCTACTTTGTTTCCTCTTAGAAAAACCACAAAACATGGAATTTAAATGGGAGTGTTCAAATTTTGCATATGACTGTATATCCATTAAAGATATTGGTCAAGCCTCAGTGCTCATGGAATTTGTAGTCAGTTATTCAGAAACTATTCTCACTACATGGTGTACGCAACATTTCCCCACTGCCATCTCCTCAAGTTCTAATGTTTATGGTAGTTGCAGTCCATCAGGTACTTCATACCTTATAGAACAAATCCAGATGTTTATAAAGAAAGGGCCTCACAAAATACAAAATGCCCCTTAGATCCAGTGAAGAGTAATGTTAATGCTACAACATACAAAGACATTTTAGACAATTATATGCTTTCAATTTTGTGGGAACAGTTTGCGAAGGCCCTTTCCTGTTTCAGCATTACTGTGCACAAAGCAAAGTCCATAAAGACATAGTTTGACAAGTTTGCTATGGAGGAACTCCAGTAGCCTGCACAGAGCCCTGACCTCAACCCCACTGAAAACCTTGGGGATAAATTGGAATATCGACTGTGAGCCAGGCCTTCTCGTCCAACGTCAGTGCCTGACCTCACAAATGCTCTTTTGACTGAATGGGAACAAATTCCCTCTGACACACTCAAAAATCTTGTAAAAGGCTTCCCCAGAAGAGTGAAGGCTGTTGTAGATGTTATAGATAGATTCCAGTTTAATGCCCATGGATGGTTTTGGAATGGAATGTTCAACAAGCTCATATGCATGTGATATTCATATACATGTCCACATACTTTTGGCCACACATTGTGTAAGTTAATAAACCATTTCACTTCTTAATTTGAAAGTTGTGACTACAACCATACATGCATTTGTATTTTTAAACATGTATTCTCTGTCTTCTAAGAAAATGACTTGCGGAAAAGGTCCCATTAACATGCACTGGTATCTTTAAAGACAACAGCTGAAATTACAAAAGAAAACTGTAATTTTGGGAATCACCAAAAAATAAATGAAATACAAAAATAAATGTTAAAGTTATGTGTTTCCTAATTCTATAATGAAAATGTATTGTAGCGTAATGCAAAAACATGTATAGGTGGAAGGCAGGAGGACACAGGAAGCCAAGCATAAATACTACAGTAGTTTGTATACAGCTTGTTGAGATTCCAGGGGTTAACTCATCTGGTGAATTCATGCTAATAGTTGTAGTGAATCTAAAGCTCTGTGATGTGTGTCTGCTCGCTTCCCCTCCAGCAAATGCTGATGACACAGCGGAGAGGCAGCCAGTGCACCTGATCCCCGTTGCCCTTGACAACCTCTCTCCACGGAGCTTTGCAGTCTTCCTGTTTGGTTGCCATGTTGTGCGGCTGCTGAACAGAGCAGGCTCCTTCCCTGCTGTCATGCTGCTGCTGGCTAAAGCACTCCCGGTCACTCACACTGATTCTCTGCTGGCCTACTGCAACAAGGAGTTTTACTACGACACCTCAAACCAGATCCTGTACATTCTTGAGAGCAAACTTCAAAATGCTGGACAGTTCATCTCCATTCTCCTTCACTCTATGGCCTACATTAGTTCCGGTACAAAGCCTCCAGGTTATTGTCTTGAGCACTTTATTTGTAGATGCAATAAAAATCAGAATAAGGCTTTATTTATTTAAGTATGTTTGCACATAACACAAATTTATCTTCGGTTACACAGTAGCTCATGACCTCTGATTTGATCACTGCTTATTAGCATATCACTGTTTTTTGATATGCTAAACTTGTTTTTATTATTTTTTTACACATTATTTCTAAAGGCCGGCTGGCTTTTATAATGTGTAAATATTTCATGATTCATTGTCCAGTGGAAATTACTTTGTTTGAATTCTTGTTACATTAACATAGAGCATGTTCACACCTACCATGCCTATAAAGATTGGAGACCCCCTTGGATGTTTTTATGTTTTATTATCACACTGAATTAAGGTGGATTTATTATTATTATTTTACACTGATCAACAGGAATCAAGAATTCACCCTCTTTAATACGAATCCCCTACATGATCACTGGTGCAGCCAGTTAATGTTAAAAGTCACATGGTTAGTTAAATGGAGATCACTTGTGTGCAGTCAAAGGGTTAGAAGTGATTATAGTATAAATACACATGTATCTGGAAGGTCCACCTTCTGATAAGTACATTTCGATAAGTACACACTGATGCAATGATGGTGTGATTAATCTGCATTAAGAACTCATTGCTGAGCCATCTAATGAAGCTCATTTCTCACTTCCAGGCTCTGCTCCTCAAGCCTTCATCAAAGCCCTCCATCTGGCCATATCCGCCCTGAGCATGCAGCTATTTCATCTTTCCTTCACTCAGGAGCAGCAGAAGGGAAAGGTAGGGACACCAACTGCGAGACAATGTAAACTCACCTAAAAAAGCTACAGAGATACATGTTCTGATATTTGGTTTCAGATGGATGAAGAGAGTTCACATCGTGCATTTGGAACATTAGTGGATGACTTCCTCAGTGTTAAAGTTCCTACTGAAACTCACTTTACTCAGACTCTCCTGGCAGAAAGGTTTGTTCTGCACCCACATTTGCACAATAAACCCCACTTTGAAACACCTGCCTTGTACTTATGCTCTAAGTGTACAACCTCCAGGGCTGAGAGGGTTGCCTTAAAAATGTATTCCGGGGCAGATTACTGATTAACTGTGTCCAAAAAATACATTATATATATATATATATATATTTACACACACATACAGATCAGGCATAACATTATGACCACCTCCTTGTTTCTATGCTCATTGTCCATTTTATCAGTTCCACTTACTATATAGGTGCACTTTACAGACTGTAGTCCATCTGTTTCTCTACATACTTTGTTAGCCCCCTTTTAACCTGTTCTTCAGTGGTCAGGACCCCCATGGACCCTCACAGAGCATGTACTATTTGGGTGGTGGATCATTCTCAGCACTGCAGTAACACTGACGTGGTGGTGGTCTGTTAGTGTGTGTTGCGCTGGTCTGAGTGGATCAGACACAGCAGTGCTGCTGGAGTTTTTAAACACCTCAGTGTCACTGCTGGACTGAGAACAGTCCACCAACCAAAAATATACAGCCAACAGTGTCCTGTGGGCAGCGTCCTGTGACCACTGATGAAGGACTACAGGATGACAACATAAACTGTGCAGCAGCAGATGAGCTATTGTCTCTGACTTTACATCTACAAGGTGGACTGACAAGGTAGGAGTGTCTAGTAGAGTGGACAGTGAGTGGACACAGTGTTTAAAAACTCCAGCAGCACTGCTGTGTCTGATCCACTTGTACCAGCACAACACACACTAACACACAACCACCACGTCAGACACAAATAGGACATGCTCTGTGAGGGTCCATGGGGGTCTTGACCACTGAAGAACACGGTAAAAAGGGGCTAACAAAGTATGCAGAGAAACAGATGGACTACAGTCTGTAACTGTAGAACTACAAAGTGCACCTATATAGTAAGTGGAGCTGATAAAATGGACAATGAGCGTAGAAACAAGGAGGTGGTCATAATGTTATGCCTGATCGGTGCATATATGCTGTTAACTAGACATTGGTTAGTGGACCTTTCTTAATGGAGCAGTGACACTGCCAAGAGCCAAGAGTAGCTTTGACCGCTGAAGAAGACTTAGGCCCAATCCCATTTCTTCTTTTTACCCCTACCCCTTTGCTTCTGAGTGTCTCCCTAACCCCTTGGAACTGAGTTACAAGGAGTGGTGGTTAAAATCTTGCCCTACGAAATGGGACAACCCTCAAATTACATGCTTCATTAACAGGCTATTAGCGGTGCTCTGTAGGCGACCCGGCCCGTCTTCAGTGATAGCAGAGAAGGAAAAGTTCAGCGACCTCGCTGTTGGACTTTAGTTACATTTAGGGCATCATATGCTTTCAAAGAGGGGGTTTAAGACAATTATTTATTATCGCCCACCGCTAATTCTTTGGTGATACGAAGCTGAAGTCAGCTATTCACCAGCTTCTTGTTCGAATTTTCCCGTTCCACCTTAAATGGTGCAGCAGTTGCATATACTTCGCATTCTGGCGCTTCAGGCGTCAACACTGCTGGACTATTTAAGGTGGAACGGGAAAGTTAGCTAGCTAGCTACTGAGACATTAGCATGCTGTTAGCGATTTTTTATACTTGTTATGAAGAAAACGACCATAATACACTGAAACGACATTAAACTAAGATGATACAATGGTCATCGTAATTTTTAACAGAGAAAATTCTCACATTTGTGGGTTTCTTTGGTCGCTCGCGTAGCCATCGTACCGGTTTTTGTTTTTTTTCTCATAACGCTCCGTTTGGAGTGAGCCTCTGAAAAACCTCCGTTTGGAGGGCTATGTAGCTCTAACACTTCACCCTACCCCTCTATCTCAACAAAAATTTGGACACCTTAACCCTAGACGTGAACGCGCAAAACAGAGGGCTAAGGGCCAAGTGGTAGGGGTAAAGGGTGGCTAAAATTCATCAACAGAAGAGCTAAATCATCCAGGTGGACCTGCAAGATGGGTGTTTCCAGTAAAGTGGCCAATGAATGCATCCGCTACAACTGAATATATGTTCATATACTCATCTTGTTCATTGATCACAGGCTCCAGAGGTATAAATACTTCAAACTGGAGCAGCTCCTTCAGGAACTGAAACCACCTCCAGCAAACAAAGCTACAGAGAGTAAGACATCATAGCTCATTATACACACATAAAGAGCTCACAAAATCTAGATAGATAGAAAGATAGAAAGATACATGCATTAAAAATGCAGTAAACTTAAAGGGTCCTTGTCCTAAATTTTCTTGTATGCTTGCTTGGGTTTATGTACCAATAATAGTCATAACTCACGTTTACATGACCATTTTCCAACCACTCTATAATCTTCCCAATTCTGAGACCGGATACTTTGAAAACAAATAATATTTTATTATGAAATGTGCTCTCTGCTGAGTACTAACTGGCATAATATGTGAATTCTTTTTTTGTTTTGTTTTGTTTACTAGGATGCGTATCATATTCAGTGTCCAGTATACATTTGGACCTTGGCACAAGAACATTTTTGAAATATGAACACATTTATTATCACCACCATGACAAAAACATTTCTCCTAAACTGAACCTTTTCTGTGTTTACTGTATGTACAGTTACATGAAAAACTTTTGGAACTACCGAAAGTTCTGCATGAATGGCTGCTAAAATATTAAATCATTTTTACATCATAAAAATAATCAAAAAGCTTTTTAAAATAAAGCATATACACTGATTTACCTCACTATATCTAAAACTAACAAATGCTTGAATCAATCAAGGTCACTGATGAAAAAAGTAAGAAATCATTACAAAGCCTATATTACATATTACATAAATATTAAACATATTACATACATTTTATATGCTAGCACAGTGTAATAGACAGTTTAGTTTCGGTCTGTTACCCTGACTGTAATAAATATATTCATTTTTTTTAATCTTGCAGATATTATATGCCTAATTCCAATATCCAGCATACTGGACAATAAACAATATTATCCCCAAATTCATTGAATGTCATGGACTGTTATTCCTAAATACACATTAGATTCTGCTTTTAACAAAGTAAACAAAAATGCGTTTTGTAAGGCATGAGTCTGTTATACTATCAAAGCATAAGTTACTATACACTGAGTCCAAATGTCCAGATTACTGTACAATTTAAATTTAACTCAATATTTGTGTCTGTAGAAATAAAAATCTACTATTTTCTTTTTTCTCTTTCACAAGAGGAATCTTTAGAAGGACAGACATACACAAACATTTCTAAAATAATTGCAGCTTAGTTTAGAAATAGTGTTTGATTTGGCCTTAGAGGCAGTGAGTATCTTTCTCGACAGCTGACTTATTTATTTTTGTTTATGACAAGTTAAAAAGAAAACATTACAATAAATGATCAGCCAATACAAGTAATGAGTTCTGCAGAATCACATAAGAGTGAATGTGGTGACATACCTGCTTTTATTGAGCTGGAATACCTGGGAAGAAAATGTCCAGTGTACTGTATATTGGAAATGAGGAGGTCATGCCTTAGAATTAAACAAGCTGTTTTTGTTACTGTGCCTTTGAGACTGATGTATGTAAATGACCTCTGTTCTGATTGGTCTAGGACTTGGATATCTGTGAAACTGCTTTGTGACAATGTTGGTTCTGAAAAGGAGCTATACAATTAAATTTGAAGTGAATGTAGTTAATTGCCTGCCCTGTATTGTGCCTCTTTGAAAAAGCCTGAATAGGCAGGCTCAATTGCTAAAGGCTGAAAAGGCAGGTTTATATAAATTAGTAGATTTTTCTGACATCATAACGACAATCAGTTAAAAAAATGGGCTGCTTTTGCAGCTTATTTCCCAAATAGGTACTGGATGGACTGAGGTGAAACCTTTACATTGTTTGCATACAAAGGAAGTGAGGCAAAATAAGTTTTCCATGATATGAACTCTTTAAAATGTGTTTGGCAATTAGTCAGCACTTTTGTTTGTACTTTATTTCAGGTTCTGGACAAGTAAGCCTTAAAATTCCAGTGCAGGTGAGGCTGTTGCTGAACAGAGTGCATGTACAAAGTGCATCCTGTGCTTTTGTGTATTGATGCTCCCTCTGTATGTCTGACTGGGTGGTTGATGTATTTGCTTTAGATGCTTTGTGTGGAGCAGGAAATAGAGCACCTTAATGAGGTTTACCAGCAGCTCAGCTCTCAGCTGCACCGCAAAACACACACGCACAGCTCGCTGGAGCAGAGCCAGGCTCAGCTCCACAAAGGCCTACAGGTAATCAGCTACCCTTCTCTGAACATGACTCCATTTCACCTCCACTCCAGCGCTGAGTCTTTAGGTATGACCCAGCGCTGGGTCAGTCTGTAACCCACAGTCCTTCTCTTCACTCCTTTTTCTCCAGAGCTTTGCTGATGAGGTTATTTTTGGACTGTAATGTCAGCTGGGTGTTGATGATTCGTCAGGCTCGCTCTGTTTGCGCTCGATTTCATGCTCGCTCTTGTTCTCTCACTCTCTTGTGATTTTTTTCTCACTTTCATGCTTAATCTTGGCCTCTCTCCAAACTGATGTTCACTCACTCTGTCTTTCTCACATTCTCTCTCTCTCTCTCTCTCTCTCTCTCTCTCTCTCTCTCTCTCTGTCCCGCTCTTTATCTTCCCACCTATCTTTCTCGCTCTCTCCCCATCGCTCACTCTTTCTCTCTCTCTCTCTGTCTATTTATTCCCCTCTCTCCCTTTCTCTTTCTCTTCCCATCTATGTCTCTTTCTTCTTCCATCTTTCTCTCTTTCGGTATCTCTTTTTATCTTTTTCTCTCTTCTGTCATTGTCTCTTTTTCCTTCTCTCTCTTTCCATCACTGTCTCTCTGATTGTCTGTCCATCTTCTTTTTCTCTCTCTTTTGTCATTGTCTCTCTCTTTTCATCTCTCTTCATCTAACTCTCTTCTCTCTCTTCATCTATTTCTCTCTTAATTTCTGTTTCCATCTGTCTTTCTCTCAATCTGTCTTGTCCTTTGTCTCTTCTTTGTCTGTGATCTGTCTCACTTCATCTCTCTTTCCCTTTATCCTTCTCTCTTTATTCTGTCTCTCCCTCTCACTTAATTTCCTCATCTATTCTACTTTCTCTCTCTTCTTTGCATCTTCTCATTGCATCTCTTTTTCCATCTGCCTGTCATCTCTCTCCTTCTATCCTTCTCTCTTCTCTTTCTCTCTCTCCAACTATTTCTCTCTTTCTCTCTCTGCTTCTTTCTCTCTCTCACTCCCTCCCTTCTCTCTCAGGAGCAGGTGGTGATGGTGAAGCTCCAGCAGCAGACAGTAGAGCAGAGGCTGAAGGAGATGAGAGACAGGCTGAGTAAATTCAGCTCTGAGAGAGAGAGAGCTGAGAGAGATGAAGAGAGTCTGACCCAAACAGCACAGCAGACACATAAAGAAAGCCAGGCCTTCAGCAAACACACGCTGTTAAACAATGGAGCAGATAACCAGACACCTGCCACTGAGCAGCACCCCGGCAAGAAACAGCCCAGCAAACACATGGAGGATGCTGCTGGAGGAAAGGATGTGAAAGCCTGAGCCAATAAAATAGAAAAAAATAACACATTGTCGCCCCTGTCCTGCAATATCAGTAAATTTCTTCTTTAAACCCTTAAAATCATCACACATATTACAACAATAACATTACATCCTAAGGTTATTATTCAGAGACCAGAGTGCGAACAGTCTGAGCTATTCTTAAATTATAGAAATATGTAAAGAAAGTCTGGATCAACTGCAGGTCCTGGACATATAATGGGTTAATAAAAAAGTAATTTATGCTTTTTATCATAGTGTCACATTTCCCGTTTTAAGAAAGTTCTTTATTTTAGTGTTCCTCATATTTCTGTTTTTTTATTGTTTAGTTTTTTAACCTCTGGCATTTTACTGCTCACCTTTGTACCATTTCAGGTCATTCAATGGACTCGAACTGTTTAAATGTCAATAAAAACTGGAAAAATGGTAGTGTATATGAGGAAATCTTGAGTAATTACCAGTACACTTACTGTCTTAACATTCACTCATGATATACATTTTTCCTAATACATTCTTAATATTGTGTTCATTTAATCTTGTGCAGGTTGTTGTGTGAATAATTTAGAATAATTACAATACAATACAGTATGATACAGTATGATTTATTTGGGGGGATCTTTCACCGACAACAAGACAATCACATAACACCTTACAACAAACCAGAGCCATACACTTTACACCATCACCATTACACAGTTCTCCCCACAACCTCTGATAGTGCGCAATAAGCAGGGTTGTGCAAGATACTTTGAAAACGTCATGGTGGCTGAATAATGAATACAATGTCCTAAATGTATTCTGTAGACCATTACAGCACATAAAAAGTAGTATATTTAGAATACATTTAAAATCCATGTTGATAAAGTACATGGGGAAAACGATGTAATTTTTATTTCACGCTGTTCCTCGCTGTTATTGACTGGCAGTTTTGTATGTCCACCATTTCAAAACTAGTAAAATCACCATTCAATGAGCTTGAAAACACATTTTCCACTGCAAATGAAATGAACAGAAATGCAAATAAAAACAGAAAGCAATGATTTATAAATCTGTTTTGAACTGCATTTAAACCAGACATGTAATGTTTTATCTTGTCAACTTCATTGTTTTTTTTTGTTTTTTTTTGTAAATATACACTCATTTTAAAATTGATGTCTGCAACAGGTCCCAAAAATGTTGGGACAGGGGTGACCTAGGACAAGGAAAGCTATGAAATGTTCAGAAAACATCTGAAAACATTTGAAAGATATGATGTAATCTGTATATAAAAGGAGCATTGAGGAAAGACCTAGTGAGGTATTTCACCCTTCTTATTATCAAAAGACTGAAGGAATCTGGAGAAATCTGGATATCACTACATGGGCTTTGTACTACTTTAATAAACTGCTGTCAGTAAACACTCTCCGTCGCTGCATTCACAAAGGCAAGTCAAGACAGTATTATGCACAGTGGAAGCCATTTGTCAACAGCATACAGAAATGCTGATGATTTCTCTGGGCTCAAGCTCATTTGAAACAGACTCATGTACAGTGGAACATGTGTTGTGGTCTGACGAGTCAACCTTTCAGATTGTTTATGGAAATAATGGACATCATTGTTTCTGGGCCTAAATAATAAAGGACCATTCAGACTGTTACCAGTGTAAAGTTCTTAAGCTAGAATCTGTCATTGCATAGGGGTGAATTAGTGCCGGTGGCATGGGTAACTTGCACACCTGTGAAAGCACCACTAACTCTGAAAGATATATACACATTTTGGAGCAACAAATGCTGCTTTATAGATGCAGTTTTATTCATAAACAATGCTTATTTCAACATGACGGTACCAAGAAACATTCTGCATGTATTACAACAGCATGGCTGCGTAAGTAGAAAGTGCAGGTGCTGGCTTGCCTGTCTCCTGTTAAAACTTCATTAAAACTTCACTGATGTTAAAGCACATCAGTTAAGGCCCCATATGGTTGTGCAGCTGAAGACTGAAAAGAAGAAAATTCCACTTCCAAACCAGATCAATTGGTGTCCTCAGTCCCCAAACAGTTAAAGTGTTGTTAAAGGACATGGTGATGTAACACAGTGGTAGACAAGCTCAGTGTTGTAGGCATCAATTTTGGAATATTTGCAAAAAAGTAATAAACATCAAATATTGTGTTTTTGTACTGTGAGTGTTTCTGACAACACTTTATTTTGATAATCCACTGTAGATGTTTTGTAGACGTTCAGTCTGTCTTTAATTAAAATTCAACTAAATATTTATTAAATGCAACTGGACTTGACATTGAGTATGATCGATTTTATTAAGTCGAATCCTATCCTTACCTTCAACCCAAATTCTGCACCTCCTAAACTAATTATCACCAGAAAGTTTGTTACCAATTTTGTATATTTGTTAATTTAGTATGTTTAGGTAGTGGACCATTACTGTAAAGTGTGACACTGTTTTCAATTTAACACACTCAATTAGAATTTACTAATCACTGCTTTCTGTTTTTATTGGCATTTCTCATACTTTCCCAAGTCTTCTGGAATTCAGTTTATAGAACTCGCAGAAGGCCTGAAGTGACTCATGACATTGGTCCCACCTATTAATAAATATTATTAGGTCTTCAATCTAGCTCCAAAAGTCCTAAACAGTGGGAGAGTTCTTTGCCTAGTTACCACAGAAGAAAAAAAAGTCCTGGTTGGACAATTTTTCATTGGCTGTTTCAAGAATTTAAACCTTTTGCTCCAATCTAGACTAAACAATTATCAATATTTTGGGTGAACTGATGTCTTTTAGGAGTGGCTCTAAGGGCTGTATGCTAGTAAACCAGGCCGGGCAAATCAGAACGCATCACTGCTTTTCTTTCACGGGTCAGTGTCCATTGCCCTATGGCCCTCCTGCTGTATTTAATAAACACATTTAAGTAAGCAGAGAGAACAGACGCACTAATGCTTGTATCACTATCCTTATACCCCACTGCCTGATCACCACACAACTCTTATATCAATACACCCTACACTTAAACCAACTTCCAAAACTTTACCAAATATTTTGGTAGTGACAATTTTTACAACATTCTAAATCTGAGCAAAACTCTAGCAAAAACGCTAGCCAGTATATGACCAGCAAAGCTTTGAACAGTTGTACACACATAAAATCATAATATTTTTCTTAAAACACAAATAAGTTTACTTAACTTAAGAAAATATGTGTTTTTGAAATGACAAATCTTAATGTGATTGATTTTTATGCTTTGAGACACATTTACCTCAAAACAATGGGATCTAGCTGCTCACCATGTGGTCATGAGAGACAGGGATGCAGTGTCAGTTCCTGCTCTAAAATGCAGGGGTGTGGCTAAAATGAGGCTCCGCCTATGAACTAAAACTTTTTGTGTTTCGAAAGTGACATAAATACCTGGGATAGCAACAAATTTTTTTTTATGTAAAAATTAAATTCATGATAAATCTAAATCTTTAAACTTCAAGAAATGAAAAAGATCTTTGAAAAAACATGAAAAATATAATGAAATTGTAAATTGTGTAATATTATATTCACAAGTTGTAATTTAGGGATTAGGGTTTGGAACAGCCACCACCCAATAGAAAGAGCCCTATTATACAATTATTTGTATATATTTAGCTTATTAATAGCTCAGTTAATGTCTTGCTTTTAAATAGATCATAACAAATTCCTTGTAAATATCTAAAGTCATACTTTTTTTTTTTTGGTGGGACTGCAGTTCAAACTAATTCAAACTAATATGGGCATGTTGCCGGCTACAAAATGACACATGACTTCAGAAATCTATGAGAAAAAGAAATGGAACTGAGGACTGGAAGACACACTACAAAAAGGTGCATTACCTTCTTATGGCAAATACTTTGGATTTGATTTCATCATCAATTATAGAAAATTATACTTTTTGACCAGATTCTGACAAGCACAGGCTCCCAAAATATCTACCAAAATATGTATGTATTTGCAGACCACTGGCCCAAAGTGAGCACTTTGGATTCACACATCACTGGCAAACCGATGCTGCATCTTTATGGAGCCATTCCGGGCGATATTCTACAGCAGTGTGCTGTGTACTCATTAAGCTGCTCCCCAGAGGCTGGCTGATGCTGGAAGGAGAGTATTCCACCAGGACAGCAGACCGAGGACAGATTGGGAAGGGTCAGCTGGAGTAATCCTCGCTCCCTGTATCAGCTCTCCAGCCCTGCGCCATGGGCCGCTACTGAAGTGGGATGATAGACCGGAGAAAGGTCCCTTGGCTGCCTTCTGTCTTACTCCTTTATCTCCTAGATTAACCGAAAGAGTGGGACCACTTGTCACGGCCAGGCTGTCCAGCCACTCGACATACCTTTCGATTGCTGCTGCTGCTGCGGTCAATGTCACAGTCCTTGTTTGCCTTCTGTTCTCGCTGTTGGTTTAACAGGTACAGGCATTTGGAGATTGAGCCGTTTACATTTTTGTCAACAGGTTGTCATGCTGTTTTTCCTGGGGGGTGCGGGGTGGCGGGTGCGTGGGCTGCCTGTTATCATACCTATTTCTGTCCTGGCTCTCTCCATTACAACACAGACAGCTGCAATACTGCAATACCTGAGAGGACAGCACTTGAGTGAGCTTAAACACGCCCGTCCAGTTCTCAACGGGGGGTAACCACAGCAGTCAATGGTTTACTGGGTCTAATTTTGTGCCGATGGGGAATTTTATGGGGATAGAAGCAATGGAAGAGTAATACCTCCATTAGAAGAGGCCCTTCCTCCAGTAAGTGTTGCTATTTATTATTCATGTCATCTAAAGTAAATGCCTTATGAATAAATTGCATTGATTTATACAGTGCTATTCTAGAAGGGGCTGCTGGAATGAGAAGTCTGTTGCTGTGTCTCTTTTTAATACCCATTATGTGTAATACCACAAAGAATACAAGCAAACACTGAACATTATATCTTTAGAGGCAAAGCTCATAAACAGGTTCAACACATACATGTAAAGACAAGCTCAACGCACACAGTGAATATGTGCTATATCCCAGACGGATTTCAGCCTGTGATGTGTGATGCAGTGGTTTATTTTCAGGCAGGCCCATCTGTTCCACTGACTTAGTGCTGGATTTATACACTTTAGTCTATTCCGGTATTGTGAATGCTGTGCAAACTATCATATTAACATAGATGTACTTTTGTCAGTACAAGTACAGTGAAAATACTAAACATTTAAAGGTAATTTTTCAAGCACCTTAGTTCACCATTTTAACAAGTATATGAATCACAATTCAAATTTCTCAGTTGATTTAAAGAAACAAACTTTTTTTGTATAATATTCTGTTACCGCTACAGTTTATTGTTGTTTTGCAGGATAAATCACAGGTCTTTTTCTGTAATTCTTATAATTTCTCATATTTTGTATAAAAATTCTTCATAAAAAGGAGAAGAAACATATTCATATACATATTCATTTACAGTGTGACTAACGCAGAGAAGTAATACACATGAGGGCCACCGGACTTCACTTAATTTTAGAGTTGCCCCATCAGTATGGACATGTTGTAATCATGTAGTAATCTTGAAATCCCTCCAAATCCCTTGAAATCTGTTCCCTTGTTCTAGATACTTCCTTTCACTGGTCGTGCTCCATTTGACCCAATCCTTGTCCTATCAAATTTATCCGCAGCCCTGTGCCAAAAGATTAACCCAGGGTTTCAACTCTGCAAAGGCAAATGTATACAGTCATATGCAAAAGTTTGAAAGGTTAAATATATATTTGTTGATTTTGTAAGTGAAAACAATTCTCTACAGGGAGAAAACTTAAATGTGACTCAAATTTTAGTGCACAATTTCTATTTGTTTGCTGAGTTTAACATATTGGGAAAAAAAACAAAATACAAAATGTGCAAAATATGCATACATTTAAAGTGAAGTTACAATCTTGAGTTTGGGTTTGTGTTCAGCACTAAGAGAAACTGCTGTTAAAATGTGTTATTAGTCAGAGCTGGTCTGATGAGTTGATGCACTTGAGAAGCGGATTCGTCTGGAGGTTCTTGGCTTGCCTGAAACAGAGGAAAGTACTCAAGCTGAAGATGACTGTGACTGAGGATGGTAGATGAAAGCATTAGTCGCAGTATTTAGACTGGTGATACTAGACACATTAGAGTGAGAGATTTACTGTGCTTACTCTGATTGGACACTGATGAGGTCAACGTCCTGCTTAACCTGTTCAATTCACCAGATGCACATTGCTTCCTCTCGGTTTCTTCGCTCTGTAATTTAGCTACAGATGTGAAACATTTTCAGTAGAGGCAACAATTAGGAGCATAAATCTCTGATGTCAGTTTGATTATGACAAAGTGCATGATGTAATCTTAAATGTCACCATGATTCAACTCATTTCGATTCTATCTTAGCTTTAGGATCTATTTAAACACACTGGAGGAGCTATTGACACAGTAGTGGAATATAGACAATAAAAATCTAAACCGCCTGAAAATTTTTGCCAAAAAAATTAGCCCCTACTTTACTGAATGATATTACAACTAGGCCTGTGTAGGTAACAGAGTGGAAAATAACCAAGGTAAATGGTTAAACTAGGCTGGAGGGTGAGGGGTTTCCTCCTTCCTACCCTTTCGTCTGGTAATTTTTTAACAACCTCCAACTCTGAAGTGAATGCAAGAGCAAATACAGTGACAGCATGTGAGTTGAAGCTTAATGCATAAAGTTTGTGAAGTACAAGGATAAAATAATAGCACAGTTCAGTAAAAGTTGTGGTTGTCGTTTAAAGTCATCTTTGTCAAGCTCCAATCACCATCTATTATCAGCTAATCCCAATCAGCAAATGGCTCAGCTGATCAGGTCTTTCTGCTGCTCTCCCTGTCTTAGGTTTTCCATGTATGTATATGGAAGGACAGGGAGGTCCCAGAACAGAGCCATACCGCCAAATATAACTTACTTCAAATATAAACAAAAGATTTTCTTTGACAAAGTGGTCCTGACTAAACTGCATTTAATCTAGTAAGAAAGAACAGAATTGTGAACAGCAAACAGATTTGAGAGTTTGTGGCTGTTTAGTTTAGCCTTTTTCCTTCTTCTCTGAATCCATTTACTCTGATGCCACTTGAAATGACCCGTTTCACCTGATGTACGAGAGCTGAGACATGTTTTTATGTACGTGTTTTTCTGGAGAAATGAAGCTGTTTTGTCAGATATCTGAAACCTGGTGCTGTGGTGTGAGGATGTCCTAATATGCACACTGTACCATACTGGGGGTTTTTTGTACAGGCATGTACAGGCCACACCAAGCAGGTTTTACCAGCGCAGCTGAATTTCTAGAACAATCTTATCTGTGTTAGGTACAATAAATGTGGTATTAATGTAGGATATCACATCACCCAACATGTTCTAAGGTTCAGTTGTGTTTGCAGATGGGAATACTGGTGTCTTGCTATGGTTTGCATGAAATAGGTCAATAAATGATTGCCTTTTTTTTGTCTTTGCTACGACTGGAGACCGTTACCATGGTAACTTGATTAATCGTAACTGGGTACAAGCCTAATTGTAAAATAACACTAGATTCTAACATTCCAAAATCAATTCAGTTGAATCTCAACCTTCAGATCGGTTCGCCTCAATTCATCAATGTCTTCTTACACCTCTAGCAGAAAAGTAATAAAACAATATTGCTTATTTGAGTCTACAGTGAAACCTACCCAGGACCAGTGGGTCGTTCAAATCACAGTTGTGAAGCAGTGAAGTATGTACTGGCTTTGACGGATCACTACTCTCTGCAGAGAGAGCAAAGCAATGCGATAACCATGTATACTCATTAACAAAGGCTGGAATGAAGTTTGTGGCAATCTGGTCTGTTTAAAAGGGTTTTGTCAGTTTCTTACGTCTGACATTGATGAGAATGTATACTTCTCTTTGGCTTAGGACATCTGAGGCTGGTCCACCACTGTGGCGCTGCAGATGCATCACCTGGCCATTTAAATTTGCCAGGTCTATCTCAGCTGGCATGGACACAGAAATTGTCAAAAAATATAGTCATTATCATAATCATACGCCTACACAAAACAATAAGGACCATTAGCTGGTTTATGATGAGGTCTATGATGAAAATACATTGACCTAAACACCGTGAACATGCACACGAACCATACCTTCATGTTCACAGCTGCACTTCACTTTCATGCAGGCTAAAAGGGCCACCGTTTTGCACTGAATGTTGAAGAGGCTTCTTTGTTTATCTGTAGATTACAGGCAAACACTGTACATCCATATTAAAGTTCATTAAAGTCACATATACACTAGGGACCAGATGTATAAGCCTCAGTATATCAGGCCTCAATGTCTAAAAGGTGAATTCATCTAAGGTGCACCCACCGCACACAAACAGCTTCTATAATCTCCATAAAAGCATTACACTTCAGCAGCCGCACATGAGCCTAAAGTCATGTTCAACACATTCAATGCCAAGCATCGGCTAGAGGGATATAAAGCCTCAGAGCATTGGGCTTGAGTTCTCTGCAGTGATAGAATAAGTGGCCTTAGTGATCCAGAACTCATCAACAAACATCAGTACCTGACCTCACCAATGCTCTTGTGGCTGAATGCAATCAAATCCTCATAGCAATGTTCTAACAGCTAGTAAAGTAGAGGAGTAAAAGCTTTTACTGCAGCAAATAGAGGAGAAACTCTCTATTAAAACCTATTTTTCAGAAGAAACACTGTATAAGCACATGTCTACAAACCTTTGGACATATGTTGTACATTATATCTTAAATTAAATGATGTACTTCACACATAAAAGAAATAAAAGCAGCACTTACCACCATACAGCACTGTAATAAACATCTGTAGTCTGCTTGACGAAACAAGGCAGCAACTCTACTTAATAAGTGAAAGACCAAAGTGCATGTTATTCACGGAGGCGTAGGTGTGTCACGCTGGTTACTGTCACCTGACTGCGATCCACTGGGGAGACTAGCATATTCTGAATACTATTGGCTGACTTACTTCACAGCATTCAGCATACTATACAAATGCATAAGTTATAATTAAAATAACATACAGAAAATGTATAATATATTGTATTTATATTGCAGAATACACTGATAATGTAACATATATTCCATTTTCATAAGGGGAGACATTAAACTGTAGGATTGCAAGCACCTTTGTGTGAGCTCACAAATAAAGAAGATACTTAAACATTCATATATGCACTGTTTTCATGGTATCACAAAAACAATAAATAGGGCTGTTTTTAAAGTTTAGTTTCCATGTATTGACTGTATGGACTGGGGAATGAATAATACAGTTTGAATCTTTAACAATGCTTGTTTTTTTATGATATGGGCCCTTTAATGCATGCATTTCAAGCAGATACTTAACATGCATAATACATTAACTGCACACAAGCAGCCCTGGGTTATTTTGAAGAATTTGCTAGCATTACCCAGATGTCTGATAAGGCACAGTGTAGTTGCGCTGTCTCCTGTGTTCTATGTAGTCTACCTAAGGGAACTCCTCTCCACATGCATGACTCACCATATGGTGAGAACACAGCAAGATCATGTTGGTCCAACAGTATCAGTAAATATGGAAATCATAACCACTATTATTTATTCACTTGTGCCAAATCTAATATCAGTCCAAACTAAAAGACGTAGGAAAAAGTCAGACACCACCTTTCAATTTTTCATTAAACACAAATTATTCATTTGTCCACATCAGGAAAAAAAACAAAAATAAATTATACAGAAAATTGTACAGAAGCCTCAACAACGAAATATAATATTACATTTTTCAGTATTTAGTGTGTCCACTTCTTGCCTTTATCACAGCCTCCATCTTTTTTGGTAGACTTGCTTTCACTTGCTTTCACAGAATTCAGCAGGGATGTTTATCCACACCTCCAAAGTTCAGTCTTAGCAGCTGGTTGTATTTTCTGCTTTTCACGATCTAAATAATCCCAAACCAGGGTTACTATAGTTGTGAATTTTCACACCTTTTTATTTGTATTTACTTTTCATTTTGGTTTTTGATTCCAGTTTAATTTCAGTGAGTCTTAAGGGTAGTTGATTAGTTTTAGTTTTGTTTTTATCTAAAACTAAATGTTTTTTTCTCAATAATTCCATTTCATTTTAGTTAGTTATGCTGTGAATGGTATAGTTTTGATTTAATGCTTTTGAAAACTGTTTTTATTTTTATTATAATGAGCACATTTTTACTGCTCGTTTTCATTTTAGTAATAGTTTCAGTTAGCTTTAACAACCCTGTCCCAAACACATTCAATGTTGTTGAGGTCTGGCCAGTTCATTGTCCTGAGAACACCAGAAGCTTCTTTATTTGATTTGAAAATTATTGAGTTGTCTTCTCACAGTACTGTAAAT
Organism: Colossoma macropomum; assembly: GCF_904425465.1. Classification (NCBI taxonomy): domain Eukaryota; kingdom Metazoa; phylum Chordata; class Actinopteri; order Characiformes; family Serrasalmidae; genus Colossoma; species Colossoma macropomum. The sequence continues at coordinate 11,298,305 of NW_023494786.1, read as the reverse complement.
ATATTACATTTTTGACAATAGAAATATAGAAAAACATGGTTGGACCAGGATTTCTTATTGGGTTGGTGTCCACTGCATATTGTTCACAATATACACTGTAATTGTAATAGTAATAGCAATATTAATAGTAATATTAATAATAGTAAAGTATTGTGTGTACTGAATGGTAGATTGAGATTTGTGGTCCACTAAGCTAATGACAATGAATATCTGCTGCATATTGTGTCTAATATACACTGATAGCTGTTTGCATTTCTTGACTATAGTAGTATCAGTCATGATAATAGTACATGTTTTGTTTGTCTTGCATGGTAGATTGCTATTCGCTGGTGTTTTAGTCTAATACACAGACTAGCAGGGTTCCACACTCCCCTCCCAGGCGAGGGTATTACACTGGGCTGCTCAGCGCATGCTGTTGCCCTGCATCGCTGTTGCCATGGTTTCCCTATCTCGTGGATATGGCAACCACCGTGCCTGCCATTTTTAGTCTGAGCCGAGTCTCAGCCGGCTGCCAGCGCCTGGCTCCCTCAGCAGCACACACCACTGCTATTGTTATTACAGCACATTAATGCCATGCCACACTAAATTAGACCACACATAATCTCTTCCACAAATTGTAGTTTCAAAAGAGGTCGCATCAATAAAACCAACAACAGCAAAGATTGGGTTTGCTGCGTTGCCAGGAAAATGAATAATAGATCATTGCTATTTGTTTATGTGAGGTCAGTATTAAACAGAAACCCTCTGAATTGAAAACGTAATCTCAATGATGAAATCCTTAAATCCTTGACTCTAACCTTTGCGCTAAGCTCCTCTTGGTTCCCCATACATTAGTACCTAGTTCAGATTAAGGCTAGATGTTAGCACTGAAAAGATTCTCTCCAATCTTGAGGGCCTAATCAGATATGAACGTAAGTGAAGGTAAATCTGTCTAATCCGCCTACAGCGCTTAGTAAACTGAAGCCTATGAAATACTGTTATAAAGCCATATCACCATGGGTGTTAATGCATGTGAAAAGGTCAAGTATGGATTACTGGGATGCAGAGAACGAGGGATTTTATTCATCCTAAGCCTTATTCGTCACTAAATGTGTGTCCTGTAGCATCCACACATTTGGACTGCATGCAATTGAAAAGTATACATTAAACTGAATTTAGTTGAAGTTAGATTATTTACGTCAACCAATGTGAGGCCTGTATAAAACATTCTCTGAAAATAATATTATATTTTTCCCATCCGAGTCCTCAAAAGTCACTCTGTTCTGGTTATAACTGAAGGCACACATCATTTATGTTCAGTGTGACTCATGAAATAATTGCCGTAATTGCAGTGAAGCTGCTCTCCTAGGTGAAGTGCGACTAGTGTGTGGGTTTGAACGCTGGTACAATGGACCCCTGCTTTTAGAGCTCACAGAAGCTTTCCCATAGAGACTGCAGCTAAAGCACTCTAGGTTCTTTATGCTCGGTTCTGTCTGAAGTGACTGGGCATTAGATATCGGAGCATGGACGATGCTGCTGGAGATGCTAGCTGATGTCGGAGGGATAGATGCTAATGTGTGCTTCAGTGATGTGTGGTAAATGTGTGGGGCTCTGACTAAGCTTCCTCCTTCCAGCAGCTTTACTGTGTTGCGTAATCCCTATGACATGTGAGCGTCCGGATCAGGCCTGCTGCACCTAAAGAGCAATAACACATGCAGCACTGTTGGACCATAAACCAACCATTGGATGTGTGTATTTATAATGGGTTTTTTGCGGGCAAAAATGCAAAACAGCCAAAGAGAATGCTCCGGCTACAAAGGAAAGTGACCGAATGACCCAAGTAATAGACCAAACGTACATGGCACAAATAGCAGAAACCTAGTGAACATGGTCCAAATAGCCAGAAGCAAACGTACATGGTAACCAAACATACATGGCCCAAATATTAGAAAACAAATATGCACGTTGCTCAAATGACATGTACATGGCCTAAATGATGAAACATATACATGTATACATATACATGGCCCAAATGATAGAAACCAAATGTATATATTTAAACTCTAATGTGTTAAATCTTATTGTTCTGCTCCAATATGACAAATAATGTTGAATTGCATCTTGTCATCCTGTGAGAAGGATGGCAATGGACTAAGACTCTCATTGAATGTATATGCCAGAACCTGAGCCTCAGATGTTTGGACCCACGCATTTCTACAGTGCCTGCAGATCCAACCATTTGATTTCAATGTAATGCAAAACAAAATGTGCTAAAGTGAAGGTTTAGAGTAAGTTAAATAGGTTAAATCTGTAAATGAAAGGGTTATATACACACTCTGAAAACTGATGTGCTAAATAACCACACAATTACTTGTGTTCCCCGTTTCAACACTTTTTTGTCATACTGTTTTCTGATTGAACACATTCTGTGGTAAAAGTAAGACAGAACGTGTTATGTGTAACTGGACACAGGAATATTTCGACATATTTTGTGTTACTTTAAACTGAACACACTGATATGTGTAGTTGGAGACAGAATGTGTTGTTTTTAACACATCTGTTGGAGCGTAAGAGTAGAATTAGTCCGATTCAGTTTTGATCCTCTTGCGCATGCGCAGTTTGGGGAAACGACGAGCACCGTGAGTGGCTACTTAGAAAAAAAAACAAAGAGAGAGAGAGAGAGAGAGAGAGAGAGAGAGAAAGAGAGAGAGCGGCGGTGAAGAGAAGAATCGCTTTTGCTGTTCAAACGGGTGTAAAGGAAACTCCTACTGACTGCTGTTTTCTCACCGTTCGTGATTTTATTCGAGTCCGTTGAGTTTGGAGGCGTTTTTGTGTGTTTTTTTGAGGATTTTTTCTGTGAGGAAATCTCTGGAATCCACAGGTCTTCGTGTTTCAGTTCCTTCGTCTAAACGAGCGGCGCTACCATGAAGGAAAAGAGGAGGAAAACAGAGAGCACACCCTCAGTTTAGCCCTCCGAGTGGGTTAGTAGGAGAAGGTCTGGATGTTGACTAGTCTGTCTATCGAGGTACGATTTCAGTAATGTTACTTCACTATTTCAAACTTTCCTCTCGAAAAAACCTGTTTTTGTTCGCGGCTTGTTTGGTAACGGTAACGGTCAGAGTAACGGTTCTTCAGCTCGTCTCAGTTTAATCCGCCTTAACGTGACTGTTCATTTCCTCAGGAAAAAAAACTGCTATTGTATGAAAACTGACTATTTTTAGAAATAAATATTTTTAATTGTGGATTTTGTTCAGAGGATGGCTGTTGCTGTCCATGGTCCTGTAGAAATCGCCTTATGGCTGATTTTGGACTTTCACTCAGATCCTCAACGTCAACACTCACGTCAAATGATCTGCTTATTTTCTGTCTGATCTCGTTTCTACAACATTTTGACGTCTTTCTTTCGCTCTGTTCACTCGAGGGAAGCAGGGAGACACCCAGGCCAGGACGCCGCCTTCCCCATTACAAGCATGATAGCTCAAATGAGGTCTCTGCTGCGTATTCTTTCACTTCTGATACTTGCTGGTAAGTCTTTGGTTCTGCTGTAGACTAAAAATGATATTGAACATACTTCATTCTCTGCCTCCTTTAATGTGTGAATATTCTTTCAAACACGTATTAAACGTAGTAAAACGCATAGTAGCTCATGGCTTATGTTGTAAAAGTTGTCATTGTATCAGCTGTGTTGGGTGTTGAAAAGACTTGCACGCTACATACTAAAAAAGGTGGTTCTTTATGGGTTCTTTAGTAAAGGGAATAGTTCTGTTTACAACCATGAAATCTATATAGAACAATTACATGCTAAAATGGTGCTTTGCATGATAAAATGGTTCTTCAGACTGATGAAGAATGTGTTGCATATGATTTAATATAGAACCTTCTTGAAAAAAGATCTATATAGCACCAAAAAGGGTTCTTTTATTGTTAAAAGCTTGACATCATAACAAAAGATTCTATATAGAACAATATACAAAACATTCTTCATCAGTCTAAAGAACCATTTCACCATGCAAAGAACCATTTAAACATGAAATGGTTCTATATAGAGCACAGAACCATTCCCTTTACTAAAGAGCCCTTGAAGAACTTCTTGAAGATCTTGTTTAAGAGTATATGATTAAGCTAAAATCTTTTTGAGAGCCTTTTCTTCAGATTCAAATCACTAGATATTAAAATATACTCATAGTTTGTTTGCCCACATTTCACCATAATTAAAGTAGGTACAGACATATTGTTAACTATATGCAAGAAAGTTGTCCTACTACAAAGTCCAGTGTGCTCACTGTTAATATTACAGTGGGTTATTCTTTCCACTGGTACTGTCTTCAAACAAATGTAGTGATGTTGTTTATCATTTTATTTAAGCTTAGTTAGTGGATTCTTGTGGGCCAATGTTTCCATCTGAGCCTTCAAAACGAGAAGACGTGATCAATGTTGACAGTATCAGCTCGGGGCTGTAGGTTATGTAAGATGGCCTCCATTTCAAACAATGGCACAAGAGCCTGCGTTCAGAGTGATGGCTATGGCTGGCACTCCAGAGCGTATTTTAATTTCCACATCACTGAGCTGCGCTCCGACCCTCTTCACTGGGGCGAGATATACTGTCCTTATTGCATTTGGGCCTACAGTGGCCAGGGTGGTCTGTCTGGACTTAGGTCAGGCACTGTGAGGACAGGCTGATAAGCTCAAATAGATTTCGCTCATTCTGGGTTTTAGACTCATAATGGATAATGATATTGCTCTTCTGTTCTCCCTTGACAGAAGTAAGCCTCTGAAATAATTGACCTCCTTAGCAGATGAGCATATTGAGGCTAAATGTTAGGCAGAAGGAAGAATAGAATGTGTGTTAGCTCTGCCTTTTGGATCCTGGGTGCTAGATATGATCTCATCTCTTAAAACTAATACACAAGTTATGTTGTTATGAGAGTGAGAAACTGAAGGGAGGGTTCGGACTCTGACCTTTAGGGGTTATCATGACCAGCAGTTGTGTTTTTTAATATTCAACTGCTTGGCTGAGCATTTCTCATGAGCTATTTAGGAGTCTTTGCGTAAGCAGCCTGATGAAGTTGTCTGGGCCTGGTCTCTGTGCTGTGGATCTGATTTGTTACGTGTGGTAATTCTCTCTGGTCTCTGTCTCCAGTGCAAGAATGCAGAACAGTGTGTGTGGATCCGAATGCACAAGCACAGAATGAAATCCAAACGGAGGCAGTGGTGGGGAACCCCATGAAGCTCACATGCATCTCATGCATGAAGAGAGAGGAGATCGAGGCTGTGACCAAAGTGAACTGGTATTACAAGCCTAAAGACAATAGGGATTTCCGCCAGCATGTAAGCACATCATGCACCTATGAGTTCTATCTCCAGATGGAACTTTATCCATAACCCAACAGAGCCCTTTTTTAGTAAATGTTCTACTGTTTGGTAACATTTCAGTTCACTTAGTTTTACAGATTTCAGATTCTTAACCGATCTGGGCTTCAGACTGTTTTTGAATTTTGTCGAAACTTTCATTAGTAAAATATTCTGTCCTGTAAAGCTGTTATAAACATGTTCGTAATGTATTGTATTAGATCATTTTTAGAAATCTGGTACCGAATTAGTTACCTCTTTATACATGTTTATTCCTTTCTCTCTGTGCATTAGATCTTCCTGTATGATAGCAGGCCGCAGGATGTGGAGGGGCCGTGGAAAGGCCGTCTGATGTGGAACGGCAGCAGAGACATGCAGGATGTCTCCATCAGCATCACAAACGTCACAATGAATGACACCGGCTCATACGAGTGTGTGGTACATCGCACATTTTACTTCAACCTCTATACCCCTACCTTTAGTAACAACATCACAATCAACCTGGTGGTAAGAGAGACAGGTAAGTTTACACACCACTGAAGCATTATTTTCCGAGTTTACGCCCCCAGCTGGCCATATTTTAACCTTACTTTTACCGTCTGCACTGTACTGTTGAAAGTCTTTTGTGTATGGTTGTGCTTTGGCCTCATCTTTAATCAGTCTACTCAAATACATTATATGTAAACTTAGATATGACTGAGTATCATCATACGATTTTCTTAAATATGACTTCACTCTGCCCAGCAGTGCCTTTATGTTATTTGTGTTGTTCAAGTAATAGTACTCTTTGTTCTGTTTTTTTTTTATTATTATTTACTGCCTACTGCTTATTGGAAGGCAGTTGTTTTCAGGGGATGAGTTTTATCTAGCCAACCTGTTACTACTGTTTCTATTTTAAGGGGTAATGTACAGATTCTGGCTTGTATACTATTCTGTGGATGCCTGCCTTGAGATTGCTGAATGCACAGTTTCTCCCACTTCAACCGAATATACTTTATAAAATGTATATTTGTTTCTACTTACTCATGCAACCACAACGCATTATCTCTATCTGTGTCTCTGCCACAGGTTATTTGACGCACAGATAGAAATAGACAGTGCTGTATTTAAGTGGTGGATTTAGAAGTTGCCTGGAATTATAAAAGAGTTAATAACCACAAATGTACAGTACAACTCAGCTTTCACATTTCATGCCATTTTCGTGTAATGCTGTTAAGTGCAGTGCACAAACTAACAAGCCAACATGACTGCAGAATTAAAATACGTTTGTTAATGGTTTCAGTATTAAATATGTCTTCTGATTGTTAACTTACCAGCAAATCATTTTCTCTGAATCAGACTATCTAAGGACTTTCTCACATGTGCTGCACTGTTTGCGATGCACCATTAAAACAACAGTTGTCAACTTTTTCCTCTTCAGGCAGAACTTTTCAAGTTTGAGTGATGTAATCGCAAATGAAAATCTGTCACATTGTGTGGCCGCTGTTCCGCTGAAGATGATAAAGTTGAAAAGCTCTGTGCCATTTTTCCACTCACTGCTCACCTAGTTTTTGTTTGTAACATCTCAGCGATCTCCATGCGTTTCATTATTCTGAAAATAATAATAATTTTTTCAAAAGCATATTTGAGCATGGATTGTCCAGTGAATATATGTGTGCATGAGAATCACCACAGTGTGTTTAAATGTAGGTACAGAAAAGGTGTAATTTGCAAAGCAGTGTTAGCATTGTTGGCCTTTTTTAATCTGGCCTTTAAACACTCCACAAACAGCAATTTGTTGGGCCATTGCTGTATGGAGATTTTAGTAGGGGTGGGCAATATGACAATATGATTGTTATTGTGATAAATTATGCCATGTTATGTCACAATACTCCTTTTCGAACATATCAAGGACATTGTCATTACCTAAACATCACTGATCAAGTGCAGGTTTCATTACAAAAAAAAAACAGTCTAATTTTAGTCCCATTTTTCCCCATTTTATTGGATTTAGTGCAGAAATGTTGAATAAAAACCACTGAATTCATAATTTTAATAGTGTTTCTAACTGTGGCACTGTTGGTTCTTATTTGTCCGTTTTAACTAATCACATCTCAAAAAAAAAATTGTAATATATATTGTGTGTGGTGAAAATGTCTTGATGTATCTTGATGTTATAGTTTTTGCCATATCGCCTGCCCCTGTTTAGCTGTTGTGTAGATGAACCTTGAATGAACATGTTTCAAAATGAGAATTCCACCATGCATGAAGAGACACTGAAACATTCTGCTCAGATTTTTTTGGTCATAAAATGTCAGTGAAACTGCCAAATAATTCATCTTTGTTAATTCACATGGTTACTGTATTCTTAAATTGAATTAAAACAACATGTAACAATTGGTCTTATTTTACCAAAAAAATCTGGCAGACATTTTAATATTGAGTGAACCTGTTACCTTTGGTCATTTGAGTAGTTTTTACAAACTTACTTATGACTGAAGGCAGTTTTTAAACCATTTAAGTAAACCGAACCATGTCTTGGACTGTTTGTTTATGGACATGCTATAGTTGCATAAGGCATCAAGTTTTTTGAACTATGCCTGATTTTCCTCGGTGACCATTAACAGAGTAATCATATCACAAGATGTATCATAGGATGCAATATTGTTTTTTTCTTATTATAGTATTGTGGCATGATGTATAGCCCTAAACTTGGAAATGCTATAACCCAGTTTCTGAAAGAATTAATTCTAGACCTACTACACTGTATGTGACTTGTTTCTTGTGTTCTTCTCTTTATTTTTAAGATACATACTTTCACTGTACATAGTATAGCTAAAAAAATTATAATTCTTAATCACTCTGTGCATTTCTCGAATCTACACACTAATCAGTTCTAAATGTATCTTGTGTGTATCAGAGATTAGGGACTCTACAGCAGTGTACTCAGAGATCATGATGTACGTGTTGCTGGTGTTCCTCACCTTCTGGCTTCTGGTTGAAATGATCTACTGCTACAGAAAGATCTCCAAATCAGACGAGCAAGCACAGGACAGCGCGTGAGTATCTAGCTTTCACATGAGAGAGAGAGAGGATTTCCTTCCTTTTTTAAAAGGGATTACGAAACTTAATGGCAACATAGTGAGTATCTGTCAGGTAGGTTGTAAAACTGCCATTTTAATTGTGATGAAAAGCTAAAATGGCACTGCAGAAATATTTATGTGGTCAAATTTTCATGTCATATTTCATCTTAATCATAGAAATAGAACTTCGTGTCATAGCATACAAACAAATTTCTTGTAAATTAACATCTATGATGCAATAACAATCTGAGAGCTATGAAAACTGAAGAGAGAGTGGTACACTTATGCACAAAGATGTTGAGTCAAGCATATACCTGTAAGTCAAAATTAATGCCCACAGTATAAGAAACATAGGTTACCTCTTTAATTAATGATCTATAATGATCGTGCAGGCACATGGATTAAATACGTTTCAGGTCTTTGTTGCAAATTCTGGAATTTCCAGTGGAGACATGTCATTCTCACTTGTTGCAGTTATGCGATGGCCGTTGAAAGGAACGTATACGTCTTATGTCTCCCACACCAATGATATCATGCTGTCATTTGGTGTGTCTCAATTAAAGTAATTAAAAGAACTAAAACAGAGAGCCACTGTGAGTGAAGACACCTCACACACTGAGAAGCAAAACAAGTCTCAGGCCATGTACAGCAGCGTTTCGTTCAGTTGTGAAAGTGCTGTCAAATATTCCCGTGCATTTTTGAACTCTAATAAAAGACAAAAAGATTGTTATTTTGTTTATAGTCAGGTATGCCATGTATTGTTATCCTGCTCAGCCTGTATATTACAGATGATTTTCAACACGAGTTTACTATATTGTGATCAAGTTGCAATGATTTTATTAGCTCTTACTTTTTCTTATCAACACATCTATCATTAATTCGCTATTTTGCTAAAATGCACACAGTTGTATGCAAAAGTTTGAGCGTCCCTGATGAAATGAGATTTTGTTGATTTTCAAATAAATAGAAATTGTGCACTAAAATACAGAAAATTGCCATATTTTGTTTCCTGAAGCAGGCGTGTTAACTTGTTTCCATATAGAAAATCAACAAAATATGCAATTCATCCAGGGGTGTTGAGCATTGTGCAGATCTGAATTTCAGTCAATGGAAAGAAAAAACTGCCATTATAACAAGCTATAAAACTGAATCTCTATACTGTATATCTGTCAACAAATAAAGCATTAGACATCATGAGAATATGGTAATTCGGGATACTTTCCTGTATGTAGACTGCAGACCAATGTCAGACCAAAACTGCACCCATGTTGCAGGTACATAAAATATGTGTTCTGACTCATACATAGAACTACAGTCTGCAACATAGACCAAAATAAATGGCATTGACTCATTTGAAAGTTCAGCCATTAGCGAGGAATTCCTAATGCTTTCTCTGTTAGATAATGAATCCGTGATAGACCATGACAGTACAAACACACACCGACATACACACATACACAATGGAAATGCATCCATCTGAAGTGCTCTAGATGCATTAGTGAGCCCTAATCATATCAGTCATGTAGTGCAGACAGGAAACACTACTGGACCCTTTATCTGTCCTAATCAGATTCTGCACTGATACTCATCCATTCCGTACTGCCATCTGACACAACACAAGGCCATTGCAAACCCTTCTTTGCGCTCTAGCACTTTTCTTTCCATAATTGACAGGTTTCAGCCATTGTTTTGTGTTTTTGTTTGTCAACCATATGTTTTTATTGCTGTTTTTATTGCTGTTTTATATCCCTGAATGCTGGAGAAACACTTCGATTCCCATGAAGGAAGGGCAAAAATGGACTTGCCTGATGTCCATTTTAGGATTGTGCTGGTTTTTGTACATTTGCACTGATTGCAGCCCTTCAGAAGGACCCTAAGTTCAATGGTGCAATAAAATTGCACCATCTTAGATTTTGCCTTTTTCTTTGTACCCATGTTTCTACAGGACAGACTACCTAGCCATTCCTTCTGAAAATAAAGAGAACCCGGGTCCTGCAGTAACGGAATAAAAGTGGTTGTCTCACACACACGATACGGTATTTTGAATTTACCTCTGGCTTTACCATGTCACCTAACCCTCACCAACACCAACTCATCATGTTTGGCTAACCGAAACATCCTCCACCTCTGTCTCTTTCCTTCATCGATCTGATCTGTCCTGACAAGCTGTTGACTTGAAATTCCATCCATATCCTCTCACGGCTGTCTGCTCCAAACGTATGTTCTTCTCCGTCTAATAGTGAGCTCTTTCCACCATGTACTAACACAGCATTTCTCACGGGCCAGTCAAATAGGAGGTGAAGTGCAGCACAATAGCAGCAATGTTGACTGTAGAGACCATGGGCTGCTCTCATGCCTGATGACATGGTTGTGTATGAGTAATCCTAGCTTCTATGTGGGAATGGCCAAATAGGATGTGCAACAAGGAATCACACTTGGTGGCCCATCAGTAGTGCTCTGCTTTTTCAAATATCATCTAAGGTTTATTTATTTATTTATTTTTTTTTGTGGCAGGGAGCATGGAGTGGCTTATGCTCTTTTAATGAAATCAGTAGCTGCGGCAGTTAGACACGCCTGGTCTCATATTACTGTTGTGGAACATCTCTAGAGAACCCAGGGAAAATAACAGGGTGATAGATTCTAGCAAGCTGTATTTATCTTTCATTTGGGTGTGCATATAAAGAATCTAGTTAGAGGCTACATGCACTGAAAAAGTGATGCATTGAATTTACTTGATTTAAAGGTGTACATGATTTGCAGATAAGATAATATAATACATTATTATAAAATACATTACCTCTAGGGATGCATGATGATAGAATCATATTTGTATAGGCAGATATTTGCTTAAAAACAAAGAATCACTGGACAGATGTTTAAATATGACTGACATTTCAAACTGACATTTAATGACGTATTTATTATATTCTGGAAGAGCAGAACGTTTATGTGACGTTGGGCTACTGAGCTAGAATATTTATGTTCATTGTACTGCTTTTGTAAGTAGAGAAGGGCAATATGATTTTATTTTATTGCTATTGTGATATAAAATTTGCTTGTGTGAGCATATCATGGATGTTGGTGACCAACTGCATATTTTATTACAAAGACAGCAGAGTTAGTCCTATTTAACTGGATTTAGTGCAGCACAGTATGTAAAAATGTCGATTAAAAATCATTGTACCCAGAGTTTTTGATGGCAGTTTTTAAATGAGGCATATTGTGTACGTGTTGTGTATCAAAAAAATGTATTCAAATATTGTGATATGATATTTTTGCCATATCGCCAGCTTCTATGTGTAATCCAATACGGTGTTATACTTCTCAGTAATGCTAATCCAAGTAGATGTAGTCCCAATTTCTGGCTTTTAGAAATGTTTATGTACTGGTATCGGCAGATATGTACATGAAAATTACTGGATATTGGCATCAGCCCACATTTCCCATAACAGTGCATCACTAATTACATCCACACATCTTTCAGTTTAGTTACATTTGGCAATAGTTATGTTGATGTTATATATAGTAAGTTCAGTGCATCACTGTTTTCACTGTGGATAACGTGCCACCCAGTCCTGTAAGTGCCAACAGGAGATAAGTTATTAACACTGCAGTTGGAATACTGACGTTATTTTCTATTTCAGATATTGATGATTCGTCCTGGCGATTGACTTGAAAAGAGGGCGAGAGCTGATCTTTGCAGGCACGCTGCCGGTGTGAGAGCTGCCCTGAGATAACACAAAACCTGCCAAAACAAATCCCTGTTGTCTTTTTCATGAGGCAAATTCTCCACTGCATCATTACCCTCCTCTGTCCCTGTGTTTCTCTCACTCCCTCTTTCTCAGTGAAGAGTTACACACTATTAACCCCAGAGCGAAACGAGGTCTTGTTCGTGTTTCCTCAATTTTTTGCCTTAGAGGAGATTACAACATCCAGAACGGCAATCAGAACTAAAAAGCTAACGTGCTGCCTATTGACGAGAAACGTACTTGCCTGATTTTGATATTCATCATAATCTTCAACATACCCAAAAAAGCCTTTCACTTTCTTTGATATACTCTCTTGATATGCTCCTACCATTTTGATAGAACGAAAGTAATTTTGGGGGGCTATGAGCCCCCATGTCTCTTTTATAAAAAAAAAAAAAAAAGACTTCCACATCCTAGCTTATTGTACTCAGCTTATACAGTATCCTATACACAACTTAATGCTTTCATGTGTGAATGAAACTGAATATTGTTTACATCCTAATTGTTGTTCACTGCCAGAAACTTGCCTCTTCAAGTTTCTCAGCCGCTTGACCGTGAGCTTTTAGAGTTGAGTTTGTGTACATGTGAAAAGCCAGTGACAGTTTTTTTTTTTCTTTTCCGTTAGAGCCTCTATATCAGCAGTGGTAATGTGTACTGTAACCATGTTGAAGTCCCTTACTGGTATTGATCATTGCTCCATAATGCTCTTTGGTGACTTTGTACTCACTACTACTATTACAGGTACTGTGGACAAGTTGTGTTCTGTGATTTGCCTCAATTTACACTATAAACAGCTGTTGTTCACATGCCGAATAGACTGTTTCTCAAGCTATAAACTGTCTGCATTACTGTTCACAGACTCTTTGTACATGAATAGCAACACAATCGATGTGACTGGGTGGATCACACAAGGTGAAAATTGACTTGTGGATGCACACAGTTGATATCTACTTTGACAGTTATAGTGTGCAATAACTGCTTAATATTTTTTTTTCTTTCCTCTGAACTGTTGCCTTTTGCACTGTTTTATAAGAAGCTGTCACTACTAAAAGACAAATGTGACTTGTTTTCATGCCCTGTCCAAAAGGAGCTGTATAACTCTTGTGAAAGCTTGTCATCTAATATTAAAGCAAAGCCGTATATTCTAAAAGCTCTTGGTTCTTCAGTCTGACTGCTTTGACAGTTATTTTGGTTGGTCCTGCCTCCTGTTCCAGATTTGAGCTAGTATGTTGTTTGGGTTTAAGTTGCATTTCATCACATTACTTTATCACAGAAGTTCAGAAAATAAGGCTATTAGCTGACACTGCTGCTAAACTACAGTAAATTTCTTACTGATAATCATTTCAGTCACATAGTGTGCGCTGCCTGCCCCCCAACACTAATGCACTTCTGAAGAATCTAATTTGCTGGTTGTGGCTGAAACTAGACTCTGCAGGAAGGTAGATCTCCACAACCATGGTTGGTGACCTGGAGTATAAGCCAGTCATTTATAATGCAATTGTTCTATCTGTCTAAATAGTTCAATTAGCAGGTAGACTGATAATCTCAATCAGTACCCCATAAATTGCAATGAGATTTTCCTCACAGTCATTAAAGCCAGTTTAATCTACATGCTTCTTTCAAACTGAATGGACACGATTCATATTAAGCCATTGCTGATAATCTTGTGGTCTATGTCTCCCTCTGTTGCTCAGAGGATTACAGTTCATGTGGAATTTGATGCTCCAGAATATTCTACTCCAGTTCTCAGAGATCTTGCACCATCAGGTTCATAACAGACTTGGAGAGCACAAGCAGCACAAGAGAGCAAAGTACAGAGAAACTATACTTAAGTGAAAGTATGGATACTATCTTTCTCAATTAAAGGTGGAAAAATGGATCCAAAAATATACTTGAATGAATCAATATTTACATGCTCAGGTATATAAAAAGTAAACATGTTAACAGATAAAATTGAGAATCAGCACATTCAGTGTTTTGGTTGTTTTATTTTTTATTTTTTGGAGTAATGTTGTGCACAAGGTGATCACACACTATGTAACCCAGACTAACGATTCTACCTGGTCTCAACAAACTGCAGGTGGTGCAACAACTGAGCAGTGATACTGGTCAATGCATAAAGACAAAATAGCACCGGTGTGGATAGTTTAATTTGTACACATATGAATTAAAAAAAAAGAAAAGAAAATGCATTATACCTCAACTGGCAAGAGAAAAAAATAAGGAAAAATTCTGGTAGCGTTTATTGGAATTGCCCACTGTATATGCTTTGTAGATGTTTATATTGGCTTCAACTAAATACTAAACTCAATTTCATTTTCTTTAACCCCAAACCTAACGCTCAGTCTAACCTTAACCTTAACCCCAATCCAAAACCTAATCCTAACCCTAGTTCTAAGGCTAACCCATGAACTAATCCTAATCCTAACACTACTGAGAATCAACTGACTTTCAACAGATAGTTTGTTAATAATCTGACCTTCTCCAAATGAAGTGAAACTAAAATCTCTTCGCCCTTGAGCCCTGTAATGAGTGCTTTGCAGGTCTAAATGAAAATATATGTAGTAAAAAGTATACTTTTTTCTCCTGGAAATGTAATTGAGTAAAGATACAAATATTTAATTTCAGTTATTCAAATATTCCAAAATAATACTACATACAATGAAGTACAGTTAAGCATTTTCTACCCTTGCCCACAAGTATGTAAATATACACAAAAGATGATCTGCTTGCATTATAGTATGTAGCTTATGGAATTTTTGCTACACCCACCACTGGATGGCAGTATTCTCCTTCAGACAGAAATACTGTCCACAGTGTCAAACTTTGGGATGGGCTTTTCCCATTACGCTTATTTTTTCTCTCATTAAATCGTTCAGTACAGAGATTTAATCAATGTGTTTTTGTCCCCGCAGACACCTACTTGTTACCTGCTCTGATAAAATATACCGTACAGCAGTCTGTATGCAGCTCAACTACTTAATCTACGTTAACTCCAATCATAAAGATAAGAAGTGGTTTAGCCCCATAACAGAAGAGCAGAGTAGAGGTGTTGAGAGATCGTCACATGCATATGAACTAATGGATAACCCTCAGGACATGACAGTTGTCTGATGTTTCACTGGCACCTCCCTTAACAGCATGTGGCCTAGACACCAGTGTATGTAACCCAGAGTTACCTCCTTTGGCCTTCTGAAGTGGTATGCTCAGCAGTGCTCCAGCAGTGGAGATTAAAGCAGAATGGGCAGGCAGGCAAAGATGAGGCGTCTGATTAGAGGGAACTTCTTTAATATTCTTCACAGTGCATGCATTCATTCTCCGCAAGGCTGATTTAAACCTAGACAAACTCTGGCTACTCACACATCTCTGCTTAGACAACGGAGACAAGACGAAAGGGATATTGTTCTTGTCCTTAACAGCGGCGCCTTTATCTGCTGATAGACCACAAACACACTCACACAGATAGTACGTTAACTCTAACCGTGACCAATCTAACTGAGACTCAAAAGAAATACTGTATTCTTTTCCTCATTTTGTTGTAGTTCCAGCACTCTTTGAAATACACATGTGAAGACTATAAACAAAAAAAAACTTTATTTGATCTATATATGATATGCTTTGTTCTGTCATTTACTCCTATGTGAAGAAAAAGTATTTTTCCAGGTGTTGATTTTGTATGCTAACCATCAAGGGTCTTATTGGCTATCTTGGTGGAGGGGTAGAATGGGGGTCTAGCCACTATGCAGTGTTCAAGCTCAGCAATGGGTACAGCTTAAGTCCTTATAGGAAAGTCTGTTGCCATCTTGGCAAAGTCCCCAGGCAGTTATATCCACTCACACAAGACAAAGACTTCTACTTGTCTGAATGGAGAGAGACCTACAACAGAGGTAAAAAAGAGGTCATGTAGAGTGTTTCAAGTTACTCTGTTCAATTTACAACCAATCAATGTGTGAAATACAAGGAGTCTGGCGGGTCTGAGACCTCCTAATTAACCTCCTGAACCCTCTGAATGTCTGAAAATGAAAATTCTGAGGGATCTCTGAAAATAAACTTATTGTGATATTGTGTTTTTCTGAAACTAGAAAAGAGCACTTCCAAAAGAAGAATTGTTAGACAAAACATTTTGCTGCTGTTGAAGCTAGCATCAGTACTGCTATAGCGAAAGAGTTAGCAGACAGCCATCACTGGAGTTGCCAGTCAGCATGGGCACCCTGAATACCAGTGGGTAATTCACACACTGCAACCAGTGAACTGTCTCCTCTTCCTTTATAATGTCTCAAGATGCTCAAAATTAGGCAAACTGTGATTCTGGGTCACAGTTACTACAACTCCAATTGCAAAAATGTTGGGACGCTGTGTAAAACGTAAATAATGATTTGCAAATCTCAAATACCCATATTCTATTCACAATAGAACATAGAACGCATAACAGATGTTGAAAGTGAGACATTTTACCAATTCATGAAGACCATTAACTCATTTAGAACTTGATGACAGCAATGCATCTCAAAAAAGTTGGGGCAGGGCCATGTCTACTATTGTGTAGTAGCCCCTCTTCTTTTAACAACAGTCTGTACATGTCTGGGAAGTGAGGAGACCAATTGCTGGTTTTGGGAGAGGAATGTTGTCCCATTCTTGTCTGATGTAGGATTCTAGCTGCTCAACAGTCCTGTGCCTTCTTTGATGGTTTTTTCATTTTATGATGCGTCAAATGTATTCTGTTGGTAAAAGGTCTGGACTGCAGGCAGGCCAATTCAGCACCCAGACTCTTCTTCTGCAAAGCCATGCTGTTGTGATGGATGTAGTATTTGGTTTAGCATTGTCTTGCTGAAATATGCAAGGCCTTCCCTGAAAGAGATGTTGTCTGGATGGGAGCATATGTTGTTCTAAAACCTCTATATACTGTTCAGCATTGATAGTACCTTTCCAGATGTGTAAGATGCCCACACCATAGGCACTAATGCAACCCCAGACCATCAGAGATGCAGGCTTTTGAACTCATCAGACCACAGAACAGTTTTCCATTTTGCCTCAGTCCATTTTAAATGAGGCCCAGAGAAGACGGCGGCGTTTCTGGAACGTGTTGACATATGGCTTCTTCTTTGCATGATACAGCTTTAACTTGCAGTGGATTGCACAGCGAACTGTGTTCAGAGACAATGATTTCTGTAAGTTCCTGAGCCCATGCAGTGATTTCCAGTACCGAATCATGCCTGTTTTCAATGCAGTGCCGCCTCAAGGCCCGAAGATCATGAGCATCCAATATTGACTGTCAGCCTTGACTCTTGCGTGCAGGAATTTCTCCAGATTCTCTGAACCTTTTGATGATATTATGTACTGTAGATGGTGGGATATCCAAAATCTTCGCAATTTAACGTTGAGGAACATTTTTCTGAAATTGTTCCACAATTTTTAGATGCAGTTTTCCACAGATTGGTGAACCTCTGCCCATCTTTGCCTCTGAGAGACTTTGCCTCTCAAAAAAGATCATGTGAGTTAGTTGCAAATTGCTCCTCCTGCTGTTTTGAATTAGTACCACTGACTTTTCCAGCCTTTTGTTGCCCCTGTCCCAACTTTTTTGAGATGAGTTGCTGCCATCAAGTTTTAAACGATTTAATGTTTTTCATGAAATGGTAAAATGTCTCACTTTCAACACCTGATATGTGTTCTATGTTCTATTGTGAATAAAATATGGGTTTATGAGATTTGCAAATCATTGCATTCTGTTTTATTTACGTTAATATACATTTTACCCAGTGTCCCAACTTTTTTGGAATTGGGGTCGTATATTAAGGCTCTGTGAGTCCCTGCAACATGAAAAACTGTGCACTGTTTTCCAGAAAACAAATAGGCTTACATAAATACTTCAGCATTTGATGTAATTTAATTTGCTGCAATGCTACCTTTAGCCTGAAATAATGTTCTGCACACGGCTGAGAAAGTGAAATTTGTCTATTGTAACTGCAACTAAATTTCACAGCATCTGCACGTTTTGGCTTCATTCTTCTAGATTTATGCCCAATCAGGTCCATCAACGAATAACCTGAGTAAAGTGGTGTGTGGTGTTTGTGGCTGATAAGAGTCATGAAATATAAAAACCAGTTCTTTCATTGTCATAGCGTGCAGAGGAGACTGGAAATCTCCCCTTATCTCACATTAACAGTAGCCTAACAACTGTCAAAAAGAGTAAGCACTGAAAAGCGCACCATCGCATGTGCTTGACGGTGAATGAGGCTTGCTATGTGTGGTCAGTGCTCAAAGTGAGATTTTTGTGCAAAGTCTGCACTCAATGTATCCTAAGAAAATATGCTATGATAAGGTGAATGTTACAGTGGATGGGAATAGGGCTTAATTTTAATTGAATTTAAAAAGTCATCTTTCCTAGCTAATCTGGCAGGGCTGGGGGTGGCAGAATTGGAGTGACCCAGGCGTGCTCTTACCTACCAAGCTCTAGAAAATTGATAGGGACTTAATTAACTGAAAATAAAACTGACAAACTGACACACACCTGAAACGTGGAGTTTTTGTACAGAATGTACTGGATGTAATATTCCTGTTTTCACTGTAAGATGTTTTGTATTTTTCTGTATGGATGGAAACACTGGAGAAGCTTCTTCATTAGAATATGACAAACTGAAAAATAGTGCTATGTATTAGTACTCATGGCCCAAGTCATTGTACAGTGATGCTACTACACTCTTTAAAATATAGGTTCCTCAGTGGTCCTTGGCTCGAACCTATGGTTTTGGCAGCAACCTTTTATTAGTATGGAACCTTGGTGAGACTTTATAATAACAGGCTCCTATAAATAATCACGCTAATTATCAAAACGTTTGTTAATGATTGCTAGTAATTATATAATTCTTACCATGTGGATTAATAAAGCACAGTAAATGCTTTTCATGAATGCGTTATATTTAAATTTAGTAAGAAATACAGTATATCTTTAAAAATGCATTATAAAGGTGCAATTTTATAACTGCTGTCCAATTAATGATTGGTAATGTTTTAAAAAAGTTTATAGCTTATTAACCTCTTAATAAGCATGATTGACTAAGCATTAAGGAAAACGTTTGAAACACAAAGTAGGTAATTAGCAAATTACTGAAAACTTTAAAGCAGAATGAAGACAATTCATTTCAATTATCAAATGACTTCATAATTATTAACAAACTTTCAGATTCAAAAAAATAATTATTGATGTTATTATGGTTCAGTTTATTAATGCATATGTACTATTAGCTAATACACTCATTAACAAACAATTAGATAATGATTAAGTTGCTGTTTATTAGGGCCTGTTATTCTAACCTTTATTATTTGGAGGTTGTTTAATTTTCACATATCACATTTACAAAAATGATTCTTTAAAGAAGCATCCATCGAAAGGTTCTTTAGGGAACCAAAAGTGGTTCTTCTATGAGATCATTCCAAAGAACCCTTTTAGGCACCTTTAGAGTGTGTGACAGCACTGTTCCCCCCATAATTCATATCCAATCAGCTCCACACTTTATCATTTTCACAGAAAATTACTAAAACTCTTTCACTGTGTCACAACCAATACTGTCAACATAAATTATTCCCAGTCTTCCTCATGTCACTCCATTTCCAGATCATTAGAAGAAAGCATAGCTAGGAGTTTAGCTTGTAGTGAACACTTCACCAAAACCCGGTGAAGAGAATGTTTTCCCCCATTCGATACACTCTTATCTGCTCTTACTGCTCTATATATGCAGATGAGTATGTTCTGGAGAGTTGCAGAGAAGGAAAACATCAGCAGTCCAGGAAAATGATTGCAATGAACCATTAATATGCAGAGTGCTTTAATTTTTAATGGCCAGAATTGCTTTGACTGCACAAGTGTAATAATTACAGAGTGTAAAAATAACTCTGAAAGCAAATGTAAGGAAAAGTAATACTTACGTTTTTCCACGGAACTCTTGGTGAAACCCTAAGTGGTGGTTTTTCTGTAGTAGAACCTTAATTTCAAGTGCCTCTTTAACAAACCTCTAAGTAGCTTTGGTAAAGTAATTAAGGCTAGAAACAAAATAGTGTGTTATACATGAAATTATGCAAAACAATGTGTTTGTCAAATTGAGAATATACTACTTTAGTTTTCAAATCATAATTATTTTTATTGAAAAGTATTGTTCTTTAATAAGTTTGTTTATATATTTATTCATTTATTATTTTGGGTGGGGTGGAGTTGGGTGGGGTGCGGGATACTGAATTTTTCTCCCCAGTTTAGTCACGGCCAAGTCACTTGGTCTCTCCCCATCACACAATACCACCAAGATGGGAGGGTGAATGCCAGTATGGGCTTCCTTCAGGACACGACACCACTTCTTAAACTGCCACTAATGCAACAATACAGCTCAACATACTTCGCGGGCGCATGCACAGATAGACCCTTGGGGGAGGGTCGTGCGGGGGTGTAGAGCACTTGCCTCCAGATGGTACAAGTGCCCTCTCAGCTGGTGTGTATAATAACTACATGGCTTCTGCCATTCTTCAAGATCCATTTCAGCAAAAACATTTCGCCGGGTATAAAGCTTATGGGTGGGCTTGGGTTCCACAAGATTGATTGGTGGTGTGCGCCCCCTCTGGCTCAGTACTGACCGCCTGTGGGGATTTCTCTGGCAACTCTGACCTTTCACACATCACCACAGCGCAGGAAATCCTACCAATACAACAATAATTATCTCTTTAAAAAAGAAAACAACAACCATAAAAAGCAAGCAGTAAGGGGTGTTAAGAACTTCTTACATAAAGTTTGCGTAAGTTTGGGTAAAACTCTTAATACTACGACTGGTTTTATCTGAAACATGATCACACTGTTTCTCTTGGTAAGAGTGACTGCAATATGCTACATTAAGATTAATTCATATGCATGTTGCCCTTTTTTCCACTTGAGCCCCTGCCCCCCAAAATGTCTGTGCATGGACCTGACATTTGGAGGACAACATTAACTGCCAATTCTGTTACATCAGCCAATGTGCGTTGGCTAGCATCGCACTGAGTGATGGGGGGAGAGGGAGAGCCATTCTACCCACCCAGAAAAAGTGAGATGAATTAGAAGTATTATTTTAAATAGCCACACTCATGTACAGACCACCTGGAAGATGAGTGATAAACTGTGTCTCACGTTTTATCAAGTCAACACTGTTTTACTCAAATACTCATTGATTTTATCAAATCAAATGACTATTTATCACTCAATTTGTGCATATTTATTGACTCCATTAAAAAAAATCACATGCATTTTTATCATTTCTCCATCATTCCATCACCTACTTGAAGGTCCTCTAAACCCTAACACAAGTGTAGCATCTCTGTAGAAGTCCTTCTGCAATACTTACATTCCTCTTCATCTTAACTCACTCACCTGCCTTATGTACTGCTGAATAACTGCATACATTGTAAATGCAAGACTCTGCCATTCAATCACATATCTTAGATGTACCATGAAAGGATTTCAGTCAGAGTCCTGGCTGTTATTGAGTTAAGGCACGTCACAGCTTCTGCCACAATCTGCAGAATTCTTTAGCCACTATCATCGTTACTGTGGTTCTTCAGATGGCAAGGAATTAATTCAGGGACAGGTTGAATCCACAATCCACACCCACATCAAGAAATATTTAAGACTCTTCAGAGTAACAACAGTGTGTTACCTATTAAACCTTGCAGAACTGCTGAGTTGATAGAGCTATGTAGAGGCCTGGGCAAAATACATATAAAACATAGTGATGGTTGAATACTAGTACTGAATATGTTTTCCATTACAGTACATAAAAATGTAACATATTTAGAATACATCTTGGTAAGGCACATCTTTTTTTTTTACTTAATTCACACTGTCTCTCAGTGTCAATGGTTGGCAGTTTTCTTTATGTAATTATTCTGTTAATACAGCTGATGAAAAATCAAAAATTCTCACCTTTTTTTTCTCTCTCACTGCCTTCTTCAGACCACTGCTGCTATCACAATCCATGATCAGTACAACATTAATACTAAACTTGCACTTGCGAGAGTCTCCACTACTGAGATTATTAGTTTGATCTCAAAAGAGCTGTGGTGTTCGAAAGGTTATTATCTTTATCTCAGTAACACTGAGATTAATAACTGATCGTCACATTGATTTATCAGCCTACTCAGGCTTTAGCAGAGCTCAGTAACACTACCTAGGGTATCAAATTTAATGTTTCTATATATGTTTTGTTATCTTTGTGATAATACAGTGCAGAAATACAGTTCAGACATTTCCTGAACCTGTACAGTCTGCCTTTTGCATTCCATCTTATTTCGAGAACATATGTGACTCACATTCAGAGTTATGAGGCTATGAAAGGGACTGAGAAACATGTCATGCCTCACACCATGTGTAACTGGGGGATTCATGTGTTCATCTACATTTTGTGGGAAACTGACCAATGGACACTCAAGAAATCACTAAGAACTAATCCATCACATCAGAAATCCCTTCATTCTTCATTCAGTTGACACTGGAGAAACAGATGAAATGGTGTGCAGAGAGTTTAAAGCAGCTGATGTTAATGGCAAAGATAAGAGAGCATTTTGATATGAAACATACAGGTATTATGGTATATGCAAGAGCCTTTAAAGGCCAATTTAAAAGATATGCGAAAATCAAGAAAATGCCATTAGACCCCAGAGGGTTAATAACGGATCACTGCATTTATTTATGAGTCTACTCAGACTTTAGCAGAGATCTTTAACACTGTGATTAATAACTGATCATTATATTGATTTATCAGTCTACTCAGGCTTTAGCAGAGATCTTTAACACTGTGATTAATAACTGATCATTATATTGATTTATCAGTCTACTCAGGCTTTAGCAGAAATCTTGAACACTGTGATTAATAACTGATTATACAACAGTTAGTTCCGGCCATGCAAGCTGATTGGTTGAGAGGCGTTCTAACCGTGCTGATATTTCACCATAACATCATGGGTTTTTCACAAACACTGTATCACCCGGCTGAGATGCCGTTGCTAAGCAACGAGTTTGACAGCTGTAGGAGATAGCTCAAGCCATTTGAATGTTTTTACTTCTCACTTTGTGCACAAACAGAAAATGGATCAATTAAGATCACATTTGACCGACAGCCGATTTGGTCAGACTCTGAAGATGAGACTACACTAAATTCCTAAGCTGTCATCACCACTGAGCAAGCTTTCAGTCAGCAGCTGTGACAGAAGAAAACCTAAACAACCTGGAATTAGCCGGAAATGAACCGAATACCATTCGCCAAACGTGTAGTCTCATCTTCAGAGTCTGACCGAATCAGACTGAGCCATAAAACTGCAGCAATAAAAAACAAAAAAGCTTGCTCAGTGGTGATGACAGTTTGGGAATTTAGTGTAAGGAACGAACTGCCGGCTGTGCAGCGAGTGGGCGGAGCTCATTATTGTGACATAGCAACAAGCTGCTTGTTAAGGAACTATAATTTGACGGAAGGAATTGCTAACATTAAAACATATTAAATGCCAAGTTCACAGCCCAGTTTATTAATTTCTTACTTTATTTATTTAACTGTTGTATAAAAGCAATAGAACACTCGAGGTCGTGTGTTATCGTGTATGCGACCAAATGTAAAAAGTAACTATTCAGAATTCTGCCTTTACAAAATATAACTTTGACTGAATAAATATACTTAATTTCTGAATTCCCAATACGTAATTCCCATCCCTGGCTATGCATTTATATACACTCTTTAAAAAGATGGCTCTGCAAGGGTTTTTTAGTAGTTTAAGGTTCTATATAGAGGCTTTTTGAAAGTGGTTCTATATAGCACCAAAAAGGGTTTTTCTGTTGTTACAAACTTGGCATCGTTACAATAGCAGAACCCTTTTCAAAAAGTACATTTTACAATACATTTGATGATGTCTGAGGCTAGTTTTCAGTCAAATCCAAGAATAAAAATGAAATCACCATCAAAAGGTAAACTTTCATCTGAGCATCAACCCGTGGACATCGCAATGTAATTTATCCAAGCATATAAGAAGATGATTCTGAGACTGGCTGAACTTTTAATCTCTTTTATACTCCATATTAATTGGTCCCTGTGGTTTTATATACTCGGTTCTGCTGAATCTAAGCCACCAAATGCCATGTTTAGTTACTTCCTGGTTGACGAGAACTTTTTAGTAATAATGGGCGTCTTACGCTGGGTTTTGGGAATTAACTGGGTTATTGAAGCAATAGTTATTATCTTTCATTTCCGTTAATGAAAGTCTGAATGTTATAAAGAATTAAAGGGTTTTTTTTTTTGTTGTTGTTTTTTTGTTTACATATTTTGGGTTTTCTCTTCTGTGCCATTTCTTGGACAGCTCTTTTCTGCTGTGTTGATGGGGAAAAGCTCAAAGCTTTCTATGGACAATGATGTGTTTAACAATGTGAGGATCTTTGGCTCTTTTTCATTCATGTTCTGTCACTCATCTAATAATAAGGTGAATTTTAGTCCTGCCACTCTTTGCAAATTCAGAACGTAGTTGTGTCAGCGCTACAGTACAGACGTGGTGCTGCAGAAGCGTGGCTGATTTAGCACTATACTGATGACCAGGTGTTCATTACACTAACAATAGAGCAAAGACGTCACCGCGTGCTTCAGCCTGCTCTGCTCCTTCAACATTCATTACCAATGCTGCTGACAAGCCTGGTGTGTTAATGTTCTTTTTGTTTAAGGCATACACTAATCAACGCTAGCCTGGATTTTAAATACAGATGAATGAGATTAGAGATATGAGCAAATGAGCTTGAGTGGGAAATTCAGGGGCTTGAATTGTCAAGCTAGTCAGCTGCATGTGTGTGTGTGCCTATAGTATGCATGAAGGCAACCTCTGTGTTTGTTGCAAACCAACATTGCTATACTAGAAAAAACAGTAAATAAAATAGTAAATAAAATATATCAACACATATAATACAAACCTCAATTCCAAAAAAGCTAGGACACTATGTGAAATGTAAATGAAACAGAAAATTGTAAATCCACATTAAATCCACTTGTTTAGGACTTTAGGTAGATTGTGATCTTAGGTAAGAACAGAATCTATGCACGCTCAAGGTGCGAACAATTCTGCAGTTTAAGAACACGTCATGAATCTGATGTAAACTTTTTCTTAGGACCTTCCTCAAGAACAAATTTAAGAAAAAAACTTTGAAAAAACATTGGCGAATTAGGCCCTATGTTCCCAAACAACCGTTTAGAAGGATTTAAGGCACTTTACCCTCTATGGTGCTTAATATCATCAAGAGATTCAGGAAATCCAGAGAAATCTGAAGGCCAAAATCCCAATCGTCAAGGCAGAAAACCACAACTGAATGCCTGTGATCTTCGATCCCTCAGATGACACTGCATTAAAAACAGGCATGTTTGGGTGATGAATATCAATACATACGCTTGAGAGTACTTTAACAAACCTTTGTCAATAAAAACTATTCATTGTTGAATCCATAAATGCAAGTTAAGACTGTATTAGGCACAGCAGAAGCCTTGTCATGGTATAGAGTGCATTAGTGCCCATGAGTAACCTGCACATCTGTGAAGACACTATTAACTCCAAAAAACATACACATGTTGCCTTCTAGGTGACATCTATCTCAGGGACATCCATGCTTATCTCAATATTACAACAAGCAGCCACATTCTGCACACATTACAACAGCATGGCTGCACAGACTGGCCCACCTGCAGTCCAGTCTTCATTGAAAATGTGTAGCGCTGCATGTTATGGAGTACAAAACATGACAATGAATTCCTGTTCAGTTTCACAGCTGAAGACTTGTGTAACAGAAGAATGGCAAAATGTTCCACTTTTAAAACTGGAACAATCGGTGTCTTCAGTCCCCAAATAATTATTAAATGGCTTTAAAAGGAAAAGTGATGTAACACAGTGGTAAACATGTTCCTGTCCCAATGTTTTTTGGGACATGCGGAACCTGTTTTCAATTTAATAAAGGTCAAACAGAATGAACTAATCATTGTTTTCTGTTTTTATTAGCATTTCATAAACTGTTGTTTTTTGGAACTGAGGTTGGTGTGCTGTATTAATGTGGAAATGATGTGTACATGGAACCAAGTAAATTCAACGCATCACTTCTTTCAGTGTACTTAAAACAAAATCTCAAAAATGGTAACCTAACATAAGAAGGTTGTTAACTTTGAATGGAACTAATTTAATAAGTAATTTTGGAGTATTTCTATTGGTCCATTTGTCCAAAAATGTTAACACATTGTAAAAACAGCATCTTGCTACTATTGGTATAGGTGTTGTTAGTCTTTGGAATGGGGCCTGAAAGAAGCTTCATAGGCTGCAGATTTGGCTATGTATGTGCACGAGATCAAACCACACCGAGATTGGGCCAGATGCTTAGTGAAGACACGGCTGTCACACTGGAGAATATAATATTTCTCTATTAGAACTTAATGATCACATCTGTCAAGCCACACATAGAGGGAATTAAATATGTGACTTCAACACAGGCGCTCAGCATGAAACTGACATATGTAAGAGGTGCTTTTGAAGTATTGCTGTGTATCATGCTTTCTGTGGTCCAAGTACTCATCCATCATGCTTAATGACAGAGCGATATTGAGAAGGAAGGGGCAAAAAAGATCTACCTTTCAAACTCAGAGCCTGTGCTATTACCTCTGTCCTTCTCAAACTTTAGCTCAGATGGAATGGAAATGACATTTGTCTGTGGAACACAAACTGCGATTCTCGCCAGCCCAGCGGCAGGAACAGCAGGGGATTTCAGATCTGTGCCGGGCTGTGATCGGCTCTCTGGATCCGTCTCCCCCCCCCACTGGGTGTGTCTTCGCCCTTACAGCATACTGAGCGCAGACTGCAAGCCAGGGGCCAAAGCCAGCTGGCTCAGGCCTGTACCTTACAGATGACAGCTGTCTTATCAGGATTCATCCCTGAAAACCTGTCATCTCTCCAGCCAAAACACTGTCACCCATACTTTCTTTTCAGTGCTGAAGCTTTTTGGAGACTGTATGGCAAAAAAATAGCAGCTCAACCTAAAAAATTTACTTCACAAAGTAAAAAGAAGTTAAATCATTTTTTTTTCAATTCAAATACATTCAGTGATTAAACTGAAGCAAAGCAAAATAACTCTTCAGGTAAGCAAAAGCAATCTCACCAACACTTCAGCTCTGTCCTCTTACATGTTTGTACAGTACAGGATGTTTGGAAAACAACTGGAACTGAGTTGTTGTGATAAAATGAAAAAAAAAAAAACAGTTATTGTTCAGCTTCATAAAATAAGTCAACATTTTTAGGTACTTGAGCTTCTGTTGACTGACATTTAAATATTGTGCTCTCTCTTCATATTTCAGAACTGGAACTCTTTGTATTCTGTGCATTTATTTTTAAACGGTTGCTAAAGGGTTCAGTAAAATGTACAATTCACATTTCTTGAATGCCATAAAGCACAGTGGGTTTGGGGGTTGAGGGGGGTGGTTATGGGGTGCTTCACAATAGCAGTATAGGTGAGGGTTGAGCAAAATAAATGTTCTCCTTTTGAAAAAGCTTGATGTAACTTAGAAAGAAATCTTACTTTAGAATAGAAATATGTAGTTACATTCTGTGCACTTATTTCTAGAGTGTTTATTAAAATGTACAATTTGCACTTTCCTTTTTCTTATGTGCCATATAGCACATTTGAGGCTTGGGGGAGTTAGAGGTGGGGTTATTAGGTATTTAACAAAGCAAGATTTCTCAGTTTAACCAAAGCTGAGGCCTAAGCAATAGAAATGTTCCT
Organism: Colossoma macropomum; assembly: GCF_904425465.1. Classification (NCBI taxonomy): domain Eukaryota; kingdom Metazoa; phylum Chordata; class Actinopteri; order Characiformes; family Serrasalmidae; genus Colossoma; species Colossoma macropomum. Next base: position 11,270,376 of record NW_023494786.1, on the reverse strand, counting down.
GACTGGCTCTCATATTGAAAAAGTTTGACTTAACTTATCTGGTTAACTGAGAAATATTGCATTATAATAGAAAGAAGCCCCCAGTCTTGATTTGAAGGCCCACAGCAGGCAGACAGTGGTATTGCAGCAAAGATTTCATTGATGCCCTCCTCCAGACTCAGGCCAGCAACGTTTTATGTAGGTTCATGGGCACGACCACTGTGACAACCTCGACAGTCTGCCAAGGTTCTTTTGATATTGTAACTAATATGACGCAGCAGGATGCATGTGCAGTATAGCTTTACTGAGGGGCTTCCAACTGCCTAGCTGAGGTTAAAGCACAGGCAGACACCAGGAAAATCTACACTAGAAAAATGTATCATCTGCAAACACTAGATGGAACAAGAGAAGAAGAAAGCATGCTTGGTGATAGATATTTATCACAGTGATTTATTTATTCACTGAAAAAGTGAAACGTTCAGCTTGGTCTGGAAACTTGTAGGTCTAAACTTAATGGTATTGATTTGGGTCACCCTATAGGCCATGGTACTTGGGCTTGGAGCCTGATTCTAGGTTAGTATCGAAAAAAAAGATGATTCAGGTGCAGCATATAAAGTAACTTTCAACATAGAACTTGCTGTGCCTTCTGTCTTGGCTTACTAGCATAGTGCGCAGAGCCAGTAATGCGCGACTGATTCGACTGTCCAACCACTTGGCTTGAATTTCAGAGAATGCAGTCCATTCATTATGACCAAGCTCCAGTTACCTGCAATTAGTACTGGCAGTTCTTAGGATTCCACCTTGCCAAAAATATTGGAAACCTGTGGCTTAATTGCAGCCTCAAGTCATTATTTGGGATATGGGATTACAGTTACATAGAATTAAACATCTGGAACAATCAGAAAATAGTAGAGATTATCATTATAGGCCATTAACTGGAAAACAAAGCTATCGAAATGGAAACAGCTATAATGGCTTCTAACATTTTTGCAAAAATGTTTGTATGAGCCTCAGGTACATTACATAATGAGTGCACAAGTCCATTACATAATGCAGTAAATTGTTCATTTTCATTCAGTAACTTTCCTGTTTTCAGTTAATTTCGTGCCAGCGCTCTAACTGCAGTGATGGCTCAGCAAACAGCATTTTTCACAATCAGGCAATAACAAAGCCCTTCAATTGGTGAATTGTTATCCATATGAATGACCTTGCAATTTCTATTTCTCCTTATTCATGTCCTCTATATTTAAATGGTATGCATTTTAAAGCTTTCCTGTTTCAGCATTGTGTGATTCTGTTCAGTTTAACAAGAGAGAGAGAGAGAGAGAGAGGTTGCATAGTCATAATTGTGCCCTTGTTTTCAAATTTTACGACCGAACATGTAACAAGCACTTAAAGTGCTCTCTGTTGAAAAGGTTACGCTTGTTATAGAACGTACGTTCTGTAATTGCTTCACTAAGGCTTTCGAAGATTGGACCCTGCTAGAAGACCTGACCTTTACCTCCTTTCAATATTTAATCTGTCACCTTGCGCTCAAATACCTCTAATTAGAGCAAAACCCAGCAGAATCATTCTGCTGAAATTGTCTTATAAAGCAGGCACTCTGGACAAGATTTTAATCATTTGCTGTGATATTTAAAGCAGTGTTAATGGCAGAAATAGCCACTGAAAGCCTAGATGTAAAGTTTAGGTGCGTTGGAGTTGTACACCTTAATAAATTTCTTTAATCTGGGAAATTAAAAGAAGTCTCAAATTTTAAAAAAGCCAATCAAGTACCGATCTTCTAGCCCAGTGCCATATCTGTAGTAAACCAAGAAGAAGTACATGTAGGTAATGCAATGAACCACAAGCAACCTACCATCATCACAATGTGTCTTCATACCCTGTCTATACACCTGGACTGGGTTGCACCAGTTTTGTGTAAGTTTGTACTTATGTTATTTTGTTAAGTCTTTCTTAAGTCCTTAATTAACACTAGTTTGTTTTAGACTATCCTTTCACCAAATTTGGTTGCACCAAAACATGCTTTCTGGCCATTTGACACAACAGCAACATCAGTTTAGATGTTTCAGCAGCTGCTGGGTCTCAATGAATTGGAGTGGTGAGTGTTAGCTCCATGTCTGTAATTAAAACCAGGGCGATGAAATTCAGTGCATTCAGTGTTTTTGCCTTAGTTAATCAAAAAAGTCATGTTTTTGGTCTTTGTGCTTTCTATGTAGTTTGCTTAGGAGGAGGTGTAAATATTTTGCTGATACTAAGCTCAAGGTTAATGTCAATGTGTGGTGCAACCCATTTTAACGTAGTGATGTGTAAATCTGAACTTAGTAAACACTTTCATTACAACTAACTAACCTTATGTACAGCTGGTGCAAACAACCCAGATGTAATGTGACAGACCGAATCAGACGTTCGCGGTAAAGTGAATAGGCTTTAACACAAAAGAAACTGGCAAGAATTGTAGGCGTGGGTCAAACTCAAAATAGCAAGACAAAACAGAGCAGTTATAACCAGTAGGGCAGAGACAAAAGACAACAATGAAAGATCCAGAAGAGAGTCCAATAAACCAAAAGGGCAACCAAAAAACACAACCGAAACGCTCAGTAGTTTTGCAGGAGAAACAATACCTCACAATTTGGCTAAGCTAAAGCCCGGGCTTATAATGGACATTGAACACAGGTGTAGAGAATCAGTACTCAGGAGACTTAGAGCGCTGATTGGTTGAACAAGGACGTTCAGTCACATGATCTTCCAAGGAGTTCTGGGAAATGGAGTCCTTGTGTGAATTGAGGCAGGAGGGATGCGTGACACCTTGAATGGTTTATCCATGTACTCATACAGCTGTTCAAAAGTCTGGAATCACTTGTCCTCTTAGCATTTTCTATGCAATAATATTTTATACAATGTGGATTTACATATTGAAAATTATTCACTAAAAAATATCTTTAGATGTTTCATTCAGTTTTCCAGGAATTCTGTGAGCAAGAAGTTAATAAAAGGCAATGTATCATAGATTTTTTTTGTTATACGTTATCCTGAAGTTCATTTATAATGTTTGTGTGGGTTTACAGTGAATTTTTTATCTGACCACTTTCCAACCTCTCTTTATCTCTTAGAATTATACAGGCTATTTGTTACTGAGCCTTTGTCAGCCTTAAGTAAGTTATCTGCCTTGAGATCTTCACTTTTGAAATATGAATTTTGAGTATTATTTTTTATTATAACTTGATCTTATACAGGTGTCTCAGGTATCTTATAATCTTCCTCAGCTCTGTATGTCATTCTGGACTCATATTTTGTGTTTACAGCTTCCTAATGTACTCCAAATGATTTAAAACGTGAGGTTGTACAGTCTGAACAGAATCATTTTATATGCATGTTTACAACCAGATTGCTTTTATATTATTGAAAACAATAAACCTTTAAACAGCGATTCCTTAGTGCAATAAACTGTACACGGTACTTTACAATATGCCTACCATGTACTTCCACTCATCTTCCTCTTTATAAGATCTACCTATCATATATGTCAGCTACACACATACATACAGTAACAGACTGTAGCCCACCTGTTCTCTCCCACTTTCATCATAGGTCAGTTTCTGACCACAGGACCACTGTTGACCAGATATGATTTAGGTGGTTGACAGTAGACCCTTTTCACACTTTCATATTCAACACAGTGGAAGCTGTCACAGTAGGGAAAACATTACAGCAGGGGCAGCATTTATAAATGAGAATGTAGACAGAGTCCTCCTTTATAATGTCTCTGATGTAGAGGACTTGCTTATTTTAATGCCCTTATTAGGTACTTACCTAATCTTTCCACAAAAGACATTGTTGATTTAATGGAACAGTTTTCACTGTCAGAGAGATGCAAGCTTGACAAGAGCTACATTAGAAGTGGAGAGAGAATATATCATTACTTATCAATAAAACAAACACTGCGAATGTCACCTTAGTTACTGTGTAGACTGGCCGCAGGGATCTGTGCAGTGATCGTGTTGATCAGTATGTTTTGATGCTTTTGTATAGCAAATGTTAGCATTAGTGATATCACTGCTCAAACACTTAATTAAACATTGTCATGTTGGTTAGCTTACATAGGAAGAATGAGTTGGACACTGACAAGACAGGACACTGTACAAAACAACATTAACATTAAAAGGAGAAAAAAGGAAAATGTAAAAAACTAAAGTTGAATCATACAAACCAACCAACAGACAATGAGGTGTAACTGACTCTGTTAACTTCGCATAACATTGACTATATTCTACTTAACACTGGACAGCTAACGTAAGCAAACCTCACTGGGTAACTTGTCATGAAATGCAGGTAATTCTTAAAGAAAATAAAAAAACCCAAAATTGCTCCAGTAAATAAATGACATCTTTCATGGAAAAATAAAGTAAATACAAGAATGGATCAATGAATAAAAAAGGGGGTAATATGGGGGCTACAAACTGTTTACTTTGGGAGGCTTATTTGTAACACTGGATTGCTGTGTGGAGGCTGTATTTTTGCCTGGCTTGCTCTCACTGTGAGCTGTTTATAGCCCGCAAAACATTGCTTTGTTACAGCCACCAAGAGGCAGATTAAAAGGTCTGAATTCTGAGACTTTTATTCACAACCCAGTAACTGAAAAACTGAAAAGTAGCGTGAATCTTTACAATTATCTGTCTGATTGCGGTGAACATTTGCACATGACGATGCTCTGGAACACAAACAGCAGACTAAAAACATGTTGTATTTGAACCTAAACTACAAAATCCATGATACATTTTAATCTGCTTTTGGTTTTGCGCTGCTCTCACCCCAGTGAGTGAGGCTATAGTACTATACAAAAATCGATAAAAACAGTACAAGTCACGTACAAGTCATTCATTTTTCAGGATATATTTCTTAGGAGATTACAAGATAATTAACTTGCATTAAGGAAGGGGAAAGTCAAAGAAAGATAAATAAAAAAGAGAAGTTTCAAAAAGTTACAAAAAAAAAATAAATAAATAAAAGATGCAGAGAAAATGGGACTCCTAACAACAATGGAAGACCTGGTAGACCACCAAACCTGTCACAATCAGACAGTACTTAAAGCTTTCATCTTTGAGAGAGAGGAGAAAATCAAACTCCACTCTTGCTTCAGATCTGAAAACATCCACAGGTGTTTCTGTCAGTCCTTCCACTGTGAGAAGACAACTCAACACTATGAGTCTGAAAGGATGTGTAGCTGTCAAGAAGCCGTTACTGAGAAAAGGAAATAGACAAAAAGGAAGAAAACTTGCAAATTAATCAAAGCTGCTTATGTTCTCAGAACAATGGACTGACCACCCCTAGAGTCCAGACTTCAACATCACTCAAAGTGTTTGGGATTATTTGGATCGTGAGAAGCAAAAAATGCAACGAACCTCTAAGACTGAACTTTGAAGGTGTGAAAAAATGTTCCTGCAGATTTCTTTAAAAAACTCAATGCAAGCCTCCTGAAAAAGAACAGAAGCTGCAATAAAGGCAAAGAGGGGACACTCTAAATACTGCAAAAAAGATATTCTATTTGGTTGTTGATGCTTCTGTGGAATTTCTGGTTAAATTTATGTTTCCTGACACTGAAAAATGAACTTACTAGTACTTAATAGCTGTTTTGACTTGAAATGAAATAACTGACGGGTGCTCTCTGAGTTTTGCACCATACTGTACAGCTCCTGATATGTTGCTTTACCTATTGTATTACATGTGTGTGCTCTACCATGGTGGTCTGTCATTGGTTGCACTAAATGTGTATTTCATTTCCAAGTGTGAAGCAAACTGCATGTAAATGACAAGCAGCGGCAATTTAAAAGGGATATGCGACCTTTTCACCTTTCACTGTTCTAGCCCCCTTTTAGCCCACTTCTCTCAATATCACCCCATTCAGCCCCTGAATTCACTGCTAATACAGATTCACCTTCATCCCCACTTAATCAACACATCATCCCAGCATGGAGAGCTTCATCGGACTCCCAATTACAGGGTCAGTGAGACAGTGCTACAGTGCTGAAGGGCCATGGTCCCCTTCATCTCCATCTGCTGATCCCCCAGCGATTCTCGCTGTGCGTGTAATACACCTGTTAGACATCTCCAGCCAAGAATACCGCAAGATATGTGCATAATTTAAATTAGCCCAGAGCCACAGATATTCTTCTAAATTACTGTCAACAGATTATTAGTCAGACTTCATTAACTGCTCTCCATGCTTTGCTCTAAGAGGAACTTTTTGTGTGGCACTATTTTGGGCAGGCTTAACAGACATATAGCTGCTAATCCCTATGGACCATTTAACAGTCCACTGGTGGCCAATAGAAATTGTTAGTATAAGATGTACTGTAAGAACATTCTTTTGGATTTAGCGGATCAATTTGCCATGAAGGCTGGTGACCACACCTCTCAGTCACCCATGGCTGACCTTGTGAAGGCATATGACCCAGCAGTCAGTCAGCCGAAAGATTTTATAATAGCATTGCAAAAGAAGGGAGGATTCAGCGTTCCGGTGAAGAGTCAAAGGCGTAAGTTCTACTTGTCCATTTTCCACACCCCAGATTAAATGAGGCAGAGCTAAACCTATGAGATCTTATGTTACCCTGCAGGAGATCTTCGTTACCTTTCAGGCTTTAGGAGATTTATTTTTTTCCGGCCTGTCTGAAAGCAAGAGGAGCTCCAGGAGTAAACACTCATACAAAATAGTTATTTTTCCCATTAAACAAAACATGTCATTCCATAATGACAGGTGATCAACTAAACTGCTGCAAAAGTTAGCTTTCTGAATCCTGAACTGGGCATTGTTTACCTCAGGGCTGTTTCTGAACATTTGGGCCACCCCAAGTAATCTTGGTTGGGGACGCGCCCACCTCCAATCATATTACTTTGTATGCTAGAACGAATACTTCATTCATTTGAATCAGACAGATATAGTTTAAAGGGCCCATATCATTGAAAGCCAAGTTTTCCTCATATGCTTGAAATCAGACCCTGTTGTAGTACATAAACAAAAATAAATATATACATAAAACTTACTTTTAACACCTTATATGGTTCTTGTATGACAATCAAGCTGCAAAATAGCCCATACTGAATTACAAAATGATGCATTTACACATATAACACTGGTTAGCCTACAGCAACTCAAATCATTTGCCCATTCACGTTGACGTTATGAAGAGCGTTCAACACAGACTGCTTTTCAAATCAGGAACAATACAGGGCCAGTTAGAATAGACATCATTTACATACACAGTTCTATGCAAAAGTGTGGGCACCCTGATAAAGTTGCATGTTTGGTTGCTTTTCTAAGTGAAAAAAAACACATCCTCTGCAGAGAACACACAACTACACATTTCAACACACAATTCATGTTTATTTACTCTATTTAACATATTGGGGAAAAAATAAAACATAAAATATGGCCTGTGCAAAAGGTATGGCACATTTAAAATTTTGTTTTTTCTTTCAACATTAGACAAAAAAAGAAACTGTGCATTAAAATTTGCAGGAAAATGCTTAAGTTTGTTGCCTGTAGAGGATTTGGACTTTTTTCACTTCGAAAATCAACAAAACATGTAATTTCAATTAGGTGATCGAACTTAAAGGCTTAAAAGTCTTAAAGGCACAAAACACCACTCATAGCAAGAATTGGCCCTGGTTTCCATAATGTTGATTACAAATCCCAGGCTTGTGCGAGAGCCAAGTCGACCAACTCTAAATATACATCATGAGGAGAAGCTAAAATCACATGAGTGCATCCACGTTCACTGCATCTCACACTTATCATTTTGAAGCAGCAAGCTCACTGCCCTGATTGCACAGTTCAGCTTAACAGGCTTAAACAGACAGACGCCCCAGTTCAGCGTTCTGGGTCAAACACCTGAGCATGATGAGAAGGACTTGGGGAGCTAGACGGTATGTATTTTTATGAAAACTGTACCCAAGGTCTCTGCCAGAGCGCAGTGTTCAGCAAAAAAAAAGCGCTTCTTTGTTAGGGATGAGGGACCTTTTTCAGGAATATCTCAAGGTTGTGTTTTATGGCAAAGCCTTAAAGCTCACACCATGTGCATAAAAATGGGTGAAAATGTCTGGCTCTTCTGTTGAAGGTGCAGGTAGATTACACCCTACATTAGCATATTAGCGTGAAGGTCCAAGTTCAGGAGGTTTACGTCTGTAGGCCTCAGCACTACTGCCAAACATAATTCCAGTTTGCTTCTAATCATAGTGGTTTTATGGAATCAGCTAGGAGGAGGAAACGGTGTAAAACATACTGTCTGACATCATCCCAATCCAAAGAAAAACTCTAAGCCAAAACCATGCAATTTATCAAAGTAGAGATCAATATTTGCCAGGCTTTTTTCCCCAATTCTTACCTGTTCAGCCTTCTGGACTAATTCGATTTTGTCCGGTCACTGTCTCTATGATTAATGGGCTGGTTATGGAGTTTACAGTATACCTATCTACCAACCACAAGCATGTCTAATGCAGTCTGACCCTGAAGCCTGTGAAACAGACAGATACCACATCATTAATATTGGAGGATCCTGCATGCCCTACATTGCTTATGTAAACAGCAGAATAAAGGACATAGAGATTATTCCTATTTGCATAAATCGCTCTCCAATGAAGTTTAAATGATAGAATGATGGATGGCACTTATCATAAATGTAAACTGTATATTATCCATTATATCCCCAATAGCAGACTTTAATTACTGATATTTGAATGTTTTGGAAAAAGAGGGCATGAATCTAAACAGCCGTCTGAGATTCAAATTGACAGTCATTGCAAACCTACAGTGGCTGACCATGAATAAATGATTTTTAACTTAAGGTCACTAGGTAACTTTAGAAAGGTAAAGCATGAATTTTTTATGCTCTGTACCATTATTTTTCAACATTTAGCAGAATATTTTAATTGCATCTCCTGCAAAAAAAAAATGACAGAATGAAATGCAAATAAAAATAGAAAGCAATGATTACGTATTGATGTATATCCATGTTGACCTGTATTTAAATGAAAAGAGTGAAAAATCAGATATTTAATGTTTCACCTTATCAACGTTCTTGTTTTCCTGTAAAAAGCTCCAAAAAGTTGGAGAAAGGGCGACTTAAGATTTACCATGTGAGCTCAGGAATACGACAAATCGTTCCTTGCTTAAGACTGTACAGCAGAAGCCTAACGCCAACAACATCCAGAAACGTCCAACTTCTTTGCACTCAAGTTCTGAAATGCACTGATGCACGGATTATTGTGGTCTGACTTTTGGATTTTTCACAGAAATAATGGAGGTTGTGTTCTCCAGGCCAAAGAAATAAAGGACCATCCAGATCGTTACCAGTGTAAAGTTGAAAAGCTGGGGTCTGTCATGACATCCCATATGGACATGTATTTTTATATATTTGAAATACATCTGAAATAAACTGCAGTCCATGCCAAAATACATTCCAAACACTAAAATGTATTTTGGAATATGTTGCCATATTACCCTAATATATTTTAAATTATATTAATTTTAAAACGTATGGGAAAATATTACACATAGAAATGTACCATACACAAATAAATGTATGTAAATGTATTCTTAAAATACATTTGAAAATGTATGTAAAATATTCCAAACACTCATCTAATGCATTTCACTGTCTGGAATACAGTTTTAAAATGAATTTGTATTCCAGTATCTTAATTTCAAGCATTAGCAAACATGGTTAACGTACATGGTTAATGAAAAGCACAATGCCAGAAATGCAGAAGTCTGTGCCATTCATTCAGTTAATGTATATTTATTTATCTCTGTACCTTTGATAAAACTACATACAATTGATAAAATATATAATGACAAATACAAATAAATGAACTCAAAAAATAACACATTTTTGGACATTTTCATATGTTGCAAAAATTTATTTAATAAATATATTTGGATTATATTTTTTACCCTACAGGATGGGTAACTTGCACATTGTGAAAGCACCACTAGTGGTGAAAGATATATGCACATTTGGGAACAATGTATGCTGTCTTCCAGAGGGTGTCTTTTTCAGGGTCATTCATGCTTATTTCAACATGACATTTAACAATAGCACGGCTGCCTAATCAGGCCTGTTTGCAGCTCAGAAGCGTCTCTTTTTGAAAGCATGTGCGGCTTTATAAAGTGCAAAGTATGACAAAGTTCATAAGATAAAACATTAGACATCACATTTCCATGTTTCCATGTTCCATGTTTTCAATCAAAGTTTACAAATCACTGCTTCTGTTTTTATTAGTATTTCACAGAGTCCCAACTTTTGGAGTTTAGGTTTGCACTTGAAGCATTTCCTTACCTTTCACTTTCCAAAATTCCCCCCAAAAAAATCTAAGTTAAAAACTAAGCGCAAACTCAGAGCAGACACAAGGAATTGTTTACTTCAAATCAATAAGAATCGTGTGTCTGTTTGAACTGAACTGTTTGGTTTGTTTACCTCGAAATTTGCTTTAGTACTGGGTCACTGAGGGATTTCGCTCAGAACGGCTCAAAATCCTCAGCACGGATAAAGTGTGCGGAAAGTTTGTCTGCAGGGATGCCGAGAACTCCAACCAGCTTTTGCACCACTTGTTTTCATAGAGCTCTTCAGATTTTTCAGGGAGGCCAGCCTTGGAAACTTGTCATCTTGTCTTTGCTACCAGTCTGCTCTTATGTATTAGAGGTCCCTATTATACGCTCTGCACATCCCTCACTGGGACTGAAAAAGCAGTTCTCCCCCCAATATCTGTGCTCCTGAGGGACTGGTGGCCTGTCGGCCTCTCTCCTCTGCCTTCCTAAAATGCTTAATCTATTCTATTGTCATTTTTGCAGTGTAAGCCTCTCTTATCTATTAACATTATTAACTTTGATAGCATTCATGAGCTGCTACAAAAACAATGAAATGGAAGTTCTGAAATCACGTTCTGCTACGGCTGTCACTGAGACTGCTGCAAATTGCTTTGCATTCAAAATAAGGCAGCTCATCAATGGGACTTAATAGAGACCACTGTGCCAGGGTTTTGATATAACAGTGTACCTATGGGTCTTTAACATGACATTTGCTGAAGCCCAGAGCAAGGGATTTAAATGGGGGATGTTTCATTGCTTTACTATGTGCACTAAAAAACACAGTGCTTTACACTCACTTGATTTAAATCTGTACATAAGTTATATCTCATCAGCACAATTATTGCCAAAGGCAAATAAAAATAAAAGACAAAACTTTATTGATGCAGCAGATTTTAGTCATGTGGAACCAACATACAATATTAACTAAATTCAAAGCACTATTTTTTTTAGCACCCAGTAAAGTGTAAAAAAACTATTAAGCCTCTTAAGGACAACACTTTGTAAAAGTGTCACCCTTTTCTATTCTGTGTGTAATTTATCATGATAATTACATGTCATCTCTGGAATTACAAATCACCATGATTATGTAATGTCCTTGGGTATGAGAAATAACACTTTCCTAGTGTGTTAACATAGAAGATCTCCACAAAACAACTGAAAGTGAAACTAAAATAGTAGGACAGATCCCATGCTCAGTGTCCTCCAGGAGTTTTCTCCCAAATTCCACATGGCTGACAACTATAGTGATCATCTGGAATTCACAGAGCCACAGTGACATTCATAACTAGCAATATATTTCATTCCTTCTGACTGCAGGAGGCACTGCGGATCATGAATACCAACAAAGTCACAAGAAATGGAAGTCACCTATGTGAGAAGCCCCACACAGAACCGCAGAATTCATCACACAAGGGAAGAATGTGCCAGACAATGACCAATAGCTGCTGTACAGATACTCACCATTGAAACATCTTTCAGCACTGGACAGGATAGAGTCAGTAACAAGACACTCATTTCAGTACCAGTTGCTGAATAGGCCCAACAGATTTCGATTTTGACAGAGGGGTCCCCTTATTTTTGTTACTGAAGCAGACAAACAACAGCAGTCTAGCCCACATAGTGCCTTCAAAGCTCAGTCTAGGCATGACAGACGGTGTTGAACATCTTGCTCATCAGAACACCGATTCCCTAAGGGATGAAACCTTAAGGAAGAACACCAGACTGATCATAATATGATGCCGAGTCATCCAGATTCCAAGGCAAGCATAGCAGCTTAAACAATCAAACAAACAAACAAACAAACAAAAAGGAGACACATATTATTTAGAAGATACTCGACAGGACAGCCATATTTACAGGAAATCACCAAACATCTGCCCATTTAGGAAATCCCCATAATGCAGCCAATACAGAGTGATGCATTTATACCCTACTAAGACCTGTGTGGCAAGCAGAGGCAGCAAACATGACGTTTTGTTTCATTTTAAATGTTTTTTGCCAGCATGTACAAAAAGTAATGGGTTTAGTAGGGCATTATGATTGGCTAGTGGGGCACAAAATGAACCCCTGATGCTGAGTCTGGGGCAAATAGGCTAGTAATACACTACATGACCAAAAGTATGTGGACATGTGACTATCTCACCTGTATAAGCTCACTGGACAACCAATTCCAAAACCATGGGCATTAATACGGATTTGCACCTTTTTATGACTATAACAGCCTCCACTCTTCTTTGTGCCCATTCAGGCAAAAGAGCATTTGTGAGGCCAGACAATAATGCTTGGCTTGCAGCTGACATTCCAATTCAACCTATAGGTGTTCAGTGGGGTTACGTCAGTGCTCTGTGCAGGCCGCTCGAGTTCCTCCACAGCAAACTCACCAAAACATGTCTTTATGGACCTCGCTTCGTGCGCAGGAGTACAGTCATGTTGGAACAGGAAAGGGCTTTCTCCAAACTCTTGGAAGCATAGAACTGTGTAAAATGTGTCTATATGCTGTAGCATCACCATTACCTTTCGCTGAAACTAAGAGGCCAAGCCCCTAAACAGCCCATAACCCCTCCTACACAAATTGTAATGTTGGTACAGACCCAGTAGGTAATGTTCTCCTGGCATATGCCAAACCCAGATTCATCCATCAGACTGCCAGATAGTGGCGGGTGATTAATCGCTCCAAATAACACGTTTCCACTGCTCCAGAGTCCCATGTTTAAAGTCATTGAGCTCTCCAGTACGACCTATTCTACTGTCAGTCTTTATCTATGTTGGTTGCACGGCTATGTACTTGACTTCATACATCTGTTAGTAAAGGGTGTGGCTGAAACACATGAAATCAATAATTAGGCGGTGTGTCCAAATACTTTTGGCCATAAAAGCAACACAGGTAGCCAGCTTAAGTCCTTTAAGACTTGCGATGCATGGTTCAATACACAAATAACTCCCCAACGAATCTCTGCTCAATCACTCCAATAATCTGCTTCTAAATAGAGTACTTATTGCCAAAGCTGTTAGTCAGATAAATCCTGTAAAAATTCACTTGCTGTTTATCTAAACTGATACTTCGCTATGAATATGCAGCACTAAATGCCTATAATGTGCTGTTATATACTTTCAGTGTCAGCTAAGCTAGCTAGCTTTTTGCAAAGGTGCGAGTGGGGTTGGAGAAGCTTGCACAATGACTGATACTTTCCTTAGCCAGTCATAGACAGCTTGGTAAAATGATGTAATCTGCAATGAAGTTGCTCATAGGTGATAGATTATTTGGCACATTTTGGCGCTCTTGCTCAAGTGCCGCCCTAAGTGATTGCCTGAATTTCTTATATGGGCACACAAGCCCTGGCTGCACAGCATATCTAACAACAAAAACAATTCCCATGGCAATCCCTCCTATTAAGGAAGGCCCCAACCAATTAGTTACATAATCTGTCTACACACTTGCTAAGCCAAAATAGCAACCATAAATTCTGAATTGCCTTTTTTCAACAGGTCTTGGGAATACTTTTGTCATGTATAACATACAAAAGCCATCAATTTCTTGGAAACCTCAAAAAAGAAGCAGCCCTTTGGATTGAACAGCATGGTCTACTTTTCAGTAGCTCCCTTGGAGAGATCCCTGTTCTTGGCTAGGTGTGTATCTTAGTGCTGAGCTGCTTTGTTTTTGGTGCCAGTGGTGGAGTGCCAGGGAGGAGCTGATATGTGGTAGCAGGAGTGAATCTGCACATCTACTATAAGGCAGGGTTACAGCTGGCTTCAGGGACCAAGAGGCAAAGAATCACAGTGAAGGCTGGTTGGGGGCCCTGAACTGCACTGGCTGCTGAACAAGTGTAAGGACACTAGCTTGTACCGTTCCAATGAATCCTTGTTCAATTATGAACAAACGTTCTGTAACCCTTGGTAGACACCTCAGGACGGTTCTACAGATCTAAGAGAAGAGGGACTGGGCCAGCCAGACATAGCATCTGCTATGAGCCAGAGAAGGCCAGAGTCTGCCACAGCTGTGCGCAAAGAAGCCCAATGCTTGAAGGAAGGAGTCAAAGACTTTCCAGTCAGCCAACTGTATGCTAGCAGATTACAGCAAAGCATGCAGTGCGCTCCTCATCAGTACATGAGCACTCCACGCTTGAGCAGTGTAGGATGGAGAGAATGACCTTGGGGAAACCATCAGGGAGGCCACATACGTGTTCTCTCCACCATGCGCTCCAGACTATAACAACCCGATTCCACCAAGCTTATTCATATGCACATTGATTAATTAATTAATTAATTAATTAAGTCAGAGGTTAGCAGAATCCAGAAAATCACATCAGCTGTGTTACGTATATCAAAAAATGTTTTTTTTGGTCAAACTGGCACAGAGTAGATCTGTCCCTTTGTAGTTTGTATTAAGCCCAGAGCCAGTATAACAAACACTATATACATCAAATTACAGCAGGCACAGATCAAGCAAAGGTACTGAAGTCAAGGAGTGCTATCTCCTTTCTCTTAGATAAGCTGCAAGGTCCTAAATATTAATATAACAAATTCAAAGATTATAGATCAGTCTCAGTTGGTGCCATCAGAAAGAGGGTGATTTTGCTCTGTAGGCTTGTTTAATAAGCTATGGGAATTTCACAAATATTATATTTTCTCAGTTAAGTGAAGCTAAATTCCGTATTAATTTTTAACCAAAAGCCTTTACAACTCTCCCTTGCTTCCTTCTTGATCACTAACCTTCATCAGATCTGTTCCTTCAGTTCTGTCAGTGTCCTTCAACTTCTTTCTCTCCCACTCTTCCTGTGTAACACATTCATTCAACTCAAATCCCCGAAAACTCAAGGAAGTAATGAGAGATCACTTTATTTTTTTGTTATTTTAACCAGTGAAAATCTTCTCGTTTGACTGGCCTTCGACGAAATTTCTATCTACAGGTTGAGGAATTGAGGGATGTAAAACTGTTATAATGACCTTTTCACACAAAGCTTCGTGTTTGAACTTTTCCGTTCCACCTTAAATGCCGCAGCAGGTGCATTCTGGCGCCTGGAAACGAGACAGTTCAAACAAGAATCTGGCGCATAGGAAGCAACTTCAGCCTCGTCCTTCTCACTGACATTAGCCTACAGTAAACAACAATATATAACAAATATTGGTGTCATTCTTTCAAAATACCGAAGAGAAATCTAAAAACAGACGATATAAAGAGCTGTCGATAGTGTTATTTATATCCCTCACTATGAGATGAGCTAAACCAGAGACTCTATGGGTTAAACTTGTTGGTTTGTCAGCGAGTTAGCTAATGTTAGCTTTAGCCTAGCCTCTTTTCTTTACCTCATTTAAACCCAAAGTTAACTGAATTTAGCTAGATAGTGTTAACAAGCAACTAAGTAAAAATACTGAATTCAGCCATACTGACCATAATTTGCCAAATTACAGAACCATATTGTATGTGGATTTTCACTTACACACTGTTTTACTCTGTATATTACAGATTTTGAATCAGGTCTAATGTTTATTTTAGTGAGATTGGCTGAACAGTACGTTAGTCAATCTCTTGTAGAACCAGAGCCGGTTTTGGTAGAACAGCAGAGGCAGCACTGCATTGGAGCAGGTCGCGCCCCCTCAGGTCGCGCCATGCTATTACAGTACATTGTGAATGAGAAAAAACTATAGATTTGTGCTAATAATGTACATTTACTTAGGAAGGGGGGGCTAAATAACATTTGTCAGCTCACGCATGGTAGTACTCATGCTTTCTTTATTGGCAGCTCGGCTGATATTTCTTTGTTTGAGAACTTCATTTTGTACTTTTCACTTCGCAATGGAGCCTCGAAAGCTTGAATCACAAAAATGGCTTTTCACCGTGCAGAGCACAAAAATAAAAAACAAACTGCTCTCATCATCAAATACTCTGCAGATGACACAGAAATAAAAGAGAAGTATTGTTCTTATTCTGTCTGGGTGGTAAATTTATGGTTATATGCAATTTAAGGACAACGTTCAGTGTGTATTAGATCTTGTGAAATACTTTTATTGTTAGCTAAGTGAAGGCCGCCACTATTCTCCATTTCACTCTAAAGCTCGCCAGGATTTTGTGCTTATGTTGTGGGTTTATTCCACTGTCTTGATCCAAGATTTAACCGCATACAAAGAAAGACTTTAACTCCCAAGACTTGCTGGTTAGACACACATATCTTGAAACAGACAGAAGTATTCTGTGCTTTTTTGGAGTTTTTTAATAGGCAATGTTGTGTTTCAAACGTTATAAACCAGATACCTATTTTCCCCTCTTATATCAGTATGAGGCATTGATTTTACTAGTTACTTCATGCAAAATGCTGCAAACAACCCCCAGTCAAATCTGTTGTTGATTTTATAATTGAAAGTAATCATCTTTTACAGAAAGGAAATTAAATATGGCATTGGTTTATTTCAGTGCACAATTACTGTTTATTTGCAGAATTTCACATAATGGGGGAAAAAAAAATAAAATATAAAATGTGCCATAACGTATAAAACGGCCATAACAGGCCACATTTTATGTTTTTCTTTTTTTTTTTTTCAATTTTAAAGCTACATTATGTAAGTTTTGGGGATTTGGGATTTGGAGACCTCCCTGGTGGAAATATGCAATTGCATGCAATGTGAGGAAGAGCATTTTGTAATCCAATAAGCACAAGTGTATTACGAGAGTATTCAAAGAGAACCTGGTGAAGGATGTGTCTTCTGAAAATGTAAGTAAATTATTTACTATTGTTATGATATCTTCATCAGTATAATGTCGATTGTGCACTTAAGACCTAAACATTGAGTTGGAGCTTCTTTTTCAGTCTAAGCATGCAACATTAATACTTAAAGATGTATGAAACGGTCCAAAAAACTGAGAAATTCCACAGCATCGCACTCACACACACACACACACACACACACACACACCATAAATGTATAGTGCTACTTTAAATTCAACAATAAATGTGCATTATAATGTGCAGAAGAGTGTTCTCTGTAGAGGACGTGTAACTTATTTTCACAAAATGTTCACAAAAAACATGTAATTATACCAAGGCACCAAAACTTTTGCAGGTTGGGCTGGAGAGGAGAGTATACAACAAACGTTCTCTATAGCGCCACCCTGAGGCTGCAGCATTAGATAAGAACAACAAAGACAGAGGTTTCAAAGGTAAAGCAGGCAAAATTAAACAGTGTAACAATAAAGTTTGAGAGTCCATTTTACTAGTGAGAATAATGTACCTTGCTGCAATAACAGGTTATTAAAGTTTTTTTTTAGGGAAACTTCAGAACTTTTTGTTAAGGGTTTAATGGCTCCAAAGTTTTAATTAGGAGATATTTGACCATTGATCAGCAAAATGCTCCTGCTTCTAGGACATCGACATTACACTGCAACTCAAACACAAAGAACAGAACCTGTGAGCACTGTTTTTTCCATAACAAGGATCTTTATGGGCCTCAGTGCAAAAAAAGAAAAATTGATGCCTCCATCCCATTCGAGAAGTATTTTCATTGAATAAAACAAGACAATTTGCTTGTTTACTCACTGTTGTTATGTAACTCCATCCATCGTCTAACATCAACCTAAATGTTTACAATACTAGTCTGCCCTGCAATGGACTGGCAACCTGTCCAGGGTGTATCCTGCCATCCCCACAATGACCACAGGGATAGGCTCCAGCACCCCTGCGACCCAGAAGGACAAGCGGTTTAGAAAGTGTGTGTGTGTTTACAATACTACAAGATCTTAAAATATATTATATTATTATAAATAACATTTGTTGCAGGAAGGATCTGTTGAAAAACAGTTATCATGAATGAGATGCATCATGAATAAGAGGGAGATAAAGAGATGTCGAGGCGGTCTGTGGCGTCTAGTGGTGATGGAAGCTAACTGGTGAATTCCACCATTTTTTCATGCATTTCTGCATAACTAAGAGGTTAAGATGTAAACAAAGTTATTCAGAGTGATTTGTTGTGAAATGCTCTGTTCTTACCGAGTCAGAACTGTTCACAGTGCTGCTGAGACCAGACGTCTGAAGCTTGACAACGTAACAATAGCAGAAACCTCCTTGCTGCCATTTTATATATAGAACCATATGCAAGACATTCTCCATCGATCTGAAAAACTATTTCACCCTGCAAAGAACCATTTAAGCATGCAAATGGTTCTCTAGAATTCATGGTACTAAATAGGAACCATCTTTTTTAAGAGTAGTTGAAGTCCAGCTACATGTAATAAAGTAATGAAGTACACTCATATGAAAGGTGGTGCTTCAATGGTTCTATAGTAAAGAAAATGGTTCTTTATAGAACCATGAACACTCAAAGAACACTTTGCATGATTAAAGGGCTCTTTGCATCATGAAAGTGTTCTTCAGAGTGATGGAAAACAGTTCTATACAGAGCGCCCAAAAGGGTTCTTCAATTATTACAGTGTCAAGTTTTTAACAATGGAAAAAAGAACCCTTTTGGGTGCTCTATATAGAACTGTTTTCAAAAAGGTTTTACATGGAACCGTCTATAGCACATTCATGCGCATTTTCCATCACCCTTTCATGATGCAAACAACCCTTTAATCATGCAAATGTTCTTAGAGTGTTCATGGTTCTATATAGAACCATTTTTTACCATAGAACCCTTAAGGAACCATCCTTTTTTTGACAGTGTAGTTAAAGTCCAACTACATGTAATGAAGTAATGAAGTACACTCATACAAATGGTGGTGCTTCAATGGTTCTATGGTGAAGAAAATGGTTCTTTATAGAACCATGAAAACTCAAAGAATCCTTTGAGTGATTAAAGGGTTCTTTGCATCGTGAAAAAGTTCTTCTGATGGAGAATGTGCTGTAGATGGTTCTAAATATCACCCAAACGGTTTATTTTATTGTTATGGTGTCAAGCTTGTAAGAATAGAAGAACCCTTTTGGGTGCTATATAGAACTCTCTATAGCACATTCATGCACATTTTCCATGAAGAACCCTTTCATAATGCAAAGAACCCTTTAATCATGCAAATGGTTATTTGAGTGTTCGTGGTTCTATACGGAACCATTTTCTTTACTGAAGAACCCTTGAAGCACCACCTTTTTAAGAGTGCAGAAGCGGTGGTGTGATTCAGTGTTTGTTGGCTGTGTGTAGATGAATAAGAGGTGAATGGAGATCCTGAGTCTTTATCATTATCAGACTTTGGTTTCTCTGTGAAACAAACACTTTTTCTGTTTTTCACGTATGTTCATTCAGAAGCCCCGCCTTGTTTTGTTCCCACCTCTTCAGTCTCCGCTGAGTAGCCTCTGAAGGTTACCGGGTGCGTAAGCGCGCGCTCTGACAGCTCCGGCGCGGGACGTGGCTACTTGCGCAGGTTGCGCAGAACTGCGCGTCGCACCGGACCGATGATGAGCGCCTCAGCGGTCAGCGCTGTGAAGCCACGGCTGCCGCGGGAAGAGCGCAGCTCCGTTCGGCTCCTCTGCGGATCCCTATGATGCGCTTTTTTGGAGGGAGTTGCTTTCCGCCCGCGTGCAGGCTCGCAGCCCGAGGATCAGTACAGAGAGGAGAGCGCTCCAGCTGTTCCTCATGGACACACGCGACGAGGGGACAGCACTGGATGTAAAAGACGAACAGCTGGATTCTTCTCCTCCTTTGATGAAACTTGATCCGTAAGGTGAGCGAGCTCGCCGTGTCTCTGTGTGTTTGTCCTAACGGCTGTTCGGTCAGCAGTTATTAGAGATGATGGGGATTTGAGTAGAACTTAGTGAGCTGAGTGACCCTCGGCAGCCTCACTGTGTGTTTCACGCGCAGATTAGTGGCTGTTTGTGAGGTTATTACTGTCTACCAGTCTCAAGGCAAAGTTACAAAGAAGCACCTGGACACTTTCCTCGTTTACGCAGGGTGTGTGTGTGTAAGCCTGTGGCTGTGAGTATGTGTGTGTGTGTGTGCTAGTCTTGCTATCTTTGCGAGGACTGCATGTCCTCAGTGGGATGACACATGACAGTTTTGCACAAGCGAGGAGAAAATTATATATATATACATACATTTTTTTTGGAAAAACTAAAAGAGTTCAAAGATTACTCTTAACTTAAGGTTAAGTTTAGGCTTAGGATTAGGTGTAGGTGTCTAGCGACTTAAATCAAATCAAAGAAGGTCCTCACAAGTAAGACAAACAAGTAAGAGTGTGTGTGTGTGTGTGTATTGAGAGGGAGAGAGAGCAGGCGAAGGGCAGCTTGTGTCCTGTATCCAGTTTCATTTGTAGTTTCTCCCGAGCGTTGGCTATTTTCAGCATGAACTGGCTATTATAATACAATAACCAAACCAATCTGAAGTTGCATACTTCTTCTTTTTCTAGAGGAAACATTGCTCTTGAGTCCCAGGTCAAAAAAGGGGTTTGTTTTTAAGAATCCCTCTAAATAGGCCAGTTCACTGGGACAAGCATCATTTTTGTAGTGCATGCTCTTATCAGGAGTCACACATAGTGCTCTATTTACGAATCATAAGACACACGATTCACATTAAAAGGTACTAGACTAATATTGAATTGCGTATTGAATGCGTAACATGCAAAATGTCATTGAAATTACATGACTATGGTGTATCATCCGATCTGTCTGGCGTCAGTGTCCACTACCTTGACCAAAGCCGACCCTGAAAAGGATGCACTAGTAAAACAGGATGAAAACCAATAAGGGATTTCATGGCCCACATGTGAACTGGTGTAGGTTACAGCTGAGATTGTGGGTACACAAAACATGAGTATGTATGTATGGATGCATGCAGTGCTTTCAACAATATACATCAACATACACATGAAATGAATCTCGGTATGTGAATTCTGTGCAGTTTTATAGGTTTTAAATAATTAGTGGGACACTAGGAAGCTGTGAAAAAGGAGACATTAGCTGTGTCCAGAATGATGAACTGTGCTTTAGACGACTCTGAAGTCACTGAGAAAACATTGAGAATGAAGTTATAATAAAGTCAAAGTATAATAAAGTCAACACACAGAATGCCCCATACATGAATATATATCTATTCACAAATTATTGTAGCTAGAAATTACAATAGAGAATTTAAGGTATATAATAACTCCAAATCCTTGGAATATTGAATAAAGCATCTAAAAATACCTTTTAGGGTCTATAGAAGATTTAAAACTGCACTGTCTTTGTATATAAAGCAGCGGCGTAATTAAAGGGGTGTGTGGGGGTTAGATGCTAGTGGGTGGAGTCCCTTTAGAGCATCAACTTGTTGAAGTCTTTTTTTTATTGGGGGGGGGGGCTTTTTTTGCACTGAAGCCCAAAAGATGAGAGTGTTATAAAAGGTGATGCCTAAACCTTTGAACAGTAGTGCATGTATAAGTACTTATAAAGCTGCATTTGATTTCAAAAATAGTCTCAGCAATGCCTACCCTGTAATGTCATCCAGTGTAAACACGTATTTACAAATGTGTATGTGAGCTACATCCTTTAGCGAAGGCCACTATCACAAAAGATAATAGCTTTGGTCACAACTAGCTCCTGGAATTCACGTTATTTATTATATAACATATCTATCAGTATATATATTATGGAACAGCTGCAAATGCTTAGTCAAGCAGAATATTCAGGTAGTAGTCTGGAAGGCTTATTGGTTTTTAATATACTCCTGGACAGATTTCCTTTTCTGTAGATTGATAGTGACATAAAACAATAATTAAAGCAGATAAAAACATATATAGCTTCCAGGTGCATATTGTTCATCAATTTAACATGAATATGAGAGTAACTGCTCCAATGAATAATGTATAATGAGCTAGACACAGTATTTAGCCTTGCTGTTATCATGGGTTTCATTGGAGTGGGTTCCCATAATTAATTCATAAGAGTTTACATCAATTAAGCAACACTGCAACCTTCCCTCTTTATCCCTAAACCGATTGAGTGACAAGCTCATTCGGTCAGTGGATGCTTTTCTGAACAACCTCTGCTGATGTTCAGTTAACGCGTGAGGCTTGTATCTCATCCCAGCCATCTCATTTCACTTCCTCTGTCGCAATAAGAAGCTGCTGCAAGTACACATTACAAAATGCTCTGTGTAGCGCGGTGTCAAGGTCACCTGCTGCACGGAGTAAAATAACATTAAATGACACTGACCTGTTTTATCACTGCCATCCCTTTCTCTGTTTCTGTGAACAGCATCTACATTTACCTTTGGTTAACAGGAACTGATGTAGTTCCATTAAAGGCTGATGTCTGATACGTGTAACAGCTCCATGCTCTGCGCTAAGGGTGAACAATTTGGCAAACAAGATAACATCACGATACTTTAAAGGGGAATTCTACTAACTCTTCAAAATTTGTGCATAATTAAATAGTTGAGATGTAAACAAAGTCATTCAGACTGGTTTGGTGTGTTTGCTCTGTTCTAGAGAAACTTGCCGAGCCAGAATTGTTCACAGTGGTGGTGAACCAGGCATCTAGAGGGTTTAGTACCTCTGAAAACTTCCTCACAGAAAGTTATAACATGAAATGGTTACAAATACACTTCCTGAGGTTCGAGACATTGTTTTATGGTACTTTTGGATACAATTTTGGCCTAAAAGTGTATTTTTAAATATATGTACTTGGTGGAGGGGTACATGTTGGACACTGTGAGGCAAAATAGTCCCCCAAAAACTTTTTTTGTCAGATTTACCACTATTTTATAATTATCAGCATTACATATACAAAAACTCAGAATACAGCTAGCATTCTGAACTGGCTTTTTATTGGCTAGGCTACCTAAGCATTAGCTTCTCTTAGCTTACGCTAGCTTACATTAGCAAAAACACGCAGCAAAACATAAAAACAGACATAATGGCTGCGTTCAAAACTGAAGCAGAGTCGTTTTAAAGGAGAAGACAGGTGACTGGTTAGAAAATAAACGGGAAAACTCATAACGCTCAACATGGCGTCTGCTTGTGGAGAAGGTCCCTTAAATAAAATGAGCCAATCAGCTTGCTGGTTATACTGCACCTGGAAAAAGCCTTCATCTACTTGGGTTCTGTTGAGGAGATCTGCGCAAGTGCAATAGTCAGAACAAGCCACAAAACACTTACTGAGTGTTGTTGAGCAAATGCTAAAACTAATTATGAGATTTTTGTTAGATTTTATCATTAATTTCAAGCTTATGTTTCAAAGTTGGCCTTCAGTTTCGAGTTTTTAGGTCTCTCCTGGTCTTGTATGACTGGAAATAACTGCCTGGTGGGATTTCTAAGATGGCTGCCTGGGGGATAGACTTTCCTATAAGGACTTTGACTGAAGGCAGTGTTATCCATGCATAGCTGTCAGGGCCTTAGAAGATTGCTACCCAACAACATTTGAGAAGCGCTTCAAAGGCAGCAATACGTCACATTGTTGCCAAGACACCAAAAGCTTACTGCTAGCTGTTAGCATTAGATGTTAGCTTACTTTACAAGTGTTTTAAAAAGGCTAGCATGCTCACCAAAATAAAAAGTATTGTATTTGTACACAAATCAGTCTCTCTCCTCCACTCTGTCAGCGCTGCTGTTTTCTGCTATTTTTTCCTAACTGCATTGGCGCTGACAAAAAGAACAAGGCAGTGAAGAATACATCTGTTCTTCCTTCAAAAAACTGAAAAATTGAGGAACCACAGCAGACAGTGTTTTATTTAAACAACTCCATTCAGACATGACTAGGTGCCTTTCTTCATTAGAGTACTGTATGATTAGGCAATGTTTATTACATTTCAGACACAGCCAATACAGAGCTGTCGCATTTGTTCTAAAAGGATGAAATAAAACAAAATACTGAAAGAAAAAGTAGCTGTTCAGTAAGTTTGGCATGATTTAGCATTTTTCTCCTAACCACCCTGGTACTGACACACAGGACTATGGGATATGTTAGGCATTGAAGGATACTTCTATACTGCCTTTTAAAAACGAGGAAAAAAGAGGAACCTAAGCAGGCAGCATTTTATATACACATTCAGTCCATAACAACTGGGTGCCTTCCTGCCTCAGAGCACTGTCTGAGTAGGCAGCATTATGTTTCAGACACAGCCATAGTCATTTTGGCCCTTATTCATCAAAGTTGTGTAGAAAGATGTGCAAATTTGACTGTCCTAAATGACATACGATCCAGTCCACGTCTGATTCAGGAAAGTTTTATGATGATGAGACAAGCGGTGTTTTGAGTGCAATTGATTGAGTGCCTTATTTATGTATAATTAGCAGTGGACACACCCAAATTTGCCCTCATATACATACGATTTGCATAAAGCACAACACTCTTATTCATGTAGATGTTTTGACAGAGAGCCAATAAAATAAAAGTATTCAGCAGGCTCATGAGCCAGTGGGTGTCCTTACAGGCAGAGCTTGAGGTCATGCAGGACGTTCACTGCCCCCCATGCTGCTAAAACATTATGCTCAAATTTACACAGATTTCTTCCAAACATGAGTTTGAGTATGTATATGGCAAAGATGAAATTCATGAATAACTAATGAATTATCAGTGAAATTTGCATGCAATCATTTTATAGCCAGATTTGACCATTTGCAAGTTTGATGACCATGGGCCGATGTTTACATTAGTAGTCATTTGTTGGGACGCACAATTATCTGAATTGTACTGGTATCGGCAGATATGCTTAAACATTATCGACATCAGACAGTTGATTACATTTGACCAATGTTTCCAAACTGTTTAATGATGTATTTGTTGCACTGCAGAAGAGTAGAATGTTTATGTGACACAGGGCTACTCCACTAAAATATTTCCACTTTACTCATTTTACTGCATTTGTAAACCTCTAGAAATAAAAGTTATGTTGCTCCATCATGCTAATCCAGGTAGATTTAGTCCTGATTTCAACATTTTGTAAATAAATCATTCCAAAAAGTATCATTACAGTGTCCTGATGGTGACATCCCGTATAAATTAAAATAAAGCATGGCCACGCCATATTAACACCTGGGAATGAGAGCCTAATGCATGGCTATGACTTAGTAAGGTGTCAGAATGAGATAATTAAGTCATGGCCACAACATAGTAAGGCATGGGATCAAGATCATGCCTTAATTAGCTGTGGTCAAGACTTAATTATCTCATTCCCATGCCATACTAAGTCGTGGCCATGCATTAGGATCTTGTCCCTACACCTTACTAAGTCATGGCCACGACTTAATTATTTCTTTCCCATGCCTTACTAAGTTGTGGCTACGCATTATTTTAATTTGTACGGGATGTCACCAGCAGGGCTCTGTACATTATAGGCTTTTTTTGTGATTTATGTTGGTGGAAGTGGGCTTTTCACATATAAGTAATACCAATGCTAAATCATGATTAATATCACCTTTATTAGACCTTATTATCACCTTTATTAGACATATAATGGTAAACATCTTTATGTGATTACCATTATATGTCAGCTGTTATTGTTTTTGTGAAACTTGTCATATCTGACAAATACATATGTAGCACTTTGAAGTGAAACTCTTATATGTTATGTATCAGTCTCAGCAGATATGTACATGAAAATAGCCATAATATCCTCACTTCAGAATCCCTACATCTGTGCATTTCTATGGCCTGCAAAACACATCTCAAAACCTAATTCTGGAATATGTTTGCTGCTCGCTGAACTTTTCTTTAATAATGATATTCTTTCCAAAAATGGTCCCAGAAGTATTGAAAGTGATAAGGATGGAAGGTCGCCTCTTCATGAATTGCTAAAAGGGCCCATCAAGATTGTGTCTGAGAAGCTGTCAGCGGGCTAAACTCAGAAAGAGGAGTCACAGAACAACAAACTGTCCAAGATCGTTATCTGGAAGTTTAAATGCATTCAAGACGTATAGATCGCATTGCCTAGAGACCAAAGTTATCACATTAGCATGAAAAGATCATCTCAGCAAGAGCATAGTCTTCCATTTGCATCTTTGAGGAAATCATTGTGGTTCATTTATTGCCCAGGGTGCTGCATGGGTGAAAAGCATCCACAAATTGATGCATCGATTTATTATGTGAACAGACGCACGCGGCCCATTCATATAATTGTGTCTGCAGACCGTAAAGCATGTCTTTCATGCAAGACAGAAAGTGAAGATGAGTTCAATGCTTTCGCCTGCAGGCAGAGCCTTTGGATCTATTCAGTCTGGTTGAAAAGATTTGACTCTAATGCGGGGTTGCGTTTCTTACCTTCGGCTAAATGTCGGGAGTGAATTACATGAGTCAGTTGCCACATAGAGGTACTCTCTGTTGTATGATCACTGTTGGAGTTTTGCCTAAACAAGTGCCTTGTTTTGAGTTTTCAAGACGGATAATCTGAGGATTTCAATGCATAAAACTGAACAATGTGTCTGCAATTAGTAGCTAATTGTAAGTGACAGAAAAATACAGCATAATGTGGCATAACCTCTGCAAAAAGCTTGTGCAGCATTATTTAGTGTACGCAGCTTAAAATGGTAAAATGAAGTAATCACAGCTTTTTCCTTTGTGCTATTTTAACCGTGTATTAAGATTGAAATTGGTGTGGTGAGCATTGCGGCATATTCCATACTCAAGCAATTTTCCTCTTTACATTTCTTAATTATGAAGATAATACTTGCTGAGCTCACAAATATTGCAATTTTGCTTGACTGCACAGTATCCATAAGTGTGTAGTGAATATCAATTACAGCCTGCTATTTAGAAAAGCTGTCTTCGGACACAATGTGCACAGCGCTTGCTTTGTTGAGATGATTATGAAGCGGCCAGGCTCTCATTATTGCACTGTCCTGTTATTTAGCATATGGCGCATATGTGGGAGCCTTGTTTTTGCCTGCGTTTCTTGGACATGGTACAGGGAGTGCAGTGGGCGGGAGGGGAGAGTCCTGGCCCAGTTAGTCAAGGTACATGCACAGCTCAAACAGGCTTTGAAGGAACAATAAGAACAACATGTGAGAGCCAGTCTCCCATAAACAGAGAAATGAACCAAGACAGAGTGGGGTTCCCACAGGCCCAAAGGAATGGATCTGTGCCTCAGAGCAAAGACGGTAGATTCTTAAGCCAAATGGAGATTGAATGCCGAGGCAAACTGTTCCAGGTGAAAAGCTGTTCCAGGTGTCCTACAATCTAAAATAAAGAGGTACTAAAACAATTCTTTTAATATCAGTTTTGGTTCCCTGAAGAAACTTTCAATGGATCTATCTTTAAAGAGACATTTTTCTTAAGAGCTTTTTTAAAGGATTAAAGGATGCATATTTTACATGTTTTAATTTTTTATTTGATTTTTTCCCTGGGGTCCTCTTTTAATATGTGAGTTTTTGTACCAAAATCAGTCATAATTTATTTCTACATAACTATTTTCCAACTTCTCTTTATCCCTTACTATTAATCAGACTGCATTTGTTACTGTGCCTTTAAGATTGAGATATGTAAATGAGATGCTCTGATCGGCAGGACTGTATTGCATCTCTTTTACAAAGCAGTCCTGGCTGAAACACTCCTTATAACTTTAGCAATAATTATGAATATATGTCAATGTGTTTGAAACTGTTGAAACTGGTTTTATGTCATTTTTGCTTAATAATCTAACTATTTCATTTAAAAAAGAGAAAAGAATTCAGGTGTTTTTTAATAATATGGGCACTTTAAAGCTTAAAGAGCCTTCACATAATGTAAAGGATCTGTATGTATTAAAGTTTTTTTCCTAGAACTGTATGTACATTAAATTCAAGAATCATTTAAGAATCTTTATGTTTAAGGGTGCACCTGATGGAGTGTAAACATGCTTGAAAATAAAAGTTCCTAAATGGCTTTTGGTTGGACACATGGTATAGAACTTTTACATTATGTGGAGCTTCTATTAACTTTAAAAAGGTTCTTCTAACTCATATCTTAGTTATTGAAATTGAAGAAAATGGGCTTTGCTGTGACATTGTTCCAAAGATCCAATATTTTTTTGTACTGTATATAGAACATATAGCTTGGCCTGATATGAAAACATTCTTTTGTCTGTGCTTTTAGGGCCTGTTCCGGGCCTCTGTTCCTCTCAGCTGATGGAAGCCTTCAGAGAGAATGCCTACAATGAGAGCTTCTTGGAAAATGGCTTCCACATTTTCAATGTTACAGACGGAGGCAGGAGGCACCAGTACAATTACTACGCCATGCTCCTCACTCTGCTCATCTTCGTCATCGTCTTCGGCAATGTGCTCGTGTGCATGGCTGTGTCCAGAGAGAAAGCCCTGCAGACCACCACCAACTACCTGATCGTCAGCTTGGCCGTGGCTGACCTGCTGGTGGCCACGCTGGTTATGCCATGGGTGGTATATCTTGAGGTAAGTTTTTAAAAAATTATATAATATGGAGGTGAAAATACATCTGAAGGTGTTTATTACAGTACACACTATTGTTTTGAAACTAACATTTTCAAATAAAAAAAAAATAGTTTGGTGTGTTTTTTTATTGTCTACACTCACTGGCCACTTTATTAGGTACACATACCTTGAATCTACACTCACTGTTCATTTTATCAGCTCCACTTGCCATATAAGCGCACTTTCCTGTTCTACAATACTGTAGTCCTTTTGTTTCTCTGCATAATTTGATGAGTGGTCAGGGCGCCACAGGACCACCACAAAGCAGGTACTATTTGGGTGGTGGATCATTCTCGGCACTGTAATTACACTGACGTGGTGGTGGATCAGACATAGCAGTGTTCAACTGAAAATAGTCCACCAACCAAAAAAATCCAACCAACAGCGTCCTGTGGGCAGCACCCTGTGACCACTGATGAAGGACTAGAGGATGACCAACACAAACTGTGCAACAACAGCTAAGCTACTGTCTCTGACTTTATATCTACAAGGTGGGCCGACAAGGTAGGAGTGTCTAATAGAGTGGGCAGTGAGTGGACACAGTGTTTAAAAACTCCAGCAGCACTGCTCTGTCTCCACTCATACTGCCACCACCATATCAGAGTCACTGCAGTGCTGAGAATGATCCACCACCCTAATAATACCTGCTCTGTGGTGGTCCTGAGGGGGTCCTTGAAGAATAGGGTAAAAGTGGGCTAACAAAGTACGCAGTGAAACAGATGGACTGCAGTAATTGTAGAACTACAAAGTGCACCTATACAGAAAGTAGGGCTGCAAGAGCTATTGCACATTTTATGTTTCATGCTTTATTTTACCTAACATGTTAAAGTCAGGAAATATGCCAGAGGATGTGTTCACTTATATGCACACGTAAAATCAACTTAATTTGGCCAGTGTGTTCAAACTTTCGCATATATCTGTATTTTCTGCTGCTGTGTAAGTAGTTTTTTCATTACATATGTGTAAAGTATTTTTAAAGATAATTCTTAAACACACTAATATTTAATCTGCTCTTTAAAAATGTTGAGATTTCATGATGCATTTCATTAAAAAATAGCAACTGAATTGCTGTGAGGTCTGAGATTGGTATCCCTAATCAGCACCACTTTAAAATAAGACTATCTTTATAAAGCATTTATGAATGGTTTAAAGTGACTTCATTAATGGTTATTAATTAGGTCATAAAGACCTTAAAACCATTAATAAGCAGTTACAATTCATAAATAAAAAGGGCCACAGTGACCTGTTGTTTGCCTAATAATGAACACTCATTTATTTATACTGTTAAACCTCATATTTTGATGTTTACTGATCTTACTTTGTCTTTTTCATTAGTCAGCTTCGTCACATATTCATATTTATCAGATATAACAGCTCACCTTTTTATTAATGTGTTGTAACTGCTTATTAATGATTTTAAAGCATTTATGACCTAATTAATAACCATGAACAGACTAATTTTAAACCATTCATAGATGCTTTATAAGGGTAGTCTTATTCTAAAGTGGTACCCCCTAATCTATAACATTCATTTTACTGAAGTCTTGATGCGTATAATAGGCCAGACCCATTGACACATTGACAATGCCGAGATGCAGACAGTTTTTCACAGGTGGAAAATGAAGGCTTTTCAAGCACAGATTCTTTTTATGAGATTACATATTTCTTCATTTTGTGTGGTGCTGCTTTGTAAATGACAAAAAAATTATGAACAAAGCCTCAGTCAATAGTCTATTACGGGTAAGCAGAGCTGTGCTGTACAATTTGTCAGTCACGTATAACTACTTCACTTTTAATCACATGGCGGGCCAGATGAACTGTCATACTACTGGAATATAGAAAGCAGCCAGGAATTTAGAAAAACTGAATTATAGTGATTCGATGTTACTCTACCATATTCTATACTGATTCAAAGAAACATTTCTTCTGTACTTATTGTACACTAAACCTAATCAGCTTTCAGTGAGCAGTAGGCTAGTAGCTATTTGTGGTTGAGAGAGCCTCTGTGAGGTATCCATTCTTAGCCATTCTTCGGTTTACAATGTTTATTTTGGACCATGAGCTGCAGAAGAGAAGCCTCCCTTGTGTATGGCACTGAGCCTTTCTGATTTGTGATCAAATTACCCACCAAATCCATAAACCAGGTGCCTTCACATTACTGTCCAAACGCTGCTGTGACTGAAATCCCCAGACTGAGCGTGCAAATCAAAGTGCACTGTGGAGAATGCTTTAGAATGATAAGATGTTGCCTGATATTTAAGATATTATCTCCAGTTCTGCAACAGCTACTGTAAACTTTTTAATGATTCAGGCTGAGTGATTTTATTTTCAGTAAGTAGTTCAAGTCATAATACAAATTAGATTTTATGCTTCTTTTTGCTCGCCAGATTCACGAAAGACACAACAGAGAAAAGCTGAAAAATGACTCGAATTAGATTGTGCCCTTCTACGTTTATTAGTGCAGCAAGAAGAAATGTCTTTCTTTAGCGACTGTGGCATTCTAACCCACAAGTGACCTGTGATAACTGTATATTTATCACAGTGTGCAGTTCAGAAAAGGCCTCCTTTTGCAATATATGTACAGTTTTAATTTTCCTTGCCTAGCTGGCAGTGACAGGGCCACAAAGCTTTGCTTGAGATTGTGGCAGCAGAATGTTATGAAAAAGCAAAGTAAAAAGCAGCACCAAGCTACTGAGCACATTCAGCTTGATGGTCGTGAAATGATTTTAAATGCTTTTCAAGTACAACATGGACATGTCCTGACAACACATGACTTTTTAATCTAATTTTATGCAAATGTATTTCAGCAATCATACCAAGGGTCCTGAAAATAACTGAATTACCCTGGACTGTGGATGATTATTGAAATTGGTCAAAGCGGTCACAGTATGTCAGATTTGTTTTTGTAGAGTGCCTCTACAGTACCTTTCTATCATGCCACATGTAGGCCTGTCACAATTATTTGAGCTGATCTGCAGTTGTTAGCTTTCACAATTATTTCTTCATGCTGCAACACATAGAACATGAACATAAAAAATGAATTTAAAAAGATCTCTTTGCATTGTCAGTAGTTTCTGCTAGACAACAATAAGATTAGATGGAAGGACAAAGGAGCCTTCGCTGGGGTCTCCTACTGCTCAGATGTTTCTACTGAGCAAAAGAGCCCAGGAATCTTACATGCTAAAATCTTGAGTTTTAGTACAGATCTTACTAAAGTCACACATTGACCCTTATTCATCAAAGTGAATACAGTCAACCAATATGGAAAAAATATATTTCAAATGTAATTATCAAATACATTTTTGCAATGTATAAAATGTATTTGATGCATGTATGTGTATTTGTTATTATATTTTTTCAGTTTTATGTAGTTTTAGCAAAGGTTACAGCTATTACTAAATATACACACATTGAATGAATGATATTGCATTAACCATTGTATGTATGCAGTAAGACAGCACTTACATAAAATGTATTTTAAATAAACAAGATATCAAATCAGTGAACTGAATTTTCGCAGCATATCAAGTGTAACCCTTGCTTTTGTCATCTTAAAGGTTCATTTGCTAATTAAATTTAAGAATACAAATACATTTTGAATGAGAAAAGTTCATTAGACAAGTATTTTATGTATTTTTTCATACATCTGATAAATACATTTACATACATATATTTCCCCATAAATAAAAAAAATGTATTTTAAAATATATTTGGTTAAAATGGTGATATATTCTGAAATACATTTTAGTGTTTGGAATGTATATGGCATGGACTGCAATGTACACTGTATTTCAGTATCGGTACAATGAAAACATCTGGTAGGATGAGTACATTTGAACATTATATTTTAACAACCTGAGGAATCCCTGATTTGTGGTTAGATTATCAAATTTATTTTCAGTAACACCAGTCGTATCAGCAGTAGCAGTAAAAACAGAAACAAAACTAACAGTGATAATACTTATAACTGTGCACACAGCAAACCTTGTACCAAATTGGATGTACTTCCTTTCACATGCACACTGATATAAACAAATTCTACCACTGCATGTTCCAATTAAAGACTTTTGCTTCATACTTCTGCTGTAGTAAAATAGAGTAAAGTGCATTAGAAGCCAACACATACTGCAATGTTAAAGCTTAAGCAGCCAGCCGTTTTATAAAAAACTGATCACACTACACAATCACGTCACTCTACCATCTGAAAAAAAGGTTACGTCGATATCATGTTTTCTTCTTTTTCAGTCTTAGTAGTTGTAACACTTTAAAGCTATTTAACCTCTGGCCAGTAGAGGGGGCAGTGCACATCCTGATCCTCAAACTCCACCTATGACAACAACCAGTGACTCATGAGCTGCTGAATACCTTTGGTTTAATTAGCTCACTATCTTACTCACTAAGATATCTGCATGAATCAGTGTGTGTTCTGAGTAAATTATATGTATACTGGGGTAAACTGAGCATATCTGTTGTAATGATATGTAAACAAAGTACTTGTGCACTTGTTTTCATGCACTGAGGCTGATTCATCAACTGCACCTGAATCGCTTGTTTTGTTGTCGTATGACAGTTTCCAGAATCAGACGCTGAGTAGTTTGCATGTCATTCAGGATGGTCAAATCTATGCTTGTGTCTATGCAACTTTGATGATATATTACATGATGATATAACATTCATCGCCATCTGCAACTACCATCTCTCTGTCATCTCTATCGTATCTCATGTATCTGCTTTTTGTCTAATGCTAATTTCTCCCTAAGAACTTAGGACAACTTATGAGAATCACTATACACAATCATTAAGTCTTCTAAGCCGTCAAAGAGCAATATTAATTTTCCTCTGGCAAAGTGTATTTACTAAAGACACACCTTATGAAAATGTTCTTTTTCTGACATCTGACATCACACCCATAGAGGGCTGTGGTGAGTAATGGTTGTTTGCTTGAGCTTGAGCTGTATCTGTCTTCAGTTGTGAGCTAGTAAATCAGCAGCTAGTTAGCAAGATCCACTTTGCACTTGTACTTTAACTGTTGCACACTACAAACAAAAAAAGATGACTGAAGTGTTAATCACAATTATTTCTATGGCAGTTCAATTATTTCTATCATCAGCTCTTGAGTGGCACAACCATCTATACATTGGCCAGATCATCAGGAGATCACAACTTTGATCCCCGGTTATGCGTTACCCATCCATGGCCAGAAATCCAAGACAGTACAATTGGCCTTGCTCTCTCTGGGTAGGTAGGATGGCCCTCCCATCATTTGAGCGATGCTAGCTGATGAAAGGGAACTGGTGGTTGGTGTTTTCCTCAGCTGTCCAATGACGTTGCTTTAGCAGCAGTTTGAAAAGATGTGGTGGCTGGCTTCACTTGACAAGGAAGAAGCTTGTGTTAGCCTTCACCCTCATAGTGGTGGTGGTATTGTGTAATTGGGGGAGTTCTAACTAGTGAGTGGAATTTGACATGACCAAATTGGGGAGAAAATTTGAAAAAAAATCCCCCCCAAGAAATGTTATCATCAGCTGAAATGTCATGATTGTGACAGACCCAACCATATCTCGGCACTACCACCAAAGACCTGCCTCAGTCATTAGATAGGATCTTCTTCAGATCGTCTTCTAATTCATAGCCAAAAATACTTCTTTTAAATCAGAAGCAACATCTTACACGTACACCAGTAGTGGGCCTCATTACAGCAGAGTTAAAAAAACCTGTTGATGAACTGATCTCGACAAGCCACAGCCACTCTTATTAGAGGTGTCAGATAATTCTTTAATCAATGGTAGAGATGCAAACTCCAGAGGCGGGTATGCAGGCCCATCACGCAGGGATCTGAGCCCCTCAGCCTGCCTGAGGACACACATTAATCAGAAGCTGCCGCGGAGAGAGCGCTGTCAGGCCGCTCAGGAGACAGGAAGTGGGGATGAGATTGACCTGAGCTAGATTAGTTCTCTGCTAAGTTTATGGCACACAAGAGCAGCGAAGCCAAACAGTCTCAGACTTATTGGGTGCAAATTCAGTCTGCTGCGTTCGGCATCTCGACAGAAATCGTTGGCGTTCGATTCAGCAGTTTCAGTAGGGAAAAAGAAGATAATTGTCTGTGTTCCTTCATATAGTAATGAGAGTCAAAGTGACACAATGTAGAAAGTATGCACTGTGCATTTTAACACACAGTATAGTATTTAGCTCATCAAAATACTGTGACACATGAAGGGTAAACTATGGCCCTGGACATTATTTTTGTGGTTGAAAAGGCTTATATGGCTCATTTTGTTTCTCCACAGGTGGTGGGAGAATGGAGATTTAGCACAATCCACTGTGACATCTTTGTCACCCTTGATGTGATGATGTGCACAGCAAGCATCCTTAATCTTTGTGCCATTAGTATTGATAGGTAAGTATCTCTGTCATAATCACCCTAATTATCTTCAGAGGCTCAGCATTAATGCAGAGTAATGAGCAGTAGGACTAGTGATTTGGAGAGAGCTTCATAAATAAGCTTCAAGAGGAATGTGCCTTTTGCATTTCTTTTTAAGTGGACTAAACCAACATGTGAAATGTCACATGCAGAGCATATTACTCTTCTGGCTGGAGCACATTAGGGTTTAACCTCTATTGAGTTTTATTGGATGTCCTTCAAAGTTAAACAAGTTAAACAAACATAATTGAGTAAACAACATAAATGTTGTTTGCGAGGTAAACAACTTAGTCAATAAAATTTACTATATATCTACTTAATAACTCTACTGATAATAGAGAGCTGTGAAATGACTAACCTAAAGAGCTTCAAGAAGCTGCAAATGTACCTTTGGTGTTGGGTTTAATGTTGTTGACAGTGACAATAAAAGTGCTATATGAGACCTTTCATATTTAAATTTATTGTTCCAATCAAAGTACTCATTATGCAAAGATAAAATTCTGTACAAACCTATGAAACAGAGCATAAAGAGTGAAGATATATAGACCGTATGGAGAAGTATAAAGGGATATAAAAAATACAATAACAGAGGTAATAAAATCATAATGATCAGTAAAAACAAATTTATAGATACAGAGACAGACAGCAATTTTAGGGGGCCAAGCACTTGAATGAATTCTTGGCTTTGGTGTATTGGGAATACTGCAATTTTTTGCTATTTTGGGTGAATGAGCCAGATATAACAACACTGAAAAGAGTGAGAACATGTTGAATTTCATCCAGCCATTTTTGCAGTCTGCATAATCTAGACTTGTCCAGGCTGCTTAGGCAAATATGAATATTTAAATATACATTCCGGTCGACGCAGCAGTACAGTTTAAAGCTCAGCAGAGCTAAAAGCTTCTATCTTCTACCATGGGACTGAATCTTCTTGCACTTTCAAACAGCACTGATGAATTCAATACGCTGTATATTTTAGCACAAATTAATGGGCCTCAGCATAACCCTGGTGTTTAGTCCTCTTTTTAGCAATACATTTTTATTTGCATGAATATCTCTTCTTATTGATGTTAATATTTTCCTGCGCTAACAAAGAGAGTCAGGAGACCAGACGCAGCGATGTACTTCTTTATTCAGTAGCACCTTGTGATATCAGCTATGGCTGATACATCAACTAGTCGACATCAGTTTGACTGCTGCTTTGTCTTGCTTTTGTCTGTGAGTTCCTCCTCAGTCATCATGCCTCTGCAAATCCTGGTCTGCAAAGTTCTGTCCTCTGCAAACCCCAGTCTAAAGAGATCTTTAGAATACATTATCACATAGTTATCTGGCACACCTGTGTCTGTGACCTTTGGTGACACAGGGGATGAAAATAACAGGAGCTGTGCCCTATAAGGCCTAGCAGGCCTAGAAGTTGGTGGACTTTAAGAATGTGCTGCATGCAGCTGTCAGGGGTCTGTAAGCTTGAAACTGATGTGGCAAAATTTATACTATAGCTGAGACAGAGAATAAAGAATATACAACACTACAGATAAACAACAGAATAAAGGAAAAACATTAAATAATACAAACAAAAATTTTCACATCATCAATTTATCTGTCTCGTTCTGCTAAGCAGTGATTGCTAACAACTCGTTTTATGATCCTTGTTAATTGTGAACCGTAACAAATTTCTACTTTAACACATATAAAAACAAAAAAGGATACATTAGATAACTTCTGTAAGATAATATTTGACCTGCAGTCCCTTTAGTCAGATTCTGAAGAACAGTGACACAGCAGAACTACATCAAATCTGAACCTGTTGTTGCTCGTAAGCAAGCTTTTCAGAAAGCAGTCTGGGCTGAAACACTCCTTATAACTTCAGTGCGAATGGGCGGGGCTAAACTGCTGAAAAGAATAGTTCCAAGTTGACCGTTTTTGACTGTGTAGACTGCAGAGGTTTGAAATTTCAAATGTTAAATGTTAAATGAACTTTTATTTTTAATTACTTTATACTCCAGCTCTTATTTCAAAACAGTGTTCTGTTTTGAAATAAGAGCAAAAAAGTGTTCACTTTCATAACACTTTGTATACTACATTTCTTTCTACAAAAAGCAAGAAGAAAACATGCTATGACCCCTTTAATTTGACCTGCAGTCCCTTTAGTCAAATTCTGAAGAACAGTGACACAGCAGAACTACATCAAATCTGAACCTGTTGTT
Source organism: Colossoma macropomum (assembly GCF_904425465.1). Classification (NCBI taxonomy): domain Eukaryota; kingdom Metazoa; phylum Chordata; class Actinopteri; order Characiformes; family Serrasalmidae; genus Colossoma; species Colossoma macropomum. The sequence continues at coordinate 11,233,102 of NW_023494786.1, read as the reverse complement.
GCTTGTAAGCAAGCTTTTCAGTTGGCAGCTGTGACAGTGGAACAATTCATCTAAACAAACAGGAATTACCCAGAAAAACTGCAAACAAGATAGGCTGTGAAATGTTTTATAGTTTAGCTGGAACAAAATGACATTCAGGGCAATCAAACAAATATTGCAAAATGTGAGCTGAACCTGATATTGTGAAAGTTTTATGGCTCTATCCGTAACACAAAAGGGTTGCACTTTTTATGTGTAAGAAACTGAAACACACTTTCTACAATGTTTGGGTCTCCTTTACTTTACTTTTTTCCTTACTTTTGCAGAAATTTTGTATTAATCCAATAGAACATACAAAAGACTAAGTTATCATTCAGAATTATTGTAGCACATTCTAGTTTAAAAATGCTGAGTTGTAATTGATGTATTTGCATCCATGCTAAGTGTATTTTGATAACATGACAAAAGAACTACATCCAATCTATCTTAGTTCACAAGCTTACAAAAGAAAAGAATTTCAAATTGATAATGCTCTCTAAATTTTGGTATAAGCACAGTGTCTGGCCTCAATTTCTCACCAGGTTGAATAGGATCTTGGCTAATGCTCTGCAAAGCTTGCTGTGTAAATTGCTGTTTGTAGTTGCTTTGTAAACCTTACAACAGTACCTTCGAAAGGACACAAGTGTGGGCAGAGCATGTATATGTCAACTAGGAATACAGGAGGACATATATCACTTTAAAATGTACAGTTGTTGGAATTTTAGGTTGGCTCTTAGTCATGGAGGTTTGGAGGTTTAACATTGATAGCACCCCTCTCTCCTGATATAGTCCGCTCTATCTCCCTTCAGGTACACAGCAGTTGCCATGCCAATGCTGTATAATACGCGCTACAGCTCCAAGAGGAGAGTCACGGTCATGATCTCAGTGGTGTGGATTCTGTCTTTTGCCATATCATGCCCCCTGCTGTTTGGACTCAACAACACAGGTATTTTATACCACGAGAGCCTGAAGGTGGCTGTGTATCAGCTTGACCAATTAATGTTTCAGAGAATGTTGAAGACATGCAGTAGTTGTTGAAATAACATTTCTGATGATTCTCCATTTTGTCTTGAATTTGCAGAGAGCCGTGATGACGCCCTGTGTGTAATTGCGAATCCTGCTTTTGTAGTGTACTCTTCTATCGTGTCCTTCTACGTGCCCTTCATCATCACACTGCTTGTGTATGTGCAGATCTACGTAGTGCTGCGCAAACGGCGGAAACGCGTTAGCACAAAACGCACATATCCAAGCACCACCGTAGACACAGGCACAGCTTTGAAGGTATTGTCCTTTTAAATGCACACTGACACCTGCTGTGCCTTGAAGACTGATATATGTTAATGAACTCTGTTCTGATTGGCTATCTTGTGTTGTGCTGCATTCAGAAAGCAGTCTGGGCTGAAACACTCCTTATAACTTCAGTGCGAATGGGCGGGTGCTAAACTGCTGAAAAGAATAGTTCCAAATGGGACTGTTTTTGACTGTGTAGACTGCAGAGGTTTGAAATGTTAAATGTTAAATGTTAAATGAACTTTTATTGTTAATTACTTTATACTCCAGCTCTTATTTCAAAACAGTGTTCTGTTTTGAAATAAGAGCAAAAAAGTGTTCACTTTCATAACACTTTGTATACTACATTTCTTTCTACAAAAAGCAAGAAGAAAACATGCTATGACCCCTTTAATAAAACGTATTGGCTCTGTGTGTGAGGCACAAATAATGTAACTTGTAACTTACTAAGCATTAATAGCAGCTTAGTGGGGGCAATACATGGCCTATGACCGCAGCATGTCTAAAATGACTGTTTCTTTCATTGATCCTAGGGGCATAAAATGAATCAATATGTGCACTACGGGAAATGAAAGCTGACCCATATAGTTTTCTCTATTATCCTCACCCGTGTTTAATCTGTACATCATTCTGAACAGAACAGCTACCATACATCCTTCTACGCAACATATGTGGCCCTGCATAAAATTCAATTTACTATTTTACTAAGAAATTAATAGCCTGTCCATCCACTGTTGGCCTCAATTACGCAACCCATGCTGAATAAAGGAGCTAATGACAAAGTAAGTAAAGTAAACTTAATTTCTCTTATCTGCTATTTCCAGCCTTTCCCTGTCTCCACCAGTTGTCTAAATTCAACTCGAATCATGTTCTAACTTGATTTGTGTGGAGAAAGTATATATGTCAATTTCAAGATCATTGCATGTTGTGTTTAAACTCAGGGATACAAGTTAAAGCAATAATTCAGCCAAAAATGAAAGATTACAATTTTCACCCTTACTCAGATGTAGTCGATCAGTCAAGACATGCTGTGTTGTGTTTTGCATTGAAGCTACAGGGTTAATGCAGCTAACAGCTAATTGAAGCTTAAAGACACAGGGAACCTAAATCTTTGTTTCCTTTCTAATTAGGTTAATCTTGTTTTTGCAGGCGAACAGCAAACAAGTATACCATCTGAATAATGTAGCAAGAAACAATAAATGACTGATATATTTCATCATATTTCTCTCCTCTTGATGTAAACTGGACGGTCCTAATCTTGGATAATTTTCCTGAGGCTGACATCTCTCGCCCCGTCCCACACAAAACAGTTTCAGCCAGAGAAACAGAGAGACAGGTGGTCTAGCTTGTTTTTTGTAGCTGCCGGTCACCCTTTCTTTCATTTATCCACACACGAACATTGTTCGTTCGTCTGTTCTTACATTCACGTTGCTTCATCCATCCATCTGTTTGTTGTTTTGTCCATTGTCTGTCCACTTATTCGTTGTCTGTCTGTTCATTACATTTTTTTTTGGTCCAGTTACCGTCATATAAAAGCTGAATGATGCTTTTAGTTCTGCATGAGTGGCAGAGCAGGCTAGTAGTGTTGAACAGAGAGCTGTCAATCAAGCTGCTCATTAGCCACACCCACACAGTTCTCAGATAGGTCATGGTTTTAAGTTGTGTTTTATCATATTTGTATCTTATATTTTTCATTCAAGCAAGTTTAATATAACACTCAGGTTTAGTATTGTTTTAATATTTCACTCTGTGTTCCCTGGCACTTTAAACTTACCCATTAGCATCATGCTAACAGCATGCTGGGTTATGCTGGGATAGCTTTAGCTCGCTAAGTTCCTCTGACTCTGAAACTATTTTGTTTGGGTGGGGCAAGAGACGTCAGCCTTGTGATAAGTAAGGGGAACGCTGATGGAAACGTTGACCGAGATAAGTTGCTTAAAAACACACATAGTAATGTCAAGTAGATGTGCTTATGTGGCTCCTGACACTGTATGACTTACTGTTTTCTATAAAACTGGACAAATATAGCTCCTATTGTTGTTTTCAACTATTCAGTTTCCGTTTGTGCATTTTTATAGAGAACAGTGTGCCATACATTTCAGAAACAAGTCTATTTGAGCTCACTTAACAACTCGAGACAGTTTGAGGCAAGTACATAATTTAGACATGCAGTTATACGGCTTCGGTTACATTAGCCTTGTAGCTGCAGTGCAAAACTAAAAAAGCAAATTTGGGACCCCAGACATGTCTTGACCATTGTGTAAATCTCATTTTTTGTCAAACTGCTTGCTCAAACTGCTGTCCCCTTGCTCATGCACCGATTGCACATTTGGTTCTGCCTAAACTAACAGCTTTAGGCAAGCTGAAACCTTTAGCAAATTAGGCCTTGTTATATTAGGGTAACTTGAGGGAAGAAGCCCCCAGAGTAAGTGGTCCCCCTCTGATCAAATGACTGGGCCAAATGTAATCGACATTCACTGAATGACTAAGCACTGATTGATTCTGAAGTTTCATCTGGATGACTTCACTACTGGGACATATTCCACTGGAAACATTTAAGGCCATTTTGCTGGACACTCTCAGAAAAAGAAGGTACTAAACGGTCACTGGGATGGTACACCTCTTGTCACTGGGGTGGTACCATCAAGGGTTTGCGTTCAGTGCCTTTACATAAGGAACATAGCTGTACTATATTCCAGTGCAATGATATATTGTAAGCTGCATCGACTCCATACACCCGTGTCTTTACTCCAGGTTTTTTATTTCTCTATTTTAATACATTAAGCTGTGAAAAGGTATAAATATACAGTTGTTTCTCATGGACCTTAATACCACTATTGTACATTTGAGGGCACATTAACTTTAATGAACAAAAATGTACCTTTTTTCTGACAGTGCAGGGATTGAGCCTAGCCCTGCACTACATAGCATTCCAAATAGAGATTCTTCATTGAAAGGAAAACTAACCCTTAGTGTTCAATTAATCAAATTATGTGTATTTTGTATTAAGCTGTACAGTACATGTTTTTTTTTTAAATATACGATTATAGGAGCTTGTAGAGGGAGCATTTGGTTATTGCTTTGTTAAAATTGTTGTTGTCATGATTATTTCAACAACAACAACAACAACAACAACAACAACAACAATAATAATAATAATAATAATAATAATAATAATCTTGTGAAATTACTGCAAGATTTGCCAAGGGTGCCAAGTGGGGCAAGATGCCCTTTGCAAGTGCAAACCTGAGTGCTGTTCTAGGTTATTTGCCTTAACTGGGTGTAGATTTATGCATCGTCAGCGTGTACATGTTAACATAAGATATGCACAGATATGATGTAGCTTTACCGTAAATGGACATGATTTTTAAGGGGGGGGGGTTCTTTATTCTTCTCCTACGATTCAGTACATTTGGTGCAGGATAAAGGACTGACCTTCCCCCTATTATATGTGAATCAATGAAATCTTGCTTTGATTGCAGCTGCTAACTGCAGCATGTTTTAAATCAAAGCAAAGAGTCTGCAAAATAAGGTGCTGTGGGTTATTACTGCCTTCGGCAGAAAGGTGGCTGTAAAAGGAAATGTCAGGCGTTTGCCCTCTCCTTTGAACACATCACTCAGACTGGTGACCGTGCGCTCCTCTCTCGTCTGTTTCAGAAATGCACTCACCCTGATGATGTGAAGCTGTGCACTGTCATCGTCAAGTCCAATGGGAATTTCCCTGTTAATAACAAAAATGTGGTATGTCAGTTTTTTTCTCCCTTTCAAAAAAAATAACTCTCCCCAGGGAACCTTTCTTTCTGACAGGAAGCTGTCAAACCATCCCTTCCACTTGCTGTAGCTCTGGCTTTGACTTTTGAAACGAATTATGAGGGTTGTTATTACAACATCAGGAAATTTAGAAACTGTAATGTTTTTTTTTCCCTTTTGCCAAGATTGGCATTCATTTAAAATGGTTGTTTAAAAGCCAGTGTGGAGGAAACTGTTCTCTGCTGGAAGTACAGTGCAGTCTGTAAGCAATCAGTTGTTGTTTTGCCTCTGTACTCCATCACACTGAATCTGTAATGAAGCAATAACTATGAGGTTATAAGTGCAGAATGTCAGCTTTGATTCGATTTACACCTGTATTTGTATTTATATTTATACTGGATAAAGGATAGAGAAATTGAGGCTCTTTTTTTCCATAGTTCCTCCATTTCAGAGGAAGTAATTGAACAAATTGAAATGATCTTGAAGGACCTATATCCTACACTTTTCTTAAGACCACTTGTGATGTTTTTAAAAGTTATATGTCAGTAAGTCACTTTTTGTATGACCCTTTTCCAACATTTCTTCTTCCCTTAGAATTAAACAGGCTGTTTTTGTTACTGTGCCTTTAAAACTGATATATGTAACTCTGTTCTGATTGGCTGGGCTGTATTGTGCCTCATTTTTAAAGCAGTCCAGGCTGGAGCCATTCCCTTGACAAAGAAGCATACATCAGTAGTACATTTGAGAACACTAAAAATACAAACCACATTTCTGGAAAGGTTAGGATGAATTTGGGATAAGAATAAAAACAAGATTCTGTGATTTTAATTCTCTTGAACTTTATTTAACTGACAAAGTACAAAGAAAAAAATACGTTTTTAATGACCAGCTTAATTGTATTTTGGTTTTCTGAAGTACTTCTGAGCCCATGTGGCTATATTTACACATAGTGGCATGATGGCTTCTCATGCAGTGCCATCTGAGGGCTTGAAAGTCACACACATTCAGCTGTGGATTCCGGTCTTGCCCTACACGGACTGAGATTTCTGCAGACTCCCTGAATCTTTTCACAATATTATGTACGGTTAAGAGTGAAAGACCTTCTTTGCAATCTGGAAATGTTCCTATTGAACTGTTTGACAATTCTCTCCTAAAATGAAGTGGTGAGCCACAACTCAGCTTTGCCTGAAAAGTGCCTTTGGCGGCCACTCCTTTTAAACCCAATCATAAAACCCTCACCTGTTACCAATTCACCTGCTTATTGTGGAATGTTTCAAAACGATCTTGAATATTCTATAAACTTTGCACTCTTATTTTGCACCGTCTCAACCTTTTTTGAGTGCATTGCAGTTGTCAAATTCAAAATGTGTTTATATTTACAAAATACAATTAAGTTGGTCAGCCAAAACATTAAAAGCAATTTCTTTGTACTTTTGTCAGTTAAATAAAGGCTCAAGAGAATTAACAAATCACAGATTCTTGTTTTTATTGCCTTTTACAAAATGTCCCAACATTTCCAGAAATGGGGTTTGTACATTATTTTATAATACATGAAAAATAAACAGATTTTTCTGAATGATACTTTATTATGTTAAATAAATAAATGCATGTCTTAATACTAAATTATACTTAAACAAAAGTATGTTTAACTATCATCTTATGTGCATTATTTAGAGGTATACATTAAAGCAAAGACTTTTACAGCATACTTTACTGCATTTTAGTTGCATTTCAGTTGCAATATAATTCAAACTAACTAGCAATCTAATCTAAGTGTGAGTACATCCAATAATATACATTTAAAATAAGTTTTAATGTAATAGAGTTTGTGTCTTAACTGTTGCTTAAGTTTGCTTCATTGCGACGTACGTTGTTCTAATTTCGAACAGAAAAGCACTTGTAGGCATAGAAATTGTAAACCAACATTAATATAATGTAAGTATAAATAAGTTATGCTTAGTTATTTCTAATAATATAATGAAGTTCATATACTAAATTGTGTATTGTAAAAGTGTATGTAAATTCATGTTTTGTTTGTTGAATGTACTTAAGTGTATTAAGTGATACAGAAATATAATTTAAAATGCATTTAAGTGTGTTCTAGTTGCAGTATAACCCAGTAATATATATATAAACACTCAAAGCAAAACTAAATGCATTTGATATACATATTCAAATAATGTATTTAGTATACATAATACAGTGTGTTTCAAAACATTTTTGCAGGTTATGCTCTATATATGGACTGTATGGACTGGGGAGTAAACATTTTTAAACTTAACAGTATTTGTGTACTATATCAGACCCTTTATTTAAAAAAAAAAGAAAGAAATTTTGGTTTTCCATTATTTGGCCCTTTAAATGAAACTGTCATGTTTAGTATGTGATTGCAAATGCCTTCAATTCCTGCCTGAAGTCTGTAACTCAGACACAACACTAGATGCTCAGTATCTTCACTAGTGATGCTCCATCAGTCCTGCAGCCACTGTCAGTTTCTGCTGTTTTGGGGGCTTTTTTATCTTCAGTCTTATCATCAGTAAGTAAATTGCATATTTGGTGGGGTCCAGATGATGTGGCTGACTTGGACAGTCAAGATTACTCTGCTTTTTGGCCTTAAAAAACTCCTTAGCTTGCTTTCACAGCATGTTTTGTGTTATTGGTCTGCTGCAAAGTGAAGCTTCATCCATTGTATTGAGGTAGTTGGTTGGTTCTGAGCACTTAGGATGCTTCTGTATAGTTCAGAATTCATCCTGCGGCTGCTGTCAGCAGTCACAACATCTCTAAAGATAAATGAGGCTCCACTGGCTGCTATACATGTCCATGCTAACTTGTTTCGTAGATGAAGTGGTCTGCTTTCCATCCCATCTGTTCATACAACCTAGTCCCCGAACTCTACAGGCTTTTTATGTACCCTTACAGGAAACTGTAACCTGGCCTTTCTGTTCTTAAGGCTTATATATGATTTGTGCTGAAATCTTAATGACTTTTGGCAGTTTTTGACAGTGTTATACTCTACTGTATTCCTCCAAAGTCTGCCACTACTATGCCATTTTGGCACATCTAATGTTTTGCCTCCATATCTGATTGATTTATTCAGATTTTTCTGATTTTTGCTTGCTTTACTGGCACTGAAGCCTCATGTTGAGAGACAACAGCAACAGATACCAGATGCAAATGGCACATCTACAATCAGCTTTAGACTTCTTGTTAGCTCTGTTGTGCATGAATCAATGATGCAACAACACAGCTGGGAAAGAAACAACTGAGCAGCAAATTTGTCAGATTACTAATGGTCAACTGAACTGGGGAGACTATGCATAAAAAAGGGCTGTGAGTCTTGTATAGTTCACCCAACACAGATGTCCCCGAATTAAAGCAGACCTTCTGGGTTTTAACATCACTGTCATTGTTTTATTTCAGGAATCAACATTACTTACAGAGTGCTCTGCAATTAAGCTAAAGCAAAGCTACCATAGGGAGGCAGTTGGTGTACCAATATGCACTACTTCATGACGATAGCTCATAACAGCATTATCCTGATCTGTTAAAAAGAATCACCTGATTTGAGAGTCACTCTAGTTTTACTAAGCATGATACTACTCAGTTGTAAAATAAGCCTCATTTAAAACATTATAACTGTAAGGCTCCATTAACAATTAAGACATGTATGTAAAGCAGCTGATTTTATTATTTCTGTTTCAATGAATGAAAACAATATACCATTTCAAATTATTCACTGAATTACTGAAAGTCTTGGCTTGATGTGGTCTTGCCATGATCATGTCCTTCAACACATCATATAAGCATTTCACTATACAAATCCAGATGTCTCTGCTTCTTGCAGATCTTCATAAAGGAGGTGGTCAACAATGGAGAAGACGTCCAAATGGATGAAGTTACAAACCCAGAGCCTGCAAACCAGAGAACGCTTGAGCAGACTGGTGCCAGCCAGCATGGCCTGCTGCTGGGCTCCAACCACAGTGAGACAGACGTGCTGCCTGCAGTTCCTGAGGCCTCGCTCAAACCTACCAGGAACGGAAACACCAACGAGGCCCCCAAAGTGACGAAAGCGTTCGAGACGCAGGTCTCCCCCAGCGGCAAAATGCAGACATCTGTTAAGTCCTTCAACAAACGCAAAATCTCTCAGCAGAAAGAGAAGAAAGCTACTCAGATGTTGGCTATTGTCCTTGGTAAGCAGACTTTAGGCCAGATGTATGGATGAGAGAAAGTACAGCATAAAACGTGGCTCAATGCGACTGCAAGATGTGCTCCTATTGCATCTGAAGTGAACGTTCAGTTTAAGCCTGTAGCTAACAGGGTTACAATACAGTACAAGTATTTGGAATAAGTGTAATTAATTGTTAAGTGGCAGTATTCAGAATACAGTTACTTTTACATGCAGTTAATTACAGTAATGTTTTAAAATTATTAGGCCCACTAAAAACATACAGTCCTTAAAAGAATCCCCACAATACTTGTCACAATCACAATGTGTAGCAAACACACTAATTGGATTCTAAAGAGGAGCTAAACATATGCCTTTTTTCTACAAATAGTGCAATTCCTGCTAAACCCTGAATCAAATAATAAATTAATGTGATGATCAGTTATTAATCTCAGTGTTACTGAGTTCTGCTAAAGCCTGAGTAGACTAATAAATCAATGTGATCAGTTATTAATCTTAGCGTTACTGAGCTCTGCTAAAGCCTGAGTAAACTGATAAATCAATGCAATAATCAGTTATTAATATCAGTGTTACTGAGCTCTGCAAAAGCCTGAGTAGACTGATAAATCAATGTGATGATCAGTTATTAATCTCAGCCTTACTGAGCTCTGCTAATGCCTGAGTAGACTGATAAATCAATGTGATGATCAGTTATTAATCTCAGCCTTACTGAGCTCTGCTAAAGCCTGAGTAGACTGATAAATCAATTTGATGATCAGTGATTAATCTCAATGTTACTGAGCTCTGCTAAAGCCTATGGGTGCAGTAGGGGACTGAAAGTAAGTGATGAAAATGTTGGGAATTTCAGAAATTCATTTTCTTTTTCAGTTTTTATCAAGATGTATTCTAGATGTGTTCTGAATAGGTTCCTTTTTTATCTGTTGTAAGTAAATACATTTCTGAACACCTTTAGAACAGTGTATTCAGTTTTCAGCAATCACTACTTTTTCAAAATATTCTGCTCAACTGTGGTAGGTAATCACACAAACTTCACTTAGGACCACCTACTGTACTGTGCTTGTGAGACACAGGGTTTAAAAATCACAGTGAAACAGTGACGCCAAGCTTAAAATAAAAAAAGTAGAAAACAGAATTTCAGTGCTGTAGAGACAGTGATGTTAATAAAAGTTATTTCTCACCATAAAACTCTAAAGGGGCATATTTGTCTTCTGGGTCAGAAAATGCAATCTGGGAAACAAAGACAGGGAAAGTCAATGGCATAACAGAAACTAGGCGAAGTCCAGAGGAGTCAGAATTGAAATAGTGTTATTTTATCTGCAAATATTATTTCAGCACTCTATCCAGCCACCCACATCTGCTGCATCTGTTAAAGGACATTTATCAACAACATGCCTTATACTACCCACCCTAAATTTACAGCTTGCTTTGAGAGGCGTCACGCAAAACTGGCTGGCAAATTGAATGGGGCTCAGTTTCCTGAAAGCTTAACATGATGCTTACTCTACCATTTGACAATGATCTACATGCTAAGGTGCTTTTGGAAAACCCAGCCCTGAAGAGTTGATAGACAACATTTCCAATATCTCCATCTATTTTTGTGCGATCCTCTTTCAAATTCATTTGTATGAGGGATAGAAATGCATTTTTTGCAGTTTTCATGTACAGGAAGCATAAAGTGCATATTTAAGCTTGTGTGCCAGTTTTGTGTCTAACATGCATGTTTTTCAGGCAGATTGAGCCCTGTTTGCACCTGAAACCTTAGTACACCCAGTCCTTTATTTCCAAAATCATTATATAACCATATTTCTCACAAAAAATCCTGCAAATGGAACTGCAATAACCTATTCGCTTCTTAGTTTTCATGTCCCAAGTCACAAAAACAGATAATTATACAAACTGATAAGCTGAAGGTTGCACTACATTGTTCAGTATGGCTAGACAGGTTTTCTTGTCTCTGTTTTCTCTGACTCGTTTCTCTTTTTTCAAGGTGTTTTCATCATATGCTGGCTGCCGTTCTTCATTACGCACATAGTGAACACTTACTGCCACGTCCCAGTAGAACTCTACACAGCTTTCACCTGGCTGGGTTACGTCAACAGCGCTGTGAATCCTATCATATACACCACCTTCAACATCGAGTTCCGCAAGGCTTTCATTAAGATCCTGCATTGCTGAGAGTGGACATACCTGCGAAGCCTCTGGAAAACCCTTCTCTGAGGACTCTGAGGTGTAAAAATGGAGGCCCTAAAGCTCCGGAACATTTTTGAAGGAGAGTTATACGATGAATGTACATAAAGCGATGTATGTATTATAAAATTAAGCAATTTTTTCCAAGGGGCATATCTGGCAACAAATGAGATGCACAGCACATTACAACAGAGTAATGAACTCGTGGCATGTTTCACTTTTTTAAGCAGTATCTATAAGCTTTAATTCCACAAAAGTTAAGACAGTATGTGAAGTGCTAATAAAAATAAAATTGCAGTGATTAGAAAATTCTGTTTGACATGTATTAAATTGAAACTGTACATAAAAAAGATATTTGATGTTTAACCTTATAAAACTTTGTTTTTGTAAATATATGCTTATATATATGCTCAAATATGCAAATTTGATGCCTGAAACATGTTCCAAAAATTTGGGACAGGAATATGTTTACCACCATGTTACATTAGCTTTCCTTTGAACAACACTTACTAATCCTTTGAGAACTGAAGACATGATTTGAAAGTCTTTCTATATACAAGTTTTCAACTGATTTTGCAACCATGCTGCTGTAACACGTACATCACTCTGTACATCAGTTCATTTCGGATGAGCTCCTGCCCAGAAAAGTTGGCTACTTTTCTGGACGTTGTTAACAAATGGCTTATGCTGTGCATAGAACAGTCTTAACTTGCATTTGTAGATGCTGCCATAGTGGTGTTCAGTAACAGATTATCAAAGTATCCCTGAGCTCATGTAGTGATAACCATCACAGAAGCACGCTGGTTTTTAACGCAGTGCATTTAGAAATTAAAGGTCAGTTGTGGTTTTCAGCCTTGTCCAGAGATATTTCTGGATTCTCTGAATTTTTTGATGATATTATGCAACTTAGAAGGTGAAATACCTCAAATTCTCACAATTGCTCGTTGATAAAACAGTGCTCTTATACATTATTTAATGATGTTTTTTGGCAAGCTTCGACCCATCCTTGCTCGTAAAGGCCTGGGCCTTTTCTTGATGCTTGTTTTATAACGAAGCATGATTGCAGATGGCCAGGGCCCACTGGCAGCCTGGCAGCGGTTAAACTGTCACAGGATGGTGGGGTGGCAGGCCCAAGCGCAGAGCTCTTAGGCATTTAGTTTAGGTTATTTATTACTGTCTTTGTACCCACCTTGGCTAAAGCACTGTACCAGTTACCCGTCTACAAAGATGTAACGCTGAGCTGCAGTTTGTGCAAGCTTTTATGCAGCATTGCCCAGGTCAGCAACCGGTCAGGACTGATTAGCGCTAGGGCTTCTGGGAGTTAGAGTTTTTGGAGCTGTGTCTAGCAGCTCTCCTAGCACAACGCCCAGGCCCCCCACTGTTGGCTGGCGTTGTGGCTTGACCCCTTACATAAACTGCTTCTGTCCCAACTTTTTTGGAACATCTTGCGAGCACAAACTCCAGAATGAGTGTAAATTTACAAAATACAACAAAGTTGTAAGGTGAAACATTATACATACTGTCTTTCTACTGTTCGCATTTAAACAAAGGTGGAAGCAGATTTACAAATCACTGCTTTTTGTGATCGCAATTCACACCCTGTTACAAGTTTTTGGAATTGAACTTCATACAATGAAACTATTGGATGATTGGCAAGTTTAACAGTATTACTTTTGTTTTTTTTTTAATTAAGCAATCAGACAAAGAAAACTATATTTAGATTGTAATACTTCAAATTTCATAGTGGTGGTACGTACAGCGGTGTAATATACAGCAACAGTAAAAAAGTTATATCCATGCAAAGAATGAATGTTTCATATAAATGGCAGATTTTCATTTATGTCCCTGTTTGGCACAGTGTTAGTGATTATTCTCAATCAACAACTAATTACAGGTATATTACAAATAAACCTTTTCATAAAAGTTAATTAAGACATTATTCAAAAGCAATATGCACAAGAAGAAAGTGCATTCTTAAAGCAAAAATAATGCAACAAACTGCTGGTCGTCACATACGTGGTAGTGCTGACCATTCCATCTCAAATCCACTATGGAGACGGGCTCATTTGCTTCCTTGAGAAAGCAAAACAGCAGATTTAATGCTTGGAGGTCCTGATCATCCACTGGAAGGTCGAACCCCAGTGCAGCAGAAGTTGTGTACTAATGACACAGCCTGTAGTGTCCAAGAGAATGGATGCCAAACCCATCAATCCAGTTTGCAAAAACGTGTAAGCCAATATTTAACATCATGAGCTGTTTGTGCTTTTGTATGACATCTGTTGAATGTGATAAGCCTGCTTTGACAACGTAGCGCATGTTATGTTCTCATGAGCTGTATGTCGCACTATGACCGAAGCTGATAAAATAACTAAATGTAAATCATGGAATAAAAAAAATTATCTGGCGAAAAAGGAACCCATTCCAGTGTTCATTTGGCTCAGTGATGAGATGAAATCATGCTAAGCCAGCCATGCAGGTTTCTGCTTTGATGAAGACTTGATGAAAAAGGCACACAGAGCATGAGGGAGGCTTCAGAGGCAGTTTTCCCAGAGCCTGAGGGCAGTCTCTAACTAATGTAGCAAGAAGCAGCTTGATTTGCATGTGGGCGCTCTGGACAGCACAATGTCATTAGCCTCATGGCAACCATCTGCGGAGAGAGACAGCCAGGGACTCAAGGCACTGCGCCCCGCTTACGATGCCTTACCACACACCAACACACTGCTTCACTGCATGAAGGAGATACGGTTAACCAGCCTTACTGTAAACAATGGAGGCACTCTCCTCACTGACACGAAGGGGGAATGAAAGAAATATAGTGCTAGGCTTCCCTCAAGGTGCCAGAACTTCTCACAAATCCCACACTACAACTCCACAGTATCCCTCTTTTCATTTCTGAGGGCTTGAGTTGCTGCCAATACAATCACAGCCATAATGAGTGGCTACTTAAGAAATGAAAGGGAAATTAGTCATATTATGTTCCCCACGTTTTTCTTTTTTTCTTCTTTGCAGTAACTGTGAACTTTTTCCTGCGCAGGATAAGACCTGCCTGACTTTTCATCAAAAACAAAATGTTGTTTGAAGCCAAATAAACAAAGGAACTGTTCGAATAACTTGGTTTATCACTACCCCAAAACACAATATAGAGGAGCAGAGATAACTTGGGAAAGGGTGACAAAGCTGTCGTACCTGATTGTGGTTGCATTGTTGATTGAAAGGTACTTTCAAACAAAAGTGGTTTACTGTAGAGCAGCGTTCATAGGGTTACATGACATCTACATAAGCTGACATGTGCATGACAACTGATGTACATAATCATTTATAAACACTTATTTCAATAGGCGTCATTTGTGTAGGTTGCATTTACCAGCTTTCATGTCAAGTCGACATCCCAGGTGACATTCATTTTTTTATTAGGCTGGGTAATGACACTTTCTGGGGTGAAATGATAGACTTTGTAGTTCAGTGTGTGTCACAGTGACATAAGTCAGACTAGTTAAATAAAAGTAAGTATGTTCTGTGGCCTTCAGGCAAAGTGATTTTCACTGTACCATTTGCAAAAGTTAACCTGTGCCATCAGCATTATGTCACTGTGATATACACTAAACTATGAAGTGAGTTGTTATGACACTGTTATTTCACCCAAAAACGTCAAGACACAACCCAGTGTCTGAATAAATATAAGGGCCAGAACACACTGGAACTCTTTTCCCCTATATGGAAATCTGTTATATGGCAATATATGTACACATATCATAAAGAGTCAGGCATAT
Source organism: Colossoma macropomum (assembly GCF_904425465.1). Classification (NCBI taxonomy): domain Eukaryota; kingdom Metazoa; phylum Chordata; class Actinopteri; order Characiformes; family Serrasalmidae; genus Colossoma; species Colossoma macropomum. The sequence goes on along the minus strand of NW_023494786.1, from coordinate 11,217,901 downwards.
ATTTCAAAATACATGTACATATATGTGTGTATATATATGTGTGTAAGTATCAAATATTGGACATAAATGCATAATATATGGATCATTCCTACATGTCTGATAGGTGGGTGAACACAAAATTAATCCATATATTATTCAAATTTATCTAACATAATATATCAATATTCAAATATTTAAATGTGTCAGGGAAAATATTTTCGTTTATTTCATGCTTAAATTGCTGACAATCCTGACAATTTGGGTGACACTTTTTTATAGAAAATCCACATAAAGTTTTACCTGTTCTAAAGTGTGTAGATGAAGTGTGCTAAATGCACTTCAAGTTCCACCTGCCCATTCACCCAATGGAAAGTTTCAGTACTGCAGCAAGAACCCACCTAGAAACCAAGAAACTCCACAATCGGTAACAAAGTAGTGTTTTACTTTCAATTTATTTACTAATTTAAAAAGTCATGATTGCATTCTTTTAGATATTTAGTCTGTTTAATGTAATTGATATTTGATGATTTGTTTGTTTATTGCTGAAAATGTCAGTCAGTGGACTAATTTAGCATGTTAACATGAACGTACGTTAGCATAAAGACCGATACCCCACTAGCTAGTCTGCTAATGTCAGCCATTTATTGGCTAGGCATATAAAGAGAGTATCTAATGTACAAGTAACGAGACACTGAATGCTTTTGACAGTCTGGATCACATGAAAGAGGTAGTTTAGTATTCTGATTCTGATTCACTAGTGGCTGTTTTGATAAGCAATCGACAACTTGCTTTGTAGTCTCTGCCTTGTTGAAAAGCTTGTTTGGATTCCCGCATGCTATGTCGCTGTACAGTAGTTTCAACAAAAGTGCCATTAACTTTTAGGAGTTGTTTTTCTATGGTATTGTTAGTTTAATTTTGAGAGAATTTCTATACCCCTTAGCTTATGAGAAAACGTAGTGATGCTTTTAATTTACAAATTTAGAGCCACATTTTGTTCAATTTTCCAGACTGTTCTAAACACTTTTTCTTTCTCATCATAGAAATTGTACACCAATCAGCCATAATATTGAAACCATCTCGTTGTTTCTACACTCATTGTCCATGTTATCAGCTCCACTTACCATATAGCTGCACTTCGTAGTTCTACAGTTACAGAATGTAGTCCATCTGTTTCTCTGCATACTTTGTTAGCCCCCTTTTACCCTGTTCTTCAAAGGTCAGGAGCCCCACAGGACCAAAACAGAGCAGGTCTTATTTGGGTGGTAGATCATTCTCAGCATGCTTTTGTTCTTGGAGAGCCCTGCTTTAGGGTACAGTGAAGCTTCTAATAAAACAGTCAAGCTTTCAGCTCTTGTGTGTCCTGTTATTTTTAAAGCAGGAAATGCACTAGATTTAAGCATTTGTTGGTCAGTTATAAAATGGAAAGGTGTATTTCAAAGTGAGAATGCATCTGAAACAGACATTTTAGAATACACTTTTACTGGATTTTCCCCATAAAACCTGGCCATTTCCATCCCTGATGTTGACATCAAGATAACAAAAGCAGGCAAAGTTGACAGACAATACCTGTTGGAATTCGACTTTATAAGCATTTAAGTAGGTTTATGTAAGAGCTTATGAAGATGTCAGGTAGCCCTACAATGCAGTATAACCACAAAAGCTGCTATGCAATGTTAGTTTATAGTTTCACCAGCAGAGGCTCAAGAGTGAGCAATGCTTGAGTAGGACTACAAAACTATTTTGCTTGAGAGCGAGACAGCCTATCACAATATGAGGACCTGCTTCACCTGAACATTATCCACTACGAAGTCTAGCCAAATGATTTAGTGAAGATTAGACTCAAAAGCTGCTACCTGAGACACAGACGCAAGAGTCCTGATTGATAAACTGAAGTATTGAAAATCGCTGACTAAATTGCAGCACTTCTCAATGTGGAAAGCCTATTGAAGGGCTGGATGAGGAGATTTGTCATAACAGCCTTCAAAAGCTCTAGAATTTCCTATTTAAAAGAACCTGAAAGCAGCCAGTCAAGCAGAAAATTGCAGTAATCCAGGCGGGGCTACAGCAAGTAATGGAGCATGGCATGGAAAGGGATAAAACCTATTGCTCAGGTAATATTACTACTGATGTTTTCATGCATGGCCAAGGAAAAAAAAAACAACATAAATGAGTTGTTTTATCCCACAAGCATTAAGTGATGTTCTAAGCCCATAAACTCCCCTCCCCAATCGTACCCATGCAGAACCAATTTGAGCATCTATTGGGCAGGTGCTTGGCCCATTTTGAAGTGACAGTTCCCCTTGGAGAACAGGATCAGTTAGCACGGTGTAACATTAGAGGATGAGGCTCCTGAGGTGGGCCACAGCATGAAGTTGCCTGTGGAGGCAGGAAGAGTGAAGGGAGAAGCAGGAGAGAGGAAGCTGTGAGAGCTCCCACGGTGTGCTGGCTGTAATCACATGCTTAGTGAGTCTCTCCCCCCTCAGAGGCCGACTATATAGACAATTAGGCCGGGCCAGCTGAGCCTCCGGCAGGTGCTGTGTTTGTTTTTCTAATGTGTTAATAAGACCGCTCCTGACGCCCAGCGAACCATGCCCCGCACTCCACCCCAGCCAAACTGTGCAGCGCTTATTCATTTAGCACTCCTGCACTGCCACGAATTACAAATAGAGGCAATTTGTCTGGCCTGTTGGACAATCATTTGAGGAAATAGCATTGATTCATAGCATTCCTAGCTCGCCAGCCTGTTATGCCAGAATAATCACCAATTTGCAGAGTGTGTTTTATTGTTGGGGGGAAAAGAGGTTTTCATACAAAGTTGGATTTTAATCCTGAGAAATGTACAGTTATTACAGTTCCAGTTGTAAATTATAAATAATTATTTAAATGTTGCAAATATATCATTAATTACATTGTTATTTACTGTGCAAAACAGTTTTCTGTTCTTTTCGGGAGCTTTATTTTTTTTAAGAACTCTGCAGGGATATTTTTCCACACCTCTAAAGTTCAGTCTTAAAAGTTGGTTGCGTTTTCTGATTGACATTATCAAGGTAATCCTAAACACATTCAGTGATGTTGAGGTCTGGACTCTGGGATGGTCAGTCCATTCTTCCGAGAACGCCAGCAGCTTTGTTTGATTTGCAAATTATCTTCTTTGTTTTCTTTTCCCTTTTCTCAGTAAGGGCTTCTTGACAGCTACACATCCTTTCAGACTCATAGTGTTGAGTTGTCTTTTCATAGTGGAAGGATGGACAGAAACTTGCTGAAGATCTGAAAAAAAACTGTGGATTTATTTTTAGATCCAAGGCAAGACTGGAGCTTGATTTTCTCCTGAACACAAGTGCTTTAAGTGCTGTTTATCTGATGGCAGATGACAAGTCTGGTGGTCTACCAGGTCTTGAACAGTTGTTGGAGTTTCATTTTTACTCTATATCTTTTAATCATTTTTTGAAATTTTGAAGTTTTGGAAATTCCATTTTTTTCACTTATTTTTTCCCTTCTTTTGCAAATATTTTATTGTATATCTAATCTCCTTAAAACATGAATAACTTGTACTTATGGCCATTAGAAATCAAATAAAAGAAGGGCAACCTCTGACTTTCGCACAGAAGCGCATGTTGTTAATTACAAGTTCAAATCTGTACTTATGACTTTTATCCATATGTTTTGATGTCAAAAACATGGCCACAAATGTAAAGGATGTAAAACATGACTGTATTCACAAAAAGAACATCTCCTCTTCTACTTTAAAACACAAATGTGGAATTGATTAAAGTTTAGAATGACGAAACCATGAGTAAGAAACAATTAAACAAAATAAGAAGAGGTGTTTCTTGCACACTTGGACACCCTAGGAAGGTTAACCCCTTACAATCTCAGGCTTATTACATACTAAGCCTTATTATTCAGTAACTACAGGGGCTTCAAAGCAACCTGGCTGAGCTATTCTTGTGTTATAGAAGTGTGTAATAAAACTGGGCCCAGTGGCAAGCCCTGGCCCTTTAAAAGGTTACATAAAGTTAATGAAAATGCAGAAGGATGATTCATTGTGTCTCCTATGGCATTATATCATACACAGGAAAGTCTTGAGTGGAAGTCAGGAAGGACCGACTTGATTCTAACTTGGCTTGATCTCCCAGCACTGTGCTCTTGGTCTATGAATGGATGATTTGTGAGGGTAATATCTTCTTGCAAGAGATCATTGACAACTGAGATATGTGATTTTCTTTTCAAAGCTATTCCACCACCTTCTTTTCCAAAAAGCTCCCAAATGTTGCGAGGTCTGTGCTGTATTTGACCAGTCAAGATAGTCCACACATAAGTGAAGCTTTATCATATTTCATAACGTATCATGAATCTTACTGTAATACCCTTGAAATCCCATTTGAAATACAATATTCAATTTTAAAGAACAGAAAGAGCCTTTCAAGGGGATATTAAATAATTTAGAGTGAAAAGTCAACCATTTGACTGAAATAAGTTTTAACTATCCCGTGCAGCAGGGACTCAATTCAAAATGCTGGTACGGGTTGAGTGCAATCATTCTCCACATGAGCTGTCAACTATTATCCAAATGCTTTTACCATCCTAAACAGTTTTCAAAGTGCAGAAATGTCCAGATGGTTTATATCCACACATACAACCTGCTCTGAGGACAACATGCCTTGGAGGCCTACCAGTGGAGTCTTCACTGTTTATGTTCAGGCACGTGTCTAATAGAAGCAGAATGATTGATTATTCTCTCCAAGATTTGTTTTATTTAATATCTATTAGCATATGATGGCCCCAAAAAGTCAGACATTTGTACCATACTTAAAAAAAGTTCATTTGTTGTTAGGAAGCAAAATGTCAAATCAAAGTAGTATTTATTTTAAACAGATTATTCCAAGACTGAAATTTTCTTTTTGGAAAGGATTCTTTCAAAAGGCAGCCGATGGGTTTCACATCATTATAGTTTGAGCAGCGTCTTGGCAGACTTTTGCAGGTTTGCATCCAGAATGCCTCTATTCATGCCTCTAGTTAAGCCTTTAAGGCCTTCTAGAAGGCCTAATGATTTCTGAGACCTAAAAAATACATGTCTGTTATTTCTAATTCATTTGCATTTGTATTTCATTTAAACTCTGCAAGTATTACAGTGCCTTGTTTCATTCATTGTTTAGTATTGGATGGAAACAAAAGAGTTGTTGGAGTGTCATTTTCTCTGTATATTTTAATCATTTTTGGAACTCCAGTTTTGGAAAGTCCATTTTTCACTTATTTTACATTTAATCCTCTCAATTGAAATTGAAAATGTATAACTTGTACTTAATGGCCATTGGAAATTAAGTAAAAGAGGGCAATCTCTGACTTGTGCACAGTAGTGCATGTAGTTTACAGGTTAAAAACTGTTCTTATGACTTTTTCCATATGTTTGATGTCAAATATATATATATATATATATATATATATATATATATATATATATATATATATATATATATATATACCCCAAAATGTAAAGGATGTAAAACAAGACTGTACTCACAAAAAAAGCATGTCCTCTTCTACTTTAAAACACAAATGTGGAATCGTTTGAGCACTTAAAATGGACACAGAAGAGAAAAATGTCCAATTAGGAATTGTGGCTAGATACAGCTTAGCTATTGGTTATAACTTCAAGATCTTAAGAGAAGTCTCTTCTCTTCTTAAGAGGGTTTTTGATTATGTTCAAAGTGGTGTTTTAACTGTTGTAAACTGTTCTCTGTCAACAGGTGCTTTTCCAGACATGTTTAAAACTGCCTTGGTAAAGCCTCTGCTAAAGAAGAGTAGCATGGATCCTTCCATAGTAAATCATTTTAGACCCATTTCAAACCTTCCTTTTTAAGTAAAAAAAAGTTTTCAAACCATTAAATGCATGTCTAATGCCAAACAAGTTATTTGAGAAGTTTCATACTGAGACAGCATTGGTTTATTGTGAATGAGTGTGAGGCTCAGCGCTGAAACACAAAAAATCCTTCTATCCAGCTCTTACTGCATATTAGCGCAGCTTTTGATACCATTGATGACAAGATTCTAATCCACCATCTTGAATACTGAGTAGACCTCTCAGGCACAGTTTTAGAATAGTTTAAATCATATTAGTTAATAGACAGTTCAAGGTTTTACTGGAAAATCATTATTCAAAAAAATGTAACATTTCTTGTGGAGTTTCACAAGGTTTAGTTTTAGGGCCATTTACTTTTCTGTTTGTACATCATCTCTAGGTGATGTCATTAGCAAACATTATATCAATTATCATAGCCGACGACACACAATTATACATTTCCATTCCTTCCTATAATCAAGACTCTGTAGCTAGGCTAACCAGCTGTGTGTCAGATATTTTTCAGTGGATATCATAATTTTTTTTTACAACTAAATCACGAAACAACTGAACTACTGATCGCTGGTACTAAAACTCAGAGAAAGATGCCTTATGAAAAGTTCAGTTCTTTAGCTTCAAATACCAAATTTAAAGTACAAAACCTTGGTGTGATCTTAGTCGCTGAGCTCTGTTTAAACCCGCATATAAACACAGTCACTAAAATAGCTTTTTATGATTTGAGAAATATTGCTGAAGTTCAGCCTTTTTTATCTCAGGGTGATGCAGAGAATTAATGCATTTGTTACAGGCAGCATTTATTATTGTAATGCTCTTTCTTACTGGGCTCCCTAAGAAAACAATCCCTCCTCTACAACTCGTACAAAATGCGCCAGTGCGCATCCTAACAAAAACAAAAAAAAGAGAGATCATATCACTCCCATTTTCAAAGAACTGTACTGGCCAGTGACCTTAAAGCACCACTTACATCACAGAGTGTCTGTCTGTTTATGTTCCAGCATGTGTCCCTGCAAATACCTTCTGTAAAACACCAAAAACAAGGAGAGGCCTCTTTCAGTTATTATGCTTCTAAACTGTGGAACTCAATTCCACCTTTTATTAGACAGTCAAGCTCCATGCTCACTTTTAAAAATATTTTAAACCGTTTCTCTTTAACCTAGTATTAATTAAAACTCTGTGTCTCTTGGTATTTATCTTTTTCATTTGATCCAGGTCACATTTTTATATTATTTTAACTAGTACTCATAATTTCTTTTATTACTGTTCAACTTTATTACCTGTTTGTAAAGCATTTTGAGCTGCCACTGGCATGAATAGTGCTATATAAATAAAGATTATTATTATTATTATTATTATTATTAAGGCATTATATTAACTATTATTATAATTATGAATTACGCAACCAATTATGGTTTGATTTTCAATAGGCGTGAACAATTTTGTGAGAACAAAAGTCACACTAGACCTTCTGGAAGTCCTAGATACATCACTGACTGTGAATACAAGCAACAACAACAAGTGGGCTGCCAGAAAAGGAAAACAGCAGCAGCAGCTCTATACCAGGCCTCTCTACTGAAATAGTGAAGCTGCTACAACATAAAGTATATATTACAAGTTCAATTTAGAAGTTCTAAATGTCTGTGTTTAGTCTAGAACAGCCAAAAAATGTTTATGTGAATCCCTGTTAACTTAGTGCTATCAAACTCTAATAATATCACAGGGACACTAGCAGAAATTGGCATTATAATAGAGGTGGGCTTTTTCCTCATGTCTTGAAGTTTTGATATTTATGGCCCAAATTGAAGGCCTAGCTCTAAAGGTCATGGTTCACCATTGCATTGAGTTTATGATCCCATTAATTAACACAACATCACGGTCACCACTGTAAGAAAAACAGCCCCAGACTTGAACATTCCCATTGTGTATTACAGTACTCTCAGTGCAGTCCGGCTGGAATTCTTCTCCAGGCTTTCTCCACAGAGAGTCTACCATCGGTTTAATGTTGTGCTAAAATATTATTTTGTTAAACATTTTTTAAGTAACCTAAATATCTAAACTAGAGTTTAACAATAGTTAAAATATCCAAATACGTTTTGAGGCTAACACCAAGAATAAAACCCATAGCATCAGAAAAGAAAAAGATATATGTTTGTAGCAGAACACAGTGAACAGGAATGGATTTGTAGAGAATGGTGTGACTTAGAGGTCATCCAGTTAGCATTTAACAAAAACAATCAAACAGTGCTATCTCTCTAAAGCCACAGTGTGGGCAGACTTTGTGTTCCCAGCGGAAATGAAGACAATCAATAACCATGGTATTCTTTCGTGGGTCATTGCCAGCGGACTACAGGGAGTACTTTGGGAGTCGTTTTATGAAAGACTTCAGTGCAACTCTTACTGTGCCTGTTCAGCACTTCAAAAAAGCATAACTAATACTTAATTCTACATTACCTAAGAGGAATTCTAGCTTATTAGTGAGGTCTCAATCATAGTAGATAGATCTTCTTGTTATGTATTTGTGTAATTCAGCTCATTTTGTTTCTGACCTTCTAAAGTAAAACCTTTTTATAACAGCAACTCAAAAGAGTGCAGGCAAATATCGCTCCTAAGGCTGAGTTATAAAACGGTTCTGAAATCTTACTGGCTGAGCCAAAGCTGTTGTAAAATACTCAGTATACAGACATAGGACTGCACTGAATTCTGTATTAGTGCATAAAGTTATTAGAAACAATCGTATCATGGAAAAATCTTTGACCATTACATGGCTTGGCAACCATAGGATACTGTTAATGAACTATATTGTTCATTGCGATTATTAGGAATAATAATTTACACCACTGATTGAACATTTCATTATCAGAACAAAACCTTATATCTCCAAAATGGTAACTTCAATGTCAAAAATGTAGATACAAGTTTTTGCATGACAGTGGCAACTTGTATATTTTATCATATTGAAAATTACACTGTGTCCCAAAAAATTGACATCATTTCGTAGTCTAATAACAGCCAATTCTCCCTCAAATGATCTCAAATTTTAACAAAACGTGTAAAAACTAACCAAGTTTAATTTTTAATGTTTTATTTTCAGGTTGAAGAATGGCATTCACTAGAAATGAAAAGGCATTTTGTGTGTTAGAATATGCTCGAACACAGTCAAACAAGAGTGTGCAGCGTGAATTTTTGAGAAAATTCAATAAAATGCACCAACTGGAAAGCAGATTTGGACATGGCACAAAAAATTCAAAGAGGAAGGCTGTCTGTGCAGGGCAAAGGGATCTGGACGACCACCAGTATCAGAAGATGTTACATTTGTGAAGCTTTGTGAAATCGCTTATAAAATCTACATCCCTCTGAATTTCTTGTTCCAATTTTGATTAAAAAAAATTGTTCAACATGAAGCCTATTTAATTTCATTTGCCTAGGACATGTAGTTACTCAGATATTCACATCTCAAATGATGTCAATTTCTTTGGGACACCCTGTACTTTGTAAATTATTCCATTTTTCATTCCATGCTGTCCAACAACACCACTTAATCGTGGTAAAATCACTGTAATGCTTGGCCTCTTGTGTCTTAATGCTTTATCTCACATTTCACACGATAAACTCACCTCCCACTCTCTACTGAACTTCAAGCATATTCAGACCAGTTCTGAAGCTTTATGGAGCATATAGCAACAATTTGTAACAAAGTTTTCTCTTCTGAGACAAATACCATCTGACAGATCAGGGGCGCAGAGCTCGGCGGATCCCTTCAAGTGCGCTGAAGTGTTTGATGCACTGAATTGGGTGTAGTTTGATAAAGACATGGAGGTATGTGGTACCTTTGTGTTCAAATTTCTCTACTTAGCCCATCAGTGCAGCTGCAAATGGAGAATTAATGTTTTATTAACAACCGAATAGGTCCTTTGGAGTGAGGTCAGGGTTAAGAGTTTCAAAGAACACCTAGTCATGATGTAACACTTCTGAACCAGTATGCAACAATAGACTTCAGACATTGTAAAAGGGCTGGAAAAATAAACATAAATTAATGATAAACTGTGCAAGTTTATCACACATTCTATGCATGTCCAGCTTAAGGGTAAGAAAGTAGCAGTTTATTTTTTCTAGGTACCTTGGATGCACACTTGCATTTCAATTTTCAACTCTCCCAAATGCAACACTGTCTACAAATGCTTAATGTTGCTTCTATGCTACAACGTTTCATTTTGCAAGCTCTCCTTTATCAGCAGCATTATGGGAGGCTGCAGCTAAGGTATGCAGTGTTGTAAGTATTAGTTTCACATCCACCCCACCTTCTTTCTTTCAAACAATGATCCTGCACTGCAGCTTTTCCCCTCACACCGCTGACCCCTTCCCTCTACACCGCAGCAGCAGCAGGCTGTATTTCATGCATGGTACATGCCTGATCTTTCATTAATGAACATGGAAGTCACTATTGTATTGACTGCCGCTGCTCATGAAAGCTTCTCTGATGAGCTGCAAGGAGCAAAACCTATAAAAATGGATCAGAAGCTCTTCTCATGTAAGACAGCTACTGAGAAATCTGTAATTTCAGAATTTTGGGATTTTATACAACTTCAGTTCTTTACTTATCTGATTAGACACACATGAGCAAGAAGGTGAAATGAATAATTCCAATTATGCAATTATGTGCTTAATTACTCTAATGATGGTGTACCCTCTTTAACATGCGCCACCTGATTAGGTACATAAGGTTCCAACGCAGCACCAGTCGAATGTTTGGCCACAAATATCAACATAATCATATTACAACCATTTATCTCCATTTTTTTAATTCAATTTTTTTTATTTTACTAGGCACAACAGGGTTTTTTTTACACTGTGTGAACATTTTTAGAAGAACGGATCAACAGAAATGTTCCAAAATACTTGGAATAAAATCTCGTGTCATTAATTCATATTACAAGTTAAGGACATTTGGCTTTCTCTTGAAAAGGTACCATTTTAGAAATGGTACCCTTAACATGGTCTTATTAGGACAGCAACAATATACATTTTCTTTATTGCTACGATTTCTCACAATTTAGTATCGCAGTGAAGACATCAAAACTATGAAATAACACATGGAATTATTCACTGACCAAAAAAGTCTTACCTATACACACACACACACACACACACACACACACACACATATTTACATATATATATTACCGCTTCCATTCGTTTCAGCCACTTGCTTTCAGTTAAAGAACCGCAGGGATGTTCTGTAGGGAACTCAGTCTTAGAAGTTGGTTGCATTTTCTGCTTCTTACAATCCAAGTAATCCCAAACATATTCAGTGATGTTGTTCTCTGGGCTCTGGGGTGGTCAGCCCACCGTGTTGTCAACACCAACAATGTCTTTGTTTGATTTGCAAATGTCCTTCCTTTTTATCTATTTACTTTTTTCAGTAACAGCTTCTTGACAGCTACACATCCTTTCAGACTCACCAGTAACCAGATATGATTCAGGTGGTGGACCATTCCCAACACAGCAGTGAAACTGACATATATACATAAATATAAATACATAAAACCTCAGTTAGCCACAGTCAGCCACAGTTAGCCACAACCATGTGTCACTGCTTTGTTGAGAGCGGTCCACCATCCAAATATATTCTGTGGTAATAATTACTCACACCATGTAATAAAATCAAGTCCTTGTACATGTTGTTGATACTGTTCATGGGCTTTAGATACAAAGCAAAGAAGTCAATCAGCAGTAGAGCCCTGCTGAGCAGCCGTTAGAATGTTGTCACACCAGTTCTCACCAGCTCTCTGCTGTGGAAGTGGTTTAAGGGATTGAAATGCCATGAATGGATTTCATTCCTTCACAATGAGATTATCTCTGTAGATGTATTAAGACATGTTTCTTCCTGTCAGTGGTGGCTTACACAATTATGAGGCTATAAAGCGAACCAAATGCATATTCACCCGCCGACGAACTGAGTACAGTGGAAGTGCCATTCATTCACTGTGGAGGAGTGAATTCCCGACAGGCTACCTGTGTCTGAGGGTGGCTTTTTTGTTTCATTCAGTGAGCCATCACATTATGAAAATGTCCCTGTGCAAAATCAATAGAAATATATTAGCAAAACGAGAAAAATAAATCACAATAGAGGCGGGAAGAGGAGGACGTGGAGGGGTGGAATCGATACAAGAAATCAATGCACTCCTCCCCCTCCATCCTAATGCTGTTATCGGTCATTACATGTGGCTTGTTTTGAATGTCTTATCTAGTGTTCTAGCTGTCCAGTAACTGCACAATCTCTTCGTTGTGGTGCTGTTGAGCCAAGGCTAAGGCCGTGTACCCTTTAGAGTTTACTGTGTATCTACACGCATTATTCATCAGCAGGGCTTTCACGATGGGGGCGTTGCCGGCCTGCACGGCCAGGTGCAGTGGGGTATTCTGACTGCTGTTCTGGGCGTTGACATCGGCCTGCTTGGCGATGAGCTGCAACACGCTTGGAAAGATACCTTTGCTGCACGCCAGGTGGAGGGGCGTCCAGCCGCCGTCCTCACTCAGGTTGGGGTTGGCACCGGCGGTCAACAGCACAGCCACCACCTCTTCTTTCATGTGGTAGCAAGCCAGGTGCAAGGCCGTCCAGCCACCTTCGCCCTGGGCATCCAACGAGCCTTTGTGCTCCTCAAGCACCAGCACCGTCTCTGGATGGCCCTTCAACGCGGCCAGCTGCATGGGTGTCCACTTTTGATGGGTTCTAACATCAGGGTCTGCCCCATGGTTCAACAAGAACCTGCAGATGCCAGTGCATCCTCTCAGAGCAGCTAAATGCAAGGCACTGTAGTTATGTCCATTGATACTATTCACATCCGCCTTGTTCTGCACCAGCAGCCGAACCACTCTGAAGTGACCCTCCTCAGCAGCCTGTTGCAAAGCAGTGGCTTTCTCAGCATCTGTCTTATTTGGGTCAGCTCCTTTCACAATCAGGAGTTTGGCTATGTTCAGGTAACCATACATGCAGGCTATATGCAGCGCTGTCCTTCCAGATAGGTGCTCTTGTTCGTCCACGCTGGTCAAGCGTGGCAGCAAAAGGCGCACGACGCTCTCATGGCCGTTCTGAGCAGCCAGGTGCAGAGGAGTCCATCCATCCTTGTCCTTGACATCTGCTGTAGCCTTGTTGTCAAGTAGCAGACGAACAGCGCGGTCGTCCCCACCCTGCACTGCGAAATGGAGTGGGTTCCACAGGTCTTGGTCGCCAAGGTTGACGTCGGCCCCGTTGTCAATGAGCAAGGTGCAGATATCGTAGAACTTCCGGAGCAATGCGACGATGAGTGGCGTGTAGCCTTTAGTGCTTCGGCAGTTCACTGAAGCCCCCAGACTCAACACCATCCGCACGCTCTCAACGTCACTGCTGGCAGCGGCGTGGTGGAGGAGAGAGTTGTTGTCCCTGAAGAGCATTGAGATGTGCTCTTTCCTTAAGACATTCTTGAATGATACAAAATCCTTCTGCTCCAGGTATGACAGAATGCTTTGGCTCGAACTGTTAACATCTGTTAACCAAGACAGAACACCAAAGGACAGAAACCCTGTGTTTAAAATTCTGGGATATAAACAGAGCTTTCAACAATAGTATGTATAACACTTTAAAAACCAACCTGATTGTCCATCGGGTGGATCATTCTGGAAAAGCAAAGGTTCAGAGTAAATTTTCAGAAAAGTAAAAAAGGACAGAAGTTTCAGTAATTATTAAAACATAAAAACTGCCTTGATGAATGTCTTGTGCAAACTGAGAGGCAAAAGGGAACCCATAGTATAGTAGGGTGGATTTCAAATACAGCAGCTGAGCTTTAGCTTCTCTAAAACCCTCAAACTGCTGACAATGTGCTGCATGACCAAAACTCACTTACTCTCCTGTGCCAGATGGAGGGGGGTGATCTGAGCTTAAACGATCCCTTCTTTATCTGTATCTTGTCTGGGATTTTCAGAACATCACTTAGAGCTTCAGTCATCCACACCGCTTCTGCAGAGAAAGAGATCATGCTGCTGTGGAAACCGGAAGAGTGAAATAACCTCAGGAGGAGTAAACTCCTTCAGAGCTCAATTTACTCTGACAGAGGTTAATCTCCCTCAGTTTAACTCTCCTGCACTGCTTATTTTACTGCATGTGCACTTCTGGTCAGTCTGTTGGCTCTCAACCCACACTCATTACAACACAAAATATGCAGCTGGCCACCAAATGACTTGTAGCCTCGAGTGTCTTAATCAAATGGTGCTTAACGGGGAGGGATTAAAGAGTAGTGCAGAAGACATAACCATGCTAATCACGGAGCCTTTTTTTAGGAATGTGATGCTCAAGTTTAATCACATTCTGCTCATTATACAACACTGGGCTGAAATTAGCAGAATTATTAAACTATTTTAATGCATGAATGCAAATGGAGATGATTGCTATTCATTGACACAGCTGCTAAATCAAATAACTTTAATGAGATCTCTTACTAAAATGTAATTAGATGCTTTACTAAAGGTGCCCCGTTCAGGAGATAAACAAAACAGAATGCTGATAAAAGATTCCGTAATACAGCTTTTCTACGTCTAAAAAGGCAAATGAATGTCAAGAGGATGCAAAACAGTGTTGCACAGAGCTGAACACTGCTTAAAAGGGAATTCCACTGAATTTGTGCATAATGAAATCGTTAGGATGTAAGCAAAGTCATTCACAGTGGATGCTCCATCCTACACTGTCAGAAAAAGGTACTGTTCAGGCACATTCTTCATTCAAAAAATGTAAATGTACCCTCAAAGTCACAACAATGATTTTTACTGTGTGCCTTAAATACATTTTTTTAAAGGGTAAAGGTACATATTTGTACTTTTTCATAACCTAATGGAATATGATACAATTATGTTACCTAACTAAAGGAAATGAAGATGTCCCCTTGAGTGTACCATCCCAGTAACAAGAGGGGTACCACCCCAGTGACAGTTTAGTACCTTTTTTCTGAGTGTAGAAAAACTTGCCGAGTCAGAATTGATCACAGTGATGTCTGAAATTGTTTAATATGCCTAAAAAGCTCCATCACAGAAAGTTCTTATCCAAAATGATAATGAATACGCTGCCTGATGCCTGAGACTTTCTTTAAAAAAAACATTTTTTTAAACACATTCATGGCAGAGGGTTACATGCAGGGCAAAATAGTCCCCAGACCAGGGGTCAGCAACCCAAATGTTAAGAAGAGCTATTTGGTCCTTTCAACAAAAATCAAACCACCTTGGCAGCCACAACATGTCCACTTTACCATCTTGGCTGTAAATATGTCTCAGTGTGTGCTAATGTACTAGTACAGGCTAACAATGTAATATAAACGAAAACGCAGACTTACTTTGCTCTGCTATAAGCTTTAGCTCAGCTATAGCCGCTTTTCTCGCATCTCCGACAGGAAACTTTTCCACAAAGGAGTTTCTTGAGAGGCTGAGGTCAACTTCACATTCGCCAGCCTCTTGTTCAATGTCACAAAGATGAAGTCAGTTTCTCATTAGAATTTTCCTGTTCCATCTTAAATGGTGCCTGCAGTTATATTCTGGTGCCTCAGGTACCATTTAACGTGGAACAGGAAAGTTTGAATGAGAAGCTGACTTCATTTTTGTGACTTTTTAGTGTTTGACTGTAAAAAACTCTCTACAATGTCCTTTTTCACATTAAACCATTCTGATTGACTTTAGATACATCTCAAAGACTGAATTAGGCAGATATTTTAAATAATCAGTAAATTCCCCTTTAATTCTTCGTGGTTGAAACCAAATCTAAAGCCATGTGTTTTTATCAGATGTGCTATTACCAGAGAAGGCAGGTCTTTGGCTGCAGCTTTGGTGCCAGCATTGCTGCATCAGTTCAATCATGTCCTCACACTCCTGAGGCTTGTCATCAGGGATCTTCTCCAAACTCAGCCTTTTGCCAGATGACACTCTGAGCAATATTTCAGTCATATTCATTCCTACATCAAAGAGCAGAAAATAGGTGGTCTATAATGCTTAGATATTAAGTATATATATAAACTATCTATATAAAATATCTACACCTATACATTAAAATAAATATTTTAATAAAATGAGATGATGCCCTATAATGTAGCAGCCCATTCCCACCAGAGAGAAGAAAAAATATCACCTGTAACTTGTCCTCCTCCGTTTCTTGCAGTAATATATCAATATTTTGAATTAACATCTGAAGATGATAACTTATTTTTTTGAGATATTGACTTAGCATCTCAAAATAATGACTCATTGACATAGTAAGTCGATATTTTGAGAAAATGTTATTTAGAGACACTAAGTAAAGGTTTTGGGATAATAAGTTATCATTTTAAGATTCTAAGTCGAAGTTTTGAGAAAATTAGTCAATATTTTGAGAAAAAAGTCACTTTTTCATACTTCTACCAGAAAGTGAAGAAGAAAAACATTTTTTCTCCTTTACCTGGTGGGAATAAGCCTCCAAGTAGACTATATGGCCAAAAGTATGTGGACACTTGACCATCACACATGTATAAGCTTGATTTACATCCCGTTCCAAAACCCTGGTCATTAATATGGAGTCAGATAAAACAGCCTCCGCTGTTTTAGGGAGGCTTTTCACAAGATTTTGGAGTGTGTCTGTGTGTCCATTCAGTCAAAAGAGCATTTGTAAGGTCAGGCACTGATGTAAGACGAAAAGGCGTGGCTCACACTTAATGTTTCAATTCATCTCAAAGGTGTTCAGAGGGATTGAGGTCAGAACTCTGTTCAGGCTACTGGATTTCCACCACATCAAACTCATCAAACCACATCTTTATGGACCTTGCTTTGTGCGCACAGCTATGCTAGACAGGAAAGCGCCTTCCCCAAACTGTTGCCACAAAGTTGGAAGCGTGTAATCATCTAAAATATCTTTATTTACTGTAGCATTAACTTTATTCTTTACTAGAACTAAGACGCTGAGCCCAAACCCTGAAAACAGCCCCAGAGCATTATCCCCCTCTACCAAACGTTACTGTTGGCACTATGCATTCTGGTACATAGTGTTCGCCTGGTATCCACTAAATGTCCATCAGACTGCCAGATTCATCACTCCAGAGAACGTTTCCACTGACCCAGAGTCCAGTAGCAGCGTGCTTTACACGACTCTAGCCGATGCTTGGTATTGAGCATGTGATCTCTGGCCTGTGTGCAGCTGCTCGGCCATGGAAACCTATTTCATGAAGCTCCTGTCGCACACTTTGTGTGCTGATGTTGATTCCAGAGGTGGTCTGGAACTCTGTAGTGAGTGACACAACAGAAAATTGGCACTATGCATTTTAGCACTTTGTGTGCCCACTCAGATCCATGGCTGAGCTGGTTTTGCTCCTAGGTGCTTCCTTTTCACAATAATAGCACTTACAGTTGCCCGGGGCAGATCTAGCAGAGCAGAATTTTCATGAACTGACGTGTGGCAAAGGTGGCATCCCAAGACAGTGCCACATTTAGTAACTGAGCTCTTAAGTACGACTCATTGTACTGCCATTGCTTGTCTACAGAGATTGCATGGCTATGTGCTTGATTTTATACACTCATTGGCAATGATTCTGATTAAAATACCTGAGCTCAACAATTACGAGCAGTGTCCACATACTTTTGGCCATGCAGTGTGTCATTATAAGACTATTTTTATCAGATCAGCAAACCTGTATGCTAAAAGAGTGACATTAGGATGCAGATGTACCAGAGTATGGACGCTTCTGGGTTAAAATCTCCCACATCACAATGGAGAAGCTGTTGTTATGGAGAAAACAGATAGTGTCCTTAATGACTACAGATTACAAAGTCTGCAGACAGTTAGTGTTCACATGAACATTTTTTTAAACATTTGGACAAACTCACCTGTAAACATCATACTTGACAGTAGGAGGCTCAGGAGTTTGGGAAAAAGTTTCTGGGGGAATGTAACTAATGTTTCCCCGAGCTGTCAAATGTTCAATGAACTTGCTAGAAGATTCTTCCCATTTAATTAGACCAAAATCTGAAATCTTACAGAAGTAAAAGAAAAAAAGTTATTTATTGTTCTGTTATAGTATATTATATATGTTGGATCTTTTCCAACTCTCAGCTTTAACTGACTTGCCTCACTGAAAGCTAATCGCTACCACTATAGCATCATGTGAACTGCATGACTAGACCACTACACACTTGCCTCTATGTCAAGTTGTTAAATAACCTCAAATAGACTTTGAGTGAACAGCATGGTGACTTTGGCACACAGTTTGCAGATGCTGGTGGGGAATCGAACATACAACATGAAAAAGTAATAGCAGCACCTTAACATGAAGATGATCATCAAGCAGGATGTTTGTCAGCTTTAAGTTGAGATGAAGAAGAGGGGGATTCATGCTGTGAAGGAAGTTCATGCCCATGGTCACCTCATGGATCATCTGAAACTTCTTTGGCCACATCAGAATATGAGTTGCGAGAAGACTGTCCAGGGACCCTTTGTTCATATACTCCATTACGACAGCAGGTGGGTCCTTACACAGCCCATAATTGGATATCAGGTATTTGAATTTGGTCTTCCCTATTGTGGAGACCTGCACCATGTTACTAAGAAGAGAAAGATATGACATTTGTAATCCACACACCAATAGCATGAGTCAAGTAGATGTATTGTAAGATGAGACAGACATACCTGTAATCACTCGAGCTAGTGAAAGTCTTGACGGCACACTTCTCCCTCCATAGCTTGAGCTTCACTTTGTAGACTTGGCCAAAACTGCGGTCAGATATTTTGTCCCAGTCTACTTCAAAATCCTCTTTTTTAAAATAGGTGAATCTGTCCAGGCTGCTTTCACTAGACCTCTCAGTTGGTGATGAGGAGCTCATTTCGGTCATTCTGTAGTTTTCCAAATTTTAGATAATTTACAACAGAAGCTTGGACAGAGTTAGAGCTCTTTCTTCAACAGCTGCACCTAATACAAAAACTAGGCTTGCGCTGTTGGGAGGAGCTCAGAGCGCTGATTATTTGCATAAAAATGTGACATAGCCAGTCTTTCAGGTTGTACAGGTAAGAGGGCATAGATTCTGGTAAACTGATCATGTGACCAACTGGCTTGGCTTTTGTGTACTAGATTTTTTACATAGCAGAGAAATATTTGTAAAAGAATGTGAACACAGTTTATAAAGTGCAGTTATGACTGTTAAACTGTATTTATTATGAATTGTATTACTCAGGATATTTTACATTATCTGCCAAGATGAATATAACTATAAACTTAATTACAGAGAGATAAACACACTTTCTTTCATGTAACATTTAAACGACAGGTTTCTGGCCCTGTCATAAACATTGCATCATCATTTCTCTGTGGCTAAACAAGAACAGATTTGGTAACACTTACTTGAACCCTGCTACACAACATTGACATAAGCATGCCATAAACATGTTATAGCAGATGTTGGATGCTGTCATGATGACTTGGCAGATTTTGTTCAGTAATATAGCAATATACTGGTAATTGTCATGAAAGATGTAGCAATATTAGAAGGTTGTCAATGTAACGTAGCAGGGTTTAAGTAAAGTGCTACCACAGATGTGGTAAAAATATTATTTCCTTCTCCAGTAAATGCCACTTATTAATAAACCCTTGCAGTCCGTGCT
Source organism: Colossoma macropomum (assembly GCF_904425465.1). Taxonomy (NCBI): domain Eukaryota; kingdom Metazoa; phylum Chordata; class Actinopteri; order Characiformes; family Serrasalmidae; genus Colossoma; species Colossoma macropomum. Next base: position 11,198,435 of record NW_023494786.1, on the reverse strand, counting down.
GCTTTGTCTTCAGTATGATGTAACTAGTGTACGGATTAATTTTAAATGGTATTTATTCTAAAACAACCTCCCCAGCTGAGCACACAGTGGCTGCTAAAACTGAGCCTTTGAATGGCCACCCAGAGAGACCATCCATATAGTTGAAATGCATGCTGCTTTGTCAAGAGAATAGCAGCCTCTGGTCATTTTCCATTGATGCAAGGACCAAAATTGCAGGTGGTCTTTTCAAGGTCAAGCATCGTGTTCTTATGTATGCTGCATAGCTTTTACACTGTGCTTTAGTTTATTTTTGCTTCAAATTCTTTATGTGAACTCCCCCGGCTGTACGTTTGTGTTATACGAAGAGAAAATGAAGGTTGCTAAGGGAGATTTTTACTGTGCGAGATAAAAAAAAAAATCAATAAGTAAATAGTTATCTCTGCAGAGTAAAGATGGCTGTGGTTTCTGTTATGCTGGATGTAGCATGGCCACAAATGATTCTCTTTTGCACACACTCCATAACTCATAACTCAAGGTCTAGAATGATTTCAGCTGGGCCATGATTCTTTTACAATGAGGCTGCTACAAATGAGACTTTTACTGATTGCCACAAAGTGAGGTTAAGGTAACAATCACAAACACATACTATTATGTATTAGTTGTTATGGCTATAATAAAAAGGAGATACATATATCTTATCATTCTGTGGGTAACACTTTACCTGAACCCTGCTTCATAACACTGACACATCCAAATGTGTAATGATATACGCTGTTTTGTGCTGTCATGACAGATTTTGTTCAATAATATAACAGTGTCATGTTATCATTACTGGTAACAGTCATAACAGATGCTTTAATGTTTGATAACAGCTTATGTGATAAATTTTGCAATAAGATGGTTCTTTAGAAAAGACAACAGTTCCGTATAGAACCATTTTGATGCTTAAAGGGTTGTTTGCGTCATAAAATGGCTTCTTTGCATTTGAAAAGGGTTCTACGTAGCATTAAAAAGACATTGTATTCTTTGTTATGATGTCAAGTGTGTAACAGTAGAAGAACGCTTTTTTGTTCTATATAAAAGCTTTTTAAAGAGGTTCTATATAGAATTCTATGCAGCACATTCTCCATCAGTCTGAAGAGCCATTTCATGATGCAAAGAACCCTTTAAGCACGCAAATGGTTCTTTGAGTGTTTATGGTTCTATACAGAACCACTGTCTTTACTAAGGAACCCTTGAAGAACCATCTTTTTTTTAAGAGTGTAGCATTTCATGACAACTGACATAAGCCTACAGAAATATTTATACAGGATTATTCCAAGTTGTCATAATGGCTGCTTTTGCCAATTTTGCTGTCATTTCTCCTCTGTAAGCGACTGGCTTGTTGAAATAAGCCTTTTTAAAAATATCTATTTAGGTTTATATCAGTTGTCATGAAAGGCTGTGCACCGTTAAGTATAGCCAGGATTACACAATATTTAATACTATTTCTGTTTCCCAATTTGAAATCAAATCATCTCATGATATTTTCTGCACTAACACAGCAGATTCTGATAATTCAGGTTTTGGAGTTTTAAAGACTTGTACAGTTTTATGCTGGATTTTTTTTACTATTAAATGTTGCTACAAATGAAAAGTAAATTTAAAACCGCATTTTAAAAATACCTGTTTAAGATATTTGCACATATACAATGCAAAACATGGTGAATGCTGTTTGTTTGAGATCTGTTATAGGTCTGTTAAAATTCAAATATTTTTTGATTAATAACAAATAATAGGTGTTATGTAAAAATACAGCAGACTCCTGTATTGAAATTACAGTTTATTATGGTAAGAGTACAGAAGAATCTAGAAGTTATGCAGGTGAGAAAAGTATACAGTTGTTATTTTACTGCTACTTGCTGTTAATATAGTGCCACGTGTTTACACCAGAGCACACTTTGTTTACACTTTCAATTACACAAAACTATTTAAGCTTTCTTTTTTTTTTTTAAGTGATCCACTCTGAAACTGTTACCTTGTTACCTAAATCTGCCTTGCCTCTGGCTCATCACAGCTACACTCATGAGCAATGCTGGCTTGTTACTGATTAATTGCTGTGTCCTTTTTTCACCTACATGCTGTAGCTGGAAAATGAATTATGACAAAACTCACATTAAAATACAGCTGAAGGAGATGCAGCATGCATGTATGTACAGTGGAGTCCAAAAGTCTGAGACCACGAATGAAAATGCTTCTACTTTGCGTCCCTCAAATTTAACACAAAGACTCTCACTACAAATTCTATTATCAGCCTAACAATTTAAATGAACAGAAGAATCTTTGAAATTTCAACACGGATTACAAAATTTCTTAATGTAAAATGTTTTTTTTTTGCTTTAATGACAGCATGCACTCAAGCAATTTTGCTTAAATTTAAGTAGTAACCAACAAATAGTGCAGAATCTTTTCATTTTAATTCTCTTCATTTTATTGTTCTTTGTTTTAAATTTTTCTAAATTCTAGTCTTCAGGTTTAAATGAACAAAAATCCCAGATTTTCAGTATGCTCTCAGACTTTTGGACCCCTCTGTATGACAGTGTAAGTGTGTGCATACTGTTTGTGTGTGTGGTGGGATGGAGGAAAGTGCTCACAGAGGAATATTTACATATTAATCTGCGTTGGCATTCCTCAAGTGTGGCTGTTAATAGGCACATTAAGCAGCGAAGAGTGATGAACAGCAAATCAATTCGTTATTGCTATTTATAAGAGCTCTCAGAGTAATCTTTCATCTCTAACGCTTGTCTATAATACCCTTTCGCCTGTCGTGTCTTAATGAAAATGATTAGAGAAACAAAAGGAGCTAATCACAGATAAGTTTTTCTGATCTAAATAGCTTGGAACAAAAAGATGAAAAAGGAACAGCCTGCACTCATCCTGGTGTGGTTCCATCAGATGTGAATTCTGGTTCTTTTGCATTAACCCTTTAAGGCCAGGGCAAAACAGCAGCCCTTTTCAACCATTTAATCTAGTCTTCTTTTTTAATAACAATGCTGTCATCGCATCTGCTTTTTTATATGTAAAGAACAGCTAACAAATCTGAAGAATCGTAGATTTTTATTTTGTGTGTCATAAACTACCACTCTGATTAAGCAAATCTATTAACTGGAGTACACTTTACCTTTCAGTCAACCTGTGATCTGGATAAAGGCAGCATTGTGCTTCTTTTATATACAACATGGTAGCACACACATTTTACTATGCTCAACATGGACATGGACGCGAACCATCTATTCTTGAGGCAAACACCAGTAATGCATTTTTAGCAATACTTTAGGAAAGATATGGTCAGTACCAGCTGTATGTAATAAGTGACATTAGCAGCTTTTAAAGGCCCCCGCAGCCACCTGGGGGTCCCCTAACAACTGCTGGGTTACTACTGTACCATTAAGTTATCTATGATGCTCAAGTGAGGGGAAAAAAGTAACTAGTCTCAAAAAAAAGCAGAAAAAAATGAGAAGATAAAGAGAAAAAGCTTAAAAATAAATGTATGTTTTGGGTTTTGTTGTGGTGTGAATATTATCCTGTAATTTTTGGCTTGTACTTGGATAACAAGAAGTAGTGGATCTGGAGTCTGTCAGGAAAAGCTTAAACAGAATTTCTGACTAAGTTTCAGACTCACAAAGCCAAATAAACACAGGCGTGGTTAACTCATTTTCTCGCTTTAAAACAGCGGTTAACAGCTTTCTCTGTTAACTTGTTAGCTCAGACTGATTAATCATCATACGTGTGCACATAAAAGCGTGGCCAACAGCCAATCATGTGAAAAATAAAGAGTTGCCAAAGACAAAGAAATCATACTTCCCAGATATTTAAAAAGTAAAGCATTTTAAACAAAAAGCAATGCTTTGCCACCAAATTTAGATCCAACTAAGCTTAAAGTTAGCTGGGTGAACAAGAAATATTGCATTGTGAGACAGAGCCCTGCATCAGGAATGCTGAGACGGTGATCTATAATTTAAAGCAGCACAATGTAATATTACATCACATTAAAGTAGCATTACTGAGTCAGGAGAATAAGGAATACACCAAAATATGGTGTGCGTGTGCTGCTGCGAGTCACCCTGTAAATCCTGAAATAAGAGGTACCAGGATGAACTTGACGAGAGTTTTTCAGACCACATCATACAACTTTATGTATGATGAGTTCTCCAAATCCCCAAATCTTACATAGTGTTGCCTTAAATTGTAACTTATTAAAAGCAATACAGTTATCCAGTAATAAACGTACATAATTTAGATAACTGGTGGTAGTCATTGTTATTAGCTAGTCTGTAATTTCACAGTATATCAGTTTGCAGAAAGCGGCCCTCAAAAAATTCTGTTCAGGGCCCCCAAATACTGGATCCAGCCCTTATAACTCCAAAGATGTAGACACAAGAACACTGAATGCTGTATATAATAATTTGAAAGTAGTTTTGCTCTTCTTTTATTTTACCATAATTCAAAATAATAAACGAGCACACAGTTTTATAAAAGCATCTAAAAAAACGCCATCCTGGAAGGCTGACTATAGTGGCTTACATCAGAGCTTAGTCCCTGCACGACATCACACTGTGAGCTGGAAAAAGCACTGCGAGTCAGGCAGGCACAGGCTCAGTGTGGACCTGTGAAGAGCCGAGTGTTGAAACAGATGTCTTGCCAGTTTGCTTTTACTAAAAATATCACTTAAGGCACTTTGACTATTACATATGTTTGCAGATTTGCTGCTACCAAGTCCACATAAATGTATTTAGAAACAGCCCAGTATGCCAGTAGGCAATGATTGAGTACACCTTCAGAGCTCATGGTAAGAAGTGTTCTCCATTGCGTGAGCAGCCGTGGGAAGTCCAGCACTGGCAGTGCCCTGACCTTTGTAAGTGATGTCTGTAACTCGTCCAAAGAAGCATTAGAGCTATGCAGACGAGAAAACAGCCAGATACAGAACCAAGAATCACTGCTGCTTCTGCAACGTCCAGTTCTAGCAGGGAAACAAAACCACTATTAAAACAATATTAATAACCATATGATGGCCTTAAAGAACCTTGTAGAAAATGGCTGGGTTGCACAGACAGGGATGAAGCTTAAACTTGGCACATTTTATGGTATCTATTAATCTACTTTAAACCTATTTAAGCACTAAACTTTAAACCTATTTTAAAGATCCTGGTTTTAGTTTTACAGTACACCTAGATTCTTACCCCATTACTTAAAACTCAGATTTAAGCGTTTAGGTGGGTATTAAGTTTAGACTTGCTTCTGAGGTGGTTTAAATTTTATATATATATATATATATATATATATATATACACACTGATCAGGCATAACATTCTTGTTTCTACTCTCATTGTCCATTTTATCAGCTCCACTTACTATATAGGAGCACTTTACAGACTGTAGTCCATCTGTTTCTCTGCATACTTTGTTAGACCCCTTTTACCCTGTTCTTCAGTGGTTAGGACCCCCATGGACCCTCACAGAGGAGGTACTATTTGGGTGGTGGATCATTCTCAGCACTGCAGTAACACTGATGTGGTGGTGGTGTGTTAGTGTGTGTTGCGCTGGTCTGAGTGGATCAGACAGCAGTGCTGCTGGAGTTTTTAAACACCTCAGTGTCACTGCTGGACTGAGAATAGTCCACCAACCAAAAATATCCAGCCAACAGTGTCCTGTGGGCAGCGTCCTGTGACCACTGATGAAGGACTAGAGGATGACCAACACAAACTGTGCAGCAGCAGATGAGCTATCGTCTCTGACTTAATAGAGTGGACAGTGTGTGGACACAGTGTTTAAAAACTCCAGCAGCACTGCTGTGTCTGATCCACTTGTACCAGCACAACACACACATAACTGCTGATTAGCTGGTGATAACTTTTGTGAACACTGTAAAAAGAGAAACCCCACAGCAACAGTATCTTACAAATGCATGTATATTTTGCAATTCCAAATTGAGTTCATATGAAGGCAATGGCTGAAAACATACTAAACATAACTCAGGTGAGGATGAGGTTTTAATAATGAGGTCTGGCATAAAACAGCGTGGGAGACTGCTATCAGGCTAACAGGTTTCTCCAGTAATACTTAGTTAGGTTTATGTACTTGTAAAGGATTTACATATAAAGTACAGGGCATGTTTCTTAAATAATGTAAAAGCTTTAAATGCCCATGTGTAAGAACTCCTGTAAATATTAAAGCCAGTATGAAAAGGGTTTGATGCCAATGTCATTTAATGATATGCACGGCTACCACATGTTTATGTATTTAAAATACTTTATTTAATATTTAATTTAAATTAACAACAGGTTTTGTTTACAATTTAAGCTGTCTTCTAAGGGCTTTGCTCAACCTAGCACTGAGCCTGGGTCTAAACTCAGTTGACTGTTTAGAGGTCTAAATTCTTTCTTTGCCTGTGAGAGCTTCTTTTGATGTAGTTTTGATGTGCTAGTTTTCACTCAAAATGATATTAAAAATAATGATATTGAATTTATCATGGCAAAGAATCAATCAAATCATAGGTCAAGGTTTTATTCACAGATCAAGGTGTTGTTAATAGGCCTACAGATTTAAAATAAGCTAGATTTTAAATAAAACCATTACTTACCTCACCTTAATCCCTGTTGGTGCAACTCAGTGTCCAAGTGATTCAAACAATGTATTAATTACCTGCTGTTTCTATGATGGCAGAATCATCTGCCTCTTTCAAAACAGGCCCAAAAGAAATGCGATTTCCAGTACTGCTGAAGAGAACCTCCCCATCGTCAGTATAATGGGCATTTCTGTGCTGTTGACACTAAAGGCAGCAATGAAAGAACCCATAATCACTCCATTCGCATTTAGTGCCTAAAAACTGAATTACAACAATTCTAGATATAAAACATCTTTTGTGTTTCAGGTCTGTTTCAGGCTGCAGGACTGAGAGCGGTGGGTGACATGAGGCTCATAATTTTACATTTGATGGAGTAGAAGCTAGAAAAAGGCCATGCTGATAAAAGACTAGGAAAAAAAGTTGCCATCAAAAGAAGCAGAGTAATGATGGGTAGAAAATCTTGCGCGAGAAATCGTGGGACCTGGTCATGAGTGATGAATGCTCTCCAGGGTCTTATTGCTCTCAGAGAGAGTGAGGCGGCCGAGACTCACCCGTTCACACTCGGAGTTGTTCCTCAGGCACACGCTCAGATCACAGTGTAGGTAGGCAGTGGAGTAGTTAATCATCTGGAAAAGACTGATGGTGAAGCTGGCTCTTTTTGACAGAACAGTGGGAAGCAGGTGGATGCCTTGTGGATCTATGGGTAACCTGGTGGATTGCACACAAGACAAACATGATATTAGGAGAAATGAGCAACTTCAGACATAACATACATTGTGAAAGTAATGAAACCTGTCAAGTTATGCACACACATGGACAGCGCTGGAAACACAAGCAACATCTGCTCGCGTTCATGCTTACATATCAATACGGTATGGCTCCTTGTATCTTCTCTGCAGTAAAAAAGCTTCAGAGACACATCTAAAGTGAACAAACTTCTGGCAAAGTGTGCTCTGTTCTGCAGTATGGCTTTTATGCTGAAACTTTTAAGTCTTTTAAGGCATACACTTTCATGTTGCTGTACATTCTGTGGACTTACAATCACTGTTACCTTTGAATTTCATAAGAGAAACAGAATTTCCCTTAAAAAAGCATGTGTCTTCAACTGAAAATCAGAGGTGAATTATTAGCAGCTTGTCTATAAGACACTGGCTTAAAAAAAAAAGATTAGGGACATGGTAGGGACTCTGTATCTCTAATGAGGACACACTACTGACTGCTGGCTTAGTTCTTCTGTAGCACATCATTACCACTGCCTAAACTCCGGCGTGGGGAGTAGACATGGTGTACTGGCAGAGGTGAACACCAAGGACAAAAACATCAGCTATTTATTGCACAGCTCACAATAAACAAAACTTAGTGTTAGATCCAACAAGACCGTTAGACTGAGGGCATTTACAGCTTTCTACAATCAAACTCTTTGAGGAGAACTTTTGCTCTGCCAGTGCTGTTCCCCAGTGATAAGCCGGCGTCGGTTCAGGGGTAGCTATTTCCCACAAGCAGCGGGAGTGCTGATTTACACATCGCGCCCATAAATATGTGAGATATGGACTCCATATTCTAGGAGCATTAAATAGATTTGGCTAAATTCGACAGCAGAGAGGGGCATAAGTCTTTTAAAGCGATGCTTTACCTGGAAAACAGGCAGCAGGTGGTGTTGAACTCATCTAGTCTGACTGTGGGTGAGAGACAGCAGGACTTTATCTCCAGGTTCACCTGGGTGTTATTTGTTTTCAGGTTGATGACGACATGCAGGTTTCCAAGAGCAGGGACAAGATCTCCTGGCATGATATCTCTCTCCAGGGTCAGACGCATCTCTGCTGTGTAGTTTCCACTGCCGCAGATGTCATCGGAGATCTGGGCCAAGCTTAGACAACAAGTTAGGTTATATGACTGCACTTGTACTATGTATATGTATATGCAGAAAGGAACTACAGCACATTATGACATTCACCTTGAGCACATTGGCAAAGCATCACTGAGCTGTTTTTCCCCTGGAGATAAACCTCCTGCAGTGACTTTATAATTGGTTTTATTAATAACAGCTGTATAGTAAAATATGAGTGTGGATTATAATCTTCCCTTTTATTCCAGTATAATACAGTTACTACCGAGTCCTCTGGCTGCTTGCAGAAAACAACTTATACATTTATCTTAGATTAAATACTTAAGGGATAGATTTACCTAAGATAAGGGGTACTTAAGGGCATTGTATTAAGCTTCTTAACTGCTCTTCTTAGTTAAGAGCTATTCTTAAGTGTTTTATAGCACCGTTCAACAAACACACAAAAAAGAAAAACATCTGCAAATCAAACAAAGAATCTGCTGACTGTCCATCCCAGAGTCCACACCTTAGCATCACTGAATGTATCAGTGTTTACTTGGATCATGAAAAGCAGAAAATGCAGTCAACGTCTAAGACTGAACTTCGGGGGTGTAGAAAGTTATCCCTGCTGGTTTCTTTGAAAAACTGTTGTAATTATGGCAAAAGATGGACACACTGACAAATGTCATATTACATTTAGCTGCTGAGACTTAAGTGTAATTTTTTTGTTAAATATATTTGTGTTTTTTCTGATGCTGAAAAATGAATAATTTGTACTTAATGGCCATTTTCACTGTAAATAACAGACATTATTATTATTATTATTATAGGAAAGATGTGAGTTAATGAAATTAATACATGTATTGATAAGGCATAGTAACACAAACAGAGTGCTTAATTCTAAAGGTTAAAAAAGAAAATGAAAGATGGTGATAAGGTGATGCTTAAACCCACACATGAAAAATATAGGATATATGCCATTTATATATCTCCATAAAGTGATTTTACACAGTTCAGTAGAGGTAAATGGGCAAGTAAATGAAAACTTAAGGCCACAATTCACTCAAAATGTTTTAGACAAGTGGACATTGATCAGAAGGTAAACTGTCATACTCACCCACTGAGGAAATCCGGTGATGCAATCCTCATCCTCCTCTGCATCACTGGCAGGTCTGGCATCAGCTCAGTTGACTTTGCCAGGTTTGACTCAAATGGGAAAACAGTGGACAGGTCACTTTCACTTTCTTCCGATAATTGCAATGAACTTGCTTGGGGGTATTTTGTTGCTGTTATCTCTGAGCCTGCCATGCTTACATCCGTGTGGCCAATGGCAAAGAATGTGCCCTCAGTAATAGATGGCAGTGTGGTCTGCATAAAGCGTTCCTTTAGTACCTTTTCTTTTACATGTGGATGCGATTTCAACATGGTTAAGTAATCTGTTAGGCTTTTTGATGGGGTTACAGGCAGTGAGTGTATGTTGAACAGTTTGTTAGGACCACCAGCATGAAGGGTGGATTTCACTGAGCCTGTGGTTGGTTTAGGTGGTGGAGAAGTCGCTGGGTTCAAGGTCAGATGTTTTACAGCTGAAATGTTTATGGTGTGCCTCTTCATAGCTTGTCTGGTGCTGGGGGCTTGGCTTGATGCTGCCTGCTGGAGGTGGTCTCCTGCAGATGCTGTTTGATATGGTAATAGTGGGCCATTAATGTCCTTCCCATTTGATACAGCAGCTATGATGGATGATAAAGTAGAGCTGAGTGAACTTGCCTGATTAATCGTCTGTTCAACCGTTTTTGGAGTTTCAGCAGTAGCAGGGGAAGCCAAAGGTTGAGTAGACAGAAAACTCTCAATGGCAGCTGGCGAAACAGATGCGTTCATTTGGCCTTCAGTAGTTTTCTGTAAATCCTGGCCTCGACTTTGAGAGGATGACACAATGTTTTGCAGTGGAACTGTTGCAGGGCTCCGCTTCTCGTTTTGCATGCTAACAGTGTTCTGACTATTTTGGTCAAGTACCTCTGCACCAGTGGAGCTTTCTACTTTCATTACAGCTGACTGATTCTGTTCAGACCGCTGTTTTAAGGGTGAATGTGTGGAAAGCATCCCATTAATATCCATTTCTTCTTTACTCTTTCGGTCACTCTCATTTTTCATAGACGTCGGAACATGTACGCTATCACTAACTTGGTTTTCTTTGGCTTGTTCAGTCATTAATGTCTGATTTGTAAACATATCTCTACTAATTACACTTCTCTCAGTGATTTCTAGCCTTGAAGCAACACTTACTCGACTTGGATGTGAGACTGAATCTTGCAACGAGCTGTCTGGCATCATTTCACGTAATGCCTTTTTATGTGATAATGTGATAAAGAAAAGCTCAGACTTTTCATCCAGATAAGAAGCCATGGCAAAGTTTTCTGCCAAAGTGGTTGGTGGAACATTGGTATTATGCCTTTGAGCAGCAGGGCTCAGAGAGGGCACAATCAGAAGCAAAGTACTTCCTTTATCAGGCCCTGTCCTGGTAAAATGTGTGAAAGAGGAATTTGCTGAACCTTTTCCTGTTACTGGCCAGGTGTTTGTGGTCCTGATTAGCCTATCAGAGTGCAATGCTGGCAGTTTGGGAAACACAGTGGGCTCTCTATTTTTGTTGGCGGGATGGAAACTTGTCGAGACTTGCGCTTTTTTAAATTCCTGAAAAGTCACAGATTTAGGTGTAGATGCAGAGTGCCCGAACGGCAAAATCAATGGGTGTTCTTTGAGGACATGGGCGGACTGAAGCAGTGTGTGGCCGGCTGGACTTGATAGGAAAGTCAAAGGCTTTGCGCTTCCCGTCAGGGATGGAAATAGAAGCTGCTTGACAGGACTGTAAGTGACAGCATGACCTTCAAAGATTAGTGATAAGTTCTGTATCTCCCTCCGAGGGGTCTGCAAGGGAGTTGTGGGTATTTTCTGCAACTCATCAGGGTGGTCTGATGTAACTGAGTGATGCATACTGTTGGAAGGAGTGATCAGTGGGTTTGGGGTCAGTTTAGTTACAATCCCTCTACTGGGCATTGTTGACTCTGAATCCCTTTTACTCTGAGTAGATACAGTCATAACTGTCCCAGCTACTGGTGTGGTGCTAGATGCATTGGACAGTTCAGTTGTGTTATGTATTAGGGGTAATTTGTCAGAGTTTTTATTCACTTGAGGGTATGAAGTTCTATTTTCAATAGAAACTTTGCAGCAGTGTTCAGACATTTGGAAAAAATGGCTGTCGGTGGATGAAATGTTCTGAGGGGCTATGAGGACATGGTTCTCAGGATGAGTGGCATTTTTAACTTTGATTAAAACAGATGGTCTGTCTGTGAACTTGACTGGGAGGACAGTTAGAAACTTGAGTCTTTCCTCATCTTTGACTAGAGTGCTACTTTGAGATGACTGAACTGTTTGAGAAGGCGAGTGGATTGTCGATCCCACTTGGCTGTGTACAGCTGATGCGCTCGACAGTTCACCTTGGCTTTCATCACCCGCAGACACAATTCTTTGCAGCAAGGTGTGTGTCAAGGGTGAGGTTACGGATGATCTTGTTACATGCAGTTTGCCAGTCTTTGGAAAGGGGACCTCTGAAGGTTCGGAAAACTTGGAAACATAGAGCTTCTCACCCATAGCATCAGTGTACACCCTCATTATGCTTGCGTGGCCTTTGGTGGTGAGCGATTTAGTGCTTTCTGCTGTTTCTTTAACTACCTCCTGGCTAGACGACTCCAACAGTAATGGAGTGTCGACATCAAAGATAGCATTGTGACGGGTCACTAAGCTCAGAGTGGGCATATTTTTCTGGCCCGACTGCCCATCTCCATGCTTTTGGGCAACGATTTTAACTCCAGCGGCACTACCCTCAGTGTCTAACTGTGTTCTGTTCTGCACAGCTGTCAGACGAATTATTGTGGGGCTGCCCTTTTGTACAAAAGTCTTTTCTCCATCAGTGAAGATGGCATTCAGAGGGTTAGTGGTTCCCAGTGACTTCAGAGACCCATTTTCGTTTATGCTTTTTCTTTGTCTTTCCACTGTCTCAGTTGCCTCCCCAAGGTTATCAATTACTGCTGGATCAAAAGCTGATAGCATGGGAATGCTCTTTGCAGGCAAAAGAGTAATAGACTCTGCGGCTCTTTGATTCTTGCTATTAAGTGGAGCGTGAAGCGAAGCTGCGATCTTTTCCCTGCCTCTGGACAGATGAGCAGCAGCCGTCATGGTGCCGTTCATCACTAGCCCAGATCCAGCCTGCGCCGAAGTTACAACACTCTCCCCTTCTTTCTCCTCAGAGATCAATGGCAGATCTGCTCCAGAGGCTAACAGCACAGCTGACGTGTTATCCTCACCTGAGGTAAATAAACCTGACCCATGGTTTGAAACAAACCTCTCGTCTCTTGAGCTAATCACCTCTTCAGCAGCAGCAGTCATAGCGTTTACAGTAGTTGAGCGGTGCCTTTCATGTGGCGCATGGAACAAATCTGTCCCTGGAGAAGCGATTAGAGCCATAGTGAGGCGAGGGAGGCTTTCGGTGGAGGCTTTCCTAGTGTTGTAACCAGAGTTGTTTTGGTCTGTTGATGGCAGAGCAGCTGGGTAGGTTGTGCTCTCAGTTTGCAGTGACTGGTAGTCTTGAAAGTCCTCATTCTGAGCGTTAACTGAGTAAACACACAATCACAACTTTAAAATGCAGACAAATCTCTGTCATTTTATGCTAAAAAATAAACTATTTACAATTTTTCTGGATACAAGCACAGGTGGAAAGCATCAAATTACACTTACTCTCATTATAGTACTTGAGTACATTTTCCCCATAAAAAGGTATTTTTTTAGTATAATCAAATTCTAGTGATTTTACTTGAGCTAATCTTTAATAATGTATTTACTTCACTGTTTAATTATTAAAAAACATACACCAGTAGTAGTAATACACTAGTAGTTAGTGCTGTGGCTAGCTAGCTAGCTAAACCTACCAACTTAAATGCTGTTGTGTGTTATATTGCAAGTGGCTGACAGCTAGCTACTCTAGTTAATGTAAGCTAATGTACAAGGGGCTAATGGGCAGTATGGCCCATATTTAGACTAATCTGTTTTAAAAAAGCCATAATTTAACAGTAACAAACCACAGAGTCTTTCAGGGATTCTAAACTACTTCACTGGAAACAAGGAAGCCTTATATACAATCATCTAATTATGAAATGCATGTAGTTCACCAGTTCACAGAAGGATGTGAGCATACTCTGATCTGTGATCAGTCTCAGGACTGTAGCCAACTCATTGCAGATATACAAAAAAGTAACTCAAAGTAATCTCATCAACAACTTATTGTACTCAATTATCATTACAGTTACAGTACTTTTACTACAGTAGGGATTTTCAGTACTCACCCCTGTATATAAATGTTTCTTAAACACAAAATATTTTTTTGTCCAAGACATAACATATGGTTTGCTTTTTACAACCATATGATCAAGTTTCTCACGACACATGTTGTGAAGGCCATCTAATAAATAACTTAACATTCTAAATATTTCAGATATCAAATTGCAAATTGAAACTGCATTAATATGTAACCGCAGTGCATTTGCATTTGCATGTTTGCAATGCATGCTTCATTTCCAATTTTACTTAGTCTAATAGTTCTTTGCTCTTCAGAATGTGAAAATTGCAACTGCAACGTTCATACATTTCATCATGAAAGCTAATAACTATCCGAAAAAGCAAACTCCAGTACATACCTGTAAGTCCAAACACGAAAAAAACAAAACTCAACTCCATAATTACCAATCCTCTATTGCCACTACTGCTGTATGTGAACAGAACATTTTATAAAAGCTCCAATGCTATAAAAACAGCTACTTTAATCTCATAATAATAATCCCAGTAAACATGAAACTTCTGAGAGACCACTGTACTATTGTACTGCTCATCACATCCTGAATGGCTTGCCTCCCTCTCAGCTCATTTATACTTAGATTAGATTACTGACAAAACAAGAAAAGTAGCTCTGTGCGAACATTTTCATTCATCACTCTGATTATGTATCTTCTGGGTATTATTTTCCATCGGTGTCTTAACTTGTGTGAGCTGCGTTGATAAGCCAATACTCACATAATCCATTATTAAATAGATTCATGGCCTGCCAGTTTTCCAGAGTTCTACTAATGAGCTTATTCAGTTTGCAGTTTGACTGAGGCTTGGTTAAATAAGCCCTTAGACACAGAGACCCAAAACATTGACTTGCTTGACTTTATAATCACCTTTATGTCATTTGCGATCATTCAGTGGTGCTGTTTGAGAACAAGGCTTTGCACTTGAATGAAAACTGACATCCCACAAAGGCCAAAGAAAACAACACTGATGTCATCTTTGTTATCTACGCTCGACAAGACTATTACAGATAGTAATAGACTCCTTGCAGATGACATCAGCAGTATGAGTGGGTTACACCAACATGGATTAAGCTCAAACTTGGACTAAATCAAGGTTTATCTATTTATCCTGTTGTAGCAAACTTTAAACCTAGTTATAAAATAATCAGGATTACATTTAACCCACAGTACATTACCAGATTTAAATAAAATTTAAATCATGTTGCACCTTTACTTTAAACACAGATTCAAACTTAATTTAGGATTAAGTTTAAACTTCCAATGTAGGTGGCTGTAATTTACAAAATGTGTTTAAAAATTGGTGTTCACTGAAGGATAGAAATTCTCTAAGTAAAACTATATATGGGGGGAGGACCTCAGAAGACATGCTCATGACTCACATGCTCACTCACTGATGGTTAACTGTTCTCCCTACAAGCGGTGCTATTAGCAATCAAGTAGCTGTTGTGTGCAACACTGAAATAGAAGGAAATAATCTCAGTAGCAGGATCTTACAAATGCACAAGGATCAATGACATGGTTTTGAAAATTACAATTTTTAAAAATCTTATTAAAAAAGACATGCATTTTTTATCTGCATATGTATTTGCATTCATATACATGTGCATTTTATATCTTACAGTTAGTGTTAACAAAGTTCTAATTGCCTATTTCAGATATTTGTGCTGGTCTGGTTGCACCATTTGACTCACTGGTTGTGCCACCTGACTTTTCAGACTAATTTCGAATTAAACAGGAATCTGCTTAGACACTTGTAGAACCCTTTGTTCTTGAAATTCAGTTTATGTAAAAACATTATTATACAAATTAGATATTTACATAGTTTTCACCATAGTCACACCACTTGACATGGTAAACTATTCTAACCATGACTCAAAAATGACTTTCAAAATTTGTGAAAGGGCTACTGACTTTGGCACTTCACCTTGAAAGTCACTTTGGGTCTTTATGCAATACCCTGGGCCCTCTTTCGTAGAAGCATGTCGAAAAGGCTTTTGTTTTTGCCACGTAACATTTGAGGAAGTAATAACTTGCGGACAAAAGTTTTGCAGCGAGTTGAGTGCTTTTAAAAGGTTTCAATTTAGTTTTTAAACATGAAAATCAAACTATTTTATTTAAAAATTTATATAACTAAATTACCTTTTTTGATAGTTTACTTAATTGGATGGTTGCACTTCCTAATATTTTTAGACTTTTGGAGACAAAAAGAAACTAAAACGAATTTTATATGGATGCACTAAAAATTGCTTCACATAAAACAGGTAATGTTGAATAATTTGATATATGTCACATATTTATTATATTATTTTTGGGGGAAAATAATGGACTGGCACAAAAAAATGCATGTCATGTCAATGACTGAGGTACATTTTGCAGTTACAAACTGCATGTAAATGAACAAAACAGCTGAAGACAGACTAAATATACTCCAGGTAAGAACACTGTTTTGTTGAAATATTTGATCTAGCATGAACAGCTTGGCAGATAGCGAACAGGCGAACAGGCTATTCTAATAATAGCCTGTGTCAGAGCTTTTCCTGTACAACTGCAACTTACTGATTAATAGAGTATTTGTAATTAAAATAGTTTGATTCAAATTATCAGCAGGGTTTATATATAATTTAAGCAGTATTCTCAGTCTGTTTAAACATCTGCCTTTCCTCCTGTTAGCTGTTAATTTTCACTTAAAATGAAGCAAAAAAAGTATAAAGAATGATTAGTGTTGAGAGCAGTGTTGTTACTGTACATTCATACTGTTGAACCCATCACAGCAGACAAAGTTAACTGAAGATTAAGCCTTTAATTGCAGAGTTGTTAATCCATGTTTAAAATTAAGTGGTGCAACACAACTCGATTTAAAAATCTAGATTAACAAGTCTTGATTAGCTCTAAACTATGCTTGTTGGGGCACCCCACCCCATGTCAGTCTGAGGTCTTGTCCAATGTGAAATCACTCCAGCTCACTTTCCTGCATGGATTATTTGAGAGCAGGCTCATTAAATTTGCTAACCTGTGCATCTGCTAGATTGTTTTCCATGATACAATTTCCAGAAATTGTGAGCATGGGCTCATAATTGTTCACCAGTGTCCAGAGACTACCAGGCTTCCGTTTCATTAGAATGAACAACCACGTTTATTCATCATTAAAATCCATATACAAAAAGCTATTATTTCTCCATTTGGCAACAGACAGAGGAAAATGCAATCAAACTATACAGACTTGCGAAGTCAGTCATTCAGGAAGGAAGAAAATTGAAACATGAATTGTCCTTGGGCAGCATGTAATCTAGTGCACCGGTGTCAACCCCCTTTAATTAAAATGAATACAGGGAACAGCTGCATAATAAAGGCCGGCCTTGGGTAGCGGAGGTTTATCTGTGAAGATTGTCCTGGTTGCAAATCTCAGGGCGGCGCCCCAGCACCTGTGCATGTTTGCGTGTCTGCATGTGGCTGGGGCTTGAAGAATGAATGGGAGGAGGGGGCTTACGTGATCAATTTCATACAGGAGTGAAGGATCTCCAGGCCGTGAAGCTCCCTGAGTTTTGCCAAGTGCCTGCAAGTAAGACCAAAGCACAGTCATCAAACAACCAAATGGTTTTCTTGCTCAGTGCAGCTATACAATCACCTGAAACAAGAAAAGAAATGCAGAGGTTGAACACTAACTTTAAACAAGCTTTTAAAAAAAAGTCACATCAGCAGTCTGCTTTGCACATAAACAAGGCTGAATGTAGATCCATTTTATTTTTACATGGTAACTTCGGCTGATGTATGGCCCCTGCTATAGCCCAATTTGTCTAAAACGCTTATTTCCCAGCATCTATTCCGGTCTTAGTTATTGAACTCTGTCCTAAACAGACTCTCTCTCACAGCCAAAGTGTGTCAGAGACAAGGCAGCGTCTCCTCTGAGAGGTGACAGGTTCTCCACTGCAGAAACTTGGTCTGCCAAGAGTTTCTACTGAATTACATCACACTGTCTGAGATCAGTTTATTGTTGTAACGTCTTTGGTGGAGCACTGCGAAAACATAAAATAGACCTATATGGAGGAAGGAGAGCATGCTTTTGATCCTGTACTGTGGCTAGACAGTGCTGTAAATCAGTTGTCAATTTACAGTAGGGTGCTGAAATGTCTAATACCTTAAAACAGTGACTATTTCTATACGCCCTAATACTAGCAAACTGCCTCAGTCATGTATGTAATAGACATAAGACTTTTCTTTTGCAGTTAACAAAAGTGTAGAAGTGTTAAAAGAATTTCAAATGCATCCCCATGAATTAATGCCCTGTATCTGACAGCATGTGACCGTGTTAACTGACTTCTTAACAAAGTAACTAAGGCCTGGTTTACCAGACATAGATTAAACAGTGTTGGACTAAACTGACTAAAAATTATGACTGACGTGTCTCTCAGCCACTCAATCCTCTTAAAAATATTCCATCCACCATGAAAAAAAAAAGATTTCTAACAAACTCACAGTAAGAATGGCAGTGGCAGTAAATTGGCCTGAATTAACAGACTAAGCAATGGTGGACAAGTGATACTGAGTAACATAAGCCATCTCAATCAGCAGGAGGGTGTTGCTGTTTGTTTTATTCCTGAAGCTGAAAAAAAGATTAAAGCTATGTGGAAAATCTGTCACAGTTCTGCGAAAAAAAAACATTAACAGACTTACACTGGCTATAAGGCAAGCTAAACTTTATCTGGGTTACTGTATTTTCTGAAATCATTTTAATGAGGCCTAAGGATAAATAATATTACAGAAAAATGTTAAGATCAGTAAGCTAACACTTTAGCTGCTGTTAGCTTGATCAATCAGGTAGATTAAATAGGACTGTGCAGTGTTCACATTCTTAATGACAGTGTGTAACGATAATATTAATGCACTCAAGCACATGCCATTCTTTGTATAGTTTCATTAAAATTTGCTAAAAAACCTTTTAAAGATGAGTCCTCCTCAGCACAGACTAGCTCCAGTGTTAGCTTTAGCACTAGCTCATCTGAATTGGTAGCTTCTGTCCCTAAAACCTCCTCCTTATTAAAGACAAAAACCAGCCGCTTTAAATGTTGAGTGACTAAACAATTTCCTTAGTTTGATTAATATAATTATGGTTTCCAAATTATTTTTTGTTTGCTTTGAAGATGAATTCCGATGCTTTTTCGAAATCTGTATAACCCAGTGGCTGAGATGTAAGCAAATTCACTCTAGATAAACTTAGAGACTCAATTTTCTTTACAGTAGCAGTGATAGGAACTAGGGGTTACATTATCTGCAACACAAATATAGCCATTTAATTTACTATACAAAACCATCAGTGAACCTACACGTCTTCTGAGTTTAAGTAATGTTTACAAAATAGTGGTAAATCTGAAAAAAAAAAAAAGTTTTTCTGGGAATTTTTTTGCCTTATATCACCTTGCATGTAACTCTACACCATGAATGTATTTAAAATTATATGTTTTATGTACGTTCCTATCACCACCACTGCAAACAATTCTTTGTAAGTTTCTCTAGAACAGAGTATTTTACATCAAGCCATTCTGAATGACTTTACAGTTTAACCATACAGATCCAGTATATCTTAACTCACTTTTACCTCTGAAAAACTTGACATAGCCTACTGTCTTCCCTTTTTTTCTAGCATTTTTATGCTTTTTGGTGGAATCTTCATTTGAATAAAAAATGAATTCTCATTCTTCCTACAGACCATAACCGGGCTAAACCAGTCAACATTCACTGAGGGACCCACTGGAGAAGTGACAGAATGTGCTACTGGCACTGTATCTGAAACGAGTCATTTAATGATTATTTAATGACATGTTTCAATTAAGAATCTTTCAGGAAGCCTAAAAAAGCCACAATCTTTGCAGGCCTGTCTTTTCAGGGCACCTCTTAGTGCACCTAATGAACTGGTTACTCAGTTCATTAGGTGCACTAAGAGTATATAGGCCTTCCACAAACTGTAACTTTGTATTTACTTATTAATTGCTCACCTTTGCTTTTCATTGTATATAATAATGTATAAAGTGGTAAGGAAGTGGTGATGCGCACAGGTTGGAGCAGCTGTCAACTCTATTTGTTATTATAATCAGAATGAGGGATCGTCTAGCTGCTGGTGTACCTGGGCTCTGCCTTACACAGCTTCCCCAGAGCGATGGCTGCGTTCTGCTGCACGGCCGCTCTCGTGGCCTCGCCGGCAGCGTGGCGAAGCAGGAGCGACACACAGTCTGTGCCGAGGAGACTAGCAGCAGCTCCCTGCACCGCCAAACAGTGTCCCAGACACAGAGCTGCATTCCCCACTACTATCTCATCGCTGCTGCCCAGGAGCTTCCTCACAGTCACCAGCTCTGAATAAACAAGCGTGTGTACCACACAAGGTGAAGCCCACAAACATACACACAAAGTCACTATACAGTCACTGAAACTTAATGTAGAACATTGTATTCTATACCACCCTCCAAATACACTTTCCCTGGCCTTCAATACGCACTCTTGTCAAACTTAACCAGCTCTTCACAGGCCTGCTGGCTGGAGGCGGTGCACACCACAAGAGCTTTAATGGAGTATCTTGAGCTTGTCAGTCCTGCTACCTGACAGAACGAAGAGAAGCACTTATCATTTCAGCAAACTTCACAGAGCTTTAACAAAAAATAGTCTGCTGGATCACAATAATATTCTGTTCTTTTGTCAGGCTTCAAATATTGTTTAAAAAACCAACACAACAAACAAAACTAGCCCACAGTGTGCATGTGTCAGAGGTGCTAAAACTACAAAACTAAATTCCAAAAAAATTTAAGACAGTATGTAGAATGTAAATGCATCCTGACCTGTTGGAGCAATTTAAGACTTAGAACTTTCTGAAATGTTCACAAAATATTTAAACAGGTGATGCAGTCAGAGTCCTTTATAAGCAAGGATATGCCGAGGCTCACTGTGCATAAAAACCAGCACGCTTCTGTGACATATCAACACGTAGGCTCGGGACAGCTTTCAGACACCACTGTCTGTTATGGTGGGGAGCTGGGGGGGGTGCTAATATGGTTTGTGCTAATATGGGGAGAAGGTGTGTGGGGGAACAAAAGGGATAGTGCTTTTGTGATACACTGAGGCATCAGCCTGTGCTAGATTCAAACCACCCATCTATGTATTGGTGGTGGCTGCATTTTACCAGCGAGGTATGAACACATGGAGAAACCACTTTGAGAAAGAGTGGGAAAATGATGGTGGGACAGGGCAAACAAAGAAAACACAGAAACAAAAACAAACAAAAACACATCGATTACAAGACCTTTTCCCTTCATGAACGAAGGAAGCTTTCTTTTCGTTCCTGAAAGATCAGAGTCCTGTGAATTAACCACAGAACAAAGCTGAGTTCTTGACTGTTCAGCTCAGCTTTCTTCTCTGTTTTTTTCAGATCTCTTTTGCTTTTAACTGAATTTCTCTTTTCTTTCCCTTCTCTTTTCGTCTTTCCTTTTCTTTTCTTTTTCTCAAATACAAACCTGTCTGCAGTACCGTACCATACCATTCACCCCCCTACAAAGGTGCAACAGAGAACCGTTGCTGCCATGGGCTTTTAAGTTGAGCCCAGCAGGTGTAACTGCTCAGTGCTAATTAGCGCTGGGGATTCTGGGACTTGGAGTTCTTTGACTCAGATCCACCAGCTCTCCTACTGCACCGACTCAGCCCCCTGCTGGCGACTGGTGGCACTGGCTGACCCCTTACACTGTCAATAAACACTTTTCATAACTGCATCCATAAATGCAAGTTATATTGTGTTTTTGTACTGTTTTCAGTTTAATTCAAACATAATTAAGTCAAACAGAATTTACTAAACACTGTTTTCTGTTTTATTAGCGTTTCATGTACTGTTCTGACTTTTGGAGCTATTGGACTTACTTTCAGAATCTTCAGAAGTCTCTTCACCACTCCTTGCTGCACAACTTCCTGAGTGGCAGCAGCCGACCTTGGAAGGACCACACTCAGCAACCCGGCAGCTCTCTGAAACCAAAGACAAAAGTGCAAAAGTCAATCCTCTGTAGCATCAACACCAGTCTCAAGGTGCACGCTTAAGATGGTTAGAGCGTTTTAAAGCAGTCTTGCAGCCACTCTGTACTTTGTGACTCCTTGTCACAACTCCTGTTCAGGTCTTATCTGAGTGCTGAAAAGCTGGTACGTAAACAATCCACTCCATTATTCAACAGACAGGCGAGCCAGAGCACAACTGTTTCACCATAATTGTACGCAGAAAAACAGCTTGGGAGTTATGATCTGCCAACATAGCAAAGCCAGGAATGCAGCGTGTGAAGCTTGATTTACATAGTCAGAGGAAATTGTCTCTGGTTTTATGCCTAGAGCCTCTACATTAGCCATTATGTAAATACTTCCTTGCATCCCGAATAAAATTCCCCAGTGCTTTTATTGCTAACCAAGAAAAATACATTAGCATATTTAGGAAGCCAAATTTTCACCACGCTGTAGTCATACAGTACTATGCGAAAATCAGACCACCCTTATTTCTTTAATTTCCAAGTTTTCTGTATTTCATTTGTCCACCGTTCAGCTTTATTACAGCTTCCATTCTTTTCAGATTTGCTTTCAGTTTTCAAAGAAATCTTCAGGGATAATTTTCCACAACTTTTTTCCACACCAAGTTCAGTCTTAAAAGTTGGTTGCATTTTCTGCTTCTTACAATCCAAGTAATCCCAAACACATTCAATGATGTTGAGGTCTGGACTCTGGTGTGGCCAGTGCGTTGTTTTGAGCACACCACCAGCTCCTTTGTTTGATTTGCAAATATCCTTTTCTCTATAACAGCTTCTTGACATCTACACATCCTTTCAGACCCATAGTGTTGAGTTGTCTTCTCACAGTGGAAGGACGGACAGAAACATCTGTGTTTTTTTTTTTTTCAAATCTGAAGCAAGAGTGGAGCTTGATCTTTTCCTCTCTCCAGTTGTGAGTGAAATTTGATGGTCTACTGGAGTAATTTTAACACTGCAGAGCTGTCAGCGTGCATCTAATCCTTAATCATTGGTCATTAGTATGTTCAGAAGCATAGAAAATGACTCATATTAACACATAAGCTGTAGTTGAGAATGACCAGTTGTTCTTCGTGAATGGGAGCTGGGAGATTGCTAACATTAGAGCTAAACTGATTTTATGTTGGCTTGGGCAAAAGCACACAAATCCACTTACCGATATGATGCCTCCGTCCGGATCACTCATCAAGGCCACACACTTGCTGCAGCCCACTACAGCATGCTCCTGTGTGATAAACACCAACACACTCACCAAACTCTCAGTGCAAGTGTTCTCTCAGTTTCCTCCAGACAAACACTAAGAGTACATTCTGTCCTGTTCATTCCGGCCCACCATCCTCCCTTTCTCTAAATAAATCAGTGTGTTAACCAGTCTCAGCCAACAATATCCCCTAACCCTGCTTACTTGGATGACAGGAGTGGGATTAGAGGCTATGTTGATCATCAGGCCCAGGAGTGGATAGAGAATGCTTTTGTATTCACAGCTAGCACAAGG
This sequence comes from Colossoma macropomum, assembly GCF_904425465.1. Classification (NCBI taxonomy): domain Eukaryota; kingdom Metazoa; phylum Chordata; class Actinopteri; order Characiformes; family Serrasalmidae; genus Colossoma; species Colossoma macropomum. Next base: position 11,175,100 of record NW_023494786.1, on the reverse strand, counting down.
CCCCTGGAACGAAAAACATTATTTCATCTTGACACTACAAAAAATTAAATGTGTGTCCTGTGACGTTGTAGTGATGTCAAAAGCATTTTTTTATATTTCACAGTTTGCACCATGTAATGCGAAAAGAAGCTCAAAACTCATCATCAAAATTCAAGCCTGTAAAACGTTATACATTATTCAGTGATGTTCAAGGACAAACTATCTGGACGAGCCTTTCTGTCAAGAAAGTTATCGCATTAAATCAAATTTACCATGGCACTAAAAGAGCTCTTCCAAAACGCTTCACAGCTTGCCATCTTGTTGCTAATAGCTTCATCCCGACACATGGCCCCAATCACAGAAATTAAGGAGAGGAGCAATTCTTGGCTGGGTGCTGATATATTTCCCTAGGCATGAAGAGAAACACTTCAGAAACGTTTATAAAATCTTTAAGATGTGAAAGATTTAAGATATCAAATACCTTACCAGCAAATGCTCAAAAGGAGTAGCAAAAACTTGGGTAAAGTTCTCTCTGAACTGCATTTGAAACCTGCAAATAAAAGGACAAAAGGACTCAAATATAAGCCTAGATTTCTGTTGTTCCTCACATAACCCTCTAACCTGCACACTGAGCTTTGGGCTTAGAAGTCAACCAGAAATATTATCCTACTGTGAGCACTGATCCAGGCAGAGCTTTTAAATCTTGAATTACTGACTTGTGCACTTGCCCACTGCAAGCAGAAAACAGGACTCTGTTTTCAGATTAAATATTTGACTCTTTATCAGTCAATTTACCCAGGATATTACTTTTGCTTGTGAAGTGACTCACAAATAACTGACGTCCTGAGTGGCATACAGTCTTTCATGATGGCAACAACACCAACTATACAATGAGCTTGTGGCTGAACCTTGATTGCCCAAGATGTCCAGGTGAAGGTTAGCGTACACTGCAACACACCTTGCCATCTTTCAAACTGCTCCACAGTGTAACAGTCCATAAACAACAGTCTCAATTTATTGCACTGACATTCCTATGTCAGTACATCTGAAGGTACTTAATCATCTGTCCTTGATCCTGTCACACTGAAAGACCTAAAGCTCTAGATTCGAACATGAATATGGAATTTTGCTTGCAACAACTCATCACGCCAAAAGATGACTAAAACCCACAGCATAATCCACCCTTTACAGCTATGATTAGAGGTTGAATGGATTGTGAAAGACAGAAAGGTCCCTCTCTTTCAGAGAGATGACTGGTGGGACACTGAAGTGTGATGGATTGTTTAGTGTCAAACCTGTTCATTTTGCATTCTCAGGGGGCCTTGGCTATTGAGTTGAGTGAATTTGAATACGTCTCAGTTTCATATGTTTGGCTATGATGAATGCGCATGTAATGCTGCTTTTGGGGGGGTCGGGGGGTTCATGTGCTGTTTTTACTGTGAAGGAGCTGTTGTTCTCTGTGCCTCACTAGAATCCATTAAATTTGTGGCTAGGGAGGGCAGTGGGTGTGAAGTGGAAGTAAATATATTGACTGGGCATTACTTATTTTCTCCAGCCAAGTTCTCCAGAACAGTGAGTGCCATGGTTCCTGACGTGACATCCTTACATACGCAATCCATCAAGTTCTCCACCATCCTGCAAGTGAGAGCGAGAAAATGGGTCGTACTCTGTAAGCAGATCCATCAAACAACTTTAATTAAAGGTGTGGTGAACATCAGATCTGTTATGGAGAGAAGACTAATTCAGAAACTCATTCATACACCAGATATAAAAATTAGTATTTTTATTTTATTGTTGGTGGATTTTCATTGTACTCTTAAGCCACAAAGACATTACAGGCATCAGTGATGACTTTGGTCTAATTTTTCATTTAACTCTTCTCTCAAACTGTCAAAAATGTCAAAGCTCAACACAAATGTGTGTATTTCAGTGTCTAGACATGTCTAACTGTATTTAATATCAAGGCTCAGCTCTGCCCACACTGCCACAACCACATCATATCATATATCACTAAAAAGCTCATTTCTAGATTCTGACTGAAGAATCCAAATATTTATACCTCACTTGTACTAACAACAACATTTACATAAAAACACAGCGTCCAGAATACCTGCATTTGTCTAATTTTCCAAGTTCATTCCTCACCCTATCATAAATGTAATCACAGAAGGATTTCCTAATATTTTGCCCATAGCTTGATTTATGCTAGATTTTGTACTACAATAACCTTATATATTAACAGTGTATCGTGTTTTCTTGATTTCAACAATCTGTTCCTTAAAATCTTTTCTGCAAAGTGTGCCTTCACTATGAAATTAGCATTTTATTTCTAACATTATCCAAAAATATGTACATTTCTGCATATTTAAGTAGACAATATCTTAAACATTACTTTTTACAAAACTTACAATACAAAGAATTTTGAATTTTTGCAAGAATATCAGTAATGAACTGGCAAAGATTCTTTGTGATAAAATGTGCCAAAAAAGTGATATTAGAACCCATAGAAGAACCACTGTAGTGCCGTAAAGAACCATTCAATGGATGGTTGTGCCTTTTTTGTAAATGTGATGTGCAAATGTTAAGAACCTTCAAAGAGCCTCCACGTAATGTAAAGGTAACATAATATGTCCAAGCCAAGAACTGTTCAGGAATCTTTATTTTTAACAGTGTATTTGATTTCTTTTCAACATGTGTGTTTTATCATCTCTTACCTGTGCAGACTGAGATTTTCAATTACCAAGCGTCTCCCTTGCTGGGTCTCAGAGTACATGCAGAGCAATGTTAAGCACGCCTGCTGGATTGCTGACACTGGTGAGGCTAACAACCGGACAATCTGTTCTCTTGTGCTGGAAACACTGCAGTAACAGCAGCTGATTCTCCTCTGTAATTGACAGCATTTGACATCACAAGGAAATGAGAACAAGAATGTTGTAGGGCACAGAAATAGAGAAAACAGAGAGAGAAAGCATGATAGAAAGAGTGCATTTGCATGATAGACAGAAAGAGAGAAAGCAAATGAGAGAGCATGAAAGAGAGAGTGCACTTGCGCATGAGATAAAGAAAAGAGAAAGTGCAGGCGCAACAGACAGAGAGCGAGGGACAGAGAGCAGCACTATAGAGAGAGTGCGGGTGCGAGAGAAAGAGTGTGAGAGATAGAGTGGCACGAGAGAGAGAGAGAGGTGCGTGCGAGACAGTGCAAGAAAAAAAACTGAGTGCCTAAAATCTCTCAAGTTCTCACAACATGTAATAAAAAGTAAGTTAACAAAACAAGGTGTGTTACATTTGAAATACAATTACATGAAACAAAATGCAGCCAGGTTAATTGCCGTTTTAAGTTAAAACCTCAAATTAGTTTACATTATTTTTACATTATACATAAAAAAATTTGAAAACCAGTCTGGCCGAGCTCGAAGCTGTACGTGATAAAATGTTTACCCAATATTTGTTGGGCCATCCGGCTGCAGAGCTCTAACAGTGGTTATCAGGACACAGAATTACCCAAATGGAATGTTTTTTTCTAGCTTATTCTTTTATATTTAAAATATTGTTATTTGTTTGGTTTTAGGCAAGAAGAGTTTTACTGAATCACTATTCAGCTTCTGAATCAGCTTCTCTGTTAGCCGGACATTTGAGAGGAGACATGTTGAAGAGCTGGCTGATGTGCAGAGGACTTTCACAGTGGCATTACTGAGGAAACATTTTTTTCGCTGCACATTCTGTTGATGTCTAAATCCTTATATTAAATAAAAAAGTGCCAGCTGCACATTTACAGGTTTAAATTTTACATGCCCAGCCAATGCCCCTGGCTCCAACACACAAAATGCTAGTCAAAGCAAGTAAGCAGCACCTTAAAATTACAGGCACATGCACAATAGACACTATGATGACTACTTATTTTTATTTTTATTATTACCATGTATAACATTTCTATCACTTCTTGTCAGGTTTCAAAACCTGTAACCATCTCATAAAACTGCACATACAGAAAAGACACCATTTGAGCACAAGTTTGACCTTAAACAGTTTAATAAACTGGAAACATGCCTATAGACCTGTTATCTATACAGGCAGCAGAAGGCTAATCACTGATGAGGTCATATTTATGCAGTGCACTCTACCGGTCCTTATCATTCCCATTCCCCTCGATGTGATGCCCCATTAAAAGCAGCACAGAACAGAGCCGAGCTCTGTGATTCGCCTTTGAACTGAACCTCAAGCTGCGCCACATGCTGTCCTTGGTTTGGCTCCCCCGAGCTGTAGTCTCTACAGGGAGAAGAACTGGGAAGAACTTTTGAAAAACTACAAGCACTTTGGGGGTGGTTGTTTTTCCCAATAGTTGGCTAATGCAGAAGGAAGCCAGATAGCTAACATAACTAATAGAAAGGCAAACGTTACATTTATATTTATTAGCCTCTACATCTGTGGTACTTCAGTGTATTTCTTTATTTCTGTGGTGATGGGGTGGGTTTCCCAATGGTCATGTGACGTATTTGCAACATGCATGCTAGGTACTGTAGTGAGAGAACACTGATGAATGAAGACACAAAAAAAATCCAAAATCATGAATTCGGTCAAACCGATGAAGCTGAGGGATGCACTACGTAGTATGACAGTTAACATATTAAATGCTAGTTTTAGGTCAGAAATACCCCTTTAAGGTGCACCCATTACTGCCACAGGGTTTCAACTGAGCACTGACAGCTTATCTAGTCTCCATAGGAAACCAATGCTGACAAAATGGGACACTCTGGAGCAACCACACATGAGCCAAAGGTCACCATGCCCAATGCCATGCGTCAGCTAGATATGTGTAAAACCCCCAGCACTGGGCTGTGGAACAGTGTAACTGTGCTGTCTGCACTAATGGTGCACCCGCTAATACCTTTGGGATGAGCAGGAGTGGTGTCTGTGATACATAACTAATAATCCAACGTTAGTACCTGACTTCACTAATGCTCTTGTGGCTGAATGCTATCAAATCCTCACAGAACATGTTCCAACATCTACTGTAATGCTTTCCAGACAGTAGAGGCTGACACTACAGCAAAAGGGGGGCAAGCTCTCTATTAATACCCTTAATTTCTCAAGAAATGTTGGATGAGCAGGTGTCTACAAACACTTGGACACTTTTAAATCAAAGCTCACCATTCATTCATGTAATTTCCAGTCAAAATGACAAATAAGTACCAGGTTTAAGACAATCCACATGCATAAGTAAGGGGTAAATCAAAGAAATAATACAGGAGATTCCAAAACTGGAGTTATATAAGTTATATTAATAGCCCACAGTCCACTAAAACAGTACATGTGTTTGGGATTACTTGGATGGTGAGAAGCAGAAAGTACCAAATTTTAAGACTGAATTTTGGCAGTGTGTTAGAATCTTCATACAGATTTCTTTGAAAACCTAAGGCTAAGTCTCTCAAAAAGAATGGAAGCTGTAATAAAGGTAAAGGAAGGACAAACTGAATACTGAAAAATTGAATAAGATTGCTGAGGCCTGTGTAATTTTCTGTTAAATATGTTTTCTGCTTTTTTTATGACACTAAAAATGAATAACAGGTCTCTAAATTTTGCCAAACGATTGGGCATGTAACAGTTGTTACACTCAATAATACTCTGTGACTTTGCCAAAGCTACCCTGATGCTGCTTTCATATAATGCAAATAAACTACCTGAAAATAGGGAAGCAGCTACCATTAAACTGTAAGGAAACTCAAAATACAAAAAGTTCAAAAGTAAAGTGGAAACGGCAATACTTACCATTTCCACAGCAAACCACCCTCCACAATCTGAGCACAGATACACACAGCTCCTCGCTGTATGGCTCTTTAGAAGTCTGGGCAAGACAGCTGAAGAGAGACAGAGACAGATAAAGGTGCAGGGAATCATAAAGCACCTCTCCACGCTCAGCGCTTGCTGCAAATCATGCTGAATTACAACAAAAACAACTAAACACACTTTAGAAGAAAACCCACTAGACCTAAGAACATAAGCCTGACACTTGATACATATTCAAATGAGTTAATTCATATACTGTTGTTTCACAATTTGCCCACAACAAGGGTACTGATGAAGAAAGCTGTCTGAGACTTCTAAGGCTGCAATCAATCAAGGCCCAGCAGCACACAATTTACAGCGATGAAGACACATGGTAAACGCCTTCACTTGCGGCAGCATCAAAAGGATTGAGGTCCTAGTGGAATTAACAGCAGAGCTCGAGAATATCATTATGTGAACGTGTTCCAAATGGTCAAGACTTATCGCGGGCTGTCAGAAGCGTTTCCTCTGCAACCTTACCTCCTTACAACGTTATTGCCAGCGATGATACTGAAGCCATTGTTTAACCGGAATAACGTCTGCCCAGTACCTAAGAGGAACAGAAGATACTGTTAGCATAGGCAGGTGTGTAGTGAGAGCCACATATCAACACCAAACCACCCTGACTGGCCTCAGAAACATAATCTCTTATAGTGAAGGGCAAAAGAGTCAGAGAGGGAAAGTGAAATAAACAAAAACTCATTAGGAACCAGGGCCAGCACTCTTATCTCGCAAAGAGCAGTACACCTTTTGTGGAAAGAAATTAGCCCACAAAAGGCCTATTCAGGTATCTTCTTTGTCCAGAGGTCTGGCTGCGGGCTATTTGTTTTAGAAAGCTTTCAAGACTACACAGTTTGTGGGACTTTGACTTCAGGACATGGCCTGCGTCCATTGATGACTACCAACACAAAAAATAGTTTTAATAGAATTAACACAAAAGACTCCAGTTAACTTGGGCATCACATTCTTTTTTAAGCTTTAGGCCAAGTAGTTCTTCTAGTAAGTACTTAAATACTTTTGTTATAGGAATATGTGGCTTTTCATTCTTTAGATGTCACACAGCTTCCATTTGTGCAGTACTCTAAGATCTAATGGCAGCCACTGAGGGATATAATCCAGTCGGAGCTGTGCAGACAGGGACATGTTGATAGGTGCATAAATCCAATAATAGAGTTATTAAAAATGTAGCCGGCTGCCTTTATTAGGTTTTTGCCTTGGCCCACGTGTTCCTAATGGCATCGAAGGCGTATAAAAGTGTCCTCATCATGAAGTGCTAATGAAGCGCACAGGAGGAGATCAATGAGACCTCCACACCCAGCCCCCCCCCCGCTCTTCTACCTATTGATCCCCAGCACAACAAATATTGTCTTGTCTGCTGAGACAACACCAAGTCAAGGTATAGGCACATATTCAGCCCAAATTTGTTCGACTAAATGCATCGGATGTTCCAGCTGAACAATGTGCTCTTTCTGGCTAAACTGAGACTGTCTGACAGGATGAGTGAGATACAGGCTGGGATACGACTGCAGGGGTGAGGAAGTGAAGGAGGAAGCTCATGAAGGAAGCATTATGAGCACTCACTGTCTTTGATAGCCTGCGAGAGAAGCTCCACTCCCCCACAGTAGTACAGGTTGATCTCACTGGATCTGTCCAGCTTTTTCAGCAAGTCAGGCACCGTCGTGACCCTTCTTTACCCTCTCTCAACTCCTGTCTTGCTACCCTTTCCTGAAAGTTCTTCTTCTCCTCCAGATCTACTTGTGTCAGGTAATCTATAGGTATGACAGTGATAGAAAAACAGTGTAGTTCTGACTGGTGATGCACAGATGTTAGTTGGTATCAGTATCAGGTCAAAACAGCAGCATAAAGATAATTCTACAAAAGGCTGAAATTATTAACAGCAATATCAGGACAAAGACCACTGTAAAAACAATGCAGCCCTTCAAACCTCATAATACTTATAGACATTTTCACAATACAAAATGAGTATCATATACATTTTTCTGTGGTATGATAAGCTGGAAGAGACAAAAATGTACCTACAGTGCCACATTTAAAAATACTATTAAGAACTGTGAATATAATTATATTTAACATTACACATGCACTAAATCAAATTAAACAGGGTTATGTTCTCTTTTTGTAATGATACATGCAGTTGGTCCGTGTTCTTTAAGTAGTGAAGATATCTTAAATACGCATATACACAATAACAATAAATACTGTCACATTGCCCATTCCTATCAATCTTTTCAACCTTTTCATTTATTTAATTTCAAAATGACCATTAAGTACAAATTTGTCAGTGTCAGGAAACAAGCTACAACTAAATATAATACTACATTTTTCAGTATTTAGTGTGTCACCACTTTGCCTTTATTACAGCTTCCATTCTTCTCAAGAGACTTGCTTTCAGTTTTTCAAAGAAGTCTGCAGGGATATTTTTTCACACCTAAGTTCAGTCTTAGAAGTTGGTTGCATTTTACAATGACAAATTTAGAACCATGAGTCCTTAAATCCTTACTCCACAGCTTGGATGGCCAGTTTCAGTGTTCTAGTGCAAATGTTTCCTTTGTTAGTAATGGTTTCTTGACAGCTACACATTCTTTCAGAGACATAGCATTGCATTTTCTCACAGCGAAAGGACCCGATGCTGACCGGTTTAGTGGTCTACCAGATCTTGCATGGTTGTTAGGAGTCCCATTTTCTATACGTTTTAATCAAGTCCTGTTTGTTCACTTATTTTCCTTTGACTTTCCCTTCTTTACACAAGTAAAATATTTTATATCTAATCTTCTTAAAAATTTCTCTTTTAGTCATTTTAGATGCACATGAAAAAGAAATTCACAAGCAGTTAAAATGAGTTTGGGTTACAGTTTGTGTAAATGTTAGCATCTCTTTAAAGGCTAAGATAACATCAGTGACTCCTTTGGGAGCAGCTTTTGTGAGGAGACCTCAATAGTTTTTGTGGTGTAGAACAGATAAATTAAATACTAATAGAATTTATAGACAGACATGCTTAATGTTTTTTTCAAACATATGTTTTCTGCTTTTTTCCTGGCACTGAAAAATGAATAACTTGGTGGTCTCTGAATTTTGTACAGTACTGCAAGTTATGTAGTTAGGAGTGTGAGAAACTGAAGTGTGGGTGAAGTTACGGTCTCACCCACATACAGTGCTCACTTCAGTCAATCACTCTTTCTCAACATCATAACCCTCAGTTCGATTAAAATTTAAAGACATGGTCTAAGGAGTTACAGTGCTTTAAAAAAAGTATTTACCCCTCACCCGATTTCTTCTATTTTTGCAAATTTGTCACATTTAAATGTTTCAGATCATCCAACTAATTTTAATATTTGATAAAGACAACACAAGTGAGCATAAAATGCAGCTTTTAAATGATCATTCTGTTTACTGAAAAATAAAGATTTACTGGCAGTAACAACTGCAATCAAATGTTTGCAATAACTTGCTATCAGTCTTTTACATCCCTGTGAAGTTATTTTGTCCCACTCTTCTTTGCAGAATTGTTTTAATTCAGCTACACTGGAGGGTTCTTGAGCATGAACTGCCCATGTAAGGTCTTGTCCCAGCAATGGGACTCAAGTCAGCACTTTGACTCGGCCACTCCAGAACCTTAATTTTGTTTCTTTTGAGCCATTCAGAGGTGGACCTGCTTGTGTGCTTCAGATCATTGTCCTGCTGCATAACCCAACTGCGCTTGAACTTTAGGTCACAAAATGACTGGAGGACATTCTCCCTTAGTATTTTCTGACAGAGAGTAGAATTCATGGTTCCATCAATTATGACAAGTCTTCCAGGTCCTGCAGAAGCAAAGCAGCCCTAGACCAGCACACTACCACCATCATGTTTGACTGCTGGTATGATGTTCTTATAGTAGAATTCTGTGTTAGCTTTATACCAGATGTAACGGGACCCATGTCTTTCAAAAAGTTCCACCTCTGACTCATCAGTCCACAGAATATTATCCTAAAAGTCTTGGGGGTCATCTAGATGTTTTTAGCAAATGCGAGATGGGCCTTTTGTGTTCTTTTTGGTCAACAGTAGTTTGAGCCTTGCAACTCTCCCATGGACGCCATTTTTTTAGTTTACTCAGCAGCTAAGGGGGCAATTACTTATTCACATAGGTATGTAGGACTGAGCAAAGAAGTCCGATGATCTGAAACATTCAAGTGTGACAGATATGCAAAAATAGAAAGAAAGGTCAAGTGGCAATTTTTCAAGCAAATATGTTTGAATATGCAAATGATGCATTTTCAGGCAATCCTTTATCAAACTATGTACAGACAGAGAGAGAGATACAGGTAGATGTATGTATAGACAGAGAAAGAGAGAGAGAGAAAGAGAGAGAGAGAGAGAAAGAGAGACTTCATGTTGTCATGGCAGCACCGCATGAAGGCTTGAATTAAACAATGAGCAAGCTGTGGACTGAAGTACAGAGTCAAAGTTAGAGGCCACCATTCTTTTCATTATTTCCAGTCAAAACAACCATTAAGCACAAATTATTCATTTTTCAGTGTCAGAAAAAAGCAGAAAATATATGTTTGTTTGTTTTTTTTCATTTTTGGAGTGTTTAGAGTGTCCACTCTTTTCCTTAATTTACAGCTTTTTTCATTCTTTTCAGGAAAGTTGCTTTCAGAAATCTGCAGGGATGTTTTCACCTCCAAAGTTCAGTCTTAGAAGTTGGTTGCATTTTCTGCTACTCACAATCTAAATAATCCCAAACACATTCAGTAATGTTGAGTTCTGGACTCTGGGGTGGACAGTCCATTGTTCTGAGAACACCAGCAGCTTCTTTGTTTGATTTGCAAATTGCAAAGCATTTTCTGCTTCTCATGATTCAGGTAATCTAAATTACAAATGATATGTATCAGTGCATAAAACCTTACTCCAAATCTCAGATGACAAGTATTCTTCTTTTTTGTTTATTTCCTTCTGTCAGTAACAGCTTCTAGACAGCTACACATCCTTTCAGACTCAACATGCTGATCTGTCTTCTAACAGCAGAAAGATTGACAGAAACATCTGTGGATATTTTTTCAGATCTGAAGCAAAAGTGGGGCTTGATTATCTCCTCTCTCTAAGCTTTGAGGGCTTATCTGATGGAGACAGTTTTGTCAGGCTACCAGGTCATTTTTAAACTCCAGACAGGAGGAAACTCCTGTTTTTTCCCTTATTTTCCTTTGACTTTCCCCTCCTTATGCAAGTGGATTATCTTATATCTAGTTTTCTCAGAAGTCCTGAAAATGAATACCTTGTACATAATAGTTGTTTTGACTGGAAATTAAATATACGATGAGAGGTACTGAATGAAAGGTAAACTTGACTGTGACAATATAGCACATACACTGTCTGATACTGATTTGTATTCTATGGGATATATGTTAATAGTATTTTTAAGTCTTACCTTTTACCAGGGTTTCACGCTCTGGCTCTATATCCAGTATCTTTTCATAGCAAAGCCTGGACTGAAGAATTACAGAGATAATAAGAAAGAAAACTGACATTAACTGGAAAGAAAGCCAGCAAGATAAGCATATGACAACTCAACGCTGCATAAAATCCCAATCATGTGAGAATTCAAGTGTAGCCAATCGTTCTTACCTCAGTAAAGTTCTTCAGTGCTAGATGTGCTCTTCCCATGTGAACATATGCCTTAATACACTTATCATTGCACTGTGGACGAGATCAAAGCGTTAACATGAATTAGTCACCTGAATATATGAAAATTTCATCAGGGATTCATCATTAACTTACAAGGTTCTATTCTGAAGCTGGGCAAAGAACACGTATCTTCATTAAAGTTTTTCAAGTAAAGAGTTTTTTTAAAGAAGTAAAGAGTATTCTGGAGAGAAAAGAAGGTTAATGTGATTTAGCACAGGTTATAAGAACAAGGCCTGACTTCAACCCAGTTTTCTCTCTGAACAACCGTTCTGCTCATTGAATGCTGTCCTTGCGTGTTCCCAAATGGGACGGGGATCACAGAAGCAGTGCCTGAGCTGACATTATGATGAATGAGTGGGCACCTCTGACACGTTTACTTGTAGTTACACTTACCTTCAGGGCCCACTCACAGTCACTTATGGCCTCCTTATACTTCTTCAGCTTGATAAAGGCCTGCGTGATCAGCCAGAATAGAGTACATAAGAGGCAAACATTAACTTATCACGAACACGTTGCATTATTTTAAGAATATAACTGTACATATAACTCTATATAACCAGCTGTTTGAAAGAAATAATGCTTGTGAAAAAATCAGAGACAGAGTGACATTGAGAACCTGAGCTCTGTTTGTGTAGAGGGCCTGCATGTCACGGAGCTGCTCTAGACCTTCAGTGTAAAACTTGACAGCCACTTCATAGTCACCCAGGGCAAAAGCTTCATTTCCTTTCTCCTTCAGGGCTGCACATCAAATAGGGAGAATGACGGTGAAGCTGCGATTGTAAATTCAGCTAGATAACACTGGAGTGATTTCAAGATGAGCATCTCGCATACATACACACACCTTTGGCCCGCTCCTCTTTCACATGCCTCCTCTTCCTTCTCTCCTCTGCGTCTTTTTCTAAAGCTTTCATGAAATTCTCTGAAGAATTTGAGGGAATAAAAGAAGCCAAGGAATATCTAAACACAAGCACACACTGATTTCTAGAAGTTCTAGATGTGTACTGAAAAATTAATTATTGATCCTCTAAGCCAGGGTTCTCAACCTTTTTCACCCCAAGGCCCACCTGTTTATAACTACAAAGCATAGCGGCCCACAGGAAACTAAAATCAACTTTTCTAAATACAATTTTCTGTTTTCTTTTCTTAAGTGCTGACATAAAAAAACCTGAGAATAAGGGATGAAAAAGATCACACTGTCCATTTCGGTTCAATAACAGAAACCAAGATTTGCAGTTATGTTAAAAAACATAACATTTTAAAAAATATATAGGTGCAGTGATGTTAAAAGGGGAGAAAAAGAAAAAAGAATAGACATGTGCAAGGTGGATTTCAACTGTGATTTGGAGCTGCAGTCTATCACGTTTTCACTGAAAATACTCCACTGACTTTTCCACAGGAGTAAATGTTTGGTCTCAAGATGTCTCGTTAGTTTTGAGGGTATTTGTGATTCATTTCAAATAGCCAAACCTCACTCCACTCACCGGGCTTTGTGATTAGTGTCGTCACAATAAACAATAATAATAAACCTTGATATCTGGTTCTTAAGTTTAAAAATACATTCCTATCCACAAGTCAAAATCAAACGCATCTCTTCACTATTATTTTATTTTACAGCAGCTTGTGTACATTAAAACAGGCAGATTATGCTAACAGTACAGCACCAACGTACTGCTGGAAGAAGAGGAAAGCCAGCTCTGTTGATGAATTCCTTCATTTCATCATAGTATGCGTTCCCACCAGCAGTGAACTGAACCAGGGTTTGCTTGGAAGTGGACTGAGACCCACAGGTTTTGCTGGAGCAGGTTCAGCTGTCCATTGCAGACCTGAGTATGGGTGGAGTGCTCACTAAGAGCAAAGGAGCTAAGTAAAGAAAAAATTTGATGGGTCCACACCAAACAAGGTAGGTGTGAAAGCGCCCTTTGAAACTTCTCCGTCTCTGGCTCACCAACTACTTACATGACTTAAAGTGATGTTACTGGCCCACTACAAACTACTGCCTCCCCCTTAGTACAGGCCCGCAGGCACCTACAGGGTGCTTCACGGCCCACAGGTTGAGAAACCCTGCTCTAAGCCAAACATAAGGCATCGCCTGTGTTAAAAGTAAATTATCAAACAGTATTGAACCTTCAAGCACAAATGGCATTGAAAATAAGCTGAAAAACAGTTTAGACTGTCATACACAGCAAACAGTAAACCTACCTTGACTTTGGTGGGGTTCAAACAGTGTATTCTAGAAATCAAAAAATGACCTTGCTTAATATACTGCAAAGCATAAATGCATGACATTATACTTTTCATTAGACTACAAGACTTTGACACAAATCAAATATTATAGTACATTTCTGCTGCTACGCTGCTTTCTAACGAGTTTGTGGAAAACCTCTGATTATTAGGATTTATAAGCATGCAGCGCTGGGTAGAGCAGCCTAATAAATACTGAAGTAAAACTCTTTCTACTTCAATTAAATCAAGGCTCAAGTAGAAGGTAGCTCCAAATAAATGACTTGAGAAGGAATACTCAAGTACTGATTAATATCATATAGAACCGCAGTGGAACTTCTTGAACTTGTTCAGCTACCAGGACAGCTTAAATACTTAATGGCAAAGGTTCTATAAGTCTGTGAAGCTCTACTGCAGGGATGGAACACCATTCTTAGGAAAAGATATTCCTTCAATTGGTGTTTTGGTAATGGTGGTGGAGAGGGCTGTCTAACATGTCAGTCCAAAATCTCCCATAGGTCTTCAACTGAGTTGAAATCTAGTGACTGTGAAAGCCACAGCATAAATGTGTAACTTTTGTATTGATTTGTGAAGACACGTGGACTCATGCCAGCAAAAAGCTCCCTACCACACATGCACATGCCCACTTGTGGAGAATATCCATGCCCAACAATGAACCTTCTTTCAGAGTCTCTTATATATTTTCCTCTTGCCATCTTGATCCAAAATCAGGGTCAGCTGGGCCTGCTCTGCATTTTTATGCATGCCACAGAGCAAGGCAGGATGTTATCTGCATCTGTATTTATTATGTTTTCCTCTCATTAATTCAGGTTTTCCTTTAATTTGTCATTCATCTGTAATTTCTTTTGTGATTATGTGAGTCGTTACAAGCCTCTTTAATGAAAATGTGTTAAAACTGTATTGAATATAGTTTTTATTTGGATATTATACCCTGCAACATAATGAGACACAGTTTTTTCACTTCAACTATTTTTTTCAGGTAAAGTGGGACAGCAGTTGGGACAGTTACTAATACCTTCTGGCAGTACAGCAAAATTCTACACATTAATTCATGTCACTGGATTAACAATAATCATTAACTTAACTTTGAATAATATTTTGGGGGGAAAATCATGTTCCATCCTCAGGTAAGGAACTGCAGCTGAAGCTTCTTCCCTCACTTAATCTGACCTCTATACTGTTCTCCAGTCCTTTCATTCTGTAGTTGGTCCACTGACCCATCTCCATTAAGTTTCAGCTCCATCTTTTCTTTATGATGTCTTTTCTTATGATACATTAGCTTTTAAAAGAAAACAGTAGCCATAAAGAACACGGACTGTAAAAGATGTCCAACTTTACCCAGCATGTTCAGCCAAAGTGGACAGTGCTTAAAATCTACTTTGTCACATTAGATACAATTTGTCATATACTGGTCACATAACATTACAAAAAAAAGAGCAATGTAAAGCAGTGTTGCTTTTCACTGGCCAACCAATCATAAACACAAAAAAAGCATTCTGATTTGTCAGTGCATTCACCATGGGCTTGGTGGAATACACCCATTTTAATTTATGATCACACTCAAAACGATGATGGTTACATTTGACTGATTCCTGTTACTCAAAGAGAAATGCTGCGAGAAGCTTATGTGTCTTCGTCTTATTCCGACAGCAATACTCTAACTTTGGGACGACGTTGGTCTGAAAATACAAGGTACAACTCCATCAATATTTTACTTAACTGCATGTATGTCAGTACCACCAAAGGTGGGTAGTAACTGGTTACACTTGCTGAAGTTTAAAATTTTGACAGATTGGTACTTTGCTGAACATTCTGATCTTTTACTCACGTATACTGTGAGGAAAGTAATTTACACTTAACTAAAAATCATTTTAAAGTAGTAACGTTTTGTTTAATGTTATTATATTATTATATCCCTGCATGATGAGATCATCATCATCTTATTAGGCTGTGGTCAAGGCTTAATTATCTCATTCCCATACTTCACTAAGTCGTGGCCACGCATTATTTTTATTAATGTGGTATATCACCAATAGGGCTCCGTATTATATTGTGTGGATGACAGCATCTACATTACACCATTATGCTACACATCTTACTTTTGAGGTTTATCATTTTTCTTTCAGAGCAAGAGTGCATCAAAAAGAGAAGAACAGCACTTAGAATAGCCATTGTCATTTCCTATGTTGGCAAATGCTGGATTTACACGCACTAAGAAGTTCAACTGCAATTTTAGAAGTTAATCAGTAAGTAACTGGTTCTTTTGTACTTCTATTCCAGCTGTTATTGAAAAGTACTTTTACCTCTGCTCAAAATACTTTTACTAGTTTGGCTATAGGCTACTCTACCCACCTCTGCTTCCACCACTGCACATATCTAGATCCATACAAATATAGTTACCACTGGTCCGCTATCAGACGTGGGGTTTTTATTTATGACTGTCCTGTTGAGGTGAGTTTTGCATGTTTTCTCTTCTTCAAAAGAGGCAACAAATTTGTCTGCCTTTTCTACAGCTCTCTCCTGAGCGGCCACATCACTGGAGTTCAGCTCCTTCATCAACGCATCTGTAACACGCAAAGGCAAAGTTGTATTTACGTTACTTTGACGTTAAAAAAAGAGATACTATAAGAGAAATACTTATCTATCTTTTCTATAAGTAACGTTACAGGTCTCACTAATGTAGATTAAAATACTTCATGGAGCTTTTGTTTACAAAGTCAGCGCCAGTTAGCACAGTCAGCCACCAGCAATTCAGATTAAGCCTTAACAACGTCGTACAGCAGCTAGCCATGTAGCAGTGATGTTTACCTCAAGTCAAAACAGACTGGGGCACGTTATAAAACTTAAACACACTTACTTATTTCATCAACGTCCCTCAGGAACTTTTCCAAATCTTCATTCTCGCTGTGCTCCATACTTATTTAACTATGAAGACTGATTTAACACTGTCTGTGACCAGCACTCTCTCCCCGACTTCACCTGTAACCATAGCGACGTCGCGCGTGCTCACGTGTTTACCTGTAGCCATAGCAACGTGAGTGATAGTCACGTGTTCCTTAGTGCCGCGAAGCTGAAAAAAGTACAAACTAAACGGCTTCATTAAAACGGTATCATTATTTTAAAAAGTAGGTTGAACGTTAAAGGGGAATTCCACCTATTTTTCAAATTTTCTGCGCAATTTAAATGACTAAGTAATAAACAAAGTCACTCGTTCAGAGTGGTTTGGTGTGAAGTGATCCACTGTAGAGAACCAACTTTGTTTCACAGTGGTGATGATATGAACCAGAAGAGCAATGTCTACAACGCAGACATAGCCACTTTATTTACTGTCCATAACCACCAGCAAGTACGGAGCCCTGCTGGTGACATCCTGTGTAAATAAAAATAATGCGTGGCCACGCCTTATTAACGCATGGGAACGAGATCCTAATGCGTGGCCACGACTTAGTAAGGCGTGGGAATGAGATGATTAAGTCGTGGCCATGACTTAGTAAGGCGTGGGAACGAGATAATGGCTTACTAAATCGTGGCCACGCATTAGGATCTTGTTCCCACGCTTTACTAAATCGTGGCCATGACTTAATCATCTCATTCCCACACCTTACTAAGTCGTGGCCATGTATTATTTTTATCAATGCTTGATGTCACCAGCGGGGCTCCGTAAGTAGGCCTACACTTCTTCTTTTTTATATATAATGTTACAACACTCTGCATGTATGCACGGCTTTTAAAAATGATGTCTGTTTCCAAAATCGTATCGCAAAACTATCATGAAACAATGTCTCGGACATCAGGCTGAGCATTCGTAACCATTCCATGTAATAACTTTCTGTGAGGGAGCTTTCAGAGGCATTAAACACTCTTCAGTTGTCTGGGTCCTATCAAGACCACTGTGAACAATTCTGACTTGGTGTGTCTCTCTAAAACAGAGTACTCTGAATGACTTACACCTCAGTGACTGAATTATGCAGAAACTTAATTCTATTATTTTAATGAAAAAGCAATACTTTTACTACTATGAGGTTAGGCTACTCTATCCACCTCTACTTCCACCACTGCAGAAATTTTTAAAAATTGTTAAAATTCCCCTTTAAGGTCAGTTCACAACAGCTAATATATTATCATGTCTGGATGACATAGGTAAATACTAAAAATTGACACTATTCCATATAGCACACGAGTTGTATGTCGAGAGTTTCACAAAACGCATAGTGCCAACAGTAAAGTTTGGTAGAGGAGGGATAATGGTCTGGGGCTGTTTTTCAGGGTTTGGGTTTGGCCCCTTAGTAGTGAAGGGTAATGTTAATTGCTACAGTATACAAACACACACATACGCACACGCACATTATCTAAGCCATTTCTCCTTCTGGGTCACAGGGGGGTCCTGGAGCCTATCCCAGCAGCCATTGGACGGAAGGCAGGAAACATCCAGGACAGGCTGCCAGTCCATCGCAGGCATACAAAGACATTTTAGATAATTATATGCTTCCAACTTTGTGGCAGCAGTTTCTTGTTACAGCAGGGCTGTGCCCCTGTGCATAAAGCGAAGCCTGTAAAGACATGGTTTGATGAGTTTAGTGTGGAGGAACTCCAGTGGCCTGCACAGAGCCCTGACCTCAACCCCTATGAACAGTTTAGGAATGAATTGGAACGTTGATTGCGAGACAGGCCTTCTCGTCCAACATCAGTGCCTGACAAATGCTTTTTTGACTGAATGGGCACAAATTCCCCACAGACACACTCTCAAACGTTGTGGAAAGCCTTTCCAGAAGAGTGGAGGCTGTTATAGCTGAGAGGGGGCGGGGTTCACAGTTAAATATATTTTGCACATATATTTTAAAACATCACCTATACTGCACATATATTTTCAATATGAGTAGCACATGTAAACGTATTTTTCTTTTATATGGAAAGTGAGGTTTTTCATCACCCAAGAGACACAGTGAATTAAAAAATCTTTAAAAGGCTAGATAAATAAAAAATAAAGAAAGAAATAAATGTCTTAGTCAATACAGCACTCATAATTCCAAGAAAGGCTTGATAAATTCATGATTTTAGTATACATCAGTGTGTTTTAAAACCTCAGTCGTTTTATGTTCAAATAAAAATGATAAAACAGTCACCGGGGAAGCATTAACTCATGTGAACATCAGAGACTATGGAAAACAGTGGCAAATTCTTTCTTCTTTAACTTCTCAGATCCCCAATTGTTAGTTTGTCTCTGTTGTATTGTTATATATTTCTCATTGTCTTGTTGTGCTGTTCCAGTTTGACTGATGATTTTCAGGAACCACATAACATCTGTCCTCAATTCTTCATACCTTGTCAGTTTTACTGGAACCATTTACCAAATAACTGATATGCATGTGCATGTAGAATGGCCTTTGGATGGTGTCGCACATTTGACACTCATCAAGTTAAACGCATTTGCAACGATATCCATGTCAAACTCATAATCGCTGTCACTTCAGAAGTGTGATGTGTTTGGTTTGACATCAGACACGAAGGAAACTCGTTCCAAATGCACCCACATGACTCTAAAGAGGGTCTTAGGCCGTGCGTTTGTCCCTCTGGGGTGGATTGATTTAGCTACACTATATCAAAGGGGGGAAAAGAAAAAAGAAGCACTTCTAAGGAAGAAGTATCTACCGAGCAATATTCACTGACTTTAACTCAGAACACTGAAGAGAGACTTAGGAAGCATTCACAGCAGTGGGGAACCCTCAGGGCCTTCTAGTGCTTCAGCGAAGGCCTAATGATTTTTATGAAATAACAAAAAAATGTTGTCCCAAAAATTCTTGTTGGGAATTGTTTTATTTTTTTTAATTTCTAGTTTTATCTGTAATCATTTTTATTTAATACAGCCATTATGCATGCTGTATTTAAAGTTTACCAACACTCTTATTTCATTTTTAAGTTTTGATTGGAAACAAAAATGTTCCTAAAACAAAGTTATCCCATGTGGATTTTTTCATGGTGTACTTAAGTAGATACAGACAAGCTAGCTCTCCCATTGGTTAGAACTTTAGGAGCTGGTCTGGAGTCCTAACATGTCAGATTAACTGGCAACCTAATTAATGAGCCTGGGAGTCAATCCCAAACAGAATTGATTCTCCAGTTACAGTCATTTGGGAATCAAGAGTTGACTCCAAAGCTTTGGACTTGATTTGCTCTCTGGTTAGCCAGTCTGAAAAATACATCCTTCCACAACTCACACATCAATAGATGGGCTGTATTTTACTTTAGACAAAGTGGTAAACAAAGTGAAATGTAAAATGTGTAAGAAAATAGAGGCTTACAATCAACTTCGCTGGTACTTGCATTTGTGGAA
Organism: Colossoma macropomum; assembly: GCF_904425465.1. Taxonomy (NCBI): domain Eukaryota; kingdom Metazoa; phylum Chordata; class Actinopteri; order Characiformes; family Serrasalmidae; genus Colossoma; species Colossoma macropomum. The sequence goes on along the minus strand of NW_023494786.1, from coordinate 11,155,044 downwards.
AAATATTATATTATATACAATATAGGTTATGTTACACATAATGATATCTAATTATACCAATATATGTCAATATATTCGCATATATTGGAAAACATTTGAATTGGGAATGTGTTTGTAATACGTTTTGTGGATATCATTATTCAGGAGTCGACTTCAAAGGACTGAGTGCTTTGGCAGTCACAAAATGTACCATTATCCACTTCAACAGCGCAGTGATAGGGCTTACATAACCCAGATATTACCAGTGACTGAATTTGCATTAGCCATGTTTGATTGATAAGAACACCTAGATGGACGTTTTGAGGCAAAATGTTCCTAAGCCAGATAATTATGCTCTGAAAAGCCAAAACCTTTGGTTCAGGAGGAATTAAATGTATAAAATGAATGAGAGGGAAATATTAAGGCTAATTTAGAACATTTCACAGGGAGCAAAATGTTCTCTATCCATCACACCTCCATTCATCTTTACCTATAAAGCCATTATTGCTAAAGCAAATCATCTTTCCTCTGTGATTCCAGTAAATTACAGATAACCTTCACTAACAGTTCAGCATTTATAATCGAACCTGGGAGGACAGCTATAAACCAACCAGGCCAAGTCTTTAATATGACTTCAAGAGTTCTGTAAAATGATTGAAACCTGAGGGAAAATAAGAAATGTTTCTAATGTAATTCACAATTTACAAATATGAGTGGGTCAGCAGATGGATCATGTGCTTTGCAGTAATTACACACTCTGTAAAGTTTCCAACAGCTTCACCTTCGAGACGACTTGAGGATCTCAGGATTTCAGTCATAAAAAAAACCTAGTGCCAGTTCCATCCATAAATACACAGACACAATCTATACCAGACCAATTTATTGAAACAACAATACAGCAGCAAACATACTATCCATGCCCTAAGAAAACCTATTGCCTTCAAATCAACAGGTTTCTTGAAGAGGAAAAAGATTGTGTCTCCCAAAACTTTTGCTTAAAACGTCAAGGTCTTTAGAGCTGATTCTCTGCGCAATGCCTAGTGGGCATTCAGTAGTTGAACCTGTCAAAGTTTCATTTCAACACTAACACTGTGTCAAACATTCAAAGCATTCATGACTTCAGAATGCTTTCCAGTCAAGCTGTTTAACAGTCAAACTGTTTTTTAGCATAATAACACTGTTGGTTGCATGTAAGACAGGCAAACGTATTTCAGTACTCTGGGTTTATAACTTTTTGTACTTTTTAATCCAGCATTAGCACTTGTTATATACAATGTTCATTATTTTCTTTTTCATTCATTTACAAATACATTCATACAACCTTTGTTTTGCTTGTTGTTCCTCTTTATACATTCTACACACATATGAACACATATGCATGTTTTGGTAGGTACTGAAATACACCTGAGTCATAAGGAAATCATACACACAGCCTTTGTTTCGCTTTAGTTTCCCCCTTAAACATTCCACGTGTGTCTTAAAGTAGTTAGTGAAATATACCTGATCCAAAAGGAAGTCATCATCCAGACTTTAATGCCACCATCCGTCTCACAGGAGGCAACCTGCTGTAGCTTTGATGAGACAGTTGGCCTTGTCACATTTAGCGAAAGGCAGAAGCGCTCATGTTTCACGAGCGATCCATCATTTCACTCTGGAGCCGTGTTCTGGCCGTCTGTGCCGTGTTTGATTGGCAGCTGGCCGTCGCTCGGGCTGACCTCTTTCTTATCTCTCAGGAGGCTCTCCACTTGCCGGAACACTGAAGACTCTCTGTGCTTCTGCAACATCCTGGCCACGTCCTGTCCAAAAAAAATAAAAAATTAACCCTCATCTGAATTCTCGTCTGTTCGGCTCGTAACACTTCCCATAGCCCCTCAAATCACCAGACACCAACTGGCAGGACAACAAGCCACAGGTATACATACATACATACATCATCTAAACCGCTTATCCTTCTGGGTCGCGGTGGGGTGCTGGAGCCTATCCCAGCTGTCATTGGGCGGAAGGCAGGATACACCCTGGACAGGTCGCAAGTGCATCGCAGGGCAGACAGACAGACATACACAGTCAGCCACAGGTATCATTAAATAAATTGCACTCACATCCTCAGTCAGAATCCCTTGGCTTTGGCCAGGTTTCTGCACCCTCTCCAGCAGGAGGCTATTAAGAACAGAGTTGGTGCCCACTCCGCTTTGTACCCTCTCTTTCGCCAAATCGGGGGACAATCTAGCGCGGAACAGCTCACTTAGACACACTTGTAACACCTGGAGTAGGAAAAGAACAGTGGGAGAGAAATAATAAAAAGATACCCCCAAAGGCCAAAGAGATTGTCTGTCTGCATGTGCCAGTGATTTATCTGGAAAAGAACCCCTTCGAAGGCATAGACTCCAAAGAAAGACCCCCAAATACTCTCTAGACTGAGGAAATTTTCTGTATGTGCATGTGCCAGGTTTGTTAAGTTGGGCACTGACTACAAGTTGTTGCTAATGATATTTAAAGCTCTCAATGGCCTATTTCGAGCATATCTTAGTGATCTGTTGAAACGTTATAGCCCATCAAGAACACAAATCTCTTAGGATCACTTACAGCTCAGTTAGTGGAAGATAATTTGCTCATATGGCTCCTAAACTTAGGAATGCAGGTTTGGCATGTGCCTGGCATGTGCCAGGTATATACTAGCTTCCAGTTACGTTCCACATTGACTAGAAGGTCCTGCTTATGATATTTAAAGCTTCATAGCCTAGTTTGAGCAAATCTTACTAATCTGTGGAAGCTTTACAGCCCATCAAGGCCATAAAGCTCAACTGAGGCTCCTAGAATCATTTAAAGCTCAGCTGGCAGAATAGCATACCAGGTATGTGGAACACAAGCTCAATAGGTGATTTTAAATCCAGATTAAAAAGCATGTCTAGAAGTATTCTGCCAGTTTGTAGTTGCTGTTATTTTTATTTTAAGCATAATGTTTGTGTCCCTCCAATGTTTTACTTATATTCTTGTATAAAGCAATGTGAGATTTTTGTCATTCAAATGAAACATGCTATATATATATATATATATACATATATATATATATATATATATATATATATATATATATATATATATATATATAAAGATTTATTTTTATTTTGTACCTTGAAAAAGGCCCTTTGGAACTCAGGAGTGGTGTCGATGCTCAGCTGGCTGATGGAGATGTGAGCAGCACAGTGCAGGAGCAGCAGAGAAAATCCTCCAACAGACTGCAGCCTCTGATGGCGCACATACAGAGTCTCTTCTGTCTCCTACAAACACAGTGATTCGTTAGGAACTTATGCTCTGTACAGTACTGTCACTGTTCCATTCAGTCACATACCAAGTTGCCAGTTTATTAGGTACCTTGTGCCTACACTCATTAGACATTTCATCAGAAACTTTTACAGTGTTGCACAAAAGTCCTTCATTTCCTTCATTTATTGAATTTCCAGAACAAACAACCAAGTACAAGTTATTCATTTTCCAGCACCAGGAAAAATTTAATAGGAAATTAATTACACAGAAGCCTCAACAGTGTTATATAATATGAAATTCTTCAGTTTTTGTCCACCAATTGACTCTCAGAACTTCCATCAGCAGGCATATTTTTGTACACTTCCAAAGTTCAGTCTTAGTTGCATTTTCTGCTTCTTACCATCAAAGTAATCCCAAACACATTCAGTGATGTTGAGCTTCAGACTCTGGGGTGGCCGATCCATTGTTCTGACAACACCAGCAGCTTCTTTGTTCAATTTCATTTTCTTAGTTACAGCTTCTCGAAAGCTACAAATCCTTTCAGCCCATTTGTTGAATTGTCTTCTCATAGTGGAAGGATAGATAAAAAGACCTGTGGATTTTCTTTATTTCTCTCAAAGATAAAAGCTTTAAGTACTGTTTCATCTGATGGGGACAATTTTGGTGGTCTAGCAGGCCTTGCGTGGTTGTTAGGAGTCCCATTTTCTCTGTATTTTTTAATAATTTCTTGAACACCCGTTTTGGAAACTTCTGTTCTTCCACTTATTTTCCTTTGACTTTTCTCCTCCTTGTGCAAGTGGATTATCTTATATCTGATCTCTTCAGAAATATTTTCTGAAAAATGAATAACTTGTACTTAACGACAACACTGACTATAAATTAAATAAATGACAGGATATTCTCTGAATTTTGCCCAGTACTGTACCATGTAGGTGCCTTTGTTGATTTACAATTAGAGACAGCAGCCCATCAGCCACCCTGGACTACCTAATAAACTGGCAACAGTGTATTCTATTGAGCAAATAGTTAGTGGCAGTGGCTGTGTGAGCACTTGACATTCCTCAGTCACTGCTGCAACGTATCTGCCCTACCCTTGGGATGATACAACGGCTGGAACACGATTTAAAGATTTAATTGCATTAAATGAAACCTTTCACTCAAAGAGACTGAAACAGCAGTTTTCACCAGGGTAAGGGCTTTTTTCTAGTATTGTCCTTCACCCCCAAGTCATATTAAAATTATTACCATACGCTTACTGTGCCTATAAATACCTGGTAGTAAAAGGAATTGCGGAAGGCATTGGAGTGGTAGTTGTTTGCTGGAAGACTTGAGGCAAGCTGTAGTTTAACTGCTGGTGCCTGCAAAGCACAAACCCAAGCATTACTAATCTGAACACTTTCTGCAGGCTGCACTCCAATACATCCACCACTCTGCTCAGTGGGTGCAAAATTGTGCAAAATATTATCTTGAAAGGGCTGATAATGAATCAGAATGAAAGTGTGTGTGAGTTACAGACCACTTTGTGCAAGTGGAGCAGCTGGAGCAGAAGCTGCCCGTGCTGGTAGATCAGAACCTCTCGAGGGTTGAGGGTATCAGTGCTGACTTGAACCAGGTCTCCCTCACACTCCCACTGTGCATCCAAGAAATCAATGAAGGGGCGCCCTGAGCCTGCAGAACAAAGACAACACCATCCTTTTGTTCATCCTCTCTCAATTCAGGATGCTGAAGTCAGAGAACTACCAACAAGGGCTGGGCCATATTGATGTCTCAAAATCACTGATAGATCTTCTTTAAATATCCCAGCTGATGATATCATTAATATTCAAAAAAAGGAGACATCTAGACATTAGTGACCCATGGTGTTAGCAGTTTTGGGGAAAATATTGCTTTAGTCTGTGAGTTTGTGTGCAATATACCATCGTCCGATGGAACTTTCGTTGATTGATGATAGTATTGTAAGGAGCATGTGGTGGTAGAAAAGCAAGAGCTGCTTTCCGAAAAAAAAAAAAAACAAAGCAAGCAATACCAACAAAACAAATTCTGAGTGTGTGAACACTCACAGGAGAAAGGCACCACAAATATTACCTGAGAAGCTGTTTATTAACCTACAGACTGTGGAGGCAGATTCACAACACCTTTCTCCAGTAACCCATTTCAGCACTGCAAGCAATGCAGCAAAGCCACAGAAAAGACTCAAAACTCAAAGCAGAGGGAAAAACATGCTTGTGTTTCTTGTCAGAAAGTTGCTAAATTGCTAAGCTAACTTTGTTTGGTATATTTGTATATATGTAAATACACAGTTGTGTATGCAAATGTTAATGCACAGTCTCTTTATATATGATGAACTTAAAAATAGTAACTGTGGTGTGTCTCAGAACTTAATTAACTGGCTAGGCTGTAAATGACTGGTTAGGACTGGCCAAGTCAAGAATAGCCATTTGGAGTTGTCAGCTGATGTTTCCAGTGTGTGTTAAATTCTCTGACTCTTCGAACCTTATGATAACACTCAACAACCATGGTCTCCTCCAGGGACGTCATTAAACCCAGTTTACTGGGGCACATACCCCTGTGAAATGTTGCTGTGCCCCACTAAAACTGCAGCAGTAAAAGTCAATAAGAACACCACAAAAGTTTCCCCTTTATCCTGGATTTCTGAGCAGAACTACAGAACACACCAAGTGAACTACAGGAACTACATTTCCCATGATGCCCAGCATCTTTCCAAACGCTTAAGCGGCTAACTCTTTCATTCAGAGCCAGTTTCTTTGGAGTAGTGGACATATGTAAACATTCAAGTCTGTCATGCAGCAGACAAGATAATGATAGCTCATAGCTACATGTTTTGTCTAGCCACTTATAACCATAACCTACCAAAAAATACATAATATACTACTAAAGTAAAGGCATTAACTAAATTAACAAAGGCTTTATTTATGCTAGCTAGTAAAGGGAGCATTGATAACACAAACTTGCAAAATGAGCATTGTGATATAGCCAGTACAACAGTAAACTACTCATGGCTAGGATGAACTGATGATGCAAAGGCACAGTCACAATTTCACATGTAGTTTTATGCTGCAAATGAATTATTTTACATGCATATGTGTGACAGTATTTACATGAAATCTAAACAATGAAGACAACAAATAAACCTTTGTCATGAAGTGAGAGAGCAGTCAGAGCATGGAGCAGGAGCAATAAGAGGAACAGAACAGGGAGAAGGAGAAAGAGAGAGAATACAACAGGGAAAAAAGGGGAAAGAATCATCAGAAAAATTGATAAAATTTCTTTAGTGGTAATTTGTTCTTCATTTCTCATGCATGGCAGAGTAACACTCAATTTAGTGTTAAATTACTATCTTATCATTAGTATCACTATCAATCATCTATTTAGTGTTTTACAGGCTTTTTACCAAGCAAGCAGAAGGGTACAGCTGTGCCCCTCTTAGTTCTGTGTGTGCCCCAGTACAGCAGGGAGTCTAGAAATGCCCGTGGCCTTCTCTAAGCAGCTGGTAGAAGATCTGAAAATGAAGCTAATCAATGTTTGCCAAGTAGAGGAAGGTTATAAATAGATATCAGAGAACTTGCAACTCACAATTTCAACTGCCCAAAATATCATTAAGAAATGAGGACCAGAGGAAGTCAAGGCAAGTTCTAGAAAACCAAGCAAACTCTCAGATAGAACTGATTTTATCCTGGCTAGAAAGGCAATGCAAAACCCCCATAGACAGTAAAGGACCTGCAAGAATGTTTAGTTGATACAGGAGTGATGGTGCACTGTTCAACTGTGCAGCACTGCTTGAACGAACATGATCTGCATGGAAACCTCTTTAGAAGGAAACCATAGCTTTAACCTCATCGCAAAGTAAACATCTGAAGTATGCAAAACAACTTTGAGATTGAAAGCCCAGCGGCATTCTTGAAACAAGGGCTGTGTACTGATGAAGTACAAACAGAACTCACAATCACAAAAGGTGTGTTTGGAAAAAAAAAGGAGCAGCATGTGATGAAAAGAACACCTTGCCAACTGTGCCAAACACAGGGGTGAATCTGTTATGCTTTTGGGTTGTGTTGAAGCCAGTGGCACAGGAAACACTGCATGTGTAGATGGAAGAATGGATTCCATTAAATATCAGCAAACTCTGGAAGCAAATGTGACTCAGTCAGTCAACAAACTGAGGGTGAAAAGAGGCTTCTCATGAACTACTTCATACAGCACAAGCCACAGCTTTTGTGCCAAAAAAGGTATAAGCCCAATAAAGCCTGCCTCCTGTTTAAGTCAGCAATAGAAGCTGAATTGGTGAATGTGAACACAAAACAGCATCATGGTTAGAATAACAAACATGTAAAGTACAACCCCATTTCCAAAAATGTTGAGACGCTGGGCAGAATGTAAATGAAAATAGGATGCAATGATATGCAAATCATCTAAATATTTTTAAAGGAAAATACTACAAAGACAACATATCAAATGTTGAAACATATATATATATATATATATATATATATATATATATATATATATATAAAATATATATGCCCATTTTGAATTTGATGCCAACAACATGTTCCAAAAAAGTTGGGACAGGGGCATGTTTACCACTGTGTTTGATCACCTCTTCTTTTAACAGTGTTTGGGAACTGAGGAGACCAATTGCTGTAGTTTTGAAACTGAAATGTTTTCCTATTCTTGTTTGATACAGGATTTCAGCTGCTCATCAGTTCGGGTTCTCCTTTGTCGTATTTTCTATTTCATAATGCGCCAAATGTTTTCAGTGGTGACGGGTCTGGACTGCAGGCAGGTCAGTTTAGCACCTGGACTCTTTTAATATGGAGCCATGCAGCTGTAATACATGCAGAAAGTGGTTTGATATTGACTTGCTGAAATAATCAAGGCCTTCTCTGAAAAAGATGTCGTCTGGCAATATATGTTGCCAAAACATGTATATATTGTTCAGCATTAATGGTGCCTTCACAGATGTGCAGGTCACCCATGCCAGGTGCAGTAATGCACCCCTATAACATCATGAATACTGGCTTTTGAACTGTGCATTGATAACAAGCTGAGTGGTTTTTAGCCCGGAAGACGCAGTGTCCATGATTTCCAAAAAGAATTTAAAATTTTGATTCGTCAGACCACAGGACCCTTCTTCACTTCCCTTCAGTCCATTTATTAGAGCTCGGGTCCAGAGAAGGTGGTAGCATTCCTGGGTCCTGTTTATATATGGTTTCTTTTTTGCATTTTAGAGTTTTAACAAGGATTTGTGGATGCAGTGATGAACTGTGTTCACAGACAATGGTTCCTGGAAGTGTTTCTGAGCACATGCAGTGTTTTCCTCTACAGAATCATGTCTGTTTTTAAGGCAGTGCTGTCTGAGGGCCCAAAGATCATGGCCAGTTTGTACTGGTTTTTGTCCCTTGCATACAGAGACTTCTCCAGATTCTCTGAATCTTTCAATGTTATTATGTACCGTAGACGATGAAAAGCAAAAGTTCTTTGCTATTTTACGTTGAGAAATTTTTTTCTTGAATTGTTGCACTATTTGCTCCTCATCTGTACTTCTGAAAGAAAAGAAATGCTTTTTTATACACAATCATATTACTGACCTGTTGCCAATCAACCACCAGGTGTTTTGTTTTTGGCATTACACAATTAAAAAAAAAGCCTTTTGTTGCCCCCATGTTGTTGGCATCAAATTCAAAATGGGCATATATTTTTCAAAAAGCAATGAAATTTCTTAGTTTCAACATTTGATATGTTGTCTTTGAACTATTTTCAATTAAATATAGGGTTTAAATGATCTGCACATCATTGCATTTTGTTTTTATTTACATTTTACACAGCATCCTAACTTTTTTGGAAATGGGGTTTTATTTGTAAACCTAACCTTTAGTATCAGGATAATAAACTGTAATATATATCTATATATTAGATATATTATACAGAATTCTCGGTAGCTCCACTCCTAGTGCTACCTTTATTGTTTAAGACTGTGAGTTTCTGTTATTTATCTGAATCAATAAATTATACTGATAAGTGCTGTCTAACTAAAACTATTGGAATAAAATTAAAAACTATTAGAATAAAATTCAAATCTAAAACATAAGTATAAAATTACATTGGTTATCAGAATTTTTAGTCCCTTAAAATCACTATCGGCAACAAGATTTTCATATCAGTAGGGCCCTAAAAACAGCCATTAAAAATCTAAAGTCTATAGGCTTAATTTGCTTAATTTGCTTAACAAAATCCACATTTTATAATTTGGCCGCACAGTGGTTTCAAATAGTTTCCTGCAACGCCCACTGACTGTCAAACAAGTTAAACTTAAATATCTTTGACAGAAACTTTCTCCACTGTATGACTCTTATGATTGCATTTGTGCATGTCTTCCATTTCAAATTCTCATGCTTGTTTACACATCTGATTGGAGGACTTCTTTCATAGTGTTGAACATGTAGTGTGCAATTAAGCTACAAAGTTACCACCACATAAACTCATTCAAGTACAGCTGGTTAGTACCTGATTGGTCTCCGTTGAGCAGGCCTACTTTCCATGCTCTGTTTCTGATCTGCTGGTCCACCTCTTTGATGAGCTGGAAGAGCGGAGAGAGCTCCAGCAGCCTGGTCCAGTCCTCACCTGGAGCACAGTAATGCAAATCCAACAAAAGAAAACAATAATAAATGTGAGACTCAGCCAAACTGTCAAAAACAAATTCCTTTTAACAGCATTCAAAACTTTTGGTCCTGTCCTGTTCATTTGTGAAAGCTTCATGAACTTGCTGCACTGCTGCCTGAAGTTGGTCCTTATTGCCCCCTAGTGGTCTGACTATGCAATGACACAACAAAGTCAAGCAGAGCACATATAGTTTCAGCTCACTCAGGCTTAGCAAGCACGTCCCTTTCTACAAATGAGAATTGCCAGCCCTCAAGGACTGGCATTGAAACTCGTTGATTTGACTGGGGCCTTTGAGAATATAAATAATAAAGTTTGTTTAAGTGGTTTTAATTAGATGAACAGTATAGTTTAAAGCCCCAACTCCCCACCTTAACAATCTCCTGGATTGCTGTCAGATGGAGTGCAACACTACCAGAAACAAGTTCCCTCTGAAAGCTTGCTTATGAATGCAAATGTTCTGACCTGCCAGTTTGGGGACCATGGCGTGCAGGGGAAAACCAGGTTCCTTGAGACGTTGGCTATCTGTGTGAACAGAAAAAGGCGAGTGATCTGAAACGCTGTTGTCAGTGATCCGACTGTCTGAAGCTGGCCTTACCTTGGCTTTCAGCTAGGCCGCTGTCCTGTCCTCTCTGTGTAGATGTGCTGGACAAGGGCATCTTCAAGCCGTTCTGCTCACTCACAGCTGAGGCCTTTTCATGATCTTTCAGTGAGTGAGTGGACACTGCTGCACAGAAAGAGCACTACAGTCAACACTAGAAAACACATCGTACTGTGCAGAAGTCAGAGACCACCCTTCATTTCTTCAATTTCCAGTCAAAACAGTAGAAGCAGAAATCATATTTTAACAACTTAATATCATATCAAGGGAGTCCCTTTGGTGGAATCTGTAGGGATATTCTTCCACACCTTCAAAGTTCAGTCTTAGAAGTTGGTTGCATTTTCTGCTTCTCAAGATCCAACTTATCTCAAACACATTCAGTGAGGTCTGGACTCTGGGGTGGTCAGTGCATTGTTCTGAGAAAACCAGCAGCTTCAATTTTTGATTTCCTTTTGTTTGTCTATTCTCTTTTCTCGTAACAGCTTCTTAACAGCTACACATCCTCAGAGAGAATCTCATAGTGTGGAGTCTTCTCACAGTGGAAGGATGGACAGAAACACCTGTTGTCTGAAACGATCTGACGATTTATCTGATGTTGACAGTTGGTGGTCAACCATATCTTGCACAGTTGTTGGAGTCTTATTTCTTCTACGTATTTTGACCTCCAGTTTTCACGGAGACTCCTTTCTTTTCACTTATCTTTTGCCATTATCTTTCCAGAAATATCTCCAGAAAAACAAATCACTTGTTCTTAACGATCATCTTGACTGGGAATTAAATAAAGGGTGTAAGATCCATTGATAAATCAAGTTATTGATCTGAATGTGGAAACTCAAGGCATCAATTTTGGAATGTTATTATTGCTTATAATACACTGTACTGCCATCTGTACTCGATAGGATAATACAGTTTTCAAGTGTAAAAACACTTGGTGTATTGTTTTTTGTCTATTCCACTAAAGTGTAAATAATTCCTCTATTATGTACTCAGTGCATTTAAGAAAAAAATATTCTAAATTGTACCAAAGTAATCAAATCAAACTGATTTGTGAAATTTGAGATTTGATGATGAACTGAGCAATCAGAATTTATCTGAACCATTATAAGGCCAGAAATGTACATACCTATTTGGTGCTTATAACATAAAGCAATACAGACCAAATGTCAAGGGAATTCAAAGCTGCTTCATGCATACTGTTCTCACCTCTGAGACTGAGTTATTCAGTCCAGTAGGTTTATTATTACCTTTAGCCACTGGGACGGACACAGTCCACGCTCTAGAGCATGTGTCCCGGTCAAACGTCTGCTTTGCGGACAGTTCTGCAAAAGGCACAGTGAAGACTGCTGAACACAGCGAGCCACACTGATTTCCATTTGTATGCTGGGAGGATGAATGAGTGCATTGTACCGGAGCTCTGCTGGCGCTGGGCACTGGCGGAGGGGCTGGGGAGTTTGCCGTCCTCCAGCAGCTGAATGAGGCGCTCCAGCTGAGGGAGTATTTTGTGCTGAGTCATGGTCGCTGTTTTCAAAGGGTTTCTCCCACCTCTTGGCTGCGTCTGACAATAATCCCTGTACCAGAAAGACCCTGACAGCATAGCCTAGAATACGAGAGAGAGAGAGACTGAGAGAGACTGACTTGTGAGCGTTTTGTTTATACGAAAAACAAGGACACAAAGTGTCATTGATTCAAAGCACCAGCATGTGGTACTCCATTTATAATGTTTTTGTTTTGTTTGCTTGGAGTTTTGCTGTGTTTGTTTTTTGCCAGTGTACATTACCAGAACCCAGCTGACTTATGTAGGTGGGGGGTAGAATAATGTGATAAAGTGAAACTCTTCCTAAACTCATTCTTGTAACGTCAGATGATATATATTGTACATTTATTTAAATAATAAATAAATACAACTAATGAAGTTCTGTAAGTTAAAATAAACATTTATCAAAATCCAACATAAAAACATTCATCCAGTGATAAAAAGCATGCTTTAAACCTGGTGGTCCTGTAGTCCTGTTGGGGTCTGAAGAACAGGGTAAAAGGGGGCTAACAAAGTATGCAGAGAAACAGATGAACTACAGTCTGTAATTGTAGAACTACAAAGTGCAGTTATATGGTAAGTAGAGCTGATAAAATGGACAACGAGTATAGAAACATGGTAGTGAACCTAATGAAGTGGTGGGTCAGAGTACATTGATGTCCCACAAACATGGAAATCCCTTACTGTGGCCAACTAAGCTACTAAAATGGAGTACATGGGTGCCGAGGGGCTCCGGGGGGAAATTTAAGGTTTAAACAGTAAGTTGAGGACAAAGCGAAGTTATGTAAATCGCCTTGATATAACCTATAAAGTTGTGTTGCAGCAGCAGCACTGAACGTTCCCTGTATTCAAGAACTTACGTAGGGTTTGATTAGATCCATTTACATACAGTCATGAAGTAATGAGTGACTTATAAATGCGAACATACCAGCTGCACACAAAGGACATCCTGCTGGCCTGGATGCACAGTGCCAGTATCTCCCCTTGTGGACAGTCTTGTTAAATGTGAGTGAGTGAGCGAGTGAGTGAGTGAGCGAGTGAGCGAGTGAGTGATTGAATTACTTACAAGCCAGATCCAAAAATATTTAATCAGATCAAAACAGAATTGCTGATCTGAGCATTTGCTGGAAACTGCTTGTTTGGGGCATAAAAAATAATTAGAATTTTACATACACAGACACTGAATTCATTATAGTTTTAGATATGGCACTTTTTTGATACAGATATTGAAACCAATATTTCTCAATAATTCTTTGAAAACTGCTAAACTTGAAAATGAGCTATTTGTAATTAGCACTTCACTTAAGATGATCTCTTAAAAACAGGCTCTCATCCTCAAACTTCTCAAACACTCTATTACCCACCATCAAACAATGTGATCCTGTGCTATTTCAGAATAGATTCATTCTCATTTTCCTCCAATATCCATTCTGCTAAAAAGAGGCCCAATACCGATACTGATACTCATCCATACAGATATGCAATCTCTAATGTTTTTGGACCTTTTATGTGTACGTACTAAAGTCAAATTATCTTCGAGATTATTAAAATCATACATTTAAGCAAGACTGTCCAAACCTTTGGCAGGTACTGTAGCTTACCTGCGCGGTGTCAGCATGGAGCTGGCTGAGCTCACGAGTCCAGTGCACTGAGGATAGGGCAGCATCCAGCTCAGCGTGTCTCTGCTTTAATTGCTCCCACAGCTCCTTCTGTCTTGTCTTCTCATCCTAGAGCACGAGCAGGTCACTCACGCATCATCATTCCACCACAAATGTGACAACTGTATGTATTAAAATACCACATACTGCTTTCATATTAAGACATACTGAATAATTCATTTAAAATTTTGTTGTTAGACTGTAACAAGAGACCGCATCAGTGCTCAGAAGGTGGATTTGCTTTATGACTAATTAGCGTTGTGGAGAAGGCTGGGGAAAATGGAATCTAAACAGCTCATTAATTTGAGCTGCTTATGGGATATTCCTGGTGACTGCATTTGCTGGATAAACAGTGGCACTGCAGTGGAATCTAGCAAAGAAGTATTTCAAAAATGAGTCAGTCATTTCCTACAGATCACATAATTGCAGGCTGTGAATGTGGTGGGATTTACTAATTTCTTCCTCCATATGTGGATCACGACACCACTCGTAGCATCCTTCGCTTAAAAATTCACTGTACAGATTTCACACATCATAAAATTCTACACAAATCAAACACAAAGTCATTCAGAGTGGTTTGGTGTGAAGTGGTGCATTATAAATGACCAGCTCTATACAGAGGTGGTGGTGGTGATGACAGTAACTAGATGCTGTGATGTCTACAACACAAATACAGCCATTTTATTTACCATCCAAAGCAACTAGTTATCCCACACCTCTTCTAAGTTTTAATGTAATGTTGAGGGACTGTGAGGGAGCTTTTAGAGGCATTATACACTTCAGACATCTGGTTTCTATCACCATCAGAATGTTTCTCTAGAGCAGAGCATTTCACATCAAGCCACTCTCAATGACTGTTCATGTCTTAAATCATGTAATTATGCAGAATTTTTGAACTTCTTTCTCGGTTTGTCTCATCTGTAGTGGATGGACGATAAGCTGTTGACTGAGTTATGATAGAAGCAAAAGGGCACATTAATGTATTCTTCATAGATACTTGTGAATGAAGCATTACATCTGTATAACTTGTTCTTTCTGAGATGAGACTAATTTCCAGAGGGAAGAATGTATGGTAATTCATTAACAGTATAGTGTGAGTGTGAGTTTTCACAGGCTCCTAGAGGTATACATACCCGAAAAACAAAATTTGGATAAAACCTGGGACAAAACAGCTTTGGTAAGAATAGCTTTGGTAAGACTAGTCCTGTAATAGTGTGACAGATGTTGTTGAATTTGTGTTATAAAGGCACGTATTTCAAAAGTTTACAGACAGATTTCAGCACCAGCTCATTGGCTCCTATTATGTGAGTTTTGAGTCCTCTGGATTTCAGTATCTTTCAAAATATAGGAAAATGCATCAACATTTCTGTCTGTGGTAAATAACAGTAAAATACAAATGCTTCAGAAAGAGATTTGGTTAAAAAGGTTTGTAAACATGTATAAGCATGAAGAGAGTGAGTTCAAACTGACCGGATGCTCTTCTGACAATGTCGGTTGATCTTGCTCCCACTGCTGCCTCGCCATCAACACGCTTACTCTGTTCAATACAGTTGTTAGTTCAGTGTGCCAGTGACTCTGCTGCTCCCACTCTTCCTCATCACCTGCACATATACACAAAGGGAATCAGGCTGTTTCTTTATGACTTTATCACTTCACCCCAAGAGGCGCTCACCTTTGCAAAAAACCCCCCTCCATTTCAACACAATTTTTAACCAACCCTCATCAGCTTCGCCTCGCCATTACCCTTGGGGAAATTCCCAATTCTATCTTACTTCTTAATAAGTTCCATTATTCAATGACCTCAAGTGAAGTTTATTAGATGAGCCCCAAAGAGGCAAGAGAGTGAACGTAAGTGCTGACTTAGACAACAGAACTTGTCAAAAAATGAATGAACCTGACACATTTCCCTTTTCAAACTCAAACAAAAGGCAGACAAAAGTTATTTAAGCCACAGCAATTAAATTCTTTAAAATTAATTTTAATATTTCAAAGCTGTAACATTCAATTTGTTCAGAATGGGTTTAAGGAGCAAACTACTCCATCTGTTATACTTGACTGCTGAACTTCATGACTTTTTTTCTGCTAGCTTGCTAGTAAGCAAGCTAAAGGCTACACAGCTAGCTTTGCCTCAGAAAGGAAATACAGCAGATTTCTGAGGCAAAGCTTACAGCCAGACAGACAATTATTCACAAAATGCATGGATGTTATGTTCAGACACCTCAAAAAGTGTTCTGCATTACAAAGTTTGCCTGGCTAGCCAATTAGCCCACTGTGAGGGAGTGTATCTATGTTTTCAGGGTCCTGTGTTCAGCCCTTTATATGATACATCATACTTAAGGAAACCTATGAAACAGTTCTCAAAGTCATGGGGTCGTCAAAGGTCATACAGGGGACAGCAAACTCTTTGCCTCTGCTACCCTGCTGAAAAAAAACATCATAGACCAGCACTAATTCCACACTAGTCTAAGCTGGTTTACTAGCATCCAAAACACAACATATGCTAGTTTTGCTGGTGGCTAGTTAATCCTCCTATAAGGTTTGTATTTCAAACTATTTTTTAAGAAGTCTGAGTGTAGAATATATAAACTTCTTGAATAGTTGCAGTGACTGCCCTTCTTTTTTGTTGTTGCTAGCTGTGAAGTCCTTAGCTTGCTGACTAGCAAGTTAACAGAGCACAGTAACAAACTTGAGACGGTATCAGGGATTCCCTGAGGGGAAATGGTGATGAGGGCATGTTAAAAACAAGTGTTGACATGTAGGGTAGATGTTGTTGTTGAGGATATGCTCAAAGATTGCATTGTTAGCACAAACTGGTAATGTTTTGCAGTTTTGTTAATATTGTGAAGTTCAAATAAAATGATGACTAAAAAATCTGAATTCTGCCAAATCACTGAACAGATTTTCATTCTTGTAAAAATTTCAAAAATCTTTCAAAATGCAAATCTATTTGGAAGCCGCATGAACATAGACTTCACACTTTATTTACTGAACATATGACAGCAGAATATGCATGTTTGCACACATATCAGAGCTATCATGTTGAGGTAATATGATTGAGGCAATATGGGAACATGGGAGCTATTTTCCATTAAAATTTCAGCGAGAGAGCATAGAGGACTCTGGGAGCAGTGTTGTTTCCAAAACTACAAAGAGAATAAACAGAGCCTGGGGAACATAGAGCTGTTTCCTAGAAATTTTAATTAGAAAATCAGAGGATTAGGTGAAAAACAGTTGTTTGTTTTTTGTAACCCCTTAAAATCCCAGGCTTATGACATAGTAAGACTTATTATTGACTAACTTCACAGACTACAATGCAAATTAGCTGAGATATCCTTAGGTTATAGAAGTGTGTAGTAAAACTTTAGGTGTGCCAGTGGGCCCTGGCCATTTAAGGGATTAACTAGTTTGCAAGAGCAGGTTTTACATATTATGCAGATATTTTAAAAACAACGTGGGTGTAGCCCAATGGTTCTTGAGGCTTTCTAATGTTTGGTTGGAGCCTGGAAATCATTTGAATTAAGACATTTGTCTCTGTGCCTGACAAAGCATCCCTAATAAAAGGCCCTAATAAAAGGCTTGTTTATCATAGATGTGATGCACTTCCAATTGGTAAGTCAAAGTTGGTGAGTGCATGTTAAAAAAGTATTGAAACAGGACCCCATATGACAAAATGTGAGGACTTTACCTCCAGTGAGAGTAAGCAGGACGTGGGCGGGCAAGATGAGGGAGAGCTCTGAGTTCTGAGCACTTCTTCTCTGAGCCTCAGTGTGGGCTGCCTCCTGAAGCTCTGCTGTGGCTTCGTTCACTTGCCTCTCTGTGTCTGTCCACAAAAGCTAGAACACACCATGCACACAAAATCAGGATAAAAGTAAAGGTCCTCCCAGATACTTTGACTGTACAGATACTATGTCTGTACAACCGGCACTGCAAAGAAGAATATTAGCCATCTCTCATCTCTCCAGCCCAGTGTGAGCCTCACACGGTCTGACTCCTCCTGTATGGCTATGTAGAGGCAGTTCCTCAGGGTACGCTCTAAATCTGCCACCAGCTCTTCCTCTTTCACTCTCTGCTGTCGCCAAAATCGACCCCTCGCACTGCACTCCCTTTGCAAGGCCTCCACCTGCACCAAATACACATGCACAGACTTACAGAACAGAACCAATAGTGTGGTGAATGCTGCACTCTTCAGAACATCTGTATTTTTACTGAATTTTAGTTTTCCACTTTGAGTATGTTATGCAAGTTTATGTATCAAATAGTCATAATTTATTTTTAGATGACCGCTTTCTAACCTCTCCTTATCCGTTACAGTTAAACAGGCAGTTACTGTGTCTTTAAAGTAACAGGGAACACAGTGTAAAACATAGCAAAGTGCGATGAAAAAAATTGCTAGATCTGACTGATCAGAGTTATCTGGGAATTCTGTTAATATTCTAATGAACATAGATGATTGGCTCTGTCCCAGTTTGCAAAACCACAGAAGCAGACTAAAGTAGGGGGAGTAGGGAGACCGCTCTGAGACTACAGCTTACTAAAACAATATCCAGATTTTGTGTGTCGTAAAGATGGTAAGGTTCACTTTACTGCTGGATATGCAGTCAAGGAATGCTCTAATGGCCAGAACAGATGAATGAATACAGGGACTGAGAGATGACAGGCAGACAGACACAGATGAGCTTGATTGTACTTTTATGCGAGTTAGGTCAGCTTTCGCTTGGTTGTTTGCTTTTGCTCAGTCGTTAGCATTGACTCGGCTATTTGCTTTCACTTGGCTGTTAGCTTTCGCCTTCCAAGTTTCTCTGACTCAAACAGAGAGAGATCAGTGGGGAACACAGATTTGATAAGCTGTGTGGGAAGAACAAGCCACATCAGCCTCGTGATTGGTGAGGGCACTGCTTACACAAAGAGTACCCAACATTAGAGTGGCCCAGTTTACATCGAAAGGGGAGAATGTTGGCAAAATACATCAACAATTTAGTGTACATTAGAAAGTTATATATAGGACATACTGTGTGGCCCCAGGAGTGAGATTAACCTACTTGGAAAGAAAACATGGATTTAGGTTCCCTGGGGCTTTAACCCCTTAAAATCCCAGGCTTATTACATAATAAGGCTCATTTTTCAGTAACTACAGGGACTTCAGTGCAAACTTGCTCAGCTATTTTTAGGTTGTAGAAGTTTGTAATAAGACTTCGGGCCCTGGTCATTTAAGGGGTTAAGATTTAAATATGTAAATGATCTCTGTGCTGTCCTATCTTGTGCCTTGTTCAAAAATCAGTCCAGGCTGAAATCTATGGAACATTCTGTTATATTTAGAAATTCATGACAGATAGAAATAAACTTCAGCCACTCTTTTCAGATGTCCTGATTCTTTGGAAGGCTGCAGTGATAAAATGCTGTGATACAGTGTTGCCTCCTAACAATCAGAAACAGCACATTTAATAGTTTTTGTCTGCATCTTCTGTTCTGAAACTCTGCCACAGACTGTCTGCAGTAACACTCAACATGAGCAGGCATGTTAAACTGCTGTAGACTGAATGGGCAGTCATAGGAGCTTTTCATGATATCGCCGCCTTAACCAAACCTGCTCACCAGCACGCTGTCGGCAGTGTCTCCTACAGTCAGACACTGGGACACAGTTACTGGGACTATGGTCCTCTTCCACACATCTAGCCGAGCTCCAACCACCGGAGCCAGCATGCCGGTCACTGGGTCCACCGTTCGTGCCCCAAAGCGGATGGGGACCAGCCCTGGAAAATGGTCAGCCCACCATGAGGCATCAGGGCATGTCATTTTCACTGTATGAAAAAAAAGCAAAGTCAAACCATGCCTGACCTTTGCCATCTGCATCCTCCATGGTTCCAATCAGAGGCACCATGCACCCTGACACCCAGTCCAGCTGGGCTCCGAGAACAGGGACAGACAGGCCAGAACCTCCCGGGTCTGGATAGTCCAGCCCTGGCAGAGCGGGCAAAGACAGCTCTGTGCCAGGCAGCTTGACCTCCCCTAAAAGAACATACACAGAGGACTTTCTGCACATTCACAGAGTTTCAATCAGTTTAAGTTTATTGGCATGGCTCTTTTTATTACAGACGTGAGCCCTTCCGTTCAGTCAAATCATAAAATGAGCGCACACAAATTTCACCAATAGTTTTGTTATTCATCTGTTTCATTATTGGCTTATCTGTATGATTAAACTCACATCCAGTAGGAGTGCATGTAAATTTGAGAGTAAAAATATGACAACCTGTGACAATAGTTGATTTGCAGTTAACTAGTTAAAATGATCATCAATATAATTGACAATACCTACAATAAGAATAAAACAAGAAAAGAATGCTAATACTAATAAGTTGTGCATCCAGTACAAAAGTGCATGTACATCTTTTACACGTACATTGGTATAAACAAATGGAACTATCCCATCTTCCATTTAAAGACATATTACACCATGCTTTTGTTTTGTACTACTGAAAAAATAAAAAATACCAAACACAGCGAGTACAGAAGCATGTCACACACTGTATAATACAGCAGTTAATTGTTATTGTAGAAAATCAATCACACATACACATTCACGTCATCCTACCATCTTCAAAAAGCTAAGATGTTTTGTTTATCTCACATTTTACTCTTTCAAGTCATTGTAATTTTAACACTATAAAGTTTGGTCAGTAGGGGGAGCCGTGAACTCTCTGCTTAACCTCAAACTCCACCCATGAGCACAGCCATTGGTTCATGAGCCACTGAGAATTGTTTTATTGCCTCCCTACCTAAACATTTGCATGAATTAGTGTTACTTCATGTAATTGTAAATGACACGCTGATAGACTGGCGCTTGATTTCACGCACTGAAGCTGATTCATCATTTGCACTCAAATCTCTGCTTGTTACCCCATCATACGAAAGTTTCATGAATCAAACACAGAGGAGTTCATATGCACAGCCAAATCTGTGCTCTTCTGTATGCATCTTTGATGGACAAGGGTCAATGTCACCTCTTTAGATACGTGTAATGAGCAAGCCAAGGACCACTGCAGCAGAAAAGCTAAAAAAACTTCTGAGCTCTAGGAACCAAAAGGCAACATCAGATGGAAATCATAATACTACAAGTGAGATTAAACAGAGGCACAAAATGATCAATGATATGAGCCAGCGATTGATGTTAAAAGTCTATCAGACAGAAGAACTGGTGAACTACTGATCATGTCAAATGACTTTAAGCATTTAAGTTGTCTATAAAGTCTAGTTTATAATATGTTATCCACACTATATGAATAACTGCTGTATATCCTCATGAGTGTCATTCATTGTATTAAAAGATCCCATATCATAAAACTGAATTTATCACTCTTTTGAAACTGCAGCATGAGCTTAAGCATTTGAGCAGGTTCCAAAGTAACATTCAGTCCACATGCTTTTTTATCAGGAAAAAAAATGCTTCTCCTGTCATTAAAAGTCGCTCTTGAATTTGGCTACAGATGCCTAAAAAAATACCATGAAGGAAGAAAAGCATTACATGTATATATTATTTAATATTACTTTGCAAACTGTTAAATCATTCCTCTCTAGTTCTCATTGGGTTTTCTTTCCTACCACAGCAATTATCGCCTTTGAAGCATTCTCATAAGCTTACTTCTTAATCATTGCCAATATCCAATTACATCTCCCTGTTGCCCAGGCCTGAAACACTTTTAAAGTTTCAAAAACTTTCACTCCCCAGATCATGCTGTTTATATGCTGCCAAAGTGGCTCATTTTGAATTCATTTTTACTTTTTTTATGTCATGGAAACCAACACATTTATACATATTTACTTATTCAGTGTACAGTAGGACAGCACAACCTTTTTGCTTTCTGAATGAGGCCCAAACAAAATAGTCTGTTTTTGTGCAAGGGGTAAAGAGAGGTTGGAAAACTGGTCATGGTACAAATTACTTATGACTATTCTTGGTAAACAAGACCACTCAAATGTGATAAGAACTGTAATAAGAACATTTGTAATATAAAGGTTCTTTAAAAAGTACATTTAAATTAGCTACAATAAATCAGAGGTGGTCCCATTATTACAGTTAATATGTCATAGAATTGACTACATACCAGTCTTAAAGGGCTATAGTCTCCATTTTTCTTTTTTCCTGAACTCTGTATCCTTAGGAAGGCTGCAATAATACATTTAGTTTCCGACAGCCAGAAAAAGTACATCGTGTCATTCTCCTCTTATATGTTCTGCTACAATAACTGTGCTACAAACTGTCTGAAGTAATACTCCTTGAATAGGTGGGGGAGTGAATGATACCTTTTGAAACTTATATGCTATACAGTACAACAAAGTCATTCAAAAAGGAAAATTTCCATTCTATGAAACCTTTAAGTTGTCTCTGCTGGACCCAGTAATGCTGTGATTGTAAACAGAAGTGAATCACCGCTGGTCAACCACATGACAGTGCTGAGTACCCACCTACCTACACTGCCGCCGTCCTCAGCCACCCCCCACGCCCACTCCTGCTGGGCTTCCAGGCGGCTAAGCAGCTGAAGCATGCAGTGCTGGCTACTCTTCCAGGCCTGCTCCAAGTCAGAGGCAGCAGCCCTCAGTCTGCTCATTTCACTGTGCAGCTCCAGAGTCCCAGCGCTCCATTCCTCACAGCAGGCCCGCAGCTGCTCCACTAGCCGCACCCGTGCCCCCAAAGCCTGGCTGTCTAGCAGAGCCTGGAACCCCCCAGCATGGGGCACCACCTTTCCCCCACGGATGCTGCCTCCACCAACCCGCACAAGCCTGCCACTCAGAGGCTCGATGAAGCTTTCACCCAACAAGAGGCCCCCGACTGGAAGGACTGTGCCTGAAACATAGAACAATATAACAGCCAGCTTCTTCAACTTACTGCACTGATGAATCATGAAATGTGGGAAAAGTCAGTGTTTTCTCATCTGCTTGCTAGAGAACCTGTTAAAAAATGCCCATATCCTACATTTTCTGTACTGTATCTTTCTCTGGGGTCCACTTATGACACTTGTGTGGATTTATGTATCACAAACAGTCGTAAATCTAAATTATACATGAACATTCTACAGCCTCTCTTTATCCCTTAGAACAGTGGTTCTCAAACTGGGTGCTGCGAGTGGAGAGGGTGGACTGTGGGTGGGGAGGAGGGCTGAGAGGGAGTGGAGGGGCTACGAAAGGGGGTGGAGCTGCAATTGAAGGGTGGGGCTGCGAAGGAGGGGTGTCACAGGCTGGAGGTTGGGGGCAACAAGTGGGCCACAGAAAAATTTCAGAAGTTGTATCTCTACTTAGTAATTTTGTCAGTTCATAAAATCTTCTTCAGCCATACCTAAAAAGGTGGTACTTGTGTAAAAATGGCAGATGTTTTTAAGCATTACAATAATTTAATGTAAATGTCAACCAATTTGTGCCCATCGAGAGCCCACTTAAACAAGACATCTGTGATGAGATTTAAAAAGGTCTTCATTTTTTGAGTAAAGTTAATGACTGGGATGGGGGGGGCAAGAAGGGGAGAGGGTGGAGGGCACAGCGGCACTTACAATCCACAAAGGGGGCTTTGGACTAAAAAAGTTCAAGAACTGCTTCCTTAGAATTAAACTAAACTGCAGAAAGCTGAATGGGTAGATATATGCAATTGCATTGGTTTTATGACATCACAAAAATGTGAATCCAAAACAAGCTGAGTTTTTATATACAGCCTGTGTGGTTTTCTGTTAAGTTTTCGGAACTTTAACAGTGTTAACATATGACTCTGTGGCAGCAGGGATGTGGTCTAGCACCACCTGCGGGGTAGACAGCCAGTCACAGTGAACCAGCAGGTTATTAAGGCCATGCTTTTCACCTGTGTGTCATTTGCTGTCAGCCTACTTGCATGCTTCTGTCTTGCAGTAGGTGGTTGGAGACTGAGTGAGAGAGAGAGAGAGAGAGAGAGAGAGGGCTTCCCTTATGCAAAGTCAGCCAAGTAACAAGTCATACGCCTGAAAGCTATGTTTTTTTTCTTTCTTTTGTCTTGCTCGCAGCTGAAAAAGCCTCGCCTAAATCCTTTAAGTTCCTCCATTATATGTATCAGCTCTGCTTATGTTAATCCAGCTCCTAGATCCTACTTCCCCAATAATGCAAAGGCGATCACAGAGTCTTGTGTAAAGAAAAGAAAAAAGTGAAGAAAATTGTTTTCCATGATATGGACCCTTTAAATCCCTTAATCCAGCTAGGGTTGCTGGAGCCTATCCCAACAGTCATTGGAAGGAAGGCAGGAAACACACAGGTCAACAGTCCATCGCAGGGCAGACAGGCTTATTACATACTAAAGCTTATTATTCAGTAACTACAGGGATAATAAAACTTTAGGCCCACCAGTGGGCCCTGGCCTTTTAAGGGATATCACAGACCGAATACTGCTATGTGACAAAGAGTATGACAACAGCTGCTTTAATGTAAGATTAATTTAAAGCTGGGAAGACAACCGCTGAGCTCACTGATTACCTGATTAATGCAATCACTAAAGCAATCTAGAAGATTATGCAGCTTTAATAAACATGTTCTGATTACATTCCTCTTAGAGGTCATATATTCAATAGCATACACACTACAAATGTGTCAGGTTTCACTGTTTCATTTCATTTTTGTTTTATTTCTCTCAGTCTACATTTCCTCTACATTCTCATGCTTCTCTTAAATCGCTGACTCTATTAATCATTGACATTTGACTATTCTAGTCTCTTACAAACCTCAGCATTATAATTACTGCATATATCTTGAATATGTAACACATGATTCCATTTTATGCACAGAATCAGTTAAGGGGACATATTCTGACCTTTGTGGGGATCCAGACCGACCCCTGTGATAAGTGCCACGCTTCCTGTGCGGGGGTCCAGCATGGGACAGCCAATCTGGATGGGCTGTCGAAGACGTGAAATGGGGCACGTGTGGACCCCACCTAGCGGGTACACCATACCCGTCTGGGGGTGGATGGTCACTGCCAGGATGGGCACCAGCACACCAGTGTCATAGTCACACATGGGTCCCCCTAACACCAGCCTCTGGCCTGCACGGAGACCCCTAAGCTTAGAGGGTCCAGGGAGCTCAGTGTGGCGAGATGGAGGGATAGGGAATGAAGGGCAGCAGAGGAGACTCCCATTTTCCCACCTCACCTGAGGTCAAACACATGGAGCAGAGGCCACGTTTAGATTAAAGGGTTAAAAGTGGCACAGATATTTTTTGCCTAAAATATTGCAGATCTGGGGCCAGATTCACAAAAGTGTCTTAAGAAAGAAAATCTTCTTGAATGTGTGTTTTTTTCTTAACTTCATTCTTAAGAAAAAAGTTCACAAAAATGTTTTATTCTTAAATTAACTTCTTAAGAATGATCTTTTTTTCTTAAGAATTCCTATTTATATAACTCCTATTTTTTTTCTTAACTATTTTTTAAGAATAATTCTAAGAACAGGTGGTATTCTTGAAAACATTATGTTCTTAAATGTTTTCTTAACCTTACGTTAGCCTCACACTTGTCTTAGGCTGTAAAGGTTAACAGGGTAAGCGTCTAAATTTATCAAGGCCACTGCCTCTGCTGCTCTTGTCCATCCTCGTCTGTTGCTTTCCAAGAAGGATTTTTTCCTGTTGGCAATTTCTTCCACCATCACCTCTAGTTCTCCTTTGCCAATTTTTTCTAAACTCTTGGTTTGATGTTTTTCCTCCCATTTCGCTCCTCTGAGTGGATAACGGAAATAACAGTGAAAACAAATTCAAAATTTATCTTGCATCATTTATGGGAAGCTGTAAAATGCAACATAGCAAATAACATAAATTAACATTTTCCTAAGAAAATTAAGTAAATGAAGAACATCTTAAGGAAATAATTAAGATTATCTTAAGAGACCATTTAAAAAAAAGTATTTTTTTTATTAATTTCTTTTAAGAACATTCTTTGTCTTTATAAAAAAAAAGTTTTCATAAATCCGGCTCCTGCTTATTGTCATGGTATAAACACAATAAATCGAATCTTTTCATATCAGATTTGAGCTTATTTTATATGCAGTCTTAGATTGGATAGGTACTTGATACCATGGCCATGGGGCTATAATTAGAACTGTCAGATCAGAATTCATGTGCTTTTTTTTAATTACACAGCACACTTCACTGCACATGAGCATATCACTGTCGTCATGCAGTGTTGGCAACATGTCAGCAGCAGCTAACCTGATGATAAACTTGATGATAAACTTGATGATAAACTGATGATAAACCTGATGATAAACTTGATGATAAACTTGATGATAAACCTGATGATAAACCTGATGATAAACTTGATGATAAACCTGATGATAAACCTGTTGATAAACCTGATGATAAACTTGATGATAAACCTGATGATAAACTTGAAGATAAACCTGATGATAAACAGGTCTATCCCAAAGTTCACCCTTGTGGATTTTGGTCTTGTTTTAGCACACACATACATGATGTTTGAATATTTAATGAAGTGCAAAAGCACTCATTAGGACCGCAAATGTACAGATAAGTTTGTCAAATATTCAAACATATTAAATGAATTAAATACATTTCTTTTTGTTGCGAACAAGTCAACGTTATGGCTCTTAAATCCACAAGTGTGTGCTATACATGGATGACTCTACCAAACTGGTTTAAAGACTTCAAAACCCATTTCAGACTCTAGACTTTTAACTGATTTGGACTTTAGACTAAAATCCTTTTGATTGGAGTGCCTTAAGTCTTAATTATATTTATTTTTTTTAAATAAATGATTGAACATTCCATTTTGTCACTACCAAAACAGTCGTAACACTACTGAAACCTTAGCAAATGTTTCAGTTGTGAGTGTTTTGGCAGTGACAATTGTAGCTGATTTTAAGTATGACTAAGTATGAAAAACACTAGCCAGTACATGACTAGCAAACATAGCTTTGAACTGTTCACACAAATGAAATCATAACAATTTTTATTAAAACACAAAAAAGTTTACTTTACTGCCAAAAAATATGTGTGAAAATATGTATAGTATAGTATTAGTAAGAGTCTGAGTGGCACAGTCACTGTCTCCTGACATGTCTGTATATTTTTTTATTGTGACTTACAAACTTAAATATCAAATTTGAGTGAAATGCCCTTCCATAAACATACTGCCCATGGCCTGAAACATACTGGAGCAGCGGAAGTAGCTTTTAAGATTTTAATGTATGTTTTCTACTTTTACTACTTCTTTCTAACGCATTTCATAATGCATTTTTCATTGATTTCTATGAATATTTAAATTTCCAATTATCCAATTATGCACACGGGTACGCAACACCACAACCATGGACTCCGGAAAAGGCCAAAAATGTGTGCACACGTGCCTTCAGGACATACAAACAACTGATACACCTCATTAATTTACACAAATTTGAGCAAAAAATTAGCAATAAGGCCTATAAATGAGCCCTTTTAATCAAATTAGTCTAATCTACAATCAAAGCCCAAAACTGCTGTACTGAGATTGATATCATATGTGATTATGTGAAGTCAGTGTATCATGTAGTGGAATATGACATGCTGGTGTGGTCTCTCACCCACACAAGCATCAGCCGTGTACACCAGAGTGGAGCTGGCAGGGTCAAAGCTGACGTTCCCGGCCACAGGCAGCACCCGGCCAGTCTGCGGGTGGAGAAAGAAATCGGGAGGCACGGGCATGCTGTGCCCACTGGCCAGGAGCATGTGGGTGTTCGAGTTGGGCTGGATGAGGCCGGTGCAGGGGTCCACATGGACAGCTTCACAAGCCCTGACAGTGCCATCAGGTGCTGTATGGGAAAAACAACTACATTAAACTATGAGACGCTCAAAGAGCAGTGGTTCTTGTGAATGATGCAATGATGCAGTACTGGGGCTTTTTCAAGAAGCATGATTTCTAATTAAGCCCAAACTGAGGACAGTCTAATAGTAATGCCTCTGCCCTTTAATTTATTTTTCACTCTTCTACATTCAGCCACCACTAGGTGGGGACGTTCATTGGCCAGACACAGTACATTTGCATAGACAGAATATGTACATGTTAGTTATGATACATATACCAAACAGAGGGATCCAACAGAACAATGAGTTAAAACCTATTGTAGAATGTATGTAGGGTAAAGCTCCTGGAAATAGCTGGAGTGCTGAGAGTGATGCAGCGCAAAGGGCTCACCAATGATGTCATCCCTAGTGAGTACTGTACCAGAGGCAGGACAAAGTAGTTGTGCTCCTGTGGCCTGTTTGAGTATAGCCCAGCCCCCTTGCCTCTGGGCCTCCACTGACACCAGCTCTGCCATCTCCTCAGTCAGAACTGCCACTCGCTCCATAACACTGCACAGCAGAACATGTAAATCACATTATCACATAAGCATGGCTCTGCTCAGGACCTGTGACCCAGACAAGGTGTATTATTTTCATGAAACCTTCTGTATATATTGTTGTGGCAGTTTGGAGGCAGAGATTTCTAAAGAAGAGATTGAAAAAGTCATTTGTTGCACTTCTTTAAATGAGCCTTTACACTGGGATGACTCTTCAGTTGACTTTAAAATCCGCTAAGATAAATGCATATGTAGACAATTAACTTATCTCCTAGATATGGTAAAGAAGGTGATAACAGCCTTGTGCAAATCCAGTAAAGAGACTAATCAGGGTTTGCACTGGGCACTGGGTTTGCACTGGGCTTTCCAAGAACAGCAGAAAAATTCTTCACTGCTTTTATCATTGGCTGGTTGTGTGAACAATATCAAACTGAAGGCAGAACAAATGTGTTCTGATGTCTTCTCCATTCACCCCAAATAGCCATTCCAAAACTCTGTAAATGAGCCCAACAGATCAATCTCAAGTTTCCAGTTCCCAAAAAGAAAAGGTTTAGCATGCACTCTTGAAACTAAACATTCCTAAATGGTTATCAGTCCTAAAAAAAACTTTACACATTACAAAATGTTCTTTCACTTGCACATCCAACCTAAAAAAGATTCTTTAAAGGGGAAATCTGCAAATGTTTTCAAATATCACCGCATAATTCAATTGTTGAGATATAAACATTAAGTCATTAGGAGTGGTTTGATGTGAAATGGTGCAGTGTAGAAAAACCTCCTGACATCTTTACAGTGGTGGTGATAGGAGCTGGGGTTGTGATGTAACAAAGATAAAAAAGTAGTAAAAAAGTTAAAAACAGAGTTTTCTTTGGATGCCATTATACCCTGCAATGTATAGTTACTGCAGTATCTTTATGACTATAAAACCACAGTAAAACATGTCTCAGGCATCAGGCAGCGTATTTGTAACCATTTCTGTAGTAGCTTCCTGGAAAGAAGCTTTGGGAGCATTAATTGCTTTGGACATTTGGCTCAGATCAACACCATTAAGAGCAATTCTGACTCAGCAAGTTCCTCAAGAAAGATACATTTTACATTAAAAACACTCTGAATGACTTTGTTTACATTATGATCTGGTTTCTTGGCTGACATTAAGCTTAAGGAGCCAGCATCATTGGTACATCTTTATTATTTAAGTCTTGCTGGGTAAACTCCCTGCTTATCTGTGCAAATTTCTATCACGTATTAACCGCTGCTCTACAAGGTACCCAAGATTAGTTCAGAACTGGGTAGAACAACTTTCTCCTACTTTGCGACTTGGTCATGGAACAACCTTTAGAACGAACTACAGCTTAATGATTTTGTCGCCCTGTGTGAGTTTAAAGCTTTGATAAAAACTGAATAACTCGAGGGCAACTGCTGTTCCTAAGCTTGTTTTTGTGTGCTGTATTATGGATCTGTCTATTTTTAAAATGTTCTATCTAAATTGTCATATGTCTGTTTTGTTATGCTTGATTTTATTATTCCTGTAACTGGTAATGGTGTGCTATCCTGGCCAGGTCTCCCTAAAAAAGAGATTTTAATCTCAAGATTTCCTGGTTAAATAAAGATTAAATATATAAAAATAAATGAAACATTTTTATTTAATTAACCAGGCATTTTGAAAACTTGATGGGATTCCCCTTCAAAAGAACCATCTACTTCTTTAAGGAGCCAAACACTCCAAAGAAGGTCGAGGTGCTCGAATACTCCCTGGCCTGTTCTTCTTTTACATGATAACCCACGAACAGAAACTGTGTTCTCTTTGGGAGTCCAGAGAAAAAGCTGTCAGCTGAATAATGTTATGAACTCATATCTGTTGCTGATGATTCATGTATTACATATGCAGAAAGCCATTCAGACCTTTGGCAGCGTCTGTGAAGAGTGTACTCGTGTCTTTTGAGCACCTAAGCTCAAAGTTCCTGCTTCCAGCTAAACACTTCTTCAAATATTTACAGAGGCACCATTACTCTGCTATACATCAAGGTGCTCGTTCATCACACACCCCCTTTCAACGAGATACAATGATAAGAGGCAAGCAGGGAAGCAAAAGCTTGGTTTCCCATGGATGTGCCTTATTGACCAGTCTGAGGTGACATAACCAAATCATGACCCTTAAATGTCTCTTAGGTCATGGGGAAATGTTTGTGAAATGATTCATGAAGCAATGTTCAGTGAACAAATGTGTGTCCACAGTAATCCTTAGTGTACTGCCTCCCATGCATTGCACTGCATGATTTATGCCCAGCAGGGAAAACAACAGAAGATTCCTAAACGGCACTGATGTGTTTGCCAGTGTAAAACTCCATCTGGTTAATACTTGTTCAGATATTGAGAAGTCATGGGTAAAAAAACATGGAACTAGCAGTTTTTCTGCCAATTTTCACAGAACTTCAAATGATGAGCAAAGCCAAAACAAAGATAAGAGCATTACTATTGATCATTACTACTGACCAAGCCCCTCAGATGAGTTGCGACACATTTTCAACTCAATGACCCATTGGCAACAAACCCCCAGAGAGTATGTTATTAAGCGAATGAGATACAAACATAAAACACTTAAAATTAAGGGATTAGTTAAGGCCTTATAAGGGAATTACAGAATTTTTTTTTGCAAAATTCAAGCATTTAGATGTAAACAGAGTCATTGCATGGTTTGCTGTGGAAAGCTTAACTGTTGAGAAACTTACAGACTCAGGTTTCTTTACAATGCTGGTGATAGAAACCAGAGGTCATGATGTCTACAACACAAATATAGTATTTCATTTGCTATCCAAAACCACCAATAACCCTAAAAAAGCCTAGAGTAATAGAGAGACACCTAAGTAAAGTGTTCATCCACCACATGCCACCAGAACAGTGACAATGTGTCTTGGCAAAGATTATACAAGTTTCTTTAACTGTACTGGAGGGATGAACCACCATTCTTTCAAAAGTTATTCCCACAATTGGTGTTCTGATGATGGGGGTGGAGACGGCTATCTGACACATCTCCCATTGCTGCTCAATTAGTTTGAGATGTGTTGACTGCAAAGGCCTTAGCATATGATTTCCATAATTTTCATGCTCATCACTTCATTCAGTGACCCCTTGTGCCTTGTGAAGGCACATTGTCTATTCAGGATAGAAATGTTTTATTATGGGATAAAGCTAATTGGTCAGAATGAGTTTGAATTTATCTGCTGAGATGCTTCCCTCTATGAGAACCCAAACCATGTCAGCAAAATGACCCCCACAACATAGCAGAGCCATTAGACCCCTTCACTGTAGGGTCAAGCATTCAAGCCTGAAGTGTTCTCTTGGTGTATGGTGAAGGGTGACTCTGACCATAGCACTTTTCTCCACATCTCTGTAGATCAGTGCCTGGTTTTTGTGAGGAGTTTATACACTGAAAACCTACAATAATATTCCTCTCTATGTAGTTGTGGATGGACAGGTCTTGCTGGCAGAGTCTGATCACCTCCTGCTTTGACATTCTCAGTCACCTCAGGTACAGCTGCTCTTCTATTTTTCATTTTTCAAGTCATGTGCAAGCATCATGGTAATTTGACCACCATTTCCAACCCTATTTACTGGGGTGCTACCCATAGATCTAAGTGCAGAGGTAACCTTATTTGAGCAGTCTTTGTGAGTCACTTTGATATTTTCCTCTTGCCATCTTGATAAGATGGGCCTGTTTTTTTGCCATTTTTATACATGCAACAGAGCATGATAAGATGTTGCTTAATTATATTTTGCACTCATTCTAGTTTCTCCACTCACTTACTTAGTTTTTTCCTTTAATTTGTCATGAGTCTGTAGTTCACTTATGAAGTCACTCTTTTAACTCAACACCTTCATTAAATGAGGTGCATACTATACATAATGCATTTGTGAAATCTGAATACAATACCACTCTACAATAAGAGTGGCATGGAAGAAGGACCTAGAAATAGAGATCATAGAGAACAGTGGGACTCAGTGGGACGGAGCACAGAAGCAGATTCATTCTCCTTCAGCATTTTGCGCAGACTGCATCTCTCTAAATTAAAGCTCTCCAGGATGTTTCCATCTATTGACCCAGCATGTGACTACTGTCGACAAACACCAGGCTTGTTGGTTCATGTTGTCTGGAGTTGCACAAACATTAACAGTTATTGACTCAAAATCTTTCAATCCCTATCTGACACAGAGCAACCCTTTAAATCAGACCCAGTACTAGCTATTTTTGGTGGTAAGACTTTGAATGTGCTGCTGTCATATAATCAATACAATAATGATCGCACGTGTTATTGTTAGCACCTAGATCGATTTTACTTAACTGCAAACAAAGTCACTAAACTACTGAACTCTGATAAGGAAAGGTCAGTAAGCACTATACCATATAACTAAATTCAATAATGGTGTACTTATATAATGACTTACAGTTGGCCTGTACTGGTATTCACAAAGTAGCTCAGAGTAAGAGGACAAATCTCAGATTCAGATTCCTTTCCTATTTATTACAGTCACTGTCACAAAAACTGATCCTACATCAGCCCTGGTGTGTACCTACCGAACACTGTAAACACTTTCTGAAAGATTCTTTCACGTGTTTTGGCTCACTTCCACATCACTGTGTTTGTCTACTCATGAATAAAATGTATGTTCACATGCACAAAAACACAAAGCAAAATATACAGACAAAATGAGACTCCTAACAACTGTGCGAGACCTGATAGAGCATTAAAACTCTCACCATCAGATAAGATGAATTTAAAGCTTTCATTTTTAATAGAAAGAAGAAAACTGAGCTCCACTCTTACAGATCTTCAGATCTTAAAAAATCCACTGGTGTTTCTGTCCATCCTTTCACACACACTCCAGCTTTTGCGTCACAGCCACTTCACATCTTCTGTTTTAGATTCACTCTTAAAACTCTTTTCTTCTCCATTCAGACATTCAGTGGAATTTTTTCACACCTGTCCTGCAGACCCTTAACGTTTGTAGGCAAGAGAGACACAGTGCCTAATTCTGAGCAGCACAGTGACTCTTAGCCATTTCTAGTGGCCAAAATATGAAATGTTGTAGCCAGAAACACCAGGTGATAGGCAATGTCACCCCCTGCTCTATATACAAACAAATAATTTCCATACAAGTTGCATTCTATATTAAGAAGCAAATTCTTAAAACAATTAAAATAATTACAACATTAGTCATAAGCCTTCTGTTGCAGAACATATTAGAATGGGAAACTTTCACTGTTGACTGTGATTTACTGAGTAGATTAACAGTGGATGATGGGTATGGAGATATTGCATTGTTTGTGCAATAATCTTTAACTGTAATGCTGCTGAGCAACTGCATCCTGCTGTTAATGAACTATATTGCTTAAAGAAAGAACTGTTTACTGTGATTTTCCTTAATAATAAATGTAATTATGGACTGAACATTGGCATACCTTTTCATTTAGCACTTTTCACTTCTGTTTTGTATTTTGTTTCATAAATGTCTCTGCTTCACAACTCGATTAACAATAACCATTAACTGAAATAAATCACTGTAACACACAGCCTCTCACTGCGTACTGCTTCATCAGTACATCTTCTGTGACTGAAGAAGTCAGACTTACCATTGCTGGATCTGTTTGTCCCACAAAGTGACCTGGTTGTCAGACAGTAGCATCAGCAGTCTGAAGCATTCTCTGAGGCTCGCTGTGAAGGCCCTGTGCATTGTGTGCCGGGGTCTTAACTCAGCCCGTAGGATCTGCAGCTGGCTGTCAAGCAGCTGGGCCAACTGGGTGCCCAAGGCTTTCCTCCGTGCCATCTCTTGCTCCACTTGCCTCTCCAGAGCCTCCAGCTTGCCCCCTGCCACTGCCCCCCAGCCAGGGTGGAGCCCTTGCACCTTTCCCAGCACCCCCTGATACAGCTGCTTCACCTGTGGACACAGAGGCAATGCAATAAAAACATAATTGCATTGAATTTACTTCATTCAAATGTGTGCATCAATTCCACATGAATAAGATACACTATTTGTACAAAAGTGTCCAAACGTGGGGAAGTGCATTCTGATTGATTTTCAAGTGTCCATGGACAGATAATCTCACAAAACATATAATAATACACAAACACAGTGAACTTGTGCACTGGTGCGAGCACAATAAAAAATCCACAGCTTACAGGGGTGTTAACTTGAAATAATGCCTTATTATTCAAACATAGCCATGTTCTTGAGTAACAAAGGCTGCCTTTTCAGATGAGCTAATGAGCTAATAATACTGCAGCTAACCAACACAGTGGGAGATGCATCGGTTTTCTACACTGAGTAACAAAGGCTGCCTTTTCAGATGAGCTAATGAGCTGATAATACTGCAGTTAATCAACACAGTGGTAGATGTGTCTGTTTTCTATAAAAAAATACATGTAGAAAACAGATGCATGTGCCAAACATGTTAGTTTGTAAAGGTAACATTACACCTCATTCACCAAGCAATTGTACAAAGTTTGCACAAAGTTTCTGACATTCACCAGTGTCTTCTTATGTGAGATTTTTTGGTAACACCTAGAACACACAGAAAAACAAAGGTGTGAACAATTGAGTGGTTTAAGAACATCATGAATTATCATGAATCTGACGTAGACATTTTCTTAGGAAATTTCTCTAGAAATTTCTCTAGAAGATATTGTCAAAGGAGGCCCATTGAGAACAGAGAAATGTCTTTTCATGTTTTTGGTGCTAGATAAAGCCAACTAAAGCAGTTAGCAAAGTCATAGCCATAATACCTCTGGCTTCTCAAATATGTCCTCAGCAACACATTCTTAACAACATGCTCACATTAAGGCACTTATATGTCATTGCAACAAAGTTTGAAATACTAACTAATATCATGAATACGATTAACACTTCATAGCCCTCTTGAAACTAAATAGCATTTAAATTCATTGTTGCCCTGTATATGTGCTCTCTGACTTCCCATGATAGACTGTAGTGAATATACAAAGGGTGATTTCTGTATTTGGATACTGGCATCTGGAATGGTTAAAGAGTACCCAGGCACCCATGCACATGCCAAAGAGACAATTAGTGGCTACTAGTCTACCAGACCTTCTGAGTGAATTCAGCTACTTAAAGATGCACACATTGCTGAAACAACTGCACACATACACCTTGTATAATCTCAATGGAAAAGCACTGGCAATAGAATGGGATGCTGTGGAGCAGTGGCACATGAGCCTAAGGTCACCATGCATCAGCTAGAGAGGTTTAAATCCTCATCAGCATTGAGTGGGAGTGATGTATGTGATCTAAAACTGCTCATCCAAAATCAGTAGCTGACCTTACCAATGGCCTTATGGATGAATGTGGACGAACCTTCACAGCACTAATCCAACACCTAGTATTAAGCCCCTCTAAGAGATTTCAGAAGAAATATTGGATGAGCAGCTGTCTACAAACTTTGACATGTAGTGTATATAGATAAATAGATAAGATTTCATTCAGGTGGAAATTAAGTACACATTTAAATCAATTCAATCCATTACTTTTGTCAGTGTGGGTTCACCTCAGAAGGATAAACAGACAAAAGGAATACTCTCTTCATCGCTCATCTTACAGCTTAATATCTGCAGGTGGCTCGAGGGGAGTAACAGTTATCAGTTGTTACCCAACTCCACTCAAAAACCATTACATAGTCAACACTGAAACAGGAGAGACTGTTAATTGTGGGCTAAGCTTAAATAAAAGCATCTCCACCAAGTCATTCAATACAGGATGATGCATTTAAACTTTAGGAGGGCGTTACCGAAAGCTGAGGAAGATGAAGGAGGAACTGTGAGAAGCTCACCTCTCCTCTGAGCTGCCCGAGTCGGGCCGTGATTGACACACTGTGCCTGAGCAGGATGTCGTAGAAGGTACTGGAACTGAAAGCCTCCAGGTCCACCTGCTCCTCATAGTCCCAGAATTCATCTGACATGAGAGCCACAGCTGTGGGCAAAGAGAGGACAGTCATCCAGGCATCAGAATACGCTGTTAATCCCTGAACAGATTCCATAAAGATCTACTTAATCTCCCTGATAGAACCGAAAAGGATCACATCCAGGCTAGCGCAAAGTGACAGGGGTTTATGGCTGTAGGTGTCAAAAAGGATACACCTGTGTGAAAATGGCTAAGACACCGTCAGGACTTGGCCACAATGGCATTGAAAGTTTACCAAAGCAAGCTCTCAGGTTTGACTGATAGTGGATGATGGCATTATCAGTTAGACATCGCAGTTCACAAAGTTGCTTGCAGTGTTTAGAGCAAACATAGATCCCAAAAGACAGACAGATTTGATACTTTTTTGGACACGGTGTACATCATGTCTTTGGATACCTGTTTATGTCTGCTAACAAGTTACAGGTGAACTGGAATTTCTTGTTGAAGTACACATAAGAAAACATTACAAAAAACCTGTGTATTCTCTATAAAGTCAATAGAGAGGACAAATCTCTCACCTCTATAAAATCATTGTTTTATCTGTATTTCCTTCAACTCAATACAGACAATTCTATATTATGCGAGCGTGTCTTCTGTAATCTCCACAGAGTTTCCTTAAAAAATGGAAAATTCCTCAAGAATAAAGTATTTTAGGATCTTATGGTTGCATAACGTTTCCAACAGCTCTTCCTTAAGAACAAACTACTAGAGGTAACTTTAAATTATTCATTGTTAATACAGCGTACCATAATAACATCCTCAGACAAACTACATCGTTAAACGATCTTATTTGCTTTCTCATTGTCAGGCAGACACTGCTGGAGTTTATCTGGAAAATATGAACATTTCTAAAGGCCTGTTTCTAAAGGACAGTATTATTTTTTCATGGTAAGGTAATGCCAGTTTACCACAGGATGTCTATAATGTTTATGACCAATTTGCAAAGGAATTTCAGTATCAGTGACTGAGATGGGAGTGGCCACTCAAATAATGCACTGCCTTCATTCTAGAAAAGAGTAGAAAAGATGTTAAAACAATTAATTTAACCATAATGTTGTTTACTCTAACCATTTACCTTTCTGTCTTAAGGGAATGCAGTGTGTCATTAGCATCATCATTAGGAATTCACAGCAGTCAACTTCACAGCATAAAATTAAAAAAACTTTTTTTTTCTTGTAAATTTACATGATCTGAGTTGTACACATGACAGTACAATAACTTTACATTTCGGCTTGATTTTAGCCACAGAGGACACAAGCAAACACTTCCTGCATACTGAAAAAGCTCCTTTTCTAAAGAATATGTTAGCATTTTACTGACATGTCAATTTGCATGGGATTAATATAACCTGAGGTTATTTCTACAGCTCCTTGTACAGAAGGTAAAAAGTGTGCAGTCGGTAAAAATGACTGACATGGTACATTGGGACAGGACTACACAGGCAAAAATTACATTACCCCATCATCTCATGTAAAACGGATCCCGTCTGAATATGGCTTAAGAAACAGTAGCACATAATGACAGATTTGTTAGGTTATCATTAAATTACCATGAGGACATCTCTACAAAAGTGAAAAAAATCTAAATGTCAGCTAACACTAGTGTGTTGGCTAATTTAGTAGCTAGCTAATGCTTGTTAGCTAGTGTTTAAGATTAATCGATACTGAGACCTCCATCATGGGCCGCACTGCCGTGGGGAGCTTAGTAGGTGTGGTCATGCAAAGCAGCTCTCAGGAGCCTCACAAACAGGTTAAAACTGGACATTTTGTTGCTGTTGTTGTTGTGTGGCTTAGATAGTGTGTAGTTGTAGGTTGTGAAATTGCGTCCATAGAGGGTGGGCTTTGTGTGTGAGTTTGCCCAACTTCCACAATCTTCTATGCTACCCCCTCCCTGGTTTCAGGTTGGGGTAGCGCTGGGCTGGGCATTTCTCTGGCTTTGTTGAAGTGCTGTTCAAAAAAGAGATCGATTTTTTCCCAAACACACTGCTTTCCACATCTTCTTCTGCGCTGACGACACAATACTGAAGCAAAAAGTCTGCATTGATACTATAGAATGTACTTAAAGTATTGTGACATCATGGTGAAGAAAAGTCAGGAGAGGCCATAATATCTGCTCCGAAGTGCTCTTTAATATTGAACAAGGCAGAAAAGCTACTTAAAAGCAACTGAAAAAGAGAGGCAGTCAGTTCAAGTCCTACTCTTTTTCTTTGCGGTTACCAACAAAAACTCACTCTAACTAACCCCCAAATCTGACACAGATCGACATATTTACATGTACCTACCTATTGGGCCTACAGCAGTTTAGGCCCACCCCTTCACACTCATGTTATAAAGAGTGTTTTAGCCTGAACTTCTTTTTGAATGAGGCACAAGTTTTGTAAAGGCGTGTGTTCTTTCTTGTATGAGTTACCTCTCTGCATCGAGTCCTCTGTCATCCCAACCTGCAGGTTTCGGTGTGTCTTTTTCAGAGCCACAACCCTGGAACCCTTCGACGAGTAGTCATCCATGTTGTACTTGAGCTGCAGAGCCCGGTATCTGGGCTGAGTGGGCAGCTTCTCTGGCCAGCCATACTCTTTAAACAAGATCTGCATGTTGGAAAAAGGAATCAATGGTTTCTGATAAAAGGTGGGTAGAAACTTTTACTTAACGGGGAATTCCACTGATTTTTGTACATTTCTGCATAATTAAACTGTTGAGACGTAAACAAACTCATTTAGAGCAGTTTGATGTCAAATCGTTCACTGTAGAGAAACCAATGGATAAAAAAAGATTAGCACCTAAAAAACATTATATTTTATGCTGATAGGTGCTGGTTGTACTCAGTTTTACACAGAACTCAGTACTTAATTTTTTGACCTCATACTGTTTTAACTGTTATTTAAGTTGTCTTCAGCTAGGCTACTGTTCCCACTATTTTAGACGTTATTTCACTGATGTTAGAATATGTATACTTGAAGGAAGCTTTTAACTAACTCCTGACCACTTTGTCTGTTCCTCTCAAAACAGTGACTGAATCATTATTTATCTGAACTGACCAGTAAGACAACACACAAGCACAGCACGACTACAGCTCCAGCTAAAAGCCCTCCGATCACCAGCCAGTCTGGCCGCAGCAAGAGCTGCCGGCGGCGAGCAATTCCCATGCGAGTCATGTGGTGGGGGTCAGTGGGGAAGAAGGGTCCGGTGTCATAGCACTCTCCACCAGCCGGCAAAACCTTCACATACTAGAGAATAGAGAAGAAGAACCCTTAAGTTTCTGAAATATATATATATATATATATATATATATATATATATATATATATATATATTTGTGGGAAATGGTTGGGTTCAGATAGAGTTCAAATGAAAGAGAATGATACCATGTGTTTGTGCTGATTGCTGCTCAGTTTGAGAGCATAGACCCCTGGCTCATTGAAACTAATAGAAAACAGGGATCGCGCTGATCGAGCCAATGTGATCTCTTGCGCTAAGAGTCTGAAGGGTCCCCAGTCGAAAGCTGTGTTAGTGTTGAACAGGTTTTCTCTGCGAAGAACAGGAGAAACACTTTGCTCAAGTTTCCGAAGGGTAAACGACCAAAGGGACTAGAATGAGTTATGGTGCTGTGAAAAAGTATTTGCCCTCTCCTGATTTTGTCTGTTTTTGTATGTGTCACAATAAACGGTTTCAGATCTTTATACAAAATGTAAACTAAGATAAGGAGAAAATGAGGAAGCACAAACCAGAGTTTTTAAAGGACAGTTTCATTTATTGAAGGGAAAACATTGTACAACACAAAAATGCGTCTGTCACCCTAAACTGATTGGGCCACCTTTACCAGCACCTTTACTGCAACCAAACGTTTCCTTTAACGCTTCCTTTTGCTTCCCTGTGGAGGAAGCTTTGTTCCACCCTTTTGTAGCAGAATGGCTTTAATTCTGCCATTCATTGGAGGGCGTTTTGAGCAAGAACTGCCCATTGTAATGTCCTGCCCAGCATCTTAATGGGGTTTAGGTCAGAACATTGACTAGGCCATTCCAAAACTTTAATTTCCAGGTCACGGACTGATGGCCAGACGTTCCTCTGCAGGATTTTCTGTTAGAAAGCAGAATTCATGGATCTGTCAATCATTGCAAGTCACCCAGACCCTGAAGCAGCAAAGCAGCCCCACACCATCACACTTCCACCACCTTGTTTGACTGTGGATATGATGTTCTTTTAGTGGAATGCTGTGTTAGCTTTACACCAGATGTAACGGGATCCCTGTCTTTCAAGAAAGTTCCACTTTCTTTTTCGTGTTGCAACTCTCCTATGGATACCATTTTCACCCAGTCACTTTCTAATGTTGGAATCATGAGTGCTGGCCTTATCTCAGGCCTGCAGTTTGTCTGGGTTCTTTTTGACTTCATGCATGTGTTGATGCTGTGCTCTTGGAGGAACTTTGGTAGGCTGGCCACTTCTAGGAAAATTCACCACTGTTCCAGGTTTTCTCCTTTTGCAGATAATGACTCTCACTGTGGTTCGCTGGAGTCCCAGAGCCTTAGAAACAGCTTTGTAATCCTTTCCAGGCTGATATATTTCAATAATATTCTTTCTCATCTCATCTGGAATTTGTTTTGGTCACAACACATTGTTCTGCTTGTTGAGACCTTTTAGCCTATTTCACATTGCTGGAAGGTTCTATTTAAGTGATGTTTAGATTCAGCAAGGCTGGCAGGAATCAAGCCTGTGTTGATCGCAATTATCGATTAAATTTTGTTAATCAGTTGAATGAGTAACTAAGGAGGCGATTACTTTTTCACCCTGGGCCAAGTGAAGTTTGCTTGAAGTGTGACAAATATTTCAAAACAGAATTGATCAGGAGGGGCCAAATACATTTTCACGACACTGTAGCAATACACTGTAGCTTTACTCACACATCATACTGAGGATAGTGCTGATACGTCAGAGTGAACAAAAGAATATCTTCAAGATGCAAGCATGCTGTTGGGTTCATCACCCCTGCAGAACCTCCATTCTTGACTCCTCTTGATGCTGAAGCAGTAGACCAATGAGAATCCACATCCATGTGGGTATGGTTTCCTGGTAAGAGATTTCACTTTAAAACCACCCATCAGGTTATGCATTCTGATCTAAACAGATACGACAGGCTGATAAATTAGCTACCTCTGAACTCCACCTCTACCATGCTGTGTGTGCCGGAGGCCTCGGCAAAGCTTTGGGTCACTTGGCCACTTTCCAAAATCAACATCCGTACTTCTGCTGGGATGGAATGGAGGAGTCCATAGAAGCCGGCCTCTGGAGCATGATAAACAGCGGGTTGGTTGTTGATGCAGAACTGGTTGTAAATTCTCTCTGCATCCTGCCCTTGACCCTGGTCACTCACCCCGAGTCTGCACCACGTACACAGGCCTGGAGAAGCCGAGACGCCAGTCACACTCCAGCCTCCCTTGGGAGTCCCAGCGTTTGAGGGCAGATAACAGCGCACTTCCTGACGTGCTCACCTGCTTAAAAAACATGACTTCCTCAAAGACAAATAGGTCAGAGTGACACCCTAGCCTTGTTTGCTTTAAGCTGATAAATGGGGCCTTGGGATGCTCACCATATCCCATTTTAATCCTCTGCATTGTCTGCAACAGTGAACCTAACCTTACTACATTTCTTATGTTGCTTCTCACTCAAACAGTCTATGGATAATTCTCTTTCTTTGGAAGTGATCATATGTTGGTATGCAATACATATTGTACTATATGTACAGATATGGGGTGTAAACTTGTATGGATGTATCAGGATGCTTCGATTGAAAGGTGGTGGTTCAACAATGTTGGAATGTTGCAATTAATTACAAACTATAATATTAGATAAAATTTGCATTTGTGTTTGGGCCAGAATAAAATTCTAGGGCTGTTTTCAAACATAAAAAAGAATCTCAAAACAAAAATCTTGATGTATTGTATTGTCTGTATTCCACTAGTGTGTACATAGATGATCTACTCACATTTGTGTATTCAGTATATTTCTAAATTCAATTACTAATTCAAATTGTGATGAAATTTGAGATTTCATGACAATCTAAATCACTTCCTAAAGAATTGTAATCTGGCTAAATATGAGATTTCATGACAATCTGAATCACTTCCCAAAGAATCATAATCTGAATCACTGTGTGGTCAGAAACTGACACCAGTCATAAAGACTAATGTAATCTTATTTATATAATATTGAGTTGCCAGTTGATTATATGCATTTACATCTACACTCTTTGAATATTTAATCAGGTACACCTACCAAATTTTTGCTGTACAATTGAGCCACCCTCAATACCTAAATACATACCACTACCACTTCAGTGTCACTGCTGTGCTGGGAATATCTGGTCAATGGTGGTCCTATGGTAAACACTTTCTGTTCGTGGACAACCCTGTGGCTGATATATTGTGCATGAAGAGATGGGCTACAATCAGTAATTGTATACCTACATATAATAGTTTGTACATGTATTCAGTAACTGCATTCCATTACAACTACAGAAAAAAGAAAGAAATGAAGAAAAATATTGCTAGCAAATATTTTTATAAAGATAAATAATAAAGATTTTATTTTAAGTCAGCTGTTGTTGGACCGTTTTTTCTGGCTAGTTTCTTGGTGTTCAAACAGTATTTGCCAAATTTATCCTTTTAATCAAGCACAACTGACAACGTCTTGTTAGGATCAGAGACAGGCCTATGATGTTTAATGTGAGGAATATTGAATTTTCCCTTCTATTCCATTACAATCTGAGAGAAGTAATTAGTCATTTGCAATAGATTTTTTTACATTTTTGATTTTGCCTTTATAGACCTCTGAAGTTGTGTCATCATCCTTTAGTTGGCGTCTTAGCTATATTAGGAACTTCAGGTCAAAGCTGGTTTTCTCTATGACACTAACGAATATTGTTTTGAAATATAGCAGCTGAAACTTTCCAAAGCCAATGCATTTTACTATATAGACATTTGTCCCCAGAACTTATCCTCTGAATCAGGAGGTTATTGCTACATGCAAGCTAACACTACTGCATTGAATTGACATTATAAGATTGGAAAATACCCCACGCAAACCTGTAAGCATTCTCAAATGTGATAGTTAAGAGTTTTTTACCAGTTTAGGCACTTTTAGGTGATGGTACATAATGGTGTTTAATAGTAGACTTAGTTTAATATTAGACTTATTTTGCACTGGTGAACCATGACTATTAATGCTAGGCCTTCAATTTGGGCTATACATTTCAAAACCTGATCAAAGCATGATGGAAAAACATACCTCAATGATAATGCTAATTTCTGCTAGTGTCCCAATGGGATTCTAGTAGTTTGTCAGCTAAGTCAATTCACCGATTCCCTTAAACATTTTTGGCTGTTTGATTAAACATGGACATATGAAGCTTCTAAAAGACATTCTGTGTTTAACTTGAAGCTTGTGATGGTCATATTAACATATAGTTTACCTTGTAGCAGTTTTACAGTGTCTCTTTCAATGGAGAGGTCAAACACAGTGTTGCTGCCACTGTTTTCCATTTCTAACAACTCATTGATGAGGTTGCCGCTGGCTTTCCAAATCAGTGACAATATCTAGGACATCCAGAAGGCCTAGAGTGATGTATTTTCTCATGAAATTGGTCCATTCACTGGAAATCGAAACGTGATTCCTCTGTCACTCTGTAATCATGTTAATGGTTAATCTGACATATTAGGCCTTCTCTTCAACTCTTGAAGTCCTAACCAAATGGATGTCTTGCTTAGTTACCCAGATACCACAGAGAAATACAATTCCTGATTGGTTAATTTTCCACTGGGCATTTTGAGAACTTATCCCTTTTGTTTCCATCCTATACTTAACAATGAAACATAAGCAGTACTGTAATACTTTCAGTGTTTAAATAGAGGCATGATTCCATTGAACCAAAATTACAGATGTTCGTTTTTATTTTTGGTTCCTAGAAATCATTAGACCTTCTCGGTAGGCCTAGAAGGCTTTGAGGGTTCCTTATTTGAACTGATGTCATTCCAGTGTGCAGGAGCCTTAACTTGCTTGCATGTATGCAGCATTTATGTGGCAATATTCTTATTTTGACTGATAAACTACCCTGTAGTGCAGAGGATCCAATGACACAGTGGGAAAAATGTACCGAGGCTAAAACTTTGGGGCATTTTAGGTTTCCACAGTACACAAGAGCATGTATTGAAAACACCATCCATTTCTGTCATTGAGAAAACCAGCTTAGACCTGGATTTCCTAATATAGGTAAGAGGCCGACTACAGAATGATGACATGACTTCAGTGGTGTACCTATTTAACTGGACCCCTCAACTGACCCAAAAGCTTGAGGAGAATCAGTGGGTTGCACCTGTCTGTTTGACTCAGTGTAGATAAGCTGAAGGGTAGCAGCGCTGCACACCAGCCGCAGAAATGGCCCTGGGACGCCTCTGCACCAGCCTGCACACTCACTCCTGCCTGCATCAGTCCCGGATGGGTTCTTGCACAAACAAAGGCCCAGAGAACTGTCATAGCCCTCAAACTGTTCAGGTGACGCACACACCTGTGGAAGAGGAACATACGTGAGCTGACATAGTGACTGACGGAGCTGTAGGTCACTGCAGTTAGATCAGCGCTGCTCACCTGACTTACACTCAGTGTCACTCAAACAAAGGCTGTGCGTAGGCCCACTGAGCACATGTGACATGAGGTTCTTGGAAAAGGAGCGTTTTTGTTTTGTTCAGGGCTCATCGACCCACAGGTCAGAACAAGAAGACAGAAAGCAGTGAAAAAATCAATGAGCACACACGAG
The DNA here is from genome assembly GCF_904425465.1 of Colossoma macropomum. Taxonomy (NCBI): domain Eukaryota; kingdom Metazoa; phylum Chordata; class Actinopteri; order Characiformes; family Serrasalmidae; genus Colossoma; species Colossoma macropomum. Next base: position 11,110,233 of record NW_023494786.1, on the reverse strand, counting down.
TGAAAATAAACATCAAACTCTCCACATTGTCTCAGTCTAAGCCTTTAACCTCTCGCTTTTAATGTAGCGAAGTATAATTCTTCTTATAACTATGATTTTCTATGATTTTACTTCAGTTATATACTGTGCATAAGTTTGACCACCAGTCAAATTACGTTTTGTTGAGTGAAAAGAAGTCAACACATCTTCTACAGTGAACAGACTTAACACATATTCTATTTATTTGAGTTATTGGAATATTGGAAAAAATTAAACATAAAATATAAACTGTGACATAAGTTTTGCACAGGCCACATTTCATAAGTGAAAATCAGCAAAAAACAGCAATTCATCAAACAGTAATGCATTAAAATTGTCCTGTAAAATGTGAGGATGTGTTCACTTATTTTCACATAATTTGACCAGGAGTGCCCAAACTTTTGCATGACTGTAGGACTAAATACCTCAGCTTATTATCAGCAGTAAAAAGTTACTTGCCATTTTACATGCTGAAGGTCTTACAGCAGAAAAAGGAAATACTTGGTTTACTGCAAACATCCACCCGTCATTGAATTAAGAAACATTATGAAAACCATCCAGGCCTGCTTTACCATGCTTTCAGAAATCTAGCAGTTTGTGAGGTCAGTTATCAATAACGACTGAAAACACACAGCTAACAAAAAAACACTTTCTGGAATATTGTTTTCTCCTTTACTTTACCACGATCCCCATGTTGTATAATCTAACACGATACCTTTAGAAAATGGTTACACTGTTCAGCAGTCAAAAACGGAACATACAAAACACAGACAGAGTAACATTTCTTAGAACTTCTGTTGGCTGAACCCTGGATTTTATTCATGTGATACTGTTGAAAAGGAACATATTTACTCTCAAAGTGGGAAACTTACAGGACTAAGCAGAAGTCAAAGAAACCCCTTTATTTATTTGATTTCCAAAATGGACTTTAAGCAGAAGTTGTTCATTTTCAGGAGACATTTCTGAAGAGAATAGACATTAAATAATCCACTTGTATAAGAAAGGAGGACATCAATTGAAAATAAATGAAAAAAGGACTTTCCAAAACTGGAGTTCAAAAAATTATTAAAGGATGTAGAGAAAATGAGACTCCTAACAACCATGCAAGACCTGGTGTGGTTTACCAGGTCTTGATGGTTGTTAGGAGTCTCATTTTCTCTACATCCTTTAATTTTCAGATAAACAGCACTTAAATGGTTCACTCTGAGAGAGAGGAGAAAATCAGCTCCAAATCAGATCCTTAACCCCCATTTTAGTACCAGTTTAAACAAACCCTCGTTCTCTTGGCCTTGTCATTTCCCCTCAGGGGAATCCCCGGCGCCATCTTAAGGGCTGTTCCATTACTTTACTAGCTCAAGTGAAGGGTGTTAGATGAGTCCTCTGAGGGGCGAAGGATCGAGCAAACACCAGAGTCGACTTCAGCAGCAGAACATTTCCCTATTAAAACCTGAAAATAATGCTGTTTAAACAGCTTTAGCAATAAACTACTTTAAAATGCTTCACATTTGAAAACCTTAACATTTGATTTGCTGGACTTTAAGTTAAAAACTACTCCATCTGTTATACTCTGGTATAGCTTCATCACTTTATTCTGTTAGCTTACTCGTTAGCATGCTAACGCCTACATGGCTAACAAGAACACCAAAAATTTCAACACAGTTCTACTGCAGGTTTATAGCCAGACAAAGCAATTGCTCACACAGGTAATGCACATTATGCTCAAACCTCTTAAAAACATTTTGCATTGCAAAGTTTGCATGGCTAGCCGATTAGCTTACTGAGGCTAACCTGCTGAGGGCGAGCATGTTCTGTTTGAATACTCCACTCCTCACTGTGACAGACTACCCAGTTCTCTTGGGATTTTTAATTACTCCAACACACAGATGCCCAATGCAGGGGCCAGTCACTTCCATAAGGTTATGTAAATTACAGTAATTACCATTATTTCCATGTGAGCTGTACTGCAATATAAGACTCAGTAGCTGCCAAGTCACCAGTTATCGGTGTATTTACAACAGCAATTACACAGACTGATGCAATACAATTTATCTTACAAAAAAAGCTGCAATGTATGAGAACTCTCACCTCATCTGCTGGAGTATGATTAACCTACTACATCTGACCAGCAATGCAGGGGCATCGGACCACAGCTAATGATGGACCTGACTAACAGGGCCTTCTAAAAGCCTCACAAATAAATAGATTTTGGTGTCTAATTCTGATACTCTATGTTGTTATACAAATAAATAATACAAGACTGCCTTTTCCATGATCATCATGTAAGTTCTGCTTATCTACCTGTTGTTTCCTTTATCCCCCCCCCCCCACCTAACAAACAAAAAGGGGAATGATCCTCCGGTGTGCACATCTACCCTGTAGCCTTTCTGTTGTCAGCTATAGGTGGCAGTTAGCAGCTGCTCACCAGCTTTAACCTGGTTAAAATGAAACAAAATCAAGATTTCACAATATAAAGAAGTGGAGAGAGAAAGAGGGAATGCAAAAAGGAGAGCAGGCAAATTCTGACTCATTTGTTTCAGAAAGCAGATGAAACTAAAGTGCCAAACTGTAAATATGTTGCAGTAACATGAGCTAATGTTAGCTTGGTTAGCTAGCTAGTTAGCTTTATTTGCAGTCATTTGAAACAAGCACAAGCTGATAAACACACACAGGATTTGATTCCATGCAGTAAGTAAACCTTTTTAAATAGCTGATGTAACAGACAGTGTTTCTACAGTCATGGCACAATAAGATTCAGCCTCAGCCCAGCAAATAACCTGTACAACACACTGTTAGCTCCACAGGCAGCCACAGTCACTGAGGGAGAGAGAGCAGCACCTCTTCCTTTATAGCAGCTGAAGTTATGAGAAAAGCTGAGCTCACCCAAGTAGGTAACAGCAGCCATTTGTTGAGCAGTTTCAGTGAAAATGACAGTAAATATATTTACATTTTTAAAGTTTTTCTCTTTTGAATTTCCCTGTAATTACATTGATTATTTTGAGCAGAGACCAAGTTCAACTATAGCAAGATCGATGATTCAAATCACACTTACCTTATTGATTGTCAGCTGTTTCACCCTTAAATGCATGCCAACCAACCTCATGAAGTAATACAGCATATTAAACACATTATATTTTTCCTTTACTTTAATTTCTTGTGAGTTGGAGGGCGTGCTTGGGCACACTACTGTGTGCAGGGCTCAAAACTGGGTGCTACACCCCTAAGCAGGGGATGTTATACAAAAATTACATTTCATAATGCTGTGTGCATAGACTACTGCATTAGTTAGAGTCTGTAATCAGTTACAGACTGGAGTCCACCTGTAGTCATTCACAATTTGGCTCAAGGGGGAAAAAGGGCAACGTGAACAGGAAACTTTATTTCATTTACAGTGTGTTGCAACCACTCTGAAAACCTTAGAGAGACAACATAATCATGTTTCAGAGGAAACCAAATGTAGTGTCAAGAGTTTTGCCCAAGGCAGTCAAAAATGCTAGCTTAATTGCACAAACAGGGATTTATAATCTTCAGCATACAAGGCTGCAACATTAATCACATTCTATATAATCACTACCAGTCTTTGAGTTCCATTCTACTGACATGATTCAAACTGCAGCTTCCACAAAAAATTATATATATATATATATATATATATATATATATATATATATATATATATATATATACCGATCAGGCGTAACATTATGACCACCTCCTTGTTTCTACGCTCATTGTCCATTTTATCAGCTCCACTTTCTATATAGGTGCACTTTGTAGTTCTACAATTACAGATTGTAGTAACTTTAAATAAAAACATTTTCTCCTGTCACTACCGAAACACAAACACTTTTAGTCTATAGACGGAGGCTTATTTTAGCCACATCCCTACATTTTAGAGCAGAAAGTGAGAGTGCATCCCTGTCCCTCATGGCCACATGGTGAGCAGTTAGATCCCATTGTTTTAAAATAAATGTGTTCCAAAGTCTGAAAATCAGTGTGTAACATTAAGAATTGTCACTACCAAAACACATATGTTCTGCAATTTAGTAAACTTTTTTGTGTTTTAATGAAATAACTGATGTTTTTATGTGTGTACAACTGTACAAAGCTATATGTGCTTTTCATTTACTTTTTGAGTTTTGCTCAAATTCAGCTAAAATTGTCACTACCGAAACAGTCACTACTGAAACATATGGTAAAGTTTTGGTAGTTATGATTGTTTTGTTAGAGACAAAATGGAATGTTCAATTATTTGTTTTAATAAAACAAACATAATAAAGGTATCAAGTCACTTAAAGCAAAAGGCTTCCAATCTGAAGTCCAAGTCAGTTAAAAGTCTGCAACGGGTTTTGAACTCTGACTTTGAACCAATTGAGCTGAATGATCCATAAATTCCTGTTTTTACAATAACAACATAAACTTGGTTCAGCGAGAAATTAGCACCTATTACTGCCAACATTATGTGTGATTGTTGTTCAAGATAACCTCATTATGCAATATGGTACTTGGTACTGCACCAGAGGGTCAACCAAGAGTTATGAACCTCGTAAAACCCGAGCCAACACACTCTGTTCCCGGGGGGAGACAAAGCCTCAGCTCACTAAAACAGATCTTAAAGAAAGGCCATATAAAATGTAATGATTATATATGTCAACGAGCAAGAAGGGCACTTGTACAGTCTCGTGGAAAAAGGGCATGGGCTCAAGGCCCCCCTGCCCCCAGGTCTTTCTGTGCGCATGAATGGCAATTTGCATTAATCACTCACTAGCGCTTCATCAGTGGTTAGCTTCTGATGACTTCTGTTAGTGGTTAGCTTGTGTGGATTTTTTTTGGTGGTGGGCCACTCTAGTCCAGCTGTGCCTAAACTAACTGATGTAATAGTAGAAATATATAGTGACCTATAAAGTGGAGAGACCTCGTAAATGATCAGTAACCAGTACAAAGTAGTTTTTTGTTGATTTAGCTAGCTCACTATATATAACTAAAATTGTTATGTGTACATTGAATAGGATTGATTTCTACCTTGCAGCAACACTGAGTTCAAACACAGCACAAAGTTCATGGAAACTTTGAAGGGGGGTTTATATAGGTGACAAGTGATAGGAGTGTTTGGCTTCTCACTGTGCCTTCCTGCACTGACCTGGAGAGAGCAGAGCTGTTTCCAGCGCCTGGGGTCCAGACACTCCCCATACTGATCACGTGTCCTCCCGTCTTTACAGATCTCATACACCCGTAGCTCGCAGGCATCTCCTCTCTGTGTAGGGCGATACCCTAGAGCACAGCGGCACTGCCCGTCACTGGCCTACATTGAGAAAACATAGCTTATTATATTATATATTCTTCAGTTGAAATTGACTTTATTGTCCTTATTTTACTTGTTTTGAGAAATGCAGTTCATTTCTTTATTTCAAGACTCTTTCACTAGATTAAATGACTTAAAACAAGTAAAAATGTTTAAAAATAAGTTAAATCATTTTATAATTTTCTTAGAAACCCAGTTCCAAAAAGTTGAGACAGCAGGTAGAATGTAAATAAAAACAGAAAGCACTGATTTATTGTATTTTACAAGGATTTAATTGAAAACAGCACAAAGAAGATATATTTAATATTTTAGCTTATCAAATTGTAAACGTAGGCTAATTCCAAATTTGATACCTGCACTACATTCTAAAAAAGCTGGGTTAGGGGCAATGTAAGATTGGAAAGTTGGGGAAAAGTAAAAAACATCTGTTTTGGAGCTTTCCACAGGTAAACAGGTGAATAGATAGCAGCTGATGTTGTCATGACTGGGTATAAAAGGAGCACTCACGAAAGGCTCAGCTACCAGTTTGTGAAAAAATACATGAGCGAATAGTCCAGTAGTTTAAGAACAACTTTTTCAACACACAGTCGCACGGAATTGAAAGATTTCGCCATCTATATAAAAAGGAGAAAATGGCAAGGCTGAAAAATGAATATTAAATGCCTTTGACCTTCAATCCTTTAGACGGCACTGCATTAAAAACCAGCATGTTTCTGTAATGAATATAACCACATGGGCTTGGCAATACTTCAGAAAACTCTTGTCAGTAAACACAGTTCATCACTGCATCTACAAATGCAAGTTAAGACTCTACTACACATAGCAGAAGCCATATATCAACAACATAAAGAAACACCACCAAATTCTCTGGACTAAACCTTGTCTGAGATGGACGGATGCAAAGTGGAAATGTGTGCCAAGTCATCCTTTTAGATTGTTTATGGAAATAATAAATGTCATGTTCTCTGGGCCAAAAAGGAAAATAACCAGGCTAAGTGTTCAAGTTCAAAAGCCAACAGCTGTCACAGTATGGTGGTGTGTTAGTGCTAATGGCATGGGTAACTTGCACGTTTGTGAATGCTAAAGGGTATCTACGCATTTTGGAGCAACATATGCTGCAATCTAGATGACATCATTTTTGGCAATATCCGTGCTTGTTTTAGCAAGACTTTGTCAAGCCACATTCTGCAGCATGGCTTTGCAGTAAGAGTGCCAGTGTCTGCCTGCAGTTCAGACTAGTCTTCCATTGAAAGTGTTGTGCATTATGAAGTGCAATTTATGACGATGGAGATCCAGGACTGCTGGGCAGCTAAAATATTATATCAAGCAAGAATGGGGATAAAATCCACTTTTCACAACTGCAACAATTAGTCTCCTCGGTTCCTCCTCAGCTCAAGGAAAGGTGATGAAACACAGTGGTAAACATGCCCATGTCCCTGCTTTTTTTAGACCATGTTGCAAGCATCAATACACAAAAAGAATAAAGGTAAAAGGTAATTAGTTAAAATGTTAATCTTGTCTTTGTCTTTGTTCTCAAACCACAGAATATTTCTCACCTTTTGTGCTATTGTATACATAGCACTTACAGTTGACCAGGGCAGCTCTAGCAAGGCAGAAATGTTACAAACTGACTTGTGACAAAGGTAACATCCAATGACAGTGTGCGTAAGAACATATCCCAAATAAGAAAACTTTGGTGAATGTCAGGATCTTCGTGAAAACTGCATAATTCGGTTTTAAGAAGAAATTTCTTCTTAAGAAAGGTTGATTAGTGAGGCCCATTGACTAGATTTAGGGTGAATTCACTTGCTCTGGTATCGTTTTGCAGTGTGGAATGCAACGTAAAAAAATATAACTGCAACAGAATATGATACAGTTACGTTCCGTAAGGTACTGAAGATGAATCCGTGAGGGCACCGCCTCAGTGACAGCATTTGTACTATGAAAAGTATATCTTGTTTTGAGAGTCTAGCCTGCACAGTCACCCATCCTCACTGAGCATCAGTGAGTTATAACTGAGTAATAAGGTGGAAAGAGCTCTTTACAGCAAGATGATTATTTCTGTATGTACAACATTCGTATACAATGCATTTTGCAGCATCCATTCCCATGCAAAATCCTGCTGTTCTGAAGAGCAAAAGAGGTGTAATTGAAAGGTGTACCTAACAAACTGGCAACTCAGTGGAAGTAATAAGAGTTTAATACATACACAAAAAGGCAGAGGTAGTAGACTACAGAGATACTGGCATAGTTATCACACACTGCATGGAGGGAAATCATGGAGTGAGCTTTGTCTCCCACTGAGTAGGATGTGATGAGAGAAGGCTTCAGCAGGGGGAAACAGACAGAGCTGGTAATCTAACCTACCTCTCGGCTGAAACACGAGCTTCTGTTTGAGCTGCAGACTACAGATTGCTCCACTGCATGCAGCAGGTTGCATCTATATACTACTACTACAGCAGCTACTGCACTGCAATATTATAAGATTATTCCACTTATTTCTCATTTTTTTGATGTTTTAAGCTACATTACATTGAGAAATGGTCTGTACCGCTTTACAATAAAACTGCCCTTATAAAGGGTTTGAGAATGATTTAAAATTAGTTTATTTGTGAATAGTAGGTCATAAACACCTTAAACATCATTAATAAGCTGTTATACACTATATGGCCAAAAGTTTGTGAACGCCTTACCATGGAACTTCCATGAGCTTGTTGGACAACCCATTATAAAACCATAGTAACCATGACCATAAATATGGCATAGACCTCTTCTGGGGAGGCTTTCCACAAGCTTTTGGAGTGTGTCTGGGGGAATTTGTGCCCATTTTGTCAAAAGCATTTCAGAGGTCAGGAACTGATGTTGGATAAGAAGGCCTGGCTCACAATCTAGCAGGGCAGAAATTTCACAAACTGACTTTTGACAAAGGTGGCATGCTACAACAGTGCCATGTTTAAAGTCACTGAGCTGTTCAGTATGACCCATTCTACTGCTCATGTTTGTCTATGTAGATTGCATGTCCTTGATTTCATACACCTGTTAGCAATGAGGATAGCTGAAACACCTTAGCTCAGTAATTAGGAGTGGTGTCCACATACTTTTGGCCATATAGTGTATCTGATGAATGGAAATATCTGATTAAGCTGACTGATGGAGAAGACAGACAAGATAAATAGCCAGCAAGATCTGAGCTTTAACAGTGTAGATGAATGTATTTGGGAAATAACAGGTCACTGTTGCCTCTTTTATTTATGAGTTATAACTACTTATTACTGATTTTTAAAGGTATTTATGACCTAATTAATAACTCTTAATTAACTAATTTTAAGCCATTTATAACTCTTTTATATGGGTCTTCTAACTGTAAAGTAGTACAAAATTGTTTTATTCTATTTGTAGGTCCCTCGGGCCCCGATGACAGCCATGAGAGTCGTCAGGAAGGCATATGCCATAGCATTCAAATGAGTTAATCTTATAATATTCTTAGAACAATCCCAAATTTAGAAATCTTAGATATGTTGTTAAGATGAGTTAAGAGTTAAGATGGTTTCACTTGCTAAGATTTCATTTTCTGAGGTGTAGTGTCAAACATACACAGGCATATCTACTCACCTGGAAGACTTGGCCTTCTCCCAGGCATGTGCATTTGTCTTGCCCAGGTAGAGGCTGCTGTGCCCTGGAGCCACAGGGCAGACATGCAGCCAAACCCTCTCTATGAGCGTAGTGATGCGGAGGGCAGCTGATACAGCCTTGGACGTCCACAGCCCAGAAACTCGGCCCAAACGTTCCCCTGGGACACGGCACTGCAGTATCTCTGCCCTCTGGACAATAGTAACCTTTTCACAAGGCACGGAAAAACATATACTTCACTCCACTCCACTTTACAGTTTGATCGCTCCCTTAGGGAAAGAGAGCTACGTCATGTGAAAGAAGCTCACAAGACAGCTTACCTGAAACACCAGCACAAGCAAACAACAGGTGCAAACCCTAACACAAAAGGACACAGTCTCAAGTGGCCTTCCCACATTCCCAACGCCTCACAGCAAGACATGATGCACCTTACCTGGCTGACAGGTGGGCTGCTGTCCTTGTGTTGCATTCAGCCCCAAAGTAGCCTTCAGCCCCCACCAGAGAAGGGCAGGCCAGCAGCAGCCCCTAGTCCAGTGCATCGTCCTGCCGTAGCGTCCCGTCCTGTGGCGTCTGAAACGGCCTGTGGCGAAATAGGAAGCACTTTCCCTCCCGCGCTGAATGATTCATGAATAGTGAAGGGGTAAGGTATCACACATGCCAATGGGCAGAGAAAGGCTACCGAATGCCACCAGGTCATGTTACAGCTTTTCTGCCTGCCGGACCTGATTACTGATTTGAGCCGTGGTTTACCTGTCTCTCAGCACCTGCCTGCGCTCACTGAAAGAGTTCTAACCCTCACACTGAAAAACTGAAAAAATTATTGTCAGTTCCACACAAATGGAATATGTTACATCAACTTATACTGAGTAAGTTCATTAAGTACACAAACACCAATCAGCCACAACATTAAAATCACATCCTTGTTTCTGTGCTGATTGTCCATTTTACCAGCTCCACTTACCATATAGCTGCAGTTTGTAGTTTTCATTCTTAGCACTGCAGTAACACTGATGTGGTGGTGGTGTGTTAGTGTGTGTTGCGCTGGTCTGAGTGGATCAGACACAGCAGTGCTGCTGGAGATTTTAAACACCTCAGTGTCACTGCTGGACTGAGAATAGTCCACCAACCAAAAATATCCAGCCAACAGCGTCCTGTGGGCAGCGTCCTGTGACCACTGATGAAGGACTAGAGGATGACCAACACAAAAAGTGCAGCAGCAGATGAGCTATCGTCTCTGACTTTACATCTACAAGGTGGACCAACAAAGTAACTTTAGTTCTACAATTAAAAGCATTTTAGTTATAGAACTACAAAGTGCACCTATATTGCAAGTGGAGTTGATAAAATGGACAATGAGGGTAAATACAATGAGGTGGTTTAATGAAGTGGCTGGTCGGTGTAGTAATTAAGCGTAGCATTTACAGTTCACCAGGGCAGATCTAGCAGGGCAAACTGACTGGCGACAAAGGTGGCATCAAACTTTAATCAACCTTTAAGCGACTTCTTTCTTTCTTAAGCAGAGACCCTCTACTGCAAAATTGCAAAAAATATATACCCTATTAATAACTACATCTGACAAAATGTCACCAAAACTACAGATTCCAATAGGCCACACTGTAAACAGTATAATGGTGTCATTTTTGATGAAAAGAAATTAATATTGAAATAAACCAAATAAAACAATATATTCGCCTGCTGTTGGCATCCCTGCTCTGTGTTTTAGAGCAAATTTAACAAACTTTTTGCTCTGTGATATTTTATCCTTCATCTGTACATACCCCCAATTGATGCAATTATTATGAAAATGCAATTTACCCTGCTTTTTAGCATTTTATACAAAACAACCACATTTAACACAGTTGAAGTCCATTCTTGCAGACCCCCTGCCATGCATAATCCACCACACCTGACTCAGCTCCTCAGGTATACAGCCCTATATGAATAAGGAACATATGAATCTGCAGGATTTTGTGCAGGCTTGCTTGTTATATCTATAGCAGACAAATTTAATTTTTTCCCACTTATGACATTTGTTTGGGTTTATTTACCAAAAAATGTCATTTTTGGTCAGAATGCTTGGGTCTCTGGGGGTTCAAAAAGCAAGTTAAGAGAGATGAAACATATTATAGACACCGTGTCACAGAAAGCAATTTTGCATCATTTTTGCATGCATAAAAAACACTTTTGGTTCAAAAAACCTTTTTAATGAATGTTTTTTTAAAGGATTTTTTTGTAAATAAGATGTGAGAGTGTGAGCCTTTTTAAAGTTAAAGAACCATCACTTAGTGTAAAGGTTCTGTACTAATTAAACTTTTTTTCCCTTAAAACCATACATCCAAGCCAGGACCCATTTGGAACTTTTTTTTTCTAGTTTAACTTCATGAATTTTTTTTCTGTGAAGGCATTTAGTTGAGATATGATCAATTTACTGCTCATTGCTACTAGAAATGTAACCGTAACAGATATACAGCCGTGTGCAAAAGTTTGAATGCCTCTGGTCAAGTAACATGTTTTGTAGATTTTCTTAAAGAAAATAAGTTCACATGTTCTCCACAGAGAACTTAAATGCGGCCTTTTTCTGCACATTTTAGTGCACAATTTCTGTTTCTTTGCTGAGTAATACCTTACAGTCCCAGGCTTACTACATACTAAGACTTATTAGTCAGAAACTACAGGGACTTCAGTGCAAACTGGCTGAGCTGTTCTTAGGTTATAGAAGGGTGTAATAAAACTTTGGGTCTGCCTGTGAGCGCTGGCCATTTAAGGGGTTAACATTTTGCAAAAAAATCAAATATATATCTGTGTATGACTGTGTATCTATTATATCGATTTCCAGTAAGAATGAGCAGTAAATTGATTATATCCAAACTTACACCAATGATTAACACACTACCCTTCTCAGTCTTTCTCATGAGCAAAGCTGTCCTGTTCAACCTAGTTATCTACAAACCTTCTGCAAACCTTCTGTACATTTCTGGGTTAAAGGTGATTCACCTGTATTTAGGGGAAGCTAAAATAACCCTCAATAAACAAAGACGAGCAAACACAAACACAGTTACATAAGGAAGACTAATTACGTCCTCTGCTTCTATGCACGTTTCTACAGGGAATTACTTTCACATAGCTGTGAGAAGCAGAGGAGCTGTTTAAAACTGCAATATTCATATTTCACTAAATGTAGTGAGCATTGTCATCTTTTAATGCGCTACAGAATAATGAACTTTGGCCTTCAAATACAAGCAGAAAGTGTGCATGGACTATGACCCAAAGATGCGCACTTTATTACGTAATTGCACTTGACTGGCCTTTCACATACTTTCAGTCTTAATTAATCGAGAGTACGTTGACCATGAGTGGTAGAGCTGCCAGCATAGATACCACAGTGCCTGTGAATGCATCATACCTTGCACTTATATCTACACTAATTGGCCATTTTATCAGATACACCTATCATATACAGTACTGTGTAAAGTTCAGAGACTTCTCTTCATTTTCTTAATATCGAGTCAGTTAAGTACATTAAGTATATATGTTTATTCATTTTTCAGCATCAGTACAAAAAGCAGAAAACATGTTTAACAGACAGTTACACAGAAGCCTCAACAACTAAATATTTAACCAAGCAAAGGACCATTTAATCATGCAGATGGTCCTCTGAGTGTTCATGATTCTATACAGAACCACTGTTTTTTACTAAAGAGAAGAACCAACTTTTTTAACAGTGCACTTTTCTCAGTAAAGTCTTCTTGACAGCTGCACATCTTTTCAGACTCATAGTGCTGAGTTGTCTTGGATGGACACCTGTGGATTTTTTCAGATCTGAAGTAAGAGTGGAGCCTAATTTTCTCCTCTCTCTCAAAGATAAAAGCTTTAAATACTGTTTATCTGACAATGTTTTGGCAGTCTACCAGGTCTCGTACGATTGTTAGGAGTCCCATTTATCGTTTATTCATTATTTAAACTCTAGTTTTGGAGACCCCCTCCCCCCCCACACACACACACTTTTTTTCTTTTCACTTTCCCCTTCCTTATGCAAGTGGATTATGTTGTATCAAATCTCCTCATAAATATCTCCTGAACAATAAATAACTTGTTCTTAATGGCTGTTTTAACTGGAAATAAATTAAATGAAGGCTGGACTTTTGTAGAGCACTGCAGGTGCAGTTTGTTACAGGTCCTGTACAGTAAGTAAACTTGAATATGATATTTTTATGCACATTTTACTGCACAATATCTAGTTATTAACTAAATTTAACATATTGGAAAAACATTAAATAAATGTGCCAACTTTGTTATGTATTTTGTTCAATGTTCAAAATTCAGCAAACAATCCTCTCTGTAGAGGAAGTGTTAACTTATTCTCACAAACACAAACTCTGGGGGCACCCAAACTGTTGCATAAAGTGACTGCATATGATATTAACTGTGCACAAACAATACAAATTCCAGGGCTTTCAATGTGACACAGGACACTAAATTTTAAATGACCAAAACACTCAGAGCTTGGAGATAATTTCATAAGTTCAACAAGTTCAAAAAGCTCAAATATCATATGTAATGCTTCTCAAACATCAGCACTAATGAAAGCTCCCAGTAACCTTTGCGCAAAGTAGGTTGTAAGTAGTAACCTTTGCACAGTGCTGTTTGCTTTGGTTTAGGGATATGTGATACACACAGGAGTATATTAGACGTTCTAATGATATAATCTCTCTTTAAACTGGGGACATTTTGATCTTTGGAAATAACTAATAAATGTAATTTTCCAGCTGTAAAAGTGATTTTGTTGAATCTAAAATACTGCACTTGGAGACATTTGCTGTTAATGCAAGCGATTTTTCATCTCAGCAGACTGAGGGACTTTATTTTGCTTAAATCTCTCCAGAAAGACTGGAATATGTCCTAGAACTGAGCTGACAGAGATTCAGAGGTCAGTAATGATGCTCGAGTCAGTGGTTCTGACTGGTGACACTATAAATATTTCAAAGGAGCTTACGTTTAATCCTCTCCTCTTCTCAGTAGCACTTTGAAAATGAGGAACGATATTCAAATGTACCTTGGAAAAAGATTATTCCTTAGCTTTAAATCTTCAGACAGAGATGGGGTTCCACTAGTGTCACCTTTAGGTACACTTTAGTTTCTTACTTTTTAATTTTTTTACTTCATTTTTCACGGAAGACAGCTAAGGTTGCATTTACGTAGTTGTATGTATGTTAGGGTTTTTTTACTAATATTATGGGTGAGGTATTTACATCTAAAATTCATCAATGTAAAGGCCCTATTCAAACTCCCCTTGACACACTTCTGTTGCAGGTCAATCGATCTGTGTGCCTTTATCTTTGGTTAATGCTGTCTGCAGTAATCATTTACAAAGAAATGCACATGCCATTCATCAGGCCTAGGAAGTGGAGCTGGGAGGAAGAGCAGTGATCAAAGCCTGGGAGAAAACAGCACCGGATGCTGGCAGGATATTTATTTGTAATGAGGCTAGAGGGGCCTATTGCAAAAGTATGTAATGGGCTCATAAAACACTTATCTGTTACAGAATGAACTCATAGTTCTCTGCCCTGTGTAGTAAATACACAGAGAGAAATGCGCTGGTATTTGTTTTGGGCCTGCTTTTGAGTATTAAAGGTTAACTTGTTTACGTAATGTAGAATCCACTGAATCCACTGAGGTGTTCAGTTCTACAGGTGATGGACAATTGATGGATGTTTAACAGAACTGCGGTGAGCTGATGTGGCACTGGCTTATTCAGGGGATTTATAATGACTTTCTGGAGCTGAAGAAAGCAATTTCCATCCCTTTAAAGATTTTCTTCTAAGCTCTGGTCAATACTCTTGTAAAGTATCTTAAGTGTATTACTGTTTAAAAGAAATCCGATCAATGTTGAAAAGCAGAGATGAAGCATTTGCTCCATTTTAAAAGACTGTAAAGAAATATTTTATATCACATCATTAAATTATGGTGAGGTTGCTGTTAATTAGCATTTGTCCTTTCGTTCTTGCCTCTCCGTCCCTCTTTTTTGCCTCTGTTTTGGGCCTTCTGTCCTTTCTTTGTTTCTGTTTCTGCTTACTTTACTCTCATGACTATCAGTAATATAAGGCAAGAGGATGAACAATTTGTTTTTATTTAGTCATATATAAACTGTTTATTCTATGCTGTTTCTGTACATTATTTTGCAGCTGCAGCATTTATTCCCACAATGCTGGTATTGGTATCAGCATTAAAGGGCTCATATCCTACATTTTTACAATGCTGGTACTTGAATTTTTCAAATTTTTCAATTTCTTTTCACTTAAGATTGATATACGTAAATAAGCACAGTTCACTATGAAAAAAAACACTATAAATGAGTTTGAGCAGCAAAATGAGAAGATAACCATGACCTACCAAGACCATTCATCATTTACCATAAAGCAAATATGGGCCAAAATAAGAGCAAGATATTGGCATTAATATTTAACTGCACTGTATTTGAGATATATCACTGCTGTCGGAAGAAAACTTTGTATCTTCAAAATGATGACTTTACAGGAGAAGGAAATAACCTTCTTTACTTTTAATGTACGTCAATGGATCCAGACTTTCTTCCAAGTAATTTTGGGTCATTTCTGTTAGTTAATTCATCATGAAATTTATACACAATGTATAGGACCACGGGTATGCCGAAAGCTGAAAATCTACAAAAATGGAGATACAAGGTTTTGTCCTGACAACAGCGATATGTTGTTCTTACAGGTTTTCTTGTCATTGCTGATATGTTCATCCCTGCTCCTCTTGTGTGCTCCCTTTGAAGCTGTTGTTTAAAAGAGTGGGGGCTTCAAGGACAAATGGGGACGGACCCAAAAACATTCAGCACGTTCAAATTGTTTGCACACAAGAAATAATCAATGGACAAAGCAAGACAAATACCACAACCAGTACCTGGAATTCTCACAGTGTTCATGGACTTTCATAGACTAGCAAATGTACATTAGGCCTCAAGAAAAGCTGCATTCATTAATTTAATCTAGACGGGAAAGCAGTTACAACTGCACTGAGGATCTATTATAAACATGACCTGCAAACAAATGATCAAGTCTCCTGCTACTCGGTGTGTAGGAAAGTTTCTCTCAGCAGCCAGACAGACCCTCAGAGAGTGCAGCCGTTGGCTTTGTTTATCACTAGTGTGTTCCCAGCAGACGCAGGCAAAAGTCAAATAGCAGCCATTTAGTGGAGTACAAACAAATAGCACCTTTGTTCTCTGCACTGGAGATAGGGCAGCTAGCAGTGGATTATGGAAAGCTTTCTCTGGGACTTTTTTGTGTCAGGGCAGTGATCCTACATAGCCAAGTGGGACACAACTTGTTTAAAGTAAGTGGGCCAACTTTTTTCATCAAACAGGTAACTGAATGAACTCACTTTGCATAAATGTGAGATTTTCACCCACAAACAGCAGCCAAACAGGCCTATAAACGTATGACTATTACCGTCATTAACATTTACAAGTCATTTTAGTTGGATGTGAAGAGCAACAAGGTTATCAGTCCCAATCTGTAGTAAAAACATCAGAACTAGTCATGACCTCACCCGACTCCCAGGTGCGTCAATGGCGGCCTTGATGTGACATCACAGGGATAACTTTGAAGAAGGGCACATCAGCTTTTGAGGTGGCCAATTAGAATTGGGCGGCTGGCGCTTCCTGCAGCGATCTGTTATCATAGTGACCCTCCACGTGTTACGTGTTGACATGGGCGGTCTCTGAAGGTCTCTGATAAGGGAATGCTTTAAAAGAAGGGGGTTGAGAAGTGCACCTCAAAGACCCTGATCGAAAGGTAAGGGCAGCATCACATAGTTTCCTGACTTGACTTGCTGACTTAGATCTCCAAAAAGCCCTAATCATTATGATTTAAGGAAGGAATTCTAGTTTTGACACTGTTTCATGTATTTTTTCTTACAGAGTAAGAGAAATATCTTCACAGAAAGAAAAAAAAAAACATGCTGCTGCTTCAGTCTGTGATCTTGGCCATGTCCCTTGTGACCGCCACAGGTTTGTAGCCAATATCTGTAGCTGTTTGTCAGCATCATTTTGGATGAGTGTACTTCAAATAGTCTACTCATACAGTGTGGGAGTTTGTAACAAGAATAAAGATAAAACTCACTTCTTTGCACTCTGTCCACCCTGCAGCATTTCCAGTTCAGCAAGATACAGCCAGTCAAGAAGAAGTGTGGAGTGTCCAGGAGGAAATCGCAAACCTGGCTATTGATAAAGCAGACGTCACCAAAGAGTTCAAGTGAGTCTTTTCTTACACTGCCTTATAGGGGTTGGTGAAATGGCGAAAATACAGTATCACATTACTCTAAGAAATGTTGAAGTATTCATCTCTTAGGTTGAAACAGACAAAACAACTAGTAGTGCTATTTAAATCTGCTCATTTAAAAAATCAAAAAAATTATTCAATATTTCACATACTGCACTCTCAGAAATAAAGGAATGAAACTCTCACTGGGGCAGTACCCCTCTTGTCCCTGGGGTAGTGACCTCAAGGGTACATTTCAGTACCTTTAATCAGGGAACGTAGTTGTACCACAATCCATTGAAATTATATTTTCTAAGCTGTACCGACTCCACACACCCCGTCTGGTCTCCAGACTTTTTATTTTATTGCTACATTAGTTTATGAAAAGGTACAAATATACACTTTTTACCTGGAAAAACTTATTTAAGGTTCACAATTGGACCCTAAAATCACTGTTGTACCTTTGAGGAAACATTTACATTGTTTGTACCTCGATGAATGAAAAATGTATCTGCACAGAACCTTTATTTCTAACAGTATGAGCTACACCAAAACCAATTAAGCAAAACAAATTATGCATTTAGTCCTTTAAACACTAACAACATCCATGCAACATGTAGTGTTGGATTATAATGATAAATGATCATGATAATGTTAAATATTGTCATATTGCCAAGCCCTATTTATAACTAACATCAGCTGAAAACATGACACCTTTAACCATCTTCCTCCTTACCCCAAACATGGTCAATCAACCAAGACTTGCTTCTTTAGTTCTGCTCTGGAGCCACGAGCCTTCTATATTAGAGGTCTGTGTCACTCAAAAAGATTGTGGGTTACATAGACTTTCATTACATTTTAGCTACATATATAGCCTATAAAAAAATAAAGGTTCTGAAATGGTTAAGTGGAAGTTTCTTCACATTCTTTAAACTCTCAAAGGTTTACACATGGATCATCTACAAGAACGGTTCTTGAAAAGATCGTACACTGATACCATGATCAAAATAGTTCTTCTATGGCATAGCTCCAAGAAGCTCTATTGGGAACCTTTATTTTTAAGTGTAAAGGCTGTTACACGCTAGACGTGATGCAAGTAAACACAACATATTTTTCGAGCTGAAACTGTTGCACTGTTGTTCACTACACAAAAAGGGCAAACAGTGACGCTGGGTGGCCTGCTTTTTGGAGATGCAGCACGACATATGATACAGAGGTCAAACTAACTCATTGCCATTTGTAAGAAAGTTAGAGTTGCTGATCCATCATCTTGAGTCATTGCTATGCCAATGCCAGAGACAACAGTGATTGGTCGAGTGAGTTCATGTCACCTGCAAAATGTTCGTAATTGCCAAACAAAGGGCCCCCACAAACAAAACACACGAACAAAACACACCCGGTGTGTACAGACCTTAATAATGATCAGATAGTGAATAATAAGACTAGAGTTTGATGGTAAAAGGAATGGGTTCTTGCAGCAAGCTTGGTCTGAAACCACCACATGTTGTCTCTTACGTTGCAGTGGGATGTGGAAGAGCCACGTGGTGAGCAGTGACCTGTACGCACAGAACGCTCAGAACCCCATGGCAACTGAGCTGAGACGCAAGCTGAGCCAGGAGTCTGAGCGACTGCGGGCTCGTCTCAGGCAGGAGCTGTTGGAGCTCAGGCAGCGGCTGTCTCCTTACCCCACCCACCCGCAGCTCACCCCAGCTAACGTCCGTGAGCTCCTGGCCCCCTTCACAAAGCAGCTCCAGAAGGCCTTGGACTCCAACACCCAGGAGCTCTGCGGTCAGCTCAGCCTGAACCTTCAGGGTCTTCCGGATCTCCAGGCTGATGGATCTGCATCCCTATCTAGAGGTGGTGGAGAAGATTGGTCAAGCTCTAGATGAGAGTCATCGAAGAAGAACCGCTGCCTTTGAGGACTTTAAAACGAAAGCGTTTGAGGCGGTCGAAGAGGACCGAGACGGCAGCAAGAAGGAGCTGTGGGAGGAGGTGACCGCCAGGCTGGGTCAGGAAATTGTTTCATTCAGCCTGGAGGTGCAAGGCAAAGTGGCGGCACTGAAAGTCTCACTGGCGGGTCTCCTGACTTCATCAGAGCCACCAAGAGCCGAAGCAGCTTCCAAGGTGCTCCAGTTCTGCCAGAGTTCCTCAGCTCAGAATGAGAAGTTTATCACTAATTTGGAGCAGCAAATAGCCAAGCTTGAGGAACAGCAAAGTCATGGGGATCCATCAAGTCACATCAGTATTGAATCCATACAAGAGGATTTCTCCACCAGACTGAATGCATTACTCCAGGACATTGTGCACACTCTGAATTAGAGAGAGTATAATCGCTGTAGTGTAAATAGACTTGTACAGTACAGAATTATTGAATTATTATCTTTTATATCCTTTCATAAATGTGCCTTTTATACAGTAAAAAAAAACTGGTTTGTAGATTGCAAGAAACAACAACAGTCTATTTTTGACATGCAGGTTTATTGAAATAATTTTGTTTGGACGTATAAATGGTCATACATAGATATGTATAAAGTGTTCTATTTTAAAAATACATGTGTATATACAGTAGTTAAAATTTGTATATATCATTCAGTGATTGTCATGTTGTAAAATCAAGTCAATAAAACCCTTGAACATTCTCTTATATCCACACAATATTAATGCAATTGAATATATTACCAAAGTAATGTACAAAGCAGCACTTAGTTATTGTTTACTACATTGATAACAAAGTGAATATGTAACATCACCCATGATACCAAAAATAAGACAACTATTGGTAAATATAACAATAAAATGGTATTTAAAAAACAATTTCAGAATCTAAATTCTCTTTAAAATCTGAAGAGTATGTTTACATCCTTCATGCTATTGATTCTTCATTCTTCTTGCTATTGCTGTTCCTTCTTGCTTTTACGAAAAAGGCTTCAGTGTAATATAATGAGGGATCTTTAACACATGTACACTACCATTCAAAAGTCATGTCTCAAATTAAGATAAACTATTTTATATACAATAACAAACAATTTTGGGAATGATAAGTTATTAAATGATAAATAATATACTGTAACTATTTACAGTCATTTTTGTCATGCTATCTGCTGTCGAGATTGTTATATGTAATTTTGGATATTTTTTAAATTACAAAATCATTTGAAAAATTGTCTTTCTCAGACATCTTTAGCATTCCGGACACATCTAAATCAATTTTTTTCTTCCTGTTTTTAGAGATTACAGGTAGGCAGCAGAAGCAGCAGGTTGAGTTTAGTAGAGTTTAGCCATCCTATTCATAGTGAGTAAGTTATACCTTCTGCACAACGTTTTAGGAAGCCCTTAACTTGGAAAAACTTTTGTAAGAAATGTTTTATTCCCACCGTTATCAGCCTCTGGAATCATTTTTTATTTTTATTAACATTCAATTTAATGTTTTATGTTTGCTGGAAAGGCTTCTGTTGTTGTTTTGTGTTGTACTGTGACAGAGATAATAAATTGTATTCTACTAATCATTCAAAACCTGAGATGTTCCACAGGACTAGAATGTTGGATTCATTGTATACATATCTGCAAACAATATCATTTTTATTGAAAACATAGATTGCAAACTTTTGAACGGTAGTGTAAGTGCTTCTGGAGGAGTATCTTTGATGCCCATTCAGGTGCTATGATAAACTGAGACGCCTTATCAGGCAGATCAGATTAGGCTGCTTCAACGTGGAGCAGCTGGCAAGCTGCTGGATCCTTCATTTGAGGATGTGAGGCAGTCCACCAATCCAGTAAACCTTCTTCAGCACAAACCAGCCAGCCACAACTAGTAGCACCGCTGCAGCAGTGGCGAATACAGCCCCTACCACAGTCCCGGTCACCTGGCTTTTAGCAGACTGATCAGAACCAGCAACTGCAAAAAAGAGCATACAGCACTTTATAAAGGGCAAGACAGGTCATCTGAACATGTGACTACATTAAGGGAAATTAGAATTAAAAAGATTATGATCAATGTTTTTATTGGTGAAGAAAAGACTGAGAAATAGAGGAGGCTCTTTCATTTAATTTCACACTACATATCATACGTGGTGTCTTCTCAACACAAAATTTCAATGATTAATTACATATTTCAACTACAGACAAAATGTTTCTTACCATAGGCTGAAGCACTTGGGTCAGCACCTGCTAAATCAATATGGCAAATGTTACAAACAGGTTAAAACGCCTTCAATAACTTATCCTCATCAGTTATTTGCAGCCTTGTCAGTTAAACTATTAAAAAAAAACTCTGTCCTGAAGGCATAGCATGACATTTGTAATGGCCATTGATGCTTCTTTGGTGCTCGTGTTGATAGAAAACCAGCACAGACCAACAAAACCAGCATGTGTTGTGTTTTGGATACTAGTATTCTGGTCAGCCAGCATGACCATGCTGGGTGGTCAACTAAACCAGCACCACACCAGTATAAACTAGCATAAACCAGTTTAGACTGATTTCAAAGCTGTTTGACCATGCTGAGTGGCCAGCTAAATCAGCACCAGACCAGTATAAACTAGCATAAGCCAGTTTAGACCGATTTCTAAGCTGACTGACCATGGTGAGTGGCTGACTAAACCAGCACCAGACCAGCATAAACTAGCATAAACCAGTGTAGACTAGCATGGAATTTAGCAGGGCTTCCACACGTAAACAAACAAAAACTTAGCACTTAGCAAATATTAGGTTAGCTAGCTAGTTAAACCTGCTAGAAAAACCAGCATAGACCAGTAGGGCTGGTCACCAGCAAAACCAACAACTGTGTTTTGGATGCTGGTATGCTGGTCAACCAGCATGACTGTGCTAAGTGACTAGCTAAACCAGCACCAGACATGCGTAGGTATAATATATTTATACTGGTTTAAGCGAAGTAAGATATTCACAGTAAATTTACAGCAATGAGCTGTTTTTTAATCTCATTGTTGACAAGATTTTATATGTGTATAGAAATAATACCACAAGCATTTGGTAGGGCAACAATATCAAGTTCTGTGACAACAGCTAACAACATTAACACCAGCTAACAAAGCTAGCTAACAAAGTCAACCCTTTTCACTATCTATCTGTTAATGCATGCATAGAAAAGTGTAGCATTATTGAAGTTAGTGCTGACAGAATGATTTGTGATATCATTCATTGTTTCTTTTCTTTTTCTCTTTATCTCCCTCTTATTAGCATTCAGTTAATAATGGTGCATGTGCTACTGGCTAAAAAACATCTGAACAGCCAAACTGGGGGAGATTGTGTACTTACTTTGGGCGGCAGTATATATCGGCCCCATTGACACAGAGGCCTCAGTTCCAGGATCAACGGATCTCTTTCTTCTAACATTGCAGGCCTGCACACAATTCCAGACAGACATTATATATCACATCAGTTAGCTATAATAAGAAAATGACATTATCTTCTACATAAACTTGCTTACATTGATAAAGTTCTGGCACTTGTCGGGTTCGCAAAGCTTCAGTATGCAGTGAAGGTAGATGGAGGACCTGTCTTGGTCACGATGCTCCACAAAACGGAACGCTTCAAAAGAGAACCTGGACTTCTTGGAGATTCCATTTCCCAAGACAGTGGTGTGAGGGTAAATGTTACATCTGTGGGAGAACATGTCTAATTCTTAACAGAGAAATCAGGGTGGATTGAGCAGTGAAAGAGTCAGTTATGTGATGGACAATAAGAAAACTATATTACTTACATGGTGAAAAAGTCATGTTTGTCACTGCTGGTTGAATTGTAGAGGGACGGAGTTGCAAAGCAGTGATCCAAGAGGAGATTAAAGCTGTGATGAATCACATACAAATAGACAGTAAGTCAGTGCGCATTATTAATCGGGAAAATAACGAGAGAAGAAATAAAAAGTTATAAACACTCAAGTTATCACATTCAAACTACTCACACTGCAAAAAATGACAATATCTTGGCAAGTGAAATTACCTTAAATCTGGTCAATATATCTAATATTTCCAATGTTGACATTGTTGTAAGATTATATTAAGATTATGAAATGTATTTCTAACTTTTTTGCTTGTTTTAAGTACTTTTATTAAGCAAAATTATCATTATATCCTTATCAGCACTGCAGTGACACTGATGTGATGGTGGTGTGTTAATGTGTGTTGTGCTGGTACAAGTGGATTAGACACAGCAGTGCTGCTGGAGTTTAAGTTAAATAATCTTATTCCTTCTGCCATCTCAAAATTAGATATATAGAGACACATTGACTAGATTTAAGATCATTTTAAATTTGTACAGTGCAAAAGATGCTCTTACTTCCCACTAAGATTGGCTGCCTTCACTTCAACATAGATCATCGTGCGCAGTTGTAGTCCAGTAGGTGGAACCACCAGTGGATATGAAAAGTTTGAATCCTAAGAACAAAATATATCATAGCATCAAAGTTGTGGCAAGGATTCTTTAAAGTAAGAAGAAATTTCGCAGGTAAATTGACTCACATTGTACACACTCATGCTTAGAGTGTTGATAAAGCTTCCGTTTTTGTCATTGGTAGCCACCGACACTGACGATCTGAGAAATGAAAGCAAATGCCACAATGAGTCACTGCTGCATTGCCTTGACTAAGGTCATTTGTTTTAAACGACACTAGGAATGGAAGAAATTAAGTAAAGACAATACGGACCAATGAAGGTCTCTATTTATTTACGACGATTTATTCATCAGCGCATTACAGCTTATGATATATACTATATAACAAATGAGGAGAAGGTATTGTGTGAGTTTATGAAGGTTTGTAGGAAAATCAATGAGCTTGAAACTTACGCCACTATCTTGGTGTTGTTGATGAGGTACTCGAGCGGGTAACGGCAGGAGAAGTGGTAGTAGAGGTCCGTGGAGTAGCTGATGTATCCCACTGAGGAGGAGGGCGTGTCAATGTAGCCGGTGATGATGACTGACTGGATGGTGGAGAACTGGCTGAAGGGTCCAGATGAGCTGGGGATCTCGTTTACTATCTGAGCCCCAAAGAACACAAAGTGACTATCAGAACATTTAAAGTGATCAGATTTTCACAATTGTCCCCTGATCCCTAATGTAGTCAATCATTCAAAACATGTTGCCTATAAAGAATGTCGCCATGGTCATAGCAGCCAAGGAAAATTGGTGAAAACCAATGGTCCCTTTCATCTGTTTAAGGTGAAAAGGACAAGGATGCTAGAATTTAACGCCTTTTGGTTCATCCAGTTTTATAAGAGCACTCTACAAATTATATTTTGTAACTTTTTTTTTCGTTATTGGAGGACTTTTTCTTTTGAACTGTCAGAAATCTGTTGAGGGCCTGGCTTCCACGTGAGACTGCCTAGGCCTCCCCAGGCCCCCCATAATTAGACCCCTGCTTTAAGACAGCTATTACAACTGTTTTAAGCTATGCAACACACCTTTGTTCATTTTGATTGATAGCAGTATGCCATACAATGTCAGAAACTACTTAAGCAGGCCTTGATTGAGATTACTTAAGAATTTGACACAGTAATGTAAGGTAATGAACATGTTTTGACTGTAATGTAATGAACATGTTTTGACTGATGAAATACATGGTAGACATTTGATTCTGTGCCAAAACTCTCCTTTAAAATAAAAAATATGAGAAATACAAGAATATTACATAAGAATATTACATAAATTAGATTTTTGCTGGTGCCTTCTCAGCCTTTATGATTTCACATAGTTTTATATCCATTCTCTTCTGGTTCTCATTTTGGAGCATCACTTTCCATTTATTTACACCAACACCCAAGATGTCCTCACCTGCAGGGACTGCCGGCATGGGTTGGCCTGACTGTCGTTGACAGGCAGTTGGAAGCGAATGACTGGAGGGTTAGCGCTGGTGTCTATGGTGCCTTGACAGAGGCTGTTGTTGTGCTCCCCGTTCATAGCCAGGCTCGCGGGATCAAAGCCGGCCCACTGCGCTGTGCAGAGGTTAACGTTCAGAGTGATGACACTAACCCCACAGTCCACCGTCAGGTCGTCATTGTCTGGGGTAAACAGGGAGAGAATTAGGAGCTGGTAACAAAAACAACATGGTAGATAAGATGAGTGTACATGGGTTTGGGACTCACTTGGGACCCTGTTGTACAGGGAGGAGCAGTTATACAAAGAGAGCGCTGGCTGCAGGGTCACGGCCAGCACTGAGAGACTCAGCCATACCAGCATCCTCAAAATATCTCAGATGTCCTACCTTACTGAGAAAAAATGGGAATTGTTACATTCTTATACACTATTGCAGAAAGTACTATTCCAATTATTACATCATTTGAACTAAGAGACATTATCTACTACACATTCAAATATAAAGACTATACTTTAAGCATCTATGCTCCTAAAAATAAAGGTGCCAAAATTAGTTATTTGGAGCAATTCCACACCAAAGAATGCCAAAAGAACCTTTCAATGGATGTTTCTTATGCAAGACGTGTGAGTGTGAAGAAACTTTTTCAAGGTTAATGAAATTCCACATAATGTACAGGTCCAATTAAAGGGCCAATTAAAGGGGTAACACTTTATTTTACAAGTACACTGTAGCTTTGTAGATGTTCAATTTGTCTTTAATTAAAATTCAACTAAACATCTATTAAACCCTAAATCTAAACCTACTCCTAAGCCCAGCCCTTACCCTAATTGTGTTGAGTATCAATACAAAGTTTGTTAATCATTTTGGTATCTGTAGATCATCTACAGGGGATGATCAAAAGAAAGTGTGACTGATAAATATTGTCAACAACCTTTTGCATCCATATAAGAGCCATTATGATCTATAATAAAGCTGTAGTTTGTTATTCAGCAGTTTTCCTGCAAATCGTTTAACCATTCAAATCAAGCAGTTCAGCGAGTGGGGACCTTACCTTGTGCAGTCTTGAGGTGGGTA
The DNA here is from genome assembly GCF_904425465.1 of Colossoma macropomum. NCBI lineage: Eukaryota > Metazoa > Chordata > Actinopteri > Characiformes > Serrasalmidae > Colossoma > Colossoma macropomum. The sequence continues at coordinate 11,084,107 of NW_023494786.1, read as the reverse complement.
GCACATGAGAGGCAGTATGAGATGCTGCTTAAATAGTAGTAGAAATATGATGAGTGTGAATAGGTGTGTTTAAGTACAGGGGAGTCCCACACACCTCACCCCTCCTACTGATCTGCTGTGTTGTAAGGTTATGAACATGAACACTCTGGGTGGCTCCAGGTTGGGTGACAAACAAATGACTGCAATACTGTGTTAGTAGGTTTAGACTTACTTTGACATACATGACACTGATTTCTATATTTGTCACACTAAATGGTTTCAGAATCGCATAGAAAATGCAATATGAGACAAGGGGAACTTGAGGAAACACAAAACTGTTTTTAAATGATCATTTCATTTATTGAAGGAAGTTTTGCAGTGCCTATAACACCCATGTGAAAAAGTAACTGCCTCCTTAAACTTAATAACTGGTTGATCCACCTTCAGCAGCAACAACTGCTACCAAAAGCTTCCTATAACTGGAGGAGGTTTTACATTACTGTGGAGGAATTTTGGCCCACTCTTTTTTTCAGAATTGCTTTAATTCAGCCACATTGGAGGGCTTTTCAAGCATGAAGTGCCACAGCATTTCAACGGGGTTTAAGTCAGGACTTTGACTAGGCCACTCCCAAACCTTAATATTGTGCATTTTGAGGCATTCAGAGGTGGATATGCTCTTGTTCTTCGTGTCGTTGTCTTGGGGTTTTTGTTTGTTTTTAAACATAATTTAATAATCATGTATATAACAATAATTATGTATATAACATAATAACTATGACTATAGCAAACTAGAAGACTTAACCCCACATCAAAAAACATCTGGGACACTAATCTATATGCAGACCCACGTCATGTTCAAATCAGAGATTTCTAATACTTGAGAGCAAAGGCATAGCCAAGGGGTGGCCACCATGTAATAGTTTATTCACGTGGAAATGATGGACAGATTTAAGCATGTACTGAGAAAAACCAAGGTGTTGTGTTTTATGGCAGTAATGTTATGTTTTTTCTTTTTTTGTTGTTGTTGTTGTTTTCTTCCTAGCAGTGTGCCACCTCAAAGAGATTCTTTTTTCTCAAAGAGGGTCTTACCTGGCCACACTACTCTGAAAGTTCTAGCTATGCACCTGCTAGAAATCCACCACCTAACATGCCTGACACCCGACAGGACGTTCAAAACCTGCAGCTCTGGCCATTTAAAAGTGAAAATCTAACAAGCTTGGTTGAACATCAGTTGTGTAAACTCATCCACTCCATTGAGATATCCTACAAAATACTGACGTGAATAAAATACTAAAAAAAACGTACACAAAGGAAAGATGTGCTAACGTTTGTCCCACTAATGTTTCTGTACCTTCACTTGCATTACTTACATTTTCAAATGTATATGGGGATCATTTTGGGTCTCAGTTAGTAAGTCTCCAAAAAGCTTTTTTGTGTTAAGAACATTTTAACTGGCTGAGAGAATGTTCAGTGTGTTGCTCGCTCTACCATTAAGACTCATTTTCGTGCTAAGGTGCTTTTGGTAACCCAGCCCTGGTCATTATTGCTGGTTATTTTAACTTTTGTGATAAATATGAATGAACAAACAGCAACTTTAGCTTGGAAAGAAATAAATCAGTAAGATATAAATTGTATTCAGAGAGTTACCCAAGACTAATTTTGAGTAAGTAACTGGACCGAGCGATATTTTAACAATTTAGTCATTGACTGTCTAAACTGTACAAGGCCTATAATGCAGCCATTTTCAGTTATTGCTGATTTTGAAGGGTTTTTTGCCTTAAGTTTTGACTTCTTTAACCCCATTACATGGCTATTGCCCACCAGCAGGCCCAAGGTGAATAGCTCAGCCAGTTTGCATGGAAGTCCCTGTAGGTACTGCATAATAAGCCTGTGTATGTAAAAGCCTGGGATTTTAAGGGGTAAAGTCATTTGCATACTCAGAGGTCAGTTGATTGATTTGGCCAGTCAAAGAGTGTTAAAACCATAAAAAAGCCATAAAACTCTATTGTTACCTGAAAAACCCAGATACCAGCTTCGGTGTACTTCAGAATTCATCCTGCTGCTGCCATCAGCAGTCACCTCGTCTACATAGAGAAGTGAGCCAGTTCCCAGTCATACGTGCTTGTGCCATCATGTGTTATAGATGAATTTGTGTGCTTTGGATCATGAGCAATTCTTTTTTTCTACACATTTTCTTGTACTATAACTCTGGTACTGGTTAATCTTCATCTCATCTGTCTAACAGACTTTATCCCAGAACTACACAGACTTTTTTATGAACTTTTAAGCAAACTGGAACCTGGCCGTTCTGTTCCTAAGGCTAATCAGTGGTTTGTAGTGAAGCCTCTGAGGTCATGCTAGTGTATCATTCTTCTGTCTAAGCATCCTGCATAGTGATTTTAATCTGTTCAGCATGGTTTTCTTACTCTTATTGATTTCTACTTCTCATTTCTTATTGAGAGAATTCTTCAGTCATCTACTATGTAAAACTTACTTCTCCTAAACCAGGTGAATATGAATAAAAAGGAATATGACTCTTAAAGTTCATTTTGAACTGACGTAAACCCTCCAAAGCTGACATTCCGTACTTTAACCTTATCATTATTGATTTCAAGTTCAGCAGCCCAATTACTTATGCATTGCACTGTGTTAAAATTGGGTAAATTCATTTAGACATCATTTACTTTTTATTGTGGCAGTGGTTTTAAGGAACATACTGTAAGGATTAACCTTAAAAATATGCTATATTGGTCAATATTTTGAGAAAACAGGGCAAGTGAGTAATGTACAATGTTCAGGCACTTCATTCTAAAATTAGATTCCATTTAAACAAATGTAAAATAATCTATAATGTCATGTAAGCAAGCTAGGATGTTGTCTATATCTGTTTAAATCAGTAATCAGAAAAGAAAGAAGACAAGAAATTAAATGATAATCTGGCCATTTGTAAATCTGCTTTCATTTGTTGTTACTGCAACCAACCCTAACCTTCTCTAGTAGCCAAATCCTACTAAATCAAATAACGAGACAATTAACAAGACACGTTAAATGTAGTATCATCTCCTGGGAATGGAAAGGCATGAATGTAGGAGATGTGATAGCATGCTACAATATACACACAACACCAAAAATAACCAGCATTACACTGAGTTTCATGCAAGCCCCCCACTATTGTGTTCCAAGAGATGACTGACTCAAGAAACCCTTGCTATGGGCTAAAATGTCTCTCTGAGTGAAAGGTTATTGTCTGACACAAAACAGACAAAGAAATAAGCAGACGTGTTTCTGCCAAAAAGCCCCTCGGTCAGAGAGCACATTTCACATTGTGCACTTCACCGCGTCACACTTTGACTCTCTTCTGTTTTCCGCTTTGCAGCAGAACTGCTCAGTTGAGCATTAAACTTTACTGCGATCCAATATTAAGCTCAGATTGCATTATTCCAAATGACTGTAGGGGGTCCCTCCCAGTGAGACAGTCATACATCATGCAATTGGCCGGACCAATATAAGCATTAATATCAGTGACGTCTACTGATAGAGGTCAAAAGTTTGTTAAGGGACAGAAGATTTTCTATGTAATGCAATGCAATACGGGCAATACCAGCAAGAACCTAAATGTACCAGAGGTAGAGATGCTCTCAAGTGGCACATGGGCGTTGTTCTGATCACAAACTGCACTTGTTTTTCTATTCTCAAATTGGTTTTGTGATTTCCACTAGAAACTGGCTGGGCGACAGGCTTGCAAAAGCAACTTCACAAAAGAGAACAAAAGTTATGGTGACAAATGTCAGTTAATGAGTCGCCTGTAATGAACCCAGCCAATTGGTTATTTATGAAATGAAATCTATCTGAACATAAAGGACTCTCTGTACCTTTTGTTATGACCTCCGGTGTATTCAGAGACACTCAACTGATATAGAGACGGGTAACAGTTTAAAAGAAAAATCAGAATAGATGATTGGAGAAACAAGAAGAGTGCATGCAGGCAGGTGTACTGCATGATACTATAAAGCAAGTAACACGCTACCCTGCTCTGCAGCATGTATAAAAATGCTGAGCTGACCTCGATTCTGGATCATTATTGGGGCACGGATGGGATAACAACTGTTCAACTGACTAATATTTCAATAGTAACAGTGACTAAAGTTACATCTGCATTCAGGTCTATGGGAAAGCAGCAGTAAAGAGTCTGAAGTTGTGTTCAAAAGCATATATTCAATGACTGTGATGCAAAAAAAACAAAAGATCAACTGTTCCTCAGGTGACTGAGGATGTCAAGACATGATCAGACTGTGTCAACAAGAATAGTCAATCCACAACTACATACAGAGTGAGATAAGTATGAATGCAGTGTATAAACACCTCATTATAAAGCTGAATGAACTTTTGAGAGCTTGTTGGTGCAAAAACTATAGGTGCTGAAAATGTGGAAAAGAGTGCTCGAATGAGTCATCCTTCATCATATTCTTCACAAGTGGGTGAATGCATGTGTGCCATACACTTTCAGGGCCAGATGTGATCTCACAACGAGGGTATACACCTGGGGATAACCTGTCAAACTTTTGGTGCTGGAGTGAGGCAAAGTCTGCCACAAACAAGGGCACAACTGCTCTTAAGCCAACCAAGTTCTTCTAGTCCAAGTTTTCTTTTTTTATCCTGTTTCATAATCGATCAACATTTGAGAAACCATTTTTCGTATAAAACAATATTTTTAAGAGGTTTAACTTAGAAAGTTGTATAAAACAGATTCATGTTTACTTTTTTATATCATTAGCATTATACTACATTTACAAAATATGTATTTTATTTAAAAAATACATTTGTCACAGAGATTTTGGTCACTGGTGTTAACAGGACTCTTATGTTACATTTTAACATAGTATTTTCAACTCTATTAAACTGCTTCTTTGGGTCAAGGCTCATCAGAGAGGAAGCATCTCAAGGCATGAGAAGGCGAGTCCATACTTGCTCATTATATTTCATGAATTTATTAATAATTTTGTTTATCAGGCAGCACATAACTTCTATGTGTCACTGGTGTTATGTGCTTTAATGACTGGATAATTAAACCTGTCAAAATAATGCCATATATAACTTTTATTACTGATTTTAAATAGTTGCACAAGGTCACCTGAGTGCCAGTGAGTCAGCCATTTTACAAAATCCTCAATTTTAACCAGATGGTCACTGGTGTCACTGCATGTCACTGGTGTTGTTCTCATTAAAATTAAGGTGACTAATGTTAATGTCATGAATGATCAAAACACTTAAAAAATTGGGAAGAACAGAAATTGTATCTTTAACAATATTTAAGGCTGTTAGTGCTTAGTCCCTCATTTTGCTAGCCTGGCTAGGATGGCCAATCAGAGTGCAGGAGAGAGGCTGTATAGGCAGTGTAGAGATTCAGGCAAAGCCGCTTACTTGGCATAACAAACAAGAGATGTCCCCTCCTCAGTCCTGAGACTGGACAGTTTAACAACAATTAGTGTTTTGTTTTGAAATATGTCCTCTGCTGCCTACTAAATAACATGATACATTAATTATGTTTTTCTGTTTCCCGGGAAACGTATTCAGTATTCAGTATACTGGACATTTGGACTGAAATGCATGAAATGTAAGAGGTTTTGAATAATTAACATGTTTATAATCACCAACGTAACAAGAGACAAAGCAAGCCCTGAACGTTTTCTGTGTTTACTGTATGTACATTAGCATTAAAAAGCTTCTGAACTCCTTTTTTTTTGATGAAATATTGACTGGATTAAGCGTATCTTACTAAAAATGTTAGAATAATTCTTTTTGCACTGATTTTTTTATGTCAGTAGATCAATTTCCATGTTTATTGTACAACAATTTGATCAAGTACTATATGAAGGTACATTAAACTGTATAAAAAACATTTTTTTGTATTTTTTAGTGCATGTGCATAAAAGAGCTTTGGTAATATGATTATTCAAATTGAATTACTTCAATAAATACAGTCACATTAAATGTAAATGAAAAATAAATACATTTATGGCAAAATGTCATTAGGGGTAATACCAGTCACAAATTAACTAAAACCTTGCATTTTATTTTTGTTTAGTTTTGGGATGAAAGAAGGATTTTTTAAAAATGTATCCACCAGAATTTCCTCACCACTGTCATTGGACAGTACTGACAAGCCCAGCATCGCCCCCTACTTTGAACTCCACTTCACAAGGGGTTCAACTAGTTTAAAACTTTTCCACCATTTTATTCCCACATTAGTAAGTATTTGTTCCCACAGTTAGCCCAAAATTTCTCATGGTTGTCTCCAGATGTTCTTGTTACAAGGTCATGTCTGGTACAGCTAGCCTAGCGTACACCAAGAGAACAAGACAGGCTTAAATGTTTGACCCCTCCAGTGAGGGGTCTTCTATACAGTGAGATCATTTTGCTGGCACAGTTTAGGCCCATTTAGAAGGAAAGGTCACTGTAGATCAATACATAGTTACTCTGACTGATCACCTTCATCCTATGATGTAACTTTTCTATCCTGATGGGAGTGGTCACATCCTCCCATCCACAGGACACAAGGGCACACTGAAGAGACTGATGAGTATGAAAATCATATAAATCATAGTATATGGCCTTCAAAGTCACCAGATCTCAACCTAATGGAATACCAATGGGAGATTTTGAACCAGCATGTTAGCTAGTGCTCTTCATCAAAACACTGATGGAGGGAATATCTTTTGGAAGAATTATGGTCCATTCCTCAAGTTTAGGTCTAGAAACTCAAAGAATCTTTGCCAAGGCACACTGAAGATGTTCTGGAGGCTCGTGGTGAACCAACACCTTACTAAGTCACTTTGTTTTCCAGATCTCCAGATGCATTCTTACAAAATATAAGTCCCTAACTGGTTCTTGGAATATCTAATAGAACAGCTCTCAAAACAACCATCCATTTAAATGTTCTTTAGAGAATCAAAAGTGGTTCTACTATGGCATCTCTCCCTTGAATGTAGGAAAAGTGATAAAGAAAAGATATCATTTCCTTTTTTTGTTTACCCTCTCATTTGAAACCATCCTTAACCACTAAACAAAAGGTCTACACAGAGGTTAGGTTAAAAAGTGAAGAGCAAAATAGTGTTAGACACGTCCATTCATATATCGTGGAGAGAGGAGAACAAACAGAAGTATCTGTCTGTACTTTTCACTGTATCCTTTTTCATATACCAACAACAGACAATGAAACATGATCACTTTTCTTGAAGGACCCGTGGCAGTCAGACTCCTTTAAGATGCCATCTTAATTGCGTAAGGAGATACGCTGGGAATTGTCCCTTCTAGAGAAAAGGGAGGCAGCTTTCTTCACTCTGATGCTATGAAGTGAAAGGGAGTCCTGACTCCACACCAGAGGCTCTGAAATGGCATCCGCTCAATCACACACGACCTGCAAATCAGCCACTTCCTACCAGGCCTAATCATGTGTCTCTCACAGTGGAGGCATTTACTCTCAAGCACAGCCATCTAATTGCACTGCACAGCATGGACATTTTTTCAGTAGGGATGCATCCATGTTTACCAAATGAGATCTGACGGTATTTTCCCATGTAAAAAAGTATGTCAGCACATACGTCATTCCTGTTGTACTTTTGCGTATTCTTTTCCCTGTTATGATGCGAGTCGACAAGCCCAGCTTGGACTCTTTCATCAGCCTGGAGCGCATGAAGGCTGTTGGTTTGGGGCTAAGCCTTCAGCCTTATACACTGATCAGGCATGACATTATGACCACCTCCTTGTTTCTACCCTCATTGTCCATTTTATCAGCTCCACTTATTATATAGGTCCACTTTGTAGTTCTACAATTACAGACTAGTCCATCTGTTTCTCTGCATACTTTGTTAGCCCCCTTTTACCCCATTCTTCAGCACTGGTCTGAGTGAATCAGACACAGCAGTGCTGCTGGCGAACACTGTGTCCACTCATAGTCCACTCTATTAGACGCTCCTACCTTGTCTGTCCACCTTGTAGATGTAAAGTCAGAGACGATAGCTCATCTGCTGCTGCACATTTTGTGTTGGTCATCCTCTAGTCCTTCATCAGTGGTCACAGGACACTGCCCAGAGGACACTGTTGGCTGGATGTTTTTGGTTGGTGGACTGTTCTCAGTCCAGCAGTGACACTGAGGTGTTTAAAAACTCCAGCAGCACTGCGGTATCTGATCCACTCAGACCAGCACAACACACACTAACACACCACCACCACATCAGTGTTACTGCAGTGCTGGGAATGATCCACCACCTAAATAGTACCTGCTCTGTGAGGGTCCATGGGGGTCTTGACCACTGAAGAACACGGTACAAGGGGGCTAACAAAGTATGCAGAGAAACAGATGGACTACAGTCTGTAATTGTAGAACTACAAAGTGCACCTATATAGTAAGTGGAGCTCATAAAATGGACAGTGAGAGTAAAAACAAGGAGGTGGTCATAATGTTATGCCTGATCGGTGTATATCCTCCCTCTTGCGTTTCCTTGCTTATTCTCTCACCTGCTAGTCAGCAATTTCCATTCACGTAACTGTAAATGGACACATTTCGCTTACATTTGTGTTAAATGTGGTGAAGATCCATCTCTGACCACCTGTGGTTTGAGTGATCAGATCATAATCTGGACACAGTGCGTCCTGCATATGGCTTTTCATGCGGTCAAGAAAAATCTGGACATGATCTGATGACCAAATTACATGATCATGCAAAGTATAAACAGGCCCATACTTTACTTCACTTATCATCAAGTGAAAAAAACAAACTTAGTACACAGGCCAATACAACAAAATGAACTACTGTTTAGTACAGCCGTAATTACAATGAATAAAAGATTTTGAAATGACAAGAATGATTAATTTGGTGGTCAGTCTCCATCTTGTTCTCCAAAATTATCTTTAAAATATGGCCATATTGTATTTCATCACTTTCTGTCACTGTCTGCTTAGTTTTATGGGTTTTTAGAACTTTCCAGGAGTTTCTAGTGAAGCACAGACATCAGTTAACCAGCCAAAACACTTCTAAAGACAAATGCTGTCATCTGGTGGACAGTAGTGAGATTATCTTAAGCTGTGAAAATATATAATGTACTATATCTAAACTACTGCTCGCTATTTTAAAGTGACCATATCCAGCATGTTTCTTGTATTTTTTTTTAATTTTAGTTTGACATGAGGACCATTAATAACATTCATAAGGGTTTTATGTGCCAAATATTAGTAACAATTCATTTTTACATGACCACTTCCCCACATGTCTTTTTCCTATAGACTCATATACACACAAGTGGGTGGGGCTAAACTGCATTAGGCTGAATAAGTGGATAAACATGTTGGTATCACAAAAACAGTAAATTCTTTTGGCCGTTTTTGCAGTTTAGTTTATATATAGAGAGACCGTATGAACTGGAGAGTGAATGGTATGTTTTTGAAACCTTAACCATAGTTATGTACCTATGTCAAACTCTGATTTAAAAACAAGCTTTTCCATAATATTGGCCTTTTGCCGGTCCAAGCACTTATTCCTCTCCAAACAAATCCACTGTTTATGGGAATACAATTCCTGGCAAAAGCTTCCCTGAGCAATGTCTTCTACAAAACATTAACAGCTGTCTTGTTTTGTTGACACAACCACAATTTGTACTACATTAATTACATAATAATATACAGAGTTAAATGGCATTAAGGCTTTAAGCTTTATTCTGTGATACAATATTGGTCTAGCCTAGTCCTGGACTAAACTGCAACACTCATTTTTGAGGCACTACTGAATATCCTTTTCAGACTAGGTTTCTTGATCTGTAACACTGCCCCATGATGTCCAGGTGGTTTTCTATTTTTTGTTAGACATGTGTGCCGTTTCTTTCCGTTTTCTGTTGGAGAACTTTATAAGATTTTACACTTAATGTGTACTGCCATAAAGTTTGTTGACAGTTTGTTAACATTTGTTCCAGCCCAAAAGAACAGCCCATTAGCACCACATGGCACACAAGGTTTTCATTAGACAATTTGAGTATGAGTTCATGCTGCAGACGCTCTTTAAGGCCTACCCTGTGTTACTCATAAAGGGACATGACCGGTCTCAAACCAGTCCTCAGGACCCCTGTAGTTCACATTCCAGCTCACAGTACACCTGAAGCAGGTAATTAGGGGCTATGGAGAGCTAAAGGCCTGTTTAGGGAGATACGATAGAACATGAACTTGAGCTGATTAGGGGTCCTGAAGACTGGTTAAAGCACCTACATCCTATGTTTTTCTGAGCTTTAAGTTTTGGTAGGCAATTATTACTGAGCCTAGAACCAACTACCAACACACCAACACATCTACTTCTAATGTGTCTCTACATTTTCATGTATACATATGTATATCGAGAGTTTTTTCATTTTACTTACATTTGGCAATAATTGTGTTGATGTAATGTATTTATTTGCATCACTGTTTTAATGGCAGTTGCACGAATGCATAGACCAGTGTTTCCTAATTTCATTTTCAATTTATATTGGTCCTTTTTCAGCAGGGAACTCAAGAAGAACCTTATCTAATGACACCACTTCAGGAAAACACGCAAAATCATGCCATGAAGATGGGCCTCCAGAACTTGTGAAATGCCAGCATGGCCTCTATATTCTTCCCTATTCTTCTTTCATTGTTTTTGGTGTTAATAGTTTTAAACTGGCACTCTAAGCTTCACTAGTAAGACCAGTTTATTATCTTTAACAGCTCCAAATGAGGCACAAAGCTCCAAAGAGGAATGAAGAGAGCAAAAGCAAAACAAATAGAAGAGGCAAAAAGGAAACGTGCTGCTGACAAAAATGTGCTTTCCTTCCTCGCCAGCTTCCTATTCCAAACTGGACGTGCAGCAGACTGGACTGTTTTGACTCTGTCCAGACAAACTCCCACCCAAATAACATACATTTATAAGCCTGATATGCTCTGCAGAGTGATATCTATGGAAGTCTATTAATGCCAGGTATAGGAGAAAAATGCTTGGCTGTGATTTTTTTCTGGCAGCAGGATGTCAAAGTTTTGACTTAGTATCTCAAAATAAACACTTATTTTTCCCCAAACTTTGATTTTTTTATGTCAGAATAATGAATTATTTTGACTTGAAATCATTACTTACTTTCTTGAAAACCAATAACAATTAACCAGTTTTAGTCAGGATTTGGTCTTACTAAGCCAAGTCATTTTTTCAAAAGTCTAAGGCAAAATTTCGAACAATGTCCTCATTTCAAGACACGTAGACAATATTTCGATTGGCATTAATTCGAAATACGAAGTTAATAGTCTGACGTATTACCAGAAAACAATGAAGAACACAGAAGAGCCTCAGACAGTTCAGTGAATGGCTGTGATGGTGCAGAAGCCTGAGGTGAATGTAAACTATTCGGGCTGGACGGTGAGGGTCTCAAAGCATTCTGTCTTCATACTGCCCCACAAAGACTCCAGATAAGCCCAAATCCCTACATTTCAGTATGTTTAGCTCAAATGAGAACTAACATGTCGGCGAAGTAAAACGAAAAGGGAAGGAAAATAAAGTGGTGAAGGATAAAGTGGAGAAAGTGTTTGTCTGGAAGTAGGTTAGCCTAGTGCCGCGCTGTTGCTGTTAGCATGCAGCCAGCCAGCCTCTCTCAGCCTGGACCGTCACACTGGAAACTCTGAACTGTTTGGGCTTCAGAGCTGACCGAGGAGGACGTTTCTCCTGTTTCTCCTGGAACAAACTGGACAGCAACAGTGCATCATCCACTCGCCTGTTTAGGGGACAAAAATATGTAGAAATGGATTTTATGAAACTGATCGGAGCCGTTCTGGCCGTTTGTTATCATCCAGGCTGCGCGTTAAGAGGATTCGCTAGTAAGTATGCGGATGTGTAAAATAAGTTATAGAGAAAAGCTAACGGTCAATAGGCCTATTCACTGAGAGCTGTCATGTGAGGGTGGGTGTTTTTGAGCTTGAAACTGTCCTAACATTTAAGGTGTGTGCTGTGCATTAAAGTAAACAACTAGAAAAATAAACGTGCTGCCTTTGTGTTCGGTTAGTCTCTTTCTCAGTGAGCTCAGTGAGTGAGTTTACAGTGCAGGGCTGTTAACGTCTTATGGTTTTGCTAGCTTTGTAGCAAAGTTTGCTATAATGCGTGGGAGTGCGATTTTTTTACGTTTAAGGTCGGAATTAAGTCTGACAAAAAAACATTAGACATTGGAAACTCCTGTTAACTTTACTGCTAGACACGAACTGCAGTCTTGCTTTCTCATATTTCTTTCAATTGGGTGTTAATGCTGAGATTTAGTCAAGGACTAGACCGCTCAACATACACACACACACATAAATATATATATGTGTTGTAAAGATTAATTCACATGATGTGGTGCAAACACTGTAAAAACATTTCAAGTGCAAATGTTTCTGATGGCAGCTTTGATTTTCACTGCTGGTTAATTCATGAAACAGGATTAACTCTGCTAGAAGTTGAAACATTGAGTAGGGGTGGGCGATATCGCAAAAACCACAACATCGCGATACATTTTCATAATACACAAAGTGTATCGCGATGTTTAGGGTTCTTTTTAAATACATCGAAGGTTTGAAAAGTTGGAGCAGACAAAAAGAACCAGTAAAGCCACAATTTAAAAAAATGATAAAAAACTACAAACACGATTTTTATTCAACATTTGACGTACTGTAGTGCTCTAAATCCAGTTAAACAGGACTAACTGTGCTCTCTTTGTAATAAAACATGAAGCTGGTCAGTGTGGACTGTGCAGGACTGATCTATGATGTGCTCAGAAAAGCATAATGCAGGACTGACTGACAATATTACTCAGAAAGCCTTGTTGTGGGACGACGTTATCAACGATATACTCAGAAAGACATGTTGTAGGACTGACATTATCAATGATATGCTCAGAAATCATACTGTAGGACAGACATTATCCACAATATGCTCGGAAATCATACTGTTGGACAGACATCCACAATATGCTTGGAAATCATACTGTTGGACAGACATTATCCATGATATGCTCGGAAATCATACTGTAGGACAGACGTTATCCACAATAAGCTTGGAAATCATACTGTAGGACTGACCTTATCCACGATATACTCAGCCAGGCATACTGTAGGGTAATGTGACATAATTTCTCATCATAACAATAAATATTGTCATATTGCCCATGACTAACTGTGAGATACCTCAAATGATTAAATGTTGTGTCTGTGCCCAATTCTGATGATATATGGTATGTGCTTCAGTTATCTGTGATTTCTTGACTGCATGACAGGTCAGAGGATTTGCCGCCGGGGCACTGAGAAGCCTTGCTATAAGATTTCACACCACCAGGACAGTCGGTTCAGGGTGGGCTTTGAGGAGGCCCGGCGGACGTGCAGGGACGATGATGGAGAGCTGCTCAGCATAGAGACGGAAAACGAGCAGAGGCTGATCGAGAAGTTCATACAGAACTTGCATGTCAGTGATGGGGATTTCTGGATTGGGCTGCAGAGGAATCAGGGCTCAGGAGCTGGAGACTGCTCTTCACAGTATTACTGGCTGGATCATAGCCAGAGCACCTTCAGGTAAGATTTAGGCTGCTGCCTCTTATTTGTAGCCAGGGGCTGTGAACCAGTACCAGTGAAAGGTCGCTCACCCATTTTTCCAATACAAGCAAAGTCTAGACGTCTGCAGAGCACAACTGGCTGAATTAGTGGGGACAGTTCTTCATTACAGACTAGGGATGCACACATCATGAATGGCCAATTCCAATTTCTTTACAGCCTAATTGGCTGATGGCTGACTTTTATTTTTTCATTGTTTATTGTTATTATTTATTTTTTTAGTTTTTAGCCCACACTTTGTAGGGGCTAAATGCACACACTAACACATTTCCAGTACTTTCTATTAACTAAAGTTGCAATATTAATAACATTGTTTGCACTTTAATAGGCACACAAACATTCAGATACAGTCCACTTAAGTGCATTTACGTGGCTCATGTTATTTGCATGGTAAAACTGCATAAAGATCTGCTGATTCCAGTGAATTCTGATTATATATCCCTACTATGGACACCAACTTAACTATGTGCTACTTTGATGTGAAGATTGGCATTTTCACATTTCCTACAGTTTGTTATAGAGGAAACGTCAACGAACAGTAACTATGCTTTGTGATGCAGGATTCATAAGGAGAGGGATTCTTCTATTAGGGATGCCGGATGTGAAATTCTTCACCAATAACTACATTGTTGCCGATACCAATGTTAATAAGGGATAATTTTGCCTTTTTGATTTTAAAAGAGCACATTCACACCATAATCCATACAGGGAGTACAGTGAGCATGAAACAAACTCAGACAAAAGCTCAGTTAAAAAGATAGCAATAATTGGGCACCAAAATTATCCATAATAGAGGACCAATAATATTTTAGTTTTTGCATTTATCTGCAAATAATGTATCAGCTACTGATATGTTGTGCATTCATAGCTTCTGTGCAGTTGTTTGCTTATGTTTGCAACAGTTTGTTGTTTATAGTTTGTGAGTGTTCCCATGTAGTCGCCTGCTAGAATATATTTATCATACAGTTTGGGTCAGTTGATTTGGGTCAGCTTGATACAGTTAATTTGGGTCTGTATCTAGACCATCCTCCACCAGTCAAGAGCTACTGCATTAGGCGTTAATAGGCCTGTATTCAGTGTGAGTTTTGTTATACTAAAAGTTTTGTCATGCACTGAGCCAGCCAAAAACACACAGGTGGACCTGGGTGCACCTGGCCCTCCCACCAACAACTACAGTCACTGAATAGACTTGAGCTAAAAGTGCAAGACCTAGGGCTCGATTTCTATCATCCAAAAAAAAGACATCATCCCTAAGTCATTACAAGACTACTAAACTACTAGACAATTAAACTGCCTTCCACCCCCATCTTCATTGGATTAACGGTATTATATTGCTGAAAATGTCTACTGCTGAAAACTTAATATCTGGCATATCTGAGATTTACACACACAGTCATCAAAATACATCAACGTCCATGAAAAAACAACACAAGTCACAGTAAGATTGTCACATGCTGTTTATATTCATTATGGCTGCAGCTGATGAGTCTAAGTAAGTTTTAATCGGGGCTTTGAATGAAATCTTAATTTTGCATGCATGAGTGTTCTGCGCTCTCATCTGTGAAACTCCAGTGATTTTTTTACTTCATGTACACATACAGAAGTGAGTTGTCCTGTGAGTGACTGTCACACAGGGGAAAACCCCATTGGAAGCTCTTATTTATAGTCTAATCTTTAGTCATTGTGAGGTATTTTTTACAGACCAAAAAAGCAGATGTGTTTTGATCTTCTACATAGGAGGATTTTTCTTTTAGACAGTGCAATTCAAAGCCACAGACACTGAGTAACGGCTCATTCTGCTACAGTGATCATCACTCACTTACGGACATGCATGCAAACCCCTCAGTTTTCAGTAAGACGGATGAACATGCCATTCATGTCAATTATGTTGATTTGATGAGTTTTTTGTTTCGGGAGGAGCACAGCAACAGTTGATCGTCATTATTCAGCCAGCCGACAGATATGTTTCATTTTTATGAGCCAATTAGAACTAAGATATTATAACCGAAAAGTGAAAAAAGAGCCACGTATCGTGACCGGTGAAGTGTGTTTTATTTTCCCATATTTGATTTTCCTTCTTCAGCAGCTTTCCAATGATGGGCAAAAAGTGTTAATATGTGTAAATTAACATTGTTGGCAACCAAGACAATAATTTTTATTTGGTTTTTGTGCCTGAAATTTATGTAGAACATATTGATTTGTGTGGATCAATATAGTTTTCTCCTTGGAACGATGCTGCTGGACCCCAGCTACAGGGGCTTGGTTTCTGAACTTCACCTTTTTCACTGCTCATGAGTTTTCATGTCTGCACAAAAGGTGCTCTAGAGCAGTCCAGGGCTTTGCTCTGGGCATTTAAAGGACTGAACAAAGCACAGGAGCAACCATAATAGAGTAATAGTGTTAATGTGTATATTTTTGAAACTTATTTTGATGTGCTTTTGTTCTGTACAACATCAAAACTTGGACTCTGTGTGAAAAGGCATTGGGCTTTGTTGCCCCACTTTGTCGCAAATAAGAACTGTCCTAGATATACTTAATATGCTACAATGTAAAATATACCACAGTATGATGACCTACGAGTCAAAACTACTGATGTCAGTAGATAGGAGGACCTCTAGTACTTTGTAAGATAAAGATTCAGGAGATAGATGGTATTTTGAATGACTGGTTATACAACATTATTAATGAATGCAGGTTCCATATATGAACCAAGAAACCACATGTGAATCTTTTAACAGTTCACAGCTTCTTCCCTGCTTTCGATGCTCATACTTTAAACAATTAGCTATTTATATAAGCAGAGTCAAGTTTTGGGACAGGGTGTAAACATCAAAAGTTTGATAGCAGCATAAAACAAATATGCTACTGTAGTTTTAATGAATGAAAACGTTAATATTTTGTGGTAATTTTATTCAGGATTTGGCGATTTTTCAAAATTGATCATCCCAGCCCTCATAGTTCCAATGCTAGAGGGTTTAAAAAAGTCTAACACTAAGGCTGCTGTGTGACGTATTGTATTGTCTTTTGCAGGAACTGGCTCTGGAATGAGCCCTCGTGTGGTAATAAGCATTGTGTGGCGCTGTACCACAGGCCCTCCACTAAGAACCGCTACATGTTTAAGTGGAGTGATTCCAACTGCAATACCAAGAACAACTTCATATGCAAGTACTCAGAAGGTGTGACACGTATTATGCTGAAGTTCTGTCTGTTAGTTTAGACTAGTAGGAGATTATATAAGTGAATTATTCGAGAATGTAAGCTCTTCTGTTCCTGTCTGTCTCCTTATGTGTTTAGAAAAGTCTCTGGTTCCTACTCCTGCAGGAAATTCCACTGCTCTCACAGGTACACGCAGCATTGCATGGCCACTGACTTCACTTTCATTCCTCACAGTCTGAATGGAGACTACTTACTTTTATACACACAGTCATGTCACTTTTAAAAAAGGTCTAATTTGCAGTTTTGTCTGTTACCATATACTGTCGTTTGTTTAATTAAATGCAATAAAATTACTATTAAAATACTCAGCAGAAAACGATTTAACACTGGACTTATTCAGTTAATATTAAAAAGAATATCAAGTGTAACCTTAATAATACATTTGACATTTGGCCTTAATATTACTATTTCAGTCTTTCCATAAACAAAACTTTGGTTTGTAAGATAAAGATTCAGACAAAGATTCCATATATGAAGTGTGGGACTTCCCTGCTTCAATGCACATAATTCAACTGATTAGCTATTTATTAAGACCTTTAAAAGCAAAGTCAAGTTTTGGGGCACCAAACGTTTGATAGCACTAATTTAAATGACCATCTTAAAGTCAGTAATATTGGCTGCAAGCAGATGAGAATCACAAGCATACATTATAGTACATGAGGTGCCTGATACATTTTTGTTAACAGATGTTCCAGCTGTTACAGTAATGCTCTTAAGTTGTTTATGCATATTAACAGCCAGCACAGCTGTTAAAGGAGGGCAGATTTACACAGTTTTCCAGATGTAGTCAATCAGCCAAGACAGGTTTGGTGCCCAATTTTTACTTCTTAAGTTTTAAACATTAGCTGCCAGGCTAACGTTGCTAAAAACAGCAGGAGTCAATAGTCACCCAAATATTTTCTGTAAATACATCCCCAAACGTTCTCTCAAACCACCTCCAGGGCTTCACATACTCATTGTGATATGCAGCAGCTTCATTGAACATTACATTTTATGTAAAACCATACTGACAAGCCTGTGCAACCTTAATGTAGGGGGTTTGGGGATTTACAGAAAAGATTTGGGTGACTATTGCCTTCTAGTGTTTGCTAGAAACATTAGCCTCGAAGCTTCAGCACTAAACTAAAGATTTGGACACTAAACATGTCCTGACTGATCAACTACATCTGGTGTAAGTGGAAAACTGTAAATTCGCGGAACATTTCTTGAATTAATTGACACTGTTTCTTTTTTTTCAGATATACCAAAGACTACTCTGAAAACAAAACAGCAGCCTGTCACGTTGGATTATGAAAAAATAAAAACAGGATTCTCCGAATCATCAGGTAATGCGTAGTACCAGTTTAATAACGTGACGTTAGTAACATGTCCTTGTTGCTTTTTGGCTTGTCTGTTTAATACTGTCTGATTTTATTAGGGGTTGATGTCTATTCGTATAATTATTATTATTTCGAGTGTATTCCTTCTCTTAGTGTCTCTTTCAGATGACATCAATGTGTACTACATCCTGCTGGCTACTGTGCCTGTACTGCTGCTGCTGATATTGGTGGTTTCAGGAGTTTTCTGCTACAGAGTCATGACCAGGAAGTGAGTGACGCAGCTTTTAAAGAATAGTTTATAGAAAAATCTAATCAACAGAATCTAAATTTACTCCAAACGAAGTTGAGCAGCCACGACATCATGTCTGACGTTAGCTTGTAGCTAACAAGTAATGGAAGCTTATGGCCGCATATAAATATTGTGTAAACTACATGCCTGAATTGTGTGAAACACTTGCCTCAAAACATGCCAGTTTATGTCTTTGTGCTTTGATACTTATTGGCAAGCAAAAGCAAACAGTGGCCACCAATGACTGTCTTGGCTGACTGACTAAATTTGGGGTAAGAGGGAAAATAAATTTGACTTTTGTCCAAACCATGGCTTTGCGCTACCATCTGCGTACACATGGTTGTCCGATAGAAGTGGCCAATATGAAAATATTTATCTCTGATAAGTTGATTTTTTGAGCATATCATGGATATCATCAGTACTTAAAGAGCGCTGACCAACTGCATGCTTCATTACAAAGAGAGCATAAATAGTCATAATTAGTTCAATCTAGTCCAGCATTGTAAGTGAAATGTTGAATAAAAATCATTGTATTTATAGTTTACTTAAAGCTGCACTATGTCAGATTTTGTTAAAATTGCAAGAAGTAGCATTACTGAGTCACAAGGATAAAACACTGAAATATGGTGTGCACTGCTGTGAGTCACTCCATAAAGCCTGAAATAATCATTTAAAAGTCAGAGGTGTTGGATCGGATTTCATGGAAGTTTTTCAGACCGCATCATTCATCTTTACATATTAGCGTCACATAGACTGAAAATGAAGGTTCGGCTCAATGTTTAAGTCTCAAATGCAAAATCAACATTATACTCGTGAAGATATGATGACAACAGTGGGTAGTTCGCTCACATCCTTGGAAGACACGTCCTTCACCAAGTTTTAACTGGGTCCTCTTTGAATACTCTTTCAATGCGCTTGCAATCATCAGATTCATCCACTTGCGGAAGGGGTCTGAATCACAACCTACGTTACAAAACACCTTGCAATTAACATTTCACAAGAGAGGTCTCCAAATAGTGCAGCTTAACTAAATATTGTGATACGTATCGCATATTATGAAAATGTCTGCAAGTGTCATGATTGTATTTTCTTCAAGTATATTGTTTTCTTGCTCTGTCTTTGCAGGAAGAAGGAGCAAAACGACATCTACGCTGTGCCTGGACAGTGGGTATCTGCTGGGGCCCTTAAAAACTGTAGCCACACTCCCACAGACAGCCCCAACCAGCATGGGGCCCACCTGGAATACATGAGCTCAGAAATCAGCAGAACATTTATTGTCAGGGGGCTCAGGAGCCGCTTTGAGGACTATGAGAATGTGCCAAGCAGTACGGCGGGATTCGTCACTAACGACATCTATGAAGCCTGCCGCAGTCCAGCAGCCGTTGAGGCAGGATGGGTGGAAAACGACATCTATGGGTACTGAGGATACTAAAGCTGTGCATTGATGGGACCAAAGCTGTGTTACCACTTTTCAACCTGGCTGTGCCCTCCTGGAACTCGCATCAGACCTTCTTTACTTCTGTTCTTGCTCCTGACTCTAATATGCCCTACAGTGACGGACACAGTGGTCATGTGAAGGGGCGTCGTTTTCGGTGGACAGTAGGCCCAGGTCTCCAAAACCCAGTACAAAGAAGAGGTGTCATCGCCTCGTAGCTTCCTCTGTGGACACCAGTGTCCGGGAACAGGACAGTCAGTTCGGAAACTCTCACGATAGTGCCCTGACCCTTCTGCTCATCTGAACAATGTCCAGTCCCGCCTCAGAGAGGGCCTTCTCCAACGGATGCCCATTGAAGTGCCTTTTGTTATTCAAACTCTAATGATTCTGGAATGGTCTCCAAGTGCAAAGGCAAAAACAGAGACAGTTTTGCTTAGCTGGGATATTCCGAACTGCTAAAGAAATCCTGCTCACAACACCCTAAAACTGTAAATGTTTCATCTTTTTCCTTTTTTGCTTTGAGATAATGCTGAGTGAAACATTGTCACAATTTCCTTTTGACTGTTCTGAGAAGTGTTCGTAACAGTTAGGATAAGGAATTCGGCTTTGAGATTCAAAGAAGCGATTTCTATGTATATATGTAAATATATTCTGTCATTTATCTTCAAAGATTTTACAGTATATGTGGGATGAATGATTGGTCTTTTGCTTCCAAAATCCATCTCTATGGTTGGTGGTACTATATAAACTTTCAACATGTCAGTCTTTCCTCATCATCTCATCAGTGCATCCACAAGGTTTGTAACAACAGCCAGTTTCTCAAGGAGGCACTTGGACTATATCTATCGGACTACACTAACCAATGCTTTTCACTGACACTCATATGTAATGTTTACAGTCAGTTTATGGCAAGCTATTAAATGGTTTATGGTGATCGTTTAGATGTAGTTAATTATGAAAATTGGCTGATCTTATAGCAGTATTATATACATAAGACATACTTCAGATAGATGTGTTGAAATTAATGTTATAGCATTTAATCGTACTTAAAAAAATAATAGACAGCTTGCAATCGCTGGTTGATCAGGTATTTAATGTTTGTGGCTATCAGTATGCTTGCCTTGACCAAATTACTGTCTGTTACAAAATTATTGTGTGGTTTTGTAAAATACTGTCTTCTGACAAAAGAGCGAAAGGGCAGAATGTAGTGTCGATGCATGTTACATAACCGAAGACTGCAATAATGTGCTCTGCCAGCAGATGTCACTGTTTGATAACAGACCCTTTTCAGTGTGAAGTCGATTGTCCTCTAAGTTGTCTAAGAGGTGAATGCTTATAGACTGATACACTTTTTATATGCTATAGTGCATTTTATACTGATGTGTTTGAACTGTATACATTAGTCTTCAGCAAATGGAGGCACTGTAATTTCACAACAGTGGATATTATACAATACTAATTGAACTAATGTACAAGAACTTCAGCGTCCCATGTACTTAAGTCAAATGTTGATGTACTTTTACTTTTCTGAGCATCTTAAATTATAATTTTACTCATGATCAAATGCATTTGTGAGGGATTGTTATTCAGTTCTACTTTATTCATTCACTAGGTCCTAAATGTTTTTTTTTGTTCAGTTCTGTACTGCTTTACTGTTGCTCACACATTTCACTATCGAGCTTTAGCATTTTATTTTACACTGAAAGTGAAGAATAGTGCCTAGCTTCAGTTCTTGTGCTGATAAATAACGTATGTGTCAAGACGTTTCACTGCTATTCTCTAAGCAACTCAGTATTTGAAGAGTTGTTTTTCACTTCTACTTAAGTTTGTCTCATTTACTTCTGTTTGACTCAATATTTATTATTTTACGAAGGGGAACGCCACCATTTTTTTTAAATGGTACGTAATTAAATGGTTGAGATGTAAACAGAGTCATTCAGAGTGGTTTGGTGTGAAACGCTCTGCTCTAGAGAAACTTGCCAAGTCAGTTGTTCACAGTGGTGGTGATAGGAACCAGACGTCTGAAAAGTTTAACGTCTCTAAAAGCTCCCTCACAGAAAGTTATTACATAAAGTGGTTAGATATATGCTACCTTAAGTCTGAGACATCGTTCTGAGACAAATGTATTTGAATCCATTTACTTTAATCCATTCATGGCGGAGGGGTACACGCAGGACGCTGTAAGGCAAAATAGTCCCCAAAGAAAATGGAAGACTTTTACCATCATCAACATTACATATAAGACAGAAGACACGTGTGGGTTCACTGGTGGTTTTGGTTAGTAAATAAAATGGCTATATTTGTGTTGTAAACATTGCGACCCCTGGTTCCCATCACCACCCCTGTAAAGAAATCTGAGTTTCTCTACAGTGAGCCATTTTTACGTCAAACCACTGAATGACTGTTTACATCTTAAGGACTGAATTATTGCTCGGATGACCTCAGATACTTGTTAATTTGGCTAATTAAATGTTGTCTCACTGAGCAGCTGTGCCCGTTTTGGTGCTATTATATCTGCTGAGTGCTGAAACTGAAGTCGTGGCCTGTCAGGTTTAACTTGCCCGGGGCTAAACTGACGAAAGCTCTGCTTCGCTATGGCCAGGTAGACTCTCATATACACAAGTTATACAATGTGGGTTTCGGCGACTAAACTCGCTTCCCGAAAGCACACGTTGAATGAGTGTGTCCTAATCTCGACTCCCAATCTGTCGAGCACGATAAATAAATCAATTTAACCGAAATTACTGCTGACCGGACTTCGTAGCCTGCTGAGCAAGAAAACACCGGCGATGTCCGGCTCGTGGATGAATCATTCTTTCGAACCGGTTCGCTTCAATAAATCGGTTGAACTGATTTCATCACATGAGTAGAACTTTTCGTAGTATTAAACATTTTGTTTACACAGTTTAGCCTCATACAATACCACATTGTATCATACGAACAACTGGCGTCTCTTCAGTCTATGTATTTTTCCCCAATCAGTCCGGCTCCAGCGGCGACACCAGACTCACTCGCTGAACCGAATCTCACCGTGACTCGTGAATCAACTAATCGTTTAATCGGACGGACAGTTCGAAGGAGTCAGAGTCGGTTCGGCTGAAAACTGAATCGACCTTCCAGTCACCAGCAGTCCAGCGGCTTTGTGTGTGTTTTTTCCTTTTTCTTTTTCAGAACTGTTAAAGCTGCCCGCTGACGTAAGACGTGGCTGCGGTCGCCCTTGGCAACGAATTGGCACCGAAGCGAGGAACGGCTTGAAAGCCCCGCCCCCTCTACAAATACCCCCATAGGCTCTGACGTCAATGTCACGTCAACGGAGAGAACACGACGCCTCCTCGCGCGAGTCCAACTCGTGCGCTCGCTCGCGCTAATGGAGCTGAAACGTTAGAGCTCTATTGTATCTGAGAGAGGAGGGGGAGAAAGAGAAAGAGAGAGAGGGCTGGCGTGACACTTTCTCAGTCCTCCTGAACGGCTCCTTTCTGCTCAGTGGACCAGCGAGCGCGCTGTCCGGCGGTCCGCGAGTCTTATTTACTCTGTGTTTATGCGAATAAACGCGTTTTAGCGGCAGGAGGAGCAGGAGGAGGAGGGGAGGGGGGTCGCTCAGCTCGTTATCTTGACTCGGGGCTGTCTGTCTGTGAGTGTGTGTGTGTGTTTGTGTGTGTGTGGCAGGGCTTCTATCTCCCCAATCCCCCAGCGCTGCTACCAAACAGCATGGTCATGGCTGACTGTCACCAAAAAGCAGCGCTCCGGGCTCCGGTCCGCGTGGGCTTCTACGACATCGAGCGCACTCTCGGCAAGGGCAACTTCGCCGTCGTGAAGCTGGCGAGGCACCGGATTACCAAGACCGAGGTGAGTGTGAGAGAGAGACTGAGAGCCGAACACGCCTGTGGGGAAAACTTCTCAAGTTTGGGTTGTTGTCGCTGCTGCTGCACATTTCCGTTGCGAGAACATATCGAGTTCCTCACAGAACAGCAGAGCAGCAGGTTGTCACAAAGCCACACGTGTGAAACAGTGCAGTCGCCTGCCTGCCTGCGCTCTCTGACCTTTGCTCAGGTGTATACTGGTGTGGTAAAGTCACTGGTGCGCATTCAGGGGGGGCGTGGGGGGCATATCCTTTCCACTTTATGAAATTGTGTCAGATCAATATCAGTGAGATCAAGAGCTGTTAGATATTAAATATTATATAGCTGTCAGTTACAGTTTGAAACTCTAATTATACCCAAAATAGATAGTAGTTTCATTTAGTTATAGATAATAACCACAAACAGAGAGAAGCACTAATCTCTCCTGGAATCATTTCAACACGTCTTGTTGTGATTAACAGTTGTTAATAGTTCTTAATTATCATCACATTTATCATTATTGAGGTATTTTGCTAAAATATCTACAGTAACATGCAGATAAGGCTGAGAATTTTAGTGAAAAATGTCACTGTACTGAATATGTTTGATGTTATGAATCCTGATAACAACATTATTTGTTTTTGCATTTTGAAGTTGACGTCAAAGCATGAGATATCAGTATGATTAAGTGTAATTGTATGCATGCTTTGGTTACACAGTTTCATGTTCGAGTTGCTGTAGGTAGGCTTGATGTTGCCACCTGTCAGCCCAAATTTGCACATTTAGGTGTAGTGCACTGAGGTGGGCTTTTCCCTGGCCTTTCTTTTGTGGTATGACAAGAATCTTATGGGCCCCTTATATGCAAATACCTTTCAGTCAATAAAAAATGACATTGTAATTTGCTTGTTTTAAACATGTTGATGCTTTGCAGTCATGCCATTCCATGCACTGGTATACAACATTAACCTAAATGTTTATGTTGGTCTACTTATGTAAAATTGAAAAATAAAAAGCAATGAAGGATCCATGGATGAGATGCATGATGAATAAGAGGGAGATAAATAGATGTCAGGGCTGTTTGGAAGCTAGCTGGTGTATGTTGTATGTTGTAGTCAGTGGGTATACAATTGTGTCGATATCTATATGAATACAACCAAGATTATAGGGCCATGGGCCCCAGTGTGATACCTCACCGTCCTCGAGTAGCTACACCTCTGTTTGCAGCTGCTTCTGGAGAACAGGTTTGAGATATAAGAACATTATAAGAATGCAAACCTCGCCCTCACTCACTGTTCACTCCCAGCAGGTTATAGTGAAATATGCCCAGCGTGTGAAAAGCACTTAGGTCAAACGCATGACCTTATTGTTAGTTCTTGCAGAAGTGATAGTGGGCTTTACGTGTGCAAGTGGATATGTGGAGCATGCTGCTGAATTGTGCCCTGGTTGCGTAACCAGCAATAGTGATTTTGTGATAATACGCCTTCCGTCACAAGCATACCTGGTGCCCATGTTCGTCTGCATGCCCTCATTGAGCAGCTGAAGCCTTTTTGTGCAATGGTTCAGAGACATATTGTCTAAGCCCTGAGCTTTATTTTTTGCAATTTTGATTACATCAAATACAAAGAATGCATTTTTATTACAGTATGACATTTTTTACGCAGCCATCGGATCCCTTTTGGGTTCCAGACAAGTCTGCCGAAACAGCATCTGCGGAGAAGATGTTGAATTTCACAGGGGAGCAATGTGTCAGGGAATTAACATAGTTAAGAGGATTATGTTGTACAGGGCTGACGTCTCTCTTGCTGCTCTTGACGTGACTCACACTAACGTGGGGCTGCTTGGTTTTTGTTGGAGAGGTACCGTTCCTTCATCCTCTCGTGTAATAGCCTGGTCTTCTTCACTTGCATGGATGACTTGAACACTGGCTTTCACTAGCAGGAGCTGAGTGCTTGTTGAAGAAGATCGCTCCACGCCTCGTGCCAGCGATGTCCATGACCTCAGAGGGCATTCAGTGGTCAGCTGGACAAGTCACCTCACTTACTGCTAGTGATAACTAGCTGGCTGTGCATAGTTCCGTTTGTGGCAGCATGATTAGCAGAATTCTAGTGAAAGTGTTTGTGTCACGATATCTCACGTTATGTGTTTAGACTGTTTTTGAAACTCAGTTCTGGGGAATTTCAGTTCAGTTCAAAATCTGGGACAAATTTAGGGCCTTAAAGGGATACAGTCAGCTCAAGCCTTAGAAATCGAGAGCTTTTGCTTTTGTTTTGCTATACTTTTCAAATGTAATTGTACATTTTATTACATGGTGAGTTACATAATGAATTGCATTTACATTTGAGTTATTATCTGTATTGAGATCTTCACTGTGTTTGTTTTGATGTCAAGAAATGACACAAATGTGGCAAAAATATAAAGGATGTTTTTTTTCTGCTAAGGAAGACTGTAAAAAACAATAATTTCCATCATATTTAAATTACAATACAGCATATCTGCTTCTACTTAGCAACATAATTATGGTATCAGTTGAAAGTTTAAAATTCACATTTTCAACAGGATGTCTTTGATTGTTAAATGAGCTACAAGCGAGAAGCAGTTAACAGTGAATAAAACGGTGCGTGTGTTATCTTGTGATAACTGTGTGAACTCCTTGAACTCTAGACTGATTATTCAGTTATTGTCTTTAAAGGGGAATTACGCTGATTCATAATGTCTATATAATTCAAATTCTGAGATGTAAACAAAGTCATTCAGGGTGGTTTGATGTGAAAAGGCTATTGTAGAAAAAATTACTGACTAAGATTTTCTGTACAGTGGTGGTGACAGGAACCAGGAGCCTACAACACAAATATAGCCATTTTATTTACCCTCCCAAACCACCAGTGAACCTACACATGCTTTCTGAGTCTTTATATGTTAAAAAGTTGATAATGATAAAATAGTGTAAAATTTGAAAAATTCTGGGGGACAATTTTGCCTTGCGACACACTGCATGTACCTCTCCACCATAGAGGGATTTAAAACATACAGTCAAAACGTATCTTAAAACCTTCTTGGGTATCAGGCCGCATATTCGTAATCATATAATGTAATAACTTTCCATGAAGCGGGTTTTTAGAAGTATTAAACTTTTAAGACGTCTGGTTCCTATCACCACCACTGTGAACAATACTCAGTACATTTCTCTAGTTACTTATTTCACATCACACCACACTGAATGACTTTGTTTACATCTTAATAATTTAATTATGCAGACATTTTGATAAATCGGAATTCGTCTTTAAGACTTATTATTCTGTAACTTCTATGAAAGCCTGGGGTTTAAGGGGTTAACAGTTAGAGAAAGCAGGCAAATGAATGATTATACTGTCTGCAAATTGATGTTGACATTGCCAATGGAACTAAAAGTGGACTCGTGTCCAGACTACAGGCTCCAGGTCACAGCATGCACCTCTCCTTTGACAGAGTTGGTGTCCTACAGAGCCTGTGCTTCTTTACACCAAGAGCGTGCTCTTATGCCTCTGCCTTGTCCTTTCTCCTCTGCTTCATCTGAAGGAGGTGGAGATTAACACTTCATCAAGCCTGGAAAATCAAGGAGTTTACTGCTTCTCCTCAACCGGTGATCTTTAGCCGGAGGAAATTATTTGAATTATTAAGCTAGTTAATCACACACAGGGCATTTAGCTTTGGCAGACAGGTGCGTGTTGGCACCTCTCACATGTGACCTGCCTTTCATCTGCACTGGGGACTGTGAGGACCGGTTCTGCTCACATCGCAGGCAGTGCTGAGACTAATGAATGCACATAGGCTGCAGCCTCAGGCATTAGTCTGGGTGCTAACTATAGTGTGTTTGCTGTGCCCTTGATTCAACAGGTGGCCATAAAGATCATAGACAAGACCCAGCTGGACTCTGTGAACTTGGAGAAGATCTATCGTGAAGTGAAGATCATGAAAATGCTGGACCACCCACATATCATTAAGCTGTACCAGGTAACGCTTAGCCCCTTTTATTTTATTAACGGTTTGAAGTTGAGACTTATTACTATCAGTTTGCTTTGCTACCGAAATGTTATTACGTAACCACATATTTATTACATTGTGAGTCAAGCAAAGAATTATATTTACATTCGATTTACATTCTGATTTACATTCAGCAGCTTTGCCTCTGCGTGTCTAACTTTCTTGCGTTACTTTGGTTCTGTCACAGTGACAAAAACTTGGCAGAAATCTAAAAGACCGTATGCACAAGAGAAACTTTTCTTTAAATTTAAATGGTAATAAAATATTTCCTCTTCTGCCTATGAACACAAATGCCTTTGCAAATAAAAGCTCACTCTTAGCAAAAGAGGTGTTTGTATAGTGCCAATAAAGGGTTCTGTGACAACAGTGGATCCTTTCTTGGTGCCATGAAAGAACCATTTTTAAAATATATATGTATACTTTTTCATCACACAAGAATCTTTTAACTAGGCAAAGAACCCTTTATGTATTCAGATGTTTCTTTTGAGTGTTCACAGCTATGTATTTAACCATTGCCTTTACTAAAGAACCCTTGATAAACAATTTTATGGCTGATGAGTGGAATTACACCATGTTTTTATTATTGCTGACAATAGCTGCGACTTCTACGTGCTAAGATGCTTGTTCTCCTGCTTTTCCTCATCAGCCGCTGATGTTTGTTGTATCAGACCAGTGTGGATGTCATCGGCTCTCAGGCCATAGTTAATGACTAACTTCTCCCTATCTGTCCAGACTTTCATAAGTCCTCATTAAACTCATAGCCCAACTGGATGTTGGCCTGTGTTACAGTAGAAAGTCAAGTTGCTCGCTGTAGTCTGGCTATAGCAGCAGACAAACTCTTCATGAAGAGATAACTCCTCTTTCAGAGTTACTTCCAAGCCCCATTACGTAAGGCCTTGGTTCACTTCGGTCGTTGGGAATGTGAACAGCGCTTCATTATTATACAACCGAGCGGCGTCAGTCCAAGTGTGGCTGTGTAATCGCGGTGTATCATTATTTCCAACAGCTCTTCCATTCAGGCCGCATGGGTCAATTAGTCATTTCCTCTTGGGCCACGTAAACAGAGGGCAGCTCGGCAGGCTCCCGCTGCCTCATCACAAACCCCCAGCTTCCCTCAGCCCCATCTGCCTGAAACCAGGGTCCACATACGCAAACACGTATTCATGCTCTGTACACTACAACAGTTTGTCAATATTTATCTGTGGCTCAGATCCCACGTCATATATTTACAGCATTACCCCGTAATTATCATTTTTCAGGCCTGTCTCATTGAACCATAAAACGTACAAAGGTTACATGCAAGGGAAAAGGCATTGTCCACTAGTTGCCTTTTTTTCTTAGCATCACTGTTTCTCTGGCTACTTGGGTATGTCATTGCATGTCTAATTGCTGCGTGATGACAGTTTCACAGCAGTGTTACCCATCATTAAAGATGAAGTGACAGAACACCAGTGGTTTGTCACGTCGAACCTTAGCAGGACAGTTGTACAGCGTAACGCTAACATTTGCATGAGATGATTCTAGTTATTTCCAGGCATTTGCATATTTGGCAGCTGATTTGGACCAGAAGTACTTTGTGGTCAGCATGTTATGAAAATTTCCTGAGATCATGGCTTCCATCTAGACAAGTTTCTGGAAAGGAAAACATGGCTTAAGAACATGATTCATGTATTGGACTATTCCACTGACTTTATTAGTCAACAGCGTATTGTCTTTAAAAGGTAAAATGTGAAAATCCTATAGAAAGCAGTTGTGCTCCAATAATGTTGATTTAAACAAGACCGTCTCGGCACAAACGAAGCAGATGTATCAGAGAATCCAATCCAATTGCCTGTGGAAAGGGCCTAGAGTAGTGTTTTCTGTGGGCCTGGCTGCACATATCAGATTTATAATAGATCCTCTCTCCTGCCTACATTTAGCCCTATTCATCTCTTTGTTTTCTTTGGCTAATTTTGGAGTCCTCCCACACATCGCTGGCTCTGTCGTGGCTTTATGAATCGAGCTTACAATCTGGCCAAGCAACAGCAAGCCAGTCTGATTCATGCCTACACCATTGTGCCGCTAACTAAATGAGACATATGAATGCTGCTACAGGGACAGCAGCAGGCCCTGTACATTTTGTCCGTTTTGAACATGGACCCGTTGTTCTGTCTTGTGTGTGAACCCACTGTGCTCTCGCCATGTGCTTTGTTTGTCTTTGTCATCCTACTGGATCATCTAGTGTGCTGCATGAGACACTCTGGGCCCGATGTACTAAGCCTTCTGCGTCAGTTTCAGCCGTAAATCGGACACATTATGGCCGTCTGCTATGTACAAAGCTGCTGCACGCACCTAAATGTGCATTTATGTAAAAATGCAAAACACGCTTCCTTCTTTCATAAATATGCATTTGAGGGAGGATCTCACAAAATGTTTTTTTGTCTTCAAAATTAAGCAAACAATTGTTATTGTGATACTTTTGTGATAATGTGATAAACAGTATGCATTCTGAGTTACAAAGAACACTGACCAATTGTATGTTTTATTTAAAAGACAGCATAAGTCCTGTAGAGTTAATGCAACACAGTATGTGAAAAGTTGAGTAATCATTTGTAGTTGTATTTGCAGTTTTTGACAGCAGTTTTTAAATTTGACACTTCTAGCATATTTTGTCAAAATATAAAAATAAATATCGTGATATATGATTTTTTCCATATTGCCCAACCTGTACTCATTTTGCAAAATAGCTGTGGGTGGTTTTCCATAGAATTTTCTCCACCTTTGAATCCAACTGTGATGTTGGGAGATTTCCTCAGACAGTGGCAGCAGACACGAATCAACAGAAGCACAAACATAAACATGTGCCTAAAGAATATATACCACAGATTAAAACTACTTCAGAATCAGATGCATGTATATAAGAAGACCCAGGGCAAAGTGATCCTTGAAGCAGCCACAATAAGCAGCCACAGTATGTACCCGTAATGCGGGTGTTATTGTCTTACAAATTCTTTTTTTTATCTGGAGTAAAGTTACATCCATGTCTGAGATGTTTTGGTGGGAGAGAACACCGCTCTCTCTTCATCACTAAACTTTCACTTTCTCTTTTGACTCAAGGTTGTTGACGGCTCTGCTTTTTCACCACTTTTTAAACCAGTCACTTCACAGACATGCAAGCATATGGCCTTAGAAACCGTTTACACCTGGTTGTTTTGTGTGTCTTGAGTATCAGGATTATATTCAGATAGATTATTCACATGAGAATGCAGGTGTAAGTGCACCCAAGACTCTTTTTAAAGAGATTTAAGTCCAATCAGGAGGTGTGTTTTAGCCAGATGTTA
The DNA here is from genome assembly GCF_904425465.1 of Colossoma macropomum. Taxonomy (NCBI): domain Eukaryota; kingdom Metazoa; phylum Chordata; class Actinopteri; order Characiformes; family Serrasalmidae; genus Colossoma; species Colossoma macropomum. The sequence continues at coordinate 11,053,067 of NW_023494786.1, read as the reverse complement.
TACCAGTCTAAATCATCCATCTCTCCAAGCCAGTTAAAAACTCTCCCAATAATGTGACTGTGCCTCCCTTTTGTTTTTTGCGTATGGGGAAAAGACTGCCCACTGGACCGCCACCACTGAACAGAGGCTTTTCTGCTTTTTTGGTTTAGCTCCTAACATGAGTTTCTCCTCTGAGTTTGATTCAGTTACCAGCCCAGACTAGTTAAAATAAAGCACCAGTTTGGTTAATCTTTGCCAGATATAGGAGACTAATTATTGTAAACAGACACTTTTTGGAGTACATAACAACATGCACAATTGTGATTTTTAAGGTGGCAATCATCTTTTAAATAGAATAGGAAAACAAAGAACAGCGCAATTGGTTGTGTATATGTGGTAATTTACATACGACAGAACATACAGCAACTGGATTTCAATCTTACTAAGTGGAGACACAATTAATCATCATCACATGAAACAATGGTCTTAGTAAATTGAATGTTAATTTCAGACTCATTGTGAGGCATATTGCGGTTGCATAAAGTTGCATTTTGTGTATGTATGTAGGCTGTAGTAAAGTACTACTGCAGTAGATTTGTTTGTTAAAAATACTTTATGCTCTTTTACAGGTCATGGAGACCAAGAATATGCTCTACCTTGTGACAGAGTACGCCAAGAATGGAGAAATTTTTGGTAAGTGGCTTTCACACGGATGCATGAATGGCTCAGGGATATTTTACAGAGGAAAAGCTAACGTTCTAAGAGCTTTTCTGATGTTACAGCTGAATATTTTTCAATGTCTGAGCAGCAGTTTTTTGTGTCACATCAAAAAGTCCCTTTGTCATAAAGGGGAAAATGAAAGTGCGATGAAATGTTCAAGCAAAGTTTTATGTTGAGTTCAAGATTTTGTCTACATTTTTATTAAGAAATATGATTGGGTTAGTACAAAGGATGACAAGCATATTTTTGAGGGAGCTAAAAACAACACGGTATATTATCTCCCTCACTGAGACCACTGGATAGTTCTGTGGTCTGTGTAGGTAGCCTATAGTTGTGTCAAACGCATTGTAATCTGTAATCGTATGCAAATTTTGGGCACCCCTAGCCAAATGACATCCATCCATCATCTAAACCGCTTATCCTTCTGGGTCGCGGTGGGGTGCTGGAGCCTATCCCAGCTGTCATCGGGCGAAAGGCAGGATACACCCTGGACAGGTCGCCAGTCCATCGCAGGGCAGACAAACAGACATATACATCCACACACACACTCACACCTAGGGGCAATTTAGCATGTCCAATTGGCCTGACTGCATGTTTTTGGACTGTGGGAGGAAACCGGAGTACCCGGAGGAAACCCACGCAGACACGGGGAGAACATGCAAACTCCACACAGAAACGACCCTGGTCACCCGGCCGGGAATCGAACCCAGGCCCTTCTTGCTGTGAGGCGACAGCGCTACCCACTGCGCCACTGTGCCGCCCCTGCCAAATGACATGTTTTGTTGATTTTTTAAGCGAAAATAAGTTACACATCCTCTACTGAGAACACACTTCTGCACATTTTAATGCACAGTTACTGGCTGAATTTAACAAATAAATAAAACGTAAAATGTAGCCTGTTCAAAGTTATGGCACATTTCATATTTTATGTTTTTTTTTTGTAATATGCTAAAGTTGGTAAATCCATATCTTAATGGCTTAATAAGTAGCTAAATAGCTTAAAGAGTAGCTAAATTTGCGCTAAAATTTACAGAAATGGCATATTTAAGTATCTTGTCTGTAGAGGATGTGATAACTTTTATAGAAAATTAACAATCATGTAATTTGACCAGGTGTATTCAAATTTTGCATTCTACTGTATGAAAAGAATAGCTTGACCAGGCATGCTAATGTGGCTAAAAATGAATAGAAGCTGGTAGCCACTGATTACCGTAACATAATTTTCATTGTACTACTTCACTGATGAACATTAGAATGACTTGACTGAACTTTTCCTTTAATGTTTCACCAGTTTTCCTCAAACATAAATAAAGAACCAAAATACATCCTAAGAGAAAACCACAGTGTGTTTATCTTGGTTGATAATGTTAGAGGTCAGAATGAAACAAGCCCAAAGACGAGACATAAACAATCAGTACTGGCGATTTGGTACAGATACCATCACTATTCTGTCTGCTGTTAGGCTCTTGTAGCCATGATTTTCATTACAAACTGAATATAACTGCATCACTGAGACCCCAAAAAGGTCTTAGCTTTCATAACTCAGTAGCAAAACAAAGAGTGCTCAAGTTGGTGCTTGAGTTTGACTGGGTAGCCTCTTCTAGCGAAAAGTATTATCATCTGGCATAACACTTACATAATATTGTTTTCTGGTTCATAGTGCGTGACCCAGTGTGGCTCGCTACCAGGAAACCGCTCACACGTCAATCATACAAACCGTAATTCCTGCAAAGCCTGACCCCAGCGCACCCTTTAACCTAGAACGTCTAGCTCTCTCGTTGGTGCTTTTTGGCATACCAGAATTGTTTGTTGTGTTGTTGGCCTCATCTGATAGGGGCTGTATTCACAACAACCAGAGATTTCACTTGTTGACAGTCGACCCAGCTCAGCTTTCGCATCCAGCTTGCAAGCTTTGGTTTGAAGCACACTCATAGCTCATTGAACCATATAACTCTGAGCCAGAAGCTTTTACCTTAATCACTATGAAGGCTGCGATTTTGACCACTTTGATCAGTCTTGGAAAACTGTTTTTGTCTGTAATGAAAAACAAATGTTACACGCGACATTTCCTCTAAATGACTGCAGTGGTATAAGCGGCCTGTGGACAGCTTGACCCTCATGTTAGATGTGGCAACAGCCCTTGTTTTGACAAAGCAAGATAAAGATGGGTGTTGAGGCTGGAACAGACTGATTGGCTGGAGACTTTTTGTATTTGGGGCTTAAGATGAGGGAAAAGCATCCAGAGGAGGCTCAAGGTAAAGACACTGCCCATTTGATCTATAATATAACTATATTAACAAAGTTGTTCTTCAGATGACATGTACTAGATTATTTTGAGATTTACAGGTATTACATACTGAAAAGCCATTTTGTCCTGCAAGATTGCTGGCTGCACAAGATAATACTGTTATGCAACCTTCGACAGCGCTATCAAGATTGCTGCCCATCATAGGCAGATTATGAAAGATTATTATTTTTCAAAATGAGAATGCTCTTCAGCCCTTTGCGCTTCTCATAGGCTTACATCACACAGCAGAGAGCAGATAAGTTAATGGAGAGGAAACGAAACGTTGTGTTCAGGTTGCAAATTCAGTCCAGTATTAATTGAAATTGCTAAGTAAAAATGACGACCAACTGTGAACAACCTTAAAATCAACAATTCCCCAGCCAACAGTTCCGCTGTGGAGCACAGAAAATGCCTTGTATGGCCTAATTGGGAGTTCAGACGACAGCTTTTCAGACTCTCTAAAACATTTTTCATTGTTATCCATGAAAAAACCCACACAGCAACTAAAAATCACTCCTCTATCCTGCGCAGTATGGTTTAAATGAGTGTTCGAGTTGAAAAGCTGTCAACTTTTGTACTGGTTGCCCATGAAAAATTCACAGCTGTCCAATCAATATCTTCTCTCTAGTCAGTCATTCATCAAACATGGAAGATTAGCTAGTTTTGGCTGTTTTTGAGCAAAGCGAATTGTATTCTTGCCTTTTTTCTGTGTCTTGTTATAGACATGTTATGCTGTTTCAAAATGTTTAGCGATCATCTCGGACGTTAACAATCTCATATATGTCAATCAAATGCATCTGACAAATTGTTCTACCTTGTCAAAAAGCGCTACCATAGAGTGTATTCATAGGTAGCTCCCTACGTAAATTGGTAGCCTAAATCACATTGTCAGAGAAATTGCATTAACATTATAATAACATTAAGCTGAGTTTATATAATACATTTGAGTAAGGCTGAATTAAAATTAAAAACACAATAAAATGTCAGGAAAGTGAAGATATTCTACTATACTATTGATATGTTCTTGCACAGTAGGACCTTTCGATGGGTACGACAAATTGCCATCGTGTGAACTCCCCCTAAAGCTGTACACATTAGCTTTATCTATGGGGCAAACAAACAAAGGAAAAAGACTATCAGTACCAAAAGCCATTGCACCATGTGCTTGAAGTGGTGTACCAAGAAAACAGCCTGGATATATCAGCCAGAAAAGTGTTTTGCTTCTGCAGTAGCTTGAAAAGTAGATCAGACTGATCCGTTTAGAAATTTGATGTGGAAGAAAAGCAATAATAAGCAGATTAAGCAGAGGAGGCCAGGCTGTACCCCTTTTTCTTCAGGCTACAATAGAAGCACCCAAGTTTAATTGGCAGCTCTCGACTCTCCACCTCTAAGACAAACAAAGAATGGCTCATACTGGTCCATTAAGTACTTGGTATAGTGTGGGGTGTGCTGAGTTGTGCAGGGGGAACCTGGCCGTGGACGAACCTGCCAAGGAAAGCCTGTCTGCCCCACAGCCTCAGAGCCAGCTGAGCTGCTGCAGTGGAGCAAACTGGAAATTGGGTCAGGCTCGAATAATGAGAAGCTGCGCAAAAGCACAGGCACAGCAAGAGAGAGAGTATAGCCTAAAGTATACATAAGAAAGAGAGAGAGAGAGAGGGAAAACAAAAAAGAAAGAGAGACTGTGAAAAAGAGAGAGAACACAAGAGAGCAAGAAGTAGAGAGAGAGCGACAACGGTTTGAAGTTGGGATTGGGATGGGAATGTAGGCCATGCATATTTTACAAATGCAGAGTACTGCAGAAAGTGGGTGTTTGGAAGAAGGAAGAGCAAGTCATCTGAGTCAGATCAGTTCTGACACTCCTGTTTGCCCACGGCCAGTCTCCTCCTTCCTCCGTCCTCTAACGGCTCTCTCCAGTCTCGGAGGGAACCTGAGGTTCAAGCTGCTGCAGCTAGGTCTCAGTAATGGGATAGAAAACCCTGGTGTTCTGCACAGGTATATATTAGGTCCATTGGAGTTTTGTCCCATAGGTTTGATTATGTGTCCAGATGCTGGGTCAGTTTTACATGGCTTGGCAGCAAATGACAGGTGAAGGGCATGTCATCGCACATGCAGTCACTTAGAAATTTGATGTGGCATACTGTAAGTATGGCTAAATGCCCTGTACAGAGCCTTAATTCTGTGACCTGAAGTCTCTTTTGCTCGCTTAGAGTATTTAGCCATGACATTAATGTATGTACTGTATGAAGTGCCGTGAAGGCTTAGTGTGTACTGAGGGCTCTTAAGTTAAATTCTTTATAAAGAATACAATGCTATATTTAAGTACCAGTATTGGGGCTGTTACAATACTGAACTGAAAGACAGTACTGTCTTTAAGTGCCAGTATCGGGGGCCAAACAACATTGTATTTATGTACCAGTATTGGGGCCGATACCGATACAGTATTTAAGTGCCAGTATCAGGGCAGATACAGCGCTGTATTTAAGTGTATCAGGGCCGATACAGTGCTAAATTTAGGTGCCAGTATTGGGCCCAATACAATACTGTATTTAAGTGCTAGTATTGGGGCTGATACAATACTGTATTTAAGTGGTAGAATCGGGACTGATACCTGTACAGCATATAAGTGCCAATATTGGGCTGATAACTATACAGCATTTAACTGCCAGTACCAGGGCCGATACGATACTGTACTTAAGTGCCAGTATCAGGCTGATATGGTACTGTATTTAAGTGCCAGTAACGGGGCTGATTCTGGTACCGTATTCAAGTGCTGCTGTCAGGGCCAATATCGATTGTGTATTTAAGTGCTGGTATCGGGACCGATACAATACTGTGTTTAAGTGCTGGTACCAGGGCCGATACGATACTGTATTTAAGTGTGGGTATCTTTCTGATACAGTACTGTTTTTAAGTGCCGTTACATTGCCGATACTGTATTTAAGTCTCACTAACTCTAAGTATTTGTATGAACGAATATCAAGTTAATTGCAGGGAAGGAAAAAGGAACAACAAAACATAACTTTTGCATAGAAATGTTACTTTTTAGATGACAACACTGGAGGTTGAAATTTGAAAATATGTTTTATTAAAATTTAGCTAACAGCTAGCACTAACCAGTACAATATTGGGTACTGATGAAGACTTCTTGTCTTCTTACAGGTGGTCCTTTCTTCTCAGTGGATGAGGTGTCAACAAGTTACTTTGTCAGAAAAATATATCATTACTGTTTCTGAAACTAGCCAAAATCAGCTAGAGTAATTGTCCTACTTAGCTAAAATGCCAAGCTAGAACTGAGTGGGCACTGTATGCCTTCTCTGTCACATCTTGATCAACACAGTCCTGGCAACATGCTCACGTTCAGGCACTCGTGTTTCGTAGTAGCAAAGTACAATGTGCTTACATGCAGAACTGTCATATTTTACAATCCTGTTAAAACATAAAATCGGCATTTCCCTGAAGTGTTAGCCTGTACTCGAATGGTTAACAGAGGACTCAAGTACCCGTGCACATCCCTAATCGATACTGAATTTAATTGCCAGCACGTTTCACGTCAGTGTTGGTGCACAACTAGCCTTTACTATGCACCATTAAAATATGTACTTTATACATCCATATTGTGTATACACAGTGGATCTATTGCATTAATGCAGATAATATAATGATACACAGAAAATACACAATATTTATATTAAAGAGGTTCCACTATCTTTCATATACTACTTTCCCTATATTCCCTCTCCTTCTCGCAGATTCATCCCTCCTGACTGAGTTCTCTCCTCGGCTGCTCTCTTGCTTCTTGCCTCTTCTGACAGCATGGCTATGAGTCAGTCGTGTGTATGGTGGTGTGACTGCTCCTCTTTTGTGTTTGGCTGAGTGAACAGCAAGCCCAGTTGTACAGGTGCTAACTGTTTTTTTTAGGTCAGCTGAACGGCTCGGACACGGTGAACTTTGACAAAGAGAACACTTGTGTTTATCCTTGGAGCTCACTTAATGCCCAGGGGTAAATACACTTGAGATTAGAGCACCGCAGTGCAGCTCTACTCAGCCCACAAGTCCCACACACTCATGCCAAACTGATATTTAGTACCGCTGGCTAGTGATTACCACCAGCTGAGCAGCACTGTGGAGAGAGAGAGAGCGTGTGCATGACCATGTATTCAACTCTTTATGGAGATCAAACGTCCCCACGATGTTGGGAAACATGATTTTTTTGACATTGTAAGGACTTTTGGAAGGTTTATACAACAAAAAATGTACAAACAAATTAAAGTAAATAGTTTTTGAGGTTAAAGTTGGGGTGGGGTTAGGTGTAAGTACAGCATTTCTGCAGTATTATTATCTAGCATAGCATTATCTACAATAATAGAGACGTTCATGAAAACATGCAGTACCTCAGTGCCTGCTTGCCAGTTCAGAGGAGTATGACACATTCCTTGGTCAGGTGTGTTTTTTGATTAGCGACATGATTCAGGAATGGTTTGTTCGAAAGGAGACAGTTGATGGAATGTTGCACCTGATCTCTAATCAGTTTCACATCAGTTTGTATTCTTCTGAATTTCAGTCTTTATCCATTATGCTTCATATTTGTTTTTCCCGCTAACTAGGCCTAATGTTTATTAAAATGTTGAATGTAGGATAGCAAAAGTAAACACTCTGAATCTATAGTCAATATTGGTACAGGATCTGTTGTAATTAATAATACCACGTCATAGCATGTCTAGGCTTTAAGTATATGAATTATTTTAAATGATCATGCAGTTCACAAATGTAGATGCTTTATATAAGCCTATTTTTGTATGATGTGGTCGAAGCAGTCTGCTCTTTTTCTGCTTTGTCATGTTTGTCCTGTTGTCTCGTGCTGCGGAGGAAGCGGTGGTGTGGCTGCCGCGCTGTGGCACAGCGTGCACCGTAAACACGCTTTGCCCACATTTTTAAACACATTCGGGCTGGCCCAGCGCGGCTTTCGCACCCGCCCACAATCTTGTCCGCTCGCATGTTGGCTAAGGCCGGATTTATGGCTGTCAGAGTAAATATTATGGCCGAAGCCGCGATGGAGGCCCTGAATTGTATTTATTGTGTCCACCACCACTGGTGTTTGCGAAACAGCTCACGTGGAGAATGATGCCCTGCGTGCGTTACCCCGCTGCCAGTGTGGCCCAGCCGGAGCCCCGGGGCGGGTGCAAAGCAGGGCAGGAATGTGTGAGGGCTGCGGGTTTGGCCATGGGCCGAGGGCCAGGGGCTGACCTAGCACTCCTGGGCGTGGTGACCGCATGATTGCACCATCCAGAGGGATGTTTACCCTGCGCCCACACCACAGGGCCTCCCTACTGTGGCTCATCGCTCTCCGCCACCACCAGCACCACCTCCATGGCCTGCACTCATCTCCAGGGAACGGCTGGTGTCTGTGGTTTAATGTTCCCTTCTCTTCTTTTTATGAAGTGACACTGGGTTTGTGAATCATGAATGGAAGCCTGTTCTTAAGGCCAATCTGATAGAATTGTGTTTTCATACCGTGTACATCGCTAGTGAGGTGTAGTTGTAGCATGCATTATTGTATTGAGATAAATTTTTGTGAAGCTTTATTCGGTTTACATCAGTGTATTCCAGTGTACATTATTGGCGAGATACATAATTGTATCATTTATATAGCATGCATTTTTGGTTAGAAATGCTATATATTTAGTGTGCAACTTCTTGGCAAAATACATGATTGTATACATTTATGTAGGATGCATTATTGGTGAGATATATGAAAATTATATAGTGTACACTATGCGGCATCGGTGAGATGTTATGTATATTCATAATTATTAGAGCTGCTACTGTTAAAGCGGTAAATTTATTACAGGGACTAATTTTTTAACACTTATAATGCACTTTTCTAATGTGACCCTTTAAACCATCTGTAGTAGTTCAGCCTGAAGCCCAGCTGCTTGCACGCTGTATATTGCTATGATTGAATCCCAAAGTGTGGTCCCCTTTCAGTCAAACACAGCTTTTTAATGGCTTTTAAAGTAATGTCTTCCACAACCTCTGCAGACTATACTGGACAGTGCTTGCAAGGGGCCTATTGATAAATCAACAAGCAGCATATTAACAAATGTAACAGCAAAATGGAATGATCCAGTTCCCCTCAGTAGCCTCTACTGTAACAAGAATCCACAAGCTGAATGAACAAGAGTGAGAGAAAAAGTCTACAACTGTGAAGGAGTTGGAACCATTGACTGTTTATATGATCTAAATGATATATCACTCAGTGTTTGGAACATGCAGCTGCTGTTGCTCTCACCAGACAACATGATTTTCACGTTCAGCTCATGATGAAAATACTGTTATTGAATTATTGAAAGTAATAAATACAAAAATGTATCATTTTAAACAGTGTACACGATTGGTGAGAAATGAAACCCCCTTTGGCTTGTGTTGTAGACTACCTGGCCAAACACGGCCGGCTAAGTGAGCCCGAAGCTCGCCGCAAGTTCTGGCAGATTCTATCAGCGGTGGAGTATTGCCACAACTGCAGCGTCGTTCACCGGGACCTCAAGGCTGAGAATCTGCTGCTGGACGGACACATGAACATCAAGATCGCAGGTAAAATAAAGAGTGACTGGCGGTCTGGTGCACAAGTGCTTTGATTGATTGATTGGTTTTGTTTGGTGCTTAAAATGCATTACACACATTGAAATCACTGAGAATGAAAAGCTGTGAAGCCTTTAAAGCTTATTTCCATTGTGGCTCTCGTCACATAAAATAGCAGCCTCAATAGCAGACGGTCACATGCAAAAGTTTGAGCGCCCCGGTCAAATTACATACTTCGTTGATTACGTTTTGACATGATCTACAGAGAACTGCAAATTTAATGCACATCCACAATCAGTTTATTTGCTGAATTTAACATATTGGGCAAAAAATAAAACATAAAATATGTGTAAAAGTAAATATGCAGCAAAATGCCATATTTAAGTGTATTTTAGAGAGAACTTTTTTTCACTTAGAAAATCAACAAAACATGTAATTTGACTTTTGCATATGACTGTAGCTTCACAGCCAGGCTGCAGACACAGCTGAGTAAAAAAAAAACGTGCGCTAGACACACTAGGCACAGGATCATTCTGCCTGCACAGACAATAGGGTTGGGCTGGGTCTAAACCTTCAATACCAGGTGTGATTCTTGGCTACTGCTCCTGAAGTGAATTTTACTGTGCATGTGAGCTAAAACAGTGCATAAGTCATTAATTCCTTGCACAACTGGCCAATCTGTATGAATGTCTGTCCTGGAAGTATATAACAAATATGACACTCTGCTGTTTTTCCCAGGAAAGCAAATCAAACATCATAAAAGCTTTTTATTATGAGAACGATGATGTGCAAACCACAGCGTGACTTTATGACAGTGTGGAAGAGTAATTCTCTGGTATTAGTTCCACACCCTTGTGTACAGTATTGCTTATGCGCAGTCACATCATCCTCCTTCGCCTATGATGTATGTGCGTGGGTGTTTTGAGCTAAACCTCTTCGCTGATTATAACCCAGATCACTGACTTCATCCTCGGCTGCATATCAAGTGACATCAGCAGGTCATGAATCCCTTTTGGCCAGTCAGATTGCTTCTCGCTGGCACCGGCTCTGAGTATCATTGCTCCTCCAGGAATATGCGTACTCTAAACATATGTTGCTGTTATTAATACAAGTTGTTGTCCGAAATGAATCGTGTGGAGAAGGATAATGATATGATATAAGCGCTGGTTCCGGGTATTGGCTTAAGGGAGGTCCTGGCTTGGTTCAAGTGAAAGGTTGCTTGTCATATCCTGCTTGACTGCAAGATGAGTGAAAGGAGGCTTAATTTAATCAAGGCTGCCGTCCGTAGACCTGATGAGTAGGTGTGCTTTGATTAGGAAGCGGAGCTCCGAGAAACAAGATTTGATATGCTGGAGGTAATGAAGTCAGCCGAGGGCACGGGCACATCCTGTGCTGGGGCCGGACGAACGGATGCCCTCTGCAAACAACATTTGCTCTCAGCTGTGAGGTGTTTACGGCCAACAGTCCAGCTCACCGGCTATAAAGACAGCTCTGCTTTGTGGATGACGGGTATATGAGCTTTCCTGGCAAGTGAGAAAGAGTGACAGAGAGAGAGAAAGAGAGAGAGACTTGCATGGAGCACAAACACATTTCTGTGAACATTTGTTTTGAACATCTTGGCCTCACTGGATATTACAGTAATTCTACTAAATCAGAAATTGTTTATTCTTCCCTGCTGGGTTTCAGGCACACATGAACACAAACACTCAGACTGATGAGTCCACATGGCCTGTCCTGTTTATTCGATGAAACTCAGTTACTTGATTTAAAAAAAAAATCTACTTTTTTGATGACCTAACAATGATTACTTGGCAATTTGCATGATGATAATCCATATTTTAAATTCTCCTTCTGCTCTTGTTTTTCAGTGAGAAAAAGAGCATATCATTTGTGTGTATTTTGCCACATGGTATTTTTATGAATATTTTATTGAGATCTTCATAAAGTCTTTTTCCAGTAGAACATTTTAGAATCTTTCAGAGGTACAGTACTATGCAAAAGTCATAAAGGCCTTGAAGTACAAGTTATTCATTTTTCAGGAGATAATTCTGAGTGAACTTAAGTCAAAGGAAAAATAAGTGAAAACACTACTTTCCCAAACAGAGAAGAGTTCCACAGAGTTCAAAAAACAATTAAAAGATACTTAGAAAATGGTTGATATGTGGAGTAAGCTTTTATGGACTGATGAGTCTAAATGTGTAATTTAGATTGCTTGGATTGTGAGAAGCAGAAAATGCAACCAACTTCTAAGACTGAACTTTGGAGGTGTGGAAAAACATCCCTGCAGATTTCTTTGAAACTGAAAGCGAATCTCCTGAAAAGACTGGGAGCTGTAATAAAGGCAAAGAGTGAGATTTTTTTGTTAAATATGTTTTTTGCCTTTTTTTCTGGTGCAAAAAAATTTATAATTTGCACTCAATGGCCATTTTCGCTGGACATTGTCAGTTTTATTGTTTTGCATGTTTTAAAAACTCTGATTACTCGCTTTTTAATACAATCAGTAGTGAAAAATTTCAAAATCCTCGTGCTCTGCCTCTCAGACACCTGTCACCCTCAGGCTGCTTTCTGAAGTCATGTGTCCAGGGGCTGATGTTTTATCCAATTAAAGGTACAGTGGTTATCCACAGAGGGGGGTGTTCCACCAGGCTCTCCCAAAGGTCCCCTCTCCTTTGGCCCTCTCTCTGATGCTCTGCCAGGCCCTCAGAAGTCAGGTAGAGCCATGGACACGCACAGAAAGGTCATGCAAGTGAGGTAGCCTTTATTCTTTAGCTTGAAAGAGAGACATGTCTGTGTGGAACTGAGGGAGAGTTTAAACTTAGCACTGAACTCTGGAAGTGATCAATCAACCCTGACCATACACACATGTGCATATTTACTGTGTTCCATAATCACTGACAGTGATCAGCCAACCAACACCCAAAACTGTTGTAACAAAACCTCATATCTCCAAAATGGTAACATTACAGGACAAGCAAAGAAAAGCTCTTTAAACAACATTCCAACGATTTTTCTAAATTTCTGCATAATTTAATTGTTGACGCGTAAACAAAGTCATTCAGAGCAGTTTGATGTGAAATGGCTCATTGTAGAGAAACTTAAAGTTAGATTTTACAGTGATGATAACCAGGGCTCGCATTGTGTACAATGCAAATATAGCCATTTTATTTGAACCTAGGTGTGTCTTGACTTTTTGTATGTAGTGTTAACAGTAAATTAATGGTAAATGTGAGAAAAGGTTTTCTTTCCATGTACCTGCATGTATCTCTCTGTCGTGAATGGATTTTAAACACTTCTTTTTAGGCTATAATTTTATCCCAAAACTGTTCTAATGCAGTGTCCCAAGCATCAGGGAGCATGTTTCTAACAATTTCACATACATTCTCAGAAACAAAGGTACTGAACAGTCAGTGGAGTGGCACCTTGCCCGTACGTCTTCAGTACCTTCAGTTTGGGAACATAATTATACCATATTCTACTGCAATTATATATTTTTAAGTTCAGTTTAGTCAATACACCATGTCTAGACCCCAATGTGTTTATTTTAGATCACTATTTTAAAATAGAAAAGGTATGAAAAGGTACATAGGCACCTTTCTCGAGGAAAGTGAATGTAGTACTTTTAAAATGCACAATAAAAATGTACCTGTTCAGTACCCTTTTTTCTGACAGTGTAATCATTTTCAGTGATGTAGCGTTTAGTGGCTTAAAACTATGTCTGGTTCCTATCATCACCACAGTGAGCAATCTGACTCATTACGTTTCTCTAGACTATGTAGTGTTTCACGTCAGAGCCACTGAATGACTTTGTGTATATCTTTAATATTTAATTATACAGAACTTTTGTTGAAAGATCGAGGACTTTTGAAAGGAATTCTCCTTTATCTTTAATGCACTTCAGAGTGCCCATATCGTGGAATATTATCTGCAGTTTTTTAAATAAGAGTTTGATGATGTTTGTAAACATTGTTACATTTTCAAAACGTGCAGTTCACTCTCCAGTCCATACACTCCATATATGGAAACTAAGCTGCAAGAACAGCCCATTTTGAATTCATTGTTTTTGTGATATGTATCTACCTATTCAGCCTACTTCAGTTTAGTTGTGCCCATTTCACATTGAAGTTATGAGGAGTGTTTCAGCCTAGGTTGCTTTTTGAATGAAGCACAAGACAGCTCAGCCTTCAGAAGAGAGATCGTTTACACATATACACAAAAAGGTTGAAAAGTGATCATGTACAAGTGAATTAGGACAAACATCGTAAGTTGACCACAGCAAGAAAAGATAAATGTAGGATATGGGCCCTTTAATGTAATGAGATTTTATCGCAAGTAATTTTGGACAGTTTCTATTGGTCCATTCCTCATGACATATTCACGCAATGTAAAGAGCAACTGCTGTTTTCAAATGATGTTAAAAACTAAAAGCAGAAAAAAGTTTTATTGATAGGTATTAATATTCTGTCTTTATTTTGGGAAATACTGACAGCATATAACAGTACATTTCATTTAGAGACATGTGCACGCACACACTTCCTATGTTGCCCAGTGACTCTCCACCGTCCCATCAAAGCGTGAAGCAGATGTGTCCATCTTTCCCCCCCCGGATCGACTTTAGATTGGGTCATCCTCTTGAGCAAACGTGTAGGAGTGAGAGATGTATGGTGGACATTGGACGGTTGAGAAACAGCACAGAAACATTTCGTGATTGGATCCTGAGGGGCTTACACAACCAAGCCATGCTTACACTATGCAAAAAGTCATTGTGAACCCAGTACACAGAAAGACAGCCAGGCCAGGCGCGTCCACAGAAAGGTTCCATTATGAAAGCCTGCTCTGACCTCTGTATGGGCTTTTGTTAGCTCAGAGAGCAGTTTGGCTGTTGTGTTGTACCAGCCACTGTTACGTGGTCCCCCTTTAATAAGCTCTGGAGTTTGAGGCGAGATTGAGCGATTCCGGTATATGGAGTGTTCAGGGACTCACCCCTGCAATGTCAGCCTCTGGGCAGGCTGCAGCATTGACGTCAATCGCTGCTGCTCAGCATTCAGCTTGTGAAGTGGGTCAGCCCATCTGAGGAGCACTCACCATGCCTGCTGCCGCTCACATCTTAGATGTTTTTTTTTTTTTCTTCAAGCCTTCAAGCTTTCTTTCAAGCCGCAATAACTCTCACCTCCCTTTCGTATTATCCCTTCATCATTCCATATCCCGGCCTCGGCCCCCGATTCCATTACTCACTGGAAATGAGATGAAATCGCCGTGCTGACGTCTCGTTCATCTTTTGACCTCCTTCGTCTGAAGCTACTTTTATAAATCACACATCCTACATGGCCAAAGGGAGGGGTAGAATGTAGCCCAAGAGCAAGACGTAGCAATGCCCATATTTGCTGAGAGAAATGGATGTCAGAGAAATAAGAGAAATGAAAATCAGGCTGCATGTCAGGAGAATTGTTCCTGAAGAGCTGAAAAGATAAATAAACAAGCAGCATATCTGCCTCCCTGCATGTTCAAATGTAGGTCATTCCAAGAAAATATCCATCCTCACATAGAAATTTCCTCTATTCTGCACTACCACTTCCAGTTCTCATTGACTGCTGGTCCACTTTTGGCACATCCGTAGAGAAATACAGTACATTAAGTAGAATGAGAGGCCATAAATGAAGTAGTCAACATGACAGACTAAATGTCTCAAGGGTTTGGTAATTTTAATAAGGACACATGGCTAAACCCAAGTTCACCTGTTCTCGGTGACCCAGTTAAGAAAGTTTTAGTACCACTAAACTGTCTCTGGGTTTTGTTTTTCAGGATTATCCCTAAGAGCTTTTTTTATTTATTAACCAGTCATATGACATTCAATGAAAGTGTTGATTTTTTAGGAGAAAATGATTGGGGTCAAACTAAAACAGTAATCAGGTTCTCCAGCATGGTAAAGTACACTGCTCTCCTTAGGAATCACAAACAAATGGCTAAAGAAGCGGATTAAGGCAAACACCCCAAATCCTGCAAGTAAGCCGTCCATGAAAATATGTTTAGCTGGAACCACAGAGGTTCAGAAGATGATCTAGTGATTATGCTCAGGACAACCGTATCTGCTGACATTCAAACAACTTGTTGACATATAACTTACAGGGTTTTTGCCTAGTAGTATCAAATGTTTGTTTTACTACATTCTTTCACACTGCTAAAGTAATATTTGCGTCGTGCGACGTGCGTACATGTGTGAACATTTCAGATCACCAGATGAGTAAAGTATTTTAGCAGTACTGTGCAAAAGTCATAGTCACCCAAGAAGATCCTTTAAAACTATTTATCTCAGCAGGAAGTGTGTTTATGTCAGTAAAAATGCTTACATTCAAATAAACTATGCATTATAATAAATACAAATAAACATAAATACAGTAAAACATTTGTTAAATTTCATTTAATGTAATGAAGTGTTGATAAACCGACACAGGTACTGGATAGTAACTGTACTAAATATCCTCACAGACAGCTTTGGAAATGGTTAAGCTAACACACACATCAAATCACAATGTGTAGTTTATTTGTATATTAACATGAGTGGTACTGTTTTTGAACATATACATGATTACAGCCCAGATACATAGCTGTACGTATCAGAAGGTGAAATTAGTGAAGCGGAACCAGTTGTTGCAGTATGGGTATTTGATTTTTGGTTGGGAGGGGATTTGATTAGTCCAGGCTCTGTTTGCAAGCCACATTTGGCAACCTTGCCCTATTGTTCTGCTGGGAACGGGCACTGTATCTAATCTACAAGCACTTTGCCCAGCTTGTCTGACCATGTTAAACCCCAGCCACTGTTCTGCAGCGAGGCTCTTTCCAGTTTTGCGCTTCAGAAAGAGGACAAGCTCCCTCTCTCCGCACAAACAGGGAGCTGAAGGATTAGGCTTTTTTGCAGCATGATGTGTAGTCTTTCTGTAGAGGGGCCTTTCCATTCTCTGTTGGTATCATGGTGTGATATACCATATATGCCATCTGTGTGTGGTATGACATATGTATGCAACATGGCCCATGCCAGCCAAGCTAGCATAGCATGGGGCTTATAGATCCAGTGGCCTTATGCAATCAGTTTTTTCACATGGTGAAATAGCATGTTGTTTAAAAGGTCAAAGAGCTCTAGTTTGGGAGGGGTAATGGACCATATGCTATAGATGTGACAGTCAGAGATTAGGTTGAAAACTCTTAGAATATTCCTTTAATGCCCTAAATTTTTAATGCAGTCTTAGCCTGTCATAACTTATGCCCAGGGCTGGGATGTATTGGAATACAAGTGTTGGGAATACGTATTCAAAATACAGAAATTAAGTATCTGTATTCAGTCCAAGTTGCATTTTGTAAAGGTAGTATTCAGAATGCAGTTACTTTTAAATTTTAGGAGAACTTTTAGAAGACTTGCCCTCTAAATGTAAAAACTTTACACCATCTTTAAAACAAACACCGTGAATGCTTGTTAATTGGCACTAAAATCACAGTGTGTGAAGTCCCAGCCAAAGCCTGAGTAAACTGATAAACCCATGTATTGATCAGTTATTAATCTCAGCATTACTACTGAGGGGTGATTGAAGTTCACTTAGCATTGGTGTTGTACTGGACTTGTGCATACATTTCTTGGCAAGTTACAATCATACTTTCAACCGAAAGTCACAATGCTACCTACTTTATAGTCAGGTTTACAAGATTTTGTTATTGTGATACAGCAAATTGTGTGCTTAGTTCATGAGAACACATTTGGATTATGGGGTGACGAGAGCTAAAATATTGATGAGCATTTTAAATAAGTGAATGTTTCATGAAACATATTAACAGTAGAATTACATTAAGAAAACTGCCACCAGTAACAGTGAGGAACAGTGTGAATTCAATAAAAATTACAGCAGAGTTTTACCCATTTGCCTTATTAATATGCATTCTAAATGGATTCTAAATGGATTCTGAATGGATTCTGAATATATATATATATATATATATCATTCCATGTTTATATCATTCAATACATTCCAAAAAAATTGGAAAAGGAATATGTTATGCTTCATAATGTGCCACACTTCATCAGTGGGAGATAGATGTGGACTGCAGGCAGGGCCATCTAGCTCTCACACTCTCTAGTTATGCAGCCATGCTGTTGTAACACATGCAGAATATGGCTTGGTGTTGTCAAGAGGTTGTTTAGAAGGCAGCATATGTTGCTCCAAAATGTGTATTTATTTTTCGTTTATTTTATTTTCATGTCCTCACAGATGTGCAAACAGGCATTAATACCTCTCTTCCCATGACAGAGCCTCACTTTTGAACTTTATGCTGGATGCAGTGACATTGTTGATTGACAGCTGTTTGTCAAAGTATTCCCGAGCCCATGTAGTGATATCCATCACAGAAGCATGGTTGATTTTAATACAGTACCATTTAAGGGACTGAAGATTGCGGCCATTCAGTCAAGGTTTTTGGCCTTGCCCAAGAGAGATTTCCTCAGATTAGCTCATCTTTTGATGATGATATGCACTGTAGAGGGTAAAAAACTCAAAGACCTCATTGTGTCTTAGCTGTGGGCTTAACTCTTACATTATTCAGTATTGCTGCAAAGCAGCAAGCCTGAACCCATTATTGCTCATGAAGGACTGGGCCTTTTCTGAATGCTATCATCACCTATTGTTTTTTGAACAGTTCACAATTGTCTTAAATTGCCCCATCACAACTTTTTAGGAACATGTTTCAGGCATCAATTTCAAAATGAGTGCATATTTACAAAAAATCAAATGAGGTAACACTTAAAATATCTTTGCACAGTTTGAAGTTGATTTACAGATCCAAGCTGATTTACAGATCCAAGCTGATTTACAGATCCAAGTTGATTTACAGATCACTGCTCTCTTGCATTTGACACCTGTGGGTGAAGAATACTTTTTTTGTCAGTAGTGATTTGACAGTGACCAATTCAGTACAAGCTCTGACTGTGGAGAGAATGAGCTAATATCACATCAGTGGTAAGACTTTGTTGTGCAGCTTTGAGTTATAAACTGTGGAATGAGAACAGAACCTTCTGCTGAAGGTCAGATGTGAAGTGTTTGTACTGTGCTTGGTGCTGAAAGCCAACAAGGGGACATAAGGCAGAATGAGCAGATGTCTGAGTGTAATTGGTGTGACAGACTGATGGCACACAGGTGTAAATCTATTATCTCTCCCATTTCCTCAATACCTGAATCTCACAGTCACACACACACACTGCTGTGATGCAGGCTGCTGTCTATCAGGGTGGGCTTAATGTGAGTCAGGCTTCTAATCCCTCACCCACCATCTTCCAAAGCAGTCTGTCATCCTCGTCATCCTCATTCATCTCTGCACGGACATGAAATTGAAGCGTGAACCCAGCCCATACCCACAACTTTAAGACCCGACCCAACCAGGCCTGATTGGTACTGCTAAATTTAATCCCAACCCCGACCCAAACCCGCTCGCATGTACTAAAAGAGATGGACTGTAGCGAACATGGTTTTTGCAGTGCTTTACTTTGTTAATAAGTGCTTTAGTTGATCAACAGAAAATGGTATTATACATATCTGTAATATATGAACAGTATTTAGTGTCACAATATTTTTGTGGAATTGCTGATTGTACTTGGAAGAGAACAGCATCCACCCTCCTCTGCTGAGCTATTAGTCTAGCTGCGCCAAAGTTCCTCTCGCTGCTGCTAGTTGCAGAAATGCTTTTTCACACTTCAGGCAAACTTAACAAACAAAGAGGAAGATCCATTATGACCGTTCCACCAACCCAGCACATCCCTCTTATCAGCCATGGTGTTGAACTTCATCCCTGGTTGTTCAGGGGCACGTTCACCCACTCCTCTAACTAGAGCTGGGGCTATTCTGGAGCTAATCTGAATGTAGCAATAGATGTTGAAGGTGTACAAGAGAGGAAATGCGAGAGTGTGCAAAATTTAAAAGGCATATTGCTTCAGTTAAAAACAAATTAAATAGAACTTTATATTTCATAGAAAATCACTCATTAGAAAAAAAAACCTGAGCCTAAACCCAAGGCTGATGTTTTATGTGAAGAATCACCTAGAACCTGATATTTTGTCAAGCCCGACTTCTAATCATCAAAGGTTAAAATGGAATTAGGAAATGGGGCCCCCACTTCTTTATACTTCGGTATGTCTTGCTCTGTTTTATTTTAAAGTAACTTCAGCCATTCTACAGGAGCGAGTAGGCTACATACCATTACAACATCTAAAGCTGGTAAAAAGTTTAGCCAATCAGTCAGATGCTTATAACTTAAAACCACCTTGATTACATGACAGAAAACCTACAACTATTCTATGATAACAATGTGACCTGGAAACACAAAATAAAATTAAAATGATAAACAGACGCTAAATTTTGCTACTTAGACAAAAATAGTACCATTTTTTATTTACTTGAATGGGATTTTTGCCATAGTTCTGTTAAGCTTGTTCAGCCAGCAGCAGTTGCTATGAAAGAGCATGTTGGCGGAGCCTGGATAGATCAGTGTAGTCCCTGTTCATCACCTAATTCTGCACTCACTCTGTCTTCCTCTATCTCTCTCCCTCTGCTGCAGATTTCGGCTTTGCGAACTTCTTTCAGACAGGAGAGCCCCTGGCCACGTGGTGTGGCAGCCCACCATATGCAGCCCCTGAAGTGTTTGAGGGACAGCAATACGAAGGCCCACAGCTAGACATCTGGGTAAGTGTCTTGCATCTAAACAACAACACTGTCACAGGATAGCTGGACAGCGTCCTGTGGGCTGCACAGTGTTTGTCTTGGTTTCTTTGGTAAATGGTTTGTTAGTCACCTGACAGGCTGTTTGTGCGAGCTCCTTTCCAACCTTTTGACCTTGCCTGACGTCAGCATGTAAACCAAATAGTCCCTGCTGTGCGTGAGAGAGATAGAGAGCAGGTCACGTGAGCTCCTCTTCTCATTCTGTTTACTGGTTTACAGTTAGCACACCTGTACCTTGACCCTCAGAGCTCATCACTTCTGAATTAATCTGGTTATTTAATATCAGTGATTTTTTTCACCGTTTATGTGTGTGTGTGTTCTTCCAGAGCATGGGGGTGGTCCTGTATGTGCTGGTGTGTGGCGCCCTGCCTTTTGATGGTCCCTCTCTACCCGTGTTGAGGCAGCGTGTGTTGGAGGGCCGTTTCCGTATCCCATACTTCATGACAGAAGGTGAGGGAGATTCTCTTAGCCAATGGTTTTCAGTGACGGACTTTAGGTACAATAGGCATTTGCCTAAGGCTTCCACATCAGTGCTCTGCATTGACGAGTAAATTAGTATTAACTTTCTTATTAGTTGTCACAAAACAATGTGGGCCTCTTAATGTTTGAAGAGATCTGATAGGCTCATAGAACAAGGCCCTGCCCCCTCCTCTCTATCTAGAAAGCAAACATTACCACTGCTAATGGTATGATGGCATCAACAGAACAGGAATGTGGGATCTAAAGGTATTTTCTCGATTTTTGCATATCTTCTTAAATTCACCTTCAAGGTCACTTGCATATAAAATGATAATCATATGTTCCACATTAAAATGCTCCATAATCTTCGTCACTACTTTACAAAACCGCTGCAGCAACTTCAGCAGCTGTAAACTTTTCACATGCCATTTCACATGTGTATCCGATGTCGACTGGATGAACAATGAAGCGTTTCCGATGTGATGGGTAAGTCCTTAGTGGTTACATATCCATTGGTCAGTTTCACACAAAATGTAGACGGACACACGAATCCACCAGTTACACACAGTGAGAGGCAGATGATGTGCAACCCTTATTCATAGCCTCATAACTCTGAATGTGAGTCACATACAATCTCACAATACGATGGAATCAAAAGGGTAGACTCTACAGATTCAGGAAATATTTGAACCATATTTCTGCTCTGTATTTTCACAAAGACAGAGAAAAATATAGAAACATCGACCCAAGAGGGTTAATGAGGAGCTGCAATGATAAAATGATAAACACACTCAAACTAAAAGAGCTGCACATAATACAGGTACACTAATGTATTAGTCATATTACTCAGCAGGATTTAATTTCTCTGAAATATTTTGTGTTAGCTGCTTCACAATAGTCTGCTGAAAAAGTGCAGTTCTTCTATTCATGTCTAATCATCGCATTACAACCTTTAGAGTCCTGCACTTTTTTCTCTCAAGAGAAAAATCAACTGTATGTTAAGTCATTAACTGATTCTACAGTGTAGAGTAAAAAAGTGAGAAGGCAAAAAAGGCTGTGATGAGATTAAATCCTAGAAACTGTGGATGTGTTTAACCATTTTTGCTATTTTGCATTTTCGCTATTATGCAGAAAATATTTGATATAGTTATAAACAGACAGTGTCTCACTTGTAAAATATTCAAACAACATATCATTTATCTTGTATGTATCAGTATTGCTGATAATAACTAACTGTGACAGATCCTGTTGGTATGAGCTTTCTTTCTTTCAAAGACTCAAGACCTAATGCACAGAGAAACTTAAGCCTGCTAAATGTGTGCAAGTTCCATGACAGGCCAGTGAGGTGTTTGTTATCTAATAAAAAAGATTTAACATTTCTTTATTACATGGAGTTACCATATAAGGGTGACATGACCCTCATAATTTATTTGATTTAGAGGTTTATGTATTTTAACACAACCGCAGAAGGATATCTAAAGCACAACTTATACCGTATAATATTTTTTTAATGAAATATTTTCATATATAGCTGTTAAATGTGTATATCAGTTGTAGCCAGACATTCTATGTCACACATGAAGTAAAAAGGACACAAAGTAATATATGGTAAACAGAAATGTTAGATTCACCTGGAGGGAAGGAGCCTCCAATGCAATATCTTGCCTAAGGCCTCTTTTAATCTGAAGGTGGACTCCTGCTCATTAACCCTGTGAGGATAAGGCATAAAATCTGTTGTTTCAACTTTTTAATCCTCTCTTTCTCCTTGAATAAGGTGATTTCTCAGTGCTGTTGCTGGATGTATTCTTACACACGAAGAAGATGATCTAACAGAGCTGAAAAATTGCAGATTTACAAATCACAATTTTGATAACACAAACATATGAATAGGAATATACACACTTCCACACTTTGAGTGCCTTTTTTGTCTCTCTGATGAAACAAATCAGTAATAAGCCCTTAGAGGTCCAAATCACCTCTGAATGTGCTTGTGCACTCAATCTAAAGCTATCGCAGTGCATCCAGCAGTATTTTTATATATAGTCATAGAAAACACGGTAGCACCCAATAAGCTATTGTTCCACATGCTGATATATTTTATTATGACCAACGTGGACATGCACACAGCCCAGCTACTCTGCCAGGTGATTAAAAGGGGACAAAGCCAAAGTCTCAGAATGTATCTTTGATGATGTGTTAGGCCCTTCCTGAGCAAATGTGGGTGCATTAGAGCAGGAAAAACATTAAAATGTGTAAGGCTCTGGTATTCCAAGATCAGAAGCCCCTTCTCTAAGCCCACCATAGCCACAGGCTAGGTCAGGGGTGCACAACTCCGTTCCTGGAGGGCCAGTGTCCAGCACAGTTTGGTGATTTACCTGCTCCAACACACCTGATTACACTTATCTGTTAATTGCCAGGTTTAGTGGGTGTGTTTGAGTTGTGCACTCCTGGGCTAGGTGTTTCACATATGCAGTGTTCCCCAGTTAGCTAGATAGCTTCAGCCCAAGATGAAAGCCTCTTGAATAAGGAAAGGGGCCTGTTGGACAATCCACAACTTTTGGCTTATGTAGCTTATTAAGAAATCCTGCTTTGTGAATACCCCCTATAGATTGTGTTCTGTTCTGCTCAAAGCTGAGTAAATGAGAACATTCCAGTGCCTGGCTCCTGGAAGTGCATCTCTGGGCTCTATTAAGGTAAATGGAACAGCACTGCTAGCCTAGGGTCTGTGTGCTACAGGCTGCAGCCCTTTGGACTGAGCCTCAGCCCTCACTGAGCGAAAAACACGTTTCCTTCAAATTCATGTACGCGGCAGGATCACGCCAGGCATGAATGAGCAGGTTGTGACAGATAGAGATAAGGAGAATGGGCAAAGGACACGAGGTAAAGCACTTTAGACATCCGGATGGCCTACAGGGTAATTTTTGGCAATTTTCCTTTGAGAGAAAAAGAGAAAGAAAGAGTTCTTGACGCAAAAGTGAAAATGTCAAGTTACCTAATCCCGTACACCAGTTTCTTCCAGGACGCTTTCTGCGTATAATGGGGGAGCGTTGTCAAAGACCTTGAAATGAGTTAAAGAGCTTCAGCCCCCACAACTGCCAACCCCCTCCCCCCACTAAACTCGCGCAACGTGAGCATTTCACTGAACAAAAAGAACAGAGTGTGCTTTTCCTTTACATTTCCTCCCCGCATGTCCTCACCGCACAGGACTGCATCCCCATGGAGCGAGCACATTCCACCTCACACACACACACATACAGCACAGCACACTGTCCTTACAGACTTCAGCACGACTACTCAAGGCTTTCTCTTCATTCTCAGAATTTTCTTCAGTTTTTTTCCTCCTAGTTGTATTTTTTTACACAGGAGAGTTATGCAGTACTCAGTCGTTAAAGTCGTTCAAAAAGTTTGTAAATGAGCCCTGTCCAAGCCCTTACGTAAGCCCTATCCGAAGTGCTCTCATAAGTGTTCCTAGGTGAAGAGAGAGAGGCTAAGAAGGAGTTTGGAGCTGGATGTTTTAAGCGTTGGGTCATTCCATGTTAGTACAAGGGACTGAAAACAAGTAGCTCCAGTTCCTCACTGCCATTTTTGCATTAAAGATGCTCAGAGGCACAGAAAGAAGAGCTCTTGCAGCAGAAAGAGAAGGGCAGATGAGCAAGAGGAGACGTACTTGAGAGACCACAGAGCCTCAAATGTACTCGATCAGCCAGGATGTCTGGTGTCTGCCGTTTGCTTCTTTTGTTTTGCGCTGATCTACGAGGCTATAGCTAATGGAAGCTTATGGCTGCTTATTTGCCTTGTGCCTTAACCATCACACACTTGCCTCAGACGGTCTCAGTTTGTTATGTAATATTAAACAGACTTATGTGGTTTCTGACACTATATTATATATTATTATCAATAAAAATGCACAGAAGTCTGTTGCATAGCTAAAAAAACAATAGTAGCAGCTCCCATAACTGGCCTCGCTCTCTCTGAAAGGGTAGGATGGTCCTCCCCCTCCTCCATCACTCAGCGCAATGCTTGCCAACATGGGTGTCTATTGACTGATGTAACAAAACTAGCAGTTTGCGTTCTCCTCCAAGCTTGTTGAGCTGTCCCATGATGATGTGTTAACAGCAGTTTGAAACATTTAAACATGTCTCAGAGGACACACATGTTAACACCCACCTTCCCAGCTTGTTGACATTGTATGGAAGGGAAAATAAAGTAGCCATCTTAAACCTTATCCTGAATTTTCCTGACTTTGGTTCACGGTTATAGACACACAGGTTGTACAATGCTAATTGGTGTACATTAGCTTCCATAACTCGCTACACTAACCTCTTAGCTCCAGTGCCACACACTCCAAACGTGTCTCGGCTTAATATAGGGTGAGGGGAAAATTGTGTATATTTGACTTTTTGCCAGCCTATCACTTTAATCCCTTCACCACCAAGGCTTATGACGTCAGGTTAATTAGTCCCATCCGTGTCTGACAGCCATCCATCGGGCCGCTGACGTTAGACAAAGGGCCCTGTGCATTCCTGGATGAGATAATATGTTTGAGTTAGCCCATGTCCAGCCACTCATCTAGTCTCATCTTGTTCGTCTATAGAGCCGTGTTTGTCAGGGTTCTCCCAGCTGCACTTCACACAGCCTGGGGATGGTACGCACTGTCGCTCCTGTGTGGTTCCCACACAGCAAACACACACTGGCTCCTTTAGGTCAAGCACACTGTTAACTGTGACCTTTTTATCACTGCCATAGAGAGTGCTTCATGTTTGTCCTTCCTCTATCTTTTCCTCGCTTTGTATCTTCTCTGTATCTATCCCACTCTGTCTGTCTCTCACTCCCCCTCTTTCTGTACTCTGAGCCAAGCGACCCATTCAGCTTCCAATACTCAGCAAAAAAGAACAGAGCAGAAAATCGGAGCTGTTGTTGGTGCCTCTATTCATTGCTCTAGTAAAGTCAACAGTGTGGATTGATTTTAGCTTTTATAAGCCCAAATAGCGTGGATAAATAAGTGATTGTTACCATGGCTGATAAAGAGCTCATTTTAGCTAGAATTTTCAGTCAGGTTATACATGCTGTATTACGAGACAGTGTGTTACATCATACATTTTGCACTGTATTGTTAATACCTGTTAAATGTTTTCATTTTTCTTGAAACTAGTGAAAAGCTTTTTGTTGTGCAGTCCACTTACACTTAAAATAGACTGAAGTAACCTGAATAAAAGTTCCAAACGTTTCTCTGCTTTATCACAGACTGCGAGCACCTGATCAGGCGGATGCTGGTTCTGGACCCGTCTAAGCGTCTTTCGGTGGCTCAGATAAAGGAGCATAAGTGGATGGTGCTGGAGGTTCCTGTGCAAAGACCACTGCTCTATCAGCAGACAGGGCAGGCTGAGGGTGAACCTGGCCTGGGAGAATACAGCGAGCAGGTGCTGCGGCTCATGCACAGCCTGGGCATTGACCAGCACAAGACTGTAGAGGTGAGGCCTGTGGAGAGTTCTTGTTTAGCCCCTTATTATTCAGCAGTTACCTGGAAAACAATGGAAACTGCAGCCCTATTCAAGCTGGATTAGTTTCACTAGAGTAGTCCGGTAATGTCATTTGTAAGAGATTTTCCTGACTGATCGGTACAGGATAAACTGTAATTTTCCCAAATTACCCCTGATAGCTCAAATTGAAACGTCATAGCCAGGACATTCACGTCAGGTAAGATTAAAATTAAATGAGTCCAAACAAAACAAACAACAAAAACTCCCAGTTAATTCCAGATATAATAGCATTAGGCTAGTAAAGTGGGCTCCTTAACAAATGTTTCCTAACTGGACAGAAATCACACTGCCCTGTGAAGAGGCGCTTTCAAGATATTTAATTTTATTCTCTTTCGAATTAGGACATCAGAAGAAATGCTGTGGATTACAGTAGTCCTGTTTTGAACTTGTGGAAGAAACTGTGCTCCATTTTAGTGGTTAGCTGCATCTCACAGCTGCCAAAAAAAACAGAAGTGCTGTTGTATATAAGTGGGTTCTGTTATTACATTACAGTGAGGTTGATTTAAACATTGAAATTGATACTTAGCATGCTCGTAAAAGCTGCAGACATTGCCAATTCGTACTGAATTACAGAAATACAGATCTCATCAGTAATTACTTAAATGACAGCACCTTCCCACGTTAAATAGGCTTGACTGAGTTATAAATTACATGTACCCTAGGTCACCCACAGGTCGATAATGTTTAAATGGTTGATTGCTCCAGTTCAGCTTCAGTTCAGTGTGATTTTCTTGCATCTTCCGTGATAATCAACATTTATAATCAACCTTTCTGATGCCCTGTAAAGTTCATTTTGGTCGCTGAACTGATTCAGTTTCTCATTCCCCCAGCTGCCAACTGTATGTGCACATAGGTGTAGTATCACCATCAGTATCAAGAGTTTCGGCCATTGTTATGATTTCTTCTTCAATTTCTTTATCTACTTACTTGCTGTTAGTTGACCATTAACAGAACAAGCTGATGTGCCTGACTGTCATAGAAATTAGTTATCCCAGTTATGACAATGCCTCCCTGGACCAACATAAAACTGAAAAAAGCTTTAGCCTAGCAATTAACAGTCCTTCTAAACGCCACTGACACATCCATCATTTTCAAGTATTCAGTCTCTGAACTCATTTTGCGCACAGACTGAGGACAGATACTTAAGATGAATTAAAAGTGTTTGTAAATGAAAATTTCCCTGTCTGTTACAGTCTCTTCAAAATAAAAGCTATAACCACTTTGCTGCTATCTACTACCTGCTGGTGGAGAGACTGAAGGCGCACCGCTGCAGTTTCCCTGTGGAGCCGCGCCTGGACGCCCGCCAGCGGAGACCCAGCACGATCGCTGAGCAGACTGTGGTTAAGGTAACTCAAGATATGTGATATAAAATCAGCTTTTGCCATTGGTCATACACTGCCCCTCAAAGGTTTGGAGATACCTCACCCTTCCCTTGAAATTTGAATTTCCTTGCTGCTACTTCAAATTATGATAAAATAACTGCAAAGGTTTTGTCAATGTAACAGTGATTTACTGATTCTTTCAGTATATTTTGCTGCTGTCTTACTTGGTATGAGCTGAGTGCTGATGAGCAGGCCTGTCATGATCCCAAAATTTTATCTGATGATTCATTGCCATATAAATAATTTCACTTTTTTTGAAAGACAGTAACACTGTAGTAAAGTGCAAGCATAAGTGGTAAACCATCTCGCTTCCTAGCTGTCGATATTTAGCAGCTCCAACTGATGACAGATAAAACTTGAAACTCAAATAAATAAACATTCACCACTGGCCTTTAAAGGTGCAGTAGTACATCATTAGTAGAGATCATAACTTTTATTGTTCTATTGTTTTTTGACCCATGATGTCTCAGTTAATGCATTTTCTGCTTTCTCTTATTTAAATGTATTTGCCTTAACCTAACAGATGAAAATTCACCCAGTTCACATTCAGTTGCAGTGTAATGATCTATGTAGTGAACTGTGGGCCATGAGCTTAATAATTGGGATCAGGCGATGATGTAAACATTTCAACAGGCCTACTGATGAGTGATATCACAAGGGGATAAATGTGTATTTTTTCCCAAGTTATAAATACTGTTGCTGATGTTTACATATGTGGTATAGATTTCCTCACAGTTGACCTGGTTGGTCTGTATGTCTTTACAAATTTACAAATTACAAATGCTCATTAATATTAAGACATTTCTTCCCCACTTTTGACAGGCAGTGTTTGATAAAGTTGAACAGGCAGAAACTGGACTATGGAACGTTGCATCCACATGTGATTTTTCACTCTGATTTTGTTCTGCCTCGTCTCTGTGTTGCAGTCGAGCAGCGGAGCTCCACAGGTGAGCCTCCTCACCCAGAATGTGCGTCTGCTCCGTTCCCCGGCCGTGGCCCAGGCCTCCGCCGACTCCTACAGCTTCCCACAGTCACCCTGTGCTCCAGAGCACAGCCTCATGGAGGAGGAGGTGGGAACTCCCAAAGTAAGTGATGGGCTATTTCATCTCTTCTTCACACTCCAGAACAGAAGCTTTGAACACACAGCAGAGCTGAAACACCATTCTTCTAAGCATTGAGTTTTCCCTTAGGCCGACTTTTTATGTGTCATGTATGTCCCATGTCAAGCTGAACTGAGAAAATATGCCATTGTTCAGTGCTCAGTTCAAAGGAGCGATAGGAACTTCACTGCAGGCTGGAAGTGAGACAGCTCTCACTGTCCCAGTTCCACATGTCCATGTGTTGGTAGCACCCAGACGAGCTTTCCAGCGAAATCCTCCCACCAGGCCTTTACACAGGCCGTTACACACAGCTGCTCACTATGCACTACTTCAGCTGTGGACTGCGGGGGCTAAAGGCTGGCACACACAGCCTCTCTGACAGCTGAATGGAGTCCCTCTTTCTGCAGCCGAGTGCTGATGCACACCCTGCGTCTCCCCAGGGCTGTTAAGTAACTCAGTCCATCCAGGGTCAGGCAGGGCCAAGGCTGTTTACTTTAACCCCCTCACCACACCCGCTCAGTGGGAGGGCTTTTGTCCTAAGCTTTATTTCACGTCACTCCCCAGCCTGGCACCCAGAGCAGGGATAACAGCAGAGAAGCTAGACCAGTGGTCTGCAAATACATTACGTGGCCAAAAGTATGTGGATACTTGACCATCACACCTATATGAGCTTGTTTGACATCTCATTCCAAAACCATGGATTAATATGGAGTTGCTCCTCCCTTTGCAGCTATAACAGCCTTCACTCCAGACTTAACAGACTTTGGAGTGTGTCTGTGGGAATTTGTGCCCATTCAGTCAAAAGAGCATTTGTGAGGTCACTTATGTTGGATGGGAAGGCCTGGCTCGCAATCAGCATTCCAATTTGTCCCAAAGGTGTTCAGTGGGGTTGAGGTCAGGACTCTGTGCAGGCCACTGGAGTTCCCCCACACCAAACTAGTCAAACCATCATATCCATTACATTCAGTAATTATGTCTGAAAATTCTTGCCAAACATGTCAGACCACTACAAAGAGTGAAATGATCTTGAATCTAGTCGATATATCTAATATTATTTTTCGAGATTGTTGTTAGTTATTAAAAGAATAATGATATTATTTCTGGAACTTTTTGCTTTTTTGCTCATTTTGAATTAATAATCTCACTGTATTGTCAGATCATTTTGCTTGTTTTAGGAAATATGCTTGAAACAAGCAAACTATCTGCCAGCACAGTGAGATATCTTCGTTCAGAGTAAGGTAGAAGTGATCAGTAATGAGATTACTTTTTTCAGAGGTAATGTAATCCCGTTAATTATATAAATAATTTTTGAGTAATTACCCCAATGTTAAAGCTGTTTATTTTAACATAAACTCTAGCATTAATGCACGGTCTGATGAGCCTGTGTGTCGCTCTGTTCCAACTGAAAAACCAGAATTAGTTTTGGGGGTGTATCAGCAAACTTTTTGTTTTTCTCTTTCTTTTTGCATTTTTCTGCTGCAATTTGATTAGACTTTCCCTCTCAACACTGTGAAAATCACATTGAAGGACCTCCTTCACTTGATTGCTTTTTTCATACCAGTCTGTCTTTACTCAGTTATGTCATCATGCAATATCATGGAAAAGGCCATAATTACCATGAGTTGGGGGTGGGGCTACATTGACATTACTGAAATTAATCGATACGATCACATTAAGCAGCTATTAATATATTTTTAGATATAATTTGTATTTTCTTGGGGCCCTTGGCTCATGGGGGCCTAATGTAGAGCTCCTGGGGGGGGGGCTCTATTGAAGGCTTTTAGACACTTGCTTTCATCTCTGTCTCTCTCTTTTTCTCTCTCTTTATTTTTCCGCTGGTTCTCTTGCTCTCCAGTCGTGGGGGGAAATGCAGGAGATAGATAAGGTCCATGCACAGCTGCCAGTCTTACATAAGTGACTCAGGCCGCAGTCATCGCTGGCTGTGGCACACATCGGACGTGACAGCTGCCCATTCGTCCCGGCCCAGTCATCCACCCCTGTCTCCTCACACATACACATACTCGGCGCGCCCATGTGACCCTCCATACAGACGATCTGTCTGCCTCACTCACCCCCTCGATCCCAGCGCTAGATTCATTCATCCACCCACAATCACACATATACACACATTTACACACATTAATACACAGTGTGTCAGGTGTGGTGTTTTCACTCTGTTAGAAAGCGTTTGAAAGCATTCATGTTTTTGGTTCCCGGCATTATCCCTCCCTGCAGTTTTATTGTTGTGCTTGTGAGCTCAAAGTACTGCTTCCTCATTCACATGGTTCCTCACTGTTCTTGTTAAATAATAGACTGAGAAATGTTTCTCATTGGTGAGGGAACAATGAGCTGTACAATTTGTAAGACTCAGACATAAAGAAACAAATACAGCTGTCACAATTAAAGAAAAAAGCCAGTTAAAATGTATTGTCCTGACGATCAGCAGAGAATAGTGGAAGGGTGTACGATTCTGCTACTGATATTTCTTACAGTAAGAAACAAAGCCTGTTAGAAATGTACAGTTACATTAGTGGTGTCAAAGTTAATGTGTTAACAGTGCGTTAACACCATAAATTATTAACGCCACTAGTATTTTTGACGTCAGCACATGTACTAGTTCGAACTTTCAAACCTTGTGTAATTGTGAAAAGTCCCGTTGCCTTGACTCTGTGAATGTAATCCTGTCATTCAAATACAGCTTTTACATCGCAACTTCCACTAACGTTATGTTCAGCTGCTGCCGTGAATTTGTTTATCACTGAAGTACTTCAAGTCTTAAGTAAGCAAAACAGCGTTGATGCAGGCAATATCAATGACATCAGTGAAGTTAGCACCAGATGACACCATTGGGAACCTGGTATTTTGGAGTCTTTCTTTGAAAGGTTTATTTTGACATGGTTTGTTATTGCTTAGTTAAGTGCCTGTTTATTGTTTGGCCTTTTTTTAAACCTCTGATTACTTGATACATTGTCCAAACAGTTGGTAGATTAGTCAATTGATAGTGACCTAAATGAATATACGATTTATTTGAAACGAGCTACAGTAACTTGTTCAACAAATGTTACTACATGTTTATGTTACATTGAAATTTAGTGGAAAAAGTTGTGTGCAGCTCTTTTATAAATGATCTCATGGAGGACAGTGTGACTCCTTGGGCGGGGATTACATAATTTGTCCTATGATGATGGTAATCTTGAGGCCACATGATCTGTGTGGAGCAGGCCTCATGATGAGCTGGTGTCTGAAGGCAGAGCAGAAAGGGGAGTAGGGGGGCAGTAACTTGCCTCACATTTTCTCTCTCTCTCTGTGTGTTGGGTAACAGCATTCCTGGCCCAGCACGCTGCAGGAAACTGCGATCAGGAGTCGTACAAAAGCTGCTCTCTCTCTCTCTCTTAAGCAGCTCCGGGGCTCCGGTTTCCCCGGCAACTCATCCAGATGATCCGTGTCAGTTAAGGATGTGCGTGTGAGCCAGAGTGTGTGTGAGATTGCATGTCTCAGTGGACTTGGGTCTGCATGAGGCTCTGACTGCCCTCTCAGCCAAAACACACTTCCTGTCCCCACATTCCAGACTCCTACCACCACCCCCCCCAGCACACACACTCGTCTGAGCGAAGAGAGACAGAAAACGAGAGAGGGAGAGAAAAAGAGAGCAGGAGGGGCTGCAGACATTTGTTTTCTTACTCAGTCCTACAACCATGCATTAGCTCATGTGTTCTCAGAGCTTGTGCTTCAGCAATAAGCCCAAATTCGCGGCCCTCTTGATGTATGATTGGGTGGCGGTGTGACTGTAGACCGTGGGTGATTGACGAGGAATAGTAAGATAAGATAAGAGAAGATAAAGTAATAACTACTATATAGGAAAAACTCCTTTCAGA
Organism: Colossoma macropomum; assembly: GCF_904425465.1. NCBI lineage: Eukaryota > Metazoa > Chordata > Actinopteri > Characiformes > Serrasalmidae > Colossoma > Colossoma macropomum. Next base: position 11,020,398 of record NW_023494786.1, on the reverse strand, counting down.
GCCATGTGGGTGAAAAGGCACAGTATGTAAAGTACCGGTGCTGACAGTGAGTTCATCTTTTATGGCTTATATTGTTAAAGATCATGGCAGAGGCACGTAGCCATGCACTCCAGGTAGGGCTGCAATGATGAGTTGACAGTTGCATGCAGTACATTACAGAAAACCTATTGCTTCTATTGGTTGATGCACCTAAAAGAAGGAATCACTTGTCGCATAGCCAGAACTTTATGTTGATATGTTCATATGTTGACCTTGTTAAAAACATTGCTCTGTGCTTTACAGCAGAAAACAGCGACGGTGCGCAGCTGACAGTAGCAAGCAGTCATGTAAATGTTGCCATGGTGATAACATTAGCATTCTTGCAGGATAACGAAATCAACTGTCTGTCTTACGTAATGCTCTAAACAATGCAGACGGTTTTTTAATACATCTAATGATGTGTTTTCATTGAAGTTCTGGTTTTGTTATGTTCATCAGTGAAGCTTACAGAAAAATCTACATCGTTTAATTTTTTTCGATGGTTTATTCCGCCACCGCAAACAACAGAAAAAGTTAGGAAAGTGTAAGTTTTAGAGGAACATTCTGTTGACTGATTCTCTGTTTGTTTCCACTGATGGTGGTACAATTTTCCAGTGCTACTTCAAAAATCAGGAACACTAGTTTTGTCTATCTATTGTTATAATGTCAACACAGCATAAGGCCTGTAGTCCTCATCAACTCTACACTTGTATGTATAGTTTAAGAGACCTTGAGGGCATCTTGTTACTTCCAGTAAGATTATGTCATTGATTGTACTTGTATTTTTAAAATGTGCTAATTTGCTTATTTATGGTGTCTGAATAAAGCAGCTCAATTACAAGTGAAATTACTGAAGAATTCTGTGTTCCTCCATGTTGGTTAGGCTGATCCCCTGTATATGAAGGAATGTTGAGTAAGAGGCCATTCCTGAGTCTTCGTCAGTCTGGTCCTTGCAAAAGGCAGTGTTAAAGCTACATAGAAGGAACTCATGAGCAGCCCTTTGAAAACGAGAGGAAACTGCAATAAAATATAATTGTTCAACTTAGTGATTAACTGAATAATAGTCAATAGATTTCAACTATAGAAATAATTGTTAGTTGTGGCTCTAGCTCCAAATAATCATTTCAGGGAGTTGCTGCAAAATGAGTCATTGTAATATCTTCTGATTCCGCAGTTGCGCATGAAAACATTACGTTACAGCTCACGCACTAATAAACAAGCAGATGTAGGATTCAAATGAAACTCCTTTATTGTCTGCAGGTTGACGGCTGCATGCTGGACCCTCTGCCTCCAGTGACTGTGCGCAAATCCAGCACCTCATCCCCCAGCAACATGATGGAGACCTCTATAGACGAGGGCATTGAGACAGAGGACCCTGACGCTGATGAGGACCCCGCCCACATCTTCAGTGCCTACCAGACGGCGCGCTTTGGCCAGCGCCGACACACACTTTCCGAGGTCACCAACCAGCCAGGAGTCCTGACCAGTGCAGGTGAAGGCTTTTTTACACCGTGGTCCAGGACATGTCTGCAATATGTAGATTTCTTAAAGGGCTAGTTTTCTCATGTCATCACTGATGCTATTTTTAAAGCAGTGGTTCAGACAAAAATCTAATTTACACAATTGTCAACTTACATCAGACGTGGTCTCCCAAAACAAGTTTGTTTCCTTAGTTTTGCTATAAGTCATCATACATTTTCCTCAAACCATATTAAATTGTTAAGTAAAGTTAATTTTATGGGGTTTGAGGCAAGTGTGAGATGACTGTTATTCATTCAAACCTGAGGGCTATAAGCTTCCATTATTTGTTGGCTTTATTAACTTGGAAGCTCCAGTGCAAAACTAAAGAATGCTTAAAACTATAGCCTTGCACCAGTGATAACATATGTTACATGTTATGTTATATGAATGTGTATACTTACTGTACTGAATATGTTGTAGGTAAGCTGTTCAGTCTGGGTCACAACCCCTCCCTGGGCAGCGTGGACTCAGAGTATGACATGGGCTCCATGCACAGTGACCTGAGCCTCCTGGAGGACACTTCCTCTCTCAACGAGGCTGTCCTAGCCAACACGCCTATCAGCCGGGTGACCCCGCCATTCGCACGCCCACCTAACCCGGCCATGCAGGCACTGAGCTCGCAAAGGAGGGAGGCCCACAACCGCTCGCCTGTCAGCTTCCGAGAGGGCCGCCGAGCATCAGACACTTCTCTCACGCAAGGTGAGAACGCCCTCTTAGGCTACATTGACATTCTGACGCATCTGATTTTTTCAGAGCTGTGTGAACACAACAGCCTGATTATTTCAAATCAGATTTGAGTGCTTTCACATGTGGTCATAAGCAACACATGCAACAACACTTGGCCATGCAACTGTAAGAATGAGAGAGAACAGTCAGGAAGTCGTGTTTTTTCATGTGTGGAGGAAAGAGCAACAAAAAAAATCCTAAGTGAGCAATAAGGCTTATAAATGTCTCGTCCAGTTTCCTGCTGGGAGCATGCCTCCACCTGAGAAGTGTCTTGGCACTTTGATCTTACACACATTATTCAACTGAGTCATTCTCTAAGACCGATTCTGATACTTATCTAAATAAAGCCTTCTAGTCAAGCTCTTGCTCTCTTTATCTCTCATCTCTGTAGTTTTCTCTTATCTGTGTCCCTCTCAGCACCGCCTCCCCTCAGTCTGATGATTCATTGAGTGAATCAGAGGCTGCATTGAAGCTCCATCGTCCTGTCGTGTTTGCCTATATAATTATCCCCAATCACTTCAGGGCCCGAAAATAACTGGAGAATATTGTATCAGCCTGGCAACCTCTTCAGTCCGAACAGCGGAGGAGTGAAGAGTCACTAAAAATGCTGAAGCACTCTCGAAGCAAGGGTGAATCAGTCATACGGTGCGAGCGCAGGCCACAGGCTCTCCCAAAATAGCCCGATTAGCGGCGTGAGTTGGGTCACATGGGGCACCAGCAAATGAAGAGTCAGAGGTGGTGTGGGCGAAATGGCAGCGATGCACCTGAAACATACTAGCGTGAAAAGCAGCTATTTTAGAAACACAGATACGGCATGTAAATCAGAGACGGAGATACTATCTCTGCCATTCATGTAATAACAGACGGCCAGCTATAATGCTTTCTCTTTTTTCACCTCTCTCTTTCTCTAGGCCTGGTGGCTTTCCGGCAGCACTTGCAAAACCTGGCTCGGACAAAAGGCATCCTGGAGCTCAACAAGGTCTATGAACAGATGGGCTCTGGGGAGAACCCCTCTTTTGGGCCTCTGAGTCCCCAGACGCACCCACACGACCTGCTGGACCCCTTGATTCAGGTCAGTCCACCCCAGCTGGACCATTGCCACAGTTGGCTCTTTTCCTGCTGACTATAGACCAGCTTTATGGTTTCATTCTTTAAGGGTTAATGCTGGGGAAGCTGGCCTGAGTTCAGTGTTTAAGGATAATGGGCACCTGGCTCTGCCCCAGCTGCTCTCACCCCCATACACCACCCCACTGATACACAGACACCGCGCCTTATGTAATACCCGAAGAAGAAGCAGCCAATTGTCAGTTGTTTACTGTCCATCCCGGGAGCTCTGTGAATGCAGCCATTGTTAGAGTAATAGGCCTCATACTGGTGACTGGTGCCCGCTGCTCCAGCACTTATTCGCTCCACACAGGGCTTGATAGTGTGAGAAAGACTAATTCTTCAAATATGAAAATAATGCACAAAGTTGGCATCGCTGTCTAAACGTGTTTATTAATCTTTCAGTTTGAAAAAAGGTACATTGGGGAAAATATCCTTTTCTGTATGCTTCAGGAAAAAAGTGCTGAAAATCTAAGGTATTTTTAGTGAGAGGATTATTTAGTGGCACAGACTGGCATGTGGCTCACAGGGTCCCTCTGGCTGTTCACTCCAATGCATATTTAGCTCCTTTATACAATCCAATAATGATTTTTTAAATTTGAATACTTTATCTCTGTCTTTTTTCCTGGTAAAGCTGACATCCAGCTTGTATGTGTGTTTGTATGCAGGGAGAGGGAGGCCACCAGCACAGCATAGCACTGTATTCAGGTGGTCCTCAGCCTCTGCTGTCCAGGAGACAAAGTCTGGAACCCCAGTATCCCTCACACAGGATCCCGGTAATGCTGGACTTTTGCAACATGAATCATATTCCAAATAACGCGAATAACGAATATCATTGTCTGTTTATGAGCTGATCATCTACTGTGTTGGTAGTCTGATTTCTCACAGTTTTTCTCACCACTTCACAGAAACCTAGTCTGATGGCGAGCCCTGGCAGCTGCCAGATGTTCTGTAAAGAGACTCCACGCAGCCTAGAACAGCAGCTGGCTGAACACAGGTATAAAGACGCCACATTGCTGAATCTCTCAGCCTTTTAAGCCTGAAACCGCACTGAATGGAATGGAATGCTGTTTATTGACATTGTATAAGCACAACAAAATTGGGTTTAGTGGCTCTCCAAGTATGACATCAATGACAAATATGCATCAATCAGAAAACTGAGCACTTATAAAGCTGCACATGTAAAAGTCTGTGAGATTTATCTCATGATTGGTGCAGTGAACCGAGCGACCTGCTAGCTCCCAAGGAAAATGCTTGGTAGATGAGGCTTTCTAGGCAAGACTATTTAACCTGGCCTGTAACCGGTGGTGTTAATACCAGCAGTGCAGGCAGGACAGTTATCCTTCCTAGACCCCGTGCAGTGCTAATTTTATACCCACTTATCGGCAACTATGGTAACTCTATAATATTCAACCATGAGCCTAGTCTCTCATAGCCAGATGTGATCTCGTATCACAAGAGAAATTTTAGGCTAATTGTGGGTGGGGAAAGTAGGCTTATTAGGGTGGGAACAAATTCCTAAACCAATCCAGCGCCTCATGAAGGCAGAGTGCAAAGTAGATGGGTGAACCCATCAACATTGTTTGACAGACAGCAAGCCTGTTGTTAGAGGCCTAACGTAAATTAGCATGGCTGAAAAGTCCCCTAATACTTCCAATAAGGATGTAGATGATTTTGCTGCAGTCCAGCACCAAAGTTTAGCAAATTGTCCTAAGATGTTCATTCTCATTAGTAGATCTGGCCTCACATGAGTACCATTAGCCTACATTAAATCTTGTGCCCATAAGATCCTCATTACGCCATTGCCTGTATCCCATTATATCTTCCTGATGATGTTGCTGTATGTCATTTGTAACATGTCCCTGTATTCTCCAGGTTGCAGCAGAAGAGGCTGTATCTTCAGAAGCAATCCCAAATGCAGGCCTATTTTAACCAGATGCACATAGTGGAGGGCCCGTACGCCCCTTGCACACCAATGAGCAGCCAGGACTCTGCCGCACCCCCTCAGGTCCAAGGCTCTATAGCCCCAGTGCACCAGCAGCAGAGCCCCCAGGCCTCGCCCCCGTACACCCCACATCCCCAAACTTTCAACCCTCTAATGGAGCCCTACCTTGCCCATTACCCACACTTGCAGCCTTCAGCCCTGCCCCCTGGCCTCCAGGGCCAGCAGCCGGAGGCCCTCAGCTATGGCTACCCGGTCCACGAGCCTGGGGCACAGCGTCCCCCAGGAGACGTCCTGTACCAGGAGCAATACAGTCACCCACTGGACCCCGGGCAGCCCCCTCCTCCTGTTGCGGCAGCAGGAGCCCCTGCATCTGGGTACGAAGGTCTGGCCATAGCTGACCCCTTTCTGGACAGCGAGATGATGGAGACAGTAGACTCCCAAACCGGCTTTGTGCTGGTAAACTGAGCTTAGTCGGTCGGGGCAAACAGTATTACCCTTGAGATCTGCTTTGCTGCTGGTGGATGGGAGAATGGAGGAGAAGGATACAGGTACGGGAATGGACCAACGATTTGCACCAAGAAGAACGTTTCGGTTGTAGTGAGCCGCAGATGTATTCTTTTCCGTTTTTCATCCCGACTCCTCCCCACCTCCCTTCTTGTTCTCCGGTGCCTGCATTTGCTGCTGGGTCTCTTAGGAGAAGGCTGGCAGAAGCGGAGTGGAAGCTCTTCTCTGATGACTGACGCTGAGCTTAGCACAGCCACGTCAGCTGGAGCTGGATGTTTCTTGTAGCACACAGACAGCTGAGATGTGCCCAACGGAGCCTGGCCAAGAGCACAAACGTGACAGGTTTTGTATTAACACAGGACAAATACTCGGCTCCCAGCGTTTTTTTTTGTTTTTGAAAACGAAAGGACGATGCATATTAAATTTGCACGCTTGTGAAGTGCAGTGTTAGTAAAAAAATATGTATATGGCAATACAGAAGCAATATAATCAAGCTGGGACTGAACAAAGCCATAAATGGGACAAGGTCCAGCTCGAGCATCGGCTTGGTGGGAATAATCGGACGTCACAACCCAGACACAAAGCCAGAGTAGAGCATCCTTAGAGCTGAAGATGTCAATCCCATCCCACAGTCCATAAGAACACATTGTCTGGCCTTTAACTGTAGAATTGTTACTTGCTCACAATGTCCACAGCATGAACTCACCACTGTTTTGTACAGCAAAGTGATGTCGAATGAATCATAACATTCTTCTCAGCCTGATTAGCAGGGAGGAGCTGTATTACAGATGACATCGTTAACCTCCAGGGGTGTTGACCATGTAGTCGTGCATGTTTGATTCAAAATAATTTGATGGAATTACCCTTGACACTAAATGGGTCCGAATGAATGAATGAATGAATGTGCGGATTATAAATGTTTCAATGTCAGAAAGCTTAGTCACTAATCACTGGATTATAGCCAACTGATCACGTTCCTCTTACAACAGGCTGAAAATAGATGGGGTTTTATTTTAGCACTTAGCAAATCTACTTGAATAGGGTATGTGACTACAGATTTCTGGTTAATAGAAGAAAGATGGTGGTAAATGTTGTAAACGGCTGAAGCTTTGCAGCAGAGACCAGGCTATGGACTCCTGGTAAACAAAATACTGGAGCACTTTTTTTCTTGTAATTGTAATTTGTTTTTTTTTTTTTGAGGAAGCAAAAGGAAATGTAGCGAAAGTGGAAGTAGCAGTCAGGTGAGTTTGACCTGCTCTGCTAGTTCTGTCAACTAAAACCAAGAGACACATCAATTCCTGCTCTCCCCAGTTATGTACACAAGCCGTTCTCTCCAAGGACACGTGAGAGATCCACTCAGTGGTTGTCGTATGTGCTTTGTATAAATTAGGGGTTAGACATTTTTGGAAGCGCTTGCAAGACGCAAGGAATTATTGTTTTCAGTGTGATAGTGTTCAGTGTGCCTTTTCTTTATTATTTTTAAATTAAGATCCGAATAACGTTTGGTTTGATTCTGTTTCTGGTTTCGTATACCTTACAGGATATAAGTAGACCCAGGTTTTACAAAGGTACAAAACCAAAGTCCTCTCCGAAGTTTCCCTGTACAACCCCACCATGTGGAGTTTGGAGCTTCTTGGTTAGTTCCTAAATAGTGCTTTTTTCAATCAGTATATGACGTTGAAAAGTATTAATAGCAATATTTGTTATGAATAGTTATAAAAAAAAATCATGAATGTGTTACAGTATCATAATCACAACTCCAGCTGCCAAACACCATTCTTTAGAAATCCAATTCTACATTTACCCTCATTGATGTGACCACATATAAGCTAACTTTGCTGTTGAGATTAAAAAAAGGTTTATTGAACAACTCTGTCGCGTGTTTTATTTGCATGTGTACAAGTTTCATTATCGGAAGTAACATGACTGACGTGAACGTGAAACTGTTCTCAGCTGACTGGACAAAGTGTACATGTTCTGCACTTGAGTGAAAGAGATACTGTTGGCAAAATATTACTCAAGTGAAAGCAGAAGTCCTGTAATTATGTTGTTTAAGTTTGAGTACAGAAACACTTGAATTTAAATCCGCTTAAATTATCAAAAGTGTCTGTATTATAAAATACACTGACAATCCTACATTTCTGCTTGTGTTTTCAGTGTAGGAAGTGGGTAATATTTCACTCCCTATCCAAACTCCTGAGATTACTGCTATGTTCTCAGATATGCTGGTTACAGTTTTAAGCTATTATTGGTCAACTGGTATTTATCCAGTTTTCTTACACTTCCATGTAACAGCACATGCTGCAGAACATATTGAAGTAACAAGTAATTCAAAAAATAAAGAGTTAAAATACCATAGCAAAGTACAGAGTCTTGGAAAAAGTACTTAAGTACAGTAATGACATACTTTGTACTTTGTTACTGTCCTCCACTGTTGACTGCTTCCAGTATTCAGTGTCAATTAAGATAAACATGCCATATTCCTGCTGAACAGGGAGGGTTAGAGGAACAGTTTAACTCATCTCTGCACGCTCAAAAGCAGAAATGTCCCATTACAACATTTCAATGACTTCCGCTGGGCTGAGAAGCTGAGATGAGGTCATTCTGTGGGTTATGTTCTCTTACGCTGACATGCTGAACTTCTCTGCTTTTGCTGAGAAATGAAACCAGTGGGTCTCCAAGTGCCGCTTCAGCTGCTCCTACAGAAGCCCTGACCGCTGGAGATAAACTAAGCAAGCAATGAGGCAAGAGTCATATCTCCAGGCTGTTTTCTGGACAAGAATGCTCAAAACAGACCTCACAAATGGAGGATGAGAAACAGTTGTTCTCTCATTATGCACTTAGCATCAAGGTCTCTAGGGCCATTTCCTTTAAACAATCTCAGACTTCTGGGCCGGTGGGGTGACACCAACTCTCGATTCTCTTTGTTTTCTTTCAGTTTACTTGGTTTCACTCACTGCAGGGCAACAGACAGTAGCTGTTCAGCTCATGAATAGTGTCACTACATGTTTCAGGATGGCTCAGTGAAGAAACAAGACCTGCAGATCTAACTAGTTACCTGGCACTTTGGTCAGAGAGGGATATGGCACAACTGGGGGGTCGAGTCTGAATCTCTGTGGTAGATCACATAGCTCTGTCCTTTGACTGTTTGACCAATTTTACACTCTGAACCTCAAAAATCCATTTCAAATGTCGTGCGCTGTCCCCACCACATCATATTAATGCAGTGTCAGCGAAACTGAAAGGAGGGTCTAGTTCAGGGGTCAGCAACATGCAGCTCTTTTACTGCCCTGTTGCGGCTTCACAGCAGAATTAGGTTTTTAGGTAAAAATAACCCTCCTTTGCAGTAAAATAAAGCTCTGCTGATCGTTCTAACACAGTTTTAACAATAAATGGGCTTAAATGCTGGGATTAATGTATGACTGCTAATTCAGCCTTTAACCCTGAAGGTTGGCGCGCAGACTGCTGGTCACATAGCAACAAAGCAGTCTCGTCTAGCAAGTAGCTAACGAAAAGGCAAAGAGAAATATTTAACACAAACATCGATAATTTGGATACGAATCGACTTATTTGCAGTTATAAGCACTTTAGCTGGTTTCCTATGTTTAATCTGCAACGAGAAACTGTCAAACACTAAAAAGTCACAAAGCTGAAGTCAGTTTCTCATTCACCAGCTTCTAGTTTGATTTTTCCTGTTCCATCTTAAATCGTGCAGCATTTACATTTTGGCACCCCAGGCACCATTTCAGGTGGAAGGGAAAAATTCGAACAAGAAGCTGGCAAATGAGAAGCTGACTTCAGCCTCGTAAAAAAAAACGTTAAGACATTTTACAAGAAACTGTTCTACTTTTGCGGAAAAGTTTCCTGCCAGAGATGTGAGAAAAGCAGCTAAAGCTTAAACTAGGCAAAAGTAAGTCTGTGTTTTGGTTTATATATTTTTATATATACACTTACAGCCAAGATGGTAAAATGGACATAAAACGTTGTGGCTCCCAAGATGGTTTGATTTTTGTTGAAAGGACAAAATGTCTCTTCTTAACATCTGGGTTGCGACCCCTGCTCTAGTTATTTGATGTGATCACAACAATGAGGATGCTATTTAGGAAGAACAGCTGATCTAAACAAATAAATAATTTACATTTAGCCCCAACTGCATCTAAGCCTCAGGCCACATGTATTTCCTCCTGGTAGAACATGCTGACATACTTCAGGAAAATTTCAATTCAGTATATAAATTACTTCAACCCAGTGACCACATCAGAAATTGGTTCTATTCATTCTGCATTAATGTGATTCGTTGCGCTCCTATAACATCCTGCTGCGTCCCCGTGCGCTTTGCTAGTCGTGCTGTTCAATTCAAGCGCAGTTCCACAGAGGTGGATTAAGTGTTCACGTTCCAGGAAGCCCGCTCTCTCTCTCATATCTCATCAGCCTGGACCAGAGCTCAGCCTCCGGGCCCACCAGTAATTAATCTTACATCAACCGTCGCCATGGCAACACGCCACTGAGGAGCACTGTGCCACTGCCCTCCAACTGATTGGCATGCTCGCTGCCTCTAACCTCTGGAGAAGACAGTACCTGCCTGAGAGCAGCCTGTCAGACACATCTTCCGAAATGTCATCAGCACTACACAAACAGCATCATGAGAAGAGGCTAATTAATTAAAAAACCTCAGCGTAAAATAAATGGCAACAGGGAGGAAATAAAGGGTGGCGTGTCACTGTGATGACTGCATTGGGGTTAAACTGAACACCATCATCTGCTTGCAAACTCATCCCACAAGCATTGTTCACAAAGCCGTCTCATACTGGCAGAGCTGCAGAAAAAAGCAGCCGCAGAGATGAAGAACATGAGACCGGAGATAAAGGGAGATGCGGTGCACTTGAGTTTAAGGACAGGAAGACTTCTGGAGAGTGAAAAGGAGGGAGGGAGTGGGCAGTTGTCCTTGTCACTTCAGATTAATGACAGGAAGGAGGGTGAAACTTTTAAAATCATTGTTTTAAAGTTTGGCATTCATCATTCTGTGGGCAGCAGAGCTACAGGCAACTCCTAACACTCAGAGGCAGTGTTTTTGAGTCCTGTCACAGTGAATGAGAATCAGAGGGAAGCTGCTTAGTTGTTTTTCCCACCTGCAATCTTTATAAATAATAAATAAAATAAAAAAAAATTTAAATAATCATAATAATAATGGTTCCTAAATGGCTCTTGGCTTTAGTATATAAACGGTTTCTTTCCAAATAGCAATAAAGCCCACTTTCTATTTTTTTTTTTTTCAAGATTATACTGAGAGTGGGCTTTAAACACATATCAATGCTATATTATGATTAATACCACCTTTATTAGAGAAATGAAAATGTGTTCCATTACACACCAACTGTTATTCCTTTAAAAAACTCATTCTACCCAAAATTGTTACAGATATACAGCACTTTGGAATGAAACTCCTTAATGTTTCAGAAAGAACCTTTAATTGCCATGACAAATAAATATTACATCTCTCTGTAATGCTAATGTAGGTAGACCCTGTCGCAATTTCTACATTTTTAGGCCGACAAGTACCACATCGGTGCCTCCCTAAACGAAGGTTCTTTTGGGAAAAAGGATGTGGATCTACAATGGACAGGGGTGTCCAATCTTATCCAGTGCTGGTGGTGGCAGGTGTTCATTCCAACAAAGCAGGAGCTTAAGATTATGTGACCCTTATAAGTCCCACAAGAGGGAAATTTCACCTCCGCATTCTAACCCATCCGTGCAGTGAAACACCACATTCACACTAGTGAATGCACACACGCTATGGGGCAGTGAGCACACTTGCCCGGAGCGGTGGGCCACCCTATCCGCAGCGCCCGGGGAGCAGTTGAGGGTTAGGTGCATTGCTCAAGGGCACTTCAGTCACATACTGTCTGTTCAGGGAATCAAACGGGCGACCTTCTGGTCACAGGGCTGGTTCCCTGACCTCCAGCCCATGACTGCCCCTTGATAAGGTGTTGGAAGACTAAGACCAACCATGAGATAATTAATCAAATGTAACAACTGCTACATAAGGAAACATGACCAGAAAAACTACACAAAGAAAGGGCATTTCTATCGCTATTGTACAGGAATATGGTTCCTTCTACATATGCAGTATTTTTGCAGTGCAGTTTCTGATGATTTGAGATTCTTGAATCTCAACACAACACTAAATTCCACCTACAGCACACTGTTAAAAGCGAACCTGACAGCACTGCACCACAAGCACAAAGGTCATTCCTCACAATCAGTCCAAACCAGCACAGAACATCTGCACTGTCCAAAGCTTCACGGGTGTCTCTGTCTCTCTCTCTGTTGGCACAAGAGAGTGAAGGTTATTTATATTTCATCCCTAGCGCAGCTGTCATTGCGTAATGCTGAAACATGAGCAGAAACATCTGAAAACAATCGGCCCTGGCGGCCCACCCCGAGCGGACAGGAAGTGGAAGGCCTGATCGCTGACGAGCGCTGGGCCTTCCCAAGCTCTCACAGACCCACGTCCACCAACTCGCTGCACGGCAGCAGCTGAAGACCTGTCTGTCTCCTGAAGCTGGTAAAATAATCTCCACAATCCTGTAGGACTATATGGAACCCCACAGAATAGGAGCATGCTGAATTCCCTACGAGACAAGTGTGCCAAAGAGTCTGAGAAGATCAAAGAGCATCGCTGCTGAAAGAAGAAATCTGACTCCGTTAGACAAGCGCCAGTGCTGTGTGCGCCCGGCCAAATCCAGTGACGAAAATGTGCAATCCAACACTGCTGATAAGATCATTAGCTGTAACGTTAGAATACTGCTCATCGCGACATCAAGGACTTGAGCGAACATCAATTTTTAACATTTATATAGAATAACAAACATTGAGGAATTATCTAACAGGATAGTGACGCACAGAGCTTCCCGAGAAATTATTCAAGGGGGTGTGTGAGTGTGTGTGTGTGTGTGTACGTGCAGACGGCTGTGTTAGCTCCAAAAGAGCCGAGAAACAAAATTTTCTTAACCACTTTATTTAGTTCCAAAAGTACAGTAAAGCCCAATTTAAACTAGTTAAAAAGGGGTCCTGTTGATACCTAACGTGAACAAAACGTTTACCCTAGATCTGATGCTCTGGCTGTGCAGGCTGCTTGTGAGGTGCTGAGTACTGTGCAATGACGAGTCAACAGACCCCATCCCATTTTCCCATTTAAAAGAATGGACAGCCTTCCAGAGGTTGTTGCAATTGAATATCTAACGTATGAGTGCTGATCTAAGAACAGCTCTTGGCTTTTACGTTCTGATGAACGTTGTTATAGATCGGCAAGAGCTGAACGTATACCAGCACTCTTACTCAAAGTCTGACACAAGCGGGCCCAGGACAGCCAAAGCAGTCACAACTGCCCACAGTAGCTACAGAAAAAGAAGCTGAGGTACAGATTCCTCAGTTTAGGCTTTAAAGAAATGCAGGATGTAATAGCCATGCACTTCCATCATAAAACTAAGATTCAAAACTACAAAACTTACCAAAACAACCTTAAAACGTATATTCATTTCTAGACATTATTGGCACAAAATTCTCTTAAGAGAAAGATGGCTGTAAAAAGGGGGCACCAAAACAGAACCAAATAAATGTGAAATCAGACAAGCAGAAACACATGAAAATGAGGCAAAGAGAAAAATTGTTGCTGAAGAACGATACATTGCAATGGTCCCATGTTGAGTAGCAGTAGGAGCACAGAGTGAAGATAGCTTGCTGTCTGACCAAAACAAATAAACTAGCATTTCCCATCATCAGCTGCAGAGGCATGAACGCCCGTCGGTGCTCTAAAGTGGTCACGTTCTGGGCTCTACATTTCACCGGAACAGCTGGAAACCAAGGATGGGGGCTAACTTGGGAGCCTGATTTATGAAAGCAGACAGCACATGCAAAGCTGGTCTGCTGGTACAAAATGAGAACGTTACTCAGTAACTGAGGCATTTTCCATTGTCCAGGTCTTCCATCATGTTACAGATAAAGCCCTATATGTGCTGAAGGCTCTGATAAATCAGGTCCCTAGTGCTGCATTTTCCAGTCTTCATCGTCAAGTATCCTGAGAACGCACATTTTAGTGTTTTCCCAGCTCCCAACTCAACAGCTAATTATGAATTTTTTAGTGTGTTTAAAACAGGGTACAAAGGGGAAAACCCAAAAATGACAAGCAGGGACACTTAAAGATCAGGACTGGGAAAACACAGCCCTAGTGCACACTAAGTAGCATGCAACAGATCCAGTGTCACTGTGTTTGAAGCAAAAGATTTACAGCATGACAATGGATGCACCCTTTGATCATTCAATATCACTGACAGTAAATAGGAGCTACACAGACGTTAATACATAACCATTCAAAACCACCAATAAATAAAATGCAACAAGTCTTGCTTTGTCATGGTTGTTCTCTGGAAACCCCATGGAAGATGCTCAGGCCAAGGCGAGAACTGAGGAGAAAAGCAAAGGAATATAAGGTGAATGAAAGAAAAAGAAGGTTCTAAGAGGATTTGTACTAGCAGGGTGGGAAGAGGGACATACCACTTATAGCTTCCTGAGCGAAGTACTTGACGTCCATATCTTGGTCAGTGGCTAACTTCTCCAAAACTGGTTTCACCTCTGCCTGCAGGGCGCTGAAGAACATGACCATAAGGTATGACTGCTGTAAGCTTCAAAAGTGGACACTGATGAGCAAGAAGATATGGATTTACAGTTGACTTACTTGCTGTCTATTACAGGTCCGATTTTCTGTAGGCATTTGGCTACATTGAAGCGCACGTTGGCAACCTGGTCGTTGGACATTTTTAAAACTACAGGCAACATGTGCTTGGTGGTGATCTCCTGCCCACAAGCCTCAGAAAGGGCCTGATGCACAAAAAAAATGAGAACAGTTAAGAAAAAACATCACTGCAGAAAGATGTTAAAATAATACTGACATTGGGGAACTCATGCTGAAAGATCCTGGTCCCAAATGGGCTGAACTTACATTGATGCAAAACAGAGTGGTCATCCTGTGTAAGTAGTTAGGGTCATTAGACATGCCAAGCACTTTAGGCACGATGGTGTTCTGGGCCCACTCTGCTCCAAACTTCTCCACTAGCTTCATCAGGTTGCAGGTGGCCGCCTCCCGGATTGCATAAACTGAGAACAAGGAACAGGCCACCCATGAACGTTTTGATCCGATCTGAAATTCTTCTCTAAGGCAGGAATGCAGCTAAAACTGACAGCAATAATAAAACAACCTTGAAATGTTTTAATGTTTAGTTGCCAGCCATTGTGGGATTTTTTTTGCTAGAGTTCAGTGGTTTCTTTTCCAAGAGGTTTAAGTTTGGTAACCTGAAATTTGATAGAAAGCTAAAACTAAAGCACAGAGGACACACAGCCTCCCTCGACAATGCATTACAATGGCAAGAAAATGTAGTCTCGCAGGGCCAGACTCAATCTTGTAATTAAAATACATATTTTGGGACAACTTTTGGGGATAAACCTTTGGAGCTCAATTGCTTCAAAATCTGTAGATAACAAGGATGCTCCCCCTCTAAAACCAATGCCAACATTCCTCTAGTTCATGCTCTTTTAAAATTCGGAGTAATGGATTACACAAGCAAAACAAGCTAGCCAGTGACACACTACCGTTAACTAACGAAATGGTTTTTCTCTCATAAGATGGAAAGCTAATTTTCACGCATGTAATGTGCTCTATACACACACGTGATATACAACTACATGCCTAATTACAGTTTTGGAGGATGTTCAAGCCATGCCAACTTACATTACATGCACGGTCTACTGTCCAACAAATAAGCCTGTCAATGTTGACACGTGTACTATCAGTCCACTACTTTGATTTCCGCCCTCAAGAAGTGCTGGGATGGTTCCCACCCTAATAAGTCTAGAGTCCCATCCACATTTAACCCAAACTTTCTCATGGATGTTCCCAGATGTTCCCATTATGAGATCATGTCTGGCCACATGAGACTAGAAACAACATATAGATGGCATGTCACTTTTCTTTTCCCATACAGACACAAATCAAAATCTTGAAAACATTAATATTGAAAAAAAAAGAAACTCCTAAGCTTTAAAAAGAGCTACACTTAAAGTAGTCCATCTTGCTGAAACTACTCAGACACTCTACTCCCCCACAGGAAAAAACACACAGCTAACATCACACAATGTGAGTGTGTGCTAGTTAAAGCTAGATTTGTGTTATTGGAATAGATCAGATCTGATATCAGATATCCGAGCAGGAGGAAATGCTGGATATCAGCTCAATAACGATATCAACACACCATTTCTAAATGTTATTTCATGGCTCCAAAACTGTGCATGTGCTGTTTACGTAGGGTGAGATATTTGATACAATGAAAACATGCAAAGGAAAAGAGGGAAAAAAAAAAAAAAGATGCTAACAATTGCAGAATGAACAGAAAACTGCAGCTCTGGTGTGCTTATGTAAAACACCTGGCCTGCTGCAAGAGGGATGGACAGGAAGGTTCCAGTGATGTAACCCACCTGGCCCTTTGTTTGAGTGTGTGTGGTGCATCTGTATGCGCTCAGTGAAAACCTCTACAGAAAGACCTCTACAGCTTGCAGATTTGCAATTAAAACATCTGGATAATCAAAACCAGACTAATTAATTCACCTAATCCAGTACATCTAAATGAACAGCTTATAACATTAACTTCGAATATGAAGACCAACTAAAGTATTAATCCCAGTTACTAGTGATTCAGATGCGAATGAACTAGAATCAGAAATAAGTGAAGCAAAAATAACTGGCAGCACTTGGAGGAACAAAAAGCGTATCCACCAAAGTCAAATCCTATTTCCACATCCAGCCCAGGAGCAAAAAAAAGCAGAGACATGCATCCAGGGCTCTGAGACCTAGTGTGTGAAATGGAAGTGATGGAGACACGGTGGATCATCAAAGCTGCTGAAGCAGAGAAGCTGGGCCAGGCCACTGAGCTGACCTACATTCTGAGCAGAGGCGATAGTGAGCAGGCTTTCCTGTGAGCAGACCACACAGCAGCCAGAAAAGCAATTAGAAGAAGAGAGTGAAGAAGTGTGAGAGGGAGAACTGAAAAGAAATAAAAAAAAACAAAAAAACAAAAGAATAACTGAATGAACAAAAGAGCAAATAGCAAATAGTGAGACAGGGCAAAAGGAAAGGAGAGAGCAGCGTTTATAATAGGAAAAAAGACTGAGTGAGGAAAGGGGCAGAGCACTAAGGCATTTCCTGGGTGCTGCTGGATTCTTATCAGAGCCTCGTCATTAGCAGAGAGGAGAGCGGGAGCTGCCGTGAAGCACGTCTCCCTCTCTCTCTCTCCCCCACTTTGGCAGAGCAGTGGAAAAGGGAGGGGCCAAGCAGAAGAAACAGCAGCTCCTGTCGGTAATCCTAGCAGCTGCAATGTGATAAGTATGCTAGTGTGCAAGCAACGTGTCTGCTGGAGCTTTGGATAGTGAGAGGTGAGAAAACTTACCATGGTCTACCAGCCATGCCATGCACAGGGAGTTCAACTTCTCATCAAAGAACTCCACTCCCTATGAAGACATGAGAGAAAGAAAAAATATTCCTCACACTAATCAACTCGTGAGAAACCAAATAATGAAAATGAGAAGAAAAAGTGCTTTGCTATTATGCCATGTTCTTCCCTAAGTTTTACATAATAATCTGCTTCTGTTGGTGACAACAATGATGACCAATAAGCCAGTAATAAGAAGTGGAATACAGTGATACAGTGAAACAATGCTTAGTCCACTTAGTCCACAGAACAGATACAAAAAAAATTAAAAAGAAAGAGCCAAACTCACCAGCTGGCCTGCCAGCAACGGCATGTACTCAATGATGGCCAAGCGTACCCTCCATTTGGCATCCTCTGCCAACTCCACTATGGCAGGCAGCAAGGACTGAGAGAGCTGGCGGATGCCTATCACCTCGTTCACACAGTCCAGGTTGGAGATGATGTTCAGACGCACCTCAGGACACTGCAGGAACATACATAAAACTTCCTTACCTTTCCCACCAAACTCAGGACAAACCTTTATTATTTTACCAACACATATATGCAAATGTCATTCTAGAAGGGCACACGAGAAATTTTAGACATGGAGTCAAACAACATCAGTTATAAAATTTCTAAAATACTTTTTAAAAATCCTGTACATGTGCAACAATTCATTATTTAGCTTCAAATGCACAAAGATTTAATTTGTCTTGTATTCTAAACAACAGAAGATACTAGAAGCTAAAGCCCCATTACTTGTTTCATCTTATATCCAAGACCTTTAAAGCATTCTACTTTTTGGCAAGTGTGACATGTGCAGTCTTTTAAACAAAACCAAAGAGGATTTAAAATTTCCTTATAAGGTCCCTTGAAGACTCCCTACTCCGGATATTGTTACAGCTCGTACATGTATGTTGCCAGACATTTGATGACTTGCTGCCAAACGTGCTATTGTGATGAGTGACTCGAACCCAAACATCACGCTCGTTAGCCAAACACAGGATCGGCCAAAAGAGGCCAATGGAAACATACTGCAGGACAGAATTTGCCAGAATCCAGGTCTAAACATTTTCAGACCAAATGTTTGACATTCAAGAGGACACCAATAAAACAGAAAAACACAAACACAGGAGGCAGGCTTTTGGAAACTGCCTCGTCTGAACGCTTCGATCTTGGCAGGCGATCGCGCTCAAGGCAGGATCAAAGGTCAATACAGTTAGAAAACAAATGTGGAGGGGGGAATAGGGTTCATTCTGTGAAATATATCTTAAGGGTAACAAATTCTATTTGGTGTGCAAAGTGAACAGAGATAGTGCTCAAATTGTGATACCTACAAAATCTAATTTTGCTAACAGAGTCTTAATAGACTGGGAGGTAATTAAGGGTACATCAATCAAGGGCTCTAGGGAGGATAATAATCATCAGAACCTCCCACAGGCTCAGGCACAAGGTGACACTAAACCTGCCTATTCACATCATCTCAAAGCAAAACTACAGCAGAGACTAATGTACATGCATGGTCCAACAACAGAGGGTGTTATAACGAGAAAGAGGGGAAGAGAGAGAGGGGGAGAGAGAGAGAGAGAAAAATGGGCAAAGGGCCAGGTGTTTTACCTCGTCCTTCAGCTGGACCAGGAAGAGGGGGAGCAGATGCTCCACAGTGTTGTCCTTGCCCAGGATGGTGGAGAGGCCCATGATGACAGAGGCCAGGGCAGACTTCACATGCTGATTTGTGTCGGACACCAACTCCTGTTGGGGAAGAAAATCAGCCAATTCATTCTCGAGTGTTTCTAATCAGAGACAAGGTAATTATCTTCATCTTCCAGTTAAAAAGAACACAGCCTGAGAGAGCACTCCACAACATTTCATTAGTAGTCATCTTTGTAACGTTACTTGGAAAAGATTTGAGAGCCAGACTGGACACAAGAGAAAACAAACATTTACAATTATTTCCACACCAACATATAAGCAACCATTAGCAGTGTTCTGGGGGAATGAGTCGTGTACTTCTCATGTTTCACTGAACAGCTTAGAGGCTATATTCGATTGCTGATCAGGTTTGTTGACAAGGTAAGCTTAGAACCGTTTGAAGTCAGAATGAATCACCCTTACATAAGCGAGCTAATGGATATCAAACATTGGGCAGTGGAGTCCTTAGGCAGGCTGCAAACCAAAACACATTCCATAGCTCCAGAAAATGCACCAATGCCTATGGTCCTATTTTAAAGATGTATTTTAGTATAAAACCACAAAAGTTGGGATGCTATGAAAATGTAAATAAAAACAGAATGCACTGATGTGCAAATCATGTATACTCTATATTTAATTGAAAATACTACAGACAACATATCAAATGTTGAAACTGAAAAATTTTATTATATGCCCATTTATCAACATATCAAATGCTGAAACTGAAAATTTTTATTATGTGCCCATTTTGAATTTGATGCCAGCAACACGTTCCAAAAAAGTTGTGATAGGGTCATGTTTACCACTGTGTTGCATCACCTCTTCTCTTAACAACACGAAGCATTTGGGAACTGTGGAGACCAACTGCTGTAGTGTTAAAAGAGAAGTGTTTTCCCATTCCTGTTTGATACAGGATTTCAGCTGCTGAACAGTTCGGGCTCTCTTTTGTCGTATTTTATGTTTCATAATATACCAAATGTTTTCAATGGGTGACAGGTCTGGACTGCAGGCAGGCCAGTTTAGCACCCGGACCCAGGAATTGCCTACTACAGAGCCATGCTGCTGTAATACACGCAGAATGTGGTTTGGCACCGTCTTGCTGAAATAAGCAAGTCCTTTCCTGAAAGAGCCGTCATCTGGATGGCAGCATATGTTGCTCCAAAACCTGTATATATCATTCAGCATTAATGGTGCTTTCACATATGTGCACGTTACCCATATCATGTGCACTAATGCACCCCCATACCATCACCAACGCTCGCTTTTGAACTGTACAGTATTAACAAGTCAGACAGTCTCTCTTCTCTTGAGTCCGGAGGACGTGGCATCTGTGATTTCCAAAAAGAATTTGATTTCTTCTTCCACTTCCACTTTTTGGGTTCAGTCAGGGCCCAAAGAAGGCGGCGGCATTTCTAAATCCTGTATGGTTTCTTCTTTGCCTGGCAGAGCTTTAACTTGCATATGTGGATGCAGCGACAAAGCAGTGATTTCCACTTTAGAATCGCATCTGTTTTTAAAGCAGTGCCGCCTGAAGGCTTTCAATGATATTATGCACCATAAATGATGAAATCCCCAAGTTCTTTGTTATTTTACATAAAGAAACGTTATTCTTGAATTTGCCTGCATAGTCTTTCACAGAGTGGTGAATTTCCCCCTCCCACTCTTCTCAAAGACTCAGCCTCTCTGTGGTGCGCTTTTTATAACCAATTGTGTTACTGACCTGTTGCCAATTAACTTAGTTAGGTTTTGGTTGCCCCTGTCCCAACTTTTGGAAACATGTTGCTGGCATCAAGTTCAAAATGTGCATGTATTTTATCTTAAAAAACATTTTAGTTTCAGCATTGGTTATATAGTGTTCTATACTTCTATAGTTGTCATTTTCATATTTTTGTCCATCAGTGTTCTGGCACTACATCAGCCAGTAAACATCACACAAATATGTCATAGAGCCACTTGGAATCCCTACAGCAGTCAACCATTCCTGACAACCAGCCATGCCACTGACCTATAGGCTAATAAAAAAAAAAATACCCATGAAGGGGCAAACGCTAAAGCACTTGGCTAGCAGAGTAGCTAGGACAATCACCTTACACACGGAAAACAACGGTTCAAATTTTGCATGAGCTGACAATGGCATGGTCAATTACTGGTAGTTACCATTTATCACGATCAATTTTAATGTCTGAGAACACACCGTTCATGGCTTTAAGAGGCCCTAAAGTAATTATGTTTATCTTGCAATCTGTTTTTTTTGTTTTTACATGTAAGTTTAGCCCATGTGCACAATCAGCTCTGATATGTTGTCTGGCTTTAGAATAAAACAAAAAAAAGACAGCACATAGCTACAGTATCAGTAGCCTTCAGGCAACTTCACATGGTTAAACTTTCACCGTTTTATTATTTTAACCAAAAGCAATTAATAGGCAGTAAACACATTATTTATTAAACCTACAGTAAAACTACCAAACCATACTAAAAACAAAGTTGGCTTTCTGACTAGAAAGCATGTTTACTTCCTCTGGTTTAAGCGGCAAGGGCAGATAACATGGTGTGACCAGATAAGCTGCCGTGCTGGTTAGTGGAGAAAGGTGCTGCGGATAACATTTAAGATGACCCTCAGTCACGATCAAAAGATGGTACATGCTCATGACAATCACAAACCTAGTTCAATTTCCGTATCCTACTTTGCTTGTTGTCCTAGTCATCTGACAAGAAATTTCTGTCGGTTGAATAATCCATGCCCTTCATTGTTTACAATGATTTGCACACAGTTCAAAAAGTTACATGACTGCAGAAAGACATTTTGCATCTAAGCAGTAAGAAGATCACATATCAGAATGGGGGTTTTCCCTATTACAACAACTGGGAAAACATCCTTTAAACTACAGGGACATTACTGCAGGAGACAAGTACACCTTTTACTATATCTTCTGTCAGGTATCACTAGACACTATAATGAAAAATGCTTAATTATCTCTGCCACAGAACAGCAGTCACAGTGAGGAAGTCTTAGTAGACTAATTAGTATCTGCCTTCGTGACATCAATTATGCTTGATTGGGCATGCATGGCTTGGTGAACCCAGCGACCTTCCTTCTGAATATGCTGATTTTGGTTTAGGACATAACCTAAAGACCCAAAGCAAAAAACACACTCTGCATGAAAACAACTCTACATTCTAGCCTTCCCTTCCCTAAAATGTAACATAATTTGACAATCACTAAATTATAATTGTCTTAATATGATTAACTTTTAAGAAATAATAATAAAAGTAAAACTGCACTGAAAAAACACAGCAGTGAAAGAAAACCGAGCAGTTCACCATAACTTTAGTTGTTTCTTTATTTTTCCACTGTCTGAAAGATAAGGCAGGCGGTATAATGTATTAAAGTACTGAATAAGCTGATCCCAGCCTGAGAACGAATGAATTGGTAGTCTCAACTTGGAAATAAACAACTACAAAATGTAGTTACAACAGTGACCCCTGCTGCTCATGGGCTCCTGGGAGACTAAACACTTCTCTGACTGAACTTTCAAGAGTGAGTGACCTGAAAGCAGTAAGATGACTGACCTCTAAGCATGCAGATGTAAAAGGGGGAGGGGAAGTACACAGTAAACATGGAAAAACTTCTACTGGCCATGAACAGAAAAGGGAAATGATAACCTAACGAACTCCAGAAAACTACAGCTTGAAAGGTAACAAAACAGAAAAAAGAACAATGACTGCATGAAACGCAAACATCTTGATAGTATTTAACTCAATGACTACTTACTCTGCTCTGTGCAGGACATGAAAATAAATAAAATCAGTCATATACAAGACTTGCAAATATCACGTTGTCACTGCGCTATGTATTAGTGTGACGGGTGAGAATCTGACTCAGAGTAAGCCCACCAGACAGCATTTAAAACTTTGTTAAAGTGCTTCTTTGCAAACTGTGGCATTCTCTGAGAACTTTTACTGTTGCACTAACTTTGAGTTTCAGCCTCAAACCACCTTTTAAAGTTATTATTCCTGCTATGTAATAATCTGTAGTAGGGGTATAACGATTCTGAAACCAAGATTGAAACTATGATACAAATGTCCATGGTCCTGTGTTGTGGTTCCGTCTTTCGGACTCCCTGCCACACCACCAACCCCAACCCGCTGCTAGTTGAGCTCTCATTATGTTACTAATGTAACAAAACTTACTTTTCCATGTCACAATCGACACTATAACAAATCACAAATGCACCCCTCAGCCTTATCGGTTTGACAGCATTCGCAATTTTGTATTCTTTGTGTTTTGTTCTCTCACTAAAATCTCCAACAAGCATTACACAAACATCACAAATCCTGGAAATCTCAACAGATCCTGACCGCTAGCCACTGATCCTGAGACCAATGAATACATAAGTGGTGCCAGCCATCATTAGTGATATAGCATTCACTACAAATGGCCGTCAAGCCATTTTCACTGTTAGCGGAATCATTCAGTTGAATAATATCAGACAGCCCACCCCCAAGTACCCACCCCCAAGTACTTGTCTTTTGAAAATTGTTATGTACTGTAAGGGAAATCTGTCATTTTGCTGCCTTACTGTATCCAGCCTTGGAGCAGCACTTTCACCATCAGAGCAACACGGTCTGAGGCAGTGGGGGTTTTAAGTGCTTTGCCCAAGGGCACAACCACGTATACCAAATCAATCCTGCGATTTGAACCTTCTCCCTTCTGGTTGCTGGCTCACCTCTCCTACCACTAGGCTACCGATTACTGTGGCACTGCTGCAAGAGCAGAGTAGCCACGTTTACAACAAATGTAGCAAGGACTACATTGTTCATAGCTGGAGTGCTCACACACACTGTATCTCAGGCTGCCCCAACATATGCATTCAAATACTATAAGCCATTAAAGCACATTACCTTGACACAAGGCAGAACATGGGTCATGATTATGGTCTCCCTGCTGTCTTCTGGCAAATTTTCACAGAACTCTGGTGTAGAAGTAAAAAAAGAAAAAAGGTCATGAAAGACAAATACGTGCCAAACTCTGTTTCACTTATTTCTTTACTTCAGTTTAATAAGTTATAAACTGATTCCCTCTCTTACCTTTGACTTTATTTGCTGCTGCAGCCCGCACCTCTGCCTCACAATCTTTCAGCAAGTTCTGAAATGCTGGGACCAGATCGTTCTTGGTGATCTCTGGGCCAACTGCTTTTTGCAACTTTGAAGAAGGAAAAAAAAGGAACCACAGAAATTATTTCCAAAATTCAACCAACAAATCTACACATCTTTGTACATGACCATTTTCTAGCCTCTCTTTTTCATAAATACATGAGAGCTAATTGGCTGTGTAGCATTGTCCCTCATTCAAAAAGTAGCTCAGGTTGAAACGTTCCTTATGACTTCAGTGCAAACGGGCAGGTCTAAACTGTAGCCAGACGTATGACATCACAAAAACAATTTACTCAAAATGGGGTGTTTTGCAGCTTAGTTTCCATATATATTCCGTCGACTGCAGATTAAATGAGTGTTCAAACTTTAGCAAATGTTCACATATTACTTCAAACCTTCATTTAAAAGAAAAAGTGAGGAAAATTCACTTTTCCATGATACAGGCCCTTTAATTCTCAGTTGTTAGTTGTTAATAAAATCAACAAGTTTTAAAAACCTACCTCTGAGAACTTGTCCGCCACCATGTAGCGCACCCTCCAGGACTTGTCCTCAGCTGCCTGGCGCAGGGTTGGCATCACCAGAGTCTCCAGGTCCTCCTGGGGCAGCAGCGTGGCGATGCTGACACAAGCTTCTACTGCCAGTAGTCGCACAGAGTCCTGAAGAATAGCAGCGAACACTACATAAACAAACTTTTACCTACAAGAGTGGTTTATGGCAGTGCTTAGAAGCACATGAGTATGTGTACCTGCTCGTCAGAGGCCAGTGCTGTAAAAAGTGGAATGATGTCACTTTTGACATAATCTAGCTCCAGCACTTTGGCAAACTCGCCCAGTTTAGAGGCAGCAGCACGTCGCACCATCGGAGTTTCATCTGAGCAAAGGGTACGGAAGTGCCTGCAAAGAACATCATACATCAGTACCTCAGTATACAATGCAGTAGTCATCTGGGAGTTACTACCATAACTACTAGCAGTTCAACAATACACAATCCCAGGTTCAACATGATTTTCGATTCTGAGGTCAAGATTCAAACTGATTTTCAATATTTCATGTGCTAATGTCTCCTACAGATCTTTTAACTAAATACTACTCAAATTTGCTTGTCTCAGATAGATAAAAGTTCCAAAGAACTTTCAGTGCCTGACACAGAAGCCCTCTAACAAAACAAGTCCCAAAATATGCAATTCCTAGAATTTATAAGTGATAGCTATTTGAGTGTAGGTGAATGTATAGCATAAGCCCCCCCCACCTTGACAGGATGCACCCAGATGCTTAGTTTTGATCAGTGGTTTCCACAAACAATGGTAAACAACAGAACCTGAGAAAAGACCACTGCATGCATTGGCAATACAATTTTAGTACATTCCAGTACCCTTTTAGTACACACATTTTTGTTAATCTCATATTGAAGCTGTTACACCCTTGGTAACCATGATTTCAGTAGTACTTACTGACGGATCTCAGCCTTGACGGTGCTGGAAACGCGTGGATAGCATACGCTAAACAGGCCACAGGCAGATGTGCGGGAGGTAAACCAGTCACCGCTGGCCAACCGCTTCACCAGGGGCTCGAAGTGCACCTCCAGATCCACAGGAGAATGCTCCTGTGAGATTTTCCGCAGAGACTCCACAGCTTTGTCCCGCACTACCGTCTCCTCCACAGTGGCCAGACTCTCCAAAGGTGGCTGGGGACATGAGGGCAGAAAATGTGAATGCATATACAGTGAGCATCACACTGGAATAAAAATGCATACTGGCAGCTAAGCTTTCATAAAACAACGCCACTTGTTGTTTTAGATGACAAGAAGTCATATTAGAATCACAGGACATGTCTTGGGAACTGCAAAACCATCCGCTTGCACCATGTCTGTTCACACCAACAGCGGTTTGGGTTATGGGTTTGTTTTTTTTTTTTTCTTCAAGTCTGCTTCCCAGTTTGTGCAAGGGGTTCTATTTGCCAGTGAAAGTACACCTAGTCAAGTGAGTCGTGACAGTTTCCTGTGATGTTTAAAAACACTACTTAAGCACTGACTGCACCTGCTTGGGGAAAATCTTTAGCCTCCTAAATGTGAGTGAGGAAGTGAGTGTGTTATAAATTAATTAATGGATTTATAAAGTTAATTTATGATCACAGCATTTCTTGCTGTTACTGAATGTTATTTCAGCAGCTTCAAGAAAAAGAATACAAAGTGCAATTTCTCTCTTGCTTATCATTTTTTCCCTATACATACATTCTTACAGCAACAATAAGTAAAAACGTAAAAATCTGAATCAAAAAATAAACCATAAAAAAAAAATGAGTTTACGAAAAGATAAAACTTTCATAGCTCCCTATAATCACAAAAAATATTAAGCAGTAGTGGGAGGCATGGGCAAAAAGTTATGTCACAGTATAATTAAGATTACTGATGATTTTGGCATTAATCATGGTATAGTGTATTTATGTATATTTTTAAAATAAACCCACTTTTGGTCGCTTAGGTAAACCTTTTTTGCAGATTAACAATAATGTATTATTCCGATGTCCCTTTACCACATTTAAAAACTGAAGTTAGTCTAAAATATTTTTTTGGCTAAACAGTTAAAACAGAAATGAACTGAAGTCAACTTCTAATTCGCCAGCTCCTTGTTCGAATTTTCCTGTTCCATCTTAAATGGTGCAGCAGTTACCGGTATAACGGTAATGACAAAACTAATACTTTAAGAAGAATTTCAACCGATGTACAAAACAAACCGGTATATCACCCACTACTAATATAAGGTACGCAAAATACATTGTCCACTAGAAATGTGTGCAGCAAAACAATAACAAACTGGATTTAAAAACAGAAACATAATAATAAAGTCTTACCAAGAGACAGTGCACATACTCCGGCCCTCCGACCAGCACGGTAAAGTTACCCAGCTGCTCAGCCAGAGCGAGAAGCACCTCATCCTCATCATAAATAGTGTCTGCATAAGAAGAGAGAGGAAAGCTTAAAGCACTCAAAACTACATTTAACTGCTCAGATCAATTTTAATTTTAAAGGCTTGACAGCTCGAAACTAAAATACAAATGTAGAAGCTCTCATTACTTCATGATCTGTAGATGACTGTGGCAAAATGTGGTCAGTCAGCTGCAATTAGGGGTGCGGGAAAAAATAGATTCTTAGATGCATCACGATGTGGACGTGCACGATTCTGAATCGATTCATTCAATGTCAAAAATAGATTTTCTAAATATTTAATTTATAACGTAATGTTGACGGAACGCAACGGGCGGAACTTGGAAGTTCGGAAGTGCAGCACCCAGACAGTCTGTGACGGCACAATAACATAAACGAAAACGCAGATTTACTCTGCTCTGCTTTAAGCTTCAGCTATAGCCACTTTTCTTCCATCTCCGCCAGAAAACTTTTCCTCAAAAGTTGAATAGTTTCTTGTAAAATGTCTCTCAGCTTTCGGCTGTTTTACGAGGCTGAAGTTGCTTCTCATTCGCCAGCTTCTTGCTGAACTTTCCCGTTCCACCTTAAATTCTGCCTGAGGCGCCGAAGGTAAATGCAGCACTATTTAAGGTGGAACGGGAAAATTAGTAAGAAAAGTGACTTCATCTTCGCAACTTTTTAGTGTTTGACAGTCTCTTGTTGCAGATTTAACGTATCAGGAAACCAACTACGTTGCTTATAAACACGAATAAGTCCATTCATTTCCAAATGTTCGTCTGTCTTTTTCTTTTCCTTTTTCATTCGCTACTAGCTCGGCAAAACCTCGTTGCTAGATGACCTGCAGTCTGCACGCCAATTCTCAGTCGTTGAGAAACAGGGCTTTCGCGCTATGCTGCACACGCCCCGTCCCGAAGATATTTTATTTTACTGACACAGTGATCTCCCCCCCCCCGGCTCTTCCACGAGACCAAAACCGAAGTTATAAAATCACTAAAGAAAACGGGCAGGACGACTATAATGTGCTGCGTGGTCCTCCATCACCACTGGATCTTATTTCACCCTAACAGCGCATTTTATCACAGATGAGTGGCAGCAGCGTCTCCAAACAAGAGCAGTAAATGAGAGCGTTCTAGTTCACTTGCCTCATCACTTCCATTTGTTTTGTTAATAAAAGATATTGGACATAAATGCATTATGGATCATTACAAATACTTAGCTTTAAAAGTACCAACTCTTCAGACAGTAAGAAAACAGAAATCATGTATAGAAAAAAAGATGCATCGATAATCGTTTTATAATCGCATTGCAGCCCTCTGAATCGTAACCGAATCGAATCGTGAGGTGCCTAGAGATCCCCAACACTAGCTGCAATGAACTAAAATTTCAAAGGAGTGAGTGAAACACGACAGGGCTGTATTTCTTTACATTAGTTTTCAGGAATCCTGGTCCTGCAGAACCCTTTTAGTATACGCCTTACTGTTTTAGAACTGTTTTAGCGCCAAGCCAGTTAGCTGTAGTTTTAGCTTATATTTAGAGGCAACCTATGTTACTCATTCAACACGAAAACTACTGATATTCTTCAGCTTTTATTGAACAATACATTTTATTTCAACTGTATTCCTCGGCTTGCTTGCCGCAAAATTTGCACTACTAAGTTTTAGCTCTTATCAGAGCTATCATATAAAAGCGTAAGCCTCCGAACACACATTAATTTCAGTCCAAGTACTTTTTTCCCCCCAGTAACTACGGAACTACGGATTGTTGTATTTTTCTATTTGTATATATGCCTGTAGATAGGATTTTTTTTTTCTATTTATTCTTCCTGTTATATTGTTTACATCCTCATTAGTCCTGTGTTGTGTGACTGCTACTGGCTGCTAAATTTCCTTTGAGATCAATAAGTTATCTATCTATCTATCTATCTATCTATCTATCTATCTATCTATCACCGGATATCCATCCATCAAGTCTTGCAGACACTCACATATCAAAACTTGTCAGAATGCACATCCTTGGTTGGGGGTTTAACTCTGCGTTGTGTGTGTATTTAGTATCACCATTAAACACTAAAACCTCTTCTTACTTTAATATGCCAGCGTTGCTGTCTCTTCACAAGATCACACAAACCCAGAGGCAGCCGTTATGTGGAGCACTTTGTTTTACTTTCTAAGTTCTGAAAGACTGTGGCTGTGTATGTACAATAAAGGTTCTTGTACCATAAAGCAAAATGCAAAGCAAACTGGGGCCATTTTGTTTTCACAATGCATAAATCAACTGGACCAGAAATCAACCACAAACGAAACATACTGAGTTTGGATTATTTTGGGACTGTTTAGTTCATTTGATGTGCTCACACATGCACAGAAAACCTTAACTCAGAGGTCTGAAACATTAAAATGGTCAAAATGTGAAAATGCCCTTAGAGAGTAGTTCTCAAATATGATCAAGGGGAACCACTGCCCTGTATGTTGCTGTGTGGCAGTGGTAGTCCAGGACCATGACTGAAAATCATCATCTTATCATCACAACTGCTCAAGGAACAAATTTTACATTATGCAGACAAAGAGGACCAAAATGTTTTAACTAGATATCTCAACACACTTAAAGGGATGATTCCTGAACAACAGACATACCAGTGAGGAATGGTATGAGCTCCGTGCGTGTCCTCTCCACGCCCAGGGCCAAGGCAATAGTTGACAGCTTTTTGATGCTGTTCAGTCGTAACTGCAGATACAAAGAAGTAGAGTATTTCAGCTTAGATTCAGCTGTTATCTTACATTTACAAGTACAAGAACTCATGTTAATTTGTCCCAATACTTAAGCAACCATGCACACATTACAAAACTGTATTAACTGTATTAAAAACACAGTATTAAATGTCCTGTCTTTAATTCCAAGTGAGTTGACAGCTTATGGAATTTCAGAACCCGAACGCCCTGAAGGAATAACGTACTGTGAGAAGATCCAGATTTCACTCCAGACTCCATGTAAGAGACTTTATATTACTATTTAGAAAAGTAGTCTTTGTAGCGCTACACTGACCGGAAAAAAAATGGAAAAGAGAAGAGGACAGGTTTCTTCCTTAGCCCTTCTTCAGATATTACACACATGCCTAAGTACTAGACTGTAATTGTTCTGCCACTTTTAACTTATCCTAATGTGCAGCTCGAGTGCACATTTGTCTTAGACGTCTTTGCAGCTACATCTTCACAGCTCGACATTCTTGATCTTAAATATAATAATTTCTATCATAGTCATTATTATAACTATTATAACAAGAAGAATCCGTTCTTGTTATTATTATCACTATTAACTACTATTATTTCTATGTACACCCGTCGGCTGGACCCCAACAACTACATCTGACTGCCTGGTTTGCTAGCTGGGTTAGCTTAGCGGGATGGTCAGCCAGTAAACGAATAAACTAGCCAGCCTACGGACACGACTTTAAACACAAAAAAACAGAAAGCTCAGACGAAATATACGTCGTAGTGAACTCACTGCCGAGGTACAAAAAGAGTTATATTTCACAGAGTAACAGTTTCTCCGTTGCGGAAAACAGGCCGACGCCTCCTCCCCTACAACACTGTGTAACTAGCATTAGCCGAAATTAGCATCAGAGCTGTTTCGGACTGTGAAGACGGGCTCTCTGCTTCACAGTTCACCGCTCTGAACGGACAATAGCACCTCAGATGTTATCAGAAGAGACTACAAATGAGCTTATAGTTCACCTGAACGTCTTCATTCCTTAACTCGTCGATTAAAACCGCAATAGGGTAAAGAGAATCGTCTCCCTCCGCTCCGGCCATTTCGGCTTCCAGACTGTTTCCGGCTACACTGCGCAGCTTCTAAACGGCGCTGGAGGAAAAAACACCCACCAAGTTAAAAGCGTTTCTTCAGCATAAATGAAAATGACTTCTAAAAAATAATGAAAATTTTAACTAAGAATATAATTCTTTATTGAATTATAATTATGATAATAAAAATATAGTACATGTATTTATAATATTTAAAAATATTCTACCTTTCTACTGACCGCAACACACTGTTTATTGTCAATGTTTACTTAAAAGAAGAAAAATAAATTGAAATTATAAGAAGAAAATTATTAATAGAATATCTTTCAGTGTCTTTACATATGTTCATTGTGTACTTGTTTTTTTTTTACTAATACCAACAAACCACTATGACATGATCCCAAGTTAATAATTTGCTTTCCTTTAAATATTTAAAAACATTTTTAGTGAAATGGACCAAAGTTAAGGCTTCACTTGGGCCTAAACTACTTAACTAATGATGAAAAATTCAAAACACGTAAGTTCAAAAATATTCTTCAATTGATTTTTATGATATAATTAAGGGCTAAGGGCTTTGTTCACACAGCAGGACGAATTGGACAGATACATGTGACAATATCCAGTTTCTGTAGTCAGCTTTTACCACATTTGCATAGTCGTTAGAACGCACATGTGAGTATGCTGACTAGGGAGGGACGAAACTTGGATAACCAGTTATAACTAAAAATATAACCAGCTAAAAAAAGGATCAAGACATATTTTACAGCAGTGTTGCACTTTTTACCAACTTTAACATGAACAAAACATGGCTAGAGTAGGCTGAGCGGGTCAACAGGCTAACAGGTTCATCCAGTAATATTCAGAGACACGCTTTCAAATTTCAGATCTTTACTGAAGCGGTCAATGCAACATACCAAGTGACAAGGACGCACAGTGTCACTGATGCGAAACACTGCTCTTATGAAGCATCAAAAGATTTTTGACTGCTAATTGTGCCCCTTGTAGATAAGTGAGTGAGTTACAAGACAGTTCCATGAGGTGGTTTGCACCTAAAAAACATTACCTGAAAGTCTGTTATAAGATTCAGAAGCTAGCAGAAATTAGCATAGTCATAGTAGTAATAATCACATGTACAAGTGCTAGTTATAGTACAGTTATAGCTACTTATCTTTCCACAGTTCACACTGCAGACAATTTATCCTGCTCATTTTGGGGCAAGCAGATTTGAGGTCCCTGTCTGAGCAAAGCCTAAACTCACTGACAATTTCATCAAGTACACATCCTTTTTTCTATACTCTTTGTCCATTTTATCAGCTCCACTTACCGTATAGGTGCACTTTGTAGTTCTACAGTTACAGACTGTAGTTCATCTCTTTCTCTACCACTTTCTATAGTCAGGACCTCCAAAGAACCACCATAGAGCAGGTATTATTTGGATGGTGGATCATTCTCAGCACTGCAGTAACACTGACGTAGTGATGGTGTGTTAGTATGTGTTGCGCTGGTCTGAGTGGATCAGACACAGCAGTGCTACTGGAGATTTTAAACACCTCAGTGTCACTGCTGGACTGAGAACAGTCCACCAACCAAAATCATCCAGCCAACAGCGTCCTGTGGGCAGTGTCCTGTGACCACTGATGAAGGACTAGAGGATGACAAATCTGTGATGATCACACATTTTGTGGTGATTTCCACTACCAAGTGACCGGCAGCACACCTTAGTACCCATGCAGAATTTGGTTACCCTTCTTGCCGGGAAACCATCGGTGCTCAACTGGAATGTATGGGTGCACATTTTATTACATCTCACACTGTCCACAGTGCTGTCTTAAGTCATGAATAAAGAATTTCAACCAAATAACGCAGAGCTTATGCCTGCAGATCAGTCCGACCAATCAAAAGCAAGCAAGCATGTGCTGTGAACATGACAAGGCAACCACAACTGACTGGCAGTCTGGCACACTGCATTCAGCATTCAAGCTTTAAGACAGAAAATGTATAGAACATTCACAGAAAATAATCACAATTTAAATCACAGTCATAATATTGGTCAGGAAAATTGCAATTAGATATTTTTCCCAAATATATCAGCCCCCAGTATTGGTCCTGTTTACAAATGATGCAGAGAAACAGATGGACATTCTGTAATTGTGGAACTACAAAGTGCATATATGTGC
Organism: Colossoma macropomum; assembly: GCF_904425465.1. Classification (NCBI taxonomy): domain Eukaryota; kingdom Metazoa; phylum Chordata; class Actinopteri; order Characiformes; family Serrasalmidae; genus Colossoma; species Colossoma macropomum. The sequence continues at coordinate 10,987,322 of NW_023494786.1, read as the reverse complement.
AAAATGGACCTGATACAATGGACAATGAGTTTAGAAATAAGGTGGGTGTACCTTGTGGCAGTGAGTAAAGGTGTGATTCATTATACTACTGTAGCATCCATTATAATCTCAATCAACATAATCTAAACACCTCCCTAATCACTCAGATTATACAGCCAACTTGGGCCCCCCTTGTGAAATTGCATTATCCTAAGTGAAAAAAACTCCACATTTCAATGCACAATTACTCTGTATTTGCAGAATTGAACATATTGGGGGGAAAATGCAGGAAAAACGTGACCTTATGAAGTCATGTCATATTTTATATTTCATGTTTTTTCCAATATATTAAATTCAGCAAATAAATATAATTGTGCACTACAATTTGCAGAAACTGTCATATTTGAGTTTGTTCCCCTTGACTAGGGGTGTTCAAAGATTTGCACACGACTGTACGTTACTAGGACATCATGACTTCTCCAGAAAATGTGTTTCATTAAGTGGGGGTTTGTAAGGAGACTAGAAGGGCACATGCTGAGCAGAGGAGGAGGGGGGTTGTCAGCTGTTAATAATCAAGGAGCTGGAGGCCACTGCGGATGACGTCAAGCATTCCTCTCTCCCAACACGCTGCCTCTGATCTAGCCCTGCCGCCAGTGAACTGTACACTTCTCTTCACATGCCTCCCTCATACTTTCCGCCTGGAGCTTATTAATGTTAGCACAGGAGTCCTTTACGCTCGCCCTCTCCGAGCCCCAGGTGTGTCGAGGCCGCCGCCGCTCCCTCCTGTTTACATAACACCCTGCTAAGCTCTTTCATCTGTTCTTGTCTTCCTCTGCTGATCGGAAAGAAGCAGCTCTCAGAGGAACTGCTCTGGTTGAAGGGGCTCAGGGTTCGCAGTCTACTTCCCATCCCGTACTGTTCAACATGACCATGAAAGAGAGGAAGTACTGTGGCTGATGTTGATGACTAATCAGCTGTACAACCGATTTTGCCCAAGAGAGTGCAAAATATATCCTAAGTCACAAAAGGTTAGAGATGGAGGAAAGGCTGCACAGACAGACAGCCATTTTAGCAACAGTGGGCTTTTCTCTGCGTCTCTTTCGTATCATGGAAAACCTCACCTGTTTGAAATAAGAGATTGATGTAGTGTGTTTACATTGTTAAAGCCATTCACTCCCCAGTTTATACAGCCCAAGCATGGAAATTAAGATGCATAAACACTGAGTTTTGAATGACAACACACAAAAAAAACATTGCATTTACATATATCTGTCTATTTAGCCTGCAGCAGTTTAGCCCCACCCATTTATGATGGAGTTATAAGGAGTGTTTCTTTGACTGTTTGTTGAATGGCAGCCTGTTTAACTCTACACTCTTAAAAATAAAGATGCCAAAAAGGGTTCTTTGCACAATGCCTTAAAATAGCCACTTTTGGTTCCCTTGAGAACCATTCGGCGGATGGTTCTTCAAAGAACCTTTTTTGTAAAAGAGGTGAATAGGTGTAAAGAACCTTTTCTTAAAACTGAACCTCCACATAATGTACAGAACCCTTAAAGTTGTAAAGAATCTTTCCATTACATAAGGTTCTTTAAACCTTTAGAAGGTTCTTCACACTCACAAATCCCTTTTTCCTTAAGGAACCAAACAGAATGGTTATCCTACGTCAAAAATGTCTCAAAGAACCATTTGTGGCACCTTATTAAGAGTGTAAGGATGAAGAAAGTTTGGAAAATGGTCAAGTGAAAATGAACTATGACTGTTTTTGGTACAAAAAGCCACATAAAGGTCATAAGTGGACTTTAAGGGGAGAAAGTAAATACAAGGTACCAAAAGCAGTTCTTTGGAAATAATACCAAAAAAGAATCACCTTCTTTTCCTTAAAGAACCTTTCAATGGAGAATTCTTTAAAAAAATTTAGTGAGTTTGAGTGCAAAGGTTCTGGATCATTTAAAGGGTTTTTCCAAGAACTTAAGATATCCAAGCCAAGAACCATTTAGGAACCTGCACCATTATCCCTGTAGCCACTGTCTTACATTACAGATGTGCAGATGTTCCTCAGTGTTCCAACAGTGAGGGGGTACACAGATTACTCCATAATGTGTGAGGCCTACTTCTGCTTCTGTGTGTGCCTTTTAATCATAATGAGAACATTTGTTCTCCAAATGAGTCTCTTTGTTGCTCTTTTTTTTTAGTACATTGGCACTAAAAATATATGAGAGAGCCCTAAGGAGCAATTTTCTCCAATTTTGCAATGTAGTTTTCTCAGCATGGATGCCCATTAGTAATGGTCGAGGGAGGTTTAGTCTTTATATAAGAGTTCAGCGGCTGAATGGATCCTTGTAAACCTCCTGGTAATGCTTTTAAAGAGTAACGTACTGGTGTAGCAGGTAGAGTACAGCTGTTTCTCAACAAGCACATTATTGACTAAAAAATAGCCAAGGTCTCCTGCCTGCTGCATAGCAGGGTCTCCCAGTTCACTGTGTTGTCAACATTTTGCAACAGCAAATACATCAGCAGCCACTAGTGACTTACAGGTAGTCATTTTTGTAAGGATAAGCCCAAGACGCAGAATAATGACCAGTTTACATGACCTAGTGATTACATGGAGCATCTCCAGACATATAATATAGGACCAAAATGTAGTGCAGGAAGATAAATTGTGACATTCTGTATTATGTAATGTCAAAATAATTAAAAAGATTTCGTTTTTTTCCATATGTAATGTCATAACATGATCTAATTTAATCTAATCTAATAAAATAATATTACTCAACAATAACATGTACAGGACAGTGCAGTGGGAAGTCACAGGGTGGTCACAGGCACAGAAATAGCTTTTCCTTTCCACAGAGGTCAGACTGACAGTGGCCATCAGTCCTCATACTTATGTCACGACAAACCATGGAAATGGAAGTGAACCAGTTGTGTACAACTAAGAAGCACAGGGTCAATGCTGATAGGCTGCCTTATGATCTGGCTGCTTGTGAATTCTTAGTATAGTCAATGATGATTAAACAGAAGACTGAAATAATCAACATTGAACATGTGGATTTTAAGGAGACTCAAAGGCCTGAATTGCTGTTTCACAGTAAAAATGTAAATGAATGACTGCCAAATGTAATGAGTGACCTACCTACAGCATCCACTGTCATTAGAGGCAAACCTTAGAGGTCATGTGTAAATGACCTGCTCATAAACAGCCTTGACTCATCCTGCTTGTTTCGGGTGTCTCGCCACAAAGAAAATACCGCTCATTATCCAGACCTGTAATCATTTGTAAATTGATAATGTAAGTTACCTGAATGTGCTGACAATGTGCCACATTTTCATGCTGTGAATCTCCCGTTCTAGCACATCCCAGAGATGTTCTACTGGATTCAGGTTGATGACCGGGAAGGCCACTGATGTTCATGAGACCAGTTTGAGATGACAATTGCTTTCTGACATGCATCATGCTGGAAGTAGCCATAAGAAGATGAGTAAATTGTGACCATGAAAGGTTGCATATGGCCAGCAACAATACTCAAACATGCTGTGTCATTCAAGTGATGGTTGATTGGTAATAATGGCCCAACACCATTACAAAACCTCCACCAGCCTGGATTGTTGACACAAGATAGGCTGGGTTGATGGATTCTCGCAGCTGGCGCCAAATTTTGACCCTACCATCTGTGTGCCTGTGTGCAGAAATCAAGATTCAACAGACCAGGCTACATTTTCCAGTCTTCAGCTGTCCAATTATGGTGAACCTGTGCCCACTACAGCCTCAGCTTACTGTTCTTAGTGACGGAAGCAGAATCCGATGTGTTTTTTTGCTGTTGTAGCCCATCCACCTTAAGGTACGATGTGTTCAACATGATGCATTTTGATATGCTTTTCTGCTCACCACTTTTGTACAGAGTGGTTATCATAGCCTTTCTGTCAGCTCAAACCAGTCTGGCCATTCTCCGTTGACCTCTCTCATCAACAAGTATATATTTTATATTGGAGTATTTCAACCTGGGCTGATTTTTGAACAAGTTGCAATACAGGACAGCCAATCAGAACAGAGATCATTTAGATATTAGATGTAAATGAAAAGTCACAAAAACAGCCTGTTTGATTTTCTAAAACATTTAGAAAATGGTCTTGTAAAACCGAATTATTTGGAACATAATCTTGTACAAATGTCGTAAGTGGACCTCATAAAAAAATAAAAGAAAGAAATATGTGGAATATGGGTCTTTTAAGGCTGCAGTTTGACTTAATCTACAATACAAAAGGCCAAAGATTCATAAACACATAAGACCAAAAATATTCACCCACTCAACTATTCATTATTCACCAAGCAAATAAACGTGTAAAATGTCTTGTGGAAAAAGGGGTTAACCTCCCCATTAACAGCAATGTGAGAAACTGTGAGTCACCACTGTGAATGCACACAGAATAGTACATTATCCAACATCCTGAAGCAGCCACCCTTAACAGTCTATAAACAAGCCCATACTTCCAGTCTATGTTTGGTCTCCCAAGTGTAGGGAAAATGCCCGTAACCCAGATCACAGATGCACGAAGAGGAGTGCTTAAGGGCCTCCTCAGTCGGCGGTCAGATGATACATAGGCCTCCTTGTGTTTATACAGCTTCTGAAAATGGGCCACTCTGTTTGCTTGTGACGTGAGGTGATGTGAGGAGAGGCCCGTAACTGAGCAGCTGTTGCAGTGGCCCAATTAGCCCCAATCCTCGCCATGGCTTTCGAAATCAATGGTTGTGTCTTAAATCGACCCCTAGTTCTATACTTGAATTATTATCTATGGAACAAAAGAGAGCTACCTTACTGGGCCATAAAGTAGACCAGCACTGTTTCTCAATGCCAAGAACACAAAGAACAGACTTTTTTTCTGCAAAGAAAGCTCTTGCCAACGTACCTTGCAAGACTGAACTTGCAAGAATATGAGAACAGAGAATACATCTAGAAAAGTTTGAGATGTTATTGCGGGTCAACTAAAGCCTCCTCCCAACTTTAAACAAGCTTTTAAATTAAGCATTGTTTGTTCCAGCTTAGCAAAGATTTGATAACTTATATTGCCCATTTTCAGTTTTAAAAAAGTTCTAAAAAAAAAAATACATGACTCCTCCACCACCAGGGCCAGCTCTAGACTATAGGAGGCCGTAGGCAAGATCAAACTGGTCGTTAACTGTTACATACAAAGTAAAAAGTATGTTATCTGAATATTTTGTAAGTGAGACACTGTGTGCCCTTGTTTGTTAATAACTATATAGTCTCATTGGGACATGCAAAATAGCAAAAGCGGTTAAAATGCCCATCAATAGCTTCTATGAATTACTCTCATCAAAGTCTGTTTTTGCCTTCTTACTGCTTATACCCAGTTAATCGCATAAGCTGCAGTTGACATTTCTAAAGCAATTCTTTGACATTAGAATGACCACACTTTCACAGCACACTGCTGTTGAGGCATCTAATGCAAAACATTGCAGAGAAATGTCAAGTAATATGACTAGTGTACCTGCGTTACATGCATTTGTTCAAGCTTGCTTATTATCAGTAACATTTGCATTTGGTCAGAGAGGGAATGGGGTGGGATCTTGATCAGAGGAGTATTATGGGATGTCATTAGTCAATGAACGTTCTAGTGCCCTATCCTAGAAAATGGCTGAATCATCAGCTAGTTTGTACCTACAAAACAAGGGGTGGATTTGAGACACACCTAATTCACGGCTGGCGCCATTTAGAGGCAGCAGCAGCAGCAGGGACTGAGCTGGCACTCACTGACGTCAACACAACGTCCCATAAGACCGGGCAGACGGAGGTGTCTGAAAAAAAGCAAAAAGCGGGAGGGGGGCAAAGGGGGTGACGATTCAAATCCTCTTGAAAGCACTGAAAGCTCTTTTTTCCCCTCCTGGATCACGCACCTTTTTTCGCAGGGAAAGGTATTGTCGTCACACTGTGCCTTCTGTGAGAGTTTAATGGAGATGACAGAAGTGCAGGGTGCTGATGGGTGTTTTTTTTTTTTCGTTGAGACTGTGTCCTGGATAACTTTGATTAGAACACAAGGAGTGTGTTTTCTTATGCAACCCCCCCCCACCCCCACATCCCCCCCCATTACCCGTTATGAAACAGCCTAACAGTGTCATGTCTGAGGCAAAGGTCAGTGTCGTGCAGTTACAAAAGCCCGAATGTAATGACTGCTCAGTCTCATTTCTAACAATAGATAGAAACTGAAGCTTTCCTTTCTGTTTTTTTTTTGGAAGCAATGCCAAAACACATCTTATTCAAAGATGCTTTGTCACCCAGTTATTAAAGGCAAATTTTCTTTGCTGTTGATCCTTTCATCATTTCTTCATCTCAAACAGCTGGTGATTCAGATCCCTTGAGAAATACCTTCTCGGCATACTTTTTATAGTCTGTTCATTGTCCTACATTCAGGGACGGATTGCTGACTGGGCCAATGAGGCCAGTGCCCAGGGGTCTTGGACTGCAAGGGGCCTTGGGGAGTCTCAGACCACAATGCAGTACAATGACTCTGGACAATCCACTGTAGAAGGCAGTTAACAACTTTCTCTGTTATTCCAGGTTCAGATACTTAAGTTATAGTCAATCCTTGAGCATGTGCACATAAAAGTGTGACATGAAACATGAAAAGTGATCAAAAGGCTTATTTTTTTAAAAGAAGGAAAAAGAAATCCACATAAATATGTAGAAAATACAACACTTAAGGGTAAAAAAGCAATGTTGTTGCCACTGCTACCATGTTGGTGCTTATTGGAGTAACAATTGCTTTGCTTCCTCTGCTAAAAAAAACGATTCTTCACATGACACGAAATTAAAAAAAAATGTGGGAGGGGTCCACATCAGCTCCGAGTGGTCCAAGAATTGTCTATGGTCTGAAATCCTACAGTTTTCCTGGAGCAGGTTAGATGTGCAGTATAAGTTGCCAAGGCTAGTGCAGGCTCTACCTAATAAGCGATGTAAGCAGCTGCCCATGGCCACCGGGGGTCCCCCTAACAACAACTGGGTTATTACTGTACCATTATGTTGTCTACGATGCTCGAGTGAGGGGAAAAGGGAAACTGGTTAATTAAGTCTTAAAAAAACATAAGCATCTGGAGCCAAAAAAGTGGAGAAGAAAAATAGAAGATGAAGAAAAAAAGTTTAAAGATATATTTTTAAAGGCATATTTTGTTTTTTGTGGTGTTAATGGTATGTCATTTGTTTTGGCTTGTAGTTGGACAACAAGAAGTAGTGGATCTGGGGTCTGGCTAACATACTAACTCCATTTCCAAAGAAAAGTTGGAACGCTGTGCAAAATGTAAATAAAACTGCAATGATGTGCAAATGATTTAAACCCTACAATGAATTGAAAATAGAAAATAGTACAAAAACAGCGTTTTAAATGTTGAAACTGAGAATTAAAAAAAATACAAACAAAAGAATGCTAGGCTATGAGCAGAAAGCTCTTCACTACTGTAGGCTTCAAAATTGTTTCTGTCTCTGGAGTTTCAAGTTCAGCTTGTCTCCCTGCCCACGTGTTTCTGTCTCCTAGGTCTCTCTCTGTCTACTGGGGAAAGAAGCTCATATTAGTAGGGAAAGAGCAGAAAGAAAAATTAGCCACAGGTGTAAGCGTTTGCCAATCAGTCCACGTCCTCACTCTGCCCCTGCTGCCACAAACATGTTTTAAAGAAGTTGGGACGGGGGCATGTTCACCACTGTGTTTCATCACCTCTTCTTTTATCAACACTCTATAAGCGTTTGGGAACTGAGGAGACACTGCTGTAGTTTTGAAAGTGAAATGTTTCCCTATTCTAGCTTAATATAGGACTTTAGCTCATCAGTTTGGAGTCTCCTTTGTCATGTTTTTTTCTCCTTTCATAATGCACCAAATGTTTTCAATGGGTGACTGGACTGCAGGCAGGCCAGTTTAGCACCTTTTACTATGAAGCCATGTCGTTGTGAAAAAGATGTCATCTAGATGGCAGCATATGTTGCTCCACAATCTGTATATATCATTCAGCATTAATGGTGCCTTTACAGATGTGCAAGTCACCCAGGCCATGTGCGCTAATGCACCCCTATACCATCACAGATCCTGGCTTTTGAGCTGTGCATGAATAACAAGTCTGATGGTCCCTCTCTTCTTTTTAGCCTGGAGGACATGGTGTCCATGATTTTCAAAAAGAATTTCATAATTTCAGTGCTGTCGCCTCACAGCAAGAAGGGCCTGGGTTCGGTTCCCCGGCTGGGTGACCAGGACCCTTTCTGTGTAGAGTTTGTATGTTTTCCCCATGTATGTGTGGGTTTCCTCCAGGTACTCTGGTTTCCTCCCACAGGCCAATAGGACATGCTAAATTGCCCCTGGGTGTGAATGTATGTGAGGATGTATATGTCTGCCCTGCTATGGACTGGTGACCTGTTCAGGGTGTTTCCTGCCTTCTGTCGTATGACTGCTGGGATAGGCTCCAGCTCCCCCTGCAACCCAGAAGGATAAGCGGTTTAGAAAATGTGTGTGTGATTTGTCGGACCACAGGACACTTTTCCACTTAACCTCAGTCCATCTTAAATAAGCTCAGGCCCAAAGAAGGCGGTGGCATTGTTTCTGGATTCTGTATATATGGTTTCCTCTTTGCATAGTAGAGAACTGTGTTCACAATGGTTTTCTCTATTACTGTGACATTTATAACAAACAGCCAATCATGTGAAACATAAGGAGGAGTCTGTCAACACTGTTGCCACCAGGGTTAGATCCAATTAAGCTTAAAGTTAGCTGGGTAAGCATGAAATATTGAGTGGTGAGCATATTATTATGTAACATATTAGAAGCCCAAACAAGCGTATAATCATCAGCAATACACGTCAGCCAGTTATAAATGTATATAATTTAGACAGCTTGCGGTGATCAGTGTTATTAGTTAGTCTCTACTTTTACAGAACGTCAGCTAGCAAGATGGGGGACCCACAAAAAATCTTGCTTAGAGCCACCAAAAGATTAGAGCTGGACCTGGTCATGGGAATGTATCCCTATAAATGTGATCCACAGTCATGAGACAGAAAAAACAGGGTTGGATCAAATTAAGTTTAAAGTCAGCTGGTAAATAATAAATTCTGCTCTGTGAAACGGACCCCCAGGCATCACTTTGGTGCTTAATAGACACGAAAACATGCGAAAGTGACTAATTGTCACACGGCCTGTTTGAGGTGAATGGACGAGTGCACTGCTTTAGCCCTGAGAGACTCTTCATACACGGACCTGTCCATAACAGAAACTGAGGATCCTATTCCAGTGATTTGTGATCAGGCATTGCAAAAGATAAAATAAGCAACACATGATGTTTGTCTGAGTCTTAGTGAGGTCTAAGAGCCCATTTCTCTGCTCTGCTGCTGGACCAAAAATCATTCTTCTGTCATAAGAAAGGTCTGTTCTAGGAGCACAAATCATAAACAAATAATCTAATCTGCTACCGAGGTAACCAGTATAAATAAAACTAGGGCTGTCAATTAATTTGCTTAAAACAATAATAATAATAATAATAATAATAATAATTCATCAAAATGTACCTTCATGATAATTTGGCAGTGGTCAATTAGCAAATTGCACAATGGTAATTTTTTATTTTGTATTCTCTCACTTGGATCTTCCGCTAATATATTTTGGAGTCTTTTAAAAGGCCATGCATTTTTATTGCTTTGCATTCTTGAAAAACTCAGTGCACTCAATCAATTCGCAAAAAAGTACCTGATTACTAGATTACTAACAGTAGCAGATATAGACAGTCCTTAATAAAAACAAAGGCTGATTGAGTCAGGCACAGTCCACCAGTTAAGGATAAAGGGAACTGCTAAGAAGTATCACGCTTCATGACCTGCTGCTAGGATGATTAATGCTTCCTCTAGGTGCCCAACCACCTTATTACTCAGCATATGATGTCCAAACCCCCCTTTAACAACTGACCCTCCCCTGCTCTGCACCAGAGCAAGTCTGGATAAGGCTCAGACACTGGAAGTAAGAAGGACAGAAATCTGAACACTCTCCTGCTCAGCCTCATTCCTCATCATGCATAATTCAGTTACATCATCTCAGATGTAATTAATAGTCTGCAAGATGCTCTGGGTGCAATTAGGGCTGGTTACCGTTCATTTCTAATCCATGTACTGCACAGCGCAGTGGAACAGCCTTCGTGAATGTGGACCTACACTCTTAAAACTGAGGTGCAAGAAAAAATTTTGAAGCGATGCCATAGAACCACTTTGGTTCCCTAAAGAACCTTTCAGTGGGCGGTTCTTTAAAAAAAAATAAAAACATTTGACACATCACGTTTACACACCTACAACTATTACATTATGCCAGGTTTCCTCAGATCTGGTCCTGGAAGGCTGGTCTCCAGCACTATTTGGTGATTTCCCTTCTCAAACACACTTACTAAACCTGGCATCTAAGAATTGAGTTAAATTGGGCATGTTTGAGTAGGGAAACCACAAAACTGTGCTGGACAGCGGCCCTCTAGGACCAGTTTTGAGGAACCCTGCCTGATACAGAGACTCTTTACACTTAAAATGTCCCTCACAATTGCACATCCCATTTACAAAAATGTTTTTTAGGGAAAAAAAGGGGTTCTTCCATAACGTCACTGGCATCTTTATGTTAAGAGTTGAAGCACCTCATAAACCTGGCTTCTAACTAACTGACTGGCTAACTAATTAACTAAGTATTTAAATAACCGACTACCCCACTAACTAAATAACTGACTGACTAAGTAATTAACTAATTGGCTGTCCAACCAACCAACAAACCAATTACCTGACTGACTGACTGACTCACTTAAACACGTTTAGCAGGCTGAAAATTCTCCACAAGGGGGCACCATTAGCAGTCAAATAGCTTCTGATGCTTAATAAGAGCAGTGCATTGCATTAACTACTCTGTTACAGGTTTTCCATCCACCTTTTACGCAAATTCTGAAAAAGCGTGCATAAAAACATCTGGATGGAAAAGTCAGAAATTCAGAAAAATGCCTAAATATCACAAAAGAAGTTTTATGCTCGGACAAATGCAAAAAATGGTGATTCAATTTTTTTTTAAATAACCGTTTGTATAGTGTAAACAAAAGTCATGTGTTTGGCACTTCATCCCTCAAGAACTGTTTGCTGTAGTGTTGTTCACAGGGGTTTGGGGGCCAACGGTGAAGTGGGACAGCAACTTCAGCCCTCTTTAAATGGGCCAATGCCCGCTCCACCCGCCGTCTCTGAACCGTTAGGGCTTCAGCATTCTACAGCTGACCAAGAGTTAATACAGGTTCGAATCCCTCCATACACAGTGAATGAGACTCGTCTTCTGCTACATGGCACAAGCATGTGACGTCATCTTCAGGAATTTGTACAAAACAGTAGCAGATGGATTATTATCTGGAAATTAGTTTAAAATTTGCCAAACGTTTAAATGGAAACTCCACTTGCGTGGACAGCGTACATTCAAATAAAGCCCTAAAACAGTGGGTCCCAATGTAAATCCTAGGGGATCACCTGACTGAACCTATTAACACTTCATGAATCTTATTGGGTCTGTTAGAACAAAATAAACACTAAACTATTTAGTGCTGCAGTGCCCCAGCACTGGGAATGAGAATCGCAGGCCCAACTGACTTTTGTTATGGTTTATTTACACCTCCAGTAGTATCAAAATGTACACCCAGTGTCCAGCCAGCAGAACTGAATAAATATGGATATTCAGATCAGGGGGTGAGATGGTAGCTACCACTAAATCACAGATTCTCAATCTTGGTCCTAGGCTACCCCTGACATGCACATTTAGTGTTTTCCTGCTCTAGCATGAATTCAGGAAGGGCTTACTAATTAACTAATAAGTTGGATCAGGGTGTATTTGAAGGGGGAAAACAATAAAACATGCAGGGCAGATGTACTCCAGGGCAGGGACTAGAAAGTGCCACATTAAATGAAATGAATGCTGTTTCAGTTAAAAGTTCACTGCCATCTGTGCCCATTACACCCTTACTTTTGTTGGATTCACGCAAAATGTACCGGGCCATTCAAACAGACCCAAAACCCCACAGCCGTTAACAGATGAGGCTGAATCTCGCCTTACCAAAACAAGGCCCATCTGCCCGTACAGCATGTTCCGCAGAGCAACGTGCTAATGACTGTGTGTTTTACTGAAAAGACAGAACAAGACAATCAGCACCAATAAAAGCTGGCTACATTTAATTTGATTCGATTATGGACCTTGACAGCTCAGAGTGTTTGATAATCTGCCGTGCTGTTTTGAGTCGCTGTGCCAGGCAGTTAAGGCAGGCCAGTGTTCATTACCATAGAGACACAATGTTCTCTACTGTGGGTACCCCATGTTTACAAGTAAAGGTGGCAGCCAGTGATCCAGATAATGACTTGTCACGGCACAAAGCTACAGTACATACAGTGCACTCTACGTGAAAGTTAGCAAAAACAAACAGTGTAGATACACACTAATGGGTAAAGCTCCACTGAATTGGCGATTCTGTTCTAACCCAAAGGGTGACAACAGGAAAATAAATGATGGAAATAAATCGCACATGTCTCTCCCTAAAAGAGTCAACTAAATGGTTAGGATGTGAACAGCCATTCAAAGTGGATTGATGTCGATGTCTAATCCTGCCAAATCATTTACAGTGGTGGTGATAGGAACCAGACGTCTGAAGCACTTAACGCATCTAAAAGATAGTTTTACGTCAGCTTTTGGCCTGAAACATACATTTAAAATCCACAGTTAACAGTCTGTATGCTTTCTGGTCTGTTTAATATGTAACGTCATACATGTTTGCGCTCATCAAGACAAATTCCTTGTATGTGCAATATACTTTGCACATACATGCAAAATATGATGCAACACATATTTTTAAAAGATTTACCATTTTACTATTATCAGCACTGCATATTAAAACCCAGAAAACATGTGGATTCAACAGTCATTTTGGATAGTAAATAAAATTTACATAGTAGGCATTGAAACCTGTAGAGAAATCTGAGTAAGTTTCTCTATTAAAGGTCTTTAACATCAAACCACTCTGAATGACTTTGTTTACGTCTAAATGATTGCATTATGCATTTTGAGAAAGCTGATATTTTAAATTCCCCTTTAAACATACAAACAACCTCATGAGGACTGTTTTAAAAAAAAAAGCTAGTTCTTCCAATGTCTTGCATAAATACTGTGCCCTAAAAGCGTTTCATTTTCGTTAAAATGATCTCAGACTTAACATATTCTGAATTTGGAACAAGCAAGAACACGAGCTCACAATAAAAACAACTGAAAAAATGCATGGAGCGTATGAGTTCACAAGAAAAACTGTGATTGAACCACTGAATCAGTTGAATGTGCACTTTTATGGTATTTAAGTATTTTTCATGAGGAACTTTAACTGTTGCAGCCCACCAGGACTGAGAAACCAATACCACTTCTCCCATTTTCTCTGGTGTTAGCTCTGCTGACACACAGAAGGGTTGATTCCAGCTAAAGAGCTCAATTTTAAGGAGAACTGTGAATGCATGCTGAGAGTTAAAAAGGGCCAACAGCACAACAGTGCCACCTCCTGGGCTTTTCCTTCCAAGCATTTTCAGCTCTTCGCCCGACACAAACTAAAAGGCCTCACAGCTCAGTTTGATCAAATAATAGATCTGCGGTACGACATATGTTCCTTATGAGAGAAAAACACCTGAGTCTTGGTTATAAAACATACGAAAATTTTCATTAGAATGTGTATAAACACTAGAAATCATTCATAACAACATGGCAGGATTCTTAAAATGATATAAAAAACATAACATTACAAGTTAGAAAACATTTTTTTGTTTTCAAAAGAACTATCAAGTTTCAGTTGAGTGAGGTATTGAGATAAGGGCGATGACTCCACGCTAACAGTTTGCCAAATCTAAAAATAATGCGTGGGTTTTTAGAAAAATAGTTCTGATCAAAGATTGTATAAAAACACGTTTCAGTCCTCAGAGCTCTCCTCTGATTTCTCTTCATTTACTTTCCAGTTTTTCCTCTTTTTCCTTTCAGGCTCTGTCTGAGCGTCTGCAGTTCTGTGTCTTTTCCTGTGTTTGACGTCTCTATGTCTGCCCGATTCACTATCCTCCGTGCTGCTGTCCTCCTCTCTCGCTTTGCTTTTGTGTCCCTTCTTTCTACTGTGTTTACTTTTGCCACTTTTCCTCTTTTGCTTCCTTTTGACACTGTCCGTTGCGCTGCTGTCAGACTCCGAGTCTGACCCTGCAGTCTTCTGCCTCTTTTTCTTTTTCTTCTTCTTCTTCTTGGAGGATTTCTTGGAGTTCTTCCGTCTGTCAGCTGACATTTTTTCCTTGCCATTTTTTCTGCTGCCTTTAGTGCAACCAGTCTCTCTGTATTAAAAAAAAATACATTTCTTGTTAGGTAGTCTGCATCAGAGATCTTCACATCCATACCTTGAGTCCATGTTCTAGTCCAGAATTTGGTACTCACCACTAGCTAACTGAACTGTTGATGTAAATCAGTTGGGTGCCCAATCCTGGTCCTGGAGGGCCAGTGTCCTGCATAGTTTGGTGAATTACCTGCTCCAACACACCTGATTTAACTGTCAACGGCCAGGTTTAGTGGATGTGTTTTAGTAGGATGTGTCTAACTGTGAGGGACACTGGCCCTCCAGGACCAGACTTGTGCACCCTGATGTAACTGATGGGACACCTACTGAAATTACAAAATCCAGGACTGGAAACTGGATTCAAGGTCCAGATTAGAAGAGCTCTGGGCTACATAATATGCAAAAAAGTGAGTGCCAACATTAAGGAGTATTTATACAAAACAAATGGGTGCATTTAATACATATACAAAAAATACTAAAAAAAATGGAATTCGTCGTCATTGGAAATGGAAGCACATGGAAAATATTTTCTTAATACAAAGAATTCCATTATTTTTTAGTTGTACTTTGCACTTGGGCTGTCGTTTGTGATTTTTTTTTGTTTCATCATTTCAAAAACTATGGCTGCAGATGACGTTGTTGTGCTTGTCGGGACTTTCCTTTCTTCTTCTTCTGTTTGGCAGTATCCTGTGTATCAAGTGGGATGTTGTGTTTTAAAGTGGTATCAAATATGTAGTGGATAAGTTCTTGAGCGCTGTGCTCTCTTGCGATACCCAGGGTTAACCATGATTGTCTAATATTCCTTGTAGAAACTGTGAAGTAGTTCCACATAACTAACTTTTTCCCCCACTGTTTATCTGCTACTGCTCAAACTGAATGCGTTTGAACACGTCTGCACTGATGAGCCAAAAAGAACAGTGTTTGATCACTGTTTCTCGTTTTCATCATTATTCAAATGATTTGTAATGTCTTAAGATTTTGACGGTTGTAGTTCTGTTTCATCTTTCGGGGTTTTTTCTCTTCCTTTTTTCTTTTCAGTTGAAAACCAAAAGTTTCAGTGGCCAAAATTTCAGTGCGTCCCTGTTACATTAAACAAATTAAACAGCTATTTGAAAGTGTACTGTTGCACTCTACAGCTAATTTCCATTGCAATATAGCACTATTGGTCATCTATTCAAATAAAAGTTAACTTACTTTCACAAATGAAGGTTTATGCTGCACAGTTAAATATTTCAATGGGTTCATCCCTTTGAGTGTTGACTGACATTTTAGTGTTTCTGAAGTTATATTCCACATTTGCAGCATGTTTCTAAAATGTAGTGCTAGTGTAGTAATTTAGCTTGAAGTGTTTGAGTTTGCACAGCGTTTGTAAAATGCAGCACATATGCCATTTTGACATTTGAAAGTGTTTTACAGAACGTTGGGTCTCGTCAGACAACGTACTGAATAAACTAATAAAGTGAAAATGGAAACATTAACATATTAATGTAAGGCACATTTTTAGCCACTTTCTATTTTTGCTGCATTGCAAAATGTATCAAATTGAGACGCCACTGTATCATTTCGATTATACCCATAGTTGAACTAGTAAACTGGCCATGGGACTCAAGGAATTGGCAGAGACCTTCCAGAAATATTCAAATTGAATCTTTGAGACCTTTAACTGCTTTTTAGATTAACAACTATGTATACAGGGGTTGTATGATCATGTAGCCTTGTTCTACCAGGCACTCTAATACAGTGTTCATCTGTTCAACTCTAGACTACTACAGGTGTGAGCGGATGTTGAAATGGGTCACCAGCTCCCCCAGTGAGGTAAAGTATGTCAAAATTTCAGTGACTAAACAGCCGTCCTTTCCCAAGACCTCACAGACATTACCAGAACATTTTACCAATTTTCTCATTTTTAAGGTCCACATAAGGACCCTAATAAAAGATTCAAAATATAAAAGGAAGCTTCATACATAACGATGATGTTAAGATGAGTGAACTTTACCCATCTGACTGAAACTCCTCTGGATAAAGCTCCTTAAATCCACTATGACCCCATCTGAGTGGGAGAAAAGCAAAATATTTATGGTAATTATGGTGAAATACTCCAAATTATTGTGATTTTATTAATAATTTAACATTAAGCATGAGCGCTCACCTGTCTGGATCATTGGCCTCAAATTCATAGAGTTTTCGTGTCCAGTATCGAGCCTCTCGCTCATCTTTTTCAGACAGACATTTCCGTTCTCCAAGCCTGTCTCGCGCAGATCCTTCTGAGTCATCCAAGTATCTGTCGCAGTGCATGTTGCTCCTGTGAAAACGTAGCATGTGGTCATCATAAGAACTGGACATCACACATCAGCAGACACTAGCAGTAACAGGTGCTACGGTGAGAAACGGGGTGGGCTTGTACCTCGCCAAATGACCGCTCGTCATCCATCTGTGCTTCGAAGCTTGAGCAGATGAGGTTTGGAGCTCCATGTCTCGAAGCTTCCACATCTCAGACTCTTCCTGAATCTTAATGGATTTAATAGCCAACACTGAAACTATTTTCCTAACATTTCAACACAAACTATATTCACACCATTTCAACATTAAACCTATATTCATGTTTATTGCATCTAAAACCTCTTCATATTTGACGAGCAAAATCAGTAACAGAAACACAATCACACAAAAGAAATGTGGACAAACCTTGTTGTGGGCATCTGTGTGCCTGATGACATTTCGGAGCAATACTTTCCCCATAGGAACTTTCGCCATGATGACCTAAAAACACAGCAAACAACCACAAATTACAGTACGACTTACGACAAGGCGAATATATTTTTGAGAAAATACAGAACAAAATTTCTATTTTTTTAGCTTTACTTATGATTTAGATCTATTCACTCTTACTGTAAAAATAAAGAAACTACCTAAACTACTGTAATGATCATTTTTATCAAACTTTTTTCAAATGTTCTGCATAATTCCATCACTGAGACATAAACGAAGTCATTCAGAGAGGTTTAGTGTAAAATTCTTCATGATAGAGAAATGGTACACATTTCTTTACAGTGGTTGTAAGAAGAACCTGGGTTGTGATGTTTACAACACAAATATAGTCATTTTGTTTACTATTAAAAATGACCAGTGAACCTACACGTGTCTTCTGAATTCTTAAAATTAGTGGTAAATCTTACAAAATAAGTTTTCTATAGGGATTATATTGCATTACAAGGTCCTACACGTGTCTATCAAGAATGGGCTTTTAGAAATATGTTTTAGGCCAAAATCTTCTCTCGAAACTAGCATAAACAGTGTCTCGGGCATCAGGCAACATATTTCTATCAATTTAATGTAATGTTTTTGATGACAATAACCCGGGAATTCCAATGATTTTTCAAAATTTCAGTTTAATTCAATCATTGAAATGTAAACATAACACAATCAGAGTCATTCAGAGTTCCGTGACGTGCAATGATTCACTGTAGAGAAACTTACCAACCGATTACGTTACAGTGGTGGCAATAGGAACCAGGATGCAGAATAAAATAAGATTGAAAATCAGATTTATACAGTCTCTCTCTTAAACCCCAGACTGTAGTCACACAGTCAAGACATGTTTAGTATCTGAAGTTGGCTTCTAGTTTTGTAGATGTTATGGGGTTAATGTAATAGAAATCTGTTCCCTAGAAGAATTTCAGCGACATTAAAAACAACATACTAAACATGTCTACAACACAAATGTAGCCATTTTATTAACTATCCAAAACAAACAGTGAACCTACACGTCCTCTGACTATTCTATATGTGATGTTTTTAACCTATATGTCACAGCTCCGCCATGAATAGCTTTTAAAAATATAAGATTTAGCCCAAACCCTCGTCTCTAAACTTTATGTCTCAGACCTCAGGCAGCATCTTCACAATCATATAATGTAATGTAATGTAATGTAATGACTTTCTATGAGGTAACTGTAGAGACATTAAACTTTTCAGACGTCTGGTTCCCATCACCTCCACTGAGAACAACTCTGACTCGGTAAGTCTCTCTAGAGCGGAGCGTTTCACACCGAACCGCTCTGAACGAACTTTGTTTACATCTCAACCATTTCACTATCCACGAATTTTGAAAAATCTATGGAATTCTCCTTAAACTCCTTCGGACATCTGATTTCTTTCATCACTGTGAGCAGTTCTGACTCGTTAGATTTCTTTTGAGGGTTAAATCCTTCTAAATGTCTCTTAAACACTTAATTATTAGGAACATCTAAAAAAACAATAGAATTTCCGATTAACATCCAAAAACACACCGTCAATGTAAATCTCTCAAACTACCTGCTCATGGAAAATAATACCTAAGTAAATATATCAAGGCCAGTTTGTAGCGTCTTACAGTAACTAAAATCTGGAAAACTGACAATGCTAGTTAGCTAGCCTAGCCTAGCCTGTCTAGCTGACGTTGACGACACTGAAGCTAACCTACCTCTCATGCTAACGAGCTATTTGGCTACATTAACTCAGAGCCACAGCCGAAGTCTGACATTTCGTGACACACACGTTGTTGTATAACTATGACCGTTCATTTCCTACACGGAGTCGAATCTGAACTCGCCTTTTCTTCCCTACAAAGAACGAACTGAACGCGGCGTCTCCTCACCACAACAAGCTCTGACCGAGTCTGCTGCTTCTTCTGCTCCTCCTTTTCACGACGGGGTAGACACATTACTGCCGCCTACTGGAGAAGAAAACCGGGGGGGTTCAATGATGAACGGAAACCACAGACCTACAGACTTATCTTCAGGTAATTCACTCTGATCTGTGGTGGCCCGCCGAGTCATATTAAAACAACATTTACAACGCGAACAAAAGCGGAAAGCACAACAGCATTAAGGGAGAAAATAATAACAGCAAATACAGAAAATAATAACAGCAAATACAGAAAATAATAACAGCAAATACTAAACAGTGAACGCGAATAGAAAAGCGAGAGTCTTCTACAATTTCTACAAATGCAGCGTGTTTAAATTCTTCATTTCTGATGATGTATTTAGGGTCTTTCCTTTGTATTTGCGTTCTGTCTCTTGTATTTGTCTTTCGTTCTCCCTTAATGCTGTAGTTCTCAGCTTTTGTTTGCTTATTAAATATTGTCATGTGTGATATGACACCATACTGGTCTCAGACATAGACAGGCATAGAAAAAGAAAAGACTGCAAAGACATCTACTGCATCAACATGGAAGTCAGACAGACGCATCCACAGTACCTTATTTAACGGCTGTAACAGCGATACTTAGAATATATCTCGTGAATTTTTTTCTTGTCTTATTTGTTCTCTGTTTATGTCTCACTTGTGTTCCGTAGCATTTTAACATGGAAAAGCAAAATAAATTAAATTAAAAATAAAAACAGTATAAAAATGGTTTCATTTCCTTCTCAGCCTCCGTTAGAGCGGAACTGTGGGACAGAAAAGGTGGAATGAGACGATAAACACAAAGCTTTTTCAGTAAGAAGACATTAATAATAGACGTATCTATAGGTTAGTAAACTGTGCAGTGAGCGTGAAAGGCAACCAATATCAGTCCTTGTAGTACAAATACACAATATTAGCAGTAAAGTAAACCAGCTATTATAGAGCAGTTCGTGTGAAACTGGGGGGATGCTGGTACGTCTGGGGGGCTGGTTTGACTCATTATTTACACAGAGGATGTTACAGAATGACACGTGTCAAATGTTATTAGTGAACTACAGTTTTCTATTTTTAAGCCAAAAACTGCATATAAAGTATGGGCCATTTACATTCAAATATGGAGACACATCACTGCTTCTTATTACACGAGTTACGCCCGTCATGGCGGTTTGTTTCTTTATTTATCAGAGCTGGGTTCGGTTTCGATTCTGGTTGGAAAAATAATCTTTTTTTCTTTTCTCGATTTCCGTTTCGTTCTTACAGAGCAAACCAAACTCCTCCTTCTATTTTGAGCTCCCGCTGCTGCTCTCGACTCTTGCGGAGAGTTGAAGACGCAGTGCACTGTGGGTATTGTAGTTTTTGCGACGCGTGCATAGAGCCAGTACAATCGAAATGTCTCAGTTTTGAAACTACAATCTAACCGAACGCGACTGCTGAACTATTCATACGTCGAAAATATCGCAATTTCGGTACCGCTCACCACTGATGAGGCTCAGAGCTCTGAGGGACTCACAGTAACACTGTACAGTTCTTATATTATATTTGCTGGTCGATTATTATGAAGTGACACCTTAAAGGGGAAGTTCTCTGATTTTTCAAAATATTTGGGTAATTAAGTGGTTAAAATGTAAACAAAGCCGTTCGGAGTAGTTTGCTGTGAAGTGCTCTGCTCTAGCGAAACTTACTGAGCTAGAATTGTTCACAGTGGTAGTGATAGGAACCAGACGTCTGAAGAGTTTAAAGTTATTAAATGAAATGTTACGAATACGCTGCCTGTAGCCTGAGACACTGCTGAGCATAGTTTTTCAATGCGTTCATTTTTTAATCCATTCATGCCAAAAAAAAAGGTACATGCAGTGTGCTGTAGGGCAAAATTACCCAAACAAAACTTTTTAACACTAAAAACAGATTTAACACTATTTTAACATTTCACATTACAATACCATAGGTAACGTGAAAAAACAGTCTACACCAGCATGACTGGTCACCATCAAAACCAGCATATCGTCGCTGTCCAAAGAAAAACAAGTATCTCCAAAATAATAACTGAAGAAGGCAAAAACACTCTCACCTTTCAGTGTAAGTTAATGTAAAGAGATTTTATTCCAAGTGATTTTAGAGCAATTCTGTTGATCCATTCATCATGAAATTTTCACAAAATGTAAAGGACAGCTGGTGTGTTGAATGCTGGTATGCTAGTCAGCCAGCATGACCATACTGGGTGACCAGCTAAACCAGCACCAAACCAGTACAATACCAGCATAAACCAGCTTAGACTGCTGAGGTATGTGCTGTTTTCCACAGCAGGGTCACTGATTTAACATAAAATGGCTATATTCGCATTGTAGACATTGTGACCCCTGGTTCCTATCAGCACCACTGTAAACTGTAGACTGTGTGTGTTTGTCACTTTGGACTAAACAAAGAATGCACATGTGGTTCTTCACTGCTCTTATGGCAGCTAAACATGTTTAAGAACCTCTAATAATAATATAATAATAATATATCCCTAAAATCCTATCAGCTTGATCTTACACTGAAAATGGACACTACTTTGCAACTTGGCTTATGCATTTTAATAAGGTTTAGATCAGGACTCTTGAACGGCCACTGCAAAAGCTTGAGTCTGTGACCAATACGCCGGCGATGTAATATTTTTTCTGTCCTCTGGAATGCCATGCTGTGTGCTGACGTCCACAGTGGAAAATGTTTCTAGAGGTACTTTTTTAAACTGCTCAAAGAAAAGTGAAAGAATCCCAACCTGAACTGTTAATAAGAAATGTGTCTCACAGATCAGTCGGGGGGGAATGCCACAAAATGACTAACAGATTGCCATCTAAACAGTAAACAGTAGTTCCTCAACTACAGAGATTAGAAAACAGTGTTTTATACGTTATACTTATTATATCAGTAAAATCTTTGACCGTCACTTTCTGCCAAAGAATCCACTATAATATGACATAATTATATATATACTATAATGCCTACTTGGGCTTAAATTGGATATAATAACCAATATTAAAATATTAAAATTAACCTATGTTACAAACTGCTGATATTGCAGCCGGTGAGTCAGCGTATTATGACTCTGTACTAGGTTTCACTTCCAGCCAGCCTACAGCCTTAAACACTGAAGTGTTTTCTTTCCATGGCAATGAAATCTACCATGCATGTGCTGGAAATCTATTTCTGTCATTTTCTAGTGACCTCACCACAAGAGAGGAACCCATATGTGCCTTGGAAGTGATGTTCAGTGATCTGCTTTGCTTTTTTTCACATTGTGCTCGTTTGTTATGTATACTTCATTCCACGATAAATGAATCTATTCACACTAAATATATAAGTGTAAACTTTGTGCTGATCACCTGATCTGACTGGTTGAAAAGTGGTCAGTCCGTATTGTGATACCTGATAACAGCATGTTTTTTTTTTCACTCTACTTTTTGAAATTTGTGACGATGTTCAGGGCTCTTTTGCAATTTCTATTTTTTTTTACTTCACAAAACTCTTGAAATAGCTGTTGAAAACCAAAAGCCAAGAAGTATCCTGAACATTACAGATGCAATAAATGCTATGATGTTATTCTTAATAACACACTCCCTATCATGTTCTCTGGCTTAATCAGATACAGTACTGTGAAAAGTCTGAGACCTTTATTTGCCTAATTTTCAGACAAAACAGCCTTTAAATTATTAATTTTTCAATCTTAGAACCCAAAAAGCAGGGACTAAAAATTACTTTAACATCCATCCATCATCTAAACCGCTTATCCTTCTGGGTCACGGTGGGGTGCTGGAGCCTATCCCAGCTGTCATTGGGCGGAAGGCAGGATACACCCTGGACGGGTCACCAGTCCATCGCAGGGCAATTACTTTAACAGCTAAATATAATATTTTTTGTTTTGTCCCTTACTTTTATTATAGCTTCCTTTCTTTTTGGAACACTGGGGCTGTGACTACAGTGGAACCCTATTTGCATTTTAGGGCACTTTTATGTACGTCGGTCATTTTTCTCTTAAAACCTGAATAATTCAAATGGAACTCCGGAGTGATTTTAAGGACACTACAATCAAAACAATCAAACAAAGTTTCATTTTCACAAGAAAAGTATTTCATTATTTCAGGAAAATAACGTTTGTTGTCTCATGATGATCTGCCCTGTGATGGACTGGTGTCCTGTCCAGGGTGTTTCTTGCCTTATGCCCAATGGGCCTCATTCACCAACTGTTCTTAAGAACATATTTCTTTTCTGAAGATTCCGACTAGTGTTTTCTTATTTGAGATTTGTAAGAACAGAGTCTACCCACACTCAAGAGCACAAAGTTGAGAACAGACTTTTTTTTGAGGACCTTTCTCAAGAACACATTTAAGAAAAAACTTGGTGAAAGAGGCCCAGTGAGTGCTGGAATAGGCTCCAGCACCCCCTGCAACCCAGGAGGATAAGTGGCTTAAAGAGTGTGCGTTGTGTGTGTGTGTCATGATGATGCCATGAATAAATAAAGATCTCAAGAAAACGAATAAAATTGGAGTAAATCAGAGAAAACAAAGTAAATAAACTAAACTTCCCTAATCAACATCTGAAAATATATCCTATTCTGTGTCCTCTTCTCTATCCTTTATCATAGACACTTGCATGACAAATGCCATGCAGCTGCAGTAAAACAAGGCTTGTCTTGTCTTGTTTCAGACATGAAGCAAATGTGGACAATGGCTCTAGTGGAGCATGACATTCTCTAAGCCCTCCTTGATGAAAGCTTTAAGTACTATTTATCTGATGGCAACAGTTATGATGGTCTGCCACGTCTGGATGGCTGGTAGTTCCATTTTCTCTACAGCTATTAATTTTTTTGAACTCCAGTTTTGGAAAGTCCAGTTTTTTCTTTGACTCTATTCTTATGCAAATGGATTATCTTATACCTAGTCTTCTCAGAAACATCTCCTAAACAATGAATAGCTTGTACTAAGTTGCTGTTTTGACTGGAAAGTAAAAAAAAAGGAACTATTTTATGCTGTATATCAATGTAAACACTATTCCACATACCAATGTAGACTCTGTTTAGCACCAATTACATGGGAATCCCCTTCACACGTATCTCTTAACCCATAAGGGGACTCCAGATGGTGAGGAAGTTGATGGCAGGATTAATGAAATCCTTTATTTTATGCATACAGTCATCGAGATACAGTAAAACAGCCAAAAGCAGAGTGAATGAAACCCCTACTGCATCTTCCAGTTCTGAAAATGAAGTACTCCAGCAAGGTTGACTGTGATGCAGATGAGGCAAAATCGAGGAAAAGTAGTACCACTTTACATTTCTTTGCATCTCTGGACATTTGTGGGTACTGGGGGTATCTGCTAATGCATTAAGAATGCAATGTGCAAGGAAGGTGATGGTGTTTTTCTGTGGTTCTGTTGAGAACCTTGTGACATTGCAGCCCACTATGCTCTGGGTGAGGTCTGTGAAGCAAGTTTTTAAACTGAAAAAAGGTTTCAGTCAGTTTCCAGGTGATTTGATGAGAGTGCAGGAATTCAGTGTGCAACCAGCAGTGTTATTGTACTGAGGAATGGAGCAGACACTCCTGCATGTCACATCTGAAAATAACAAGCTTCCTCAGGAAAGTTCATTCTGCTGACGTGAGATCACACACTATAGCATGGACACTGATGTCAGACAAACTCTTTTCATACGGCACGTACATGACTCTACACAACTTCTTCTATCTGGAGTGTAGACACACAGTCTCATGAACACCAAACCTCGATCACTCTCTACACAGACAGTGAAGAATCTTATGACACCACACCTGCCGCTGAGCAGATTAATAAAACCTAAACACCAAAATAATTTGAGTAAGTTCTAATTAACTGGCCTAGTTATTTTAATGTATTACTCTGAAAAGAAATGTTGGATTTACTGAAAAATGTGTTAAGTAGCTTCTCTGGGAATTCAAACAAATCACTAGCATTGTGGTCAAGACTTCTAGAGCTGAGTCCGAGTCGAGGCCAAGATCAGATTAAGAATTTTTCAGCATATAAAAATTAACTGCATAATCTAAAATAGTATTAATTATTACATGATAGTCAGACTTTGCTTTGCTTTATAACTAGAATCAGTGCTGAGGTCATCCTCTGTTACTTTCTTCTCTAAAACATATTCAGAATTATCACCCAAAGTTATATGAACATAATCTAAGCCACATTTGTTTTTATTATTGAATGAAAATACAGTAATAATAACATTCTGTTCTGCCCTCAGGGGATGTTTGAATTTTGGAACCAATCAGTGTGTTATGTAAAATACCCCCTAATATTCAGGGGGTCCCATGATGGCTGGCTACTCCAGCTTTGACTGGCTGCGAAACTTACATGCTCTTCCACACATTAATTGAGATCACATCTGCTCTTCTGGGTTTGGTATGAGAAATCAAACAATTCACTCTTTCCACCAACGTCTTTGTTCAGATTTACCAATATTCTATAGTGTATTATAAAGTATTTCAGAGATATCTACATAACATCATAATAAGATTATTTTCAGGGATCCCCCACAATTTTGATTTTGAGACATTCAGGGAGTCTAAGAGGTTAATTACAGTGACCTGGCCCCCACAGGACCCCCAGACTGATCACACTGCGGCAGAGGGGTGGGAGCGGTGGTGGTATGAAATTCTTCTATCGCGCACACACTGTAAGCAGACAGACAAACAAAGATCACCTTACCTGAATAATGAGCGATTAGAGACATCAGGGCATAATATTCAGATCATTGTTTGGTCTGATTGTAGAAAAAATACAAAGTTACTGTAAAAAACTGTAAAGTTACCGCACCTGACCGCACACTTACTTAGAAATTAATTTACAAAATATATTTAGTCCTTGACCTCACTGCACAGATAATACTACATCATCAGAGACTTTATTCAGTCAGTTCATCAGAGACTACAGCCTCTCTCTCTCTCTCTCTCTCTCTCTCTCTGCCTTTGTGTTTCTCTTTGTGAGAGGCTGTTTAGCTGATTAACTTTAACTGTGAACTAAAATGAAATGAATGTCTGTTTTTGTATATATAACACTGGAAATAAAATCAGCAATACTAAATTGTTGTTGTTGCTGATGATGTAACACCCTGTCTTGCCCTGTCCTTGTCTTTCTCTGTTTCAGTCTTTGTTTTCTTGTTCCATGTGCTTTTGTTTACGTAGGCCATGTGCTTGTGTTGTTGTTCTAGTCTTTGTCTCCTCCTGATCCTGCCTTATTGTCATCTGTCTCACCTGTCTGTTGTCTGTAGCTCCACCCTCTGATTAGTCCCAGGTGTTTCTGATTTGTTCTATGTGTTTTTATACCCCTGGTTGTGTGTTTTGTGTTTGTTTGGTGTTTTGGCTATGGTTTTCTTTCTGTTCCAGTATTTTATTCAGTAGTGATCAGTTTTTGTTTTGTCACCTTTGTGGACACCCTTTTGTCATGCATTTTTAATAAAACCAAGGACTTGCACTTGTATCCCGCCTCTTCATCTCCCTTAACATTACAAATGATTTTAATGGTAGAAATGTTCTATACACATAATGTCTACTGTCAGTGTAGGTCGACACCTATGAGTCATGTAAGCTATGTAAGCTAACATTCAGGGAGCTGATAGGCAGTCACTAAAAATTACATTATTAATTAAGTAGTTTACCTGTTATTTTCATTCATAATCAAGTAATCATTTTTTTAAAGGCCAAACCAAAAAAACAAACAAAAAAAATAAAATTAAACAGTAACAAACTCTGCACAGCCTTTCAGAGATTCTAAACTACTTTGTTGGAGACAGATAAACTAGAAGGTCTTAAATTATCATCTAACCCTGAAATGCATGTAATTTAATGCAAACCTTGTTCCTCACACAGTGGAGATGGGTGAATGTGCACTAGCGGAGTGTGATATGGTGATCAGTCTCAGCACTCAAAACTTTTTTTCAATAATATCATGGTTTGTTTTAGTTTTGTTTGTACAGATTATTTCCAATGATATCGCCCAGTCAGTTCAGAAATATTATTTTGGTTGTAACTTGGTTCCTGAAGTAGTTTTCCAAAAACTACTTATTTAATCTTTCATCAGTAATTTCTATTATTAATACTTTTACTTGCACTCAAGTAAATTTTCATTACAGTAACAATACTCTTACTCAAGTAGGGATTTTAAGTACTCATTCCACCCCTGTCTAAATCAAATACATCAAACCCTAAATAAGTAGTCCTGTTATCAATCTGGGTAGAAAGAATCTATAATAAAATATAAATAAATAATAAAATAAATCTCAGCAAAAAAAAGGCCAATCAGGGCCATGAATTACTCGAAACCCATACGGGGTAAGCCTGTACATTAAATCGCCCCTGAAGACAATCCTTCTGGCCACTTCAGTTATGGAAAGTGAGACAGCCATCATTAATACAGCATTAATTATGCTTCATTTAAAAAAAAAAATCTACCATCAGTTACCAGTTATAAGAGTATGATGATGGTGCATTTAATGATTAGCCTATCTTGTTCATTTTATTCAGCAAGCAGGTAAGTTAAAGTGCACAAGGTCCCTTCAGCAGTTATGCTCTGTGAGCTACATTATGAACTGGGCGATGGTAAGATAAGTTTTTTAAAAAGTTATAATCATTATTATTATTATTATTATTATTATTATTATTATTATTATTATGCTTAGTAGTTACATTTTACCATTGAATACATACATGTGTTTTAGGTTGACTCAAATACATTACTTCCTCAAAAATTACTAAAATATGTTACATCAACATAGTTTGTCTTTTAGTTTACTTTCAGCAGTAGTTGTATTACCAGTAGTTGATAGCTAAATTAAGTTATGTACAGAGATAAAAAGTGCATCACTTTTTATGTCATTTTAATATGGTAGTGCTATGAAATCTCTGGGTTTTACCTGGCCACCCCATTCTAAAAGTTAACTACACCCCTGTATCTGACGCATTTAATGCTTCTATTAGATGAAGCGGTTATGAATATTACCAGATGCCTGAGACATTTTTCAATAATTTTGAGATAAGATTTTAGCCGAGAACGTACTGTTAAAACCCATTCAAGGTGGAGAGGTACATGCAAGGTGTTGTAAGGCAAAATAGACCCAAACAAAACTTATTTTTCACCCTTACCATTATTTGACCATATTCAACATTACATATGAAAACTTAGGAGATATGTGTAAGTTCACAGTTTGTTTTGGGGAGTAAATAAAATGGCTATATTTGTGTTGTAGACATTGTAACCCCTGGTTCAGCACTACTGTACAGACATCTGAGTCAGTAAGTTTCTCTACAATACACCATTTCACACCAAACTACCCTAAATTGCTTGGGGTATGAATTTAGAAAAAAATTTGGGAAATCGATGGAATCCCCCATTAATAATCCAGAAATTTAAAAAAATGAGTGTAATTCCCCTTTAATGTGGTTCAGTGGAGCATGATGAGCATCAGCACTTTGTTCTGTTTTCTACACAGCTTCCTCCCACACAACTGAATACAGTCTTTCCTGTTGTAATATTCCAGTGTTAATAATAATATGGTGCATCAAGGTGTCTTTTCTGGTCAACACAGTAGAAAATGTCTTCAGTTTTTAAACACCTCAGTGTCACTGCTGGACTGAGAATAGACCACCAACCAAAAATATCCAGCCATCAGCGTCCTGTGACCACTGATGAAGGACTAGAGGATGACCAACACAAACTGTGCAGCAGCAGATGAGCTATCGTCTCTGACTTATCTCTCTCTGATCTACAAGGTGGACTGACAAGGCAGGAGTGTCCAATAAAGTGGACAGTGAGTGTTTAAAAACTCCAGCAGCACTGCTGTGTCTGATCCACTCAGACCAGCGCAACACACACTAACACACCACCACCACGTCAGTGTTAATGCAGTGCTGAAAATGAACCACCACCCAAACAGCACCTGCTCTGTGAGGGTCCATGGGGGTCCTGACCACTGAAGAACAGGGTAAAAGGGGGCTAACAAAGTACGCAGAGAAACAGATGGACTACAGTCTGTAATTGTAGAACTACAAAGTGCACCTATATAGTAAGTGGAGCTGATAAAATGGACAATGAGCATAGAAACAAGGAGGTGGTCATAATGTTATGCCTGATCGGTGTACAGTTACAGTTGCATGATGATATGGGGTTAATCTTTGATGTGTACATGGTCACTGACCGACACAAATCCTGAATCATCAGCAAAGAGAACGATAACCTTCACTTTTAGCCAACAACACAAGGTCACACAGCTGAATATGAAAAATCTGTCAATGGCAACAGACTAAACTAAACAGTGATGAATTAATTTAACTCAAAAATGCCATTTGAGTGTACAAAATCATCAAAAAGATTCGCTTAACTTAAAATTGTTGAGCAATATTTGGGATATACTGAGTTGTATGTACAACAGACTTAATTTATTTGAGTTAAAACAAAATGCAGGATTACAGTGTAGCTGGCAGTCTACACTTCACCTCTCATAGTCTGTCTATGAGTTTCAAAGAGCCAAAAAATAACTGACTCTCCAAATCCTTGCAGAGCTCACTGTCGGTCTGTTGTAACTTATAGGTAAGACTTTTCTTAGATGTCAGTAATAAGGTTGAAATCTCTCTCTTCATGATGCACACAAGGAATGACATTTTCTCAAGAGGGCTGGCTTTCTTCAGCCAGCTGTCACCTTGGAAAAGGCTCGTTTGCTTCCAGCTACTTAAGTTCTGTGACATTTCTTGTGGGTTGCAATTAAAAAAGGGGAAAAAAAAACAGTCATGAACAGTCTTTTGATCAGTTCTGGTAACAAGTGAATGAAATTCCCCAGAGAAAACGCGTAGCTGTACTCGTGTACAGGGACGGTGATTCCAGCCCTCAGTTTAATCCACCATACTTTCGTTTTCAGTCAGAATAAAAGAGTGAGCCCTCCTCTGACTCTCCAGCAGAGTGGAGGCACTGACTCTGGTGAGTGGACTTACATTCATATAATCATCCCTGTATTAATCTTAGCAGTTAAGAATTCATATCTTTAGTAACTAACAGCTCTTATTGAACGGTATAATGCATTTTACCAGTCATAGTTATTTAGCCTAATAACTGAATGTATTAGACATGTAGACAATGTGATGATACAGCCTAAAGGACAAGGTCATAACTAGTCATTTAAAACGGTTAATCGGGCGGATATGGGCCCAGGTATGTTAATGAAGAGTAAAACACTAATCTAATTTGTTCAGTGTGGTTGAGCTTTGAGTCGGTGTGGGAAAATATTCCCCCGTGAGTCTGAGACCCCACACCGGGTTCTTATAACTCACTGAGAGAGCCGCCTCACACTTCAGAGTCACCTTACTCTAATATGGTGATAAAAGCTCGGAGAGCTCCTCTCAGACTCTGATTTAACCTCATCTCTCAGCGCGTAACGCGTGAACCAGATTAGCCCGCGGTCTATAAGATGGTGAGTAACAGTTTAGCTGAGAGCTAATCAGGCAGAGAGAGCTGCTGCACCGAGGGACACCTAGAATGAACTGAGTTTGTAAAAAACGGATTAAACTCACTACTTTACCTCAGCCTATCCTTAAAAAGGTAGTAAATTAACTATTTTTGTCTTATTTTGTAAAATATATTTGACTTTCACTTAACAGCACAGCTAATATGAGAGTTTAGCTGTAGTTTAAACCCAGAATATGAACTTGCTAACGGTAACGTTACCTCAGCGTTTGGTTAACGGATGAAAAATAGAAAAAATACTATTATTATTATTATTATCACTATTTTTTTATTCAAGATTTTTTTTTACTTTAAAGTGCCATTGCGAAAAAAAAAACTGCAACAGCGGTTCGTTCACTTGCTTTTATTTTGCATTTCCTCGCAAAAGTGTTGAGTTTCCATGAAAAATCATTCGTTTTTAAACCTTTGCGGCTCCTTAGGGGCACTTTGTCACTTAAAAACACACACGAATTCATGTGAGTGCTGAGCGGGAGATGTTAAAGTAAAAAGATGGTCTTTGTTCCTCCAGGTTTTTGTTTGCTCAGAACGGAGGGTGGGCTGGAGGAGACGGCTGAGGATGTGCTGGTGGTCTCGGGGGAACATGTCTCAGGACTGGGGGATCTGCCGCCTCTGTAAGTAGAAATGAAAATAAAGACGCCGTTTGGTTGTGATGGTTAAAAACGACTTTGTAATTCTTTATTTAGCGCTCTGTTTTATTCAGATGACTAACCTCCTCCTCCTCCTCTTCCTCCTCCTCCGCTTCTCAGAAGTTCCTGTTAACGACTAAATGAAAGTAAGATCCTCCTGAGCGCGCTGTGCTCAGATGAGAAATAGAAACAGTAAAATAACCAAATGCATGGAAACACTTTCATTTTCTGAAGTACGTTATACAAAAGGTGTCAGTTAGGCCTACTGATAGGAAAAGACATATAAAAATAAAATGGTCAGAAGACTCTGAAGACTCTGAAAAGCCTTTTCCTTCTCTGCTCTGTAGTGGTATGAATGGGAACACACGCTGGCTGGGATGCTCAGCCCAGTTCACTGTAGAACTGTATATACTGGCAGATCATCACCCAGTGTTGGGTGTTATGAACTAAACCATAAAAACAAACAAACAAAATAAGGAACCACTGTAACACTGATGCTTCTGTTAGTTCTTATTTTTAGATTAATGTGATTGTTTTAAAGTGGAGTAGATTCACCTTTTTTTACAGAGCTTTCAGGCACTCACGCATGCATTGTCCTCCTTACACTCTCTCTCTGTCTTGCACTTAAGACCACCATCCTGACCACCTTACATGAAACAATCAAGATGACGCGAGTGCGACACAACTCTAGCAAGACTCTCATGATTTTATTCCAACATTTCAACGGTGAAATCGCTTGAAAAGTCGTTTGTTAGAAGCCCAGCATGTGGTGTAATTCTGTATTTTTTAGTGTTTGTGGCTTTCCTAGCTAAAAATAATAATACAGAACAAGACATTTTAACCAGTGGCACCTCCAGAAACCTTTCATAACCAAAAGCTATTGCTAAATTCCTATTGTATTTTATTCTAGTTGAAAAATATGTCAACACAAGAGTTAAGGAATTGCATTCTGATATACGTTGGTTTCTGATTTTACAATGAGTGTTACTAATTATCAGTGGCTGGTTGCATCCGCTGTGCATAAGTTCAAAAGTAGGCTAGTTGTAATGTAAGTTTTTACTAAGTTCAGGCATTGCTAAATCAGAACGAGTTGGTGTTTGATGGGGTTGAGGTCAGGGCTCTATGCGGGCCACTCAAGTTCTTCCACACCAAACTTACCCAGCCATGTCTTCATGGACCTTGCTTTGTGCACTGGGGCTCAGTCATGCTGGAACAGAAATGGACCTTCCCCAGACTGTTCCCACAAATTTGGAAGCATACAGTTGTCCAAAATGTCTTGGTCTGCTGAAGCATTAGGATTTCCCTTTACTGGAACTAAGGGGTCTAGGCCAACCCCTGAAAAACAACCCCATAGCATTATCCCTCCTCCACCAAACTTTACAGTTGGCACATCGCAGTCAGGCAGGTAATGTTCTCCTGGCAATCGCCAAACCCAGACTCTTCCATCAGACTACGAGATAGAGAGGCGTGATTCATCACTCCACAGAATACGTTTTCATATATTATATAACAAGGTGCAGATGGTTTTACATTGACATTATTTACAGGTATTATTGCAGTGTAGCAATGAGAATTTGTGCACTTAAACTAGAAAATGTAACTAAGAATCAGTTTAAAATCAGTTAAAACATTCAGGTTTACTTTTAATTTTTCAACCAGGCATTATTGTTTGTATTTCCAAAAAATAAATAATTAGGTTTAAACTTGTATTTTTCAAGTAGTATTTGTCATGTTTGTAAGAATAAGCCTAATCATTTCATGATTTGCATTAATAGTGAAAAAGTACATTCAACTTGACCATCTATTTAAAACACACAAACTTCTACAGTTCAACTCTACAGTTGAAGAGCCAATGCTTTGTGCTGTGCTTTGTAGGTTTATTGGATACAGAAGGGACCATTAGAAAAAGTCTCATTTTCAGTTAATTGTGTAGTACCTCTCTACTCCACTAGTTGCCAGTAATTCCCACTCCCCCCCAAATGTGCATTACTCCGCCTTCAGAGTATGAGGAGTATGTACTTTTTGTGTCAAGTTCAATCAAGATTCAGTTTCATAAATATCTGTCTTTATGTAGTTCTATCATTGTTTAGCTTAGCATCATTTTTATGCGTATACACCCTTTATATATATATATATATATATAAGGCTGCTGGTTTCTGACCCTCCAGGAACAGAACTGAATATCCATGGATTATAGTTTGTAATTGTACACTTACAAAGATGTGGCAGGAAGACCTGCAAGGGATGCCATCAAAAAAAGACAGGACTGTTGTAAAATTGCCATCTCGCCTTTAATTCCCCTTTGGGTTCATGTTGTTATGTAATAGTGCTTAAGATATCTAAATATCTATTAGCGGTATTTGTCCTGTTACCAGTAAGTTGCAATTAAGGCAGAAAACACGTTGGTAAAGTAGTGGGGTGTACAGTTCAACATTAAATCATGTTCAACCTTCAGATTCAGAAATGCTGAAGTAAAAATTAGCAACACAGCAAGATCTGTAGAATCTCCTAACAACCAGCAGAATTGAACATTAGTAATCTCAGGAGATTGTTTTAATATCTAAGATATTACATTTTACTCTATTATATTGTAGGCTGGTTATATAAAGAGGCCAAACCAGCAACTGCATTTCCATGGAATTTGTTTTGCTGGCTGAAGAGTTAACTTGACACCCCCCCCCCGCCACACAGTTTTGTACAGCTCACCCACTGAGTGTAATGTGTTTCTAATCAAGTGGGCGGTGAATACAAATACTGTATATATGCAGAAATGTGGGCATGCAGTGTTATCTGTGCTGTACGTGAAGAAGCTTTAGGTTAGGAAAGACTTAAGTCATGTTTAATATTTAGGTTTTTTTTTTCAGTTCCTGTTGTGATCATACTGGTCATAGTCTTCAATGTCAGTGGGTCTATGGAAGATCCTCTTTTTGAATGCCTGCAAGACCCTGACTATGAAGATCTTCGTAAGATAATAGAACAAGGTCTTCCCCCTACAAAGACCCCTCACAGTGTGGCTATCATTGGTGGAGGCATTGCTGGACTTACTGCAGCCAAGGTCCTGGAGGATGCTGGACATAAGGTATTCTGTTACATTAAACACTTTGAACCACAGTCATTTCATTCTGCAACTTCACAGCCTTCATATTCCTCAGAATTACTAGTGCACAGTAGGTTAATTTAAAAAACGTTTGTTTATACTTTCTGTTCATTCACATGTTTTGAAATAGTTTATATTTAGATGACACATCTGCTTTAGCTAAGTCAAAGTTCAACTATACTGTCATGCCTTCTCACCACAGCCATGTCTTAAAGACACAGGGAAACTAAATCTGTGTTTTCTTCCTTATTAGGTTAATCTTGTTCTTGCAGGCAAACAGTAAACATGCACTAAATATACCCTCTTAATGTTGTTGCAGTAAACAATAAATGACTGATATATTTCACCATATTTCTGTCCTCTCTATGTAATCTGAGTGCTCCTAATCTTTTTCCTGAATTCTTACCCACTGTGCATTTGAATCAATAGGTTACAATTATAGAAGCAAGCGATCGTATAGGTGGAAGAATAGAGACCTATAGGATGAAAAGAGAGGGCTGGTATGCAGAACTTGGTGCCATGAGGATCCCATGGTTTCACAAGTGAGTTAACCCAAATCCTAAATACTTGTCCAAGATAAGAGGTGGCACCACACCTTCAAAAGCTGTAGGGCAAATGTTTTTCACAAAATTGATTTGGCTAGCGGAACTAGTGTTGGTAGAACAGCAGCAAGATAGGAATGGTCTTCTCTGAAGGACAAAAAACAATGGGCCACCGTCCATCATGGAAGCACAGCAATTGTAAAATTAAAATGAAAATTGTAATATGTAATTATGTCAACATCATACTTAAAATGTTGTTTAGCTTATATACATTTGCACTCTCTAATAAGGCATTTGACATTGCATTATCAAAGAAAACACTAGATGACAAAATTCAAATCTAAAATGGCAAACAGCACTTCCCCCTTTTGCACTTACATGTTTTTGCCCTTCTGCACTCTTTCTGTGACAGAATGATTTTGAAAATTTTGCATTCTGAGCTGACTGCATGTTAATTTTTGCAGACTTCAAGCTGTCAGTCAGCTCCCCAGGGTGGGGCTAAAGCGTGTTAAATGCTAAGCGGAAAAGGCTTTCTCTGAAGCATGCTGGCCAAAGAGCTAGTTGGACTAATTTTTACATGAGCAGATGAGGTGAAACACAGCAGTATATCCACTTGTGATATTCACTATTTCTTCATACATTAGAATATTTAATCAAATTTGTGGCAAAGGTTTCGGCTTTAACAGGCTTGGAATCACTGATAAATAGAGCAGTGGCTGAGAGGCTGAGATTACCCTTCGCCACCTACATTCAGGCTCCCATGTGCTTTGAGTCAGCAGGTTTTCTGTCTTCATTTAGTACTGGAAACACACACATGCACACACACACGCACATTTTCTAAGCCGCTCATCCTTCTGGGTCACGGGGAGTACTGGAAATAAATATAATTAAATCTTCTATATACTGAGCATAAAATAAACGTGAATATACTGCTGTGTTCCATCTCACCTGCAACTAAAAGATATACTCGTACCTTCCCAACTGCAGAAAAGGGAGGGAGATTTGATTATGATAGCACTGGCGGTCAGCGCAACTTAAAAATAATTGCAACAGTATATAGTACATTTATTTTCTCTAAATAAAGGTACTGAAGATGTTCCCTTGAGGTTACCACTCCAGTGACAGCATTTGTAACCTGAAAGGTGTAGTTTTTTTCTGAAAGTGTACCGCTGAGTACAAACAGACAATAAATACAAAAAATATAGGTTATAAACTATACAAAACACTATGAACTATACCACCATAAGTAGCATTACTCTTTACGTTATGTCTAATGCCTGAAAACAAAAAACAAAACTCAAGTGGTACGATGGAGGTCGTAACAGTGTGTGTAACCTGAAAGGTGTAGTTTTTTCTGAAAGTGTACCGCTGAGTTTGACATACTGTCTGTTTGGGTCTATAGGTCAGTGGGACGTGCTGTTAGGGAGAGTGGAGATTGAATGTGAGGTGTTACCCCAGGACAGAGTGAAATGCCAGCTCACCCCTGTTGTTCTGACAGCCATGACCTAGATCAGTGGTTCTCAGCCTTATTTCTGTCATGACTCATTATTGCTATGACAAGAATAATCGACCATATGTTAGTCATGAGTTTAAAAAATAAACAGCGTTTCCTGTCAGTCAGACACCACAGGATGTTTAGATTGCCACACATTCAGAAACATTGGCACTAAAGTGTTCAGCATATAAAACAGTGTCTCAGTGTATACATTTTTGAAGCATCTTAAAATTTGTAAAATTCTGCAGCACATTTGCAACGCAGAACTACACAAGAAGATTTTTTTTGATATCGTAATTCAGCCCTTTGTCTTATGTCATGTTTATGTGTTACTGCTGGAAAAAAAAGCTCCATGCCTCGTAGCAGATATGCTGCAGTCAGTGATGATACATGACAAACGGCAGCATGTAGCCATGTAAATGTTGATGTTAACGACTGTTTTATCCTAGAAAGGGATTTGATCACATGTTAATGTTTCTAATGGTGTGTTTTCAATGAAGGTTAAGCATGCCTGGACTTCATTTACAAGCATTCAGTGCCCATTGATGTCACACCCAGTTTATTCCTTTGCTGAGGCTGATGGCAAAAATTAGGAAAATTACACTCTTGTTGGAATGTCCCGCTGACTGCTATAGCATGCTATCATTAGCCGTAGCGATGGCAGAATTTTCTATCGTTGCTCCATTCATAAACATGGCATATAAGAAGCATTAATCAGTAGGTGACGTCACATATCACATATTAGTACCAGGTCCATTTTTTCAAGTGTCCAGTCTTATATGTGCTAAGAATATAAGATATGAATATATATCTCAGCTGATGAAGATGGAGAGTTTGCATGCAGTGTTTATTTGAAAGACAAGTCTGGCACTGCGGTTTTCTAATCTCATTTACTTTCCAGGATTCTCATGGCATTTGTGTCAAAGATGGGACTGAAACTGAATCCTTTCATCGAAGAAGACATTAACACTTACTATTATATCAATGGCTTGCTTGTAAAAACCTACAAAGTAAAAGAAAATCCTGAAGTGCTGAACTACACCCTAAGCGAGCATGAGAAGGGGAAAACAGCCAGTCAGCTTTTTGACATGGCATTGTGGAAGGTCAGTAACCGTGAGATGATATCAAAAAAGCTAATACCAAAAAGTAGTGAAATAGTTTGGGTTTAGTTAAAACCTCCATGTTGTCATTACATTTTTATCTTTTTTCTACTTTGGTTGAAAATGAATTACATTGCTTTCCTAGATGAGGGATGATGTGAAGAAATATGGCTGTAAAAAGACGATGGAGAAGTATGATTCATATTCTGTTAAGGTAATAAACCCAATACACCCTGTGATATATTCTAATATTTAAAATAAAGATGTACAGCAGGTTTGGTTCTAACAGATTTCTGTTTGACTTCACAGGAGTATTTAGTAAAAGAAGGCAACCTGAGTCGAGAAGCTTTGCGTATGATTGGAGACATCCTTAATGAGAACAGCTTCTTTTACACTGGCCTCACAGAGACACTCTACATCCAGTCAGATATCAGTGATGATACAATGTAAGTATACTGTACTAAGAAGAGTGACCAGACTTTCTGTATTGCAGCTTTATTTTCGGTTTATAAACGTTCTTAAACGTTGCTAATCTGTCCTGCTGTAACACTCTGCAGAAAATACTTTGGGTGCACTGATACATGTGTAAAAGCCTGTTTCCACTGAGAAAAAACAGATGCAATTTTAAGTGAAGTCTGATGTATATCATGTCTAGTGTGTTTTTCCAACCCTCTGAGAATGAGGGATGAACATGGAAGAGTTACAAAAAATGAAACAACAAAGATGTTATCATTTTTTCTTTTTTTGTGCAACTAAAAGGCACATACACTGGATATACAACGACAAGCCAAAACATTATGCCTAATATGCTGTTATGTCTGGCCATAATGATTTGACCCTTGTCAAAGTTGCTCAGGTCTGTTAATTTCCCCATTGTGGGAATAAAGGATTATCGTATCTTATCTTATCTCATCTTATCTTATCTTATCGGTCTTCACCTGCCTATTTCTCCCAAAGCTTCTACTTGTTGACGACAAGAACCGACTTTTCACATACTGTCTAATTTATCTCACACCTTTAAATGCAAAGTTGTTGAGATAATCAAAATTATTTGCTTCATCTGTGAGTTAATATAATAATTTAGCTATTCAACCATTCTACAAAAAGACCAGGCATGAAAAACCTAGGATAGACGTGAAAGACGACATCAATATGCATGTGTTTGTTTCCAAACTTAAAGTGTTTTTTTTTCTTTCTTCCTTTTTTTTAAAATAAATTTAGACTTGGTGTAAATAGGCCTTAATGCATATTAATCATTAATGTTATCAGCTCTTTGTACTACAGGTAATTGGCTAGATGCAGATGTAATCTAGCCAGTCAAGAGGGTAAAGGTAATGCTGCTATGCTCCAGGTAGCTAGGCTTCCTTAGCTAGCAATTACAAGCAGTGAAGCAATTGAAGAAGAAATTGCATCATGCTGTTTAAAAGGCATTTATGATCATTTAATGAGGACGTATGTTTCAAAAGGTTTGTTGAGAACAAATCTGTCCCATCCTTGGAAACAGATTGCCATACCTGCTAGCCATTGTTTAGAGCCTTCTATTTGATTGACGATTGATATGACTATTGTTAGAGCAGCAGGCTGCTGTTGAGGTCATTATGTGACCAAGGAATGTGTGTGTTTACTGTTTTCTCTGTGTGAGAGAACGGAATAAAACGTGTAGTCTAATAAATATATTTACATTTCTATGACCTTTATCTTTTTTAATATTACTTTATTTCTTTCAGATATTATGAAATCTCAGGTGGTATGGATCACTTAGCCAGAGAATTTTATGAAACACTCAACGCAACAATCCTCCTTAAATCAAAGGTCAAACGCATTAGTCAAACCAGCAGCAATGTTACGGTTTTGTATCAAGACTGGCGCAACCCCTCCACTTTGACCAGCCGAACGTTCGACTACGCATTACTGACGGCGACAGCCAAAGCTTCGCTCTTCATGGAGTTCCAGCCTCCTCTGTCGGTCCGAAAGATGGAGGCTCTGCGCTCAGTGCACTACACCAGCTCCACCAAGGTTGTGCTGAGCTTCAGTGAGAGATTCTGGGAGAAAGAAGGCATTAAGGGAGGCAGGAGCATCACAGACATGCCTTCAAGGTTCATTTACTACCCCAGCCATACCTTCTCAGGGACACAAGGGGGTGCCCTGCTGGCCTCCTACACCTGTTCTGATGACTCCACACTTTTCCAGGGAGTGCCAGATAACGAGCTGATGGCCATGGTGCTAGATGACTTGGTGAAGATCCACGGTGAGGGCATCCGGCGACTCTGCACTGGCGGCATTGTGAAGAAGTGGGCGCTGGATCCTTACAGCCACGGGGCCTTTGCCATCTACACTCCCTACCAGCAGACTCAGTATGCCTCGGATCTGTTCCATAGCGAGGGGAGGATTCATTTTGCTGGAGAGCATACGGCGATGCCTCATGGCTGGATTGAGACGGCTATGAAGTCTGCTCTAAGAGCTGCCAAGAACATAAACAGTCTTGTAGAATAAAAACTTGACCAAATGTGCGTTTGTCACATTAGTGCATTTCACCTTTTTGTGGTTTAAAGGCAAAAACTAAAAACCTCAATTCTAAAAAAGCTTGAACAGTTTGTGAAGTGCAGCTAAAAAAAAGAAAACAGTGATTTGTAAATCCATTTTGACCTGTATTTAAGTAAAAACATACAAAGACAAGACATTTAGGGCGATATTTTTGAGCCAGCACATGTGCAATCTGTTGGCGCAACAGGGGGTGTGACATTCAAAATCTGCCAGAGCAAGGGCATTTCTGAACCCTTTAAGTTGGGGGAAAAGCTCTAGTAGTTGTGGCTACTTAATGTGACTGACAGTTGGACTGTCAGCACAGAATATCATATAATTAATAGAATCAAATGGAATGTCTAGCAATACTAAAATCTCATTGGCTAAGCCACATTCAATTCCTTTATACTGGCTTTTTCTTTCTGTTCACTCACATGGGAGGAAAATATAAGGAACAGTTAAATCTAAGGTAGATTTGTATAGATTTGATCTTTTTTTTTTTTCAAAAGAGCCATACATTCAGCAGAGAATCAGGAAATCTGTCTGTGAACTGACCTTTTCACAGCATACAGTGTCCCTAAAATGCATCCAATATGAAGTGATCCTGTTTACAGTTTATTATGGTTCTTTTTTCTGCTTCTCTTTATAGAAATGTGTACAAAACGGGGTAGTTAGTGAAGCATGACTATGTTTGCTGTTTTATTTGACGCAGTGACTAACTACTAGTTTTTGTAGTTACATTTTTTTCTACTGGAATTACTTTTAATTACTATGTAATAACTATTACTATTATTTCTTTTTTATTGTTAGCCTATTATTTTTTTGTTTTGTTGTTCATAATCAGAATTATTATTATTGTTGTTGCTAATAGTTTTTTTATAACAAGGATACAGTGTCATTAAGGCAAAGCATCAGCATGTACTACCCCAAAAGTCCTAGAAAGCTTTTCACGTGTCCTCAGTGCTCAATAGACTTTTCTGTTTTTACTCAAGTTACAAGAGTAACAGTAGCTCCCCCTTGTGGACAGTCTTTTTATATGTGAGTGAGCGAGTGAGTGAGTGAACGAGTGAGTTATAAGCCAAGACCATGAGGTGCTTCACATCTAATAATAATAATGATAACAATAATTATTGTTTTAGTTATTGTTCATTGTATGTATCATGTATACAAATAAAAGAATAATTATTAATGAATTGTGTATTTTATAATGTTTCTCTCATTTTAAAAAATGTTCTTTAGGACTTCAAAATAAGAGACTCACCTGTTTTTTCTCTAACCATAAAATAAAAATATCAGAATGTTGGAATTGTATGAAAGCAGTGATCTTCACCATTAGGAAACTATCGCTGTGCTGCTGCCAGCACACACGTGGCATTTTCTATCCTTAATTAAAATTTCTGACAGTTTCAGTATATATCCCTGTCTCTCATGGCCACGTGATGAGCAGTTAGATCCCACTGTTTTGAAGTAAATGTGTCCCAAAGTCTGAAAATCAGTGTGGAACATTACAAATTGTCACTACTGAAACACACATTTTCAGCTATTTAATCAGCTTTTTTGTGTTTTAATGAAAACTTTTATGTGCGTACACCTGTCATGTACTGTCTAGCATTTTTGAGCTATGCTGTCATTATGAAACAGTGACATAAGTGGGGGAATTTTTTGCCTGTATGGACAGATTTTTGACTAAGACTGAAACAAGAGCAAACAGCAAACATTTTGTTTACCACAAAAATACTTAATTAATTCACCAAAATTTACCAGGCAAGTAAGAGATTGCTCAGCCGAGCGAAGTGATTGTGATAGCGTATTTATCACATCACTGAGTGTGCTCTGTGTTATTAGCGGATAAATAAAAAGACTGTTGTCTACGTTTCGTTTCACAAATTGAGAATCTGATTCAGAGAAAATGAATGCAAGAGATCAGCCAGTTCGGCCTCGGTTTGCCACAGGGGGGAGACACAGAGCCATTAACCAGCCTGTGATCAGCCTATCTGCTATGCCTACCTCTGTCTTCAGAGTGAGGATGACAGCAGCCCAATAGTAAACACTGGCAAACAGCATCACCTGTGTCATGTTCTATTTAAAAAGAGTTTGCGGCGTGCCTGTGGCTTGGTCTTGAGAGTTTAACTAGCGTCGTGCTGAGTCTCAG
Organism: Colossoma macropomum; assembly: GCF_904425465.1. Taxonomy (NCBI): domain Eukaryota; kingdom Metazoa; phylum Chordata; class Actinopteri; order Characiformes; family Serrasalmidae; genus Colossoma; species Colossoma macropomum. Next base: position 10,945,243 of record NW_023494786.1, on the reverse strand, counting down.
TTCTGAGCCGGTAATGGAGTCTTTCTTGAGGTTTGTCCCAGGCTTCTCAAGCTTTGTCTTACAGTGTATCTATGGAGGCCAATCCCTAGTGTCGTTTCAGCCTCTGCTCTATTAGCCTATCCACTGCCTCCATTATAGACGTATGGAAAAAATCCATCAAAGTGCAATATGTTTAGCAGAACAGAGGAAAGAGTTTACAAGTTTTATTTTGGTTGTGTGAATAAAAACTTTTTTTTTACAAAACCTTTTCACAATGTACTTTAAACAAAGTTGCTAGAGAAGTTAAAAATAAGTTTACTGACTTGTGTCCATTGTTTCATCAGCAAGATATTGTAGATGCTTTCCACATCACTCTCAAAAGTAACGCTTTCAAAAAGGGTTCTTTGTGTGATGCCATAGAAGAACCATCTTTCAATGGATAGAACCATTTTTGTAAATTAAATATGATGTAGAATCTTTTTAAAGTTGAAGGACCTCCACAAAATGTAAAGGTTTTAGAAGGAATCTAGAAGCAAAATAGAACCTTTATTATGTCAAAATAATTCAAATAACTTTTGTGGCAAGCTTAAAGCTTGGCTTCCTAACACTAAGCACACTCTCTCAGTGGCAATGGCAGCTTTCTCCTTACTCTGGAGAGTTACGAGGGCGTCCCGGAGTTGATCCCTGTATTTATTTACTCCCCTTTAAGTAATAGGGGTCACGCTCTGCAAATGTTAGCATGGAGGGACTGGTTTTGGAATGACCAATGATCATCTTTTTCTTTGGGTCCATTGAAACCTAATACAGTTAGTGCTTAAGCGTTGACTGTGGTGGAGCATGGACCATATTTCCGGAACGCATATAACAGCGTTACTTAATTGGAAAACAAAAAAACAACTGTATTCTGTTACAGTTACAGGACCAAAGACAGTAATCAGATTACAGGTACATTATAAAAATAGAGTGATTACCAGCAGGATTACATTCAAATGCAAACTTCTTGTCTTTCACTGAAATTTAATCATAATTTTGTCACATGAGTTGTGTAGATTTGAACTCTGCTGAAGAAATCCCCATAGAAACCATTGAGTGTTTCTGTTGGTTCCTAATGGTTTTGTAAAGTGTTTTGTTTTTTTTTATGGGTTGATATCACAGTATAAAAGATCCTAATGGTTTAATAAAAGTCTACAGTTTGACCGGCTATAAATCAAACTTTTAAACAGTCTGACATGTGAAAAGAGAGTGAATTAAGTCTCGTGAGCTGAACAGTTGGTTTCATTTTTGCATGTATGATTTTTTTCTCCACAGTTTTAGAATGATGAGTGAAAAATCTTCATTTGTGCAAATGATCATTATTTGTAACTAAGTTGATCAGCCTCCTTTTAGTTTTTCGTGTGAACTTAATGCCTTTTTATACTCGTAGTTCACGCTGATCTCTGTGAGCTGCTGAAACTGCTTAGAGCTGGTTAGGCAGTATCTACAAATTATGATCATCAAAGCCCAGCATGTCTCACCAACATGAAACCTTATGAGCCGGTACAGCCTTTTTGGTAGATTTCTTCCAGACTGATCTTTTGACTTTAGCATGTTAAATAACACATTTTTAACGAATAAGACAAATAAGGAAAAGTCCCAGGAGAGTAGTATAGTTTTAACTAATCATTCTACAGTGATTACTTAACTGCGTTTTAGTCTAAGAGCTTTTAGTCTCAGTGTACTGATTATTTGATTATCTTCCTGTTATTTTTTTCCAGGGGAGGTTTGAGTATAGATGTCTAAACTAAAACAAATGATACTGTTATACAAATGTGTCATCTTTATATTTTAAATATTTACATGTATTGCTCCACATAGATTTGGCTGTTTTGCTGAAGGTGAGGTCAGCAACCATTTCTGTGCAGCACAACTAGTGACTATAGTGTGATCTACAAACTTCAAGGCTTAATAAAGGAATCTGTGGATGTGCACTCATTACTGTATAGTGAAAAGAGCAGTGGGAAAAGCACACATATTTAGGGGCAGCCAGAACTTTTAAGTTTAAGTACTTGATGAGAATTTTTCCAGCCTGAGCTGCTGCTCTAAGCCTGTGAGGAAACTGGTGACCCACTGGCAAGTAGAGGCAGGAACACTGAGTTGGGAGAGCTTATTATCCAGAATGATGGGATTGAATGCTGAGCTGAAGTCTAAGAATAGGATTAATGTGTAGGTCACTGAGTGGTCAAGGTGTTGAAGGATAAGTTGAAGTTCCAGGTTTACTGCATTATCCAGTGGCTGTTTACTGTGTCTTGAGAACAGTTTCCTCATCTATTTCTATGCGCAAAGCCTGTGAGTGTAAAAGCTGAGTCTGGTTCTCCTGTTTCTTATTATTTAACTCACATTTCTTCTGCTCGTCTCCAAGTGGGGGTAATCTGTGAGGGAAACAAGTAGAACATTCAGGATCTACTTCCAACCCAACTCCTACACAGGTCTTGTTCACACTGCCAGTCCAAATCTGATTTTTGGCATATCCAGATTGTATCCAGATTGATTTTTGATAGCGTGGACAGCAAATAAGCACATGAAATCTGATTTTTGCAAATCAGATCCACACCACATTTGGAGGTGGTTTGAAATGCAAATCAAATCAGATTTTTACAGATGCGTCTCAGTCTGGATGTTCTGGCCGCTAAAATCAGATTTCATAGTGTGTTTTATAGTGCATTGCAACAACAATGTCAAATCCAGAGTGACAGAAGTGCTGGGATTCAAGAAGAGCACCAAAGATCCATGCCTTAGTCACAGAATTTGGACGGAGAATTTGGAGTTTGGACGGCGAGATGATGCAGCCCCATTTCTCCTGCATCCATGTTTGAAATCCATGTCACCAGCATAGCTACGTACGTAGTTACTGACACCTACGTCGTTACCACAGTAACCTGTATAGACTGTATGCAGATAGACTGGTGATGTCTGGACGCACAAATCCGATCTAATCACTTGCAAATAACAATGCGAACAGTCATCATAAAATATCTGATTTGAGAAATGAATCCAATTTGCCTGTAGTCTGAACACAGCCATAGAGACCAGCTCTGCTGCATTAGAATGCTTTCTTTTCATGCAATATCCCTTTATTCAGCACTATTAAGTCAGATTGGGGCCCATGATGCAGGAGGGCCTACAGCGATTTGTCCCCCCAAATATTTTTTTAGCTCCCTCCAGACTCAGACTGCCTGTTGGGATTTTCTGCCTGGTCAGTTGGACTGTCCAGGTCAGTTGCTCTAAAGATAAACTAATCAAAAAAATTGCACAGCCATGTCCATTAAGATGTTAACAAATCTCCTCCCCTGACCCTCTACCCCCTAATCTCTCACACGATTGGTCTTCTTAAAGTACATAAGTGTATGATATAAACATAATAAATGGTATTAGATCAGAAACGTGTAGTAGACTTAGCTGGCGAGCTAACTTAGTTAGTGAACCAGCTAACCGCATTACAGTTTGTGTTAACAAGTTTACAAAACAGATAGGAAGAGGAGAGAAGTTTGGTGTTAAGAGGGGAAGAAAAAGTGCTCAGAATAACCAATTCAGCAACAGGTCAGTCTTTAGCCTCCTCTACTTGACCACTCTAGCCAGCTGGCTACTGCTTTAGGCTGTTCCCCTCTATCAGGAATTAGACTACTTAACTATGATTAGACTTAGACCACTTAACTATGATACCCATCCATGAAGTATGACAGTAACATAATCAGCTCAGTCACTTAAACATTCCAGTACAAACAATGCTTTAGTCCATATGACAGTCTAACATAAACATTTAACATTAAATGCTATGGGTTGACTGGCTTGCCCTGAGCGCATCAACTCATTTAAGACAACGATAGCGAATAAACAAGCAAAATATATTGTCTCTTTCATTAACTGAAATTAGTTTTTGTATGAGTGGGCCCATTAATTGTTTTTGCACTGGGGCTCACAAGATCCTAGTTAGGCACTGGTGGTGTGATATGTGTGCTTTGTCTGTGTGTGAGTAATGAGACTGAGCACAGGTTATCTTACAGATAAACAAATGTGTATTATTAAGATTTGCACGTACACTTTTATTTTATATTGTTTAATATTGCCCAGGTCCAAACACCAAAAACCCCAAGCTATGATATGCATATGTTTTAAGGAAGCATATATGAATTTGTTTTTTAAGTCCCAGAAAGAGGACATATGGTCATCCTAACACACAGATTTGCCTTCAACAAAATAAACCAGATAAACAAAAGACAAACAGCTATCTTGAACACTGGATGAACGTTACATTGGAATTAAAGAGATTACCTTAAGTAACTTGTTACATTATACAAAGGTCTGATTATATCAATAAGTTCTTTAACCATTACTTTCTGCCACAGAATACACTCTATGTGAAATAAATGTGTATTTGAATTTAAAACCCTATATAGTACTAAACAATATTAAAAAAGTCTCATTAATGATGCTGTTCACTGCTGGACAGTCAGCGTAAAATTACTTCTCGATTAGGTTTCACTTCCACTCGTTTTAAACCCCAAATCGATGCCCAGTTTTTCACTTCTGTGCCAATGAAGGTTACTGTATAGAAGCTACACTGGATACCTATTTCTGCTTTCATTTGAGCTGCCACAAGAGAGGAACCCATATGTGCTCTGAAAGTGATGTTCACTGATCCACAGTGCTGTCAGTGTAGTTTCGCCCATTCCGGCATAAATGTAAAAAATGATGGCACGTCAGTGTAAACTCTTTCCTATGCATTGAATTTAAATTCTGTTCTGCATTACCCATCACCACAAACTCTATTCCACATTTCATTCTACTTTATACAGCAGTTAGTCCTGACCACAGAATCCAAAAAACATTCTACCCATGTTGTTTTATCTGATTAAAGCATGTTTCTTCATCATACTTGCATTGTTCACCTAAACATCAGTTGCTAAGTAACAGCAGTGGTGGCTTTAAGCTGCTGGAACTACATGTTTTGCATGGGGAAGTTAGCATTACATTTTCTTTACTTTGCAAAATCGTTGTCTAAATGTAACAGAACACTTGAAGCCATGTTTTATCTTGAACATTATTGTCGCAGAGATTGCTGTGTTGTTTGCGATAGCATGTTCTATTGCTTAACTACATTTCAGCGTACATTCTATTACATACTGTATATCAGTGTAAGCACCATTCCACACTGCCTATGGATGTAAACTCCATTTCATACTATATGATATGTCAATGTCAACTGTATTTCACACTAATTACATGTAGTGCCCCTTCAGATGTGGGCCTTGATACATTAGGGCAGTGTTTTGCAGCCCTGGTCCTGAGGGCCTACTGTCCTGTACATTTTATTACTTTACCTGCTTTAACACACCCACTTTAACTCAATAAAGGGCTGTTAATGAGCTGATGAGTTAGATCAGATATGTCGGAGACAGAGAAAACACTAAAAAAGTGCAGGCCAGTGGGCATCCAGGACCAGGGACAGTGTATTAGTGGAGTCCAGTAGATGAGTGAATGCTTTGTTTCACTCAGTCATGGAGTGAGGCAGTCGAAGCCTAAGTGAATTCAATGAACATGAGGCAAAACCGAAGCAAGGTGCATACGAGGCGCACAGTGTCACCTTGCATTTCTTTGTATTTCTGGGCACTTGTGGGTACTGATGGTATCTGCTAATGCGGTAAGAGTACAATGTACAAGGAAGTGATGGAACGTCTTCTATTGAGATGGGTCACATTCAGCTTCTGTTTTCTGTGGAGAGAAAGGGAAAGTGTTGTTTGATGATTTGTTTCGATAGTTCTGTGAAGAACCATGTGACAAAGCAGACCACCAGCTTGTTACAGCATTTCAGAGTTTTTCTTTTCTCCCAGGGTGAGGTCAGTGAAGTGAGTTTTGAAATCAAAAACAAGGTTTGAATCAGCTGATTCCATGAATGAATTGTGAAACCAGTGGCGTTACTGTCCTGAGAAGTGGAGCTCACACTCCTGCACATCACATTTGAAAAACTCCAGCTTCCTCTGGAAAGCCCACTTTGCTGACATAGGATCATACATCCTGTGGTCACTGAAGTTTTTCACCAACCCCTGGTCATGCTGTATGTATATATGTGACCGCCATGACTTCTTCAACATTGTTTCTAAACGTGGAGCATAGACATAAAGTCTTAAGAACACTAAACCTCACTCACTCTTGACTGTACACCTGCAACCATAGATTATTAAAACCTGTCAAACCCACGAAGCCATGAAAGCTTTGTTTCACTATAAACATAATTCCTCTGACACAGTCTTAGTCTGCAGTTTCCACTGTGCTACATTTTGTTATTATTGCCACTTCTGCCCAGTGCCTTCCTGGTAGTACATGGTTCTTCAAGGGTTCTTTAGTAAAGGGAATGGCTCTATATATTTCATACTTCATACTTAAATGGTTCTTTGCATGGTGAGATTGATGGAGAATGCGTTATATATGGTTCTATGTAGAACTTTCTGAAAATAGTTCTATATAGCACCAAAAAGTGTTCTTCTATTGTTATGATGTCAAGTTTGTAACAGCAGAAGAACCCTTTTTAGTGCTATATAGAACCATTTTCAGAAAGCTCTACATAGAACCACACACAACATATTCTCCATCAGTCTAAATAACCATTTTACCATGCAAAGAACCATTTAAGCATGAAATGGTTCTAAGTAGAATCAATCCTTTTACTAAAGAACCCTTGAAGAACCATCTTTTTTTAAGAGCGTGGATTAATTCAAAAGTGAGTCTAGTGTAGGTCAGTGGTCACCAACCCTCCTCCTGGAGACTCTGTCTTTCTGCAAAGTTTAGTTTGAATTCTAATCTGCTGGATGCATCTAATCAGTTTATTCAGAAAATCTTGATCAGGTTTATTAGTGGACGGAAGTCTTTCCACATCTGGCACTTGTTATTTTATAACTAACGTTGCTGTTTTAGTCTGTGAAACTATTTTTAATAGGCAAACTTTAGGTAGCTTTTCTTGGGTAGTCCATGTTAAACGGCCACATTAACCACACAGTCTAAATTAAATAAAGCACACTGTTCCCATGCTGAAGGTGAAACCGAAGATTCAAAACCCCTGAAATGAGGAAGAATGCAGATCCAGCCTGGCAGAACATCAGAATAATATACATATGATCAGCAAACAATCTGCAAACATGTGGAAACATGCAAAACATCATGCAAGACATTTAGTTTCTGGGTGTCATTAGATGTGATTAGATTAGAAAGATGTGGAATGAAATATTAAAGATTAATTCCCTACCAAATCTAACACTGTTTTGAGCGCTGTAATGGGGTGCATATGTGTAAAACATGCGAGTATGATAACAATTCAGTATGTTGGATATTATAATGCCCCTTTAATGCCTCAACAAGCCAGTAGCTGGTGATTTCTGCTTATTACTACTTTATAAAACAGCAAGTAGGGTGAACTGACTCCTTCTTTGGTATAAACGTTAACTAGAAATCTGAGATTTCTCTTTAAAATAGGGGGTCAATTTGTCTTATTTGAGAGCTAATTGTTATTTACTGTAGAGTCATTGTTAAGAATCAAAAGAAAACACCAAACTAGTGATTTGAGAAAAAAAAAAGAAACAATTCTGATGAAACACAATATTTCAGATATTGATCTTTCATTACAGAATTAATTAACAAGCACATTCCACAGAGAACCAAAAAGGTTCTGTGCAAGTTTATGATGTATAATACACAAGTAAGAATATTTAAGCAGCCTAGTTATTATTTAATTACTTATTATTAAGCAGCCAGTTAATCATCAGTTATTGGCTTGGTAAGTTCTGGTACTAGCTCTTGGTTTAATAAGGCTTATTAAGGATATAAAAGTGGGGCTTTGAAAATGTTGTGTAAAAGGTTATAAAGTACAGAATACAAATAAAGGCGCTTTGGAAAATGCTTCACTCACCCTAATTATTGCTTATTAGAGTGATAATGGGCAGCCAGTTCTTTTCCAGCTACGTACTTGATGAGTATAGCTTCATAAATTTGTCTGAACCCAGTGGGTCCTGACTGCATTTTCCAAATATGTGTTGGGCTCAGATCACTTTTGGAAACTTTTACTTTGCTTTAGTTTTCATTTGCCCTATTGTTCCTCCCTACTGTCACATACAGTTTTTCATCAGGTACGCTGGGGTCAGCCGCTTGGTCTGTTGACAGAATTTAGCACTGATGTCCACAAGTCCCACAACTGTGAGAAAATGGATAAAGGAAATAACACTGATCTGAAGGGTACAGTTTAGTGCAGGCATGTCCAACTGGGGACGTTCCAGGCCTAAATGAAGTGTGCTTAATTTGGCAACATGTTGAAGTCTGCAGTGTTTTGGCCCACGAGGACTGGAGCCTGACACATGTGGTTTAGTGCAGCCAAAAGGACGTTCAGTTTGTTTGGCCAAAAATATCTTCTGTATAATATGTTTAATATGAAAGCGCTTCTTGATAAATACATTTTTTAAAGCTGGATTTATCTGTAATCTAACAATAACTGTTATATTATTATATAATAATAATGGTTTGGTTCAGGTTTAGACTCAAAATGTTACTGCTAGCATTTGTGAACAATTTATCATAAGCAGGCCAGAATGGCAGTCTACACTTCACCTCTCATAGTCAATGTGTCACTTCAAAGAGCCCTGTCAGCCTGTTGTAACTTATAGGTAAAACTTTTCTTGGTGGTCGGTAATAAAGTTGAAATCTCTTCATGATTCACACAAGAGCTGGCATTTTCTCAGGAGTGCTGGTTTTCTTCAGCCAGCTCTCACGTTGGAAAAGATCATTTGTTTTCAGCTGCTCAAGTGAAGTTCCTCATAGAAAGTTTGTGGCTGTGGTCGTGTACAGGGACGCTTATTCCAGCCCCTACTTCCACAATCCATGATACTTTCAATTTCAGTCAGGATAAAAACCAGGGTGAGGCCTACCCAGACTCTTCAGAAGACTGGACACACTAACTCTGGTGAGCGGACTTGATCAATCTATTAAATTAGACAATTAACAAATAAACGTCAGTTTGACCATTTATAGTTTTTCAGCCTAATAACTGAACATATTAACAAAGAGTAAAACTAAGGATGATTTAAGCCAGAAAAAGGGAAGAATGAAGAGTTTGTGTGCCACACTTTGAATGGAGAAGGTCTCCTTTCCCCAGGTTTCTGTTTGCTCAGAGCAGAGGGTGGGCTGGAGGAGACGGCTGAGGATGTGCTGGTGGTCTCGGGGGAACATGTCTCAGGACTGGGGGATGTGCCGCCTCTGTAAGTAGAAATAAAAAAAATAAAGATGTCGTTTGGCTGTGATCTAGAAGTTAAACAATATTGTAAGGCTTTATTTAACTGTCTGCTTTATTCAGACTAACACTCACCATATTATTGTTATTATACTAATAATTAAACTACACTTTTCAGCCCTGTTCAAACAAAAGGCAAACAGACAAAAATGGACAAAAATGCTATTTCACATTATAACTTGTTATCTTCTTCGTGAAATTGAGTGATGTAATTTCCTGTCATCTTAATTTTATGAGTGTGTGGATACAGGCTGTGTCCAAGTAGTATTATGAAATCTGCTGTCCTTGCTTGATGTAGTAGCCATGTGGACAGTTCTGCCAGTATATTTAGTGAGGCCAGGGCTGTTTTTTGAACATTAATGTCTGATCAACATTGTACTTGGATGCCTCTCATCCACCTCAGGTGTGGCCTCCTAATTAGAGAAGCGGTCTCATCTCCTCATCTGCCCCATCTAGTGGCCTAAGCATAGACAGATGATGAACAAGACACAACACATTTATAACTATTTAAATTATTTAAATGATTTATAATCTATTCAAATGATCTCTGTTGGAGATAATGTGTCTATGTGGTTCATCCAAAACATTTCCCTGGATTTACGTAGTTTATCGTTGTCTCTGTCTTGTTCCACAACCACTTGTTCTTTATCAAAGTAGAAAAATTTCACAAATTAAATGACCACCATTTAACACAGTGTGTGGCGCTACGATGCTCACAAAGTCTAGTGCAGAACTCTGTAGATGTTGTCCCCACATATAACAAACCACATGGGCAACAAATAGCATATACCACATTACATGAGAGTTGCGATTAATAACACTTTTAACGTATATGTGCCTGTAATGTACCTGTTCTATGTGGAAAATCTCTCATTCGTTTTGTGGAACGACACTAGAAACAATCCTCACTTTTATAGTTCCCAAAGGGATCTGTATAGTTTTCTGTTTTAAATAACTCTGACTGATGTCTGCTTTTGCAACCTTATTTTGAAGTTTCCAGCTCTCTGAAATGATGAAGATTGAGTGTTTTGAAAGGGTTTCCCTAAAGCTGCCAATGTGTATGAATAATTTTAAGAGGTTTGGAAGAATATAAAAGACTTCTTTTACTTTAAAACGTCAGTGTTCATGATGGCTTTAGTTTCTGCCAGTATTATAAAGAATGACCCAAATTATATATGAAAAACAAACAAACAAACAAAAACATACTTGTGCGGCCCCTGGTGACTGCTGGTGGCCATGGCCTCAACTTCAATCCTGACCATTGAAAAGCATGGTGAAAAGAGGCTAACAGAAAGTATACTAATATAAAGTATGCAGAGAAACAGATGGACTACAGTCTGTAATTGTAGAACTACGAAGTGCACCTATATAGTAAGTGGAGCTGATAAAATGGACGAGAGAATACATAAAGAGGTGTACTTAATAAAGTGTCCAGTTATAGTGGATCTATAAGGCAGGTGGTCCTCATAAAGTGACCAGACTTTATTAGAGACTAGAGCTCTAATACAGTGGATGGTGAAGTTAAGGCTTGTGATGCAGTGCGTTCTGAACTTGTGTGTTTTGCTTAATATTATGTGTAATGCTTCATTTCCGTTTTTTTCAGTGCCCGTTCTTATTGTACTGGTCACAGCCTTCGATGTCGGTGCCTGTGCAGATGATCCTCTTTTTGAATGCCTAAAAGACCCTGATTATGAAGAACTTTGTGAGATAATGGACCGAGGTCTCTGCCCTACAACGACTCCTCGAAGTGTGGCTGTCATTGGTGGAGGCATTGCTGGACTTACAGCGGCTAAGGTTCTGCAGGACGCTGGACATAAGGTATCTCTTACATTAAACACTCTGGACCTCAATCATTTCAAGTTTGTCTGATTCATTTCCATTGCAGCTTTTTAAAGGTCCTGCACAGCCTTTATACACCATGTTCAGATATTCTAGCACATCAAATCAATGTTTGGTATTTGCTGGTAGTCCTCCATATAGTCCTATTTTGCTAGACTACATCTGGCCTCATTAAAATTCTTACTGCCAGTTTTGTTACCATCTCTTTCACATGGTTCAGATGATTCATAGAATTGTTGTTAGCAGCTTTGCACATGACACTACGTCTAATGCTGGAAAACAAACAAAAAAAAACACAGGGAATTCCATTTTAAGAGAAGTAGCAGAACTTTCATGAACTTAAGTGTTTTTTTTTTGAGTATTTCTTTTTGCAAATAAGATGTGTGAATGCATCTTATTAAAAGTACACATTTGGACCTTATAGTCCATGTTGTACCATTGAAGGTACATTTACATTGGTTGTAGTTTAAAGAATCATCATTTACTGGTTCCCCTGACAGTATATAGTATGTGTCAGGCTCCAGTCCTTGCAGGTCAAAACTCTGCAGACTTCAGCACACTGCCTCATTAAACACAACTGATTCAGCTCATCAGCTAATTAGCAAGGGCCTTCATGAACTGAATTCAGAGCGTTAGATGATGGTAAACGCTAATGTTTGCAGCACTTTGGCCCAGAAGGTCCCCAGTTTGACATGCCTGGTGTATAGGAAAGACTCAGCCTACAGCAGGGATATTCATTTCTGGCCAGTGTTCAGAACAGTTTGCTGATTTCCCTGTTTAAGCACACCTGCCAAACCAGCCAGTTAAATTAATTAGTTGAGTTTAGATGACATGTTTGAGCAAGGAAATCACCAAACTGTGCTGGACCCCAGGCCCCAGGACTGAAAACAGTTTATTTACATTTACATTTAAAACATTTAACTAATGTCCATGTTCATAATGACTTACGGAAGTGCTGTGTTTGTTTGAAAATGTGTTGCTAAGCTAATTCCTCTGCCTGCAACTGGAGTCAGCCCTGATTCTGAGATATAAAGTCAGGGGCTGCCAGACAAACCCAGTTAATTAACAATAAATAGTTTTATCACTGTTGGTTAAAAAAACTGTAAAATTACAGTCATTTAGTTTCTTAGAAATACTGCCTTACACTGCATCCACTCACTGTCCACTCTATTAGACACTCCTACTCTGTCAGTCCACCTTGTAGATGTAAAGTCAGAGACAATAACAATGAGCGTAGAAACAAGGAGGTGGTCATAATGTTATGCCTGATCGGTGTGATTAAAAATACTTCAGTGTAGCAAGAAAAAACATTCTCTTTTGTAACTATTACCTTTGAATCCCTACGTGAACATCACACCCAGTGTTGCCCGATCACTGTCTCGACCCCACATGCTCCCTGCTCTCATACCCCTGACCCAACTCACGAAGACCTCCATAATTACCTGATGAATTGAAATAAGTTTGTCAGAGTTATGATAAATCTTATTGAATGGATAGGGGGTCCCAATGACTGGAGCTGTGAAAGAACTGAAGCTGCATGAGATTCAAACGTAAGGTCTTTATATACTGCCTTTGTAAATTTCCCTGAATTCTTACTCACTGTGCATTTGAATCAATAGGTTACAATCATAGAAGCAAGTGATCATATAGGTGGACGAATCCAGACATACAGGAAGAAAAATGAGGGCTGGTATGCAGAATTTGGTGCCATGAGGATCCCAGGGTTTCACAGGTGAGTTCTATAACCCAAATGCTTTACCTTTTTAATGTTCTATAACCTTAAATACTTTGCCTGGATCAGGGGTTCTCGGTCTTACTGGTGCCATAACTCATTTTCATCTGTGTTTGCTAAGTAGTGATCATTAGTCATGATTTCAAAATAGAATAGCCAGTGTTTCTCATCAGACATTACAGGTTCTTTAAGCCGGCTTTACAGGGTGAAACTTTCATGCTTGATTCCCACATGAAACTAAATTGCACTTATACTTAATGTCACATTAAGTAAAGCATCCTGCAACTCATTTGAAACTCAGACGCAAACGTGGCACCCATCTCAACTTATATGAAAGTTTCGTGTTAATGGACAAGAACATGAAACAGAAGGTGGTTCACTGACTCAGCTGATAAGTTGTTAATGTTGTCAGTTTTCTGAGCCATGACAACAAATCTGAGTTTCTCGAAGCTATCATTTCTATAAACAGGTGGCCAGCTAACACAAACAGCTGTTTAACTGGCTGTTAGTGCCACCATTTATTCTTCATTACTGTGTTATTAACATGATTTACATAGCTAGATTACTTTCTCCACTTCCGTGCCCTCAAATTACACAGAGCTCAGATTCCTTTGTAGGACATTGTAATTTCTTTGTTGCAATTGTAGGACAAAGATGAGACTGAGAACTTGTCGTGAACCGGACGAGCAAGGAATTAAGTAGGCTATAACTGTAAAAGCTAGTGAACATTCCTTTTCAAAGGCTTAACCTACACACAACAGATTAAAAACTCAATTATATAGAAAAGATATAGATATAGAAAAAAAAGAACGGCAATGAAAACTTTGTGTAACTGTCAAGTTGCATGGAAAGTTGCAGGCAACCCATAACATTTAACAAGTTGCATGTAAGTTTCACAGTGTAAAGCCAGCTTTAGAAAGTAGAAACATCAGCATGAAAGTATTCAGCATATAAAATATCTATATATTTTGTGGCTTCTTAATGAGAAATCATTTGCACAATCATTTGCAACTCAGAACTAGACAAGACCAACAAAGTCAGAATTTCTATGATCTCATAATTCTTCATTACTCCTCATTTTCATCAGAAGGTGATATCAACTTTACATCCGCATATTAGTATCATAACTTACGTTTCAAATGTCATTTCACATTGAGACCCCATGAAGTCTATTCTTACATATGCTAACGTGACCAAATGTAATTCTGTGTAATGTAGGGACATTTCAGTGTTTTCACATGTTTACAATGGAGTGTAGGTCATTTTTACTGTTCATTTACAGTTGTTTAGCTTGAATTTACAAATCTGAATGATCTGTTCAGAATGCACCACTATAAGGACTGTGTCTTATGTCTTGTTCTGTTCTGTCTCCACTGATGAAGATGGAGAGGTTGCATGCAATGTTTTTTTAAAAGCCAATTCTGACACTGTAACTTTTATCACCTTATTCACTTTCCAGGATTCTCATGGAGTTTCTGTCAAAGACTAAGCTGAAGCTGAATCCTTTCATTGAAGAAGACATTAACACTTACTATTATGTAAATGGCTTGCTTCTAAAAACCTACACAGTGAAAGAAAACCCCGATATGTTGAACTACACCTTAAACGAGCGGGAGAAGGGGAAATCAGCCAGTGAACTTTTTGACATGGCATTGGAGAAGGTCAGTAACAGCAAGATGATATCAAAAAGTACTGAAATGCCCTGTTGAGCCAACACCTCCATGTTGTAGGTACATTTTTAACATTTTCCTATTATGATCAAAAATCATCCTCATTTCATACCTAGATAAGAGATGACGTGAAGAAAGATGGCTGCCAAAAAGACGATGGAGAAGTATGATTCATATTCTGTTAAGGTAATAACGCAAAACACTCTATTTTTATCTGTTCTAGTATTTAACACAAATACACTGTTGTATGCAAAAGTTTAAGTTTAATCACCTAAACGTAATTTGACTGGGGGTGTTCAAACTTTTGCATTCAACCATATAAAGCAAGTTTGGTTCTAACAGATTTCTGTTTGACTTCACAGGAGTATTTAGTGAAAGAGGGTAACCTGAGTCGAGAAGCTTTGCGTATGATTGGAGACATCCTTAATGAGAACAGCTTCTTTTACACTAGCCTCACAGAGATGCTCTACATCCAGTCGGACATCAGTGATAATACAGAGTAAGTATACTATAACAAGTAGAGTGACCAGACTTCCTGTGTTTCAACTTCATATCATGTTTTCTTTCTTAACTTTCTGTCTTAAAAGTTATTTATTAGCCCTGTATTTGCAAAAAATACTGTATGTACAATGTTTATAATCACCAATCACCAGTTGGGTAAAGCAAAGGGGGTAAAGGCTACACCCCGGACAGCTAAGCTCACTTAGTTAACATTTTTAGGCAATGGAGGAAGAATGGTCAATTTTTAGAAGGTAATTATATGTATTGAATGAGGACTTCAGAAAGTGCTTACATTTATTTTACCCAATTTTCTCTGCAATTTGGTCACTGTCAGTCCTAGCTGCTAGCTAGGTTTCGCCCTATCACACCATACTACCAAGCTGGGAGGGCAAAGGCCAGCACATGCTTTCTCCAAGTCATGTGAAACGCCACCATATCTTTTCTAACTGCTGATAATGTAACGTCACTGGACAGCTCAACATGCTTGGAGGAGAACACTAACTGCCAATTCTGTTACATCAGCTAACAGTCAGCTAAAATTTGACCCATCTTCACAAACTGCCACATCTGCTAGCCACTGCTTACAGCTTTCTGTCTGACTACTGAATGCTGCTCCTCTCAGGTCTCTGACTAGAAAGAAGGCCTAGTTATTCCAACAAAGAATGAAAAAGGTGAATTAGCACATAGCAATACGGCCTCTGCTTAAACAGTTCATCATGCTCACACAGAAAGCTTTGTCTGTGCTTAGATCTAGTTAGGCAGTGGCACCACAGGATTCCCTGATCATAAGTTTGAATAGGGCAAAGGGAAGTCTGAGAAGGCTTCATCCATAGCCTTTGGAAAGGAACTGGCAATGAATAAATTGGGAGATGAACTGAGTTAAAATCCAATTTATGATGTGTTCATAATCCAAAATAAGCACTAACTTATTTTGCCGGTGCACCTTTTGCATATACTCACTCTGGAATTCACTTCATATGGTATGAATTGCTGTTGCTTCTTTTTATTACTTGATCTCTTTCAGATATTTCGAAGTCTCAGACGGGATGGACCACATACCCAGAAAATTTTATGAAGTACTGAATGGCACAATCCTCCTCAACTCAACTGTCAAACGCATTAGTCAAACCAGCAGCAATGTTACGGTTTCGTATAAAGACTGGCGCAACCCCTCCACTTTAATCAGCCGCACGTTTGACTTTGCCTTGGTGACAACTACAGCCAAAGCTTGTCTCTTCATGGATTTCCAGCCTCCTCTGTCGGTCCGAAAGATGGAAGCTCTGCGCTCAGTGCACTATCGCCAGCTCCACCAAGGTTGTGCTGAGCTTCAGTGAGAGATTTTGGGAGAAAGAAGGCATCAGAGGAGGAAGAAGCATCACAGACATGCCTTCAAGGTTCATTTACTACCCCAGCCATACCTTCCCAGGGATACAAGGGGGCGCCCTGCTGGCCTCCTACACCTGGTCTGATGACTCCACACTCTTCCAGGGGACGCAGGAAGATGAGCTGATGGCCATAATGCTGGATGACTTGGTGAAGATCCACGGTGAGGGCATCCGGCGCCTCTTCACTGGCGGCATTGTGAAGAAGTGGGCGCAGGATCCTTACAGCCACGGGGCCTTTGCCATCTTCACTCCCTACCAGAAAACTCACTATGCCTCGGATCTGTTCAAGAGCGAGGGGAGGATTCACTTCGCTGGAGAGCATACGGCGATGCCTCATGGCTGGATTGAGACGGCTATGAAGTCTGCTCTAAGAGCTGCCCAGAACATAAACATGATCCTGTAAAATAAAAATGCCAAACAGTGTATCTGGTCACTAGGCCTGTCACAATTATTACATGACTGACTGTTCACAACTATTTGAGCTGATCACAAATATTTAAGCTGACTACAATTATTTTTTAGCTTTCTCAATCATAAGTTTATTGTTTTAGAATGCAAATGTGTATGCGGTTTTATTAGTTGGATTGACGCAAAAACATGTAAATAAAAGAAGGCAGAGACGCATTTATTAGGACATTAGGTTTTATGCATTTATTAGGATATTAGGTTTTATGCAAACAGCAGACGTTCTTACTTCTTATTCGTGCTGTTAACATCTTTAGAGGGCAGCAGTGAGTAATGTTTGTTTATTTGAGCTTGAGACTGTTTGTCATCAGTTGGGAGCTACTAATCCGCCAATTTAGCCACTTGTACTGTAATCGTTTAATTCAATGAACAAAAAAGACAATCAATGTTAATCAGTATTATTTCTATAGCAGTTTGATTATCAGTTAAAATGTTGGGATTGTGACAGGCCTACTGGTCATACCAGAGTGTATTAAAAAAGGGTAACATCAATTTTAAAACTATGGCATGAACATACCAAAATCATAATCATTTTTAAAAATTATTTTAAAATAGTCAGCATATCGTTAATGTCACGCAAAATCCCACTGCTCCGAAAATACTCACTGCCTTGAAGAAGCTGAAGGCAGCTTTGAATAAAAAAGCTATTCGCTTGGATCCCCACTTTTTATTACTTTTTACATTATTTTTGCATTATTTGAAAACTCAAGTTACCTTTAGTGTTAAAATTTCATGACGAACAGACCAACAGAAATTATTAGAAGTTAAGAATGTTTTGCATTCTCCTGTAAAGTTTCCATTTTGCAGATAAAAAGTTTTGTTCCTACAGTGACAATATAAGATACAAAGCTTATTGTTTAATAAAATCCTCCTGATTTGGTTCTGTGATCTGCCAGTGGTGATTCCTTCTCCTAGTGTTTTTTGTTTAGGTCATTTTACGATAAACAATCTTTCCATTCCTAATTTAGTTTTGTTTCATGGTTCATTGGGATTGTATATACACAGTGGTGTGAAATATCAATATTCATACAACAAAAATCGTGATTTGCTTCTTACTCAAAGTGCTGTTTACCATATATGTAAATTAAAACATAATTACTATAAGAGAAAACAGGACTGCTTCATACAAAGTGAAGGCTCTTTTTCATTTGGAGTACTTTCATTCTATACATTTGCCAGCGGCCTATACTGAACTGAATCTCTGGTTAAAGGAGCAATATGTAATACTGACAGCAAGCGTTTAAAATTGGCCCTGTAATACCAATACAAAATATTGGAGAGGGTTGTCTGGCCCCGCACCCTCCTCCCCTGGCTCTAAGCTCATGGGGGTTGCCAGGTTAAGGAAACTGAACCATAGACTCCTATATACAGTCTATGAATGAACCTACATGAAAGAGCGCAACATTCAACTTGAACAACATTACACAATGTTAAAAAAACATGAAAGTAGCAAATGGAAACGTTTTTGAAGTTTTTGAAATATTTTTTAACTCTGTGAGACAGATGGTTGGTGAAGGAGCCAATAGTGGTGCAGGTGTCCAGTGTAGAGGAGTGCTCTGCAGGTAGGTAAATGGGGAACTCGAGTAGTGAGTAGTAAATGAGGCAGAGACAGAGCCATTCCAATCTCGTAATGTCAACCTTGAAGAGAAAGGTCCCTGCTGAAAAAACCCATAGAAACCATGAAGTGTTTCTGTTGGTTCCTGATGGTTTTGTAATGTGTTTTGGCTTTTTTAATGGGTTGATATTAAAATGTAAATGATCCTAACGGTTTAACATGTGACCAAAGGCTGATTCTAAATGAATTTGATGGTTTCCTAAAGGGATCTAAAAGTTTTCCACAAAAAATAGAAAAAAAGTTTCGACTATTGGAAAAGTTATAAAAGTTTTCTCTATTGGAAACCATTAAGCAAATTCCCATTAAAAAAAGGTTTTAATTCTAATGGTTTCTAATGGTCCTTTTTCAGCAGGGGTTGAATGTGAGAACCAAGCAAAAGGTAGACTGTGAGAAGCAAGCAAAAGTTGTGCCTCCAATGTCCAAGTCTAAAAAAGGTTGAAATGAGCATCTGGTGGTTCACAGTGTCAAAGGCAGCTGACCAATCAAGGAGCTTTCCTGGCTTTGTGGAAAGGGCATTTCCTGTTGAGTGTCTTGGCTTTTATCCAGACTGATTGGTGAATTTTGATTCTCTCAAAGTTGAAAGATAGCTGTGTGGGGAGGCCTGTTTCAGGGTGGGTTATGTTACCTTTTTTAAATTCTACACCCCAAAAACTCAGAGGTGAAGAAGCCAGCATGGGTGGAGGGATTCTACACACTGGCTCAGAGTTGTAGCATTCACAGCCTCACAGGCTGGACCTCACCATAGGCTGCCATATACCCACTGGCTCTTTTACATAAATGTATTATTGTGTTCACTTAGTAATTACCTGTATTTATTTATTTGTTTATTTGTTTTGGTGTCAAAATTACCATTAATAGTAATAATAAAGATACAAGTTGTCTCAAAAGCATGAAAGAATACGTTCTTGAGGTTTCAAAATAAATAAAAAGCAGTGACATTAAGAAACATTGCTACAAATTCATCAAGCTTTTATGCATACAATACTCATTACAAATGAAGGGATTGTTGAAGTAAAACGTTAGATAATAATAATAATAATAATAATAATAATAATAATAATAATAAAACTTGATGTAAATAGTACCTCTCATGCATTAAAATGCAGCTCAAAATGCTTTACAATGAGAAAGGCAACTAAAAACCTGAATAGTATAATACAGAAAATAGAGAAAATAAAGGATTTGCCACGAATACAGCAAAGGTTAGTGTATGATTCGCAAATTTCTTAAATGTATGCAAAATTTCGATAATTTGAAGAGAAGACTGAGACATATAATTCGGGCTTTATTTACCCATTTTTTGTAGATTTTAAAAATGACTTAAAACACTTTTATTTTACTCTGCTCTGCGTCAGCGGAGCGCCGGTCTGTTTCCGGGTGAGTGTGTGCCCTTGGTTGGTAGTGATCGCTATGGCGGCTCTGGTGAGGCTCGGCTCTGTGTGTCAGAGGGGTGTCGCTCGTAAGTGCCAGTCTTTTAACGTTACACCGTTTGTCTGCTTTTTTCTGAGTTTTTCTGAAACCACTGGTTTAGAATTTAACGAGTCTGTGCAGCCTTTCAGCAGCGTTTCCGGCTAAAATGTCACGACGTTCAAGTTCACGGAGCCGCTGAGTTTAGAGTCCAGAGTTATAACGCTGCTCTGAGAGTAAGACAAGATGTTATAACGCTACTCTGTGAATAGGATCTCTACTGTATATGAACCCTTTGTGCTGATAATTGAACTAGATACAACTGAGTGACTGAGACGCAGAGCAGCCGCGTCGATGACTACAAAGATGTCTATAGAGCTCGGCGATGTGGCGACACTATAATATCGCGATACAATATATAACATAATACACGATATATCACGACATTTGATAAGTTAAAACAGAAAAAAGAATCAGCAGTGCTACATTTAAAAATACTCTCAAAAACTGTGAACACAATCATTTTTATTCATACTGTGTTACAGTTAAACAGGGCTGATTTTGCTTTTTTTATAATGAAAATGTAGTCTGTGTTCTACAAGTACTGACCATATCCATGATATATTCAGAAAAGCGTATTGCATCGTGACATAATTTATCACAGTAATGAAATATATATTGTCATATTGCCCAGCTGTACTTTAAAAAAAAAAAATAAATATGCCAAAGGCTTGTCAGCAAAGGTTAACTGTAGCAAATAACTTAAGCATTTGTTGTTACAACTGCTGTTACACAGTAGCCATACCAAACCACCATTTAACCACCGTTATTGTAGGCCCATGCTTGATTAATTCTCTTATGTGAGTCTGTTCATTTATTTTGTGTTTGTTGTATTTGTCATATTGTTTATGTTCTATTCTGTCAAATACAGTGATTCTGATTCTGTTCCAAGCCTACTTCACATCTAATTCCTTATATACTTAACAGTGACCTTTTCTGCTAGACATATCTGCTTTTGTGTTCTACATTGGCACATTTATAGTTATTTTATTGTGTGTAATGAGTGCCTTGTTTTGGTTTGTAAGTATCCTTTTTCCTGCCATTTTCCACAGCTCTATTATTCCGCAGTTCATATCTTGTCCGACCTTTGGCTGCACGTAAAAAGGACCAGGATTACCCGTATTTGTTCACAGCTAAGATACATGCGTCACCTTCTTACTATGGTAAGTGGAGTTTAAAAGATCTCATTAAAAGATTTTAAATGCATTGTAAATAAAGAGAGATTTTTGGTCTCATGTTTTACTTGCTTTTCATGTAAGAAGGAAGAGCAGACTCTTTTGCCTGGGTCTTTACTTAACTAACAGCAAACACCATCCTAGTATAGAGCATGTGTCTTTATGAATATACCTTGTGATTTGTCCATGTGCTAGTATGTCTTAGTAAAGTCTTGCATTAGGTTCAGAGAAGAATCAGGGGTCAGCCAAGGTCATGCTCTTAATGCGATGATAATCTGTTGAGAACTGCAGCAGGACTTTAGGCCAGGGTTTACAAAGAGCTGGTGTAGCTGCAGGTTTTTTTTTATTCCATACAAGCAGAAGCACATCGGAAACTAATGGTTTGATCATTTGGCCTCAGTCTTCAAATAGTTCATTAGTTACATAAGGTGTGCTGCTACTGTAGGCTAAGTCAACTGTAAATGCAGCCTGACTGCAATCAAGAAGCTTTCAGCCTCTTAAGAGATAAATATCCCTTTCCAGTTAAATGGAAATTCCACCAGTTTTTCAAAATGTCTGAATATTTCAGTCCTTAGGATGTAAACAGTCATTCAGAGTGGTTTGAAGTGAAATGGCTTATTGTAGAGAAACTAATGTCTTTACAGTGGTGGTGATGGGAACCAGGGGTCACAATGTCTACATATAATACAAATATAGCCGTTTTATTTACTGTCCAGACCACCAGTGAACTGACGCATGTAAGCATGTGGATCAGCTTTAGAAAGGAAATTGTCTTGTAGCTTTGTAGCATGCTGTGACAGGAGAACACCACCTACTGGAATGCATCCTGCCAACTGTAAAGTTTGGTGGAGGAGGGATAATGGTCTAGGGCTGTTTTCGGTATTTGTGCTCGCCCCCCTTAGTTCCAGTGAAGACTAATGTTAATGCTACAGCATACAAAGACATTTTAGACAATTATATGCTTCCAACTTTGTGGCACCAGTTTGTGAAGGCCCATTCCTGTTCCCACATGACTGAGTCCCTGTGCACAAAGCGAGCTCCACAAAGACATGGTTTAATGAGTTTGCTATGGAGGAACTCCAGTGAGCCCTGACCTCAACCTCACTGAACACTTTTGGAATGGATTGGAATGTCAGCTGCGAGGCAGGTCATCATCCAACGTCAGTGTCTGACCTCACAAATGCTCTTTTGACTTAATGGGCACAAATTCCCAAAGACAAAAACATTTTGTGGAAACCCCTCAATTTTATTCTCCACATTCATGTCCATGGTTTTGGAATGAGATACAACAAGCATATATAAACATAAAGGTGTGATGGTCAGGTCACCGTACTTTTGGACATAAGGTGTGTGTTTGGTAAATTTCTGTCAGTGAGGATTGTTTCCCTGGGTGTTTGGAGCAAAACAGCTTTTAGATTTACTTTGTACAAGATTAACTGTATGCTCTAAGGGGGTTCCTTATAAACTGCTTGGTTGCATTGCAGATCAGGCGCTTGTCATTCTACGCCAAGTGCTTTAAGGCAATCCACAGCTGCCATATGATCAAGCAAAGTCATGCTGAACTGTCATTCCTTCTCCTCACAGCCATGACTTTAATGAGGAATGAAATACAGTGGCAGCCAAACGAATAGAAACAACAGTACAAATTTGTTTGGTGTTATATAATTTTATATAACATGGTGTTATATCATTTATATGACATATATAAAATTATACATAAATATAATTTTAGACCAATTTCAAGTCTTCCTTTTTTTAAGTAAAGTCTCAGAAAGGTTGTTTTCAAACAATTAAATGTGTGTCTTATATCAAGTTATATGAGAAGTTTCATACTGAGACAGCATTGGGTTTGTGTTGTCAGTGATCTCAGGCTCAGTGCTGATTCACAAAATCCTTCTGTTCTGGTCTCATTGAATCTTAGTGCATCCTTTGATCACATTAATCACAAGATTCTAATCCACCATCTTGAATACTGAGTAAGCCTCTCAGGCAAATTTTAGAATGGTTTAAATCATATTTGGTTAATATACAGTTCATGGTTTCAGTGGGAAATCATTCATCAAAAAATATACAATTTCTTGTGGAGTCCTACAAGGTTCAGTTTTAGGGCCTTTGCTTTTCTCTTCATACATGTTACCTCTAGGTGATGTCATTAGGAAACATGATATTAATTTTCATAGCGGATGACACACATTTATACATTTCCATTCCTTCTGATAATCAAAACTCTGTAGACAGGCTTACCAGTTGTGTGTCAGATATTTCTCAATTTTCTGCAACTAAATCATGAAAAAAATTGAAATGCTGGTTCTTGGCATTAAAACTCAAAGAAAACTGCTTTATAAGAAGCTCGGTTCTTTAGCTTCATATATCAAACCTGAAGTACGAAACCTGGGCGTGATCTTAGACTCTGAGCTTTGTTTTATCGCGCATGTAAACACAGTCACTAAAGTAGCTGTTCATCATTTGAGAAATATTGCTGAAGTTTGGCCTTTTCTGTCTCAGAGTGATACAGAGTTGGTATTTATCTTTTTAACTTGGTCTGTGTCATTTTCTTATGATTTAAATACTCATAATTACTGTTAAACTTTATCACCTGTCTGTAAAGCACTTTAATCTGCCACCGTCATTAAAAGTGCTATATAAAGATTATTATTGTTGTTGTTGTTGTTGTTGTTGTTGTTGACTGTGTGCAAACTTTAAGTACAGGACAGCAATAGTGCCGTATGATTTACCATTTACCATAAATGGTAGTGGATAATAACGCAGTGCATATAAACTCACACAGGACTATTGTATGTTGCAACTTGACACAGTTTTGCTCATCACTGAACTGTCATTTGTGTCTTGCAGCAGGCGCTGGGTCCAAAGCTGCCTCGCTGCACTGGACAGGAGAGCGGGTCCTGAGTGTAATTCTCCTCAGCTTGGGCCCTATGGCCTATTTCTATCCAGGCCCTGTAATGGACTACTCTTTGGCAGCAGCACTTACTTTGCATGGACACTGGTAAGGACATAACAGCATGGTCTGTTTTCTGGTATAATCCAGGGCTAGTGCCAATTTTTTTGTCATATACAGTGCTGTGAAAAAGTATTTGCCAATTTCTTCTATTATTGCTGATCTGTCACATATATGAGCATGAAGTGCCTGTTTAAGGCCCTGCTACAGCGGGACTTTGACTTGGCCACTCAAATCTTAATTTTGTTTCTGTTGAGCCATTCAGAGGTTTACCTGTGCTTCAGATCATTGTTCTGCTGCATAACCCAACTGCGCTTGAGCTTTAGGTCACAAACTGATTGATGGACATTCTCCTTCAGAATTTTCTGATAGAGAGCAGAATTCTTGGTTCTATCAGTTATGGCAAGTTATTGAGGTCTTGCAGAAGCAAAGCACCACCACCATGTTTGACTGTTGCTATGATGTTCTTATTGTCGAATGCGGTGTTAGCTTCTGTCTTCCAGAAAGTTCCACATTTGACTCATTAGTCCAAAAATTCTTGCGGGTCATCTAGATGTTTTTGGCAAATGTGAGATGAGCCTTTGTGCTCTTTTTTGGTCAGCGGTGTCTTGCACCTCTCTCATGAATGCCATTTTGTCAGAAGTCTTTCCTATTGTAGAATTGTGTACATTGACCTGAACTGAGGCAAGTGAGGCACTTGACCTGTTTTTCTCATAATGACTGACTATATAAAAAAGGGAAATGTTAAAAATAGAATTGGTGTGGTTAATTGTTTAGTTTTACATTTGAAAGAACTTGGAGAAAACCTGCATTGCCCCAGAGTTAAAGTTTAGCTTACTTTAAGAGCTAAAAAATACAATATACAAATAAAAATAAGTAATTTTGTCCAGCCCTGATGAAACACATCACTTCACTATTGTTGATATAGTTATCAAAAAAAAGACTGTTCCTGCACATCAGTAAGCAGTGATGTTTGCGTGGTTGTAATACCTTTTAATACAAGCATTTAAGTATCATTAGAGAAAGCTCAAGGGAAGTCAGCTAATTTCGGAAAAGCCCTAAAGATTTCAAAATTTCAAAGATTTTAAGATGTTCCTGCTGAAATGTGCAGAGACCTGCCTTTCACAGAAATAACTGAAGAAACAGTTCTTGGCTCTGAGTTGTACAGGTTGTCTCTACATCTTTGCGGATCAGGTTCTAGATTCCTGAGTTTTAATAAGAAAAAACTTTTAAAGGATGTTAAAACAAACACAAAGTTCATGATTGCTTTAACTGATTATTCAGTTTAATCTGATGAGCACTTGAGGACAGCACAGTGGAGGAAAAACAAAATTAAGGCAAACAGTTTGGTGTTTGGTCCATACTATATAATAGGGGTGGGCAATACAATGATATTTATCATTATTGCGATAAATTATGTCACAGTATGCTTTTCTGAGCAGATCATGGATGTCGTCAGTGCTTAAAGAATACGAAACAACTGCGTGTTTTGTTACAAAGAGAACTTCATTACAAGTGGAGTCAGATTGCTGTGATCATAGTTCTTAATGTTATTTTTAAATAGTAGCACTACTGGTTCTTTTTATCAGACGTCAAATAAAATAAATATTGTTATATTTTGTGCATCCTGATATATTTTTGTCATATCACCCAGCTTTGCTGTGTATGTAACTGTGCTGTCTTTTCTTTCAGGGGGCTGGGCCAGGTTGTGACGGACTACGTTCACGGTGATTCTAAAGTCAAGCTGGCCAGAGCAGGCCTCTTCTTTCTGTCCACTGTCACCTTTGCGGGTCTCTGCTACTTCAACTACCACGATGTAGGGATATGTAAAGCAGTGGCTCTTCTATGGAGTAAATAGATGGACTGAATTGAAGGGGTGGGGAAAGTGAAGTACGGGTCCTGGAGCTTTTCTCATCATGTCCCAGCTGATTGTACACATTTGTTGGATTCCATGTAAATTCTATAAATATATAATTTTGACAAGATACCACATCGATTCATAAGTGTTCATAATTAATTGATTACTAAGCGAATATCGTTGGGGTTTCTGTTGGGCTGACTCCTCTGTATGTCTCATCTATACAGATAGGTGAAATGACTGTCATGGGTTATTTTTTTAAGGTTAAAACTATGACTGCCATATTTCATATGGTTAGCATTCATCAAGGGAAAATATCAGTGTCTAGTTATGTCTGTCCAAGCCATTTTAATTGTTGTCCTCATGTCAACAATCTTAAAATATGTGTTCATCTTTTGCTGGGTTGGAAACCCACTGTTCGGTTTTGCTTACCCAGCTTGAAAGAATCCTTTTTGTGAAACCAGTTTGATCGAGCTCTTTTGTGGAGTGGTGGGAAGCATTCTGAAGTATTTATCACAGATGATGAACATTTATATAACGTTTTTTTCCTCAGGCTGTTAGAGACCCTCACGCTTCACTGCCTGTTTCACTGACTGTTTCTTTTTGTGACTTGGAAGTCTTCCTTGATGGTTAATTGCGGTTGAGAGGAAGACCACTGTCAGCACTTCAGCCTCAGATAGCACCTTTGCATGGCCTCAGTTCTGATCAAATTGGGGATGTGTTAGTAGTTTGTGATTAACCTGTATTCAGTGGGCAACACCTTGTAACGTGCAACGCTCCGCTTATGTTCATTGTGTTTGTCTGCAGTTTTAGCTGTCTCTATATGCTTCCCTTAATAAGACTTGCGGCTCAGTGTGATCAAAATGATCGAAAGCAAGTGCGCTCGATCACAGCTGACTCGATCTGCACTTGGAATCAGATTTTGTATCAGAGTAGATCAGGGCTTTGTTTTCTGTAAAGTTGGGGTATAATGTGGGTGTAATTGATTTCAGACTACAGAAAAAGCAAGACGGTCTTTGTAAACATAATATCTGTGCTTAAGTGTATTTGTAAAAGCTCAGGCTTAATCACGAGTGAGATGTCACTCTGTCACTCAGTGTTACGAATCTGCTCTGTCAGATTTTAACGCCCAAGTTAGCTTTGGGTAAACATACTAAGTCTCACCAAAATAAAGCAAGTTTTATGGATTGTGTGGTTTATTTCAGACTACTGAAGTTATAGAAAGCCGTTTGTCCAAACTCACACAATTGGTTTGTATGTAATGTATAATTTTCATAGATCTCTCTTTGGATTCAACTGAAATGTCACTAAAATATGACATCAAATCATCACTTAACTTTTCACCAAGAGAAAGATGCAAACAGGCCAGACCTTGTCCAAATGCACAGTGAAGCAAACATCTCGAAGATCACAGATGGGGACAAATCTCTAAATCAACCAACTGAAAATTACTTTTTTTATTTAAAGACTTTGAAGTAGGATGTAAAAGTAATTTCAAAACGTACCATTCACTCTTCAGTCCGTACAGTCCGTGAAAACAGCCTGTTTTAAATTACTTGTTTTTGTGAGGTCGTGAAAAACAGTAATAAACAATAATTTACATATACCTGCCTATTCAGACTACAGCAGTTTAGCTCCACCCATTCACACTGAAGTTATAAGGCCGGAGTTCACAGCTCTGGTCCTGGAGGGCTGCTGTTCAGCACGGTTTGGCAACTTTTCTGCTCAGACATACACAACTTGACTTGTCTGTTATTTGCCATGTTATGGCAATGTGAATGTGTTACCGTAAGGAAACTACAAAACCGTGCTGGACACCGGCCCTCCAGGATCAGAGCTGTGTTCCCCGTTATAAGGAGAGTTTCAGCCCAGACTGCTTTCTGAATGAGGCACAGTACTGAGCAGCACAGATGTCTTTTGCATAGATCAGTCTTAAAGGTGCGGTAACAGCCTGTTCAATTCTAATGCATAAGGAGAGGATAGAAAATGGTAATGTAAAAATAAATTCTGACTGTTTTTGGTACGTAAAGCCAACCAGCATTATAAGTGGACGTCAGGGGAAAAATAAAATGCAAGAAAATGTAAGATATGGATCCTTTAAATCAGAGGTTACCAATCTCAGTCCTGGTGATCACACCCTACACTGTTATCAATAAAGGTTCTGTGCAGGTACATTTTTCATTCATCAAGGTACAAACAATGTAAATGTACCCTCAATGATACAACAGTGGTTTTAAGGTCCAACTGTGAACCCTAAACAAGTTCTTCCCAGAAGAAAAGTACGTTTTGTTTTAAAACAGAACAGAAAAATAGAAATCCTGGAGACAAGATGGGGTGTGTGGAGTCAATAAACACACACACATCTTCTAAGCCGCTTATCCTTCTGGGTCGCGGGAGGGTGGAGTCAATATAACTTAGAAAATATAATTTCAATGGATTTTGGTACAATTATGTTCCCTGACTAGAGGTACTGAGATGTACTCTTGAGGGTACCACCCCAGTGACAGTTTCGTACCTTTTTTTCTGACAGTGTACACACATTATGTCTGCAACCAAAACCACATACTGCCATACTAAGTAGTATGTCAAAGAGAGTACACCATGTGTGTGATGTGGAGCAAATAGGGCATGGTTACAGAAACCGAAGTACACAATATGGTCATTCACTGTGCACTCAAAGCTAATCCTGCAGTGACTGTGTGGCCATATTTGCTGATATGAGTGATTCTCAACACTATTCTTACCTGCCATCAAAACACCTTAGCAGTTGGGATATTTTCTCCATACAGTATTTCCAAGCTTTGAAATCAAACTAAATGGCTAAAATCCCTTTTAGGGTTGCTTCTCCATGTATGTACAGTCAAAAGTTTGAACTCTTCTGGTCAAATGCATGTTTTGTTGATTTTCTAAGTGAATATGAGTTAACACATCTGCTACACTGGGGACGTTCCGGCCTACAGAGATTATCACCTAAAGTTTCGAATTCAGTTCATGAAGGCCTTGCTAATTGGCTGATGAGCTGAATCAGGTGTGTTTAATGAGGTAGTGTGCTGAAGTTTGCAGTGTTTTGGCCTGTGAGGACTGGAGCAAATGTTCAATTTCTATTTATTTGCCAAGCATAAAAAAATATAAAAAATACAATGTGCCATAACTTTTGCTGTATTCTGTATTTTTTTTTCCTAATGTGTTATTCAGCAAATAAACAGTAGTTATATATTAAAATGTGCACAAGTGTGTTCTCTGTAGAGGATGTGTAACGTCTTTTCACTTAAAAACAACAAAATATTCACTTTGACCAGAGGCACCCAAACTTTTGCATATGACTCTATATATGTATGTACGCATGGATGTGTAGCTAAGTAATACAACAACAATTGGACAACTTTCTTGACTTTCTTAATTCATAAGAGTCCAACTAACTGTAACTGTGACCTTACAGTAACGTTATTAATGCTATAGGGGCTTTGGTGGTACTGAGGCCAGAGCGGTGCAATCAGTTTCTATATTTAACCATCACTAATAACATCTCCAGTGTACTCAGTATGTTGGAGGAGCTCATAAGGGCTCAAAGACAGAAGCAGCTTTCAACAATGTTTAACACGGCTGCAAATTTAGAACAATAACTCATGCTCCTCACAAAATCAGCTTCATGCTGAATAAAACAACCCCAGGGACTCCACGATAAACAGCGTACTTTGTTTAATGCTGATTTTTCGCTTGTGACCGAGGGAAATGCCCAGGCAATACATTACTCACATGAACCTTTTGTTAAGCGAATCGTTTTCACACTGTGAATAAAGGCCTGGTTACGGACACTACAGTGGTTTACCATGACCACTCCAAATTCTGTATGAACCCACTGACTATTTATGTAATGATAAACCATTTTAGAGGCCAAAATAATGCGACAGATCATTAATATGGAGAATTCTGTGTAATTTGTTTTATACCACTTAGGGGTTTTAGTAACCAGAAAGGGGACAGTTTAAGGACCTGGTCTAAAGCCAATAGGCAAGCATTTCCATGCTTGAAACTAGAGGCTAGAAGCTCCCACAGATTAGCAAGAGCTAAAGATAACTGGTTACAGGTAGTGCGGTAGTCAAGACTAAGACCAGATTAAGATTTTTAAAAGTTTTAAAGTTCATTTGTGGTTCATTGAACATTTATTATCATTCATTATGTTATGTAAGTTATTACAGTTTATAATGTATTTTGTGAAATATAACATTAAATTAATAACATTAAATTAAATAGTATACAGCCTAAAATAAGCTCCCCGGACAAAAAATTAGTCACCTTGCATGTTTAAGGTGGTAGTAACTGATGGGGCTATAAATACTTGCAGGGTGTGCGACAGGATTCATAGATTGAGAAGAGGTGGCACAGTGCAGTGAATGTCTCATCATGGAACGATCAATTATATCCTCAACTGGCAGCCAACAGATTTTATTTAAACATGTAGAGTAAGGGCTGTTTTATTCTGTTTGAAGGTTTTGTTTTTATTCAATAATGATAAAAAAAAGTTGTATTTTCATCAGCTAGAGAAGTTGTGGCACTCAGCTGGTCTCGAGAACAATTTCTGTAACAATTCCTGTAACACTTAATACAGGTCTGGCCAAGTATCACCAAAGAAGACTCCAGTTTTCAGTGAATCACTTCAGAACATAATAATCTGCAAACAACTCACAGACAAACTTTATACACAATGCAAATATTGAATGTGATATTTGTGAATGATTCTAACAGTCACACCATCACACAGTGTTACTGTCTAAATACTTTTGGGGTTATTGTAGGTACAGTGGGTTCCTAAAGTCATCAAAAGAGACCACTGATGAGAATGCTTCTACTTGCATTCCTTATTAATTTAATACAGTTTTTTCATTACAAATCACATTATCAGCAGAACATTTGAAATGAAAAGTAAAATCACTCGAGCTGGCATGAACTCCACACGTTCGTGTAAAAGTCTCTGATGAGCAGATCAAATCCACCTGAACACAAACTTCAATAGAAGAGACACGCCTAAAAAAAAATTACCTTTTCATACTAGGGCCACAACAAGGTCAGTGTCATGACTTTGCTTCATTTTGCATAGTGACCTAGAAAAAAGGCAGAATCTCGAATATTTCTTCTGTATTGTAATTGTAATAACATTTCTTTGTTTTACATTTTTCAAGATTCAATGTGGTCTTTTGGACTCAAGGCAAAAACCTTCTTTACTTTTGTTGTAAGTTAACTAAAGATCTTTTATTTAAAGCAATTTTGGAGCATTTCTATTGGTCCAGTTATGATAAAATTTTCATACAATGTAAAGGACAGAGGAGCTCAGATTATGCAGAAAACAAAAAATCGCAAAAAAAACAGAGATGCTTGGGGTTTTTGGACAGTGATGATATACGACAGAGAACAAATTAAAAAATGTCTTTGTACAAGCTGGACTGACTCAATGATAAGTGCATAATATTTTCTCAATATTTGAGGACAAAATTCAGGGCCACTCTCACAGTCGAGGCCTGCATGGGGAAAAAACGCAATCTCTGTTTATACTGGGACATTGAAACAACTGTGAAATCTACAATGATAAAACATGTGAGGCCATATGCTCTCAGAGAATAAGCTCTTCTTTCAGTGTTTCTTTGCCATAACTGCATATCACAAACTACAGAAGGAAGCGTCTATAAGCAAACCGGACAATACTTAAACTAGACAAATCAGGCTGCTCCACAAAGACTACTGTCAATTCTGCTTGACCCTCACTGGTCAGGAAATCCAGACGTTATGATGTGAACACACTCTCTGACTGCCAAAATCTGTATTTTAGAAAAAACAGTCACACCTTGAAGTGCAACAGAAGCAACTACAGGTGTGGTCACTCACTAGCAATAACTTTCATGCAAGTACGGAAGTTACAGAGTTGTCCTTGTCTCAAGTCTTTTACTTCATACAAAAATACCAAGATTTTCCCCGATGAAATCATATGATCAGGTTCAGCAACTGCCTGAAGAAACCAGACTCGGGAAAACACCAGAAAATGTGTTCTGAAGAATCTTTTTCATATCACATTCGGGTCATCACACTAATAGTTAACATACTCTAATGGATTAATAGATATAAGACAACTGCATGATGGAGGGGAAAGTCAAAGGACATTAAGTGAAAAACCAGGTGTTTCCAAAACTGGAGCTCAAAAAAGATTAAAAGATGTAGAGAAACTGGGACTCCTAACAACCTGGTAGACCATCACAGCTGTCACCATCAGATAAACAGCACTTAAGGCTTTTAATTTTGAGAGAGAGGAGAAAGTCAAGCTCCACTCTTACTTCAGATCTGAGACTCCACAGGTGTTTCTGTCCATCCTTCCACTGTGAGAGGACACTCAACACTATGAGTCTGAAAGGATGTGTAGCTGCTAAGAAGAATTTACTGAGAAAAGACAATAAACAACAAAGAAGAAAATTTGCACATCAAACAAAGAAGCTGCTGGTGTTTTCAGAACAATGGACTGACCACCACAGAGCCCAGACCTCAATATCACTGTAAGTGTTGGGATTACTGGATTGTGAGAAGCAAAAAATGTAACCAACTTCTAAGACTGAACTTTGAAGGTGTGGAAAAATATCCCTGCAGATTTCTTTGAAATACTGAAAGTAAGTCTCCTGAAATGAATGGAAGCTGCAATAAAGGCAAAGGGTGGACACACTAACAACATATTCTACTTATATATGTATATTTACAGGCTTTCTGTGTAATTTTCTCTTAAATGTATATTTTCTGCTTTTTTTCAGACGCTAAAAAATGAATAACTTGTACTTAAAGGCTGTTTGACTGGATAATAATGAAAGGGTGATGTCTGATGATACATTACAATAAATGATAAATCTATATACTGTAAGTATATATTTTATTTATTTAATTATAGCTATTCTTACTTATGATAGTGTATATCCTCAAGGACTCGATCAAGTATTAAAACTATCAAACACAAAAAGAATGTGTTGTGTTCATTTTGATGCTGTAATTCAGATAACCTACAGTGTTCAACTCTGATCTCTGTTCTCCAATCTGAAACTGTGACTGAATATAATACAGCAGTAATACTGCTGTAAACACTGCAAATGACAAGAAAGAATGTAAATGGAATGAAAGATGAAGGGAGAAATGAATGGAGAGAAATCTGTATAATGCTTTTGTAAATGCCGCTATACATGACGTTTACTGTACAGTTTGTCTGGACTGTTCACTCTTTGTTATGCATGAATAATCTGAACGTGTGCTGAGTCTATTTTGATTATCTCACGTCTAAAATCTTCTTCTTTTTGTCCTTTAATGAAACTTTTACTCAGCCTTATTTAACTAGTCTTTTGCTCTGCCTGGTTTGGATGGGCAATGTAAATTTACCCATATACCACAAATTCTATTTACACATTTTTATCAGCATAAATATTTGACCTGAAACTGTTAGCTGATTATTATTATAATTATTATTACTGGCTTATGTGATTGTAAAGCAGAATAGGTACTGGCTTATAGAGATCGTTCTTTATTCTTACCTGCTGTCTAACAGAATCAGATTTAGCAATATGATCAGCAGAAGACTTTACAGGCTTACATTAATATTGACCTCAGTGTTACTGAATTTTTACTGAATCTTTAAGAAACAATTAGAAAGAGCAAAACTGCAGCAGTTACAAATTTACTGATTTTGATTCAAAGTTTCTCCAGAAATATCAATATATCCATGGAGTTGTATGCAAAAGTTTGAACACCCTGTGCACCCCGATTCATTCAATTCAGCAAATACAGTAATTATACATTAAATGTGCAGAAGTGTGTTCTCTGTTGATGATGTGTTAACTTATAAAATCAACACAACATGGAATTTGACTAGGAGTGCCAAAACTTTTGCACTTGACTGTATATGAGAGTGTGCTCTGTATCCTGTCTGCAGCACAAGAACACTATTTATCTACTCAAAAGAATAAAGAGTAAATAATTGTCTGAGTTTCTTGCAATGTCTTACTGTCAGCAGCAGAGCTGATTAGCAGATCTCCTGGTGGCTTTTGTAAATGTTTTTTCTTTTAATAAATGAAGTCTTTGACTTTGACTTTGGATTTTCCCAACCTGATTTCATCAATTTCACAGTACAAAGCAGTTTGTTCTGCAAGTAAAAATAAACAGAAGCAAAACAGTTTCTGAATTAGCAGTAGATCCATGTTAACCACTTTGTGGTTAGTTATGTGTGACATCATGCTGTGAGTACATTCTTGTGTATTACTCTGGAATAACCTTTCCAAGTCAATACACTACATGGACAAAAGTATTGGGACACCTACACATTACACCTACAGGAGCTTTTATGACATCCCATTCTAGACCCATAGGCAATAATAAGGAGTTGGTCCCCACTTCCACTTTGCAGCTATAAAGCTTCCACTCCCTTTGTCTCCAGGGTCTCTGGGTCAATTCATCCACACATTTTGGAGTTTGTCTGTGGAAATTTTTGCCAATTCATCCAGAAGAGCATTCGAGATGTCAGACACTGATGTTGGACGAGAGGGCCTGGATTGTAATCTCAGTTCTAGTTCATCCCAAAGGTGTTTGATGTGGTTGAAGTCAGGGCTCTGTGAGGGCCAGTGAAGTTCTTCCACACCAAACTCAGCCAGCCATGCCTCTATGGACCCTGCTTTGTGCATTGGGGATAGAAAAGGGTCTTACGCAAACTGTTTTAACAAAGTCGGAAGCATACAATTGTCAAAAATGTCTTGGTCTGTTGAAGCGTCAAGCGTCATTTCCCTTCACTGGAACTAAGGTAGGCCAATCCTTGAAAAACAGCCACATGGCATTATCCCTCCTCCACCGAACTTTACAGTTGGCATCAGGCTGCCAGATAGAGAAGCGTGACTTGTCACTCCAGAGAATGTTTTCACTGCTCAAGAGCCACGTTTAAAGTCACTGAGCTCATCAGTACGACCCATTCTACTGTCAGTGTTTGTCTATCGAGACTGCTTGGCTATGTGCTTAATTTTGTCCATCTATTAGCAATGGGTACGGCTGAAACACCTCAACTCAATTATTAGAAGGTGTGTCCCAATATTTTTGTGTATATATAGTGTATCTTGGGGGGAAAATACTAATGCTATCCATAGCAAAAATGCTTAAATACCTTACATATTTTAAGCCTACATACAACTTAGAAAATATCATTTCAGTGGATTACGGCACAATAATGTTGCCTAACTATAGATATTGCGATGTATCCTTGATGGTACCACCACAGTGACAAGAGGGGTACTGAATGTATATAATTAATATTATTAACAGGTATAATAATATCATACATATTAAGTATAGAGATTCAGCTTTGTTGCTTATTACAACAGCATTTTTTTTTCCTTTCAATTGTGATATTAAAATTCTTAGCCTGATCTGCATATTGCTATAAATATTTATTATTATAAATACCTGAAAATTGGTAAATATGATGATAATTAAGAAGAAAAAAGGAACGATGTTTTATAACTGTTATGGCAATGAAAGATCACAGTACAGTAAAGAGGTGTTAAAAGTGATTCCAGGACAAGTTAGTGCCGCTTTTTGTCATTATTGTCTATAACTAAATGAAACATCAATCCATTCTGGGTTTAATTAGAGTTCCAAACTAAAGTTTGGAGGTTTCCCTACTGAAACACACTCACTAAACCTGACAATTAACAGATAGGTCTTATCACGTGCGTTTAAGCAAGTAGATGACAAAAGTGTGCTGGACACTGGCCCTTCAGGACCAGAGTTGTGCATCCCTGATCTACACGGAACAAATATAAGAGGTAGCACAACATTTGCACAGGCCACATTATTTGTCTTATTTTTTACCCAGTATGTTAAATTCAGCAAACACTTTTAACTGTGCTTTACAATGTGCAGAAGTGCGTTCTCTGTAGAGGATGTGTCCTTATTTTCACTTAGAAAATCAACAAAATGTCATATGACAAGGGGGGATGCAAACTTTTGCATGCAACTGTGCTTCACATCAATCAGGTTATTGAATAAGTGACTGCATATAACCTAATTCATGTACTACTCTGGGCCACTTGGGGACCCTCATTCAGTGTTGTATAAGTGTCACATGGTTGAACGAGAGTTGCACTCTATTTAAGACAGCCCCATCAACACAGGGAGTAGATGGCCTCTCTTAGGCGCAGCTCTCGAAGTCTCCAGTAATCAGCAGGCATCGAAATGAAGACCAGCAAGCAAACCAGGACCAGTATGGCCTGTGATGATCCACGTAAGTGAAGATATCCTCGATTCGATCCACATATGCATACAACTCAGTGATGCAAGGGTAGGTTGAGGTTCTTTATCCTTTCTTCCCCACAGGCCAGAGGACCAGGTCCAAGAATAAGAACCAGTATTTCACAGATGTGCATGGTTTACCATGCATTGAAAAGCTGGTGTGCTCTGTGGATGAGACACCACAGCCCATCACCACCAAAATCAGAGGAACTATCCCTTCATGGATCCATGGAAACTTCCTCAGGAATGGGCCTGGAAAGTTTGAGTTTGGAAACACCCAGTAAGTACTGATAACATTATTCAGTAAAAACCAGAGGTGCAAATTTCAGGGGGAACCAACTTCAAGAAGCTGAAGCCTATATACAGCAATTCAAACATAATACTGTGTACACAAAGTATGCATACAATTACTTACACTATTGATGTTTCATACATTATATGTCATTATTAAAGCTTCTTCTATTGTTACAACCTTGACATTGTAACAATAGTAGAAACATTTTTGGTGCTATATGGAACAATTTTCAAAAAGAACCATTTATAAAACATTCTCCATCAACCTGAAGAACCATTTCACCATGAAAACATTTCTTTAAGTGTTGATGGTTCTATGTAGAACCATTGTCTTTACTAAAGAACCCTTAAAGAAGCATCTTTCTTGAGAGTTTACACTTTTATCATCGCAGTAATACCATTTTAATACCATCTCTACTCCTCAGATTCAATCATTGGTTTGATGGAATGGCTCTTGTGCATCAGTTCAGAATTGAAGGTGGCACAGTGACCTACATGAGTCGCTTCTTGAACAGTGACTGCTACAAGGCAAATGCTGAGAACAATCGCATCGTGGTGTCTGAATTTGGCACTCTCGCCATGCCAGATCCATGCAAGAACTTCTTCCAGCGATTCCTCTCCCGCTTTGAGATGCAACGTAAGAACATACAGGTTGCATCAGAATGAGAATTGCTTGTATTGACCGCTACTTGCCATGAACATGTTTTGTCTCAGTTGATTTGGTGGAGACACAACAACTGCACAGAACACTAACATGTCAGAATTGAGAACTAGCACACATGCTATAAATTAGGGGACAAAGCATGAAGGTTTATGCAGTCTTAGAGGAAGCGCACTTTGAATGCATTCACATCTAAAACTGTCCACTCTTACAGAACCAACGGACAATGCAAGTGTGAGCTTTGTCGAGTATAAAGGAGACTACTACGTCAGCACAGAGACTAAATTCATGCACAGAATTGATCCAGAGACCCTGGAGACAAAAGGAAAGGTAAGGAGTCTCCTTTGGTTCAGTCGTGACCAAATATTAACAACTTCTCACATTAAGACTTATATCTTTACATTCATAGTCAACTTGCTCAAATGTGTAAATGTCTTTCTAATAGGTGGATTGGAGTAAGTTTATAGCTGTCAATGGAGCAACTGCGCACCCTCATACAGATCCTGACGGCACTACATACAATATGGGCAACTCTTATACTTCTAAAGGTGAGGCGAAACTGACTAGACACTTGCGAATGAATTACTGTTTAGCTTAGATGATCATTCAGAATAGGAAATATCACAAAACAGAAAATTCTGAGACCGTTTTCATTCCAGGTGCATCTTACAATATCATCAAAGTGCCTCCAGAGAAGATAAATCCAGACGACACCTTGGAGGGAGCGACTGTTATATGCACCGTCCCATGTGAGGATAAGACAAAGCCCTCATATTACCACAGTTTTGGTGAGTGTTCCACTTTTAAATGTAAACTTTTCTGAAATTTGTATTTGTATATGTGGACAGAAATGTGCAATTTAAGTGAGCTAAAGATTGGCCTCTCTTTTGGGTGCTGGCTGAAAACCTTTCTCCATGTTTAATTTCAGCCATGTCAGAGAACTACGTGGTGTTCATTGAGCAGCCCATCAAACTTGACCTGCTAAAGATAGTGACAGGGAAAATGCGTGGGAAAGGCATCAGTGATGGGGTATACTGGGACCCCAAACTGCAGACAGTTTTCCATTTGATTAACAAGCACACTGGCAGGGTAATGGCTGGAAACTAAGCTGAATTAATAGAATTATATACCTTAATAATGTTTTTCAAAGTAAATGATGTTATTCTCCTACTCTCTTACAGCTGAGTCCCATCAAATACTACGCCAATCCATTGTCTACCTTTCATCAGATCAACTGTTATGAAGAAAACGGCTTCATCATTATGGATATGTGCTGTTCTGATGATGGCAAAGCTATCAACAACTTCTTGCTTCAGAATCTTAGGAAATCTGGGGATGCTCTGGATGAGGTAAACATTTGCTAAAATATATAACAGCCTAAAATATACGTTTACAGAACTCCACAGATCACGTTTTTTTCTACTAACTTCTGTGAATTATAACAGAGTTTGCTGTACTTTGACCAGGTCTACAACACAATTTGCAGAATATTTCCACGGAGGTTTGTGTTGCCACTCGTTGTAGGGAAGGACACACCTTGTGGGCAAAATCTGAACACCAGACCCGACAGCCCAGCTACTGCAACCAAGACAGGCAAGAACAAGGTTGGTTAGTGTACATTTGAATCATTTTTGCTTTGAAAAATTTGCTTAAAAAGCAATATGTAAATACATGTAAATGTTTTTACAGGTGTACTGTACACATGAAGACCTTCATGGTGATGATCTTCATGAATATGGCGGCCTAGAATTCCCACAGATTAACTACAAAATGTACAACACCCATCCCTACCGTTACTTCTATGCATGTGGTTTTAGGCACCTGGTTGGGGATTCACTCATAAAGATGGACCTTCAAGACAAACACATGAAGGTTTGTTCTGGATTCCATTAAATGTAAATCTAATTCCACGATGTTGTGGATTGTTCATAGGTGGACAGATTAAACTAGGACACCTTGATATTACAGATTTGGCAGCAGCCAGGATATTACCCCTCAGAGCCGGTTTTTGTTCCTTCACCTAATGCTGTGGTGGAGGATGATGGAATCGTCCTATCGGTGGTCATAACCCCTAATAAGGTGAGGCAAAATTCTTTCTTTCATCCAAAAAGGCAGTACAGCAGATTCAAATACTGTATTATATACAGATAGATAACAATTTAAAGAAAAAACCTGAATAACTCAGTGGAAAAAACATAAGTGCATATTCTAGACAAGTGTACTGCACACACTTAAAAAAATTGTTCAAGGGTTCTTTAGTAAAGACAATGGTTCTGCATAGAACCATGAACACTCAAAGAACAGTTTGCTTGATTAAATGGTTCTTTTTGAAAAGGGTTCTATGTAGCACCAAAAAGGGTTCTGCTATTGTTACGATGTCAAGCTCATAACAATAGAAGAACCCTTTCTTGGTCAACTTATGTCATTTCACCATTCAAAGAATCAATTAATCATACAAATGTTTGTTTTTTTGAGTGTTCTTGGTTCTATACAGAACCATTGTCTTTACTAAAGAACCCTTGAAGAACCATCTACATGAATGCTACATTTATGCACTTAACATCCTACACACTTAAAAAAGATTGTTCTTCAATAGTTCTTTAATAAAGAAAATGGTTCTATATATAACCATGAGCACTCAAAGACACTTCTGCATTCTTGATGGAGAATGTGCTGTAGATGGTTCTATACAGAACCTTTTTGAAAAGGGTTCTTCATAGCTCCAAAAAGCGTTTTTCTATTGTTACAAGCTTGACATCAAAACACTACACTCTTAAAAAAGACGGAGCTTCAAGGGTTCTTTAGTGAAGAAAATGGTTCTATATAGAACCATAAACACTCAAAGAACCCTTTGCATTATTAAAGGATTCTTTACATCATGCATGAATGTGCTATAGACTGTTCTATACAGAATTGAAAATGGTTCTATATAGCACCCAAAAAGGTTCTTCTCTTGTTACAAACTTGACACCGTAACAACAGAAGAACGCTTATTCACTCTCAATCAATCTGAAGAACCTTGAATCATGCAAAGGGTCCTTTGAGTGTTCATTGACCACGATTTTAGATCAGGATGGAGGAGAAAAGATTTAAGTGACGTTAAAAGAGGGTTAATTATTGCAGCACAGAGACTCACAGCCAGAGTTTCAACAGAAACTGACTAAAGTGACATCTGCATGTAAAGCAATGTGAATGTGGGCTGTTTGTGGCTGAAAGTGCACATTCAGTGACAGTGATGCTCACGCATTAATGAAATATGTAAGGAAAAACAGAAGTGCAGCTGTTCAGGTAACTGAGAATATCAGGACATGATCAGACAAGAACAACCTGTCCAATTACACAGACAGGGATATTATAGTGGGGTTGCAGCACGTAAACCCCTCACTTACAAAGACAAAAGCACATCTGAGAGTTCACTGACGTAAAAACCACAGACACCGGTCTAGAGAGATCTGCAAAAAAGTGATATAACCAGATGAGTCATCCTTCACCATATTCTCCACAAGTGGGAGAGTGCATGTGTGCTGTAGACCAATTTAGGGAATATCTTTTGGAAGAATGGTGATCCATCTCTCCAGTACAGATACTGGCAAGGCGCTGTGCAGCTGTTGTGGTGGCTCGTGGTGGCCCAACACCTTCCTAAGACACTTTTCATTATTTTTTGTTACCCTTTTAAATGTCTACAGTACAAATATATACATACTCTCGTAATTCAGCTATTTAACTGTTTAAATTAAAATCTTCACAGGATAAAAGCACTTTCCTGCTGGTTCTGGATGCAAAAGACTTTGAAGAACTGGGCCGAGCTGAGGTGCCCATCAACATTCCATATGGCTTCCACGGAGCTTTCCATGCTGGAATCTAAAGACCGTTAAAGGGATTCTACACACACATGTCTCTGTTATTGTCAGGGGTGACTGAAGGTGGACAGAAGATATTTTGTAAATTTATTGCAACAACCAAGATACCTAGATACCTAAATTTTGGAACTATAACGGCTCATTTGGATTGCTTGCATGAAACTTATATTACACAGATAAACTACCATGTAATATAGCTGCACTGAATTTTTATTTACTTAAACTATGTTGAATGCTTTGACATATTTTACTTGCAAAGAATGTTACTCAAACGTCTATGTTGCAGTAAACTAAATAAAATGTCTGTATAGGTAGTGTGATTCTCTACCATTTATCATGAAGATTTTGAAATGGCAATTTAACTTAGGTAACTTCTTACAGAACATGTGCAAACGAAGAACATAAATATCAAGAAAAGACCGTAACATTAAAACAACAAAAAACATCAATACATCAATTTTTTACATCTTTCTCAACCTTTTTCAGAAGCTGAAATCTATCCCTGCAGTTTGTCTGAGATAATAGCCAAAGACCGTCTCAGATGTTCTTTCTTCTCTTTAAGTTGTGATTCCAAGCTCACAGCCTCAGACAGGATACTCTCCAGCTCCTCGACCTGTGCTGCGTCCATCGCAGCTCTCTCTCTGAAGTGGGCAAGACCAATGCAATACAGATGAAAACAGATTAATGAGAATACAGTGAATTAATGGATATATAGATAGTGGTGGTTGAAAATAAGAAGGAAAACTGTAGAAAAGTACAAGGGTACAATACCAGAACAGCATTGAATAGTAATGAATAATGACACATCTTGCATTTTTCGAATTGCAAGGGTGGGTGTTATAGCCAGAGTATAATATCATGATACTTCAAGACCTTTTCTCTATACAAATCTCTGCACGGCTCAGTGTTGAAGAAGTACTAATCTATGATATGTGCAGAAAAGCATATTGTAACATAATGTGAGATGTCATCACAATAATTAAATATGGTCATGCTGCCCACTTAGCATGCAGTGATAAGGGAATTCTGGGCCAATGCCAATACACATATTTTCACATTGTTGGCAAAACTGCAAAACTGCCTTCTGTAAAGGATGTCCAAAATTCAAAACAATTGCTTTTTTTGGAGGTAAGCACAACTTTACACTGTGTTTAAAGTGTTCTTGTCATATTTATCCTTATCGTAATACTTATTATTATGACTGAAAGGCATTCAATCTTCCGAGTGCTACGACAACAACCAACATCTTTAGTTCCTTACATAAAATTAAACTATCACTGTGAGAAACAACCAAAAACGTAATCTGTAGTGCACATATGCCTGTATAATGCGCATGTAGAATTTGGCACAACACCGGTTCCTCAGGCACTAGAATGTAACCGCTGCACCATTTAAGGTGGAACAGGAAAATAAGAACAATGCATCTGATTCTGGCAATCAAGAACTCCTGAAGAAGTTAATGGAGTGGAAGACGGTGGTTGAAACAAGACTCTGCAGGAAGGCAGGTCTCCAAGACCAGGGTTGGTACCACTGGTCTCCTAAGTGCCAA
Source organism: Colossoma macropomum (assembly GCF_904425465.1). Taxonomy (NCBI): domain Eukaryota; kingdom Metazoa; phylum Chordata; class Actinopteri; order Characiformes; family Serrasalmidae; genus Colossoma; species Colossoma macropomum. Next base: position 10,902,637 of record NW_023494786.1, on the reverse strand, counting down.
AAACAGAACCTATTAAACAGTAGAAACCCAATTCCATGAGCAGAAGCCAGATCCAAGACATTTTCACCGGCGTAGCCAAGGTGGGACGCAGTGGTAGTGACGTCCATTTTATAAGACCAGTACACAGAACAGAATTAAAGTTTTCTATTTCAGCCTGTCACAGTGAAAGCAGGGGTTATTTAAATATTTTCTGTTTAAATGTTAGTATTAATGTTAGAGTCAGTATTAACGTTCAGGATTGGGGGCACCTTTTTCTAAAACATGACGTAAATATTTAAAAAAATTTACAAGCTGTTAAATTAAATTAGGCATTCTCTGTCAATTCACATTTCCAACATGGATGATTACTGCCTGTAACACATCAGTTTCAGGTTACTCTGCCGACTACATCACCCTGTGCTAAGCTTGTCTCCCAATAATAAGCAGTGCTTACCCAATACTAAGCTTGTCAAATGCCTCGAGAAAGTTAACTGGCTTTTGGCATCTATGTTCCACCATGCAGCATATAAAATTTCATCTAATAGGTTTTGCGAGAATCTGTCAGAGCATTTCTGAGTTACAGATGTTTAGGTCAACCAAATTCTGCCCTTGAAAAATTAATAAGTATGTGGTGGCTATAATGTTTACAAATGTTAACTTGTTTTGATAATTCTTGTGAATATTTCGAAACTTCGCAGAAACATCTTTGAAATATTATATAAAGTAATTCAACAATTCAAGAATTTAGGGAAAAAAAGAATTTTGATTGTATGTCTCACAGTTTAGGAGATACACAATACTGTCCAAAAGGCAGCACTGTATACACAGCCATGAAAATTGTTTAACTTAAAGGTATTTTCTCGTTTTTTGTGTATCTTCTTAAATTCGCCTTTAAAGGCAACTGCATATAACATGATATCCATATATTTCAATGTTCTGTTATTTTTGTCGCTATGTTCCAAAACCATTGCAGCAACTTTAATGGCTGTAGACATCTTGCACGCCATTTCACGTGTCTCTCCAATGGCAAATGAATGTAAAATGAAGGGTTTCTGACATGATGGGTAAGTCCTTAGCAATTTCCTGAGTGTCCACTGGTCAGTTTCACACAAAATGTCAGTGTCCACTGGTCAGTTTCACACACGAATCCACCAACCACACAGTGAGAGGCAGATGACATGTTATTCAACCCCTCTTCACAGCCTCATAACCCTGGATATAAGTCACGTATGATGGAAAGGGCGCCTCTACAATTTCAGGAAATGTTTGAACCATATTTCTGCTCTGTATTATCACAAAGATAGAGAAACATATATAGAAACATCAAATTTGAATCAAAATGAATTTGAAATTTTCAAACTCAACTGAACTGAATTTGAAAATACTATATAACAGTGGAACAAATACAGGTAAACTGAAATACAGTGAAGAGTAACAAGAATTTCTTGTTTTCAGTAAAGTTATTAATATCTTCGGTAGAAGAAACTTGTAGAAGAAGAACTGGTTTGGCTCCTGACTTCTCAGTGCTCCCCAGTCACTATATGCATCTATTAAATTCCATCAGCAGCACCTAATTTAATTTACTGAAGGACTGATTAGCTGAAACAAGACTGTGTCCATTGGTGTTCATTGGTCAGTTTCACACAAAATGTAACTGTAAATGCCAGACTTTCTTGAGGAGAGCTACGGGAATGGTTAAGCTAACACACTGACTGGGGTGTAACCAACTAGATTTTTTTGGACGCCAGAGGGTTATTAAAACTGTATTAAAACTATTAAAATACAACACTGAAACATCTGTTGGACTGTTACATAGATATTACTCTCTGTATGATTATTTTTTACAGTAGGTACCAATAATTCTGTACCTTACTGTCTCTGTGCACTTACCGTAACACCTCAGAGTACTTCGAAAGCATATGATTGATCTCCTTGACAGCATCTAAAATATGATGAGAAATACACACATATGTATAGGAAACAATCACATATGATTATTAACAGCTATAAATGAAAGGGGAGCCATGTTTAAGCATTACATTCTATGAGAAACAAACTAAATTAAGCTACACTGAACATACCTGCCCATGCTGTGTCAAAACCATTGGTCACACCTGCACTGGGTGATTTGGTACTTTGTGTCTTCATCTTCTTTGCTGGGGAATTCTCACAATATGTCACTGCATGTTCAACCTATAAAATGACAACATACTTAGCACAAAAGGATGCAGTACTGATCAATACAAAAGACCACGATGCAACTGGTGCATACTGCATACAATGAAAGTATACAATGAAACAGAAAACCTTACAGGATGAGCTTGAGTTCTCCAAGGACACCTTGATAGTAATTTAATAGTAATTGCACTGATACCAAGTCCTCCCTCATCACAGCTCTGCAGTCACTGTTAATATGTATATGTTTTATGCTTTAAACTGGTATTACTGGTAAAATGTGGGATGGAATTCTGCGCCACCACAACGTTGACTGCTCAATTAGTACATGGACTAATTCATGCCTCGTGATACTGTCCATATCCTAATATTAAACCTGTATTGAAATTGTGTAGCTCACGGCAACTTACCACACTCACTGGCTTCTAACTTATTTCAAATAGCAAATAATTTCTGCCTTAATTTAAATTCAATATATCTAGACTGCACTAAAATGCAGGAATATGAATCTGGATTTTGACTTTGCAATTTTACAACTTAATTTTACAACTAAAAAAACACTCCACATTCAAAAAGATACCAATTATTGTGACCATGATGCCTGTCCATGATAATAATTATTAGAAAGTAAGCTGAATCTGTTTTTTTAACCTCCATGATCTGTTCTATGTTAGTGACTTACTGAATGGAGAACTTTAAAAGTCCCACATCCTACATTTTTCTTGTATTTAACATTTTTCTTTAAGGTTCACTTATGACGTTTGTTTGATTATATACTAAAAACAGACATTTACCAACCTCTCTTCACCCCTTACAATTAAACAGGCTGTCTTACTGTTACTGTGCCTTTAAGACTGACATATGTAAATGCCCACTGTTCAGACCGTTTAACCTGTATTGCAAATGAGGCTGAAATATTCCTTTCAATGTCAGTGAGAGTGGGAGGGGCTAAACTGCTGTGGATTGAATATGCAGACATATGCAAAACAGCTTAGTTTCCACATATGGTCTGGATAGACTGAAGAGTGAATGATACTTTTAGAAACTTTTAATTATCTACTATATTAAACTCTTCTATGGCAAAAAGGTGAAAAATCCAAATTTCCATGATACAGACCCTCTAATTAAGGTAAAAGGGGGTGTATTTATTTGTTAGTCTAAGACTAGATTTAACCAAAGGAAACTGATTTAATTAGAAAAACATTTTCTTTTGATAATATGTCTTACCTCTGCCAGCTTTAGTTTAGATCCTTTGATTTCTGTCCCCCTGAGTGTCATCGGTGAACCTTTACCAGTCATTGTTCTGTCTTTTGTCCTGTTTGACAAAAGGCACACAAATGACCCAGAAAGCTCCTCTTACAAGAAGGCAAAAAGATATTTCACACAGTGCCATATCAAAGTTAACGGTTACGGCTTTTGAACATGTGTCTGCAGTAACTAGTTCCATTTATGCACATACTTTTACTTACACTCAAGTATATTTGCAAAGAAAGGAAGCTTTTTACTCAAGTATATTTAAATATATTATGCTGGTCATAGCACCTGGACTGCTCGGCTGCCCAGAGAAGAATAGAGAAGAATATCGCCTAACAAAATACAGTTCCTAGGCTAATAGATAACACTGCAGTTCTGTTGGTTCCCAATCCCAGCTTGTTAATTAATTAATGAGTTAAATCAGGTGTGCTAGATGGGGGAATTTCAGGACCGGGGTGCCATTTGTGTCCCACTGATATTACATCTACAAATCTGTATGTAAAGTCAAGGTAAAATACGTTTTAAACACAGTTAGTGTCCTTCTCAATGACCTATGTGCATGCTTCAGAGGAATAACTTAAAGCATTACTATAACCTACAGCACGTATAACTTAAAGCATTACTATAACCTACAGTACGTATAATTTAAAGCATTACTATAACCTACAGCACGTATAACTTAAAGCATTACTATAATCTACAGCACGAACAAAACAGTATTTTTGCCTCGAAAAATAAAAATTACTTAATGTGTAAATCTATCCATCTAATCATTAACACACACCTTTTCACGAGTCATACATTAATACTAATGAAACAGCATTCAGCTCTGTTACCTGAACACATTCACTCTCATAAAATATCTAAACTCTTCCACATGTTCAACAGAAAGCTGCTCATCCAAATTTTCTACAGATCATGAGAAGAAGAAATTTTCTCTTTCTTTTCAATGGTAACCCTGAAAAAAATCCCTGCTATGGATAGAAAGAAAAACGGTCTCAGTGTCCTCAGGCCATTAGAATGGACGCTAACTAGTTAACCAAATTTTGTGTATTTGCTAATTCTGTGCTTAAAAAACTCAACCCTGTTACTCATTTAAGCCACTGTCAGATAAGAAACCTTTAGTGACAGTTTAATAACAGTTAAATATTTCTTAGATTCAGTACCGGAAAATAATACAATATATATATATATATATATATATATATATATATATATATATATATATATTTATAGATAGATTGGTTACAAAAGCTATACCCCAATCGAATATTTTATGTTTTTACTAATAGGTTAAACTTGTTTTGTATAAACGGGTTGTTTTTGGCTGAGTAGCTGGTTCATCACAGAAAGATAACGTTATTGTTAGTCTGGCCAACGTTAGCTGGCTAAATCGGTAACATTTCAACCTAACAAGCTAAATAATAACTTCATTGGTCGTGACTCCAAGGACTGTTCGTGAATGAGCTTTAAAATCTTGCCCAGACAAAAAAAATTCCTTACCTGAACGTCAGAATGTAAATCGTCGTCTGCTAATTACGACCAAATTGCACCGTTTTGTAGTTTGTATACTTAGCTAGCAGGCTAAGTTAACAGTTAGCTAAACGGCTAGCTCGGTCTACAGAGAGCCGTGTTCTTTAACGTCTCTTGTTTCTAACGTAAAGCTGGGCAGACAGGGTTTACCGTAGATGACTGAGATTGGTCCATACAGATCTGGAGATTTACTCAGTGTTCTCCTGCTTTTACACAATAGTTGTGCAAACTAGTAAAAAAGTGAATTCTTTCACCAAAAAATTTAGATTTCTATGGAAACGCGGCTAAGCTGGCTCAGCTAGCTAGTTAGCTAACGCTAGCTTACTTGGGGAGCTACACTGCAGGGCAGGTAAGCACTTGTAAACATTAAGACTAGGCCAGGAAGCCCAGTGTATAAAACATGTTCTGCACACGTTCAGGACTATATTTAGGAAAACAACTCTTCAAACTGCTATCAGATCATTAACTGTTATCGTGCTGTATCTGAAAACCTTTGTGTAGTTGTATTTAAGCGGGACAAGGCAATGTTTAATAACAACGTTATAATAATCTGGAGGATCTGACAATTATCTTAGTATTTCTACTGTCTAAAACCTATTATTTCCACATCACATGCATTTAAAAACAGCCACATTTTACGAATGTCTGCGTTTATCTCTGCAAGCCTGGTGTTTTTTCGCTCTGTGAACTGAATTTCATGCAGTTCATGAAGAAACAGGGTCGAGAAGTTGTTACCGGGCAGTTGTGTGCTGCAGATCAGGTGACCGCTAGGTGGAGATGTTGATCACAAACCTCACAGAGCAGCTCAGACACAAGTGAAAGAGGCCGAAGTTCAGCAACATAAGACAGCAGATTGTGGACGTCACTGGCTGTCCAAACGTCCGAACTCATACAACCAGTACAAACAGCTTCAAATAATACCATTGTGTTTTCACACAGACATCACAACATTGTCCAAATAAGAGGAAGGCATTTCATGAAGGAGTAACAATGGTTGAAACTTGAAACTTGAATCTCACTTGCGGGAGTAGACATGACACACTGGCTTAATAAGCACTGAACAGTGGACAAAACATTAGAACTTAATTTATCCATCCTTGACACCACCCCTCTCTCTCCACAATCCTATTTTATCTAGAGAAACCCAAAAGATATCCTAAGAAGGGCTCTGAAAACTCAAGGCAGCTCAGCTCCTTGGTACAGATGTCTATGTCGATCAAAGCTGGCCAGTTTTCCCCTCACGTCACTCATTACTTTAGAGTACAACATGTAACTTTAGAGTAAAGCATTTTTAGTCCTGCCATCGCTGCACTGATATATGGAGTTAAAAGGATGGATTACATTTTTTTTTACACCTCTTGACCTCACAGAGCTCATAAAAATGCAACATCAGTCATTTTTGAATATTAAACACTTGATTGGGGTCATTGGTGCCAAAAAGTGGAATTAGGGCCCCCATATCTTTTAGATAGAATGTGCTACTACATTAGGTAGGACATGTCAATGACTGTTAATGACTGTAAAGTAACTATTAACAAAAAAACAGGCCCAGAGGAACCAATACTACAAAGCTGGATCAGTAGAATGCTTTTATAATTAATATGTAGTCATGAGTTGAGTTGAATCGACAGTGACCCAGCCTAACATCGGTTCTCCAGGCTGAGTTTGGTCCCTGACTATGATTTTCACAGGAGCGTCCCTATTGTGAGTGTAATGGAGATTTTCTATTGACAACGTAATTTAATCAGACCCGGCTTAAAGGTAAACAGTGGTGACCCTTACACTTCTCTTTAACCCTGAAATGTGCTGGGGTGTATTTCACAGTTAGAGCTGCAGCTATAAGAGTAAACAGGAACCTGAAGAACGTGCTTTAATATTTACATTAGCACTGTTTATAAAATAAAATGGGTCATGGCTGCTGAACTCCAGAGGGGATCTAACAGCAACTGTTCTGAAGAATTAATGGAACAGACAGAAGCCAAATTAATTTAAACATTCAGTGGATCCTCAAAAAGTAGCTTTACAAGTGTGAATATAATGATTTTGACTTGACAGACACAGAGTGGCTAGATAAGACAAACACAGACAAGCAGTATCAGACAGGTCTGTCAGACACTGGACAGGCAGACAGGCACTGTAGTAAAGGCACAGCACAGTAACAAAAACCAAAATTAAATTAAAAAAAATGGAATAGTATAAAATAGAGTATAGAATATAAAACACTGCAGCATCAAAATGAACTGTTACGTCTTTATATTTTAAACTGAACAAGGCTTTTCTCTGCTTAATGTTAACCATGTAAGGTTCTCAATGATGTGGGCCTACTTTCCCAAAAGCTTTGTGGCATCAGGGTCATTTTAACTGGTAGAGAGAGTGCTTAATGTGATGCTCGCTCTACCATTGAACAATGATCTTTGTGCTAAGATGTTTTAGGGAAACTCAGCCCTGATCATTACCTGAGTGTTTCTATTACAAGCAGCTAATTTCTACTTCACAACTTAAATATGTGAATAATTTACTTTCTGAAGTGAATCTTTACTATTATTATTACTACTACTACTAATAATAATAATATATTTTATTTTTGAAGCACTTTACATACATTTAGCAGCTCAAAGTGTTTTCCAGATGAGTGATAAAGTTCAGTAACAGTAATAAACAAAAATAAAGTTGAATAAATGTTCATGTTAAGAGGAATAAAATAAAGGAATATGTATGATAACTCTGTGCCACTAAAATGAACGAGATAAAAATGAAATGAAATTTAAGTTAAAAAAACAACCAACTAACATAAGGAAATAAAATGAGGGAATAGAATAAAATAAAGGAAAAATAAAATATAAAAATAGATAAATAAACTATAAAACAACTGAACTAAAATCATAAAATAAAAAAAACAACCAAAAAACTAAAAGAAAATAAAATAGCCGTAGAAACCTAATAAAAATCAAATGTAGAAGTGGAGTAATTGAGCGCTGAGGTGACCGAGGGTCAGTTCCTCTGCTGGCCGCTGGCGGCGCTCTTCCTCATCCCCCAAACACACAAACATACACAAACATGGCGACAAGGCGGTCGTGCAGGATGCTCTCGCTCAGGCGCGGCGCCGTTTTTCTCTGTTTGTGCTTCGTCCCCGGCTCTGTTTTCGCCACGCTTCGTCTTCACCAGGACCCGCGGTTCATGCTGCCCCAGGACCGGGGCTTCTCTCTGGTGAGCGCCCCGGGCCGGTTCTCGGAGAGCTCCGCGGGGGGAGCGGCTGGAGCTTCGCCCGAGCAGAGGAGCCGCAGTCGGCGGAGCGCCGCCGAGAGCTCCGTGCCCAGGGTTTACGGACAGGTGAGTAGAGCTGCTTTTCTCTTTCAGCAGCGAGCAGCTCAGCGAAGGAGACGACGACCAAACATGTCCCCCGTCAGGCTGCCCTCACTAACGTTCGCACCCGGAGTTCACACATCGCCAGCGGTTTAATGTGACCTGTTTGCCTCCTTTAGGTTAATAGGTTTCTCCACGCCCCTTCACTATCACTGGAAATGACTGGAAATGCGTACGAGTGGAAGAGAGGCAGATATAACGTTAGAAGCTCGAGTTTATTTTAGTCATTTTGAATTTAGCAAATGTAGTGGAAACAAGAGATGTTAAACCGCCAGGTCTCACCTCCTCAGCCTTGTCTTCTTCAGCTTAAATACACAATACATGTACACCTTTGCTTCCATGCATTTGCACTCTCCCTCAGTTTCCCTGAAGAAAGCACAGCACAATGAACGGGAAGTCCTTTCTTCCTCTTTCTTTCTGCATCATCTTCGTGCAGATAGTTGGACTTTAAGGCAGTGTGGAGTTGGTACACTGGGCACCCTGGGATTTTTAATAAGATTGTCCATGCAGACAAAAATGCTGGTGAAAGATGGTGACAGTTTGATGCTGTCGTCTTCTATTCTTTGGAATTAAAAGGCACCACAGGCCTTGTCTGCTTGTCTGTGTTTTTCTTCGCTCAGGTAGCACGGCTGTGTGGTTTCCTTTTTCAGAGTAGCGCACTGTGTGAGGCCTGGGTTAATAGATTCTAATCTTTTCACAAGGCAGAAAAATACCAGAGGTTGAAACTAGGCTAGATGAGTCACTAGGAGCAGGTCTGTGGACTTCAGAGAGTTCCTCATGAATTCTGTCCGTATGAGATGAAAATAGCATGGCAGATGAGCGTCTTTTCAATGCTGAAAAGGTCCCGAACCTCAGCTGCCCCATGTTGTGTTACTGTGGCCACGATTGGTGAATAACATAAACGTAAGCATCGCTGCTCCTGCATAACAGGAAGGAGATGACCAAAGAGTTGTTGATTTATAAGGCTTGAAGGATGGTGAATTTGGCTGGACGTGATGTCCAAGAACATTTCTTCACCAGTCAGACTGAACTGCAGCAGAAGTGTGCACTTCCATTGTTGTTGTTTCCAAGCCACACTGGGAACTGGAACCTACTGCAGAAGCTTCGGTCCACCTCATTCCTTCAAATATTTTACTTCAAAAAGGGGGTTGCAGCTGCTCTGTTATGCTAAAAATGGGGGGTGCCATTGCCACCTCCTACTGCCAACCCCCTACCCTTTCATTTAGGTGGTCAAAGCATTTAGACCATTCATAAGGCTGCTTGTCTGCTAGCTGTTAAAGGAGGTGGTGTTTTTCGGTCTGTCAACATGTGATCAAATGGTCATATGATCGTCATAGGAAAACTACTGTGTTGGGAATTTGCTAGGAATAAGCCAAAAAGGAATGGAAGTTAAGCAAAAAAGATTAAAGATGTAGTTGTTAGGAAAACTCCCAATATCATGTTTTGGTGTTTTTACAATCTGACTGATTTGGCTGGTTTTTGTAGCAGTTTTATTTTACAAAGGAGAGTGGAGCTTTAAAAGGGAGAGCCTTTCGATAAACTGCTTTAGAGACAGCATCTGCCAGAGAGCTACTGCAGTAAATAGAAATGCACAGATGATATCACATCAGCATTGACAGATAATTGCCCAAAAATTTATATAGATATTGGTGAGATGTTTACATGTGACCAATATTTCAATATTTTATTCCAGAAAAGCAGAACAGTTAAGTGACACTGATGTCTGCACCTTTTCAGTTTGTGGTTCGTCCCAATTTCTGCATTTTATCAATGTTTATGCATCGGCATCAGCAGATATGTGCATTAAAGAAGTCATAATATGACTTCTTTAATGCATAATGATGCATCCCTAGCTATAAAAGTTGCGTAATATCATAAAATGATTATAAGTAGAGTATTATTGTCTCTTTAGTGTTTTTTTTTTTTTTTCAGATAGAGGAATGCATTCTACGATATCTTACACAATACAATGTAGTGCACTGTAGTACTATATCCTTTAGATAGCTGTGCTCAAGACCAGCATGAAAAAAATTAAGAGCAGCGAAATGTGGGCTAGCTATGAGGAAATGGAGGAAATCCTTTATGAAGTGTTCTTAGAGGCCTGGAGAGAGGTCATGTCAGTTAACACTCTCAGGAGTATTGCCCCCCCTCAGATGGTCCAGTTAAGATTTCCTTTCTGTGCTGACCTTTCTTCCTTTTGTGTGTCTGTGGTGGACATCATTTCAAACATAACAACTATAACTGTAAGATGAATTTCCACTGTTTAGGCTAATTGTAAGAGCCATGTAAAGGCCATTTGTAATGTCACAGCTACCTGTTTACATGAAAATGAAACTGTGCACTTCATGGGATAATTGATGCATAATGGTATTGGCAATGTTATTATTAAACTGAGATTGCCATAAGGAAGTTCTAGTTCATGTCCTAAATGAAGAGTTGCCGTTGACAACTAATAAAGACTTGAGCATTGTTTCAACACAGTTATTAGCGTAAATATGTTGTTGGGCAGCCACAGAAAAGAACAGAAAAGGTGAATGCTTCAGCTTTTTTCTCACTGACGCTGAAGTTTGCTTGGATGGTATTTGAATGATGTTTGGTACTCTAAGTGATAATCAGATAAATAGACACACATGTATACTCATGAAAGATTATTTTTGACAGTAAATCACTGTTTGGATTTGGGAAATTGATTGAAAGTCGATGTTCTTGCCTCAAAGTTAATTTCCAGAGAGGGATGCCTGGACTGAAACAGAGCCCTTTTAATTCAGGCACCTTTTGTAAGCCCAGACCTGTTTCATAAATCTCCCGCTACAATCAAGTCAGTGTCTAATCCCATTTTGTAATTACTTTCCATTCTTCTCATTTTGCTCCGTCTATCCTTTTAGCCCTGGAAGAACTTCGCGTTTATTAAGATTTCCGATTCCCCTGGAAACAGCTCGAGTCATAATTTCCATCAGTTTCTCTCAAAGTTGTTTTCATTAGATGCGGAATGAGTATTGATTTTGGATACAGGATTGTTTCAAAGGGAGCTGCTCCTGAAAGCTCATGAATACTAATGTAAAAAGGGCTTCTAAGAACAACAAAATGAGTGATTCAGAACATGCACCACTTGACAATGAAGGAGAAGGAATTTGTCATGTTTATCATAAACAGTAGACTAGTATGTCTTGTGTGCCTTTACTCGTGTTTTAGGCAGTATTGCTTGGACTATATTGCTTTCAAACAAAAATGTTTGAAAGCAGTGCTGGTTCCAGGACTCCGTCTTTTTGAAATAGACCTAAATTGGACTGAAGAACAGTTTATGTATGCACTATAACATCAGCTTATTTGAGAAAAGCTATGAGCTAAGGATGCTTTATGCCTGCCTTAGTTTTTGCAGCGTTTTGGCAAAGCTAGAAATCCTTTGCAAAAATAAAAAGGGAGGTATTGCAGAGGGAAGAATCCAAAGCGAAAAGACATAAGGATGGATAGCGCCAATAATAATCCGGAGTGGGCGGGAGGAGGGGTGTCTTATTGAATTCATGCTGTGAAGCGCTAGAGGAACCTGTCTGAACAGTCTGCTGGCTTACGCTCACTTGAGACGAGGCCGCTTTTCCCTGCAGGTACATACCGTCAGCCTGAGCAGGCCGTGAGTCACCGCTACAACAAAATCAGCGAGAGCCCCGTCGGCCTGCGGTGTGTCTTCAGGATATTTTCTACCTGCCCTCATATCAATAACAGAAGCAGCGCTCTGTGACTGATGCACGGCAGTAATACACAGCACGCTGCTGCCATTAACACGGAAATAGCTCCCTGGTGTCCAGGCGGTTAGGTGTTTACCAGTGCCACTAAGTGATATTAAATGGGTGGTTTTTATTTATTTATGGAAACGAGGAAGCAGTTTTTGGTTGCGCGCCAGTCATAAAACCGGTAGATTGCATGCAAATTGAACTGCTGGCCCTGGCATCAGTGCTGCAGAGATGATGTCATTGTTTAAGTCCTCCGCCGGCAAAGTGCTTGCAGCGGCGATAGAAGCTACACTCGTCCTGTGTCTCTCTCTCTCTCTCTCCCTCTCTCTCTGTCTTTCCTTGCTCTGTTGAATAATATATAACAGCATGAAATACTATAAACATTCACATGCATTTGCTTCTTTTAACCTCCATTCCCTATTTTTCATTGGCTGTGAGCTTGTGGTCTTAGTGACAGCTGCTGCAAGGTCAGCTAGTTGTTTCTTTGACTTGGCATGTAGTGCCTATGTCCATTTCAAAGAGCTTTCCAGGCTGTCCACAGAAATAATAGCCAGAAATGGCAGACATGTGTTTAGTTTGTGTTGTTTTGGCAGGAGGAGATGAATGTGATCTTTTGCACTTCCACAACATTTGTAGATGATTACGAGGCTCGCGCTGCAACATTAAGGTTGGGGACCTTGCGTATGAGAGGAGCTTTTCTCTTGCTAAGTGCGGCATGTCAGTGAGGCATGGAGAGGGAAGAAAGCAGTGATTTCCTCATTTCAGAGCACAAGTGCCCTTATTCAGCCGCGAGAATGTTCCAGCTTCTAGACCGCAGAACAAGGCTGCACTGAAAGGCAGCTGCTGTTCACTTATGGTAACTAATGCCCTCGTATAATGACGTATGAATGGTGTGAATACATGAGCACTCTTGAGCCTTGGAAAGCACGCATTTTCATCACGGAGAGCTCCTAATTAATTATTAATCCTAATGAACGGAATTTGACTTTCATAGAATATTGAAAATAAAAGTTTGCTATCAATATTTGATGAAGCAAAGAGTTTTTTAGGTTTCTTATGCTTGCCTTCTTCAACTGCATATTGAAACAGTGGTAATTAGACCCAAATGCTGATCATATGTCATGGATCTGTGAAACGTACCCATAAATATGAAGTGGATGGACCATGTTGGACTTATGAACTTGTTTCTAATTGCCCCACTGTGTGGATGAAACGTCTGTGAGAGGAGACGTTAGGCTTAATGTCTTATACAAGGACTTCATTTCAAGCAACTGGCCAGAGCTTTCTTTCTTAATGGCCCCATCACTCTGCATGGAGCTGTGTCAGTAGAGCTGTTCTGGAATGCTGCTTGTGCATTGCAGGCGCTCAGGCTTAAAAGCCTGGGAGATTTACTGCAGAGTCATGGCCCATTCATATATGCCTCTGTGTTTGGAGTTCAACTCTGGGAGATTGAACATGTGATTTGGTCTACATTTCATCTAGGCTAGTTTCTCAGCCCAATCCCAAATATATGGTTAGCGGTTTGGATCATAACAGATGAGATTAAATGCCTACATATCACTGTTTAACATGTTTCTCTGAGTTGTTTGCCCAATTGCAAAGATCTAGTAAGTGCTTTAGATCATAACTGATAAAAGTGAATGCTTGCTTACTTTTTCTTATTTAAAGAGATGTTTATTAACAAATCAACAATTAAAATGTACCTGCAGGCGAGAGCGGGATGAAGCACGCATAAAGAGAAATATATATATATATATATATATATATATATATATATATAAATATATATATTTAAAATGATAATAGCAAAACAATTAGAATACATGAAGTCATTCTAAAGAGCTGTGATGTAACTGATCACATGAATAACATGCAAATTCTTGTAGATTACAGGTATAGTGGAGCCTTTAGTCCAACGGCCACGGCTGCCCAGCAAAATACCATAAAATAACCGCTCTATGGTTTAATTCCAGCTTTGTGTTTACTGGGAATAACAGTCACAATGAGCCTGATGACCATGACCACCATATTATTTATGAGTCATTTATGAATGATTCGGTTCTTTTACGTGAAGGTGTGAGCCTTTTTTTTTTTTGGTAAGTCGGATTGTTAGGTCTTCTAAAACACTCGTTTGAAGTGCGTCCTGTGGAACCTCTTATCTAAATTTGACTTTAGATGTAGAGTCAAATCTAGCCAGAACGATGGGATGGTTGTATGACTCTCACTTTATAGTCTAAGCAGCATTAGCAGATTGCATTGGTGCTTGTTATGGCGATATTGTGTAGTGCATTGAGGCACATGCAATAAACAGTCATAGCCTAGAATATTTAGACTATTTAAAGGAGTACCGAAATACCAAATACCAGCTTCCTTCTGTAGGTATGCAGTGTTAGCTATGCTGTAATTGTCGTTATTTTTGTGATGCCAAATGAAAACCACATATATATGCCTATTAAGCCTACAGCAGTTTAGCTCCACCCATCACACTGAAATTATATGAAATGTTTCAGCCTGAACTGCTTCTTTAGTGAGGCAAAATACAGGTCAGCCATTGAGAACAGACCTCATTTGCATATGTCAATCTTACAGGGATAGTAACAAAAACAGCTTAATAAATTCTAAGGAATAAAGAGAAGTTTAAATATGGTCATGTAACAATGATTTATGACTATTTGGTATGTCTTTTACATATTTTAAAGGATACACAAATCATTGAAAGGCTATGCATGGTTTGTTATTGTTTAGTTAAATCCATTTATATTGTTTGGCCATGTATAAAAGCTTGATTAATCCTTTAATTACTTGGTTAATCGTCAAAATAATCAGTAGATTACTCAGTTACACAATTGATGGTGGCAGGCATACAGTTTTGTAGTTCTTTCTGCACTAATTGGAGCAGAACATGCAAAAAGAAGCTTGCACTCCACAAAGGGAAAAGCCGCTGGTTTGTAATATTTTGCTTTAACGACTCGTAAGACATATCAGAAGAGCGCTCATCTGAAAAGTCCATAGTCCCCTCAGACTTCTGAATTAAAGATGAGAGAGGCTGCACAGCTTGGAGCGCCGAGCGCAAGGAAAGGAAATGAAAAGCTGACACACTTTTCCCCTCTCGCTCTTACTCTGGTCTAGCGCGTTCATGCTTCTGTCTCTATTTTGTAGGTTTAAGGTTGTTTTGTGTGGGAGATATGGTTCACTTGCATAAGGTCAGGTTGCTAAGCAGGAGCCGGGGCTAATGCATCACCTGCACATATGCAACAGGAGCAAATGAAGCAGGTGTTGAGGCTGAATGCCCAAAGAGGCATTTTCCTGTTAGCGTTTGTAATGGTGCAGTTTAGATGTGCTGAGTGGAGCAGATTGTGCTGGAAAAGACCTATAAGAGCCCTTTACGATTCTAGCGATGTGTAATTTGATACCTGAGTCTGTTGACATTCAGCTCCCAATAAACAATCCATATAAAGTGGTCACAGATGCCGTGCTGACCACAATTCATTAAGTAATTTGTGCGGTTGATTTAAAGTTCCTGAATGCAACATTGATTGTCATCTAAAACTCACTTGAGTGCTTTGTTCATTTAGTCCACATTTCAGTGACAGTTGTTGTTTTTCTATTTACAGGCCAACCTGAATGACTCCCATAACCAGATGGTCGTGCACTGGGCTGGAGAGAAGAGCAATGTCATCGTAGCTTTAGCCAGAGACAGCGTCGGCACTACCGACCCGAAGAGCAGCTCGGTGAGTACGCGATATAGTCAAAAGTCAGCATATCGCTGTGATCTCTTACCACATCCTATTTACTGTGCCTGACGAGCTTGACATTTCCTACGACTGCTCCCCACGGTCTAGTCGTTCTTTAACTTCTGCAAGTCAGTTCTCTGTTTACTCAACTGCCATTTATTTAAGCTAATGACTTTGTAATAGTGACAAAAGTGTTGCATATGGCACCACAGCAGCTTGAATACTGATGGCAGAATTTAGACTTGTCTCTGTTGCTGTAGGTTCAGCAGCGTATCTCCATGGTTCTAGTTTGTGGCCAGTATTGTTGCCTGTCTAGGGATTATTGTTGTTGTGATGAATTACGTCACAGTGCGCTCTTTTGAGCTGTTGTTGATATTGTCAGTATTTGAAGAGCGCTGACCAACTGCATGTTTGATTGCAAAGAGAACGTAATTGGTCCAGTTTCATTGTGTTGGATCACCACATGTGAAATGTTAAACAAAAGTCATTGTACTAATAGTATTTAATGGTGTTTTTTAAATGTGGTACTAGTGAGGCTTTGTTTCTGTTCCAACTTATTAAACTTTAGAAAGACTAAGTATTGTAATGTGTGATATCAGGATCATTTGCTGTGAAAATGCCAGATCACCCATCCTTACACCTGCCAGAACCTGATACAATCACAGCAGGAGCGACAAAAGTGACAAATCTGTCTCTTAGTTAATTGAAGGGCCCATATATACATACAGAAAAACATGTGTATATTTACTGTAGTTATAAATGTGCAACTTGTATATTAGTTTTGTTGCCTTTATTGAATGTTGTGTGGTAGGAACACTTAACTGTTAACCCACAAACCTAAAATTGTGACCCATCAAAATATCTAATGTAAAAGAGAAACCTCCAGATCTAAACACTGGCTAGCTGAGCTATGTTCAAAGTCATCATAAAACATTGGTACATGCAGATGTACGAGCGCACACATCAACTAAATTCTATATTCATGCACCCAGATATTAAACGTTTTCCTTGTATGGACTGTGGAATGACGTACTGAAAGGTGGAACCAGGCACAAGCATGTAGATGAAGTAAACAGCCTGAAACCATATTACACATGACCTACGTAAGGACCCAATTTAGTTTAAACTGAGGAGCTGACAACTACAATGTGTTCGTCATTATATGACCGACAAATACAGTAAGTTCTGTATTCTAAAGTTCTAAAGTTCTATTTTATTAGCATATAATATATTGTCACTGTCCAAAATACACATCTTCATTTTTGTCGATTTTTATTTTGCTGTTGAACACAGCAGCTGTCCTTTACCTCGTGTGATTTCATAATCAATTGACCAATATAAATGTTTTTTTTCCTCAGTATCACTTGGAATTATAGCTTTAATAACTTATATTAAAAGTTAAAAATGTTTTTGCCTTCAATAAAGTTTTTGGAGATAAATGTTTTGTTTGGACAGCGACTATATATTGGTCTAATCATTACTAGCCCACATTAAAATAAACATAAATGCCACGACTGTGGCCAGTTGTAGCTCAGCATACCTCATTATGTCTCAGAAGCCATCACCGTCTACCACATCCCTCTCAGTAATTTTGCACACCCACATATGACTTCCTCACAGAGGGCCATGCATCACACTTGGAGAACTAATTTTCCGACTAATGCCCTTTATTTTTTTTAAGCCTGTCTAGCGGAATCCATCAAGTACGTTCCTCAACTTGAATGATAAACCGACCTATTCTTATAGGAGCTGTTGTTCATTGTAAATGCAATAAAATTAAATCAGCCTTTTTCAACTAATAGAACTGGACGAACAGTTTTCAGTTAACAGTAAATCAGTTAATCATTTACTTCCATAGTTTACACTCTTCATAACTTCCATTTTAGTTTCTTATTAGCTACTGAATAGTTTATATTATTTACTGAATGATACAAACCCAGTTCCAGAAACGCTAGGACAGTTTGTGAAATGTTAATGAAACAATGATTAGTAAATTGTTTGAGCTGTTTTAAATTGAACTGTATTAAAACATGGTTTTTTTTTATGTTTTTTGATATTTTACCTTATGAACGTCATTGTTTTTTGCAAATATTCGTTCACTCCAAATTTGATGCCTGCAACACATTCCAAATACATGTTGCGGTTTCATGGTTACCACTGTGTTACATCAACTTTCCTTTTAACAACACTCAATAATCGTTTGGGGACTGATGACACAAACTGATCCAGTTCCGAAAGCAGAATTTTGAGCCATTCTTTTGTTATACAGGTTTTCAGGTGTGCAACCATACAGGGCCTTCGTCATTGTATTTTGCACCCGTTTTCAATGGGAGACACGTCTGTGTTACAGGCAGGCCAGTCTAGCACCTGCACTCTCTGATTACGCAGCCATGCTGTTGTAATGTGTAGAATGTGGCTTGGTATTGTCATGTTGAAATAAGCGTGAACGTCCCTGAAAAAGACGGCAGAACGTGTTGCTCAAAAACGTGTTCAGCGTCAGTGTTGCCACACAGATGTGCAAATTACCCTCTAACACTCCCACATATCCTGGCTTTTGAACTTTAACTACTAACGATCTGGATGGCCTTTTTCTTCTTTGGCCTGGAGAACCAGTGTTCATTATTTTTTCTATAAAGAAGCTGAAAGGTGGTCGTGACGGACCACAGTGCGCCTTTCCACTGCGCGTCAGACCATTTCAGATGAGAGTGAGCCTGGAGAGGTCAGCACTGTTTCTGGATGTTACTAACGTATCACTTCCACTGTGCGTAATGCAGTCTTAACTTGCATTTGTGGACAGACTGTATTTACTGACCACAGTTTGTCAAAGTATTTCTATAGGCATCACAGAAACATGCTGGTTTTCAATGCAGGGCTTTCTGAGAGTTTGAAGGTCACAGGCATTCAGCTGTGGTTTTTGGCCCAGCCTTTTATACACAGATTTCTCCACATTTCCTTAATCTTTTGATGATGGTATGAACTGTACAGGGTGAAGTACCGAAAATCATTGCGATCATTTGCTGAGGATTATTTTTAAATTGATGCATTTTTGGCATTTTGGCAACATTTTTTGGAGTGCGTTGCAGGCATCAGTTTTAGACTAAGCGTATGTTTACAAAAAACAATGAAGCTTACAAGATAAAACATATTTTGTTTTTATTCAAATACAGGTCAAAGTAGATTTGTGAATCATTGCTCTTTGTTTTTGTTTGCGTTTTATCTCCTGTCCCAACTTTTTGGAATTGGGTTTGTAAATCTTAAAGTTAATAAGGATTAATTAAGATTAATGAGTCTAATAACTCCTCAGCGGAGGTCCAGTGTACTTGTTGGGCCACATGTCTGACTGTAGAAAGTCTGCATCCCTCTGTATGATAAGAATCACAGTACTTCAGTACCAGGCTGAAGATACTATACTCTTGTGCTAATGGTGTTCTTTTGCATTTGGAGTCTCGTGGATTAACAAGCTCCATATGTTCCTCCCAGCTTTCTACACAACTCTGCCTTTGATTGTATCACCCTAAGTCTCATTAGACAGTTAGCAGTGCATGTTCACTTCTCCAAAACTACCATGTGTTGTTAAACCCTATTTTCCATCAGGCCTACTGGAAGTTAGCATGAAAAAAAATGAAGCAGGCCTGATCACTACTTTATAGAACATAATTGGAATTCAAATCACAGTCGCAGTATCACTCATATTGATATTTTCCTAAAATCGTTTAGCCCTAGTCAGAATGTGAAATGTGAAATATATAAATATAGGAGGCGTATTACTGCAATAAGTATGGAAAACTTGGTTGTGAAAGAAGAATCCTGTTTGCAATAGCCTGTGTTAGGTTTGGTGTAGAAGTCTGCATGGGTATGAAATTTAACCCCAAACTGACCTGACTGGTACTGCCAAATTTGAAACCCGACCCCAATCTGAAGCCGCTTGCACACACTAACAGAGATGGATTAGAGCAGACGCGGTTTTACAGCGTAGCTTTCTTACTAATTTCTGAGTTGATCATAGAAAACATCATGCTGGGATAAACTGGTATTTTGCTCATTTGTAACACACACAGTATTTATTACCTGTATGCTTTTGTGGAGTTGCTGATCATACCTGGCAGAGAACAGCATCCACCCTCCTATTATTAACTGTAAGCCCCGCTGCAGCAACGTTCCACTCACTGTTGCTGCTACTTACAGCCATGACACCGTGAAAAAGTGTCTATTTCAGTGTTGCTGTTGTGGTTATTTTCATATATAAAGAATAGGTAAATAGGATTGTAAGTCAAACATCAGACACTTTCCGTAGACAGCACTTATTATTGATCATTATTCTGATTAAACAAATCAGTAATAAGTGCTTACTGATCTCAGTGAGTTTACACACTCGCTCAAAAAAAAACACAGTGCATCCAGCTATAAAGGAAGCCTTGTGCATCTTTTATATGGTGATAGAAAACACAGAAGCACACACAGCTTTTTACTGTAAATCCATGGTTTCATTTAGGGGCACATTCACCCACTTCCTAAACGTCTGAGCTATTCTGAACACTAGGCTACGAGAGAGAGAGGAAGAGAGAGGAAACCTTTGTTTTGGTGTTGTCACTGTCCAGAGCAAGTCAGATAGAGCAGGTGCAAAAGCTTCTTGTGTACTTTTGAACAGGGTATATTTACATGAGTGAGCATTTGAGCTTAACAGAAAAGATGGGTTCGTATGGGAGGAGTGTCCGAGGTTGGTTTCCGGTCAACAGATTGTGCCAGAATTCTCAGGTTCGCTGAGTTTTGCAGGACCTCTGCAATCAGGAACGAGTGCTGTAGGAGAAAGGAGAATTTGAGAGCAGTGAATTGGCAGTGTAGTTGACCTTCAGCATAAAAGCAGGGCGTAAAAAAAAGGGAACACAGAGCAGTCTGGATACTAAACTAACTATCACAAGCATAGCATGATGTCCTGTTCATTTTGTTCTGGTTTCATCATAACATTGGGTTGACATCATCTAAAGCAGACAACAGACACCATGTTGTATTGTTTGATATTACAGTGTGTCTGAATACAGATGCATAGTGCCTGAATTAGTATTCATGTTCTGCATGACCAGACATGCTTTGTCATATGACTCCACCCCATTCAAAATTGCTAATTGCAGAGAGGACACAGTGTTTATTTTAAGATCAAAGCTGCTGAATGTGTTAATTCAGTCTGTTCTTATCCATAGTGATGTTTTCTTGGTAGAAAGCTAAAATACTGGCATTGATACCTGCAGATATGAACCGGATATATATATCAGAATCGGCCATTATTCTTTGAAATTTGTGCACTCTTTTGATGTAAGGTTTGAAAGACTTACTAGTTCTGTTCTCCTAGTCTGTACCAGAGCAGAAAAATTATGCGTTTTACTTCTAGTTCTCTGAGTGTTAGGGCTGAACAATTTGGGCAAAATATCTAATTGAGATTTCCCTTCAGCTTCAGGGAGTGTAAAATCTCTTCAGGGAAATGTTTAAGAGGAAAATGAGGGGGGAAAAGTTTCAGCGCTTATGTATAACAGTTACTAAGTTTAAATGCAAATTTATGGCTTTAAATGATCTATTAATTATTTAACTTAAATACTTAAGATGTTTTATGTAAGTGGCGACAATGAGCATGTCTTTTTTTGACTGCCTCTTAGTTGTTATCATGTGCCTTTGGGTCTAAGTCATCTACAGGCAGTGCACAAGCTAAATGCTGAAAACTGAAAACTCCACTTTTTTTTTATTGCGATTTCAATAGTCGCCCTACTTGGTATTCACACTGGCATATTTGACTTTGAACCAAAAGATGTTTTCACTTTCCAGCAGACGTTACGACATACATTTGGCGGCATTTAGGATGTGAAAGTGCATTTTGACATTTTGATATTCAAGTATCTCTAAGAATTTGTGAGCGGATATCCAGTTAACCGCATGAAAGGGCGAACACGGTTTATTCTGTGTTTAGTCCCTGTAGATATTGTTGGTCCGGTTTGCGATCATATTTTAAACAAACCTTACAGTGGGTATTGGTCTGCTTAGTTGGTGCACACCAAATTTGCATAGCAGCGCTCAGACTTGTTCTAACGAACCACTCTAACAGAGAAGTGACTCCAGGGTTTGATTTAATTAAAACACCCGCCCTTAGAGTTTGTAGCAACACATTTGCCTTAACTCCTTGAAGGGCCCATATCATCGAAAACTAACTTTAATTTTCTTTTATAAAATAGTGTCTTTAATAAAATAAAGGTGCAAAAACAGTCCATTTTAATTCACTGTTTTTGTGATGTCATGAAAAACACTTGCGTATATGTCCACCTATTCTGCTTGCAGCAGTTTAGTTCCGCCCATTTGCACTGAAGTTATAAGGAGTGTTTCAGCTTGGACTGATTTTTGAATGAGCTATCTTCTGATTGCCCAAATAATAGTCATAATTCTGTAGTGCTAGTGCTGCAAAGTGCTGGCTAGCTCATTTACATATCAGTAGATAGCTCATTTACATATCAGTCTTAAAGGCCCAGTAACAGAAACAGCCTGTTTAACTAAGCCATAAAGAGAGGATGGCAGATGCTCATCTAAATATGAACTACTGCTACTCTATATATGAAAAATACATGAAAAAATGTAGTATATTGGCTCTCACTTTCATTCATTCAGTTTCTCATTGCTTATTTATGCAGGTTTTTAGGTGACTTACATATTAGCTTCATTGTAGTTACAGAAAAAGTCTAGTAGGTACTAAATAATTAATTAATAATCAAGTTTAGTTTAATCACTGAATCACTAATCTACATCTTCAACAGGTCTATGTGTCCTATGACTATGGAACCACTTTCACCCATATATCTGAGAAGTTTACACTGTCTGGTGGGAAAGAGAACAGCAGGCAGGTGATCTCCCAGTTCTACCACAGCCCCGCCGACAACAAAAGGGTGAGTATCTCTTTCTCCTTGAAATCTCATGCATGGGTTGCAAGCGTCCAGCGAGGTTGGCCAAGGTCACATCGATGTGGACACGTGCCACAGTAACCTGTCTGTCAGATCCCTGTTAAAATGACTCTTAAGCTCTGCCTCTCTCATGAGACCCAGCATGACTGAGTGAGTAATAGCCCCGAGCCGTCGCCCTTGGCACCTGGTGTAATTGCCTGCTCCAGGGAGGAGCTGCCAGGTGCAGAGGCTCATGGGAGTCGTAGTTCTGCTCTGAGGGGATACCGTGTTACTGCAGTGCAGCTGCACTAGCCAGTGACAGGATTTCACACTCTGCAGCACTAGCACTACAGAATTATGAGTATTATTTGGAAGGCAAACAGCCTGAACAAATCAGCAGAGAGCTTATGTTTGCGTGAATGAATTGCCCTATTTTTGAAAAGCTAACAAATTGGTTCTGTAAAGAATGACTGAACACCCACAGTTAATGCAAAAGTAAGATATAGGCACCCTACTAAGACTCAAACCTGACTGTTCATGCACTCTTCTTTTTATAGCAGCCTTGTCTCATAAGTATCGGCTCCCTGTGGAGACATTTGTTTTAAAGCACACAGAAAGTCCATAGAAAGTACAGCTCGTCTGTGAGCTGTTGCACGCCGTCTTGCTTTCTCTTTCTTTCTCTCTCTCTGGTTCTCTTACTCCACAGTGGAGAACTCGTTTTTCAAGCTACAGAATCCTCATCGAGTGTGGTGGTTCAGAGCCATCTCCACTGTGGAGTCTTTGTTCTGGAGGGGGAGCTGTCCTGCTTCCAAATCCAGGCTATTGAGAGGAGAGAGGTTATGAGGAATGCACATGGATAAAGGATCAAACAGAATATGCACACCAAGATTTAGAACTGCATAATTGCATAATAAGAATGACTGACTGTTTCTCTTTTTAAAATGGCTTACAGAAGTGTTTTTACATATGTCTCTCAACACCAGTTACCTGAAGGATTCATCTAGAATGCACTGAAATCAGACCTTTTAAATCGAATTCATTCAGTGATCCTGTACTGAAATGTACAGGATATTATTTACTTGTTTTTCATTGCTGTTTTCCTGTGTTTTCCTTTTAGTACCTTTTTGCGGACACCACAAACAGTTACTTATGGAACACCTTTGACTTCTGCAAGAAAGTGCAAGGATTCTCAGTTCCTTTCAAGCCCACAGACCTGCTACTGCACAGCAAGAGGCCCAACTTGGTCCTGGGATATGACAGTTCCCATCCTGATAAGCAGGTTTGTCAGAGACTTTGGCTTAGAAGTTTTCCGTCAGCGTAGAGCAGTATAATTGGTATTCTTGTCCGTTTTCTACAGTATGTTGCTACCTGTCTGTCTAGTGAGTCTTCTTGGGAACCTGCTGCTTCCAATTAAGTACCCAGATTCTGTTGTTTTAGTATTCTGACTCAGTAGTGACTGTGGCCTTTTAAATTTTGCATTAAATGCACTTTATAAGATATTGGGCCGTCAGCAGTTATCCAAACACGCACGGCTGATTCATCAGTGTAGAAACTTATTTGTGAGAACTTTTTTTTTTCCCTTAAAAGTGTAGTGGGTTTGCTGGGTTTGTTACCAGTTTTTCTTTCTCTTTTTTTGAAAGCTCTGGAAGTCAGATGACTTTGGCGAGACCTGGGTGCTGATTCAAGAACATGTCAAGTCCTACTTCTGGTAAGATCAATGGCAGCAATCAAGTACTTCTGAGGAACGTTGACGCATAACACCCTGTGAACTTTCAGATCCTCTAAGAGCATGTCCATCAAGGACTGTGGGCTCTCAAGACATGATGTGTGGGTGTATGTAAATGTGGATGGAGAGACTTCCCTTCATTTATTTAATTTTGATTCAAAATAGCCTTCAAGTATAAGTGTTTTTGAGGAGATTAGATATAAGATAGTCCACTTGCTTAAGGCAGGAGAAAAAATCAAAGGAAAATTAGTGAGGGGAGAAAAATACGTTTCCAAAACTGGAGCAAGAACATATGTAAGGTTTCGAGAAATTGGGAATCCTAACAGACAGACCTACCACCAAAACTGTCACTTCTGGCAACAGATAAACAGCACTTAAAGCTTTCATCAAGCTCCACTCTTCAGACCTAAAAATATCTATAGGAGTTTCTGTCCATCTTTCCACTGTGAGAACTCCAACACAGTGCCTCTGAAAGGATGTGCAGCTGTCAAGAAGTCGCTTGACAAATTAGCTGCTGTGTTCTCAGAGACCTCAAGATCATTGAATGTGTTTGGGAATACTTGGGTCATGAGAAGTTGAAAGTGCAGATTTCTGTGAAAAGCTGAAAGCAAGTTTATTGAAAATAATGTAATAAAGACAAAAGGTGGGTACACAAAATACCGAAAACTTTGATATTATATTTAGTTGTTGAGGCTACTTTGTAATGTTCTATTAAATATGCATTTTCCTGATGTGGAAAAATGAAAAAATTATACTTAATGGCCATTTTGTCTGGGAACTAAATAAATGGAGGGTGCTCTCTGACTTTGCACAGTACTGTATGTGTGTGTTTCCTATTCGTCTGTTCTGTGGGTTGTTATAATTACTACAGTTCTGCTGTAATTGTGTGTCTGTGTATGTGTTAATGCTAACCCACTGCATGCCCTGCAAGTAGCAAATGAATAGGGATCAAATGAAATGTACACAAAGAAGAAGATTTGTGCATTTGTGTTTCTAATTTTAAGAGCTTAGAGCTCTGACTTTCCTTCTTCATTCTGAAAACAAGCAGGAAATTCCAACTTGGAGTACAGCTAGTTCTCCAAATATGTTTTTGTTTTTGACCAAGTGTTGCGCAAGCTCTTACGCTCTGGAAATAGAGGGGTTGTTAGGGGAAGTCAGACTGATTTCTGGGCAGAACACTTCTATTTCAGTGAAAGACAACAACACTCTTATTTCAGTGCTTTGTTTGGGCGGTAGCTCTGCCAGTACCCCGAGAGCCTGTCACACATATTTAGGTGCTTGTCAGGAAAGCAGTACCCTGGAGTGCAGCATTTCTGACAGCATTCCGCCGCACCACATTATTCTGACCCGATTACTGTAGTTGAAACATTAATAAGACTCATTGATCCAGGCCTGGGGTTTGAAACAGTCTGAGTGAGAGTGATCAAATCTCCTGGCTGTTCTTAACCATCTGTTGTGTGTGCTGTTCCAGAGCCGCCAGTCCTGCTCTGTCTTATGAACACGGCCACTGCACCTCCGTTTCCTAGCATATCTTGTAAATGATATGCTGATAACAGCATAGGAAGGCTATGTTTATATTTGTATGCACCGACTGCACTGATTGTGCAACATTTGGCTGCTCAATTAGTGAGCGGTGGGCATCTCATCTGCAGCTGGCCATTCCACTCTCTAATTAATGTCTGAATGTGTCTGGTTACACTGGGTTCACTTCATGTCCTGCAGTGGCATGCAGAGAGTGTGGCGGAGAGATAGTGTCAGGCACAGAGGCCTGTGGCTAATGACTCTCAAGCGCAGGAGCCTCTCTCACCATGCTGATAAACCTTCTGCCTGGCTCAGCTGCAGAGCATTGTGGGAATGACTGTGGTCGTGCTTCGCATGACACACTAGGTGGCTTTTATATCAACCTTTTAGAGGTGATTTAGATGCTATAGATGTTTCTAGAATTCAGATTTGTGATTGCAGATTGCCAATGTTGATCCTTCGACTATGCATTAGGGATATTAGGGATATTTCAATCAATGCTAATGGAATTAGTCAGCATTCACTTCATCATTTTCCTAAGCACATGACATGCTCAGAGTGTTTGCTGGTAAAGCATAAAAAAGTAAGACCCAAATAAACTGTGAATATGCAAATTAATGTATTGACAGTGTCTTTGTAGGCAGCCGCCCTGAGAATGGTCCACCACACAAAGAATATCTGGTCAGTGGTGGTCCCTTTCCATTGATGGACAGGGTGTAGGATGGCTGATAAATTATGAAGTAAAGTATTGACTTCAGATAATTGGTGTAGGTAAAAGGTTGGTGTATATACAGTCACATGCAAAAGTTTGATTTTCTAAGTGAATAAAGGCATCATCAAATATCAGTTTGGATTATTGGTCAAATCTAAACATCTTTCTGATGCTGATCTTTTTTTCTGATTTTGACATCTGATATATTCCTAACATAAACCTCCCTTTTCAGATGCCACACAAACAATACGTAGGTCTTAATTCAGTAGCTACCTCTGTTCAGATTGTGAGGCTTCTCACTGGACGAAGCCTCTGAACTCCTGATACATTTTTTTTTTAAATACTTATCCCCTGAAGAGACTCGCTTTAGCCCAGAGCTCCGCCACAGGCTGGTTGAGGGCACCGTAAGCCGTAAGCTTTTGTCTGCTCTACACCCCGTTGTTGAGCGCATTTAAGCCTTGGTCGTTAAATTTTGTTGGGGAGGGGGGTTAGCAACAGTAGTGTGTGTATTTATTCGCCTCAGTCTAATCCTTTTATCCTTCCGTTAGGAGATTCAAGTGCCAGTCTCAACAAACAGGCCGGTGCGTTTACAGAAGAAGGGAGGCGGGCCTTTGTGTGAAGGAGCAAGGGAGTAAATCCCCCAAGCCTCCCCGGCCCTCTGAAGCCATGGCCCGAACTGTCCTTACGTTCAGGCTATGAGGTCCCGAGGCTGCTTTGCTGAATCATTTATAAAGAGGGTGCTGTAATTGGTTGCCTGTGTGTTGCAGCATGGAGAGGAATGTGGAAAGCTGGTGTGACAGGCTAGGCAGAGAGATATTTTGATGTCTATGGAGGATCTCTGTAGTTGTGCAATATCATCTTGTGACTTTTGCTTGTCTCTAGCTCCATGTAGCTGATATCTGTGTGCAGATCTTGTGGGTGGATGTGGAGTGTGTGGGTAATGGTGATCCTGTGCGTTTTCTCTCAGGGGAGTGGAGCCATATGACAGCCCCACCACGGTGTTCATCCAGAGACACGAACCCCAAGGTGTCTCCAGCATCCTCAGCAGCACGGACTTCTTCCAGAGTGAGCAGAACCGCCGCGTCATCCTGGAGAGAGTGGACAGCTTTCAGCTCAGAGACAAGTACATGTTCGCCACGACCACCAGGGTAAGATGCCACTTCTGAGATTAGTGATGCACTGATTTTCATACTGGAATAACCTGTTGGCTTGCAAACGTTTCTAAAGGAAATTATATTTTAACAGCTGCTTATCTGGACAGAAAGAGTTTATTTGCTGAGAAAAATATTAAGTTTTAAGTAGTTAGAAAACTAAATAGCAGAATAAAATTTACCTTCTTGATGAATCACTAGTAACTAGTTGGCAGTTGATGATAATGCATATTTTAAATTATGCTACTGCTTTCCCTTATAAAATAAATAAAAATAAAGCCATTGGGCACACCCATTTATTTCTTTACACACATCCATTATTGATCTTTTGCCTCATAGTATAAGTCTTTTTAAAGGCTTCCTAGTTTGTTTTTTTAGTAATGTGTCTTGGAATCATTGAAAGGCTATGCATATTTTTGATTTATTGTTCTCTTAAGTCTGTTTTTATTATCCAGTCTATTAGAAAAATGTTGATCACTCAACTGTCAAATAATGGGTAGATAACTGGATTGCTGATATCGATAGTGACAGGCCTGGTACTGTTTTTGTTGTTCTTCTGCTTCCATAAGTTTTTCATTTACAGAAGGCTAAACGTTCATTTTTAATGATGTTTCCAGGCAAATGTTAAAGAAATGACTTGAGCTCTGCAATGTGTAACAAGGCTGTAAGAGCCCTAACAATTGCTGGAAGCCAGTGGGTTTGACCCTAGAAAAAGGCTGCATTAGTGATCAGTAATGGATGATAAACTCTTCTAGTAATGCTTTTAGCTTGTGCCAGCACTACAGAGGAAGTGACATTAGCTTTTGCCAGGAATGAAACAGGCTTAGGTTTGCCTTTGAGGAACTGTTCATGTTCCTTGCTGTGTCATGCTTTCCAGGTGCCTAATCACATGTCACCTTGCAAAATTTTAGCAGAAGACAGCTATCAAATAGAAAATGTGCTTTCATTTTAAACATTTTACTCAGCGTGCATGTTCAGAGCATGAGTCAGTGTTGTGTTTCTTTGACAGTACAGAATTTTTGGTTCATTAGCAGGACTGGCTTTACACGATGAAACTTGCATTCAACATGAGTTGCTTGAAACCTACATGAAACTAAATTGCGCTAGAATTGCACAATGTAAAGCACCCTGCAACTCATTTGAAACTCAGCTGCAGCAGTTTCAAGTGTCTCAACTTCATGGAACAAGTTTCATGAAAAAGCCAGTCAAAATGGCGATAATATATCATGTGATCACGTCAAACATTATACTTTAAATCAAAGCAGTTGCAACAGCTGTTTAAACAGCTGCTTGTGCCATCGTTTATTCTCCGTTGTTAACCTGTGTATAGTGATTTACGTGATTTAGCTAAATTAATTTTCTCCTCGCTTGATCACCCTACTTTTTTACAGAGCTCAGATTAATTTGGGATCCAAGTGATGATGAATTATTACAGAAGGAGAGACTGAGATGCGGTTTATGATGAAGCTGTGCTTCTTAGACAGAATGAGTAAGACGTAACACTAATAAAAGGATGCAACTGTAATGGCTACTTTAAACATTCGTTTTCACATACAACAGACTAAACTGGATGGATGGATGGCCTTGCATATGTATGGATGGATAGATAGATAAAGGACAGGAAAATGGAATGGGTATGACAGCTGGGACAAACATACAAAGATGAAAGATAAAATTGCTGCAAATATGTAAATTACACTTCATGGATGACTTTATAGCGAGAATGATATGGCGTATAAAAATATGAGCTGTTATTTTATATAATGGCGTAACTGAGTGTGTTGCAACTTTGGTTTTGTTTTTGAATTTCATGTAACTGTCAAGTTGCATGGAAATGATGGTGCAGGTAACTTTCAACATGCAACTAGTTGCATGAAAGTTTCACAGTGCAAAGCCAGCCTTAGCCAATGCCAGTTGTTGGTTGTTACAGTTGTGTATCTCTGTTTGAGAGCAGCACCGTGTAAGGGTTGAACTTCAGGGCTTATCATTCTGTTGTAGTAAAATTGTGAAGTGATGTCCAGAGTGGCTGCAGTTTTTTGTTCACACTTGACAACTTGACATTGTTTGAAGACTGAGACTGTTTTCACATCTAATTTGTTTGCTAAAGTCTGCAGGTTGGGTTTTTGTGACATTGTGTCTTTTCCCATTTGCTTTAGTGGATTTTACTGTTCAGTGGCCGAAAGTGCCAAGGGTGGTGTTAGTGTTCTTTAATTGTTCAGAGATTTGGCAGGGATACAAGCACTCTATTACTTTCATGTATTACCTTAACTTCACTTATCTGTCGTAGTTTAAAATCCAGATCCATCCCTTACTTATATTAAAATTTTATATACTAAAAATGTGGCCTGTGGAAAAGTTAGGGCACATTTTATGCGTTATGTTTATGTTGTTATTTAACTATATGTTAAGCTCAGCAAATGACTCACTAAAATTGCCAGAAAAATGCCATTATTAAGTGTGTTCTCTGTGGAGGATGTGTTAACTTATTTTCACTTGGAAAATCAACATGACATTAAATTTGACCAGAGGTGTTCAAAACTTTTGCAAAAGACTGTTATGTGAATTACTCTCTTGGTGGTTGTAATATAGCACCATTTTCAAGGGTGTGAACAACTCAAAGTGAGCAGCCAGGCTAAAGTGCAGCCCCTGCACAGTAGGGTTATTTTTAACCCAGTGACTAAGTCTCCAAAAAGAGAAACAATGTGAGGAATCTTTATTTACCCCTTATAAATTCAAAAAAGTTATTATATCAACACAGATTCATCAAAAGCGTACTGTACATGTCATGTCAAAAAAATATTTAAATTTTATTGTGCTGATATTTTCTGTTGTACTTTGTGGTAAAAAAAAAATTGTGAGTCTTTTCACTGATCATATTTATTTTGTTGCATATATTCTTATGTATTTAGGTTGGAAAGCTCGTTTGGCCCAAATAGCACAAAACTGCAACCAGACTTTTTGTTTTACTAGACTGTTGTATCTTGCAAGCCTGTTACAATCAACCCCACCTGTGTGATTAAGTTGTAATGTTTGTGCTCTTGCCACTTTCATCTAAATTGTTCGTAAGCAGTAGGTGCAGGAAACAGTTTTCATTTTCATCTGTAGCAGAGCTGTGTAGGTTGCTTGTATAAAAAAATGATACATCTTGCTGAAATACTTTTAAAATTATTTAGCAAAAAAGCAAAATGTGTTAGGTTGTGCCCTGCTCTCCCCCACCTACAGCTGTGCAAGAGGATTGAGGATTTCTGCAAAATGACTTCGCTTGCAGACTCATATTTTACGGTGATTGTCATGTATGTGTATGCATTGGCCGCATGATCCTCATAAAGGTATCAGCACTGAGGCTCAGTTCTCTGGATGAAATTGAGGTAGATCTCCACCAGGCTCAAGTTAATAGATTATCATTATAGACTGCTATCGTTTCTCTTGGTGTGCATTTTCAATTAGTCTTCAGTGCCTTGGTCTTACATATTAAGAGATGAAGAACCCAGCTGGGTAGTGTGCGTGGGCCTTTGAAACAGCCTGCTTTAAAAAGGTATTCAATGAAGAACATTTCATACCTGTGTTCAGTTAGCCACCACTGACCTTTTGCACTTTGCAGGGACTCTGTGGCCAGATCCAGCAGTGACTGCATCTTAAAGAAGCTTTTTGTACTCAGCAGTGGCTTCTGAGAAAGCTAGCTTCTGCGAAAAAGCTCTTCGGTGCTGCCTTTGTAATTCACACCCTCTCCTTTTCAACCAGCAAACAATGCCTTTCCACTACAGTCCTCCACTACGGCTCCTCTCCCTATTTTAACTGCAAAAGGAAGCTGACATTCCACCGGAATTCATGGCAGTGCACTTGGGAGTAAAACAATTGGGTTTTGTTATGTTTATGACTTTGGGATCAGTTTGTTATCGTTACCGGCATTCGGTCCGCGAGTGTTTGTTTATCTCTGAATTTCAGTGGTTAATCATTCCCCTCTGTGTGTGCTGGCTCTTAACCAAGCTTGACCCACAGCAAATGTTTGGACTGCTAAAATAAATCCTGAACACTCGTCTGTCGAACCTTATGCATCATTGGCTGGTTCGGCGATGGCTGCTGTCTGTGTTAGAGAGGCAGTGTGGTCCTTGACCTCAGTAGTGGGTGAACAGTTCTAATAAATGGCATGGTAGTATTAGGCCTGAGTGATATGAGCAGAAAATACATTTTACATATCAAATGAAAGTTTATTTTAAACTCTATAGAAAACAAAGTTATTATTCTGGTGTATTAGGGATGCAAATTTTTTGACCAATAACTGACTACCGTTAGTTGGTGAGTAATTATTAACCAGCAAGCCTAAAATCAAGAATGTGACCCTCAAACTCTTGAAAGCTGTCACTGTTAACTAGGCCTGGGTGCAATGTATTCGGATATCGGCGATGATGGACAAGTAACCTGATGGTGATGTGTAAAAGGCAATAATAACCATTTTGGTAAAAGAACTGGGAGAGAATTAGGACTGATTTATCTTTAAACAGCTCAAAAAATATGTTGGGAAACTTGGGTTGACGTTTAGGAAGTGTGCTGGCTCACACACCAGCGAGAGAGAGACAGAGAGTGTGAGAGTTTCTTTTAAAGTTTGTTAAGAATCTGCCTGTGTTATTTCTCTCTGCTACGCACTTTAATGCTAGCTTTACCGCACAGATTCCCCTTAATTTACTTTACGTGAATGTCATTGAAAATGAATGCTGACGTGCTTTGGAAGCTGAAATGACTGAAAGTTTGCGTAGGGCAGCTAAATTAACCTAAAGGGAAAGTTCCTCTGATCCTCATTTACGGCTGGAGTACAGTATTTTTTTTGTACAGATTAAGTGTCGCGGTCGTTAGTTGAATTATAAAAAATGCCACTGTATCAATGGAAAAATGATTCGTTTTTAATGTCTGCCTTTGGAA
This sequence comes from Colossoma macropomum, assembly GCF_904425465.1. Taxonomy (NCBI): domain Eukaryota; kingdom Metazoa; phylum Chordata; class Actinopteri; order Characiformes; family Serrasalmidae; genus Colossoma; species Colossoma macropomum. Next base: position 10,869,930 of record NW_023494786.1, on the reverse strand, counting down.
ATCGCTTGCAGTCTGAATTTTCTCCAGCAGGGACCACAAGTCATCGCAAATCTGCAGCAGAAGAAGCTTAAGGACACATGTTTGTAATTTTTTTGGGTCAGCCATATCCCCAATATCTTTGCACACCCATGTGTGATTTCCTCTCATTGCTGTGCATCACTGTGGACGAAACAGTTGTCCATTTTTAGCTGCAAGCTTCTTCCTTTAAGTAGACCTATATAGCGGAACCAATGCCTATAGCGCCATCATGCGTACAATTCAGAAACGTTTTTTAACTTGAATGAATAAATCCTCTGTTCAGGTAATAATAGTTCATTTTCTTAACCGATCGAACTAATATTTATTTGTCAGTTATTAACATCCCTGTTGTGTATTACACAAGTGCTCACAAAGATAGTATTAAAAAAAATGCAACATGTAATGTCTGTAATGTCTTAACAATTCCTCTAGTTGGTGCTGTTGCAGGTGGATGGCTAGATGACTTCTCCGTCTCCGTCCGGCGAGTAAAAGGGAACGTGTCACCATCTAGTGATTTGCAATAGCAATATTTTAAAGTTCAAACTGGGTTTAAGAACAGAACGGCTTATTAATGTGATCAAAAATACCCCAAACACGCATTTTCATTTAAAATAAAAATGTTTGATTTTTATCATTATAGTTATTGTTATTATTGTTTTACTCAGGCCTGCATGCTGCATAAGCAAGGATGGTGAAGGTGGTGTCAAAGCGGGTGAAGTAGCGGCAGCTCCTAATACCGCAGATCCACACGCTTTTAATGAACTTGTGGCTTGCTCTCCCTAGGGTGCTTTAACCACTCATGCATTACTTACCCTCGCTCCAGTGGCCCGTGCCGCCATATGGTCATGTTGTCAGCGCTATGGTCCACAGCGCTCATGCCAAGGAGCGCAGGCTGCACACACATATACAGACGGGGTTTCATAACTGTTCTTTTGTGTTAGGCCTATTGTGCAATGGTTCATATCAGTGGTTATGTTAACAACTGTGGTTGTGGGTCGTTAAAAGGTTCCGTCCGTCTGTAGCAGAGCGGAACAGTTAGGCTTTTGGAAAATACACATAAAAACTGTCAAATATGCTGCTTCTTATCTAAATGACTTCTCTGGTATTTCCACAGCTAGTTATGGAAGAGTTACTGTTTTTGCCTTCACCCCCAAGCCTTTATTTTCTCATGAATTTATACCCAAATCTTCCTTATGGAGTTGGTTGTTTTCCTCCATGACCTGATAGACTTACAATGGGCTAATCACAGTGGTGCTTTATTGACCACGCAAGTCCCTGCGGTGCCTGGCGTTTGTATTTGAAGAAGATAATGTCACAGTGACTAGGGATATTAGGTCTCCAACGGGGCCGAATAGACAAATACAAGCAGCCTGGCGCAAACAGCTTTGTGGGGCTGGAGTCCTTTCAGCAGGGCTGGCAGGAGATGTCTCTTTGCTGGAGGGGGATGTGTGCTGACAGACTTGCTGAAGTCTTGGAGGAAATCGGGGCTGTGGGTGGCCCACCGCTGACCCCAGCAGGGCTGACCTGACTGGAGCTGCTCTCTCTGGCTCTCTCTTTTTTGCCAGCTTCAGAGAAATTTCACAGTGAGTCAAGACTGGAAAGAGTCACTCACCAATCAGAGTGCATCAGTGTCTCTGCGGAATCCTCTCTCTCTCTCTCTCTCTCTCTCTCTCGCTCACTCTCTTGCTCTTTTCCACGCTCTCTCTCCCCACTTTCCCCCCCTCTCCTATCTTCCACCCAGCTAATAGGATTACTATAATGAATATCACAAGCGCTTTTGGCAGCGAGAAGCTTCTTAGGCTAATTAAAGCTCCGGAAATGGAGGTTCCTTTCGTTTGAGGGTTTTCTCCGCAAAATAGCATTGAGATCCATAGTAATAATTAAGCTTCCCCCACCGCCTCATGGTCCTCATTTCTCCACAGTTCTTTTAAACGATAAGCCACTTTTTGAGTGTAATATGAACTCTGATACAGAAGTCTTCTCACGCTTGGCAGTTTGGGACACTTCCTCAGGCCTCCTCACATTCCAACGCTGAGGAGATGGAGCCAGAGATCAGATCGAAACGTTAATCATGCTACTTTTGCTTTTGAATGTGCTGTATGTGCCTCACGCTTATTAACATTTGCTAACAGGGCAGCTACATTGGGGACACAGGCCCGCTAATTGAACTGGCATATCTCCCAACACACTTTTTCACACACCCTGACCATGCTGCAGAGCTGCAGAGTAGATCTACAAGCCAAAGGTTCTGCTTGTGAGTCAGGCCTGCTAAAAGATGGCAGAGATTTCCAGCACAGTAAGGCTCTTGTTTTCCCAGATAAATGCCTCCCCCACAACAACAGGGAAAGTGCCTCTAAGAGCCAAATATGCATAAAGCCAGCAAGAATCAACTCCATTCATGCTGGCAGACCTTTCGGAATTCAAAAGAAATTTCTCATTGGCTGGCTGCTGCGGTAGATAGTAGATTTAGGCAACACCCATGTTCTCACATGCCTCTGTGGAGGTGCAAAAGCTAACTGTGTGTTCTGTGAGAGCGGTTAACCAGGTGGACACTCAAGAGTACTAAGAGGAGGTCAAATAAACATGTTTGTCAGCTGGGTGCTAATGGACCTCATCCCTTGGTAACCCTACACCCCCTCCCTCCCAAAAGCAAAAAAAGAAACACTACTATTACAAAATGCTTCGGTCCAGACGCTGCTGTTTCTTGAACTCGTTACTTAGATGATCTGACAACACCTAAAATAAAAAGGAGTAGCACTTTATTTTGATGATTGACAGTATTGATACATTTTAATGTCTAGATACTTTCCAAATATGTATGCATTGGTAATTAACCCTTTAAGACTGTTTAATCTGCTCTTCTCTCTTATAACGTTATTTCTCTGTCCTGTTGTTGTGTTTATTTGATGTGCAGAGAACATCATGTATACTGAAAATTCAAAAATTTTTATTCAGTTTGTCTCCTAGGCTACTTTTTGAGCAAGAAACCAAATTAATGTGAATATAAGTCACACGAGTTTCCCTTTATCATTACTTTGATTGAACAAAACAATAATAATCTCTAAATTACGATCTGAATTACGTTTGCTCGTTTGATTCTAGCTTTGCAAACTTGTTTTCACTAACTTGTTTTCATTTGACTGATTTTTTTTTTTCTGTTAAAATTACATCAAAAGAAATTTTACACATGCTTGTAAAAGTTAAAAAGTATCTAAATGTTACACGTGCTCTGGTCCTACCTTAAACCTCAAACTAAAACCTAAACCTAAGAATAAAATCAGCACTTCTTGGAAATTGATACAGATTTTCCTTTCTGTGTGAAACGGGGAGGATCTAGCTGAGCACATTCGCGTGATGATTGGTGAGGTTGGTGGAGGGAGAGGTGAATAGTGATTGCCTTCAAAATTTGTTTTTTCTTTTATTGCCATTTGTTTTTTTTTTCCTCCTCGTGGTTCGGATATTCATTGATTAATTGATGCCTAATACTCAAAAATCAAAATTAGTTAGAATACCCATCGCTAGGTGTGATCAGACCTCATAAAATGTTTTGGGACGCCGGCAAATGTCAATGACTTGAGATGCTCTTATTGATAGAGTATCACCAGATCAGTTGTTAACAGTTTGAGCACTGGTAGATAAGCTGTAGAGGGTGTAAATGCAGACAGTGAAACAGGAAGAGACGGGTGGAGGAACACTAAACCAAAGTGTCTCTTCACAGCAGTCTCTTGGCTCCCTTTAGCCGTATCAGTTTTGCATATTCAAAACCAGCTCGCTCTTTTTGTCTTTCTCTTGGCTTTGGATTGAGCCGTTGTCACCGCGCCGTCAGCTCTTTCTCCTCGGTTCTCTCGGCAACGGCGGCCCATTCCAAAAACACTTCTCTCACCCTTGCTGCGCTCCTCAGGCCGGATTGTGTTTTGGCTGCCTGTGACACCACTGCAGTCTGTTCCTGGAGACGGCAGTTAACAGGCAGATAAATCAATACAATGGATGGCGTACGTCAGGCTCGAGAGAGCAACGACGCTGTGTGCCGCCAGAGAGCAGTAAGTGCTTCGCTGGCTGATCAGGGGAAATTCATTAACGCTAGGCCGACAGTCCACAGCCTGTCAAGCTTATGGCTCGGTCTGTGGTCTGCAGGGAGTGGAGGGGGGGGATCTTTCAACCCACCTTCCCCCTGCGATGCTTGTTTGTGTTCTTTGGCGAGGGTCTCCTCTACCATCTTGTGAGCCTTTTGAGCTCTGGCTGCTAATCCGGAATGATGCTATAAACTTTGTAAAGTTTCGCGTTGAGAACAAGCTCCTGATAACTTGGTTGTACCTTTCACTCCCCCACTGAGTTTTGCTTTGCTGCTGCTGTGTTATTGTGCACCACTTCCTTAACCATCTGGCCTCCTTTTTTTATTACGCAAGGATAATGAGGTGTCATCATCATCTGTTGTTTGGCCCGTTTTTAATCCGACATAATTCTAAAAGACTGTTATCCACTGTTTACTACTAATGCTATTAAAGCTCTTCTTCATCCATTTAGTCCACATGCCTGAGGCTGATATGTCTGTTGTGGTGAGAGTAGGTCTGATCTCGGCGCCTTTCGCACATTTACCACACGGGCCGATCTGCATCTTCTGAGAAGAGATCGTATCTGCTGGAGGTTGTGGTACTAGGAAAAGACTGATATTTATCTGAGCTCTGAGCAGTTTGCAGGGAGAGAGCAAGATCAGAGAGAGAGAGAGCGAGAGAGAGAGAGCTAGCACTTAGACAGTGATATAGACAACTCAAAGCTGCTTGGACAGGAAGGACATAGCAGAGCTGATGTTCTGAAGCTTGCGCTTGTAACTCATAAAAGACTAATTCCCTTCTCTTTTATGTTCCAAAAACACAGGCTTTTTTTTTACTCCTAAGCCTGGGCATTCATTATTACAAATCACTCCTACCAGCTGTAGATACAGGACCCTAGTGAATACAGCGCCAGTGAAGGATGTTCTCTTGGCTGATATTGGCTGGCTGTCTTGCATCATTTATTGTGATAATTCATGTTAGTTTATGGTGGCCTTCATTATCACTTTTATGTGATAAAATCTTCAAAGAATTGAATTAATAAAATCTCTCTCTCCTGTGACCTCTGTTTGTAAAGAGTCCCGTGGACTTAAGTCATAGGAAGTTATAGGAGAAACAGTAGATTGTGAGGTGGTTTGATTTGTCTCAAAGGGTCCACAATCCTACATTTTTCTTGTGTTTTTTCGCCCTGACCTCCACTGATGATGTCAGTATGGTTTTATGTACCAAAACAGTCATAATTCATTTAACATGACCATTTTCCAACCTCTCTATATCACTTAGAATTAAACAGGCTGTTTTTTTTATTATGTTACTATGCCTAAGACTGTAGAGGGTGTATCAACTTCTCACTTAGAAAATCAATGAAACATGTAGTTTGACCAAGGGCACCCAAACTTGTGCATACAACTGTATGTAGATGAGCTCTGTTCTGAATGGTCACCCTGTATTTTACATCATTCAAAAAGAAGTCCAGGCTGAAACACTTCTTATACCTTCAGTGTGAACAGGTGGAGCTAAACTAATATAGGCTGAAGAGGTTGATGTATGTAAAGGTGCTGCTTTTCATGACCTCATGAATTCAAAATTTCTATATGTGGACTGTAGTGAATGGCACATTTTGAGAATTTTTCGATGTACTACAAACCCCTTTTTTTATGATATGGACACTTCGACAAAGCTTTGCATGTTCACACAGACGCTGCTGGGAAGCCATGAGCCGCAGTCAGTCCAGCTGTGGGTATCCTACAACCGGCAGCCCATGAGATCAGCCCAGTTTAATACCCGTCACCCCATCACCGTGAGTACTGACCACTTTACCTGACTTCACAAGTTATTATTGCCATTTTGCAAATGTAATTGCAAGGTTAGTTGCAAAAAGTGGCAAATGTGGCAGAAATGTGAAGTATGTTACTCCAAACAAGACTATACACAGCAGTGTCTCATGAAATTCAAATAATAAAATATCTCCTTTGTAATATTGATTAAAAGTTAAGAATCCACACTTATCACTGGTGTTAAACCTATCATGTGATTCTTTTGCAGGAGTACTACATAGCGGATGCCTCAGAGGATCAGGTGTTTGTTTGCGTGAACCACAATAACAACTCCACGCACCTGTACATCTCAGACACACAGGGCCTGGCCTTCTCTCTCTCACTGGAGAACGTTCTGTACTACAGTCCTGAGGGCTCAGGAAGCAACACTCTGATCAGGTAGTGCTGTGCTATGTATGTGATGAAACACACATTTCATCAATCTTTTAGCTGATTAAGTCCATGCACATACGATTTTTTCTATTTTAATGTCAATAAGAAATGTGAGTGTAACATGCCATATGCTACCCCTGAAGGAAAGAATGATGCTGGAGGCAGGAATGACAGTGACAGCAGACTTTATACCTTTATTTCCACACAACGTAAACAAAAACAACAAAACCAAATACTGATAATGTCTAACCAAATAATCAAATGTCAGGTGTAGTACAGTGGCCTCGCTGCAAAACAGGAGGCAGGGCTCAGGCACCTTTCTCTAGATTTCTCTAACGGCTGTCATAGTCCTCCCGCTGTCTCTCGGGGCCCTTGCCGATGACATGGAGCATAGACTTCATCCTCCGCTGCCTCTTGTGGCTGTCATTGTTCTCCCTCTGTCTCTCACGGCTGTTGTCCTCCTGCTATTGTCTCTCGCAACCCTCATCGGCTCATGAGGTTCAAGCACCGCCTGATTTTTCTGTCTGCAAAATAAGACTGTAAGCACAAAAATAACTTTTCACCAAATTGAATAATAAAATAATTTATTATCAATCAATAAAATAATAATAAATGGATCAATTAATCAAATCAATTTAATAAAAAAGAGCTTGAAATATTTGTCCCAGCATGGATGTTATTTCCCACATATGTGTCAGGCTTGGTTCAGGTTTCATTTAGTTACCCTTTATTAATCCCACAACGGGGAAATTTCACCATCACATTTAATCCATGTTCACTGTGCGGTGAAACACCCACATACACACTAGTGAAAGCACACACACTAGGGGGCAGTGAGCACGCTTGCCCAGAGTGGTGGTCAGCCCTATCCATAGTGCCCGGGGAGCAGTTGGGGGTTAGGTGCATTGCTCAAGGGCAGTTCAGTCATGTACTGTTAGCTCAGGGGATCGAACTGGTGACTTAGTCGAAGCCAATCCCCACCCATTAGTTATGTCTCCCCCTATCACGCGATGCTCCCAAGCTGGGAGGGTGAAGACAGTCACATGCTTCTTCTGAGGCACGTACCACCACATCTTTTCAAACTACCTCTAATGCAGCATCATTGGACTGCTCAACAAGCTTGGAGGAGAACACTAACTGACAGTTCTGTTACATCAGCTGATAGATGCTCACGTTGGCTAGCATCTTACTGAATGATGAGGGTGAGAAGGAGAACCATCCCACCCACCCAGAGACAGCGAGGCTTGTTAGGCTGTCTTGGAATCCCAGCCACCGATTGTAGCTTCATTGCCGAGGATCAGACTCATGATCCTCACTTAGACAGCTGAGCTGCTTGTCTGCTTGTTTTAATGAGCTACAAGTGAAAAGTAATTCATATACAACTACAACATTAATTCAATATCGCTACCAATAAGTGCCATTTTTTTCTATTTTTCTCATTTGGAACGTGTTCCACAAGCTCCATTCACTCTTAGAGACAATGTTCTGTGCATCAGTGTTTCAGAGACTTTGGCTCTGCATGGCTCTCCTCGTAAGTAACTCATAAGTGGGTTTGCAAGGTCTCTCTGAGGATTCCAGTGCTTGTGTCTGTAGCCTGCACTCTCCTCTTCACAGTTCCGGCACAGAGCAATCCTTCATCCTGCTCGGCTGGCACACTGATTCCCTGCAGCAGAGAGAAGGAGTTTGCGCTGGGCCAAGCCCCTGATCTCTAGCACAGCTGCCCTGCTGCAGCACCACTGCCTGCAGTGCACCATGCAGATGAGCTGGCTGGACTGGGTTAATGATGGTGCACCTCGTTCAGCAGAATTAAATACCTCTGAATCCGCAGTACCACTCACAACTTTGGAATCAGTAATATAAAACCAATTAAGTTGCCAATACATGGCTGTCAAATGATTAAAATAATTGGTTATGATAAATCACAGTTTGTTCAGTTTATTGCGATTAATCACATTAATCTTGGATTTCTATTTTAAAAGAAGGGAATTTTGTTATAGCTGTATGACTGGACTAAATGAGGTTCATCAGAAAGTATTTATTACTATTTATCACCTTCATGTGAATGCAGGGTGAACATAATATTGCATTAATTATTTTTTCATTTTCATCACCGACATCCGGTGAGAGCAACAGTGGCTGCATGTTCTATTCCTTCACATTTGTAGCCTCTCACTGTCATACCACTGTTTTACATTTGAGAACAGGACCTTTCCATTTTTCTGTAGCTTTTGTTAGGTTAGGTTGTTTATTTATCTGTAGTTCCCCAAGCACTGTCCAGCGTAGTCTGCCTAAGGCGTCCTCCAGTGCTAATATTACTGATTTTGCTGGAATCAGCAGTGCATTTTGCTAGTAAATGATATTTTACACTTGATGGACTTCAGTGATTACAGCCTCACAGTAGCTGAAAAAAACTATGACAAGTTATAGTTATATAATAAGCAGTCAGTGGAAATTACTATTTAAAAGCTGTATTTAAATGAGACACTACAATGTTGCAGTCTTGTGTGTGTGTGTGTATAATTGTTCTAAAAACCATCTAAACACTGTATATGCATTATGTATATGTATATCCACAATGTGTATGTAATTATTGAGGAAATGGCAGAGTTTCTGTGTTTTGCAGGTACTTTGCTAGTGAGCCGTTTGCTGATCTGCACCGCGTGGAGGGCCTGCGGGGCGTGTTCGTGGCCACACTCATAAATGGTTCACTTAGCGAAGACAACATGCGTTCAGTCATTACTTTCGATAAAGGGGGCACCTGGGAGCTGCTGCAGCCCCCTGCTGCTGACAGCCTCGGAGGAACCATTGACTGCCAGGTAACCATCGACTATCAGATCTGAAGCAGTGGTCTACGTGTATGTGCTAAAAACACAAGCATAAATAGTTATTTTTATGAATTTCATTTTAATGAAAGTATGCTTTTATTAAAATGATTAAATACACATACATGATTTTATAAATAAACATATATTTTAAATAAACGAATTATTGAACCCAAAACTTCACTGTAGTAAAGATATGGACAAGGTAACACACACCTTTACGTACTATGTTCTTGAGGCCGAACCTAGCATAAGTTAGAAAACCATTGCTAAGTTAGTCTGGTCAGTAGCCTTAACTGATAATCGATGGCAATAACAATAATATGCCATTAGGACAACCATTATAGAGAAGATTTATTTTGCAATGCAACTTTTTCTGTGTACCTGATAAATTCAAATTATTATTTTTTTAAATTGCAGCATAATTTAACTGTTAAGAGGTAAACAAAGTCATTAGCTGTGTTTCCATCCAAAAGAAAAATCTTTTAATGTTTATATTTTATTGTAATATTTTATGAATGACAGCACAACATTTTCTGGTCAGTTTTGGCAGATTAATTTTGTTGATACTGAAATGTTGTCTAAACCTACAATCCAAAAAGTAATACAATTATTTTATATATATATATATATATGTGTGTGTGTGTGTGTGTGTGTGTGTGTGTGTGTGTACAATGTAGGTTTATAAACATTGGTGGGATAGACTCATGAAAAACGCCTGGCAAATGCCTCTGGCATTACTGCAGACCATTGCAGACCACTGAACTGCCACTGTAGACTATTGAAGACATTATCAGTTCATGGTAAAAAGCCCCACCAGATGAGTAGAAGCCATGCTCATTAAAAAATACTCAGCAGACCACAGCTGTAAACAGAGGCTTCAGAAACTCCTAATGTGAGAGTGAGTGTGGTTTAATGTGCTGAAGTGTGAGTGTGTGGGTGTTGTTGTGGGAGGAGGTGGTGATGGTGTTTGTTTATGGACAGTTTTTCTGAGCACACAGCAAGTCTAGTTTAATAACCCGACTGTTTGGAGCTCTACTGAAGAGTCCCTGTTGACAGTCAAATAGAGATTAGATTAAAGTTAAGACTGAACTCATTCTTTGTGTGACTGTTAGTGTCAGTTATGTGAGTGATTCATCCAGTGATCCCTCTTTAACTCTTTCTCTCTCTCTCTCTCTCTCTCTCTCTCTCTCTCTCTGTCTCTCTGTCTCTCTCTAGCTCTCTAAAGGTTGTTCTCTGCACTTGGCTCAGCGGTGGAGTCAGCTGTTGAACATTCAGTTGCGCAGGATGCCCATTCTGTCTAAAGAGTCTGCACCTGGCCTCATCATGGCAACAGGTGGGTCACATGACCAGTGTTTGCTGTAGCGTCTCTGCTCACACATCCTCCAGAGTGTGTGTGTGTGTGTGTTTGTGTGTGTGTGTGTGTGTGTGTGTATCTCTCTGAGAGAAGTCTGAGGAAGCTGAAACCAAACTGTTGAGGCCTCCACTTCTCTCTTTTTCAAGACCAACTGTGTGTGTGTGTGTGTGTGTTTTCAAGCCCCCACTGAGACCCCAATACACTCACCATGCAGCGTGTAATGATAGGGGGCAGCGTGTGTTGCTCCAGATCGTGCCTCCTTGTGCTCGCCCTTTTCACGCCTGCTGGAAAACATTGATTTTCCTCTCCGCCAGTGTCTGGAAGCCTCACTCGTCCTCTCTGCTCTTTCTTTCTGTCTCTCTACATTTGCCGGCAGCAGCCCTTTAATTAAATGATTATTAGGTAATGGGCAGCGAGGAGAGAGGAGAGGAGCGGGTTTTGTGAAGATGTCTACCCACTCTGGGCGCTATCTCTGCGACACAGATGTGCTAATTATTGCTGTTTCAGCCACCGGCTAATTAACACACGCTTTCACACATATACACACACACACTGACACAGCACACTGCAGCCTGCAGCAGCACTCGGAAAACTTCAGCATTTCATTAAAAGACTGCAAAACAGGAAGGTGTGGAGAGGTTTTCTCTGTGAGGCAGATACCCAGAAGTTGAGCTAGCTCTTTGTTAGCTCTGCAAGACAACAAGATGCTGTGAAAATGCTAAAAGTCGTGCAAGCAGCCTTGATTCTCCGTCAGGGAGCTTAAAGAGGAGCAGTGCAGTTTCCACCTCACTGACAGAGGGCTGGAGGGGTCCTGAGGGAAGCAGCAGATAGAGCGTTTCTGAGGTCCTTGACGTTGAAATGAAGGTGCCTATTGAGGGCTTGCTGTATTAAGCCTTTCATGCCAGTCTCAGGTGTGAATCGGATGCATTTTACCCGCATGTTATATACAAAACCAGCAGACGTGCCTACATGCGCAGTTTATGGGCTGTGTGCGTTAGGGCTGCATAACGTACTTTATTTTTTATCATTATCGTAAAATGAGTTCACATTAAAATACATTGAAAAGGGCTGCAATGACAGAACAAATCAAATAAAGCAAGTGCAAAGAGTGAAATGTATAGACTGTAAGGTAACATAATTGAAGCAGTAATGGCTACTGTCACAACATATTGCTGTTGTCGGAAGGAAACCTTGTATTTCCACAATAATAACTTTACAGGAGAAGGAAAAAAACCTTCTTTACTGTTAATGAAAGTTAATGGAACCAGACATTTTTGGCCATTTCTTTTGGTCCATTCATCATGAAATTTACACACATTATAAAGGGCAACAGGTGCTTTCAAATTATGTTAAAAACTGAAAAACGACAAAAATAGAGATACGAGGAGATACATTTTGTCCCGACAGCCACAGTATCTACAAATTATAAGGAGGCTTTTTAAGGGATCAAAAATGTAGTAATACACCATCTTACCAAAAAAAACTGTTTACTTTGTTTTTGGGAGGTAGAGTTGCTGCAGAATATAAGAGGTCTAATCAGTGACCTGCTGAAGCTGATGGGCAAAACATTGTCAGCTCTTTGTGAGCTTGCCTCTTGCTGTTTTAGTTAATATTGAAAATAAATCCATGAAGGCTGCAGAATATCACTGTTTAAACCATCAAGATATGCAGTCGTGGCTGTCATGTGGCTGTAGTATGTGCTTGGTCTGTTATCTGTGTAGAAAGTTTTGGTGGAAGGAACTTTGCGCTTTGTGGGCGGGGCTGTGCACAGTTTGCATGATAAACTGCAGCCTTAGTGAATCCAACGTTAAATTCAGGTGCATTGTGGGCCTGGCTCATCTGGCCCTGAATGAGCATCTTCTAGAGCCGTAGTTCCTGACCCTGGTCCTTCTGCCCCCCTTGCCCTGCACATTTTAGTGTTTCTGTGCTCTGACTCTCCCACTGCAACCCACAAAAGGCTGGGTAATTAGCTGACTAGCTGTATCAGGTGTGTTGGGATCATGAAGAGGACTAAAGTCTACAAAGCTGGGAACTGCTGTTGTGGAGGGCTTCAGTAGCCAGTGGCCTTTTGTGAAGAGTATGTGAAGGATCTGTTTTGCAAGGGAGATTTCTCTGCTCGCTCGCTCGCTCTCTCTCTCTCTCTCTCTCTCTCTCTCTCTCTCTTTCTCTTTCTCTTTCTCTTTCTCTTTCTCTCTCTGTCCCTCTCTCTCTCTTTCTCTTTCTCTCTCTCTGTCCCTCTCTCTCTCTCTCTCTCTCTCTGTCTCCATCTCTCTCTGTCTACCTCTGTGTCTCTCGCCCTGCTGCTGTGTGTTTGCTTTTATTTACTTTTATTTTTTCATTTCCTTTCTTTTTCATTCTCCCAAATTTTTTGTCTCTCTCTTCTCTCTTTTCCTTTTTTGTTTTTTCTTTTGATCTCTTTTCTTTCCTTTATTTTTTCTTTCTCTTATTTTATTTATCGTTTTGTCCTTTCTCTTCTTCTTTCTTTTGTTTTTTTTCATTCTCTCCTTTTTTATTTCTATTTCTTTTTTCTTTTCTATCTTTTATCTCTTCACCCACTCTCTTGTTTTTTTTTTCTGTTTTTGTCTTTCTTTTCTCTCACACTTGCTTTACCCCTCTCAGGATCTGTGGGGAAGAACTTGGCCAACAAGCCCAATGTGTACGTGTCCAGCAGTGCAGGCGTCAGGTGGAGAGAGGTACTGAAACGCTCCCTGACCACATCACAGTCCTGACTTATGAGTCATCATGAGCTCAGCTGAATGACCAGACTGAACCTGGTCCAGCCTGTGTTAAGACACTCTGTACTTTTGGGGGTAAAGTGGAGGGCAAGATATCATATTATATATCAGCAGCCAAAGTGTTATTCTTTTAAAAATAATTTTTTTTTTGGAATTACAGCTGATACAAGTGTTAATTCGGCACAATACAGCAAGTGGATATTTACTGAAGACCCCCTTTTCATACTTAGTTCACAGAGTTGGGCAGAATACTTTGAAAAAGTAGTGATGGCTGAATACTGAATGCACCGGCCTAAATGTATTCAGTAATGTGTTCCATTTAAACACATTAAAAGTAATGTGTTAGAATACATTTAGAGTACATGTAAAATACATATTATAATACATACTGATAAAACATGGAGAAAAAACTCTTTAATAAAATTTAAATAAAAATTTTATTAAATTCCATTCTGTTACTCATTGGCAGTTTTCTTCATGTAGTTTCAGCAGTGGACTGAAGCAGGTGACAACATATAGTGTTGAGAATTTGTAACTTCATTTAAATAAATAGATTTTTCATGAAGTCTGAACTCTCAACATTATTTTGGCTGTTGTCACCTGCTTCAGTCCACTGCTGCTCCCACAATCCCACTGCCACCTTGTGATTGAAGAAAACAGTTCGCCATATCCCAATGACAAAATCTTTCAAACTTGACTGTAAAGTGGGCACCTATATGATTTTTAGTTGGTGGCATTTTTAGTAAGTAGTTGCCACAAAATGCCTGCATGAGACCAGCACACCAGCGATGCTAAGCTTGTCGCTCTAGTCCACTACTGAGGAGACTGTTCAGTTTCGTCATCCCTCAAAGGAGTTTAGTAATATTTAAATTAATAACTGATCATCACATTGATTTTTCAGTCTGCTAAAGCCTGAGTAGACTGATAAATCAACTGATCATCACACTGATTTATCTGTCTACTCAGGCTTTAGCAGCAACTTCAGTGATTGTATAGAAGCTATTTTGAATTCTTCTTTGGAGCATGTCTTTTCACCCTGTGTACTGATTTTAAAAGAATTAAGACTTTTAAAGAGGGTATATATTTTTAAATTAAATGGGTAAATATTCTATAAAATAAACATTTTATTCGAAAAATGTAAAAATAACTTTTTGACTAAATACAGATACTTAATTCCTGTATTCTGAATACATATTCCTAATACTCATACTCCATTACACCCCAATACTGTTAGTATATCATGCACACTTTTTAATATTGTTTGTCTAAACATATCTAATGATTTGCTACAGGCCCTAGCTGGTCCTCACTTCTACACCTGGGGGGACCACGGAGGTATCCTGATGGCCATCGCTCAAGGCGGCTCCACCAGAACACTTAAGTGAGTCATTATTTGCTGTTCATATTTACCTTCATGTGCCTGCAGCATTTGTGTAGGGATAACACTGTCGTTCCCTGCTTTGGCACCTAATTTAGCTCCTCAAACAGTAGTCTTCAACAGTTGAATCAGGTCTGGTAGATCTGGGAAGACGCTAATCTTCAGTGCTGTTCTTTTGGGCATTAGAGTTTCACTAGTCTCAGCCTCAGACACTCACAGAGTTCACAGAGTTACAGACTGTCTGGTATTTAGTGCACACTAAGCTGGCCAAACTCTCAGTAGTTCTGTCAGTTGGATACCGATTGGCTATGTCTGTGTCTCTGTTGCAGTGTCTTCCATGCACAAGTTTTTAACCCCTTTTTTCAGTAGCCATTAGGGGTGGGAATCTCTAGGCACCTCACGATTCGATTCAATTTGATTACGATTCAGAGGGCTGTGATGCGATTATAAAACAATTATCGATGCATCTCGATACATCTTTTTTTTCTATATAGCATTTATATTTTCTCACTGTGTGAGCTCAAGTTTCGAGTTCAAGTTTCAAGTTTATTTGTCACTTGCACAACATGTCAGGACATTTATGCACTGAAATGCTTGTGTGAGGCTCAGCTAATCACTCTACAGAAAGTAGATAAATAAAAATACAAGAAAAACCAACGGAAATATATTAAATATACACAAAATATACACAGAATATCCACAGAATATAGAGACTAAATATACATTTTAAAGTGACTAAGTGACTCTGTGTTATTGTTATTTAAAGTGACTTGGTACTTTTAAAGCAAAGTATTTGTAATGATCCATAATGAATTTACTTCCAATATCTTTTTTAATAAAACAAATGGAAGTGATGTGGCAAGTGAACTCGAAGGCTCTCATTCAGTGCTCTTGCTTGGAGCACGAGAAGCTGCTGCTACTGATCTGCGATAAAATGCGCAGTTACGGTGAAATAAGATCCAGTGGTGATGGATGTCCACGCAGCACATGTTACAGCTATTCTACCCGTTTTCTTTAGTGATTTTATAACTTCGGTTTTGGTCTCGTTGTAGAGACGGGGGGGATCGCTGTTTCAGTAAAGTATCTTTGAGACGGAACGTGTGAACCATAGCGCAAAAGCCCTGTTTCGCAACGGCATGCAGACTGCAGGTCACATAGCAGCGATGCATTATTCGCATTTATAAGCAGTGCAGTTGGTTTCCTGGTACGTTAAATCTGCAACAAGACACTGTCAAACACTAAAAAGCGGCGTAGCTAAAGTCAGCTTCTCTTTCGAATTCTCCCGTTCCACCTTAAATGGTGCCGCATTTACATTCGGCGCCTCAGTTAGAATTTAAGGTGGAGTGGGACAATTCGAACAAGAAGCTGGAGAATAAGAAGCGACTTCAGCCTCGTAAAACAGTCGAACGCTGAGAGACATTTAACTGATCTACTTCTGAGGAAAAGTTTTCTGGCGGAGATGGGAGGAGAGCAGCTATAGGCGAAGCTTAAAGCAGAGCGAAGTAAATCTGCGTTTTCGTTTATATTGTTTAGCCTATACTAGGACGTTATCACATACTGAGACATACTGGACATTTTGGCTCCCAAGGTGGTTTGATTTTTGTTGAAAGGTCAAAATGTCTCTTCTTAACATTTGTGTTGTGACTCCTGACCTAACCTGGCTTTTAATGCAGAGGGTGCCGGTCGGATTTCTCGCTCATCCACTTGTGTTTTTGTTATGTGCCACCACAGACTGACTGGGCGCTGCACTTCCGCACTTCCAAGTTCCACCTTTTGCGTTCCGTCAACATTACGTTATAAATTAAATATTTAGACATTTTTGACGTTTGTGAATCGATTCAGAATCGTTCACGTCTGCATCGCGATGCATCTAAGAATCGATTTTTTTCCCGCACCCCAGTAGCCATAAAATATGATTTCTGTTTATGTTTTCACATCCCTCAGTTTTTTGCGCTATGTATTTTTTCCTTCACGAATGTTAATGGAATATTTTTTTTATCCAAATGTGTATAATTTACAAAACCAAAAGTAAACTGTACATTTACATCCACATAGCTAAGAAAGTAAGTCAACATTTTTAAAAAGAGTCACAATATTTCACTGACAGAGAGTCATCATAGTCCTAGTTAATCTGATAACAGAGTTGCAGGAAAATTCATTATATTATTTAAAAATATCTGAGTTGATTTCCATTCTGGAATAGCCACTAAAGGCTTGCAGAGAGAGGTTAATCGTGCCATGATGAGTGTTTTGGAGCAAGACAATTGCTAGATGGAAAAATAAAATTGTGAAATTCACCACACTACATCTTCAAAAGCTTCCTCTCAAAGTAGGTGGTTCTTCACCCTGTTAAGTAACAAAACGCATCAGACTTTCTGGCAGTAGGTAAGCAGAAGTCTGGATTGTGAGACTACAGTTTTACTGATGTGATTGTCTCTGCCTGCGTGTTCCAGGTACAGCACCAATGAGGGTGAGACGTGGACAGACTTCCAGTTCTCTAGGCAGGAAGTCTATGTGTACCAACTGCTGACCGAACCGGGCGAGAAGAGCACCATCTTCACCATCTTCGGCTCCTATGCTGACCAGAAGCACAGCTGGCTCATCCTCCAAGTCAATGCCAGCGATGTATTAGGTGAGTTTTTTTTCATATTCCAATTAATTCTCACGTATATATATATCATTCTTGACAAAAGGCTCTCAAATTTTTTTTTCCCCTTCTATCTTTAGTACTCTACGTCATTCTGTGCACCCAAGATGTGTGAATTCACACTCTTCTTAGTTATTTTTGTGTCACAGCTTTTACTGGGCAAGTTCTGACTGGCTCTGTGCCATTACAGGATGTGGTGAGTGTTCAGTGGGAGAGTGAAGTTCTAAGCTGTGTTTGATATGTCCAGGCGTGCCGTGCTCTGAGGGTGACTACAAGCACTGGTCTCCATCTGACGAGCATGGGAACGGCTGTCTGCTGGGCCGTGAGTTGGTCTACAAGCGTCGCACGCCCCACGCAACCTGCTTCAATGGCGAGGACTTTGACCGCCCTGTCAGTCTGTCCAACTGTTCCTGCACCCGGCAGGACTACGAGTGGTGAGAGAGAGTGAACATCTCCTCTGTAAACATTCCCAGCATTAGATCTTGACTCAAACACAATCCTTGTCCCACAGTTGGCCTGCCCTGCACAATATTGTGTTTTCCCTTCTCTACCACACCCATATTAAACACATGAAGGGCTTGTTAATTAGCGGATGAGCTAAGTCAGGTGTGTTGAGAGTAGAGAGGACGCAATACAACTGCTTTAAAATGGCTGATAACGATACAATCCAAATTGCTTTTCTTTAAAACCACTTAACTTTAAAATGAGACATATTTAATTGAAGCATTTCAGTTTCAAGCTTAAGATGAGCATCTAGAAGTAGTCCATCATGCTGAAACTACTCAAACACTCTACTACCCCACAGGAAGAACTCAGCTAACAACATTATTCATTATAGTCTGTGATGTTTCAGGATGGATTTGTTAAAAGATTGACTAGGTTTTATTCTTTTTTTTGTCCTCTGATATCTGATTCAGTATTTTTGGCCCACTACCCCATCACCGTATCTCACCATTGGATTTGTGCCATCTGTGGTTGAATGGAGAAACCAAACCGAAATGTTCAGTGCTTGGTGCCTGATAAACACTGCTATAAAATGCAGGCTAGGGCTGAACAATCTGTGGAAACTGTCTAATTGCCTGACCAAAATTACAATTGTGATTTAAATGCAGTTATTTTCTTTAAATTAAGCTCTACGCTTTTTCTTCACAAAGAAGCCCAACGCATCCATTTTTTTAGACGTAGTCTGCCAGAATGCCAGATCTGTGTTAGGTTATGTTTCTTCATTTAAAACTTGTTAAGACGTCTGTGAATAATGTAGGATATAATTAAAATTGCAGCTCCTGTGATTTCAGTTAAAAAAAAAAACAAACAAACAATGAATCTTTCAGCCATAGGACAGACTCAGGAACATATACAGTCATATTCGAAGGTTTTTGTGCCCCTGGTCGAATTACAAGTTTTGTTAATTTTCTAAGATTTAACATATTGTAAAATGGCAAACGTTATGGCAAATTTTATATTTGTTTTAATTTTTTATCTATATCTAATTTGTTAAACCTGGCGAATATTTAGAAATTGTAAATTAAATTTGCAAAAAAATCAACAAAACATCTCATTTGACCAGGGTGTTCACACTTTTGTATATGACTATACTTAATGACAGGGCACTTAAAGAAACATGCTTGAAATTCAAAGTATAAACAGTCACTCCTAATCTCAAAGTCTTGGTGACTAATGCTTGGTGTTTTGACATAAACACCTGCAGTTGGTCTTCAGTCATATGACAACCAGTTCCAGATCTACATCCAGAATGTCAGATGAATTAAGACAACTGTCTTCAAGATTAGATATCGTATATTTAAATTAGGGCTGTGACTGTGGATTACATTGGTATTCGATCTAGTAATCTAGTAGTTGAATCTTTTTAATGATTAATCATATTATCTTTTTTTGTTTTTTTTAACTCCAGTTTATCTGCAAAGGGCCGGTATGGCTCCAGGTTTTCATTCCAACAAAGCAGGAGCTCACAGGAGTCTTAAAGAATGTGTGTTCCTGCTCATGTGGAATGAAAACCTAAAGGCACACTGGCCCTTTGCAGAGTAGATTGGTCACCACTCTTTTAGACAGAACATTCTTAGGGACTCCTGACGCTTTTCAGCGTTTTGTAAAACCAGGACAATTACAGTTATAATAATAATATTTTTTATTGCTGGTGGCAGCTCAAAGTGCTTTACAGACAGGTGATAAAACATAGTTATACAAGAAATCATTAGTATTTATTTAGAATCAGAAGAAAATGAAAAAAGATCAAATTTGAAGATAAATACCACGAGACGTAGAGTTTTAATTAAATGCTTTAGTTAAAGAGATACGTTTTTAGATGCTTCTTAAAAGTGAGCACTGAGCTTGACTGTTTAATAAAAGGTCAGTTTAGAAGCATAGTAACTGAAAGAGTCTCTCCATATTTTCTGTATTTTACAGAGGGTATTTGTAGAAGGCCTCTATCTGCAGATCTTAGATTACGTGTGGGAACATAAACAGACAGACACTCTGTGATGTAAGCAGGTGCTAGGTCATTTGAGTTTTAAAAACTAGTAGCAGAACTTTTAAATCTATCCTGAATGATACAGGGAGCCAGTGCAGATCTTTTAAAACAGGAGTGATGTGATCTCTCTTTTTATTAGGATGTGCGCTGCCACATTTTGTACAAGTTGTAAGGGATGTATAGTTTTCTTAGGAAGTCCAGCAAGAAGACCATTACAGTAATCAAGTCTGCTTGTAACAAAAGCATGAACAAGTTACAAGTTGATATTATTTTAAAGGTGAGCGCCACCCCTTTAATATTTACACAAAATTGACATTGAAGGGTTTTAAATTCTATATCATGGCTGCCATCTAGATAAAAAGAAATCCTGTCAGACTCTTCTGTCTCCATATCTAAACACTCTTATCAGTACTTTTTTTAAACCGTGCCCATGTTCTCTGTCTCTGTCTAACAGTGATTACGGCTTCAAGCTGAGCGAGGACCTGTCTCTGCAAGTGTGTGTGCCCGATCCGGAGTTTTCAGGCAACTTGTATGCCCCTCCAGTGCCCTGCCCGGTGGGCACAACCTACCGCCGCAGCAAAGGGTGAGAAAACATTAACACAGCCATAATGGTTTTACCATCTCAGCAGTGATAATGTCCTTAAGACTTCAGGCAGTAAGCTGAGCATCAGGGGTCCATCAGCAGCCTGGCTTATTAGATCTGCCAGCACAGTTTCATGCTGCATCACTCACTGTTGATCACCTGCAGTGGCTGGAGGAGGACAATTTACACAGCACTGTTTTCAGGCTAATTTTAAAAGAATAAAACACATAGATTAGGTTAGATTCATAAGTAGATATTTGTGTGCCTACAGTAATGTCCAAAACTTAGAGAGCATGCTTCATTTAACAGCCATTAACTGCAAGTTATACATTTTTTCAACATCTGGAAAAGCAGAAAACATATAGTCAATGTCTGGAAAATAAAACCTCTTCTCTGTTAATGTAACAGGAGAAAGCAAGAATGCTACTCACTGTTAATGTAGGTTAACAAAAAGAGATTTTATTCCAGTCCATTAATCATGAAAGTACTCAGATAAGCAGTGCTCAAATAAGGCAGAAAAATAAAAAGTAATCCAATTTTTAATAATATTTTTTTCAGTACTTAATGTGTTGATTTTTTGTTGTTATTACAGTTTTCATTCTTTTCACTTTTTCCACACCTCCAAAGTTCAGTCTTGGAAGTTGGTTGCATTTTCTGCCTCTATTCATCTCTGTAATCCTTAACACTGTCAGTGATGTTGAGGTCTGGGCTCTCAGTAATGGCTATTTGATTGTAGCTGTGTCACAGTGTAAGAGTGGAAACACCTGTGGATTTATAAAGATCTGAAGCAAGAGTGGAGCTTAATTTTCTCCTCTCTCTCAAAGATGAAAGCTTTAGGTACTGTTTATGTGTAGGTTTTTTTCTGTATCTTATAACTCCATTTTAGA
This sequence comes from Colossoma macropomum, assembly GCF_904425465.1. NCBI lineage: Eukaryota > Metazoa > Chordata > Actinopteri > Characiformes > Serrasalmidae > Colossoma > Colossoma macropomum. The sequence goes on along the minus strand of NW_023494786.1, from coordinate 10,848,756 downwards.
AAACCCATGTTTTTCTTTGACTTCCCTTTCCTTATGCAAGTGTATTTTCTAATCATGATGGCCATTTTGACCTGAAATTTAATAAATGAAGAGTGATTTTTTTTTTTAATGAATTTACCAATAATAAAGCCAGTGGTGTTTGTAAGAAATGTCATATATTGTTTTTCAACTGATGAAATTGTAATAGTGTTTATTATATAATGGAGATGTATTTTATACGTGTAATAAGTGTGGCTTAACGATGGGGCGAAAGATATGATGTCATATGAAAGTGGTGAGTTCATTGCTCTTGAACAATAGCATCACCTAGTGTCAAAAACTGGGAAAAAGCTTGTAGAGAACACAGGGATCCTCATTTCTCATAATGACTGTAAATATTTATAAAGGATTTACGTTCTCTGACCGCAGCAGTGTTTTCTGTGGCTGCAGGTATAGAAAGGTGCCTGGGGACAGCTGCAATGGTGGGGATGTGGAGGCCAGGCTGGATGGAGAGATGCTGCCATGTCCTGTTGGAGGTCAGAATCCCTGCATTGGCTGTGTTTCACTGAGCAGAGCTCTTACTGTGAGCCTGCAGAGTTACCAAACAGCAGAACTGCCGCCAGCTGGCTCTTACAAAATGGCCTTCACTGTTTGACAAGAAGATGCCAGAAGTGTTATTTGGAACAATGCCATAGAAGAACATTTTTTTAGTTCCATAAAAAACCTTTCAATGGAGGGCTCTTAAAAGAGCATTTGTTGTAAATGAGGTGTAAGTGTGAATAAACCTTTCAAGGTTTCTTTGAAGACCCCTCTATTTTGAAGTAAAACCTCACATTATGTGGAGTTTCTGTAAACTTAACACACATTTTATCCATTTAAAAGTGTTTTTTCTATCACTCCAAAGCTCCCTTTTTGGCACCTTTAATTTTAAGTATGCAGAGTTACAAAGTCATCCTGATCTCTAAATGATTATTCATTTCTCAGGTCACAAAGAGCAAGTTGCTGCTGATGTTTAAAAAAATTCAGTAACATTTTAAAAAAAAATTATAGAAATATATATTTTTGAATATTTCTGAAATAGTTACATTATAAGAGGGACCGTCTTAAACAATCTTAAAGGAAAATCATCTTCAGATTTGTCTACATTTCTGCATATTACAGTTGTTGAAATTTAATTATTAAGTTGTTGAGAACTTGGCGAAGGTTGGTCAGTACTTGGCGAAGGTTGGTCAGTACTTGGCGAAGTCATTCAGAGTGGTTTGATGTGAAATTGTTCATTATAGAGAAACTTAGAGACTTTGATTTCTTTACAGTGGTGGTGATAGGAACCAGAAGTCACAGTGTCACAACTCAGACATAGCCTTTCTATTTACTGTCCTAAGCAACCAGTGAATCTTCACATATCTGATGTGAAATTGTATATGTGTTAAACCCTTTTGGAGGCATCAAACACTTCAGACACCTGGCTTCTATCAGAGTCTCTAGAGGCTACATCATAGAAAGTTATTACATTAAATGATGTTTTATGAACAACATTTTGGCTTATAATGCATTTTTTATCCACTCATGGATGAAAGGCAAAACAGCCCAACAGAAAACAGTTTTTCAGATTTACTCATATTTAATCTTTATCAAAATTCCGTATAAAATCTCAGAAGATTCGTGTACAGTTCACTGTCACTTTAAATAGTAAATAAAATGGCTGTATTTGCATCGTAGACATTGTGACCCCTGGTTCATGCCACAACCACTGTAAAGAAATCTGAGTCTAGAACAGAGCTTTTCATATCAAACCACTCTGGATGACTTTTACATCTTAATTATTTAATTATACAAAACTGTTGAAATATTGGCAGAATGCTCCTTTAACATCTCTTATGTAACTTAAAAATACTTGAAAGGTTTGCTTTTAAAAATATATGTTGACCTATTTGTGATGAAACCTTGACACATGGTTTAAAAGGCAGGAATGTTCTTCAGCTGTGACTTTTACCTCTGAAATTGTGGGTACAGAAATATGGCCTTGTGTCACTTCAGTGTCAGATGCTTGCTGTACACGTCAGTCATTCACACAATATGTATGTGCCCCACATTGAGCTGCTCTCGTCCGCTTCGGTCGCCGCAGGTTGCCTCCCATCTGCCCCCCTGAGATAACACTGCTCTTTCTCACAGTGAGAGGCCGGGGGCAGGTGATTGAATGCTTTTCTGATAGATGAGTTCTTTCAGCAGGTGTTCTCTGACCCGGGGAGGAGAGATAAGACACTTACCCTCACTGCCCTCTCGCTCTTACTTCTTGCAGCCAAGCATTTAGTGAAAAAGTGTTGGGCTCTTCTTTGTTGTGCTAGGTCACTGCACTGAGGACGTTAGACTGACTCAAACCATAACACTCAGCCACTGTAAATGGCAATAGAGTGAGAATTCAGAAAGTGACATGTTACACAGTTTTCAATGTTTTAAAGATCAAACAGGCCTAAAACAAAGTGGTAATGTGATAATGAAAAATTAGATATAGTGATTGAAAAGTTACTGTTTCCTTTACTCTGCTGACTTTTATATTATAAAAGTGTGTCTTGTAGATGTTCAGTCTGGCACATATTTTTGCTTCAGCTTCAGCCAAGAATTCTCATCACTTTGGATTCGTTTCCCAGACTCAGATTTAGGCTAAGCCCACACTGAATAGCATTTGTAATGGCGCACCATCATTGCTACTGCAGCTTAGTCCAAGAATAGGCTTAATCCATGTACACAAAACTGGCTCTTATTTTTACAATTTCAGAAACTGTAGGATTTTTAGGATCTTCGTGTTAGACATGTTTGTGTTTAGATATGTCTAACAATGTTTTTGTCCTCCTGCAGAGAGTAATGAGTTTATCCTGTACGCGGTGAGGAACTCCATTCACCGCTATGATCTGGCCACGGGTGCTGACCAGCCCCTGCCTCTCTCTGGCCTCCATGAGGCAGTGGCTTTGGACTTCGACTATGAGAGAAACTGCCTTTACTGGGCTGACATTTCACTGGACACCATACAGGTACAATGGCCCCAGAAAGTATCTGGACATTTATGCCATGCTTAAAAAATATATTAAGTGTTAGGAAAGAAAATGTCTACCCAAGTGGTATTGATCTTGAGCAGATCGTTCGACAACTGTCATTTTCATTTTGGCAAAGTATTCTTTCAAAAGGCAGCTGGTGTATTTCAGATCGCTATCATTTGAACACTTTCATTGCAGATTTCTGCATCCACAATGCCTTTGTACAATTCTGAGTTCATGACGATTTAATGAACACAAGCTCGCCGACACTATTGCAAGAAAAATAACCCCAGATTTTTCAACACAAAGAATCTACAAGTTTGAGCAGTTTGGTGTTGTCCTAAAAGTAGTGATGCATGATCAGAATGAACCATTTTTTGCTCCAGACATGCAAAAGGCAATCAGGAGATTTATTATTTTGATTATGGCTGATCTGGAATGCGATTTTATTACATCAATAACATAAGCCAGGTAAGTGTACTCGTGCTGTATTTAGCCACCTACACCAAAATGTCAGAGTAAGTTATGCATGACTCATTTTTTATTTAAGAACATAAAATGCCAGTTTGGCATGTTAAAGAGCAATAATGTTATTTATGTTGCAACTTTGGCTAATATAAAAATGTTGTTCATGTGTTTATTTAGCCCACATAGTGTGAGCTTTGGGTACTTAAAAATTGGCTAATAAAAGTCAGCCATTGGACCTTGGTCTGCAAAGAAATCGGAATCACTCGTAAAACTTAATGATCGGTGTACCTCTAGCTAAAACGGGGTTTCTTTGAAATAAACATTATTTGGTTAAACATTTTGAGAAGTAATAAAAAAACTTCGCTTACATTCCCCAGTGGTTAAATGGTTAAAGTGCAGATACTTTTTGGGGGCCTTCTGTATGACTCATATAGAATGCCCCCAAAAAGTGGTTTGGCCACCAGGCCAAAGTCCTCTGATTGTAGAATACCTTTTTAAATAAGGGCTCTGTCTGTGTCTTTTTAGAGGCTCTGTTTAAATGGCAGTTCTGGGCAGGAAGTGATCATTAGAAAAGACCTTCAGAATGTAGAGGCCCTGACCTTTGACCCCATCAGCAGACTGCTGTACTGGGTGGACGCCGGCGCTCAGAAGATTGAGGTAAGCCTGACCTGAAAGAGTAGCTTGTCACGCAATACAAAGTGGCTTTGTTATGGCTAAGCCATAAAAAGGGAGGCAGGCTATTTTAGATATTAGTTATAGTAACATATTGCATATGAAGCCAGTCACATGCTGTCACCCTCTTGTTTAGGCGTCAAACCCTGATGGGGATCTGAGACGCACTCTGGTGAACTCATCGGTGCTGGAGCATCCTCGAGCCCTTGCCTTAATGCCTGGAGAGAGGTACAATAATTTCAGTTTATTCTCAGCTTACTTCCTGCAGCTCTCAAATATAAATGCTAATATTAAAAATAATGACATGGTTTATAACCTGTTTATTGAAGAAAGAATGCCCCAGAGACTGACAGTGATGACTCTGTGCTTTGTCCTGGAAAAGATTTCGTAAAAGAATAGAGTTATATTAGATTATTATAGATAATTTGGGACCTTTTTAGTCTTTCAAAAACAAAACAGTGACTGTTCTTACAAAAGCCAGAACCTATATAATTGGATGTAACTAATATTGAAGAAAAAAAAACAAATACTTTAATAATAATACTTGTATTTTATGTATATTTTTGTTTGTTTGTTGATTTTGCTGTCTCTAAAAATTGTCTGGATTACGTCTTATTTCTGTCCTTATGAATACATGTCAAAAAATAGCTAGAAAACATTGATTATAATGATTGTGCGTGTTATCCGAATAGTAAGTGGAGTATTCATGGTTAGGCACGTTAACTGAAGCATCATTTTATGCTGTCTGCACTAGTCTGATGTTCTGGACGGACTGGGGTGACCATGCAGCCGGGGTTTACAGCAGCTGGATGGATGGCTCCCACGTGGAGCGCATAGTGTCAGAGGGTGTGCGCTGGCCTAATGGTATCACAGCTGATGAGCACTGGCTGTACTGGACCGAGGCATATGGAGACCGTATTGAGAGAGCTGACTTCAGAGGGGGGCAGCGTACTGTGCTAATGGAGGGGCTGCCTCATCCCTATGCTATAGCTGTGTTTAAGGTAGGCTTGCATACTTTTGCTCTATAGCTGTGTTGAAGTAACATTGCCTCATCCCTTCTTTTTTCCACTATAATGTGTTACATACTCCATCCATTTTGTGCATATGTGGTTAAACAATTAACTAACCTTTTGCATATTGAGGGATGTGTAGCTTTTTTATTATATATATTTCATGTGTTATACCCATCCATTGATTCACAGTAGGTGGCTCTGTAATTGCCTTTGTAAAAGTATGAGTATGTAAAGTATGAAAGTAAATAATAAGTATGAAAAGTATGATGGGTTCTTTGCCCATTCACTACATTTGGTACATAAAACTACGTTCAGTAGGCCTGCCTCATTGTATATTTTATATATTGATCATGGATCAAATATTTTGAACATTACTGTTTATCTCTTCAGAATGACCTCTACTGGGATGACTGGTCCAGAATGGGCATCTTCAAGGCACCTAAATCAGGCTCCCCGAACAGCGAGCTGCTAGTGGGCCGACTGACTGGTGTAATGGACCTTAAGATCTTCTACAAAGGCAAAACCAGAGGTCAGTACCTAAAACAGTTTTGATTTAAAACCCTTAGGAATAAACAGTAATTATAAAGAAGACAAGCTTCCCATCTTGTTCTTGTCTCAGCATTGTGTGTTTCTGTGCTACAGGTCACAACGCTTGTGCTGACCAGCCGTGTACCCTGCTGTGTCTGCCTCAGCCTGAACACAAGCATAGCTGTGTGTGTCCGGACGGAGTGGCCTCCACCACGCTGCCCTCGGGAGAGCTTCAGTGCCAGTGTCCTGCTGGATATCAGCTTCGCAACAACAGCTGTGTGAAGACCGGTGAGAACACACACACACACACAAAAAAAAAAATCATATGTAGATTGTACTCAGCTTAAGGTAAAGATTGAGCACTCTCAGGCACTTAACTCCCTAAATGGCCAAGACCCTCCAGCAGATCCAAACTCCAAAAACTTTTAATAATAATAATGCCAGTTTGCATTGATTTTCTGTGTTATTATTGAATAATAAGCCTTAGGATTAAGCCTGAAATTTAAATGGATTAAGTTATAACATGTTTAATTATCAGCCTGTTAATTTGTTCTGCACATTTCTCTGTATGCTTGTTGCACATCAGAACACACCTGCCTGCCGAACCAGTACCGGTGCTCCAATGGCAAGTGCATCAGTAGCATCTGGAAGTGCGACAGCGACAATGACTGTGGAGACATGAGTGATGAGCAGGAGTGCCGTGAGTGACAGCAGCCGCAGCAGCCTCAGGCTCTGCCTTCCTACTGCTTAGATACACTTGTCTGCTCTCCTGTCTCTGAGGACTGATAGCTGTTCTTTTTCTTTCTCTCTTTCTCTCTCTCTTTCCCTCACTGCAGCCACCACCTCATGTGACCCTACTGTGCAATTCCGTTGTGTGGGTTCAGGTTCCTGCATACCGCTGGCCTTCAAGTGTGACCATGAGGATGACTGCGGCGACAACAGTGACGAGGACCACTGTGGTGAGTGTGTTGTGTGTATGTCTGGTTCAGAATCTTTTGTATCATTCATTATTATTGTCTTTAATAGCCTGTAATAGTCTGTCTATATAATTAATTATCGGTCGTATTTTAAATGTTTGTTGTGTGCTTTGTGTGTTTGCCAGCATTTTTGAGCCCATTGCTAATATTAGCACTACTAGCAATGGTTGAAGCTTAAACTAACTAGGCTAAATTGACGCAGAGGTAGACAGATATAAGAAATTTGCACTGCCAGTTTTGACCAGTAAATCTTGTGGCCACGTTGAGTATATCTTTACAGTTAAGAAGTACGATCCAGTATTCCCACATTTCCACTCTCTCTTTTTTGTTCATTATACTGTGAAAACCAAGAACCCCTTTATGTCATTCTCTGGTTTGCCATGTGTAGTCACCCAGACTGAAGATTTTTATCATTTGATCCCACTGACCCACTTGGTCAATGGACTCTGGAGGTTTGTTATTGGGATTGTTGAAGATCATTGCGCTGAAACAGTGGTTGTGTTGAAAGTTGCGACTGTAGTTTTCAGTATTGTGTTTTTGAGATTAGTTTACTCGCAGTAAAGAATGAGCTTGTGGTGTCTGCTTGTCATGGAAACTGACAATATGCTTAATAGAGCATCACATACTTCTCTGAATTATAGTTCAGCTACATAAATTCTTTCTCTGAACTTTCTAGTCTTGTATCAAGTGAATCTTTTTTTATGGTCAGCACTATTACCAACAGTAAAGTCATATTTTAATAACTGCTATTGCAACAGGCTACAAGAAATGCTCAAAATTGTTCCTTGTCATCACAGTAGCTATCTGATTTGATGCAGTAAGTTTTGTAGCTGACCAAACAGTGATTTCAGCATTATCAGCTCCTTAAACCATTAACCAAGTGCTTGAGTACCCATGCACATCCCGATTTCTTTGTTGTGGCAAATAAAGTTTTGGCCCACACAATATGTTTGTAAGGAACAGAATATTTGTACATTTTCTAAAATGTATTTTTATAAAAAATTGAATGACTAGAATATGCAGGCATGAGTGAAATGCTCATGTACACAGACGTGTGTACCACTGATTTAGAGTCATCCTAGTGCTGAGGATCTGTTTCTTTGCAGAGTCTCATCAGTGTGGGCCAGGGGAGTTCACGTGTGCGAGAGGTGTGTGTATCCGCGATGCCTGGCGCTGCGATGGAGATAATGACTGCAGAGACTGGTCTGACGAGTCCAACTGCACTGGTGAGAACACACACATACTTCCAGATCTTCTCGAATGACATTATACTCATGACAAACTGCTTTATGATTATTCCATTTTTAATTTTCTCTCTTTCTCTTCGTGTCCATCAGTTGGCCACCACACATGCGAGAGCAGTAGTTTCCAGTGTCACACAGGTCACTGTATTCCGCAGCGCTGGGTTTGTGATGGAGATGATGACTGTCAGGACGGCTCTGATGAGGAGCCCAGTCACTGCGGTCAGTGGCGTGATACTTCACAGTCAACACACAGAACACATAGATCACTAACCTATGTTCTGTGGCAGACACTGACAGTATTGGCTTTTCTGAGCACCATATCAGGTGAAAGCAGTAAAAGTGTACAGTTACAAGCCAGTGAAAGAGGAACTCCCGCTTTTGTTGAAACAGGAATACAGAAGAATTGAAATGGGCAGCATGTAACATAATGCTCAGGGTCACACTAATAGCTGATCTGTGTCTGATTCCAAACGTGTGCTGCCAAAGGTTATGAGCTCATTGTTTTCAAGCCCTACATAGTGCACTTACATAGTTACTTTAGATTCAGGCTGTGTTTTTACACCACCAGAAGGCGAACACTGTAACGGCTTCCTGTGTTCCAATGGCACCTGTCTGCCAGCCAGCGCCCACTGCAACGGCCGGGAAGACTGTCCAGGGGGCACAGACGAGCAGCACTGCGGTTAGTGACTGATTTGTAAACGAGCTGCAGGGTTGTGATTTGTGTTGTGCTGGGTGTAAATCTTAAACTCTGTTTTTGTGTACACAGATCCGCTGTGCACGCGCTACATGGAGTTTGTGTGCAGGAACAGAGCACAGTGTCTCTTCCAGTCGCTGGTGTGCGATGGCACAAAACACTGCGCTGACGGTTCAGATGAGGACGCGGCTTATGCAGGCTGCTGTGAGTCTACTGTTTGGCTTTGATTTCAATTTGGTAACCCACAGTTCACTTATCACAGTTTCTCCATGCATCACATTTGACAACACTCCAGTTGATACAGCTTCATCGACTGACCAGTACATCATTCCACAACGACAAGGAAAACACTTCTCTCCAGCCTTTCACTGCTTAGACATCATACAGCAAGGAGCACAGCTCAGATTAGATCCCATCCACGAGATTATCTGTTAGACCTCTCATACAGAGATTAGTGGTTCTCAACTGGTAGGTTGCAAGTACGCCATGTCATGAGTGTGTTCTTTCTCAAACAGTCAACTTTTATTAATGTTTTTTTACAGAACTTTCGATCGTGTGCTTCTATTTTATCAGATTGTTCTTGTTTACAACTCTTGTCTGAGATCAAGTTACCCAACACTGAACAGGAAAGCATTCAGTGACTCACTAAAAAACTTTTGCACACAAATGTAGGCCTGAGCGATATCTAAAAACAGTATATCTTCATGTTGAAAAATTAGGATTATCGATTAAATTCCTCCCCACTCTTACAGACCATGCATACACTATCCACTGCAGTTTACTTACTTTCTGTGCTGTGTTCTTTGAAAACTCTTGTTCTTAAAGTTGACTGCAGACACATATGTTTAGGAGCTCTAATTGGTGTGAATTCATGGCAGTTTTCTTTAAATGATGCATACAAAAGTGACTTGCGTGCTAATAGTGCTCCTTTGTGCAGAAATTTCAGACTGCCGCACATGCTTGAGTGAATGAGTGAGTTCCAAAGCCACGTCCTCATACTTTATAAGGTGTTTACCAATGATATAGCAGAGGCGCTCTAGAATTCAGCTATAGATGCCTGTGAGAGATCACGTATAGTATATACACGTATAGTATATTATCATATATAGTATATCATCATAATTGTACTAATCTGAATCATCGAGACACTGAATGGAACAGTCTAAATCTAATTTACAGTCTATCGGTTGAGACATGTTTGGAGTCTAAATTTTTGCTTTTTTAGTTTTGAACTGAAGCTTTGAGACAAACATTGCTAACAAACCCTAGAACTGAATAGTCACTCAAACAGCCCAGATAATTTCTGTTTACTGTTTACTTTCTGGAAAAGATGGAATGTCTGTCAACCTGTTGAAAACGCAAGGTTGCTCAGACTTGTCTATGTGGTTTAGAGCATAGTTTGACACTTATAAAATATGAAAAAAAACTGCAGGCAAACACATTAGTCTAAAGCAGGGGTGTCCAATCTTATCTGCAGAGGGCCGGTGTGGCTGCAGAATTTTGCTCCAACAAAGCAGGAGGTCACCTGATGAAATGTTTAAAGACTAAGACCAACTTAATAGAATCAGATGTGCTCCAGCTTGTTTGGAGTGAAAACCAGCAGCCACACCGGCCCTTTGCAGATAAGATTGGACACCCCTGGTCTAAAGTTACAAACCACCTCAGGAATATGACTGCAGATCTATTTGTGAAATAAATACAGAAGAATCTGAGCCAAGTTAAGTGCTGGTGTCGTCTGAAATGTCTGCCATTAGTGGTGAAATTTGGTTATTTATTATAACTTACAGTAAGTTGTACTGTGCTCTAAATAATGTCAGAAAGTCTGTGCAACCTTATTGAAGACCTGGATGCAGTTTGAGTGGGTTGACAGAAGTCTTACAGAAATGATCTGGGCTATTTGGGTGACTATTGAGTTGTAGCAACATTACCCTCGTAGCTCCAGTTCTAAACTAAACAAGCAAAATTTGGACACCAAACATGTTTTAGCTGATGGACTACATCAGGGGAAAGTGGAACATTTTTCACTGAGCTCTTCACGTAGATGATGATGTTGTTGTTGTTGTTGTTGTTGTTGTTGCTATTATTATTATTATTATTATTAAATGAAGGGAATGAATGTGGCCCTGTTCACTGTCCTCCACCAGCCACCCATCCTGAGTTTGAGAAGAAGTGTGATGCCTACAACTTCCAGTGTGCCAACGGGGTGTGTGTGAGCCTGGACTGGAAGTGTGACGGCATGGACGACTGCGGTGACTACTCGGACGAGGCCAGCTGTGGTGAGCACCACGTCTTAATCAATCTCAAATACTCACTGCGTGTGTTTGTGTGTTTTGACTGTGCGCTGTGTTCTCTCTCAGCAAGTAACCCCACTGAGGAGCCGGGCTGCTCGCGGTACTTCCAGTACGCATGTAAGAACGGCCGCTGTGTGCCCACCTGGTGGAAGTGTGATGGGGAGAACGACTGTGGAGACTGGTCTGATGAAGCTCAGTGCACAGGTACGAGTCTGGAGCTGCACAGACTTGCAGTCTGGTTAAGCTGCTAGTAGAGACGTTATGATCCGATCAGGAAGATCAGAGCCTAACCAGGGCATACTTGTTTCAGGGACGCAAGTTTTCAGATAGTGCGGAACAACTTTTAAAAGGAAAATAAAAACAGCACAACAGCCACTTGTAATGTCTGTACTGCCGGTGTTTATCCTGCATTTAAGCTAGCTACCTTTTCCACTTTTACAGTTAAACCAGAGGTGTAGCTATGATGGGCTACCTGATGTCATTGAAAATGTTACAAAATGTTATTTGTTTATTTGCTGTTATAATACAGGACGTACCCAAAGGTGTTAAGCTGTTCTTCTTCTTGTGCCTTTTTTTTCCAACAAATGATCACCAGTAATTTTTCCTGATGGCACAGGCAAGCATCACCTTGCTCCAGTGTTTCTGCAGAGTATGGAAACTTTGCTGAGTTGTGCTCACTCCTACCGTATGCTTCTACTAACACATGGCTATAGTGAGCTAGGGAAGCAGTAAAGTTGATCATGGCAAAGAAATTGAATACTGTGGAAAAACAATGAGAAAATGTCTACCAGTTTTGAGCCATTCCCCAGACATCTACACACAGTGCTGTACAAGAGAGGACTCTGGTTAATTAGCCTTTACCTGCTGTGCTATTCTCTCACCTGTCCTAGTAAATAGGCCGTCAGCAGTGTGTAGTAGTGTTTTTTTTTTTCCCCTCTGGTTATCGTAGTTACAATAAAGTATGCTGGTGGTTGTCAACCACACTAAATCGATGTCTCTGTGATGCAATACTTCCTAACCCAGCTTCTCCCTACATTTAAATTCTGGCTGCACCACACTCCAGAAAGCACCGAGTTAAATAACACATTTTTACCTGTTTTAGCTGTTTTAACATTTTCTCTTAAAACACATTTTGTGTTACTTTTAACACAGAAAGTGTTAACTGTAACTGGGCGCAGAAATATTTTGTTTTAAAAATAACACAAAATTTTTGGTCCTTTAACTGAACACATCTGTGTGTCTAGTTATGGACAGAATGTTTTGTCTTCAACATATCTGTTTTAAGAGTGCACAGAGTCAAACTAGCTGCACATTATCAAAAGGTTCAAAGCTAAGAGTATCCTATTGCGCATGTTAAAGAAAACCACAAATGCAGCATATTCAATTCAGAAAAGGAGACCAAAGAAAGAGTGCAGCATACTGCATTACTTTCATCATGGTCACTGAAGCTAAATGCCTATGGTAGAAATCATGGGGGGATTTTAAATGATCTGAGCTAAGCATTTGCTCAGTGTGACATCTGAGGACCATGGAGGCACGACAAATTTGAGGAGTCATCTCAAATAAGTGATACTTATCAAAGTACCGCTAGGCTCTGATGAGGGCAAAGCTCGCATTTAGATCGGCCTGTATCTTCCAAACCTCCTCTGTAGCTCTCTGTAGCTCAACCTGGCCTGCATATCAATCTCACTGCTGCTTTCTATTTAAAAAACAAATAACTAGCAAAATAAAAAAAAACTTTAAACGTAATAAATAAGTAAAGTAAAAAAAATCAGTTCAGTTTTGCGCTATATATATATATATTATGTCTGTTTTGTAGTATTTATGAAGTAATTAAATCATATATTTTACCTGTTTTATCTACGTGTATTTGTGTTTCTAGATGGAATCTTACCCCATACACCTGTTCCTGGCCCTGTCTCCTGTGCTCCCAACCGCTTCCATTGTGGCTCCGGAGCGTGTATAGTGAATAACTGGGTGTGTGATGGCTACGCTGACTGTCCTGATGGCAGTGATGAAGTGGGCTGTCCCACAGGTACATTCACACTTACCACTGTCAACACACTGCCAACTCCTTCTCATACCTCACCATCTCTGCCTCTCCATCTCACTCACCTCACCATGTACTCATGTATCTGTTAGCCTCCAACAGCTCCGCGACTCGTACAACCACCTCCACGGCTGCACCCGAGCCTTCGGGCCGCTGCACCAGAGGACAATTCCGGTGCCGTAAACCTCCCACCTGCATCCCAGACTGGCAACGCTGTGATGGACGCCGCCACTGCCAGGACGGCTCAGACGAGGACAGCTGTCGTAAGTGTCTGTGCACAATATAAACACATACACACGCATGCACTGTAAGCTTCAGAATTATTGCATCTTTGATAAAGATGAATAAAAATTATTATTCTTAGTATTCAGTTACTACAGGGACTTTAAAACAAACGGATTGAGCTATTCTTAGGTTATAGAAGTGTGTAATAAAACTTTAGGCCCCTGGGGGGCCCTGGCCATGTAAGGGGCTAGCAAGGTTCCCAAGGCATTCAGAGGAAAAACAGCCCTAAAACATGAGCTTCTGCGACCATATGTACACTCTGCATGTTCATTTCTGGTTCAAGTGATTAAAAAAAAAAGTTTACATTTGGGTAAATAAAATACGACCCTTTTATTCTTCTTCTGTTTTTGTTTTTTTGATTTCATGATTAGTTTGTGAAATTGTAAAACAAAGCTATTTCTTGATTTTATTATTTTTTTTTTTTTTCACAGAACCTAAAACGAGCTGACCCATATGGTACCGGCCATATGTTGTTTTTTTTCTCTAAAATTGTTATATTTTTTGTTTTTTCAAATATGTTAAATACAGCATATACTCTGTAGAGAATGTGTACTCATTTCCAAATCAATAAGGCATGTCATTTGACCAGGGGCACCCAAACGTTTGCATACGACTGTTATTAACAAAAAGATGCAGCTGTATTGTACAGCAGATTCTTAATGTGCTCCTGGTGCTTATTCTGCAGTTTTATTGCATCCACCTTAATCTCATATTTAAATGCTCCTGAAGTCTTGGTAACTGAAACAAGTGTGAGAAATTAACAGTTTGTAAATAAATAGTCAGTTTATCAAAACTAGACACTGTAGGAGAGTGTTATGGGCGAAGAGTTTGAAGCTTGAAGTGTATTAAAGTATGATTATGTTGCTGCAAATCAGTTTAATATTTTGAAATGTTGTTGGCAAATTGATGCAGTTGTGAAGCCAAAAATATTTTTGGCTTGAGTGTATGTAATAAAAAGAAACAGGAAACTTCATTGCTTTCTGTTTCTCGCTCTCTCTTTAGCCACCCATGGGCCTCTAGCATGTGTGAATGGCAGTCTGTGTGCTGATGGGGAGGCGTGTGTGATGGATAGTGAGAGATGTGATGGCTTCTTAGACTGCTCAGACCACAGCGATGAGGATAACTGCACTGGTGAGAGACTCTGAGCCTCCGTCCCACACCAAACTCATCCTGTCAAACACACACCTACACTCAGAAAAACATCTTCACTCTTTACTTTCAGACTTGATGGAGTCCAGCTGTTCCTTACTGTCTTAATCCCACGTATTTCTCCTCCACAGTCGACTCGCTGGTTTATAAAGTCCAGAACTTGCAGTGGAGCGCTGATTTCTCAGGCGCCGTCACGCTCACCTGGTCCCGGCCCAAAAACATGCCACCTTCCACCTGCTCTTTCATCATCTACTACAGGTACTCTTCCTTCACCACACACCTCGCACTTACAGTCCAAAATGCATCACATTCCCAGTGTAACATAGGGTTAAACGTAGGGGTGGACATTTTAACTATTTTTGCTATTTTATTTTTTGCTATATCCACTTTTTTCTATACAAATTTACTATATATATTATATAGCTATAGATAAAATTAAAAAGGTTTAATATTTGTGTGCAGCTAGCCTAAGATCCGATCTATGACAGACCATTCGGTTTATTTAGTGATTGATTTTTATATTTCCATATGTAGCTTCCCTTAGATGTTTTGCAAAACATCATGCATAAGACGCTTATTGTATCTCAGCATTGTCTCTGGTTCTATGTTGCATGCTAACTTAAAAACATTACGAGGTAATATTCACACCATTATTAATTCTACTTCTGTTGCTTGTGTTATTGCTTATATCTGTATGTATGGACTCTCTGATAGTTTCCCTAAATAAGGAATAAAAAAATAGAAATTTACAAGGTAAAAACCCTTTTTTTTTTTTCTTCAAACTACACCTTTTTTTTTTTAACCAATAAAGCCAATTTAAGGAGACAAATGCCACGTTTGGATATCGTTGTTTTAGAATGACCACACTTGTTAACAAATGAAAATATCTGAAGTTCAACAGAACACACAGAACGGTATGTCTGATACCCCTCCACTCTTTCAGCAAACTAATCTCCCTTCTTTGTGAAGAAGTTTTTGCACCTGCTGCCTCCCCACCTCCTCCCTTTTCCTGCTATTCTTCATTTATCTCTCAGCCTTTAAGCAAGGGGGCAGAGTGGTCTTTAGTGTGGAGCTGTTTCGCAGGTCACATTCTGATGTACCTTCTTCCCACAGTCAGTGCACATACAACAGCAATAGATACTTCACTTGAAGGCAGTTCATTGGAGCACTTTATGAAAAAAAACTGCCAAATGATTCATGCATTGTGAAACAGTGTGATGTAATGATACATAAAGAGGTGCTACTTTATCATAATTACATGACTTTGTGGTTTTGGTGCACACTCTGTAATTATTTTGAAACAGCTGTGCTCCAGGTGCTGTGAAACAGTTTTGAATGGGCTGTATCAGTCACCAGTGTGTGTGCTGTTTTCCTGTTCCAGGCTGGTGGGGACTCAGCAGTGGACCACCATGGACACACACAGCAACAAGAGCAGCTACACGCTGACCGTGCTGCGGCCGGACACCACCTACCAGGTTAAAGTGGTGACGCAGTGCCTCAGCAGGCAGCACAAAACCAACGAGATACTGACACTCCGCACCCCTGAGGGCTGTGAGTCACACATCTGCCACATCATACAAACACACACCGCCTAACTGCACCGCAGAGAAGAGTGTGAGTTCTTATTTACACTTTAATGTGTGTGAATGTGTGCAGTGCCAGATCCTCCTCAAGCGCTGCAGCTCAGCTGTGATAAAGCAGAGGACGGGACAGTGCTGTGCTCCTGGAGCCCCCCGGATAATTCCCACGGACTCATCAGAGAGTACATTGTGAGTTTAGAATGCTTCACTTCTGCCTCCCTCATTTTCCTAAGACCTGACCACTGTAACTGAATTAATACTGGCCCTATAATTTGGATAAAAATGCTTGTCAAAGTGGCTGCATCAGTTTTGCAATCAATTTTAAAATTAATTATAATGGATTGTAATGATATTGAAAAAAGTCTGCTGATCTTTGGCTAAAAATTCTCAAATGTAAAAATTAGGGCTGTCAGATTATTAAAATAATTATCCATGAACAAAATAACAAAATAATGTTACGATTAATCACATCTTATTTGCTCCAATTCAACCCTGAAGGTTTTTTTGCATTTAAAACGCAGTGCATTTTGCCCTTTATTACTGCTGTATGATTGGACAAAATAACCTTCTTAAAAATGTATTTATTAGTTTTAGTAATTTATTAACACTTTTATTTTGTAGACAGGAGTTTCACAAGAAGCTGAACATAAACACCATTTCCACAGAGTGATCACACTTTTCAAATTTTCATCAACATCCAGAGATCAACAGTGAAAAGCTGTATTTGAACGTACAGGGTGATTCAAAAAGATTCATCCGATTTTGAAATGATTTATTTCACTTGTAAATCATTACAGAACAATGCAGTAAATTGTAAATGGTTTAAGTGAGCTTAAAGTTTATTATGTAATTTTACAACGATGAATGCTCTGAGCTGTTGGAGGTTCACTGCTGATGAAAATCATGTTGCACAGTTATGACGGATTCACTCTTATTGAAGTGGAGAACGTAAAACTCTTTTTGCTCAGTTGTTGCCATCTCCTCCCAGACTGAAGGGAGCCATCTTCCGGTGACAGTCAGAAACTCTATGACCCCCTCTTTCAGTTGGTATGTGATTGGTTCCTAGGCGCCTCCCAGTTGTAAAAATATGGCGCTTTGAAATCAGATTAATCTTTTCGAATCACCCTGTATTTCTTTATGTAATTAGTCACATTACTCACATTTATTGTGGATTTTTAAAAATAATTCTAAATCATACTAAAATTACCAAATTGAATCAAACTGTGGTAAAAATTTTAAATATTGGTATTTGCATTGAATCTTTTCTTAAACACTCAACCAGGTCGAATCACTGCATCAATTACACCCACAGGCTCTGTTTTCATAACTGTGTGTGTGTGTGTGTGTGTGTGTGATGACCAGGTGGAGTACAGTGAAAAGGGCAGTTCCGAGTGGTTTTCTCAGCGAAGCACCAGCACCAGTACAGAGGTCAAGAGCCTTCAGCCCAGCTCCCTGTACATGTTCAGGGTGAGCCTCACTCACTTCTTTAGCCTCATACTTCAACACTTCCCTCGCAAGAGTTAATTCACTAACGTCTCCCTGATCTGCTCTTTCTTCCAGGTGGCTGCAGTGACCAGCAGAGGGGTGGGGAATTGGACTGAAATCAAATCCATCGTCCCTAAGAAAGGTACACTGCTGTGACTGTGAGACGGCCCCTGTGGCTCCCTCTGCTGGCTGCTTTTAGGTACCTCACAACATGAACTGTATGTACTCACTTCCCTCTTGTTTTCAGCTCTGGCACCTCCTGTTCCAAATATTGACAATGTCAGTGAAGACTCAGTGACTCTGTCCATCAAATCTGATTACAAGGTGAGTAAATACCTTGTGTGTAAGAGCTGCATCTATTGTCCCTCTGTGATGATTGTAACCCTGTTCTTTTGTTTTCTAGGCTAAGCACTATGTGGTGGTGTTCTCCTGGGTCTTTGACAAGCATGTGAAAGAAAGCAGGAACTATACTGTCTCAGACACCTTAAAAGGTACATCCCACATTCTTCAATACCATCTCTTAGGGATGGGCATTTCGGTTAAAGTTGATATCTAAATTTGTAAGGCACAAATAAAAAATAATAATAAAAAATCCCCTTCAGATAAATGTGGAAGTGGATGTTGTGTTTGTATTATACATCATTTTCATTTTCATTTCTCAAGTTCTACATAGGACTGCTGGATGATACAACAGTGTCCAACAATTCAAAACTAATATACACTAGTCCAAAAGTGTGAAAGCAAGCAGCATTGTCAAATCAAGATGTTTTGTTGATATCTAGTTTAAACAAAGATTTCCAAAATACTGCACTGGTTTGCTTGAAGCATGTGTACCTTTACTGGTTTTAAATTTTTGGACAATACCCAGCTGTCCTGTGTGGAACTTCTTAAAAAGACACATAAAAATGAAACAAAACATCCAGTTCCACATTTATTTGGAGGGGTAATATTTACTTTATTTTTATTAATCTCTTAAAAATGTAGATATCAAATTTGACTAAAATGCTCATACCTAACTCGTGCTCTGGGAAAAGCATTCACAGTTCTCTTCCACTGACCAGTTTTTAATTATTAAGTCCTAATTTAACCCCTAATTTGAGGTGAATATAAGTAGAGCTGCAATTCAATTCTGCAGCACAGCTACCAGGAACAAAACATTCAGGAATCAGTTGTACACTATTGCTGCAGATGTTTATCAGTCAGTTAATGTTAGTAAATGTTATTAAAAATTTTATTTTATTTAATTTACAAAACGTTTGACAAGTTTTTACATACCTTTGGCCTGTAGTGTCATGTATGTGTATATTCATGCATTCCACCTCTCTTTGGCAGCCACCAATCTGACAGCTGGGACGCTGTATGAGATTGCTGTGTGGGCCCACACCGCTGATGGAGACAGCCCCACTGCCCTGTCCCGTCTGCGGACTGCAGGCAGTCAGCCAGCTCAGCCTCTACTGAAAGCCCGCGCGCTCAACCAGACTGCTGTGGACTGCAGCTGGACCGGGCCTCAGGCGCAGGTACTCCCAACACATAAACATTCACAGAAAACCCAGTGATGTTGCATTACCAAGGTCATATGTGATATGCAGTGTCAGTGTGCTAATGAACAGAGATGTGAATGGTGCGTCAATTACTGTGGAGTGACGTGTAGGGCTGCAGGCAACTATCGCTAATCATCTCTCTAATCAGAATACTAGGTTAACCTATCAAGCTAACAGTTCTGTACACCTCCTGTAGTGTAATGCACTCTGGAGTGAGCTGAGGTGGCGTTTTATTCATTCATTTAAGTAAATAAAGTGTCAACAATAAAAATTCATTCATCTAATGGACGTTGTTTCAAGTAATCAGTACAGCCCTTGTGATGTGTGTGCAGATGTATGGCGTGTTCTATGCCACCTCCTTCCTGGACCTCTACCGCGGGCCGCACAGCGTGAACAGCAGCAGCAGCAGCCTCATCCTCACTGTGCAGAATGATGAGCAGTACCTCTTCCTTGTAAGAGACCTCGCTCCTCGTCTTCGCTCTGAATATCTAGGCAAGTTTAAGGTAGAGCACCACATGTGCAGATATGCTGATTAACCTTGCAGGTGCGGGTAATTGAGCCATACCTGGGCCCTCCATCCGAGTCAGTCGTGATAAAAATGATTCCTGATGACCGACTGCCTCCACGGAATCTGCATAAAGTTCGAGTGGATAAGACACAGGCCACACTGAAATGGCAGGCGCCATATGACAGCCCCAGCTCTCCTCTGGTAAGACATGGTCACATTAAAGGGGTATTCATCATCAGTTAGCCAAAAAAGCAACATATTTTTTACTTTTGCTTTTCTCTAATGTTTTTACACTCTCTGTTTTCTCTCATGCTGGCTTTTATTTGGCTTCTTCATTGTAAAGCACTTTGAGCTGCAGTTTTATATATGAAAGGTGCTATATAAATGAAGTTTATTAATTCTATGTGATTTTTTACAATTTCCCCATAATTCACTTGTTGAGGTTCAGAGTGGTTTGGTGTGAATTGTTTCATGTTTCATTAAAAGAAGTGATTCAGAGCATCCAGTTTCATTGGTTTTAGTGTAGTTTTTCCCAGTACAACCATTTATGTCTGTTACTACATGACCATTTTCCAACCTTCCTTAATCCCTTAGAATAAAACAGGATGTTTTTTTCTGTGCCTTTAAGACTGATATAGTAATTAAGTTCTATTCTGATTGGCTGCTGTGTGCCTCATTCAAAACGCGGTGCAGATTTAAACACCTCTTATAACTTCAGTGTGAATGTGCCAGGCCAAAATGCTGTATCCTGAATAGGCATGCATTGGTTTGACTAAATATTAGGCAGTATAGTGTCACTGTGCCCAGAGTTTCTTTACGGTAGTTTTTAAATGTGATACAATATTTCTGCCATATCGCCCACCCTACCTGCATGTGTCTTCTGAGTTTTTATATGTAATGTTGATGATGGTAAAAAAAAGTGGTAAATGCTCAGCATGTACCTCTCTGCCAGAAATACGTTTTAGGCTACAAAAACAATGTCTCAGGTATTAGGCAGTATATTTTGTGTAGTAATTTTCTGTCAGAGAACTTTTAGAGGCGTTCAAATGTCTGTATCACCACCACTGTGAAAAAATCTGACTTACTATGTTTCTGTACAACAGAGCATTTTATATCAATCCACTCTGAATTATTGTGTTCACATCTTGACACTTTCATTTCAACACCAATTCTCACACATACAAACAAATATGGTCAGCATGTCTACTGTAGCCCAGCTTTACTGTGTGGATCTATTATTGATATTGAAAGAAATTATATTCATTTTGTTGCTTAGCATTTAGCAAATGTACATGATAATGTTTGTACGTGTGCAGACATACGTTGTGCACGTGAAGGATACAGTGCGGAAGTCTGAACTAGACTACAAAGTAACCACTCAGAACAACACAGTGGAGTACTGTCTAAAGGGCCTGGAGGCCGGCGGCCGCTACAGCATCACCATCCGGCTGCGTAACATGTCCAAGGAGGCCGCCTACACACTCAACACAGGTACACAGCTTTTTATGTCTATTAGAGACCAGCACAGGCTTTTTAAAGCAGTTAGAGCCCAGCACAGGCTTTTTATGTCTGTTAGAGCCCAGCACAAGCTTTTTAAGGCAGTTAGGGCCCAGCACAGGCTTTTTATGTCTGTTAGAGCCCAGCACAGGCTTTTTAAGGCAGTTAGAGCCCAGCACAGGCTTTTTATGTCTGTTAGAGCCCAGCACAGGCTTTTTATGTCCGTTAGAGCCCAGCACAGCCCTCAGTGACAAATATAGTTCAATGTAGTCCTCAGTACAACCCTAAACACCCATAAGATCCCAGTACAGCTGTTTATGCCCATTTCATTTTTACATGACCATTTTCCTCTCTTAACCCCTTAGAATAAAACAGGATGTTTTTTTCTGTGCCTTTATAACTGATATAGTAATTGTGTTCTGTTCTGATTGGCTGCTCTGTGCCTCATTCAAAAAGCAGTCAAGGTTTAAACACCCCTTATATATGTATGAGCTGTACCAAAATGCTGTAGGCTGAATAGGCCGATGTATGTGCATGCGTTGGGTTGACTGAACAAAAATAATTCAAAACAAACTTTTTTACAAGCTTAGTTTCCATATATAGATGAGGGAGCTAATTGCACTTCGAATGGTAAGTCTTTTATTTTAAAAAAGTGATGCTGCTTCCAGAAGCAATTTGGAACTCTTCAGTGAGTGATTCCATTTCCATTTCACTTACAGTTGACAGGGGAAGATCTAGCAGGACAGAAATTTCACAAGCTGACTTTTGTCATCCTATGACAGTGCCATGTTCTTCAGTATGACCCATTCTGTTGCCAGTGATTGTCTATCACCTGTTAACAGCAGGTGTGGCTGAAACACCTGAATCAAATAATTAGAAGGGGTGTCCCAATACTTTTGTCATATCATGTATCAGCACCTGTACAGACCTGCTGCTGCAGATCAATCAAAAAACAATCTGAAAGTGAAAATATGAAATAATCCGAAAGTCTTCTATTATCACTGACATTTTGTCTGCTAACTCTCTTTTACAGTTCCTTTACCACCACCTGAAGCCCTCAAGATCCTTGCTGAGAATGGCCGTGTGTTCCTGTTCTGGAAGAGCCTGGCTGTGAAGGAGAAAAGCTTTAATGAGAGTCGGGTGAGGGGTCATACACATACACACACCCTCCCGTTATCTTTACGCATACTCTTCTCCCAAATGCTTCCCATCTCATAATGGGAAACCTTTGTTTGCTCTCCACAGGGCTACGAGGTCTATGTGCATGACAGTGTGAGCAATTCCACTACAATGCTTGGGAACACGACAGAGACATTTTTCTGGACCGGTAACCTACTGCTGGGTCACAACTACACGTTCTCAGTGCGCGCTCGCTGTCTGGTGAACAACCAGCTGTGTGGAGAGGCTGCGGTGTTGCTGTATGATGAGTTGGGCAAAGGTATACATTCACTTCTGATCCCTCACATCAGATTACTGCACAATGCAGAGCTGTAGGACATATATGGTACCCAAAGTTTAATTTGGATAAAAATCTGGACAACATTAAGGATTCAAGGTGACTGCTACTTAGATCTTCAGCTAGGCAACATACTTTTCTTGGATTTTTATGGATAATAATGTGGGAAAACACAAGTTAGTCCGACTAACCACCAAACACGTCCTGATCTACATTTGGGCTAAGGAGCAGTTTCTGTAAACTGATCCTTTTAAGTCTTGAACAGTAATTATTCATGTTAGCATTTATTGCGTTGTACAAGCATCAGTGCTGACTTGTCTCTGTTTTAAGGTCCCGACGATCCAGCAGCTCATTCAGCCCGTTCAGGTGACATGGCGGCAGTGGTGGTCCCAGTCTTGTTCATCCTGCTGTTGGGTGTGTGTGGTGGTCTGGTAGCCCTGTATGTACGGCACCGGCGCCTGCAGCACAGCTTCACCGCCTTCGCCAACAGCCACTACAACTCACGCCTTGGATCCGCCATTTTCTCCTCAGGAGATGAGCTGGGTAAGAGCCACACATTCTGCACATTCCTTCCACTCAGCACATACGGTTTCCTCCCTGCTTATACATTTTTATTGGATTTATTATTCGTAAGAGGCAGCAAAGGGTTTATTTTCTCAAAAAACCTGGCTTCCTTTAATGTTTATCAGCCCGTATGTAAGATGTTTTACAGTGTTTTTACTGAGTGTTTTAACTGGCTGTATTACTTGCTGGTTTTGAAAATTCTTACAAAAAACCAGAAATTTTTTAGACTACTGCAAGCAAATTGCAGGGCATCTACATCACCAGTTTGGAAGCTATTTATATGTGTAGATGACCTATAAAACAGTGAAAAACAGTGACTCCAGCTTTTGTTAACACAGGGCAATATTTCCATATATCAAATTAGAGCTGTTAAATATAGATGTAGTTTTACTGTAAAATGTGTGGTTTACCTCTGAGTTGTCCAAATTTGTCTAAAACAATTTCCCAATCAGGACTAATAAAGTTCTACAACTTTAGTACTTCTATTTTAAAGAAAATATGGGCTGCAACTGCCATTCAGAGTATTATTGTGCAACAAGCATTTTCTTTATTTAAAACAAAAGAAATCTCCAACACTTCCTATATTATATGGCAATATCTTGGAAAGAATTAAAGAATGTCTCTTAAAAAAAAAAAGAAAGTAAACAACATCCGAATGTTTTCATAACAGTCATTAACTGAATTAACTTTGTCAGTTCTGTTGACTAATTGTTGCAGCCTTGAAGGAAACATTCACCAAAGTCCCGTTTTACACGTAACTTTCTCCCATCGTGTTTTTCTTCCTTTTGAAGGTGATGATGATGAGGACGCCCCTATGATCAGCGGCTTTTCAGATGACGTTCCCATGGTGATAGCGTAGTGAAGCTGCTTTTCCTCAAGATCACTCTCTCCCCATTCTCTCCCTCTTTTTTCTCCCTCCCACCTTGTTTTTCATGGGTGTCCTTCCGGCACACCTCTGACCCCATCACCCCGTCCAGTCTAGGATTTCAGGATTCAGAGGAAGAAAGGAGAAAACAAAACGAAAGAGATATTTTTTAAATATAAGATGCACTTTTTTTCGGATGCGCAATAACTTATTTTTTTATAGATATTATACTGTTTGTGGGTGATGGACTTTGTAGGCAAAGGGGGAAAAAATTAATGGAAGCAAGCTGTGAAGAGGTTTGTCAGCTGGGCTCAGTGGACAGGGAAAAGACCCTATAGTACCACTAACTCACAAACACATCAGAGCATTGCGTGTCTTAAAAAGCCAAAACGAGCACCTATCCACAGGATCATCATCCAGCGCAAAAACTCAAAAATCAACAAAAAAATAAATCACTTAAAGGTGTACAAATGAAAAAAAACAAAAAAACAGACCAATGCTGGTTTAAAAAGGGAAAGAGGTACTTGGGCTGTTGACAGTGAATTGCACAGAATTTGATTGTTGTATTATTTTGTTGTCACTTTGTCAGTAGACCTGTATATTTGCCCATGTTACCGTTTTAACATTTTTTTTTTTATTTACTGTCTGCTCAACATATCGCTTCAGAGCCTGTATAGGTGTTTTTCTCTGCTTGTGGAAAATGTGAAATCACCAGTTTGTGTTTCAGTTTTGCCATTTTTTACTGGTTATAATGCTGAATCACTGTAAGACATTTAAGAATGACCTGCAGATCTTTATCTCAGTAATTCTTGCCTGACTATTGTCAGCATTCAGGCCACCAAAGCTGACAGAGTTGCCGTTTTGAGAAAGCCTTCTTGAAATTTTATACGGGACTCCTTTAAATGGCACTGGTTTCTTCTTACCGTCGTTTTATTTCCTTCCATCTTTTAAGTAATGGTGAAACTGTTACAACCGTCATCTCATGTGCTGTTGTTGTATCAGTCTTTTGATGCTCTCAGGGAACTGGGTGTGCGTATGTGTACAGTGGTAGGATACGGTACCAGCGTTCGCAGCCTGTGCAGTGGTTGGTGTGCTTTTCTCTCTGAGGCAGTCATGCAGTACAGTGGCTTTGTGTAAGCGCCACGCCTGTGCACATCAGTCAAGACTTCATCTTAGCGTTTCGTGCCAAACGGACAGGAAAGCGGAGAGTACAGCGCGGTTTTTAAAGACACATTTACCCGACTCGGTTGAGACGAGGTACGCTTGCATTGAAATGTGTTGAGAGACGTTCCATCAAGAAGTACCTTTTTAATCTCCCCATTAATTTTCATAAGAATACATGCACAGAATATTCAGAATGTATAAAAATGAGTTACAGTGGGGTTTAAGACCACCAGTGAAAACGCTCCTATTTTGCATTCTTTTTTCATTTAATACAAAGTTTTTCATTACAAGTCAAATCAGCATAAAGATCTGGGTGAAAAGTAGAATCTTTAAAAAAGATTTACATAAATGTCTGTAATCTTTATGTCCCTCGTTTGACAGCGTGCACTCAAATTGGTATGGACTCCTCAAGTTTGTGCAAAAGCCCAGCAAGCAGCTCAAATCCAGAACACAAGATTTAATCAAAGAATAAGACTTAACATGGTCGATGTCAGTTTGCTGAATTTAAATAGTGACTTGGAAATGCTGCAGAATTTTAAATATTTCTTCCTTAGTTTTCTTGCCACATTTTTTTTATTTCAAGTGTTTCAGAGTTCTAAAGCTTTGTTTTTACCCTTTAGGCCTCTTGGAACCCACTGTGTATAAAATGTGTCCATTTATGGTGAAAATATTAGTCTGCATTAAGCTTATTTAAGGTAATTGGAATTATACACATAGATTATCCTTCAAAAATTCAGAATCACTGTTTCCATTATTATTATTATATAACTATATATATTATTTAGTTGCAGGTAAATGTATAAAATGATTCTGTTAAGATTCTACTACTCTACAACTTTGTAGATTTCAACTAATTAGAAGAAAGCTGTGAAAAAATATATGTATAGTATTTTTTAGGTGTGTCCTGAATGAAGAACAGCTGTAGCTGATTTTATAATTACTGAGGAAGCTGTAAAGCTGCAACATTGAGAATAAAATTAAATTATAATAAATTTAACATCCAGATTGTCTTGTGTTTGAAAATTGATCAAATCAGATAACAGAGGCAGATAACATCAAGGAATTACTGCGAATAGATAATTACAGCATAATGATACGTTCTGATGTCCAGCCTATAGCATTTAAATATACACTGTATTTTTGACAGCATAAAATATTAAAAATGATTAAAACAACAGCAATTATTAATATGAGAAATGATTCCCAGCTTTTGAACAGTACTGTTTGGCTCAGTGTGTGAACAACGCTGTTAATGAAACCTGTTCCCTCTGCTAAAAGCTGTGAAAACCCAGTAAGATAAATGATGAATGAGAAATCATTAGGACCCTCTAACAGTGGCTATGGGATTTTTTTTTCCCCCACAAGGTATAAACAGGTTTCAGTAACACATTCTGGCACATAATTACATGAGTTCATAATTATTATTACTTACAATAAGCTAATAATACAAATGCATGATTTACCCCCCAACAAAACTATACAACAAAATAAATGACCATAATGAATAATTCATTTAAACAACTGTTATATTTGTCATGTTATGTTCAGGTATTCTTTGGAAATGTATGGCGGAACAACACAAAAAGTACCCTTTTGATGGAACGTGTCTTTAAACACACAGAACTCGAGTACTGCTCGTAAGGTTTGTTCTTGAATGTATTTTTTTAATGTAAAGTTCTTTTTTATTGTCATTGTTGGAAATAATGTGGAAATTTAAGCTTACACTGATTGTGAAATCCATCTCTCACTTCCCCGCATGTGAGAATATATCGTACATCCATGTTTCACCACGTCTGCTCGTTCAGAAGAGTCAGGTACGATGTCTCAGAGCACGTTTGTTCCTGTCTTAAGTCTATATTTACAGCAAATCTCAGTTATGACGTCACCTAACCTGCAACGTCAGCAATGACCTCACACTTTAGTAATGACCTCACACACTTAAATAATGACCTCACACTTCAGTAACCGTCTGTGCTTCTGTCTCCATGTCTCTCTGCAAGCCAATAAGCTAGCATTCTCTGTAAGATACCTGATTTTGTTGCTTTTTTTGTTTTGTTTTTGTTTTCTTGGCCTTCGACAGAACTGTACAGATTCCTGTAGTAACAGTAGATTACAACAGTCTTGTTTCGCCTTCAGTCTGCCATGTATGTAACAGCTTGAGTCTCATATGTACGTAACTGATGGATTGTCAACTCACTGAAAACCCAAAGCATGGATGTGTCCTGTCGTCCTGTTTCACGCATCCTGTGTTACAGTGAGGCACCAGGCTCAATTTAATTTTTTTCGTCTTCACTCATGCAGTCTTTGTGTGTGATACCGACTGTCAAACCCCAACTCTAGTTGTACAAAAAACAAAGTTTACTTTTTTGTTTTGTTTTTTCTGCACAGTAATGACGTTGGACACGACCATGTATTAAGTTGATCTTGCTTGCCTTTGGAGGGTTTTACAGACATGAATCTTGTGAAGAGGTACAGTCAGAGGTGTTTTAAGAACCACTTATACTAAAATAAACATGTTGAAACTGTTGAAACAGGCTGCTCTCGCTCTGCATGCATAAAGGATTATATTCTCATAGGCACTTCAGCCCAGGCCACAGCCAGCGTACAGACCTCATCATTAACATGTTCAGACTGATCACCGCTGCTGCATCGCTTCATCTCAACTCCCGATCCTGACTCAGCAGTCTGACACCTCTACAACTTCCTGAAGGAGTCTATGAAGAGGAAGCTGTTATAATCCCCCAGTTTCTTTTTTAATGATGTCTGCTGTTTTTTGTGGTTCAAGAATGTTTTTTTTTTATTTGCAGTTTTCAGAATTTTTCAAAATGCTGCTTTTTTTTAAAGCTAATTTTTTTTTCTTCCCAGCTTTTTGCCGTTTGCTTCTAAACTAATCTAGGGCTCACTTCCTGTACAAGGACAAGTCATGTGCTAAACTACAATCCCAATGCTGAATCTTCAGAAATTCTTTAGTCTAGGTTTAGGGTAAATCTGGGTCTTGGGAACCAGCCAATAAGGTAATAGATCATCACTGTTGGCACAAAATTTAGTATCTTTAACAAGTAACTTTTCATGGAGAAGAAACAAATATTAACTTTCAATGTAAATTAACAAGATTTATTCCAAGTCATTTCAGAATGTTTCTATTAGTCTATTCGTCTTGAAATTTTGAGTGTAAATTGGCAGCTGGCATTTTTCCAATTACATCAAAAATGGAGACTTTGTTCTGACAATATGGTGTAATTATCTCCCATAGGCTTCTACAGAACAGAGACCTACATGCAGTTTCAGGTTCAACATAGTCGTGTGCAACCAACATTAAAAATTATGTTAAAAATAGTGACATCATGTTCTTAGCACACTGTATTAACAAGTATAAAATAACAGAGTAAAAAAAAACAGAACAAATATATTTTTTGCCTATTAGGGGCTGGAGGATAGGGAACCAGCCCTATGACCGGAAGGTCACCAGTTCGATCCCTTGAGCCGACAGTACGTGACTGAAGTGCCCTTGAGCAAGACACCTAACCCCCAACTGCTCCCTGGGCACTGCGGATAGGGCTGCCCACCGCTCCAGGCAAGTGTGCTCACTGCCCCTAGTGTATGTGTTCACTAGTGTGTGTGTGGCTGTTTCACTGCACAAATGGGTTAAATGTGGAGGTGAAATTTCCCCGTTGTGGGACTAATAAGGGTCACTTAACTTAAGCTAGTATTATTGCACTTAGCTATACCATCTTCAGTTACCCGTGCCTGTGCCAGAGAGGAAGCAGGCTGAAGTTCAGCTGCAGTGGAAAGTGACAGCATATGAAAAAAACACAAGTGTGCAGAAGTGAAATAATCCCAGCAGAAGATCACAGGCATTCGGAACATCAGCTCTTACTACAAGATAAAACAGCACAATCACAGGAAAATACTGCATTAATGCGTTATTATATTTACTTTCTAAAATGAAATTTCTGAAAACTGTTTTTGCGCCATCTTACTTTAGAGGCAAAACTCTGAAATCATTTTTAAAAGTTCAGAAAAGAATTTTATTTTTATTCATTTATTTTTTGGCAAATTTGGCCTATTGCTCCAGGATGCATGTCTTCCAATCACTCCGAGTGAATGATGGATTCGTAAGGGGGCAGAAAGGAGGGAAAGCAAAGCAAACAGACGTTATTTCAGTGTTTGAAGAAGCAGATCGGGTTGCTCATGTTTATTCATGAGGTGGCTTTGCTTGGGTTGCAGTTCGACATGTTTAGAGAGGGAATGGCCTCCTGCTGTACAGCCTGTTCCTGTGTCTGTTTATTTAAACTCATCCGCCTTTATTTATTCTCACGTCTCGCTCTCCCACCCAGAGCCCAGAGATGCAGCTTACGCTCGTGCCACCACAGAGACAGCTCAATAGACGGGAGTCTGTCAGTCAACACGCAGCCTCTGTAAATAAATCCTGTCAGATTCTGCCGCACTCTTTATACATGCAGTCTGCTAGATGGGATTACATGTGAATTAACAGTAATGGTGCTGAAAGGTACACTGAGGCACTGAGAGATGACGCTGAGCTTCAGATGGATAAATATGGTTTTTGTGATGGCGAGCTCATGAAGGTTTATCAGGACTTATTGCAAATGAGCAGAAATGGGAGGCACTAGCTGATAAATGAGTTTTTTGGGTTGGACTCTTTCACAGTTTGGAGGTTTGCTGTCTGTTTATTAGAGAATCTAATTATGCATGTCTCCCTCAGATGCAAATGAAGTACAGCTGTTGAGTGGCACAGTGCTGCCAGCAGAGGGCTCCCCTGCTTTAAAATGTGTCTGGCTCGCTCGTGCCGACATTTTCACCTTCCCTCCTCTGGCTCTGCCGTTTGGCGGGAAGAGCAGCTCAGAGAAGGCGTGCAGATGAACGCAGGGAGAGCGGTGAATGGTGGGGAGGACAGAGCAGCAGCACTGCTGTAGGACTAAATCTGCTGTGGTTCAGGTTAACCTTGAGTTACTGTTTCTGCAGTTCAGCCAAATGAAATATTACACTTGTCATTTTAATAGCTCAGTGATCATTCATTCAATGGTAAAATCAATAATACAGACATTATTATTATTATTATACAGATATTATTATTATTATTAGTAGTAGTAGTAGTAGTAGTTTGCTCTGTTTATATGCTTCTGGTTAAAATATGTACAGATCCATCTCATTACTTTTTTTCCATCGGGTCTGAGGTGAACTATGAGGTGAAATATGATTAGACATCTGAACTTATTAAAATTGTCATTAGAAAGAGCTTAGAAGGAAAGCTGTTACTGCAGTACAACCTAGTTTTACATCCTAATTTTTTTCCTAATTTTCTAACTAATATTTATTATCTTTATACTTTTTGACAAAGTTATGTTTGAGGTAGCTGCCCACTTTATATTCAATATGTATTATTATGTTATTATGTATCGATACGTATAATATGTACTATTATGTAACATATCATTCCTGTCGCAACAAAACCCCCAAACCAAAATGATAACATTGCAGGAGATGGAAAAATGGTCCAAATTTTTAATGAAAGTTAATGGAACAAGATTTTTTTTCCTAAATAATTTTGGAACAATTCTCTTGCGCCATTCATCATTAAACTGTACCCCAGCTTAAGGGGCAGCTGGCATTTTCCACAAACAAAAAAATGAAAAATGGAGATAGAAGGTTTAGTTTTTCCAGTGATTAAACGTTAAATATTTTAAAAGTGTTACATGGACAGTGCTTAACATGCGGCTTAGCTATCTTGCTAACCTAGCTATGTTCAAGACTTAACTAGTAGTTCCATTCATTTTTATTGTAGAAAAGATGCCCAAGTAAAAAGGCAAATTCAGCTGTTACAGTGAATAATGTGCATTCATAGGTGTTTTACCAGAGGCTTTATCTTTCTTCTTTCAGCCACTGTACCCTGACCATGTTATTTGATCACTCCTTTTTTTAAATAGAATTTTTTCTGGACTCTTCCCAGCAGAGCTGTTCTTCTCCTTGGGCACATGTAAGAGTTCATGCGTAGGACCTGCTGTCCAACAGAGGGCTGTAGTGTGCATGAGGGAGCGCGCTGTCTCTTTGTATAGACAAAAGCTGGATTTTAAGGCTCTGAACATTGGACCCTGATGGCACTCTAAAGGGACGGCAGTCTCCTAGCTGAGTCATAGCCTTCCTGCATTCGTGTCACTGTAATAAAGAGCCTTCTTTGATCTGTGTAATGGCTAGGTAATTGATGCTAGCTGTCCAGTCCAGTGCAGATAAGGTCAATTAGGTTTTACAACCCCAAAGCTGCATTGGGGCAAACTGTAATTAGGGGAGGTCAATGTGGTAATGCTTCAGCGTCTGCAGGAAAAGTGGAAAAAGTTCCCACAAAGAGAAACACGTCTTGATATAGACCCAGCATTAAAACGGTGAAACTGCTCCATCTTTCTTGGTCATCTATTTCTTATGAGCAACATAAAAATCGTGCTGTTGGACTGAAAGAAACATTATCGCAGTTAAAGAACCATGAACTGTCCAGGCTTTCAGGGAGATGTACATGAACTTCAAAACAGACAATTAGGGTATGAAGGTCACAGAGAGAGGAGCGCCGCAGTGCATTAGAACAAAAGGGCCGTCAACCTGAAGTTTTAGAATGACGGACATTAAAGCACCTTGATTATTATTTCTGCCACTTAGGATTCCAGATAAAATGTGTTTCATTGTCCAACAATCTGTTCGAGAGCAAATGAGTTCATGAAAGACTACCTCATGTACAGGCACACACTACGCTCTCCAGAAGAAAAATGGAGCACCATCTGCTTGTCTCCAGCTGGAAAACATGGAGTTATAAATGCAAAATGGTCACTGTTTTTTTCTAGTTAAACCTATTTTAGTTGTACATGTAAATCTCTGATCGTGTTTATGAATAGCAAATTTTGCAAATGTACCAGTAGAGGGTGCATCACTCAAAAAAGCCTTCACTGATATAATGATATAAAGAGCAACGTTTCAACCAACCAAGCCACTTTACCATGTACACTGTGATGCTACAAGAATAGACAACTGTGTAAATGAATCTGGCAGTTATGAGATTATGGAAAGATGGTAATAGGTAAGTAAACAAGTCAATTAAAAATGAACAGAAAACCAAGAAAGAAAACCGGCAGCAAGAAGGGGAGGAGAACAGATGAGACTGAGAGAAAAAAAACACTGAAGTCATGTTAAAAATAGTGAAAGTAAATCTAAAGAGAAACCAGACACAAAGAGAGATATTTTGGTTCCTTCTTAAGTGTGTCGAAAGTCTCAGATGATGCTATCGGGACCTCTGGGAGACGGTTTCAGAAACTCTTCATTGATCACAGAAATGCTGACATTGCAAAGAAATTCCTGCCTTCCATTTTATTCATCAGTGAACACGCAGCACTGACACTAATGCATCGGCATGAAGAGGAAGGGCTTTGAGCTTTTGAGGATCACTCCACATCGTCGAAAAGCATCAAGCAAAACATTTATTGGGTAAACAGATGACAGAGACACTTGGCTGGGGAATAAACTCTCTCCTCAAAAAAGAGGCACATTTACATTACAGCATTGGCAGCTGCTGGAGATTTTGTGGTGGGACAGTTTTCACCATGAGATTTTGGTTCAATTCCCCACAGTGCAGAGGAGTGGATGTGATCAGCATCTTGAGAATAGCTAGTGTCAAAATCCTGCTTTGCCAATACGCCCCAAGCGAGGCACGTGACCCACAACTTAGCTGACCCTGGCTTTGACCCCCAGCTCGTCTGCATGCTTCTACAGAGCTGCTGAACATGCAAAAAAGCATGTTTCCAAGATATCAGGCAATGCGGTTGTACTCCACTCATCTAAAAACTGCTCCAAGGAAAGTGTGCTGACCCCAGTTACAATAACACCACATCTGCAATTGCCTGTAGAAGAACTGCAAGAAGCAGATTTTGAGGAAACTAGACAACAGGGTTTAAAAATCAGAAACAGATTAGGGACGTGTCAGTTTAGGACACTATTATAATTATTTGAGCTTACATGTTTATTTGATCCCTTGGTTAATCACCAAGCTATAACTGATAACCAAATTACAGGTACTGCAACCACAGAGGTTTTTATACAGCATCAGTCTCTCTGGGGTAAATATATTTGTAAGAATTTGTAAATGAGGTAGAAATAGTCCTGAAAGTTACTGAAAAACACTGTAGTTCTAATCTACATAAATACAAGTTAAAGTATTAATAAAGAAAATTACTTAGGGTTACTTTAAGTTAGTATTCACCCTACAGTGAGATGGTCTATGCTTATGCTGTAATATCGTATTTAGATGAGAGCACATGAACGCCAACACAATGTCATATTTACTAATGAGAATTTTTTTGATGAGCCCCGAGTTTCCAAGTTGGGTGCATGTGAACACATCAACACTGCAGGCTAAAGTCATCTACATGCAAAAATGTGAATATAAGCACATTATGTGATGCTTCAAAAATGTGATGTGATGCTGGATAAAATGATGCTGGATGAGATTACTCATCTCATAAGCATCCTCTGATTTTCACTTTGTTGCAGCAATGCTAATAAATGGACTCTCTTTTATGAAAGATAAACTAAAGTAAATTAAACATTATTTCTAGTGTATCTATATTGTTTCCGACCAAAACCACACACAAATCAAGTCGTACTTACAACCTCTGAAGTCTAGAGCAGGAACTTCAGAGGGAGATCTGAAAGCAGCATAACATCCTATATTTAATGGTACCTTAGCTGGGTGTGTACCTATGTTCCCAAGACCCTGCATTCCCAGGGCCCCTTACAGAAATCTGAAATATGGAAACATATGGATTTCAGATATATGACATATATCAGCATGTATGGATCTCCCCTATATCTAACTTATATTTGTCACATGACAACTTATCTGAAATTGGCCATTTTCAAATATGGGACACTTTTCAGCCATATATTAAGATACACAAGCATATGTGTAATACATGTTTAACAATACATGTTATTAACAGTATAACAATATGGATGGTATATATTACTCTTTATCTTATAAGGTTTTTAATGCATCTTTGTTTCTTCCACATACTGCCTAATGAAATGGAAATTTAATAATAATATATGTATAATATCTACATAACTAAACTCTAAAAACATACAAATTATGGAATAACATTTGAAATACATGGAAATCTGTTTACTGACACATATAAATAATTTAATATTTAAACATAACATAACATAGTAACAAAACTGTACTGGGATGTGTTCATGCATGC
Organism: Colossoma macropomum; assembly: GCF_904425465.1. NCBI lineage: Eukaryota > Metazoa > Chordata > Actinopteri > Characiformes > Serrasalmidae > Colossoma > Colossoma macropomum. Next base: position 10,814,454 of record NW_023494786.1, on the reverse strand, counting down.
ATCAGACATATATGTATGATCCATAAAAAATTATCAGTTTTTGGAAGAAAACCTTGTATAATTTGAAATTTGAAATTACCTCATACCCTTTACACTGCACATAAATTTCATGATAAATGGACTTAAAGAAATGGCCAAAAATGGCTTGGAAAAAAGTCTGGTTCTGTTGACTTACAATAAAAGTAAAGTAGTTTTTCCCGTCTCCTGTAAAGTTACCATTTTGGAGATACAAGGTTTTCTTCCAACAACAGTGATTTTATATATATATATATATGTGTATATATATATATATATATATATATATATATATATACATATATATATATATATGTATATATATATATATAGTAAGGAAATCTAAGATAGGGTCCCAAACTCATGGTTAGGCTCATGAGTCACCAAAGGTAACACAAGGGTTTACGAACACCCCATTTTTCAATTCAAATGCCTTTGCTCTCATCTAGGATAGCCTCAGTGAGTTAATTAGCCAGCAAACTAATTTTGTAATACAATTTTCTTTTGTCAGAAGTCATAGTACACATTAACTCTGTACCTCTGCAATCGCTTTGCTTTAGCTTTAAAAGGAGGACCGTCTCTTTTTTATTGTTGCTAGTTGTGCAGCTTGTAGCTTAGCACCAAAGTAGAGTAAAATAAAGCAGTAGTTTATAGAAAGCCCAGACTGAACGGAGCAAATCTAATGTCAGCTTACCTTGACCTTCAGCTTACCAGCTTACCTTGCACATTAGCTTACTTTAGCTAACAGCTAGTTAAAATATGATAAAACATAGAAACAGCACTTTTAGGTTAAAGAGCTGCTGTGTTTACTAGTCTAAAAACACAAAAAGAAAATGGGCACAGAATACAGTAGCTTTTTAGCTAAGTAAGCTTCCTTGGACGCTGAGCTGTGCGAAGCAGAATATTTTTTTCTTACTCTATAGCAAAAAACGAAACTGCTAAATTGCATACTAATAAATAAACTGAAATGATTAAAGGGAACATTTTACTCAATTACAGTAACAAAAATAGATTCCATTCTTTACTTTTCACCTCTGCTTAGCTATCTTCAGTAGCTCCTCCATTTCCTCCTTACTAACTCAGTATTATTGTGACCGACAAATGCACTGTTTTTTTTCTCTTTCTGAGATTTTTCTCAGTTTGTCAGCCACTTCTGCACTAATGGGGAAAAACAAAATGTACAGTGTTGCCACTAGGGATCCAGTATTTCTTGGCCAGATAACAAACTTTGCTGTCTTTCTGTCCTCACTAAACCCTCCACTAGGGTCCTGGGGCAGGCAAGGCACTGTTTTGGCGGGCTGCGTATGGGACTTCGGGCAGAATATTGCATCTCAATGAGAGACTGCACATGAGGAATCTGCTCATGACATTCATTTAGCTCCAATGTCACAGCTGATCCGCACCCACACACATACACACAGAGACGCCAGGGCTGCAGAGAGTGTGGCATGTGTGGGCGTGTGCTTGTGTGATCAGTCACCAGAACAGCAGGGTCAGCCCAAATTACTCAGAGAAATCAAGAGCTTCCTGACCCTCTGATCATGCTGAGGCCAAAGGTCAACTGGCTGGACACAGCATGTTGTCAAGGGCAAATCTGCCAGTCAGAGACAAAGACTTCAGAGAAAAGAGTGGAAATGGATTCAAAAATATCTGTATAGCCTGACAATCTAAATCTTTTGATGTTGGGGTCATAGAGCAAGAGGTGACTTTCACTGGTGATTATGTTTTGCACACTTTGGGACAGAAAGTGAGCACAAAAGTGTGGACACAGTTGGGACAGTCAGCTGATAAATCTCCTGTGGGTATTTGAACTTCGTTACGTTTTTAAGTTCTACTTACCATGAATCAGACAGCTGTAAGAGGCGGCATCAGAATGCAAAGCAAATCAGATCATTTGATCAGGCTTAACCGGAATCGCCTCAGTTTTCCAGTTTGAGAAGTAGGTGAATTGTCCCAGGTTCACTGTAGATATATCTCTATAAATGTACCTCAGCATTGTAGGTATCTCAATAAAAGTATCTTATCATTGAAGGTAACTCCATCATAGCATTGTCAATATCTCCATAAAAGTACCTTAACAGATGTTCCACTATTGTGACCATGAATATTTCCTATGCAGTCCTAAGTAATTCACAACAATGGAAAACTGCATTCCGTACTATGTGACCCCTCCCATCCATGCAAACAAACCAGCATCCAGATTCGGGGCATTTGAATAAACCATTCCTTTGAAACTTTGTCCCTGAACTCTGCTAATCGGATCTGGATAGTCAGCACTGTCCTAGAGCGCTACAGCTTTTTATTGGACAATCATGCAGGTTCTTGTAGCCAATGGAAGAGAATGGTGCTGTCCCTCTCCTAGCAACAGGATTCCTTAGCAATGCAATGCAATAAGCTAACTGACAACCCAAATATTACGTTACAAAAAAAGGAACCTAAAAGTTCCACAGAAAGGGAGGTGGCATATAACCCCCCACCTGTCTCCTGCTCTCTCCATTTACTTCTGATTACACCCCTTGATTTTGGTGAATTCATGCCAGACGAAGCTTACCAGTCCAGAAACCAGTGCTGTTAGTGTGTCTCAGTGATGACCTCCCTGCTGACAGTTTGTATTTGACCATAACTGATTAATATATTTATTTTTACTGAATAAGTGAAGACAACCTGGCTCATGTCTTTTGAGAAATCTTTTCTTTTTCCGTCGAAACGGCTTCTTTGGGCCTCTCTAACATATGGCAAGCTCCTGCAGCAAACACAGAGCCTCTCTGTCTCTCGTTACACACTGCCCTGCTCAGGTTGCTATGTTTAGCTTTAGAGAGGTGTCACTGTGTCTCCGTCAGCACCAGCCAAATGGCCACACACAAATACACACACTGGGTGCAGTTCAGTTGGTTTACCGCCCCTCACCCAATGCCTGATGCAGGTACAACAGCCACAGTGAGAAGAACAGAGAAGATCATTGGTGTTTCAGTGTTCCCTCATGCCCTCCTCTGGCCAGCAGGAACAACCGACTTCACTGAGGTCCTGATTCCTGAATAACAAAATCACAATGTCACAAGCTCAATGTGACAGTTGTTGGGATTTACAGTACAAAAATCAGAGACTTCAATTATTTACTTTCCTGTCAAAACAGTTATTAATATTTCAGGAAATGTTATAAGATATAAGATATAAATATATAAGATAATATATACAATGATCAACTTGCATAAGGAAGAGAAAAGCCAAAGGCAAAGAAGTGAAAAAACAAATAAATGATTAAAATATATATCAAAACTTCACTGTGAGAAGACAACTGAATGCTATGGGTCTGAAAGGATGTGTAGCTGTCAAAAAGCCATTACTGAAGAAATAAAAAATAAGCTAATCAAGCTGCTGATGTTCTCAGAATAATGGACTGACCAAAACAGACCTCAACATCATTGAATTTGTTTGGTGAGAAAGTGCAACCGACTGAACTCTGGAGGTGGAGAAAAATATCCCAGAAAATTTCTTCGGAAAAATTGGAAACTTGTCCTGAAAATAATGGAAGATGTATTAAAGGCAACACACAAAATACCGAAGTATTTGATTTTTAAACTGCTATGTGTGAGAAATATGCCAAAATACACACTTTTCTGTTACCACTGGCAATAACTGCAACTTCAAAGGGTTAAAGCAGCTATATTCAGACTCCATTCCAGTGTTCCACACAGGATCCAAACACTGTGGACTCAGGACTACAGTCAACATTATCCAGCTGTCAGGAGTAGAATGCTTCCTCGCTGTGCGCCCCACACTGTACATACATGCTTCATCTGCATCTTCACAAGAAGGATCTCGACCGTTTTCGAGATGAAAGGGCTCGACAAATGGGCTTGGCTGTAGGTTCAGTCCACTGAGCAAGGCAAACATTGTCACCAGTCCAGTGTTGTGTGTGAGAAAGACAAACTTGCTTTTCACCATCTCAGGCCTCAAACAAGGCAAACACAAAAGCAAAGGCTGGAAGGCTTATGAGCCAGCTTCCAGACATCATTCATTCCCCCCCTCTTGATCAGGGGCACATCCTGAGCAAATCATCCAACCGTGTGCAGCTCTTTTGCTCTTCCAAGGCACATTCAGGTACCGCTCTCTTATGCTAGGCTGTCTATGTGGGCCTTACTACAAATTTTTTTATTAATTGTAAATATTTACAGAGGATTGCTGGCAGACCCAAGTATAGTTTACACCTCTTTAACGCTCTTAGTGAGGATATAGCTGAGTGCCAAAAATACCCCACATGCTCAGAGCCTCTCACTGCTCATATTTGAGGTGCTTTGGTAAACTCGACACTTTTGAGAATATGCAATATTGAATTCTCCCACTCAATCCTTCAATGTTTACTGTATTTTCTTGTTTCTAATTGTTTCCACGCCAGGATTCTACACAATTTGCATTATATTACGGCAGAAAATATTCCACATAGGCTTGTGGACTTGCTAAGCAAACACAGCGGCCCTGGTCTCATGCTGTAATGCAGCATGAAAAGGCACATGGATAAAAAGCTCTTGAATGACTCTTGTATGCGTAATTAGCTTCATTTCTCCTAGTTACGCAGAGCCAGTGAGGATGGTCGCTTCCTCGGAGACTCGGCCCTGTCTGTCAGCGCTGCGTCGTGGTGGCGCCTGGCTCAGCTCTGCTGCTGCTGTCGGGGACAGTGCAGATATTGTCGTTTCCTCGCTGATTGAACCCCCCCTCCCTCCCTCCCTCCCAGCACACGGCACCCTCTCCACATAAAAGCCACATTTGTTTTGAACCTTGTGGCACGGACCGCCATTGTTCTGGAGCTACCGTTAATATCCGTCACAAATCTGCTTATTTTCAGATTCCATCAAAACTGCCACACAAAGGGATGGCTATTGCACTGAGCAAGAGAGCAGAGCGAGAAGGAGGAGAAAGCGCATTTGCTTTCGCCTCGGCTGGGCTCTGCAGGCATGACAATGGCAGCAGTGTGCAAAGGCAGTGTGATTGATAAGAATCATGTTCAGTGGAGGGGGCTGGGCCCATCTCTTCACTGCAGAAGAGAAAAGGGTTAAACTCAGGCCTTGTCTGGTCTTCTGCTCTTGCTATCTGCACAAGGTCACAGCACTGATGCAAGATATCTCTGACTGGATTGCTGATACAAAGCAAGCTGCGATGCTCATACTGATGTTGGCCTGAGCTGGTGGTCTTGGAAGTTTCACCTGCTCAGCTGCTAGGAATGTATAGCATCTGTAAGATCTATACTACAGACGCTAACGCCACCACCTGATGCTGGAACGGTAGCTACTGCTGTAATGTAATGTTACATTTTCTGTAGCATTCACGATGCAGTTGCTGCTGAGTTGCAAAAAAATGTCAGAATTTACTTATCCATGCTCTGCCCATAAACATTTACTAATACTGCTAATTCTTTGATAGCAACTGTCACAAGCTGGGCATCCAAGATGGTAGGGGTGGGAATCTCTACGCACCTCACGATTCGATTCGATTACGATTCAGAGGGCTGCGATGCGATTATAAAACGATTATCAATGCATCTCGATACATCTTTTTTTCTATACATGATTTATATTTTCTTACTGTCTGAGGACTTTGTAGTTTTAAAACAAAGTATTTGTAATGATCCATAATGCATTTACGTCCAATATATTTTATTAATAAAACAAATGGAAGTCATGTGGCAAGAGAACTGGAAGGCTCTCATTCACTGCTCTTGTTTGGAGACGCTGCTGCCACTCGTCTGTGATAAAATGCGCTGTTACGGTGAAATAAGATAAGTGGTAATGGATGACCACACAGCACATTATATAGCGTTTAGGGATTTCATAACTTCGGTTTTGGTTTTGTGATGGGGGGGGGGAAGCGAAAGACCGCAGGTCACCTAGCAACGAGGTTTCGCCGAGCTAGTAGCGAAAGAAAAAGGAAAAGAGAAAGACAGACGAACATTTGGAGATGAACGGACTTATCTATAAGCAGCGCAGTTGGTTTCCTGGTACATTAAATCTGCAACTAAAAGATGCAAAGCTGTGAAGATGAAGTCGCTTCTCTGATTTCCCCGTTCCACCTTAAATGGTGCCGCTTTTACATTCGGCGCCTCAGTCAGAATTTAAGATGGAACGGGAAAGTTCAGCAAGAAGCTGGCGAGTGAGAAGCAACTTCAGCCTTGTAAAACAGCCGAAAGCTGAGAGACATTTTACAAGAAACTATTCAACTTTTGAGGAAAAGTTTTCTGGCGGAGATGGAAGAAAAGCAGCTATAGTTAAAGCTTAAAGCAGAGCGGAGTAAATCTGCGTTTTCGTTTATATTTTTTAGCCTAAACTAGCACATTATCACATACTGGACATAAATGTTGTGGCTCCCAAGGTGGTTTGATTTTTGTTGAAAGGTCAAAATGGCTCTTATCATTTGGGTTGTGACTCCTGATCTAACCTGGCTTTTAATGCAGAGGGAGCCGGTCGGATTTCTAACTCATCCAGTGGTGTTTTTGTAATGTGCCGCTTACTCACTTCCAAGTTCCGCCCTTTGCGTTCCGTCAACATTACGTTATAAATTAAATATTTAGAAAATTGATTTTTGACATTTGTAAATCGATTCAGAATCGTCCACGTCTGCATCGCGATGCATCTAAGAATCGATTTTTTTTCCCGCACCCCTACAAGATGGGCAGTTAAATTTGATATCTGAATTTCTAAGGCTTTACCAAAACACACAAGGCTATATATGTCCTGAACACATATTCATACTACTACTTTAAGACAAACAGACCAATGCTAACTGTCTTCTTACCACAGCTAACATTAACTAGCCACACCTCAAACCTTTGAGCTTGAAACGGTGAGATTGTGAAGAGTTAGTGAATTGATACAAAATGTGAGAAATTCATTAAATGATCGTTTTATTTCATTAAATTCATACAAGTATAGTGCAAAATGAAATAAAAAGAGCTTCTTGTTTATCAGCGCTTTTGTGAGACACTTCCTATATGCTATAGCTGTGATTGGTACTGCCTGCTAGTTGGTGCCAGAGACCCTCTGACGTTGCGGCGCAGCACTTCTCGTCCCATGTGCCAACTGCAGTATGCCCAAACTAAATCCCTGGTTTTCTTCAGGGTCGCAGAGAAGTGAACTTCATGCACATGCTATGGGAAAGACCACAGGGCCATAGGGCTGTTTAATTCTGCTATTCATCTAGGAAGTAAGAAGATAATGCACAGTTTTTAAGATTTTACCACCTTCCAGAGAGGCTGCTTGAGCTGCAGACTTCAGCAGACTTTGCCTGTGGAATTACCCTGAATTCATAGCCAATGCATGTGATGACATAACCAAAACGCGAAACAGGAGTTCCAAAAAATAAAAAATGAGGCTTTTTTTGTTAGACAAACAAATTAAGAATATCTTTCAAAATAAGCAATTTGGAGTAAAAAGATTAAAAACTCTGATCAAAATGTAAAGTTCAGACATCTCATGGTTCTCTTATCACATAAGAGAAAGGCTATTATATTTAAATATATTTGAAAAACAAATTTATTATTTGATTTTTTATGACGATTTGAACATTTATAAATTCTGACTCACCTCACAAGGTCGGGCAAGATTGACAGAACATTACCAAAAAATCACGTAAATATCATTTGAAATATTTATTTAATATGCAAGCAGCAGTTCACACTCTTAGAACAGATCGGAGTTAATGGTGTCAATTTTTATGTTTTCCAGTCTGTCTAGTTTCAATGATTTATTAGGACATAGTCCAGCCCAGTAGTGTTGCATTTTAAACTGCAATCTCAGACTGACACACTGACTCTAAATAAACACTGTAACAGTCTAATTTAAATAAGTTGACAGCGGTGCCCTACAATTTACCATTTGTAGGTTTTTGCCAGCATTCTGAAAAGTCTGTCAAACCAAGATCAGAACGAAGCATAGATAAACAGGTAAATAGCTTTCACCACCACCCTTGCACTACCAATGTAGACATGAAGTGCTGTCAGTGTCTAAGGGGCTGGAACAGGGGGGCACTACACATTTCAGACAGAGAGTGATCTGAAATCAGCGCTGTCTGAGTGTGCGCCAACTTCCGATGACATTAATGCAACAAACTGAACCCTTCACTCAGCGCTGGCACCTCTGGGGGCCTGAGAGAGGAGAGACTGATAGCTGACATGTGTGTCTCTCTTCAACGCTGCCATACAGACCTACAGTCTGCTGGCCAGACTTCTAGTTGCCACATGAATGGGTACACTGTGGCACTAAAGCAAAGCCCCCACTTCGACATGGCAAAGCTGCTCGTGAATGCTTTTAGATGGCCACTTGGCAAAGGAAAGTGGCCCTTTGGATAACATTACACACAATAAAATGAAAGAGGGATTATGCAACGCTAAAACTGGACCGTGACAAAAGTCTCCTCCGAGACCAGAAAAGAACGTTGCCGACAACATGTTGTTTTAACATTACACCAGATTCTGGTTCTTTTTCATGGTGGTTTGCTGTCTTGAAACAATTTGTACATATGTTGATGTGCCACTGCAAACACAAGAGATGACAGGATACATGAGGGGCGGAGACAAGGCTTTACTCATATGACTCTTTCATAAGTCAAATAAAATAATATTTCTACATACAGTATATACCACAGATGTTTGCTTTGATCTTTTTGCTGGTTTCATATTTCAACCAACAGGATGTGCTTTAAATAACAGGGCCCATACCTACATGGTCCGGTGTCTATTCCATGGAATGATAATCAGCAGTGTCCTGGTGCCTGAAGAGCACCTTGCTGATAACACTACAGGTCTGAGGTTTGTGCAGTACAGTCAATTAGTCCAGTTGAATAACCACAATATAAGGCTAAAGTGTAAACACCGTGACTCTTGGCTGAGTCCAAACTCGCTTTGCCCTCCCTGGCTAACCTTGCCATTGGCTCCCTCTCCAGCTGCGCACCTGATACAGGTTCACCTCTAAGCAGGCTCTTCCTGTGGACAGACTCTGACGGCGCTTTTGTTTCCTTTTATCTTTCTTTCCCTCCTTGCTTCACGGATCAGCTTGCAAAGAGAAAAAGCCACCTAACTCTACAGGTTTCCCCTCCTCTTTTCTCCTACTAACCTGGGAAAAAAAGAGATTCTGTCTCTACCTATCATTAGTCACTAGTCCTTGCACAGTGGCCTCTAAACTGGTTGAAATAATATTAACACAAAAACCGCTGAATATTCATTGGCTGTGCAACTCAAACTTCAATTATCCAAAATTTTGGACAACAAGAACTATTTTTTAAATTTTATCTTTTCCTTTCTTGACACATTAAGTCGTTGTGAAATTGTCAATATAATACTGAATATTTTTATGGTATCTTTCATGGGGTAATTCCTCACCTGTATGGCAGGTGGCAGTAGCTAATCTTCTCCAGTTCCACTACCATTGGACACTACCATTTCCAAAATTAAGAAATTGTCCTTGTATTTGTTTTTGCTTTTAAATGCTTGAACCATTATTTCAACAACTGCAACAACACAGTATGTATTATTTGCACAGGTGACGCATAATACGCCATCTCCTTCCTCAAGGACGCATAATACGCAATCCCTTTCCTCAAGGTCTGGCACCAGCAGCGTCAATATTACAGTATCAGTGAATGACTGAATCCTCAATCTTTAAAAACTCAACAGATTTCTTATTTCAGCTGAGCTCTACTAGGAAAGAAAAACCTATGTTTGTTAGAGACATAGCTTTATAGAGATTCAGAGACCGCAGTTGTCTCCATGAGTGTGCTCCAGTATGAACTCTGCACTCACTGGAGCTGCTTGCTGGGCTGCATGTAATGGGGGAAAAGGCAGCGAGGGGCCAGGTGTTGCTAGATTTGGCTTCTCAATGTCGTTGGTGATGTGAAAGGACAAAGGCAGTATTGAGGACCCAGGCAGTGGGCTGGGAGCAGTGGGATAGTTTTACAGAAAAGCCAGTGTTTGTGCCAAGCCTGCACTCATACACAACAGACACTGTGTTCTGCTGCTCCGCTCCCAGCTTTGTCCCTGTGCACCCCCCTCCCCCCTCTCTCTCTTTTTTTTTGTTTCTGAACAGGTAGCAATGGCGCTTGCATCTAGGGCACAGATGAGAGAGACAGATAGCTGACTATTAAGAACACAGTTTGGCATTCTAGACCTGCACTCGACATCCCACACAAAGACCTGGAGCCAGAGAGAAACACGATAAAGCCATGCTCCATCTCGTTCAAGGAGCAGACCAACCGCCGACACCCCTCCCTCACAAACTCACTCCCTTTGACTCTTGGGAAGTCTTACTCCGACAGACATCATTTGTCCATGTACGTTTACCTGCTGTGAATGCGGCTCAAAGCTCCAGCACCTGTTTTAAAACTGAGCGCACATTTGTGAAAATGTGTGGGGTTTTCCATCATATGCCTTTACATATCACATCATAAAGCCATAAGTCATGAGGGCTGTTGCACAGTGATTGTAGCTCAGTTCAGGGTTGTTCAGCAAAATGTGAAGCAGAGTAGTTTGTTTACACTAGGCCACAGCTGCCAAGCAACGTAATGGTTAAAGATTATTCCATTAACATCACAATTAATTCAACATTATTATAGAATTCGATTGATCTGTGTATTTACAGCTTGACGTTGCTCAGCCATATTATTTTAGAACCAAATCTATTTTATAATGCACAATAAACTTACCAAACATTGCTGACTTTTCCTTATTTTTTACTTGTGATCATATTGTCTCTGTGTGATCAGTTTACCTCCAGCAAAATAAAAGTGCTTTAGATGGAGCAACCATCTATGCATTGGCCCTATCATCAGGAGATTGCAAGTTCAGCAATGCCACAGTTCAAAAAGATGCGGTGGCTGGCTTTCACATACTAGCCTTCACCCTCATAGCCTGGCAGCATCATGTGCATTGGCTATGACTAAAGCGGAGGGAAAAAACTGGGTGAAAAAGATCTGTTTAGACACATTTAAAAACAAAATCTGACCTTGAAGCTGACATATTATAATTTTTAATCATAGGCATAGATTTTGAGGGGGACAATGGGTGTCTCCTTCAATATCTGGAGGGGGATGTATTGTCCCTGCTAAATAATTAACTCTCTTTTGCTTTTTAACTGTGTTTTGTTTTAGTTGCATTTGGTTTCTCAGTTTGACTAAGTGTTATATATATGTATAGTACCATTTTTAAACTACTATGGCTTAAACAGAGTGGAACTTTGGTTTGAATCCATATTGTCTGTCGTATCTTTATGCCCCTACCCACAGACTCTCGGCAAATGTAGTCTGTATACAATTAGCGTCTTTCATGTTACTTTACTACAGCAGACTGAGCAGCTCCACTTCTCTAATGTTCAGCATTGTCAGGGATGTTTAAAAGTGAAGTAAACTCAGCTGGGTGCCTGTGATTATGTAAGATACTGCCATTTGGCTGTAGCACCTTCCCTCGAATAAAAATATTATTGCTGTAAACTACCTTCTTAGTGAGAGCTAGCCAGCTAGTTAAGTAGGTCTAACAGGTTTATTTACTTCATTAAACCTAGAAACCTCCAGCATCTAAAGGTGTATTTCTGTGTCTGTTTGACACCTATGTATGTCTAATTAAGGATGCCTAATTAAGGTGTCCTGCTTTGGGGCAGAGAGTCTAGTTTTGAGCTCCACTGGCCGGTGTCCATTTGGTACAGCTGACCAGACTGGCCCTTAAAATGTCTCTTTGAGTGTCACTCTAATAGCACTGTAAGATATCCCTAATGCTAATAATGAGTCTAAAACACACATCATGGGCCAGGTGGTATGAACAGTGCTCTCCCCAATGTTGAAATAAAGCCTACACCACTGCTTTTAACCCTGTAAACCTGTATGTATGCACCAAGTTATCACTAAAAATAGCATAATCACTGAAAATAGAATATGTCTTAAGATTGGAAACTTTTTATAGCTCAAGGCATCAGCATAATTTAATTGTAAAATCTTCTAAAAGAAGTGTGTCCTAGTGAGACAACTATTTTGCCATGGGAATAAATGTGGGAATAAATGTGCAATGTTGAGAGAGGAAATGAATGAAGCCACACCAACACACACACTCACTGCCCTTTGGGCCCAGCCCGTGTGTGTTTGTGTGAGGCTGGTTTGATCCTCTCGCAGGGGTGTGAGCTGCCTGCTGGATGAAAACAGAGAAAGATGACACTGATGTGATAATGAGGCCCAGCCCAGCAGCCCAGACACACAGCCTGTCCTTCCCCAACTCACATGCCATGAGGAAGCAGCAGGCGACAGCGCGGGTTCCAGCTCCTGCAGCTTGGCCTGCGTCTCATTAGTGCCCCCGGGCGTCTGCGGGGCAGTCCACACCTTACAACACACCATCACCCCCCAACGCTGCCCACCCCGCAGCCTCCACTTTCATCCTATTCCCTTCACATACTCACTATCAAAGGCTATGTTTACATAACTGGGTTGAAGAGGCACAAATATGATTACTTGCCTAAATCTGATGTGATTTTCTGAGGATGAACACAAAAACGTGAATCTGAAGGTCAGATTTAAACCACTTTCAAATGTGGCCATAGATCAAATACATGCTTTGGATACATTAAAATTCCCTTGGGGATCAAAAAAGTAAGCTACATCCATCTACCCATTTGTATATTTATACTACATCACCAAAAGTATGTGGACATCCTTTCTAATTAAAAAGCCACACCCATTTCTAACAGGTGTCTAAAATCAAGCACACAGCAATGCAGTCTCCATAGACAAACACTGACATTAGAATGGGTCATACGGAATAGCTTAAACTTTCAATGTGGCACTGTCAGAGGATGCTGTTCTTCTGAGGTGGAAAAATAGGAGCAATATCGGCAAAGCACAAAGCGGTTGGCCACACAAGCTCACAGAAGAGGAACAGCAAGTGCTAAAGCATGTGGCGTATGAAAAACCCCTTGTTTTTTGAGTTCCAAGGTGCCTGTGGAAGCTACATCAGCAGAAGAACGTTCAACAGGAGCTTCACAGATTGGATTTCCATGGCCGAGTATCCACACAAACCCAAGATCACCATGTGCAATGCCAAGTGTCAGCTGGAGAGCTGTTAAGCACATTGTCACTGAGTAGTGAAAACACATTCTCTGCAGTAATGAATCACAATTCACCATCTGGCAGCCTGACTGATAAATCTGTAAAGTGTCACCTGTAAAGATTGGTGAAGGTCTGGGGCCATTTTACGGCTTGATCTGGGTCCCTTAGTTCTAGTGAAGGGAAATCTGCATACTATGAGATTATCGAGAATTGTCTGCTTTAACTTTGTTGCGACAGTTTGGGGAAGACCCTTTCCTGTTTTAGCATGACAGTGTCCCCATGCAGAAAGTGAGGTTTACTGTGGAAAAACTTCACTGGCCTGCAAAAACCCTTGACCTCAATCCTATTAAACACATTTAGCTGACTTTATCACCCAACATTAGTGCCCAACCTTATCACCCAATATCAGTGCCCAACATCACTAATGCTCCTGTGACTAAATAGAACTGAATCCCTGTAATTTTTCTTTAAAAACTATTCGACAGGCATGGAGTTGAAGTTGACAGCAGTAAAGGGGGCCCCCTTCCATATTAATAACCATGGACTTGGAATGAGATGTTGAACAAGCGCATATAGATGTGATGTCTGTCTGTCTGTCTGTCTGTCTATCTATATCCAACATGTGGCCATGCAACCATAATGAAATCATTTAGACTGGAATTCATGCTGTTTTTAACATCACATTTCACTACACATGTGCATGTCACTGTCATCATCCGCCGCCAGAAGCTGATGACAGTGGCTAATGGTTTAAAAAAATGTGGACACAGATGTGCTCTGAAAAAGAAGCACAATGAAAGCTATGGGTAGCTTACAAAATCAATGTGAACCAACTAAATAGAAAGATCTGAGCAAAAACGGTTAGAATTAAGCATGTAATGTAAAGGCAGCCAAAAACACTGCCAACACATCTAGAAATATCTAATCAGCAGAACGACTGGTTACATATATGTCTCAGCAGTAGAATGAATATGTGAGGCAAAAGATGCTTCTAGGGTAGCTCACTGTGTTGCCTACAACAAAGACAGTTAATTGTTTTGGTTATTTTGTCATTGAAAGATGCTAATATTTTGTGTTTGTGAAGGTTCAGAGAAAAGAGAAATGAAATGCACAGAAGGACAGAGGATGTGAAATAATCAGCCATCCGTAGAAGAGTATCTTTTGGCTATTGTCTGTTTTCCAAGCTGAATAAGACAAGTAGAAAAAAACAGGAAAAAAAAGGAAAAAAGCAGAAATGCTGATTGAGTCCTGCGTCAGTCACTCAGCTCTCTTTTCTTCTTCCTCGGGAGACAGTCCACAAGGATGTTATTCATCAGTTCTCCTTCTTTTTAAAGCCTCGGACCACCGCAGTAACGGCGCGGCCCTACCAGCCTGGCCGGACCCCCTCACCTCTAAGATGGCAGCCCACCAGCCTCTCTAATGCCACCAGCAGACCAGTTGCCTTTCCAGAGGAATTCTGACGATGGTTTTTTTAATATTCCACGCCGCTTTGCGCCTTCAGATTTCACGCTGCAACATTAACACGAGCTGACACCAGGGATTAGTGGCAGACAGCTGGAATGCCCGGCCCTTTTGTGCCGCATGGATCTCAGCCAAAAGCCTTCTCACCAAGGCCAAGAGAGACCTGGGAAAAAGACTTCTCCTTGGAAATAAACACAAGACCGGCCAAGAGGAAGGAATGTGCCACCAGCGGACAAAACGCAACGGGGACTGTGCAGTGACCGGACAGCGCTGGGGTGTGCAGGAGGCAGAGCAGCTAGAACAGACTGTCCAAGACCTGCAACCTGTAGAGCTCCGAGCCATTCGGGACAATCCTCTCTTGAGCCAGGGAGCGTCACCCTCAGTGAACAAACAGTTAGGGATGTTACAGTGAACCTGAAGGAGGAAAGTTCTCCTGGAACGTCACTTTGGCCGTTGTCTTTGAGACAACACCATAAATGTTTGATTGAATAAATAAATATATAAATAAATAGTGTAAAGTCCTTTATATTTCAATGTAAAGCAGTCCTCAGAGTGTTGGTAGATCAGATTGACACATCACCACATCAAGACATTAAATGAAATAATTAGTCAAGAAAAACACATTATGTAAAATTAAAAATGAAATAAAAAATGATATAATGATAAAAAGATATAAGAGCACTTCAGAGCAGTTTTAAATGTTTTACACATTCAATAACATGTTCATTACGATTAAAACAATGTTTCAACTGTAGTATTTATTAATAACTATAACCATAAAAATGCAACTCTTAACACTGGAAGAATAGCTAGTTTTTTTTCCCTCAAATGATGCATTTTCAAATAAATGTAATGAAATCTTACATCAAAGGGAAATATAGATGTTCCATCAAAAGTTCTACTTAAGTAGATACGCTTGTTGATATTTTAATATAAATATCTACGTCCTACTAATGATTGAAAATCATAAATATACTCCATATATTACAGCAAGTCACTTGCACTCACACACGACTCGTCCTTCAGGGGCTTCAGCTCAGCGCAGTAATGACGGGGAAATTATGTTATAGGAGTTTGATGGTGTTGAGGCGGCTTGGTGGGTGTTTCCATGGCAACTCATGAGTCTGGTCACACCTCATTAGAGGACACAGCGTGTTTGCATAGCCCAGATAGTTCCGGAATGTACTCTCTCCATGCTAATTGCCTTTGGAGGCCATTGGCTCGCCGCACACAGCAGTGTCGCACGTCCAAAATGATACTCTTCTCTGGCAGCAAACTTCCTCTCTTCATGGCACAGATCATATTCGTTAAGATCAGGCAATTCTGTGCCTCAGATAATTACTGCACGCTCGCTCTGCTGTAGACTAAGAAATCATGTCCAATCAGATCTCATAAAAATATAATTAGTTAAAAGCCTCTGTGATTAAGAGCACGGCTTTGATTTGTGGTTCAGAAGACATCATGATGGGATGTTTCTGCAGATACTATCTTGCCTGTTAAAGATCCCGCCTATATGGTAGCAGGAACTGTTTTTACATAACAGAAATCAGAATGCAAGGAGTTCAGTAGCAGATCAGATCTGTGGGATACAAAGCACACTTATTTCATTAAAGTCTATAAAGATCTGGTTGGTAACAGCTGTGATGAAGTCTTAGGGTTGTTAGCTTGTCTGCTGAGTTCAAAACTTTCTCATAAAGAAGCATAAATGGGATTGTTAGTGCATGATTATATGTTTAATGAGGATTCAAACATCTTTCACTCAAAAAAATTACGATTAATTACACGACACAACTATCACGACTCCCACAGTCATTACTTTTAAATACTTTTAAATTGAAGTGTTTATTAGAGCAAATTGAATATACTGACTCATCGTTAATGTCTAACATAATCTTTACTAAATCAGAAGAAATTTTGATTCCGTAGATTAATTAGCAGTAGCTACAATTGCTCATGTACCCCCAAACAGTATTGTGTCAGGGTTGGAGAATTGGGGCTGGAGATTTCAGGAGATTTATGACTCCCAGACCGCATGCGCACAAGCTCAACATGAAGTAATGAACGCAGGGAATGTAAGACAGATTTTCAGAAATGGAATAGAAGAGCGCTTCCAAGAAATAGACAGCACGGGCTTAGAAAAAGCGGAGCGGGGGGGAACTGGATAGAAGGAAGTTAAGACGAGAGCAGGGGGCGAGGAAGAGGGGAGAGACTTTAAAGAGGGGGGCCAGTGAAAGGAGAGAAGTAGCTGTAGGGGGATGGGATGTGGAGGGGGGGGAGGCTTCGCCGGGACAGAAGAAGACAGCCTATGAAGAAAAGAAGCTGAATGAGGAAACTGGCATGAACTCTGCAACCTGTATGCTGATTGGTTAAGTTCACTCTCTGACAGACTGTAAAAACTAAGCAATTGTTTGGATTCACTGTTATCTTTAACTCAAACATTTAACTTTTAGGATATCAACCTTAGGTCAATTTGAATGAGTTAGGATATTTCTGGAACAACTCAAATGAGTCAGTATAAGTTTTGGACAAAAAGTCAGGAAAAGTTCAGCACAACTCTAGCAAGTCAGGATAAGTTTAGGTTAAGTTTAGAACAGCTCAAACAGATCAGGATAAGTTTAGAATAAGTTTAGAACAGCTCAAAAAGTCAGGATAAGTTTAGAATAAGTTTAGAACAGCTCAAATAAATCAGGATAAGTTTAGAATAAGTTTAGAACAGCTCAGACAATTCAGGATAAGTTGAGAATAAGTTTAGAACAGCTCAAACAAATCAGGATGAGTTTAGGACAGCTCAAATAAATCAGGATAAGTTTAGAATAAGTTTAGAACAGCTCAGACAATTCAGGATAAGTTTAGAATAAGTTTAGAACAGCTCAGACAATTCAGGATAAGTTTAGAATAAGTTTAGAACAGCTCAAACAAATCAGGATAAGTTTAGAATAAGTTCAGAACAGCTCAAACAAATCAGGATAAGTTTAAGGCAGCTCAAATGAGTCAGGATAAATTTTGAATAGCTCAAGATATGTTTAGAACAGCTCGAAAAGGTCAAGATAATTTTAGGGCAGCACAAAAAAGTTATGATAATTTGAGAACAGCACAAAAAAGTCAAGATAAGTTTAGAGTAAGTTTAGAGCACCTCAGAAAGTCAGGATAAGTTTAGGACAACGCAAAAAATCAAGATAAATTTTACACAACTCAAACGAATCAGGATAATTTAGGACAACTCGAACGACTACAGATAAGATTAAGGCAGCTGAAGAAAGTCAGGCTACATTTCAGACAGCTCAAAAAAGTCCAAATAAGTTTAGGAAAGCTGAAAAAAGTCAAGCTAAGTTTGGGATAAGTTAAGGACAATGCAAACAAATCAAGATAAATTTTAGACAACTTAAATGAGTACAGATAAGATTAGGGCAGCTCAAAAAAGCCAAGATAAGTCAGGACAGCTGAAAAAGGTCAAGCTAAGCTCAGGACAGCTAGAAAAAAATGTGAAGATCAGTTTAGGACAACTGAAATGAGGCAGCATATATTTAGAAAAACTCAAACAAGACAGAATAAATTTAGACAACTCAAACGAGTCAGGATAAGTTTAGGACAACTGAAACATGTCAGGATAAGTGTAGGACAACTCAGACTTAATCAGGGTAAGGTTAGAACAACTCAACTCAAACGAGTCAGGATAATATTTATATAGATCATTTGACTAAACCTAAGATATCTGGTATTACACTGCACTGCACTTAAAGCAGCATACATCTGACCGTTCAAGGTCAGAGGATCAAAATTTGCAATTAGGAATCCTGGTTTCAGGATCTCCTGATGCCAAGACACCATTTTATGTGCCTCCACCAGAACAAAATTCAGTAATGATCAACACAAATCACCTAACATGTACACAGGTTAACACATTAATTTGTGGTGGTATTCCATCTTCCCATTTCTTCACCCCTTTATTTGTGGGGATTCAGGGCATGTGTTACTGTAGCGTGAGCATCCCATATAGTAGGCAGTGTTTATGCACAGCACTTGTGGTTCCATTGTTTTCATGCCTGTGGTGTGCGGGCATAGGCCCGGCCGATATGGTCGCCGCACTTGTACTTATCTCCACGGGGACGAGTTGAAAGGAAGAGGGAGCTGTGTACGGTGGGGATAATGACTCCAACCCCTGTAGGCAGAGGCACTGTTTATGTAGTTCTATCCAATTTGATCTAAATAACCTGTAATATGAGTGCCTCTAATGGTGTTTGCGTAATTGCCCTGGCTTGTGGCATATAAAGTGATGTTATCACGCTGTGGCATTCACACACACATGCTTACACACACACAAAAATAACATTACACAGGCACTGAAACACTTTCCTGTTTCACTCAAAACAGCCCGCCCAGAGCTAGACCTCTGCGTGGAAATAAGAGGAGTTCCCCCCTCCTCCCTAGTAAATCTCCTCAAATCATAATTCATCCTCACTATCAGGTTAATACACAATTAGGTGGAAATGGCTTTTAAATGACTGCCATGAAAACTCACAGGTATCCTATGCAGTGGCTGCATTAATACAAGCCGACGTATAGGGACTATTTTTAGAGGAAAAAAGGCTCATTTTGAAGTCCCCTGCATAATGCATGGCTAGCACCTGCGAAGTGAATAAACCAATAATCTTCCGGCTGGCAGCGTCCGCACTGCTTGAGGGGGCTTCACGAGCAGGGTTTTAGGCCAAGCCTTTCACTAGTTCCTTTCAGGCCCTTTTGGATATGACCAGAATCAAATGGGGGGGTTTGGGTTGGTGGATTGGGGATTGGGACATATTGCACAGCATCAGTGAGATGGCTAATGATGCGAACAATGGCCCTCAGCCGTGTGCCTGTGACTGATGGGCTACTATGCTTACGGCTCTCCTAATGAGCAGGAGGCTCCGTTAGCCCGAGATATACGGGCACATATCCTTGTGTTACAAAGTAGTTTATTGTCATTTATGTCACCATTAATGGCACAGGGAAGTGCTGCGCTCATGCTTACATTGACTCAGGTTTCTGCTGGCCATTGTCTACCTGCATTGGCCGTCTCAATTAAACCCTCCCACGAGTAGGTAATGGGCTTTCATGGGCCACTTGAGAAGCTGTGTGCAAACTGGGAGAGGTTTGAATGAGACCGAGGGTCCTCTCTCCCTCTCTCTCACTCACTCACTTTCTTTCTCCCTCCTGTCTGAGAACTACCGCCCAGTGTGCTCTCATCCACCAGAAACTTCTCAGAGCCTATTCACCTGATGGTATTCCTCCACAATCCCTGGGGCTTTCCAGGCCCCTCTGTTGATTCTGAGCAATTCTATCAGATAACTTTTTCGTCCCTCTTGTCCTTTCTTAGCCCGACATATGGCATTTTACATCTAAGAGTGCCCCCCCCCATTGGCCTGGCCTGAGCCTGTGATGTGCCGCCCTAATGCAGGCCGTGTGGGGCAAGGCAGGGCGCGGTGTGGGCAGTGGCGGAGGGGCGCGGCCATGGACCCTTTTGATGTCCGCCGTGGTCTGGTCACGCCTGTCTGCTCGGCTCACGGCTCAGGAGACTCCGTGGGACTCCGTGAGCTCCTTTCAGAGCTAGCCAGTTTGAAGTGAGGGACCCCCTGCCGCACACAATGAATGGTCACATACCTAGCTGACGGCCGTTTGTGCAGTGGACCGGGGGGGTTTGTGGGGTGGCTGAAAGAATGGCAGGAAGGGGAGAAGAAGGGGGGAGGGGGGGAGAAAATGTGCACTTGAACTTGGCTGATACCATCTGCAATTTCCTCTCTTCCCCCTTCTTTTCAGCATCAGCACTAGAGCCCCAATATCACTTCTGCTGCAAACACTGGAAAACTGAAATGATGGTCAAAGAAAAAATTCTGAACGAATTACAGATTCTGTATTATACTCAGTTTACTCAACTGTACTATGAATGAAATTTCTTATATTTACACAGTTGATGCCAAACGTAAGTAAACTGCAAGACAAAGTTGTGTTGATAGAATGTACTTTATGTGGAAATGATGTACACATTTGAATCAAGTCAATTCAGTGCAACTTTCTTCAGTGCGGCATGCCTGCACAGCTAACGTCACATTCAATTCCACAAGTTAACATCTTACAACATGATAGCCTCCTGTTAGCGCCTTCTTATTCCCTCCAGACGTTGACTTCCTGCAGAGTAGAATAGTTTCCCTCAGGCCACTCACTACTCAGACAATACTGCCTCGCATGGCTAACTCATTGTTCTGTGTGTGGGAACCTGCTTCCTATATTAATAAACAGCAGAACCTTCCTCTCTCTCACTCAGCCATTCTCCCCAATTTCTGCCCACATACTAAAGACTCTCATAATAGGAGTGAGGGGAGAAAGAAAAGGAAGAAAAGAGGAAGAGAGTTGCACATTCTTAACACTTCAATAGAACCTCCCCCTGCCAAACACACACACACACACATACACACACACACACACACAACTCTCCCTCTCAGACTGCTTCTGACAAAGGACAAGGGAAATGGACAGATCAAAGGCACAGAGCCGCTACACCACACACAGCACTCCCACCCGAGTGTGTGCGCTTTCACAAAGCTCTCAAATACCCACAAGGATCTGCAGGTGAGGGCAGCGCTCATTCTTCAGAGAAATAGGAGAACAACACGCTTCTGATAGTAGATTGAATCTATAAATCACTCAGTCATACGCCAGCAACGAGAGGAAACGAAATTCCGCTGACAAAAAAAAAGAAGAGCAAAAGTTCGTTTAATAAAAATGCATCTAAAATTGAATTAGTTCTTATAGTTGAACAGGTTATGAACAGCATTTTTTTTATTGATATTGTCCAAGAAATGATCTTTAATATTTGTTAATATTCATTTGTAAACAAACTGTTTGTCCATGTGACCTGGCCCCTGCACTTACTTCGATGTTTTAACTGTTGTAAACTGTTCTCTGTCAACAGGTGTTTTTCCAGATGCTTTTAAAACTGCCCTGGTAAAGCCTCTGCTAAAGAAGAGTAGCATGGATCTTCTAACATTTCTAACATTCCTTTTTAAAGTCTCAGAAAAAAGAAAAAATGTTTTCAAACAAATGCATATTTAATATCTGTTATTGGAGAAATTTCAATCAGACGTACTGAGACAGCATTGGTTCATGCTGTCAGTGACCTCAGGCTTATCACTGATGCACAAAATCCTTCTATTCTGGTTTTATTGGATCTTAGTGCAGCTTTTAATAACGTTAATCACAAAATTCTAATCCACCATCTTGAATACTGAGTAGACCTCTCAGGCGCAGTGTTAGAATGGTTTAAATCATATTAGTTTTTGGTTTCAGTGGGAAATAATTCATCAAAAAAATGTAACATTTTTTGTGGAGTCTCACAGGGTTCAGTTTTAGGGCTTTTTCTTTTCTCTTTGTACATGTTACCTCAGGTGATGTCAATTAGGAAGCATATCAATGTTCATAGCTATGCTGATACCATGTAATTATACATTTATGTTCCTTTTGATAATCAAGACCCTGTTGACAAGCTTACCAGCTGTGTGTCAGATATTTCTCTGTGGATGTCACAAAATCTTCTATAACTAAATCAATAAAAAAATTAAATACTGATCCTTGGTACTAAAACTCAGAGAAAAAGCTTTAAATAATGTTTAGCTTTGTATGACAAACTTAAAGTATGAAACCTGGGTGTAATATTATATTCTAACTCTGTTTATCTCACATGTAGACAGTCACTAAAGTAGCTTTTTATCATTTGAGAAATGTCGCTAAAGTTCTGTGTTTTGTACCCCAGAGTGATGCAGAGAGACGTATTTGTGTGTTTGTTACAAGCAGAGATGATCACTGTAATGCTCTTTTTATTAGACTTCTTAAGAAAACAATCCATCTTCTACAACCTGCACAAAATGCAGCAGCACGGATCCTAACAAAAAACAAAAAAGAGAGATCATATCAGTCCTGTTTCAAAAGAACTATACTGGTTACCTGTATCTTTTAGGATAGATTTTGAAGTTCTGCTACTAGTTCTGAAAGCTCTGAATGACCTAGCAGAATGTCTGTTTATGTTCCAGCACATGATCTTGGACCTGCAAATACAGGCCTTCTGCAAATACCTTCTGTAAAATACAGAAAACTTGGAGAGGCATCTCATTATTATTATTATTATAATTATTATGCTTCTAAACTGTGGAACTTCCACCTCGTATTAGACAGTCAAGCTCAGTGCACACTTTTAAGAAACACTTGAAAATGTACCTTTTTAAATTAGCACTTAATTAAAATTCTGTCTTTTTGTTATTCATCTTTTTTATTTGATCAGTCATTGCCTTGTATGATTTTAAATTAATACTTAATTTCTTCTATTACTGTCTGTAAAGCACTTTGAGCTGCCACTGACATGAAAAAACTATAAATAAAGATATTATTACTTATTTGTATTATAAATGTTGACACAACATTTAAATTTATGCTTCAATCATAATATTTTATATCTAAACTAATATAAATATTTGAAGTTTCATTGCAAAACTGTAACAGTTCATTCCATTTGTAACAATTTCGGACATAAAGCTTTGAAAAGACTAACAGCAGATGTTTAATAAAAACATTTTATTTATTTTGAAAAATAAAATGTAGTATTGCTATTTCTTCTATGTGTGAAGTCCACTCCCAACAATATATATCTTGAAAAATTTTTTATTAAAGTTTTGCAATGAAACCCTTAATTTGAAAAAAAACAATATGCTTCTTTTGAAGAAAAGCTATGAAAGGCTTTATATTAATTGGCTTATTTACAATAAACAACCTGTCAATTAAACATAGTTCTGTATAATAACTAATTAGATCATAATTCTAATTAACATAATTATACAAAAAAAAACAAGCAGTGTGAACAGTTTAAATTACAGCTCAGAGTCTGCCTCCTGTTATTGTTATAGGTATATTAATTATAACTAAGATACTAGAACAATTCTTTATAACATTATCATTGTCTAACTTACTCTCAGGACAAAAACTTTATCAGCTTTCAGGTTAGTCAGATAAAAAATAAAGATTGGTGAGGCATTTGTTGCATATTTTCTGTTAAATGGAAAGCGCTCCAAGGCTTTGAGCCCAATTCCGGAGAACCTATTTCTGGCTCTGGAAAGAGCTGTTATCCGCTATTTATAGCCGCCCACAGAAAACACATTCAGATTCCTCCCAGACGCATGAAATCACACCGCCACACTTCACTTCAAGCAGGGGTGTGACGTCACTGTCTCACACTAACTGACGCTGCAGCGTTCAACCCTATAACCCTACAGGGGCGACTTCCACAGCTTAGAAGAACTTAAGTCAAACAGCGTTTTAGCATTAAAATCACATACAGCACTTTTACAGTCATTTTACAGTACATTACCCCGAGCGTTTATATGTGGTAATATTTTCTGGGAAAATTCCCCGGGAGATAGTTGGTGAAAGGGAGAAATTTTCTGTTGTCAATGGATTTGTATGCATTTAGAAATGGGGCTGGAGGCTTTTTTTCGGGTTGAGAATAGAGAGAGCAGGAGGCAGGAATCAGAATTGGACAAAAGAAATAGCAAAAGTAAATCCCATTCTAATATTGCCAAAATATTTGCAGACTGATAAAGGGAGAAAGTTGTAATTAATTAGAAATACAGGCTGTTCATGTTCATTGTACTATGGGGACATTATTGTAATGTATAGAACTCTAACAGGAGCCTCTGTTCTGTTGTTATTAAAATTGGCCAGTTCTATTTCTGGAAGATTTCTTTAAAAATCTAGATTTACGTAATCCAAATGAATAATATATGCTGTCTAACATCACAGAGACTGGAAGTCAGCTGTACTGGAACATCTGAAGACTGCAGTGGTATTCTTTTGATCTATGCTTTCCTCAGGGAAACCGCCATTTCTTAATTGCGGCTTCTCAATAATTGTGGGGAAAAAAATATTCTGAATTATTAGGACATATTAGACACTTTTGTTAGTTATATTAATGACATGTCAGGATCTTTTCTTTGTGTTGCAACAAACGGACCCCAAAGTTGTGCCTCGACGTATTCAAGTCACAGAGTTCAAGTGAAGTCATTAAACAGGTTATCAGCACCGACTGAACGTCAAATGTCTGAACCAGTTTTAATTATTACACAATGTAGCACTGCACACCCTCGACAAAGGAGGGTAATGAAAAATGAAGAGGAGGCACAGCTGGCCAACAAGCAGTTAATTGTGTAGAGCACGTGGCTCGTTTCAACCGGAGAAACTTACGTCGGGAGCAGCGGAGAGAAGACATGCCGCACCAATATAAATAGCCTCCGCTAGAGCATGTATACTGACAGATTAAAACATCTTTGAAGTCTGCCGTACATCACTTGAAACTCCCATCTTGGTTTTAAACCTAATAAGCTTAAATCTTCCAACAGTCAAAGCTGTTCCTCCACGAATTTTTAATCCTGGCTTTGATGATACGTTACGCTACGTACTGAAAGAGGAAGAAAAAAAAGTTCTACTGAAACTTCTAAAATTACAGAGGTCCTGTGTCTGGGAAAAAGGAAAAAAAACTGGCCACTGTTCTTTAGCAGACTGATAAAGGGAAGGAGAAAGGGAGAGATACAGAGAAAGAGAGAGAGAGCAAACAGCACAGCAGATGGTACGTTTTACCTCTGACAGGGCCAACTTTAAGATCCCACCTGAACAAGCTGCACTGATAACTACTTTGGCGTTTCTATGGCAACCCCGGTGAAAAGACATTAATTACACACAAAACCGGCTAATAAATCGGAAAGAAAATGGGAAAAATAAATAATAAAGGGAGCTGTAATTAATTGGATGGTATAAAGGGAGAGATAATTAATCAGAGATATAGGCTGTTCAGGTGATACAGGTAATTTTACAGCCAGCATCTCTCATTTGTAACACAAGCATTAAATGTCAGTATTTCACAGCATGGTGCAACAGTCAGAGACCCCCTTTCATTTATTCATCCAAGTTCTTGATTTTTCAGTGCCAGAAAAAAGCAGGAAACGTATTTAACAGAAAATCACACAACAGTCTCCAACACTATGTATATCAAATCTATCACTCTTTAGTTTTGTGCACCTACTGCCACTTTAACTCTCCCATCCTTCCAATCTCAAAACCTACCAGTTACAGCTGAATCCAACAAAAGCTGTTCCCAAAGCGCTCACTGACATTGTTACTGACATTATTACAAACATACCTTACCTTCTTTCTCATGTGCATCTATAAAGGCTAAACGAGATATTTATGAGGAGATTACATATAAAGTAATCCACTTGCAAAAGGAAGGGGAAAGTCAAATAAAAATAAGTGAAAGAACAGTTGGAAAATGGGACTAACATCCATGTAATACCTAGTAGACCACCCAAACTGTCACCAACAGATAAAACAGCACTTAAAATGTTCATCTTTGAGAGAGAGGAAAAAATCAAGCTCCACTCGTTTCAGATCTGAAAACATCCACAGGTGTTTCTGTCCAACCTTCCACTGTGAGAAGACAACTCAACACTGTGAGTCTGAAAGGATGTGTAGCTGTTAAGAAGCTCTTACTGAGAAAAGGAAACAGACACAAAAGAAGAAAACCTGCACTAGATCAACAAACACTAGACATCTGACATATGGAGTAAGGTTTTATGGACTGATGAGTCTAAATGTGTAATTGGGATTATTTGGATTGTGTTCAGCAGAAAATGGACCCAACTCCTAAAACTGAACTTTGAATGTGTAGAAAAATATCCCTGCAGATTTCTTTAAAAAACTGAAAGCAAGTTTTCCAAAAAGAAGAATAAAGGTAAAGGCTGGACACACTAAATACTGAAGTAAATTAATATTCTATTTAGTTGTTGAGGCTCCTGTGTAGTTTACTGTTAAATATGTTTTCTTGTTGTTTGCTTGTTTCCTGATACTGAAAAATTAATCATGTACTTGGCTGTTCTGATTAGAAATTAAATAAATGAAGAGTGGTCTCTGCCTTTCGTGCAGTACTGCAGGTTTGCATTGCATGTTCAATGCAAGAACTTGGGAAATCTTGAGAACTCAAGACTCTGAGAAAATGATATGTAAAGCCTTTTATCCGGGCAGCAAGCATTTACTTGTTTAAACTCTGACATTACAATAAATACCACTAAACAAAATTAACAATACATTGTGATTTTATGGTGTGAGTTTTTTAGCTTAACCATTTATAAAAGCTCTCCTCCATCCAACACCAGCTTCAGTCCTTCATTCAATAAAATCAGCTGCTGCTGATGATACTTAACAAATTTATGTATTAAGTGAACTGCAGTGAGAAGTCAGGAACCAAACTTGGTTGTGGTTGTGGTGTTCTAACTTTTTTCTTCTAACCAAGATTTTAAACTCAAATAAAAAGAAATCTCATGACGTTTTACTGCATTTATTCTAATGTAATACAGACTGTACTTACATGTAGCTGTAAAGTCATTTTCATGGTTGTTTAAGACGTCCACAGCACTGCATGTGTTGTCTCTCTGATATAAACATGGTCAACATTAGTCTAACTGGCACTTCATCATCAGTCTAGCTATGATCATGTGTTCTCTTGAGGTGGGCCTGATTTTATCCAGGCCAGCATTTACCATTTTAAAGGTAATGGATGAAGCTACATGGGGCTACCAAACATACACAGTCCATTTGCTTTTGAACATGCATAAAAAGAAAATGCAGTTACCACACACTAGACCACATGCGATCATATATGGAGGGAAGCCAAGTGTTTGTACAACTGTTTCCAATTTAACATAGGTATTTTAGCTGGTGACAAATTCCAGGAATCGAAGCTTCTGGTTTAAAAAAAAAGGGGAAAAAAGAAGGAAAACCATTCCAGAGCAGCTTTTAAACAGAATAACAACCTCAGTGTTGCATTAATGAAAAATGGCCAGCATTGGCATGGTCACATAATAGCGCTGTGTTGGACTGTTAACTCAAAACAATGACTGTTTAATGTCAGTGTGGGATAAGTAAGACACTATGGAAATGATTTCAGGTATATACTAGATAATCTGCAGCACAGAACTAAGAATACCTCTTTAAATGTCAAAACGCCTCACCTTAAATTTAAACTCTATTTCTAGTCTGGTCAAAATCATGCTGCAAAACACACTATTGCCAAACATTATAAAATGTAGTACAGTAGTAGTATTATAAAATGTAGTACAGTTACTATTTTCACAATAAAGCTCAGTTTTTCCTCTGCTGCAGTCCCCAGGGTCAGAAGATGCACTGTGCAGTGAAGGCTCCTCTAAATACCGACCAAGGTGGAAATGATTATGGAGCAGGAAGCGGCTGTTTCAATTTGAAATGGATAGCGTTACCTTTCCCCTGCGCAGGAGAAAAAAGCCCCTCCTCCAACACTGCCACTGCACATACACAGCTACCCACTGCCCGCCCGCCGAGCCGAGACTACCAACCTGACCCCAACCTCACTGCCTGATCATCTGCACCAGCTCTAAAGACAAAGAAAAAGCACCAGAACAAAGGATTTCTTACGTTTGTCTGCACTGGTGCCTTAGTGGTTAAGAGCTGAGAAACAGTGAAGATACGACACGAGAGGGGGGGTGGGGGGGGGCAGAGAGAGAAAGAGGAAGGAAGAAAGAAAGAGAACAAGAGAAACAGTGATTGAGAGAAGAAAGAAAGAGAAGAAATAAGAAAAACAAACCAAAAATAAGAGATTAAGAAAAAAAGATCAAGAGAAATACATAGAAAAAGAAACAAAACAAAGAAAGAGAGAAAGAAATAAAGAAATGAAAAGGGAGAAAGAAAAAGAAAGAAAGAAGGAAAGAAACAACAAAAAAAGGGAAACAGAGGAAGTAAGAGAAAAAGACAAGAGTAAAAAAAGAAAGAAAAATTGAGTGAGAGAAAGAAAAGGAAAAAACAAAAAACAAAAAAGAAATTAAATAAAGAAGAACAAGTGAAATAGAAAGAAAGAAAGAAAGATCAAGACATATATAAAGAAGAAAAGAATAAAAAGAAAAGAACAGGAGAAATATATGAAAAGAAAAAGAACAAAAGAAAGGAACATAAAAAGAATTAAGAAGAAAGAAAGCAAGAACAAAGAAAGAAAAGGGAGAGATAGAGAGAACGAGAGAGAGCAAGACAGCGAGAGCGTATAAGAGAGAAAGAGTGAGAGTTTTGAAGTGGAGCCCCCGTATGCAGCCCCTAGAAGGGACTCATTACAGGCATGCCATGCCTGCGCAGGGTCAGTGGGTTTAGCACAAACTCTCCTTATGGAGTTATTACTGTAGCAGCCTGAAAATCTAACACCCATCTGCTACAGAACTGTCCAAGCTTTACCTCAACTCTCTGACTGCCACCCGGCCTAAAATTAGCGAGGAAAAAGTCAGCGCTCGTGTAGGCGCCATTTAACATCACCCTTCAGGAATGTTTAAATACAGCTTAAACGTGTAGGAGGGCTCCTGGAGATTTACGAGCCTCTTACCTTAAAGTTCAAATGATTTGTGAACTCAATTAAAAAGAACATACATGACGCTAAACTAAATGAGTCAATGCTGCAGGAGAATTCAGCACAGGGGCAATTAATAATGGATTATTAATCAACGTTTATGACACTGATCCTGAGCTTTATCCCTTTTAAGTCTTCAGTGGTCCTCCAATATGTATAT
This sequence comes from Colossoma macropomum, assembly GCF_904425465.1. Taxonomy (NCBI): domain Eukaryota; kingdom Metazoa; phylum Chordata; class Actinopteri; order Characiformes; family Serrasalmidae; genus Colossoma; species Colossoma macropomum. The sequence goes on along the minus strand of NW_023494786.1, from coordinate 10,785,259 downwards.
ATATATATATATATATATATATATATATATACACTGCTGTTTCCAAACACTCCATTTTTTCTTTTACAGCTTCAGGACATCCAACTACTTAGTGAATTTAGCAGTGAGGATTGTCAATAATGCGCACTAAATGAAACACAGCGTCGTCACGCCAGCATAAACACAGTTAAATTTGTCTCTTTGTGTGTAAAATTTTGCTGGATGCTCTTAAAAACATTAGGCAGCACAAACATTTGTGCTGAGCTCTGGAAGGAACACTGAGCCAAGAGTGGATTTGGAGTTTTGCAGCCCATCTCTCGACAAATCCATGCGATGCAGTCACTCTCTCGCTCACATACACATACTGGAGCTTGGCGCTACAGTAAGTAGGCCAAAAGCCATATGAGGACAGAATTTGGAGAGCACGTACGAGCGAGAGAGACGGAGTAAAATGAAATCTGTACAGAAAAAAATGGAGACGTATACACATTGAGTGGGAGAGCACGGGAGACGAGCAAAGGGGAGATGGTTGAAAAAAAAAAAGGAGCAGCAAAGAAAGAAAATGGGCCTGATGCTATTTTCTGTGCTGTCAGCTAGAGGGTAATCTGCAGAAGCTTTCCTCGGTGCGATGGCAGGCTAAGACCAGGCTAAGTCACTGAGCCATCTCTCGAACGCTTCATAACAGCTTACACAACCTCGCCACATACCTGAAATAGGGCACAAAAGGCCCTGCGCAACAGCCAGCGCTGACCACCACTTCAGCACACTCAAATAACGAGAAAAATCTCCATTAAATTAGTTTTTTAATAGCAAACTATGTGAATATATTTACCACAAATTTAAGTCTCGCACAGTTAAAAGGCTTGGGATATTAAAAAAAAAACAGACACAAAAAGAAACTTTTACATTAATCCCAAGCCAGAGTGTAGTCTCAGATGGTGAAGGGCGGTACAGATAACATTCAGTATACCAATAAATATAAAAGTGCTGTGCAAAAGTCAGAGACCATCTTTCATGTATTTAATTTGCAGTCAAAATAGCCATTAAATACAAGTTATCTATTTTTAGGAGATACTTCTGAGGAGATTAGATACGAGATAATCCACTTGCATTAAAGAAAGAAAAAGTCAACTGAAAATAAGTGAAAAAGCAGTTTCCAAAACTGGAGTTCAAAAAAAATATGTAGAGAGCGGGACTCCTAACAACCATGCAAGACCTGGTAGACCACCCAAACTGTCACCACCAGATAAACAGAACTTAAAAAAGCTTTCATCTTTGAGAGAGAGTAGAAAGTCAAGCTTCACTCTTGCTTCAGATCTGTCCAACCTTCCACTGCGAGAAGATAACTCAGCACTCTGAGCCTGAAAGGATGTGTAGCTGTCAAGAAGCTCTTACTGAGAAAGGAAATAGACAAAAAAGAAGAAAAATTCCAAATCAAACAAAGAGGCTGGGAGTGAGATATAATGAAAGAAATAGGGAGAAGAAAAAAAGAAATAGAGAAGGAATAGAGAGAAGGAAAAAGAAAGAAAGAAAGAAAGAAAGAAAGAAAGAAAGAAAACTAATATATGAAAAATTATTATTATTATTATTATTATTATTATTATTAAACCAAGACAGAGAGAAAAAATAGGAAGAAAGAAGTAAAGAAAAAGGAAAGAAAATACAGCATATAAGTAGAAAGCTATACATACAAAATATACAGAGAGTGGGACTCCCAACAACCGTGTAGATCACCAAAATTGAACCCATCAGATAAAAAGTGCTTAATTCTTTTCTCTGAGAGAGCGGAGAAGATCAAGCTCCACTCTTTCTTCAGATCTTAAAAAATCCATGTGTTTCTGTCCATCCTTCCACTGAGAGAAGACAACACTGCGAGTCTGAAAGGATGTGTAGCTGTTAAGAACCCATTACTGGAAAAATAAAATAGACAAAAATGAAGAAAAATCCCAAATCAAACAAAGAGGCTGCTGGTGTTCTCAGAACAATTTACTGACCACCCCAGAGTCCAGACCTCAACATCACTGAATGTGTTTGGGATTACCTGAAAATGCAACCGACTTCTAAGACTGAACTGTGGAGAAATATCCCTGCAGATTTCCTTAAAAATCTGAAAGCAAGTCTCAAAAAGGATGAAAGCTTTGATAAAGGCAAAGCGTAGACAGTCAATAAAGAAAATACTGTAAAATTTGATATTATATTTGATATGTAATTGTGTAGCTTCTGTGCAATTTTTTTGTTAAATACATATGTTCCCTCCATTTTTCCCCCAATGCTGAAACAGGAATAACTTGTATTTAATGGCCAGAAATGAAATAAACTAAAGAGTGGTCTCTGACTTTTGCACATTACTGTAGCTTATTTTGATTTCAACTGCTCTGTTTACTTCTCTTTTGCCAAAGGGAATCTTGCACAGGATTGAAAACAATAACAGAAAGCACATTTCCAGAAAAGAAATGTAATATTTAACGTAAAATGTTATTTAAATCAATCTAAAGCATCCTAAAAATGTTATACCTTGAAGTTTTGTGGTACATATCATTACTGTTAAAAGTCAAAATTGGTTTGTGACACCAATTCTAGATTGGTATAGATGATATCAGCAATATCCTCAGCAACAAAATTTGAATAACAGGCACTTAAATGCTACTGTCCTCTTCCCTCCTCTGGTCCACAGCACCGAGTGACACAAAGAAAACAAAGATTTATGTTGGCTGTTTGGTTTGCGATTGCATCTGACTTCTCTGCGGAAGAGGCAGAGAGAACAGCGGTGTCCATTGTGATGTGAAAGCCATCGCTTCCTGTCCTCCATCTTAAGGCAGAGACTGAAAGGTGCCCACTTCGCCCCATCATGACATACAGGACCCGGGCCCATGCGTTTTCGTGCCAGACGCTGACGACCACAGTCTGGGACCACTGACCAAAGTCCAGCTGCCACTCAGCCAGTGGCCAACAGTCTCCAATCATTATTTACACTCTGCACCAGCGTAAAAGAATCCAAAAGTTGGGTACACACTTCTGAGCTTAATTTAGCGGAAAGAGAAATGAAGTAGAAAATCATGTTACACAGTTACAGCACCAACATCAGTAGCAGTAATACAGTTCTGCATAGGACAAATGGATTAATCAGCATTTAGCCTACTTCTGCTCTGTAATTCTGCTGAATGTGTCATTAGTGATGAATTTAGAAATAACAGTATGCTGTACTATTTTAGGAGCAGGCATTGAGCAGGCATTGAGATTATAGGCAAATAATGTGTGCAAATCTGCAGAAGCTTAGATTAGCCAGTGGTTATTATATAGGCCTGTGTGTATTCAGATAACAATCTGTTAAAAAGTCACCATTACACAAATTACATATGCAGCTGATGTACCACAATCTAGTTACATAGAAACAGTTACATAAGAAATCAGCAAAGATTTTTTCTTTAAGCTCCTTTTTAATAGATGATAAAAAAAAACAATCAGGTACAGAAAAAACACATTAAATTCACACAACTGAACAATGTCTTACGAGAAAAGCTCACCATGCTGACTCCAAAAACAATTTTTGGAAATGATCTATTAAATCATTAAACATCTGGTTTCAATAAGCTTATCTTAATAGAAGGATAATTCCATTCCTATGAGATTATGGGCAAGCTGTGCATGAGGCCAAATAAATTATGTATTGGATTTAGATTCAAAGAGTGAGAAATACATTCAGTTCCATTCAAAAGTTTGTATATATAAAACCAGTTTTGTTGCAGTTGCATGCATGAAATTTTTCTAATATGGTGCTACCATTCTAAAAGTTTCAAACAGTTTGTAAAAAGCTGTAAAAATGAAAAACATTTTCATGAGCAGAGCTCATGATTACATATCATTCAGAATAAACTTACAATAAAAACTAATATCCAGATCAAACGGCTATTTCACAGTAATTTCATGACATGCCAATATTATGAATAGTTGATTGCAGTTCATTTGCTATTTTTTCTACCATAACTTGTTCCCAAAATACTTTAAATTGCAAATAAACTATCCGTTTACGTCCTGATGTCCAGTTTCTAACATGTCAATCAACACTACGTAAGTTATTACTGAATTCAACTATTATATGATAACAGTAGTGTTACATATACACACTCTTTGGATCTTAACCCAGTCTATCGTATATATAAACAATGCATCACACATATATGAGATAAACAGCAAGAGACATTTAAATAGAACTTTAAGACTATACACTGCTAGGCTATAGGCTACATTCATATTCAAGACAATAACGAAATATGAAAAAACATACAAAACATTTATAAAGAAAAGTCTTTATATTTGTATGAAACAACACAAATAATATGACATTTTTCCTTAATGTCTGTAATGCCTCAATTTCGAGACCAACGATACTGATGGCACTATAGCACAGAGGCCATTTTCCCTAGGTGCCTGAATAAGAGTGAGCATCAAGATTCAAATGTTCCTTTGCGCTTGGAGTAACAGAGAGATACACACACACACACACACACCACACACACACACACACACACACACACACATGGGCGACAGAGTGAGAGACAGAGCTGCCAACACCCTTTTCTCACTAGCTAGAGACTTGGCTACTAACTGCTCCTGGCAAGGCACTGAGAAACAATCGTCAGCCACTGTCATGCAAATCTCAGAGACTTGCGTTGGAAAGACTACAGCATCACTATAGCTACAGAGCCCCGCACTTCAGAGAGAAAACGGCCACAGCCAACACTGACAGGCTGCATATTAATGACAAATTAATCAGGCTAAAGCAAACCCACTGTGGCCACGTCTGAGAATGAGGCACGGCCTGAGAGCTAGACTTGGTATTTCTCCACAATAACAGAATTACCCGGGAAATGACGAGTCACAATTCATTTAACCGAATGCCAAATCGCACTGTATGTTAACACCAAAGGCTCTAGTGACAGAAAATCATGAAAAAGGGTTATATTAAGTACCAAAATGTTGTGACTTATAACAAGAGCAGAATCATTTTTGGAGCTACATAGAGCCAGTTTTTTAAAAAAATCATTCTTTAAGGAACCATATACAACAGGTGTTCCATCATGAAGAATAGAGAACAGCCATCTAACCATGCGAAAAGCCTTCAACACTTTTTTCAGAATGTAACAGCAATCTTTAGAATTAAAGTACAGCACAATTTGGCATTTGGCCATTTAAACATTAGATTTTAGTACACATATCTTGACAGAAGGATGATTCCATTCCTGGGAGATTATGGGAAAACTGTAACAGCAACTTTACTGTACCAAAAAAAAAAAAATACTGTAATAATGTGATTCAGTATCTGTAATCACTCTGCACGTTACCAATACACACACTGGAACAGACTCAAACATAGCTACTGGGTTCAATTCCTCACGAGTACCCTCCATCCGTAAGGTATTTAATTAGCACCTCGCTAATGTAATGTTAGCAAACAACACGCAGCCAGTCACGAAGCGTGTGGAAGCAGCGAGCAAAAAGCCAGTGAGATGAGCCAAAGAGCTGCTCTCGGAGGGGATTTCCACCCTGTCTTCTCATAAAGCAACATGGACCTGAGCGCTCTCAATGAAGCACTGTGCTGCGTCTGGAGCACGTGTGTGGAGGCCAAGCCGAGGGGAGAGGACGAGAGAGCTGACCTATCTGTGCATTCCAGCGCTGGGCAGGACCCCTGGCCGAGAGAGAGAGAGACAGAGAGAGAGAGGCCTGTTGATGTATGCTGGTGACATTCTCCTCCTGGCCTAATTAGGTTAGACCCTTCGCTGGTTAATCAGTTTCGATGCGTAGGATTCGTCCTTAAGCTCTTCAAACCTGGCCTAAGCTCTCAGGGGCCATTCTGCCTGCCTGCCTGTCTGCCAGCGCAGACGGCCTTGCTTTGCAATTGCTCAGCTGGGCCACTCTGGTGACTTTGAAGGAACTGGTTGTTCGACAATAAATGCAGACATATATCCATCCTTCTCAGCTCTGACTCCGGAGACAGGAGTCAGCAATATTAGCCACAGTACAGGCTCATAGTAAACGAAACAAAGACAGAGGTGTACATGCTTTCACAGCAGCAGTTGAAAGATGGACCTTGACTTCTGAGATAATTGCGATTGATGGATTTTTGGCCTGAACTTATTCAGAATGCCAGAATATGGAGCGCCGCTTTGAGTTTCTCAGATGCAATGCCTAAGCAGTTCTTTAGAACGTGCTAGACGTAGACAGACTTCATGTTTCTGCATATTCTGTTCTGGATCACTCAAATAAAACAGCTCCAAATGATTATTACCCAAACAATGTAATTTCTTTGCATAATCGTAATAAACGTAATGACTTACTAAATCACTTGCTTCACTATCCGGAAACAATCATGACAGACAGCTTTGGCTGCATTTCCTCATTTCTTTCAGTCAGCCAAAGAGCTTCAATCCAAAATATTAGCAAGCCTGTCGACACGTTCTTCAGGCTAATTTGCAAACTGAAATGAAAAGGTCTTACAGGCACGGTACGATCTATCCTACAGTCTAGTCATAAACGGTTGCGGACTGAAAGAAACACTGGTTCCACGTGCTTCGGCGCCATCTTGTCTCACATACCTACAATAGAAACTCAGAGAACACTCCAGACAGCTATCTGCACCAAAGCACCGACTGCGTCTACCACTTGCACTGTGACTTCTCAAGAGAGCCACCATTGCTCGATGCAGATCATGAGTAATAGGTTGTTTCGTTAAATTTTGCCGGTTCTGATCAATCGCAGACCTGTGGCAGACGAGTGGGTTTCGTGGATGAAACAATGGCAGAGTGACATCTATGAACGTCTACAGCCACGTAGGTGAGACCGAAGGGCAAAAACACTGTCTCGGGTACCTGACCGAACAGCTCTGGACAGTAATGTGTGTATGGTTGAGATGGCTCAGCGCTCCCTAAGCATGGGCGTCACCCGCTGTGGATCTCTCTCTCTCTCTCTCCACCTGCACAGTCTCAGCCTCACTGCGGCAGCCTTTGTTCTGTTCGCCCGGCCCAGATTGCTGATCCACCTTAAAAAGCTCCTGCAAAGCCCCCTGTTCCTACTCGTCGGTCCACCTTAAGAGTGGCACTGCCTCTGGGAGGCTGCCCCTGTGCCAAAGGAGTGCAACGTGAGTGCAGAGAGAGAGAAGCAAACAATAGAAGCTGCAGCTCAGACGCCAAAGCACAGCACTGCAGAGACAGGGGCAAAGCCCATATTGCCACACACACACAAACACACACACACACACCCACCCATCACTACAGGGACTGGTCGCTTAGAGGCCTTTTTCCATTTGACCAGCTTTAAGAAGAAAAAAAAAACAACCCTGAAACCTTAGCAGCAGAGGATCGACGATTTCCATTAGAAATCCAGCAAGCAATCTAAGCGGAGTGTACCCAGACAAATCCTCTTAGAGAGACAGAGCATGGCTACCTGGACTCACACCAAGACAAAGCATCGCCACTGACTTCTTCATTTGCAAAAACGCCCATAAAACGGTGCTGTGAGTGGCTAGCTCTGTCTTTCTGTTCGGTTTGGTAAGGACATTACAGATCTGTGCCATAGCCATTAGCATGGAGAGAGGCTGGCTGGTGGATGGGATGGCACCATGCTCAAAATGCATTACGCTGTGGCTGCTGCCCAGACCGCAGTGCGACTCTGCCCACCTTGGTTTTCTTACTACTACTGAGCCATATTACAGAAAAGCGTACCGGTGTGTTGTGAATGTGTCTTTTTTGTGGCTGTATTCCACTGGGAGTGAGGTACCTTTTTAAACAGTAGCCAACACTGAGCTAAAGGACAGTGGGTCCCTGGGCAATCCATGCAAAGTGAGAGCAGAGCACAGCAGTGCATAACAATGAAAAACAAAAATGAATAACCCCCACTGCCAGACATTCCATCAAAATGCAGGCGAATTGTAAGTACTAAGGCTAGGCGAAAATCTAAAATGTCTTGAAGACATGCTCACGATACACAATATGTGCTAGTATACTTACTTCTTTTGAGGTTTGTAAAAAAGTTGGATTGAACAAAATTCACCAGCAAACCAGCATCCTGCATTTAAAAAAACAGTCATGGCCAAATCTCATATGGCTCCGTACTCCCTAAATAGTGCACTACAGAAGTCACAAGTATTGCTTTTACAAACAATAGTGCACTAAATGTCCAACAGGGAAATGTGCAGTGCAGCCTACATCTGAATCCCAAATGTCTCTTGTAATGCATTACTTGGATGCTGAAGCCATCATTTTATGACCTGTGCAGTGCTCTATAAAGGGAATAAGCTTATGACAAATGGCATAATGGCCTGTCATCCCATCAGCTACTTGTTACTTTGCAGTTTATGCAGTTACTACACACTGGCTGTTCACTGACTCAGTAATCGCTTTAAAGGTGTACTTTTTATGATGCATAAAGTTATTTAGTGCTCCAGAAGTACTGATGATACTCTACATACACCCGAGACATAATTTATCATGACATTGGTAAAGTATCATCATATTGTCCACCGCTTTTATTCCAATATCACAATCCGATCCTGTTGGGCTGGCATGTTTGACTTGAACCCGAGTGCACCTGAGTCTTTCTGATCTATCTCAGCAATGTGCCAGATTTGTCATGCCCCCAAAAAAGTAAAAAACCGAACAGCACAAACTCATTACAAACCACACAGCCATGCTACATGGTAAAGCCTTGCCATGGAGCCCCGCAGGACAGGAGTGAGGAAACTAGAACAGGCAGGAACATACACACACACACAACACACACACACACACACACACACACTGACTCAGCAGGCTGTAGAGAGAGAGTGAGTTCATGTCTTCTGTAGTGTGAGGTTGAGGGCTCTCACTGAGGTCAAACACAAGTGTACCGAGCCGTTAAACGTCACGCTCTCACCAGTACTTTGTGCTGCTCTCAAATCAGTAGGCAAGGATAGGCCAGACCAGAGAAGACAAAGGCACTCATACAGTAAGGCCTCAGTAACAGAGGGATCATGGGGGGGTCTGCTCTTTCGTATTGGAAAGGAATCTTCCACTCATAACTGCCTTCTTTCCTTCTCACAATGAAGCCTCAGCTGATTCGACCCACAAATGTGTCACATGACCCTGATGCTGGCATTCCATCAACCCCCCCCTTCCAAATACCCACATTCACTGTCTCTTCATCACGCTGGCTAGCTACTAGCCTTTCCTTTTGCTGTCGATTCGTTTCACTGTTGATCTGAGCATTTAAATGGCTTTTGTCTCCAACTAGGATGCTGCTGCTAGGATGATGGAGCACCCCTCCCAGCTCCCAAGAGCCTAACCCGTGCACAGAACAGCAAAACGTCACAAGTTAGGGTCTCAGGGATTGCGAGAGGCACAGTTTTTTTCATTATCTGTATCTGCTCTGGATATGGACAAACAGCAAAACCTGCAATGACATCGAGGAAAAAAAAAAAAAGCAGCATCATCCTCAAAATGAACACGGAGAGATGGCCTGGCCATGATATGTAGCGATATAGCAGTGAATGAAAATCTTGCCTCAAAAATATCTACGACAATAAAAAATAGACAAACATGTTTATCTTTTTGTCCATGACACATGTTTATCTTTTTGTCTGTGACACACAACAAGTGCAACCTTCAGCCAGACACAACATTGACATCTCGCCCTCCCCCCAACTCTCTCTCTCTCTCCCTCACAGTCTCTCTCTCTCTCTCTCTCTCTCTCTCTGTAGCACCCCCCACCACCTCCCAGGCCCCCGCTGCCATTCTCCCGCCCCATCTTAAAGGCCGAACAATACCGCACTTTGAAAAATGCCCCCTGGCTCCCAGGTAAACTTAGCCTTCTCTTCAATAAGCTCTTCTCACAGCCACTTATAGGCATCATAATAGCCCTCAAACTCTGGCGGTCAGTCTTACTGCTGCTTCCCTTCACTGCTATAGCATTAGTTGCTCTGAACAACAGGCTAAAGAATTAACCACATTTAATAAAAGTAGCTCACAGTTTGCTATAAAAAAAATAAACAGAGATGATTAGTTTAAGAGGAAAAACCTAGCTAATAGCTCCTGCGTTAGAGCACTTCAGCGTGGATGCTATCTAGTGAGCCTGAACTAAGCCATCACAAGCAGTTGTGGAGACAAAGGTAATCAAGACACTAACAGATGCTGCAGCTGTGGGTGGGAGAGAGAGAGAGGCAGAGAGAAAGAGAGATTGAGAGAGAGCGGACAAGCGAGCGAAGGGGAAAGGAAGGAAGCAAGGGAGGAAGGAAGGAGAAAATGGTTTAAAAGAACTCACCCGGGTTTCGTTAGCGACGAGGATACAGACGAGCGCCCTTCGCCCACAGACCTGCTGGACAATAGAAAGATGGAGCGAGAGAACGAGAGAGAGAGATAGAAGGAGAAAGAGAAAGTGAAACGGAAGAAGAGAGACAAAATCTCAGATTTCAACTTTTAGTCAAGAGTGTGAGCGCTAACAAAAAAAAAACTAAACGGCACAGGCCGGACGGGACGGATAGAGGGAACCGGAGAACGGCAAGAAAAGAAAAGCGGACGAGAGCGCAGGTCGAAGCTGGAGACAGGAGAGAAAGCGTGGGTCCATGTGCAGAGAGAGTGCAGAGGGGTGAAGCACAGGCACGCCAGAGGGCAGACTTCACACCAAGCCAGACGAGCGGGAAAGGAAAAAAAAAGAGAAAAAAGGGAAAAAATTAAGATGACGACGGTGGTGGTGGTGATGAAGATAACGACGATGATGATGTCGGCGATGTTGGGAGCATGCAGGTAGGGAGAAAAGGGTGCTCTAGAATTAGCGGGGTGGGAGAAAAGAGAGGAAGTGCAACTGGCAGCCAGCAGCCAGGGCCACAACACCAGCAAATCATACCAGTCTACTAGATCTCAGGAGGGGAAGGTTGGTGGGGGGGGTGGGAGGGTGGTGAGTGCGCACACGCGCACACACACACACACACACACTTTCAGTCAGTCACTTCACCTTGCTCATCCAGCGCTGGTTAGCTACGGACGCTCCATTCATGCGTATATCCCTGGTTCAGCTCCGGCTCCAGTGGAAAAAAACAAGGAATAAAGAGAAAGGGAGATAACCGGCAGCTGCGGCGAGCAAAAAACGCAAAATCCCCTTGGCGAGAAAAAGTGGCGAAAAACATTCGACTGGAAAGAGGCATCAGCGCATTGTGCTGCCTCTCTCCACACCCCCTTCTTCTCTTTCACTCTCTGTATCTGTCTTACATTTCTCCCTCCCTCTCTCGCTCTCTCTCTCTCTCCCTCTCTCTCCTTTTCTCGCTCTCCCTTTCCCGCCGCACACACACTTTTCCTCTCATTCGATCTCTCACCAAGCAAAATTGAAGAGGGGGGTGGTGGAGGAAAAAGCATGACACCCCCTGGTCTTTCTCTGTCTTTATAGATCCATGTTCAGTGGCAGAAGAGAAAAAGATTTAAAAAAAAAGTTACAGAGAGACAGAGAGAGAAAAAGAGAAAGAGAAGGAGTAAAAGAACAAGTATCATCCATTAATTTGCTCGCACAGCTGTGATTAGTTAAAGTCGGAGGCCCACCTCTCTGCCGTATCAACCCCAGAGCCAGAGAGAGAAAGAGATGAGGGGAGAGGAGGAGGAGGGGAATGAGAAAGTCGTCCGTCTTGCGCTTTTCCACCTTTTTTGCTTTCCTCCCCCTCTTTCTTTTTATTTCAAGCCCCAATGTCTTGTCAAGTTGCTCTATTTCGTGCCATCCTCTTTTTCTTCCTCGCATGGATTTCCCAGCCACACTGTCTTTTCTCTGGCATTCTTACCAGCATTCCTGGCATCATTAACAAGAGTTTTAAAAAGAGAATGAGAGAGAGAGAGAGAGAGAGAGAGTGAGAGAGAGAGCGAGAGAGAGAGCGAGAGAGAGAGAGCGAGAGAGAGAGAGAGAGAGAGAGCAAGCTGGCCCTAGAAACATAGCTACATGATGTGCTTGGCTTATGGAGGCTACATTTAATCTCCACTGGCTCCCCCAGGCTTGGGCCGAGAGAGGGGGAGAGAGCGGCCGGGGATGATGGGGGGAGGGACGAGAGAAGCAGGAAGGGAGGGAAGCGATGGACGACAGTGCTCAGGCTTAAAACAGCGACCGCAGGGTACCCGGGGAAAGGAGGAAGAAAGAGAAAGAAAAAAAAATCCTACACCACACTGCCCTCTTCCTTTCTTTCTATACATTAGCTCCTCCATCTGAATCATTCTCCATGGGCTGTAATCCCTCCACGAATACTGTCACACACTGCATGCAGCATTATGTAGCAGTGTTGCCGTGGTGGCAAGCATTTCGCTGATCTATTCCTGCTTACTGCCTTTAGACAACTCTGACGCTTTCCCTTTTAAATTTCCCCCTCTGCCGCACGCCCCCCCTCCTCGACACTGCTATCCTCATTTATCACCCTCTTTTCGTCCAGATACAGCCAGCCCATCAGCCAGAAGCTAATATTAGACTGCCTTTGACAGTGCCGGCTGCCACTGAGCGCCTGTAGCAAGCAGACACATGCACACAGACGCACGTAAATATGTGCAGCGCATACACACATGTACATACACCTGTGTGTATGTGTGAGCATGCATGTACACACCCGTGCAGCTGCAATTCTATAAAATCATTCCTTGCGCAAAAGACAATGGGCCTCAATACCGGCCCCTGGAGCATTCCTTTACTGCTAATTTTTGTGTTTTCCTTGCTCCAACCAAGATTATGTCAACTCAATTAAGAAGGCTTTGGTAACGACTGATTTTACCTGGTTCAATTGTCCACATCATTTCTACATGGAAAAAGTATATTAGATAAAACTGTTGAAAGACATTTCAAAAGACACTGACAAGATGTAATATGTTTTATTAATGTGAAAATGATTATGCATTTAAATGAGGCAAAAGCAATGTAGAACATTTTTCAGCGCAGAACCATGACTGAGATCCACTGGGCTAAGACAAAAGCGATCAAATCATCAGCTGTGGGTAGCCGGCACAAGCAGCATTTAAAGCATTTAAATGTGCATGCCGAGACTGCATGCTTGGGCTTCTTTTTTCCAGGCCACTTGCACACGGGGCAGAATCTGGACATGGAGGCCAGGTAGCAGCAGCCGCGTGATTGACAGCTGTCGCAGCGGGCTGACGGGAGACGGCAGACGAGAGATGGTGTCTGAGGACAGCGGCCTGAGGCTCTGCAACTGCTGGCCGCCTGTGCGATAAAAGCTCTGCATAAGGCTGCACTTTACACACTGTAATCTAGGCATGGCTAGGTACGCCTTTCCGATCCAGTGCTAAGCATGTGTTTCTGCACAAAACAATAAGCGCAACACTGTAATTACACAGATTTTTTTTTCCTCCTCTAACACAGAGCAACTATGTATTTATGGGCAGGTATGCAACTTCTTGAAGAATCTGAAGTACATACTGAGAGAGCTCTCATTCTGTGACTGGGTAATTACAGCACCTATTACATAGTATTAATCATAATATTACTCATGGTAATTACACAGAGATCAGACAAAAAAAGAGCAGACTTCAATCAGTGATGTCGGGAGATATTCAGGGACTTGCGACAGACTTGCAATCATTTTGTCATCGTTTGCCCTATAGACAGTTATTACAGAACAGAATAGTCTCAAATATCTCATAATTACTGTCTGCAATACGCAGATTGACATTAACATGATAAGACAGTAAGATCATTGCTTCTGATAGAAAACGTTCCAAACGTTTCATGCTATCAGAGGGTGGAGCAGTGAAGTGTGGAGCTGGGGTGGAACGCACAGGAATAGAAGGAGCACATCTCTGGCTGAAAGGCTTTGTTTGTCACATCTCCTTTCCTTAGGCTGGAACTAACAGAAGAGCAGAGAGAGCATCGCTCCCCACCAGGCTCTGGACTCTCTCACTGTGGCCTGCTTTGGATTAGTGCTTCAAGGCCGATGTTACACAGTACACAATACCCTCCTGGGCACATAATGCATTCGTACACTCAAGTACAAACACTTGCATACATGTCCACAAATGACTTAGCACTGCAGTAAAATCAGAGTGGCAAAAAGGTCCTTCACAAAAGAAATTTAGTAAATGACAACATTTATATTCGCCGATTGCAGAAGCAGGTCTAATCTGCACAGTGATCATTTATTTCTGCTGTATCAGGATTTATGGGCAGCAGCATGAAGTTGCACCATTGGGGGGCAGCCTTCTGCTCTCTAACTGAGTTTGGAGAGCTGACATTCACACTCCAGCAAGCGAAATACAAGTGTAGACTATATTACTAACATCAGGCATGACTATGCTGCATGACTATGTTGTGATGGTGGAATACTTTGAGAAAAACAATACACTGCCCTAAATGTCAATAAAGTATTTGATTAAACAAAAGTAATCTATTCAGAATTCATCATTCATCAGTATTACTTAAATCACACCGTTTCTTGGTGTTACTGGGTGTAGTTTTAATTTGGGATGGGGAATTTGATGACCACTTTTTGCACAAAATGGCCAGAGATCATTACTATGAATCCTAGTGGATGTAGCCAAATTCAAACCAGATCAAAACATCCATCAAAAGTATGACAAATGTACACAGATTATGCAAAAATCAACCCTTCAAAATGTGCTTTAAAAATGTACCATGTACTATACAGTTCTTTTGTATTCTGAATACAAAACATATTTCATTAGAACCCAACCTGACTATGTTGCACTGTCCAAAAAAATAAAGTAACAATAACAATATAATCTTAGACAAGTTGGTGACTGAGTACTTTCTGCCTGTACTGCTGTACCCCACCATACTCACATTTTCTTTAAATATTCATTAAAAAACCTTTTTAAATTCTGAAGTTAGACTAAAACATTATGCTACCCTTGTCGTACTACATTATAGCAACCATATTCAATCTAATAAAATTACACAGACAACTAATGTTTTGTCTACAACACAAAGCAGGTTTTTGCAATTATGGCATAAAGCATATGTCTAGTTGAGTCAGAATTCTCATTTTTTAAATGAACCGCAATGTGCTTTAATATAAACGTGTGATTTGACTTTTTCTTTCTTTAACAGAGCTCACACGGTCAGGCAATTAAACAGAAAATTCTAAAGCTTTAGAGTGCTCCTGAAAGGCTAATTTTGTCTGCTGGCACCACTTGGGACAATGAGTCAGATAAGAGCATTTGTAACTTTTGGAGCTTTCAAATCTATTTGGCCATCAAATGCGATGCCTTTGTTCTACAGTTTGCGGTGACACGCTTTGTTTGGGGGTCTAGAAAGTGCTTCCCCTCTGAAATCAAACACAAGTTTAAACGATATCAACAATATTACCCACAACCTTTCATGCCTCACTTTAAGTGTCTCCTTAAGCTTGACACACCTTTATTTACAGTCAATATGAACTTCCAGCTTCATCCAGGGGGATTTTTATCTATGAATATCCCCTTTCCTCGTATACTAATACTACCTCTCTGCTGAGTTAACTTTACCCTTCACCTGTTGAGCTCTTAATCCGCCATAGCATCAAGGTAAGAAGAGTTGAAGTGCTTAATCTGAGAGCCAAATTTGCTGGTGGTAGCATAAAAATGGTACTTTCTGTCTTCTGTAGCAGTTTTCCTTTTTATTCTTCATGACTAATTACATTCTTGAGGACTTAGGGCTGCACTCAAAATGAACCATCAGCATCGTGTGACATTATATATACACAGAGCCATTTCTAGCTACAAGTATTATAAGCAGCAGTCGCTTCGGGCCCCAGAGCCACCAAGGGGCCCCCACAAGATATACGGACCATTCTACCGAACTGGTTCAAAGTCACAGTTCCATAAACGTTTCAGAGTTTTAACTGACTTGAAGCTTAGATAAAATCCTCCAAGTGACTCTACACCTTATGTCTACTAAAATAAATGACTGAACATTCCATTCTGTTACTACCAAAACAATAATAACACTATTGAAACTTTACCAAATGTTTCAGTAGTGACTCTTTCAGTAGCGACAATTTTAGCTAGAGCAAAACACAATTGGTCATTAAAACATGAAGTTTAATTAATTGCTAAAAATGTGTTTCGATAGTGACGATTCTTAATGTTACACACTGATTTTCAGACTTTGGAACACATTAACTTCAAAACAATGCGATCTAATGTAGCCATGAGGGACAGGGATGCAGTCTCACTTCCTGCTCTAAAAGGCAGGGTAGGGCTAAAATAAGGCTCCGCCTACAGACTAAAGCACTCTGTTTCAGTAGTGACATGAAAACATATTTTTTGAGTTTAAAAATTAAACTCATGACAAATCTAAATCTTTCCTTCTAAAAACCTAAAACATTTCGAAATCCAAAACTTCAAAAAATCTTTAAAAAAAAGAATAAAAATAATAATGATTAAAAAAATACAAGTAATATTTTCACAAGTTGAGACCTGAGGGTGAGGGTTTAGGACATCAATAGAAAGTACCCCAGAAACGATGATTTTGTATATATGGGAATTATGTACAGTTTTGCATACTAATGCATACTATGTACAGTTTTGCATATACTACTTAGAACTCCAAAAATGACCCTGTATATATACACAGGTGTTAGAATTTAATTTTATTTAGTTCTTACAATGATGTTTTTTTGTTTATCAGCATGAATCCTAATCTAAACAGGAACAACACTAACCATAGACATTACATATTTGCATTAGAATGTTTAAATAACCTACAAAGCGCATTTAGGAAGATGAAAGAAACAAAAAAGCAGTAGCTTTAACCATATATTTTAATCCCCAATTTGAATGTTTAGGAAACACATTTTTTGGGCTGTTCGAAACAGCACACACACCTTTTCCACAGTTCTCACAACAAACTGACAAAATAAGCAGCAGAAACAACCTCGTATTTGATAATAGGTATTATTAATCACCTGGGAATTTTGAGCTCCTGTTGGTAAGCATTTTATACGTGCTCTAATCTTATAGCTGCAAACAGGCCGCTTTAGTGCTAATGTGGAGTGTTTTTTCTAATTTTTTATGTAACTGCACTCTCGCTAAACCACAGTTTAATTACCTGCTGAGGTTCCTGCTACGAAGCCTTAACTGAAACAGTCTTACGGGACCATCGACATGTAAATGAGGGAGTCTTAGGGGAAAATACCTAAAAGACAGTTTGATCACTCACCATTCCTGCAAAGGAAAAACAATAATGAAGAAATAAAGAGGTAACAACAGTTTTAATTAAGGTGATTTTTGAAAAACTAAAGCGTGAATGCATACAGTATAACTAACTGGGAGGAAAATCTTTATTTTATCTATTTTAAAAAAAGTGGTAAAAACAAAAGCCAGTCAGCTAACACCTAAACTGTTCAGCTTCAAGTTCCTCTATTATTCTCACTTAACTGAGCAATTTTCTTCAAAGAAAATACTAAGGTAAATAATTTTAGTATCTGTTAGATTTAGTTCAACCATCTTTAGTTTAGTTTAGACCTAAATTGAACTAACTGAATGGAAGTGGGCTTTATGTTAATTATTAAATAAAGAAATCCGAGATATTGTGACAGCACGCAGCAAAATGACAGACATTAGAATGTACATGGCTTTAAATCTAACTTTTTAGCATATCATTAAAAGGACCTAATTACGGATTTATACTTTCCCAGAATATTACTGCTACAGGTTGCAGGCAGACTCTTTCTTCTTTAAATACCTTTATCATAACGGCTGAAACGCTAGACACAGTGGCATACATGTTAACACATTTCGGCTATAAGACACTAGCAAGCTCTTGGAAATACAAATAAATAAATCTGAAATCTTATTGTATGTAAACACTGATGGTAGGATTCTGTGGGAAAGCCAGAGTTCCAAGACAAAGCCAAGACTGTGGTTTGAAACCATCTCTTCAACCTCCAGTTAATCTTGCATGAACAATGTCTGGCATCTGACATTCTCACCTGGAAGTAATTAGTAAAATAGCATCTAGCAGTTAAAAAAAGGCATGAAAACTGATCTGGAAACGTCCCCAAGCACACTGTCTTTCTTTTTCATTAATTTGCATATTTTGGAGACATCCTCCCACCTGCCCCTAGCTGGCTAGGTCTATTTATTTATTTGTTTTAGTAGGTGAGCTCATGTTCAGTTTTAATGATTTGAAAAACAACTGTCACGTTATCATAACTATTATATAATAATGAAAAGACTATATAAGAAACTAAATTCGTTCAAGCTGTAGTAGGTTTGATATAGTCAATCTAGTCACTGAGCTCACCAGTCAAATCTTATCAATATACACACTATCACTTACGTAATGATTTTAGGGTAATATTTAATCCTAAGAAGTTTTCATTTTATTTTGCAATACGTTTGATTATTTTTCTTAAATATGATTACATAACTATGTACATAGTTACAGTCACATTTACAGTGGAGCCAAAAAGTCTGAGACCACTACTGAAAATGCTTGTATTTTGTATGCTTTTCTAATTTAACAAAGTTTTGATTAAACATAGTTTCCGCATAAGTCTTTTGAGTGAAAAGTACAATCTTTGAAATACTGACATGAACTTCAGAATTTCACAGTATTTTTATGTCCTTTTTTTACTTTAATACCTGCATGCACTCGACCTGGTATGGACTCCACATGTTACCTCGAATATTTCTTCATTTTACATGTTATAACTCTTCCTTTCAAAAACTTCATCTGTGTATTTCCAGGTTTAAATGAAAAAAATCCCAGATTTTCAGTGTGCTCTTGGATTTTTGAACACCAAATCATTCATTTAATCATTCAAATCTTTAAAAAAATCTCATTCTACTTACAAACACAAATGTGACAAAATTTAGAACTCACAATTTCAGCAGAATTTCTCAATTTGTTTCAATTAACTGCTTTTTTATTGCTGGTGATAACTGTGATAATTGCTTTGAAAAATTTGTTTTTGGGAAAAAATCTTGTGTAATCTTATTTAAAACATGAATGAGACTAAGCTAAAACGTGCTTGAGGCACTGACCATGGCTGGGGTAATATAAAGCATAAACTGCGAAGTATAAAAGTAAGAAAAAGAAAAAGCACTAATAAAATATTTTGAGAAACTAAAAGTTAATTAAATTATCATTAACGGAGATTGAGGGGCAATCAATATTCGGTGACAGCAGTTCTGTTTCATTTGGAACAACTTTAAATGCCAAGTTGATTCAACAATTGATTCAAAAAATGAAATTTCAAACTCACAAATCTGAGAAATGCTTCGAGACTAACCTTCACAGTTAAAAAAAAGCATCTTGAGTCTATTTATTTGAACAACGCAGACAACCTGAAAGTGGAACTGCACTTTCAAATTAAATAAATTCCAAAGGATGGTTGGTAAGTTTTTGAAACCGCAATACTGCTAATCTGATCTGGAATCATTATAATCCCATAGCGTATTAAAACATCCCATTCAGATAACTGATTAAGACTCATCCAAAAAGAGCTCCTTAAAGCAATGGCTCTTTTTATTCTCTCAAGAACCATTCAATGGACAGTTCTATAAAGACCTTTTTTTGTAAATAAGATGAGGATGAAGGAACCTTTTGAAAGTTTAAATGACCTGCACGTATGTAAAGGTTCTACACAAACTAAAGGTTTTTTTTTCATAGAACATTACCTCCCAGCCATGAGCCATTCATTTTTAAGAGTGTATAGTCACGTAACATTCTAAAGCAACAGACAGTTTTTCATTGCTTATTACAAACACAGAAAGCTGCTTCTGGAGTTGACGGGACATGCTTCCTGGCAGGATGGCGGAAAAAGCCAGGATCTAAAGATGGGCAACGTCTGGGAAAATTAGGAACCCCAAACAGCAAGTCTTAGACAACACACCTGTGCCAAAAATATCTAAGGTATCTATCTCTCTGCTGGTATAGGCAAGAGCAGTAGCTCCCTCTTGTGAGATCTAACTCAAGACAATCACATGTGGAATAGCAGATATCATATTCTTGCCAAAGGGTGATAAGTCTTCTTCCACTGATCTACTTTTGTGCTCATTAGAAAACATTTAATAATGCTGGTTAAATTTATTTGGTTTAATTAATTACATGTAGAATTTTGTCTGCCTATCTCTTTCAGTAAGCATCTACACTAAAGGACTGATATTATTTATTAAGGATGTTCTTTTTTGTTTGACATGCTGTAATCATACACAGTTTCTACTGACGCATGTGGTTCTGTCACTAACAATTACTAGTACTTTTACACAACATTTAAAAAAACAAAAAAAGGAAAAATAACTAAAATACAGCTGTTAGAATTCACATTAAATGATATTTACTTTGAGATTTAGCCATGCCAAAAGACGACCAATATTCATCTAGTCTTTCATCTTATCATCTTGTTTACCCCTAAATAAAAACACCAATGACATGACCAATAACATGACAGGACAATACTCAAAGACACTGACACGATACACAGTACATATCACCATATTTAGTTTTTCTGAGATCTGTTAAGTTGGAACAGAAAAAAAACTGATATTTATTCAATCACATACTGAAGCGCACGAAATCCACTTAAACTGGACAAACGACACTCTCTGTCTAATGAAATACACAGTCAGACAGTGTCCTGTAAGTACTGACGATATCCACGATATGCTCAAAAAAGCATATCTTCACATCATTTATCATGATAAATACTGTCATCTTACTCAGTTGATACCTTTACAGACTGTCTTCACACCAAAAAGAAGCTGACATTTGTCTGGTGAGTTTGGGGTGTGGCTGACGCATGCGTACCTCAGGGAAAGCTAGGAGGTTGTACAGTTATCTCCCATGGTGTAACTCTAAACTATACAACCTACTACCTCAGCCTGGGGGGCACAGCTTAGATCCTGAGGGGTGGGGTTCCTTGGATCTAGCAAGAGGAAAAACTGGAACGGTCAGTGTGAAATATCAGACTGATAGAAGACACACCCAGGACTTCATGCAAACTGTACACTGCAAGCAAACTTGCTCCAGTGCTGAGGCAACCCATTAAGGGAACTGGTCAAACTGATATTCACCTCCAACTTCAACTGAGAGCAGTCTGTACTATGACTATGAATTAGGATTCCGCTCCAGACTATTTGGCGGGACTTGATGGTACCGTGCATATAGTATACAGGAAAACCTCTAGCAAAGAGAAGATAGTAAAATGACAGATTAGGCAGTTGTAAAGGCCAGACAGACAGATACCTATAGATACAAGCTTGTGTGGACAGTCACCACAAGTTCGGATCTACGGGTTTGTGTCTGCAGGCAAGTCTCCTCCAGAAATCATTCTTCAATTGTACAGCTTTCACTGATCATTTCATCATGACTTATATATGAATGCCATCTAACAACAGGTCCCAGGATTCATTCTTAGATCTATAAAATAAATACTTCTTGTTCAGGTTGCTGTATTAAGAGTACTCACACAACTGAACAAAGACTGCCTTGGATATGAAGCACAAACAACATATACACACATGAACAGCCACCGAGAAGTGTTAACAAGTAACTGCGCCAGCACTGGGACCATTGCTTTGGATGGTTCATCAAGGTATCTTGTATGCACTAACAACAATGTTCATGCAAAAGTAGCCCTTGAAAAGATCTTCATCTTAACATATACTTGTCAAAAACACTTGTTTTGTTCAGAAACAATGTAAATGTACCCTCATACGTACACCAATGGTTTTAGGGTTCAACTGTTTACCTTAAATGTGTTTTCCCCCAGGGATAACATAACCTACATATTTGCAGCTGTTCATAATCTAATGTTTTAAAGCAGAAAAATAAAATAAAAAGCCTGGAGTCAAGAATGTGTGGGGAATGCGAATTAAAAATATGACTGCAATGGAATATGAGACAATTATGTACCCTAACTAAAGACAGTGTTCGGATTATTCATTCGGTTTGTTTTTGTTTGTTTTTTAGCAAAATGTTTTTTTTTGCCTTTGCATGCTGTATATTGTCTTTAACATTTATTATTTATCTACAGTAATGGATATAAATGAAAAGCAGAGTTTGTGCTAAATCTATACTTGTGAGTTGTATCTTTACAGTTAAATTTAACAAGGTATGTACAGGCGGCCAGTTCTATACTTACATTCTCAGAAAAAAAACATACTGAACTGTCATTGGGCCAGGACCCTTCTTGTTAATGGGGTGGTACCTTCAAAGTTACATCATCAATACCTCTTATTAGTGTTGCTATCTAGCTGCATATGGCCATATCATATTCCTGACAATTTTCCTGTGTCACTGGCCTCATCATTGCTTCTGTCAAAAATGCCAAATGTTTTTAAGTCTTTCAAAACATGCACTGGAAAGCAGTATCATGCTGGAACACTATGTTGGCAGTCAAGTTTTGGAACATGGTGCAAGAGGGTCTCTAAAGCTAAACAAAAAAGTGTAAAAAAATGGCCAGTGAAGGTCAATTTGTGTACCTTGACCTTATAGGCATGCAATACAGAATACTCTGCAGACGTTGTGTAGTTCAGGCTTGGGATTTCACAGCATATTTGGCACATGGCAGCATATAAGCCATTTATGGCATACTTCTCTAGTTAACCATGGAGCTTAAACATTGTCGAAATCGCAAACAGTTGTAAAGTTATTTAGGTTAAAACACGTGTTGTGAATGTGTCACTGGTGGCACATTCATCCATAAATGGTTAACAAACATTGATTACTCTTGTATTTTCACTACTGCCGCTACACTGATGAGCTATGAATGAAACTAAAACAAATAATTTTTAATGTAAAACTGAATAACTAAAGCAGTCAGGGTGCCATCAGTTGCCCAGAATCCATGGCCCGGGTGGTCTAAAAGATATGCTGGCCACTTAGATAGAGTCAGCCTGTTAGAATTTTCATCAAAGTGCTCCAAGCTGAAAACACAGCAGGACCAGTAGAAAAAATGAAGTGGCAGGTCTTATGTTCTTTTGAAACATATGAACACAAACTTGCAAAGTCAGGACTCTGCATCTGTAGTAATTCTACTGAGAATCCTGAGCACAGATCACAGGCAGAGAGTAACACTAACAGAACATTAAACACAACAAGTAAAGGTGCTAAATCAATTTACGCTGACTGAATTACAATATATCTCACTGCTCTCTAAGAGAGAATGCACGCTTAATCTGTCTTAGAGGCATTGTCTGAGCCTGAGGAGAGGAACACCCTCTAGTTAAAAGGGGCACCTCAGTGGTAATGAGTGGAGATTCAGGAACTGTGGTAGGCACCTGATGTAGCACAGCATCTTCTTCAAGCTAATCAGCTAATCAATTTGATGGCCAACAAAATATGTAAGTCAAATTTTTTCCTTGATGTTTCCAGAAACCACTAATGATTGCCTCTATATATGCTTGCCAGGACAGTCTGCCTGAGAACTGTCAGGTGTGTGTGTGTGTGTGTGTATGTATGCATATATGTGTGCATACAAACACACTCACACACACACTATATACATTAGACACACTATATATATTTACTTTTCTACATCATTTGAACATCTGTCCTAAAAAATCAAGACTGAACCAAGAGAAATGCTCCAACATTGTTTGGAATAAAATCAATTTCCATTAACTTACCCTGAACATGAAGAACATTTTTGTATTATGTATTTTTTTTATGTATAACTTGAAGCTCATATCTTTTGTCTTTTCACAGATTTTGCGCAAAGATTTCGTATCGAGAATGTCAGAATCACTTTATTTTGCCAATTATGTTACACATATGAGGAATTTGTCTTGGCGAGTGCACACACGTGGGGACAACCATGAGAAACTTTGGGCTAAATGGGATTGGGACGTAGACTTATTAGGGTGGAAACATGGTTACATGGATGTCATGTAAGTCAGCATGAGTGGAAAGTCCCCTCAAAAAATGTGCGGAGAACACTTTGCATGCAGTAAAAATATTACCTCTTGCAAAGAAAAAGGGTTATGTAAGCCAACGATAGCTTTTCACAAGCTAGCTTGTTTGTCTTGCTTGTATTACTGATTGTGCTCTGGGCATTAAAACAGAACAGACTAGAGGAAATATGGTTGAGTTTTAGCTGAGATTTAGCAGTAAGCCAGCACCAAGTTATGTCCAGACATGTATTCTCATTACAAGATCATGTCTGGCCTTGCAAGACTAGATCTAGCCTTGAGGTTAAAAAAATGACCCAGGAAACGTAGAAATCATTAGTCAGATATTCTTAACTGCATTTTCCTCAGACAATGCATGTAGACTTTTCAGCCAAGTCATTACTTGTTAGCTGGTACAGCTCTGGAGCGAAGTGTCTGGTTCCATTTTTGAAAAGCATTTTACACTCTTCTTCTTCTAATTGCGGACCATTGTTCCAATTTGATTTTTCTACTTCCAATTTGGTTTCACAGGAGTTTCCCCTTCTAGAGGCAAGTGGGATAATCCACCAGCATTTGCTTACTTATGTATCCTTTTAAATTCTATCTGTAGTACCTTCATTCCCTCCAGGAAGAGAGACCATCTCTCCATTCATGCAGCTGCTGAGAGGGGAATTCCTTTATGTGGAAGGAAAACTGAGATCAGTGGCTGGTGGTTGCTTATGCGAGTAAACTCCTTCCCACATAGATTCTAGCTGAAATTCCCCACACCGGCCTTGGGGTTTCTTGATCTGTCCATCTAAGCAGCAGCAAGTGACCTGGAGGAAAAGGTCATTCTCGATTGCCTCTTGTTATACGTGACATGACTGTTTTGATGTCAAATGCCATGATATCACATGCAAGCTTCGCTTGTATGCCTGAGGTCATAAAATGTAAGCACTGCATCTGAAACTGCATATCTCTGTGTCTTTGGCGTTTCTCTTCAGTCCTAAGGACACTAAACTGAACTACGAAAAATATAGGTGGCAAAAAGGATTTCTGGGAGTGATGCCAGAGAAGAACTACTTATGGTTTCCTAAGGAATCTTTCATAGGATTGTTCTTTAATGAGATGAGCAAGTGTGAAGAACCTTTTCCAAGTTTAAAGATTATCCACATATTGTAAAGGTCCTACACCAATTAAGGATTTTTGCTAGAACTGTGTGTCAAGAATCATTTAAGAATCTTTCTTTTTAATAGTGTGGTATAAGTCAGAGCCCATACTCCTCATCTCGCCACTTTTTGGAGACTGACAAGACATGATCTGTTTCTCAGGTGATAAAATGTTATCCAGATAACATCCTTGCAAAAAACTTAGCTAACTTCTTAGCTAACGTCTTTTACAGAGACGGTTAAAAAAGATCTACTAAGTTCTATGAAGTGGACATGGATCATACAGCACAGCATTAATGGTAAACTTGAATCTGCCACACATGCAATGCGGTTCATTCTTGGCTATTCTTATCATCATTCACATTTCTAGATAATCAAGCTTTGTATATACATACACAGCACGGAAATAGTGAGCATTTTCACACACAGCACACAGAGCTGACAGGCTTTTTATGTTTATGCTGTTCTTCGAACTGAATTTCTAACATCTACAATTCTGCAAATGTTCCACAAACACTTCCTTGTTTGCCTTAGCTAAAATTTGATTTTTGATCTACCAGATTCACATAACTATATCTGAAGCCACAGTTTACTCCTCCCACTTGAATAAAAATAACAAAACAATAAAAAAACACACAGGTATTTTTACTGAAAAGTGGACTACGGGAAGACAGATAAGCTCGGCAAAATGAGCTTTTTTACTGAATTAATAACAAAGAACAGGTAGGAATATATATAGAAATGCAGAAAAAGATGAGTGCTTGATCTGCTATGGACTATTTTATAGGTATTAACTGAGTATCTAAACATGGCTTTATAAAAAAAGAAAATATAAGCTTACTGTTTATAGTTCATAGTTCATATATGGCTTACATTATTAAGCCATGCAATTATTTAAAGCAGTGTAATAAAAAGCAGAGGTTTAGAAGAGACAAAGGAGTACAGTAGAAAAATCAAAAACTCTTAACTAGTGAAATCATAAAGTCATGTGGTTGAGATCAGTTTGGAATTCAGAGAATACTAAATACAGAAAAAAGGCGTGGCCTGTCCAAGACCAACCCATGTTCTGAGTCTCCCTCTCTCCCCCTGCATAATCTAACCGAAAAATCTCTCAGTCCTAAACAGAGACAAAACAGCAAAGGCAAACTAAACTGCCAAACTAATTATGGAAGAAAAGACAGAAATGGAAAGAAAGAAAGAAAAAAAGAAAGAAAGAAAGAAAGAAAGAACAAAAGAAAGAAAGAAATTGAAAAAATCTATAGAAGACATGAATAGTGATTGTGGACAGTTATCATAGTCAGGGTCCAAAACGATCAAGGCAGATAAAAATTTGCTTTGGTGAAAAAATAAAATCAGGTTTCTGCTCAGAATCTTAAAGTAGCTAAAGTAGGAACGATAATATGGCTCTTGCTGTCCACCAGTCGCTGAATGATCATGACTGAAGAACAGGAGCAAATCAAGGAGATACAAAAACTTGCTAAGCAGATCAGTTATTCACTTTATCAGATGATTTCTCAAGACTCGTCATGATTGAAAATTTTACTGTAACGTGTCATTTCAATTAGAACATGTTAACATTAGTGAAATGCTTCTTTTAAAATAACAGCACTACTGTACGCAGAGACACACTGCTGGAGTGAGACCATCTCAGTAGAAAAATGAGGATGGTGATCAAAGTCGCACGGGGTCAGCATTGTGAGAGGAAGAGTTCATGCTGGAGCACCGAGAGACTGGTTACAGTGTGATACTGTAATGGCCTACACTATTTGCACAAACATGCCGAAGTACAGGAGTTTTTGTTACACTTCAAGGCAGCCAAGACAAAATGTGTGTGTGTGTGTGTGTGTGTGTGTGTGTGTGTGTGTGTGTGTGTGTGTGAATTCGTGTGTAATGAGAGAGAGCGAGCGAGAGAGAGAGAAAGTAATGTCTAATGAAACTCATACGGGAATTTACAACGTTGGATTTTGCACTAGATAAATTTTGAATTAAAGTTGTAAATCTGAGCTTATCTTTTCACAGCTGCTTCTTCCAAGTAAGTATAACTACTTAAATAATGGATGAATTTTTATGGCTAGTAAAAATATTTCTCTGTCATCAGCACATTGGCATATGCGCCAGAAAGTTAAATGTTTGACCCTGAGCACAGTATTCTATTCACCATTCAAAATAATATAACAAATCACTCATTACTTTAATCAAAACTAGTAAAAGCTGTTGCTACCCAAGTCCATCCTTCACACATCTGAATGGAAGGTTCTATTCACTCTACAGCTAAACAAAAATATCAGTTTTCAACTTCTTAAAATCTTTCTTGGTGAGTGAAAGTGTAGTCAATGCAAAGTCTTCAGTTTATTTCCCCTGAATAAAGGTTACAGTAGAATTTTGAAAAGTGTCTATCAAATTAATCCACTCATTTTAGTCCAAATCCAGAACCTACATACATTTTTAATAGGGAACTATAGCATTACTTTCCTGTCCATTGTTTTTTAGCCCATTTAAGTAAAACCAGTAGTAGTGCAGAGAACTACATGAGTACATAACCAGAGTACTGTCGGTCTAGGATTCCTCTTGTCTTGAAACTATGATATTTTGTAAATCATTTTAGTAAAAATTGCTGCAACGGGGCATTTCAGTAAAACACAAAAAAACACTACAAACAAAACTATACAAATAACCATACGACACAAAAACTAAGAAGAATACAATAGAATGCAATGAAAGTGTCATTTTTTCTAAAAAGCAATCTTTAGAATTCAGCTCCAGTTCTATGCAAGACCATCGTTTTTTTGCATATTATCTTTTCTCTGTAATGACTTCTTAACAGCTACACAACCTTTCAGACTCTTAGTGTGGAGTTATCTTCTCACAGTGGAAGGATGGACAGAAACACCTGTGGAATTTTACAGATCAGATCTGGAGCAAGAGTGGAGCTTGATTTTCTCCTCTCTCTCAAAGATGAAAGCTTTAAGTACTGTTTATCTGATGCTGACAGTTTTGATGGTCTACCATGTCTTGTACAGTTGTTAGGAGTTCCAATTTATCGGTTATCTATTAATAATTTTTTCAACTCCAGTTTTGGAAACTCTTGTCGCTTTTTGCTTAATTTCCTTTGACTTTCTCCTTCCTTATGCAAGTGGATTATCTTAAGTCTAATGTCCTCAGAAATATCTGCTGAAAATGAATAACTTCTGCTTAATACAATTAAATGAAGCGTGCTCTCTGACATTTGCACTGTACAGTATTTTTAAAGCTGCACAAGCAAACCAGAAACCCTTCAAATCTGATCAGATTAAAGGACAAAACAGATTTTCTTTATGGAAGACAACAGGAGGTGCACAGCAGAGACAATAACAGTAACAAGCTAACGTTACAGTGATAGTTTTAGATCTGCCTCTGTCTTCCCAGTAACTCTTGCTCAGTAGGGGACAACATGGGCATGCAAGTTTCCAAAGAGAGAGAAATCCAAAGAGGATGATGACCAAGCAAAGGAAGATCCACCCCAACCCCACCAATATGGTATTGGTAGCCTGAACATTTCATCAGTGTCATGCAAAAAAACATGCATACCTGCTAATGAACTTTCTATTCTTAACTGTTTTTCTATTCCTAAACTATAAATGTGGTTCAGTAAAAGGTTAAGACTGCATAATCAAATAATTCCTAATGCACTTTAAAAAGGAAAAATTCCAAAATGTACTCATTGTTTTTTGAAGAGAAATAAGTAGCTTTTAATATTATAAATGTCTGCTGCACACTGCTAATGCTAGATTGCTTAGCAGTCAGTCCTGATGTAGTTTATACAGAATGAACAGACTCCAAAAAGTCTTAAAAGGTCAGAAAAGTTAAAAGTGCCCAACGATCAGTTTTAACTAGATATTAAAATGTTGGCATCTTGTAGCTTGAGAGCACTTGGAATAGACAGAAGAGAAAATAATCAGCCACTCTAATAGAGACGTGTGAAGT
Organism: Colossoma macropomum; assembly: GCF_904425465.1. Classification (NCBI taxonomy): domain Eukaryota; kingdom Metazoa; phylum Chordata; class Actinopteri; order Characiformes; family Serrasalmidae; genus Colossoma; species Colossoma macropomum. The sequence continues at coordinate 10,756,335 of NW_023494786.1, read as the reverse complement.
AAATCTGGCCTACAGAGCTTAATACAGCACTGTTAATAACAAGTAGCTCAGTGTGAAATTATTTGATGGTCAATTTGGACTCGCACAGCATTTCCACTTAAAGGACTTCTGACAGTAGGCTTTCCAATCCTTGCTCCACACCACTTGAATTTAAATGACCAGGTTTGGACTTTGATGCCGATGCCAAGTTCCTTTTACTATGCTAGTGGGGTAATGCCAAGAAGTTAAAAGATCCCTTCAAACCAGTTGAAAAGAGGGCACAAGTCCTGCCACCAGGACCACTGGAGCAAAGCCCTCGGCACAGTGGGCGAAGGGGTGAAATGCAGCAGGGAGCTACCCCCAAACCCCCACCCCCCCAACACACACACACACACACACACACAGGCCACTCCAGCCAGCACTCCACAGCACACATGCACAACCGAGCCCAGTAGAACGACAACAACAAAGCTCAAAAAATGCAAACGATCGCTGGTTGTTGAGAACTAAGTTGTAAAATCAAAGTTACAATGCTCAGTAGGCCTTTAACTTCGCGCAAAAATAAAATACTGGAAGCGAACAACAGACAAGCGCAGAATGAACACAGCAAAACGCTGGCTAGCTCTAAAGCATGTTAATAGTGACTTACCCACGATCTGTTTACTGTTTCCAAAAGGTCTCTCTATACTCACTGTGCTTACAGCATTTAGCAGGAGGTTTGAAGAGTCCAGTCCACTGTGGCCCACGAGTCAACACAAGCATGCAACTAAAGAAAAAAACAAAAAAAACAAAAAAGGACCACGATAACGAAACGCAAAAAGCAAAGAAAGAAACAAAGAAAGAACGAAAGGGGAGAGATATGATGGAGAACGCGCAAAAAATCACAAAACACAAGTAAACGAATTGGAAAAAGAGATTCCGGCTTTCATAACAGATCGATTTTCCTCGCAGTAAGAGCATAAATAAGGAAGACCTATCCATAATGCCTGTAAAAACCTCTGTATCTACGAACTGGGTGCCTGCTTAACGACCAAATGACAGGCAACATCTGTTTGTAAGAAAGCCAAGATCGAGTCTTTAAAAAAAAAAAATTGGCTTGATTCTCTCTCTTTCACTCACTCTCTCTCTCTCTCTCTCTCTCTCTCTGTCTCTCCCACTCTCACTGGCTTTTCACTCACTCTGCTGAATAAAGCAAAAGAGAAAAGAAAGAAGAGACTGTGGAAATTTGGCGAGGGGGAAATGGAGTTGTGCACCAGTGCTGTCACCCCTTAACCTCGTCCCTTCTGCCTGCTCCGCTCTCGCAGCTGCCGAGAGAGAGAGAGGCAGTCCAGGTACAACTCCTCAACCGTCCTCCTGCTAGCCTCTCCCAGATCCGCCACTCGACCAAACCCCCACCCTCTCTCACACTCGCGCGCACACAAATACGCACAAGCTTCTTGGAAGACTTCTCTGCATTAAAAATAAATACTAATCTACCGTTCAATTTGGCTTCTAAAAAACCTGCCTCTGGCCTTTCGCCACCTTTTAGTGACACAAAGAAAAACAGCAAAAAAAAGAAAGGACACTTCACTGAGTAGCTATTTTCGCCAAGTGCTGACCACACCAGAGCTGAGCCAAATATTATTACTTCCACACACGCGTTAGCGCTACATATACAGACGCTTAGGCAAAATACTGGGTTTCACAACAGTTTAATTGAAGTCAGAGAAAGTAGATGCTGCTGCTCGCATGTCGTCATCTCAGTCGTCAATCACTCCGTGTGAGAGAACGTGAACGTTCTGCATGAATTAAACCATTTCAGAGAAGTCTTTGCGTATACTTGGTGGTTGCTGAGCAGGTCGCGGCCGACAGCGGCGCATCTGTCTGCGCCACCAACTAAGAATAGAGGCTCTTGTTCGTGGTACATCTTCTATGGATCAGCGGCGAAGCAAAATATAGCACACGGCAATGCAGACGCACATAAATCAGAGCAAGCGCTGTAAATACATGCGCGTGAACGAAAACAGTGGTGACCTCAGCTAGCACTGCCTCTGCCTGGAGTATGTTGTCAGTGGCAGAGGCAGGGAGGGAGGAAGAACTACTGTATGTCACAGTTTGCCAAGCTGGGCCAGTCATCTCCTGATTCTCTCTCTTTAATCCCCAGCTGCCCGTTCTGCTCAGTAAAGTGAGGCTGACACCCTGACACCCTAATAATCCTGAATGCCCTGCGGCCAATGGAGGTTTCCCTGGGGACGCAGAGGGACCAGTCAAACACGACCACGCATTTCCCCACGTCGCTGACTGTAAGCAACACTCAAAGCTTCCTTATACTACTGGCAGTGTGTCAGGGCGAGCAGGACTGTCTTGTGTAGTGCTGGGTGGCACTGCAAAAATTTCAGAATCATCACAAAATATTCCAAATATCAAAGCATCAGGTAACATTTAAATCAGCATTGTCAAAATCATACTTTTGATATATATAATAATTAAATTATTAAAAAACAGAAAAGCCATGCATATAACTCACATTTACAATTTTTATGAACTCAGGCACTTCTGACAGGAAAGGAATGTTTATCAATCCAAATACTAGCTTCTCACCAGTAGCACAGCTGCCAGCTCTGCAATCCGGACTTAATGAAGAATCCTCATGATTCGATCCAGCTTGCAAGACTCTCACAGCTCCAGGCCAAAGTATCAGTTTAACTACAGTCTCAGTCTCCTACTGCTCCGGATTGCTAGGTAGCTAGCAGGTTCTGAGTGGCATTTACTATCAGAGAATAAACAAAAAGGGAAGGGTAGCTAGCTGTTCAGAGCTGTAGGAAAATGATTCAGACTGCAGTGGCCATTAAAGCTGATGTGGCAGCTGAGTGTAGCACCAGAACAAGTAGTTTTGAGTGGCTTAAAACCTTCATCACCTTCATATTTGCAGCCCAAAAAAAAAAATCATCGGCATCCTTCAGATGTTTAGATTTTACTGACATTTCAAACCAATATTTGATGACGCATTTACCGAACTCAAGAAGAGCAGAATGTTTAGGAAACACTGGGCTAAACTGCATTTTTACCCTATATAAATATTATATTCTGGAAACACAAACCTACTGAATTGACAGAATCTGTGTGAAACAAGCACATATCATTAGAAAGCTGAAGCAATACATGTCTAGCCTGAAAATCTCAGCCAAACAACAGAAATAACACAAGCATTCCAAACTGTATGAAAACGAATGTCAAATGTGGCTACATCAAATTATTTAAGCAATGCAGGCATTCATGAAAGCCTTCACAAACAAATAATGAACGTCAGATGACCAGTGGCATGGTAGGATTTTGCCAAGTGGGAGTGACAGCTTCTAGTTGTTTTAAATATGATTTTAAACTGGTATTTTTTTTTCGACCCTCTAGCCAGTTTTACAGACAAATATCAAAACAAAAAAAAACAGTATTAATCTGATAATGCACAGAGAAATTAATTCTGAATCTCAAATAACAGCACACATTAAAATTTAGAAGGTGCTGCTTTCCTAACTAAACTTACAATAAAGCAGCAACACAAACATTCTATAGCGTAGTACTGTCGGTGTAATCAAACGCTAATGTTTTGCACTAAATAGAGAGAGAAAAATACCACCTCCTGTTATCAAACCATGCCCATGTTAACAGCTATATAGCATTATTAAGCTGAAGTAAGTTAGCTGTAACATAAAATGCTGTGTCACCATTTTAATATATTGAAAACATGAATTTTTGGAAACAGCCACAAGCAATACAAATAACATCACACTGAAATACAGTTGCTAAAAGATAAAAGCATATAAATGCCAAATTGCAAAACACAGCGGCCTCTGTTGGTTGCATCTCCTTCCGCAACACGCAACATGCAGCCACTGAGCGTAAACAGTGTGCTGTGTTCCACACTTCAATGATTAGTGTAGTATACTACACCCAGCTTCATTTTCTGAGTGAATCCACTACTTGCACTAAAAATGACTAGTACACACTGCAAAAAGGTGTTTCTAGGTTAAAGACAGTAACTAATACTGAAGTAACATTTGGGGCTACTTCTACAAAAAGCAGTATGAATTCATATTTTCAGTACTATTAACCACATACTAAATTTCATTAGTTGAACTTAATTGAGTGCAAGCTAATGTAACCAAGTTAGTGTGTTAATAATTTTGTTTGTTTCAGGTTTTTGGATTGTTTTGTATTTTCCGGTTCAGCTGGTACTGCTGTAATAAAAGTGAGCAACCTGAGTGGAAAGAAAAAAAAAAGAAAAAAAAAGATCTTAATATCGTCGTAGTTTATGTCAGATTAAATGAAATTAGATGGTAAGACAAAGAAGACCTCTGTTTAAGTCTCCTGCTGCTCAATTGCTTCTCATGAGCATAAGAGCCCAGTATTCTTAAGTGTCTCTTGTTGAGTTTTAGTACCGATCTCAATAATCACACACTGTCCTCACATTTTCCAAAATAATAACCCTCATCTTTATCTGCAACTAAACTCTTATCTCTCCTGTGTCTCATGTCTCCTTTATTACTAATGCTATCTGCCCTTAGGAGAATCATTAAGTCTCCTGAGCCAACAACAAAACATTTGAGCTATAAAATTATCCTCTGTGACTGGCTACTGACAACTGGGTGAATAAAACAGAGGCTTTAAAAAAGCCTGAGAAATGAACATTTGTTATTGAATAAGAAGTGTTTGGTTGTAATGTATTACAAACCAATAATAAATACTGCTGCTTTGGCTAGTGGGGCTTTTGCTGAAAAATTCATGAACCTTTAATAATGGGCGATTTCCTCAGCCAAACAATACAATGATCGGGTCCTAATCTGTATGGGTGAGTTTCATTCCCTTAGAAAAATACTGCAACCAGCACAAAAAGGCTCATGTAAACTGCCTTAATATTTTAAGTTAAACCAATGCAAAAATGTTTCATGACAACTGTGGCTCTTATAAATTTAATTTTACACTTAATTTTTTACAGTGCACTACAGAAATTCTCGATTAAGAATTAAGAGTATGTGTTATAAATGATCTGTAGTTTACTTTGACTCTACTAATTATCTATATTTTATGCATTTTTAACTGTTCTTTCAAAACATCCCAAAACACCCAACAAATGACATACCGTACTGTGCAAAAGGACCTACACTTACAAGGACCTAATTATTTCTTGTCCAGTCATAGCAGCCATTAAGTTCAAGTTATTGGTCTTCATGAAGAGATTAGCACTTGCATATGGAAAGCGAACGGAACTCAAAGGAGAACAGGTGTTTCCAAAATTGGAGTACAAAAATGTATTAAAATATAGAGAGAAAATACGACACTTAACAACTGTGCAAGACCTAAACAATCAAAACTGTTCCCATCACATATGTGAAAGACAGGAGAAAATCAAGCTGCACTCTTGCTTCAGATCTGAAAATGCACTGCACTGATGCACTGGTGTTTCGGTCCATCCTTCCATTGTGAAAAGACAACTCAACACTATGGGTCTGAAAGGATATGGAGCTGTCAAGAAGCCCTGACTAAAACATGTTACGGAGAAAAGGAAAGGAAGAAAATTTGCAAATAAAAAAAAGCTGCTGGTGTTTTTAGAACAATGTATTGAAAACTCCAGACCTCAACATCAGTAAATGTGTTTGGCATTACCTGGATCAAGGAAAGCAGAAAATGCAACCAACTTCTAAGACTGAACTTTGGAGGTGGGGGAAAAATATCCCTGTAGATTTTTTTTCTGAAATCAAGTCTCCCGAAAAGAACTGAAGCTGTAATATAGGGAAAGAGTGGACACACTAAACACTGAAAAACCTGATATATTTTGTTGTTGTAATTTTCTTTTAAGATATGTTTTCTTTTTTTCTGATGCTGAAAATTTTATCACTTGTATGTAATGGTCATTTTAACTGGAACGAAATAAATTAAGGAAGGTCTCTTAACCTTTGCACAGTACTGTTCTAAAAAAAAAAAATCTATTATATTGTGTGACACTAATACTGATATAGTAGTATAGATGATATACTGCCCAACACTGAGTGTCTGTATTTGTATGTGATTGTGTTTGTGTGTGGAAGTGGGAGGGATTCCACAGCCCTGTGATGCCTCCCTCTACTGTATAGCTGTGTTCAGCATAAACATATGCATTCATACTACAGTACATTAAGATGGCACTGTGTCTCACCCCTCTAAATTCCATGCCTCTCCCTCTCTCCTGCTCTCTGACATTCTGCTCACGCACAACTGCGGCAGCCCTCCACCAATCCCTCGTATTAACCCCCCACCTCAGCCAGACGGGCCACCAGTCTCCCCTAACACGCTCGCTTTCTACTGACCTGCCAGACAGAGTTAGCAGCACCCTCACGCTGCACTCAAAGCACCATTTTATGCATACAGACAAGGAGACATCACTGACCATAGCTCCCTTAGCACCTTCCTTTTCTAAACCCAACAACCATCCTACAGCCTACGACTTGTAGGTTACTGTATACAATATAATTTACATTACTGTCCAAGGACGACCCCATACACACTGCACGTGTTAATCTTTTTTTTAATTATATAGAGACATAATTACTTTTTATTTACATTCGATTTACATTTTGTATTAAAAAGGGCCCATTTGATGGAAAATCTCACTTTTCTTCAATAAAAGAGCTTGATGTGGTTTGTAAACATTCAAATTTCTTATAAAACATACCACTGACTCCACATTCCATACGGGGAAACTACCACAAACGTAGGATGTGGGCCCTTTAACAGCTTTTTCTTTTTTTATTAGTTTCAATGTTCCACAAAAACGTGGAAATGTCAAGAAATGACAGAACAGAAGTTATGTTTGTTTCTGAAAACATGGCGCAACAAAACCTTTTCATCAAATTGAAATCATAAAATATCCACCCTTCTATTTACAAAAACGAATGGTATTGATTGAAAGTTTTGAAAGAACTGGCCCTTTCAACAGAATTTCTCCACTTGTTTCAATGAACTATGAGTGAGAAACAATTAATATCAAACTACACCATGCTCTTGTCATCCTGTGCGATAACTGCAACTTCTCAGTGTTAAACTGACAGTTTGGAATACCTTTATCTACTTTAGTGTATATGATACAATAAAAATTCAAACGTTATACCATAAAATGTCATATCCAAAATACTACAGCTAACCTCCTCACTACAACTAAAGCGCATTAGAGCCAAAGGCAGCCGGATTGTCTCAGGCAGAGGCAACACCTGCTGCCCAGCAGAGCCACTGCTTAATTATTGTTCATCTTGGGGAAATGAAGAGCTCCTCAGAGAGCTTGTGTTTTCATTATCATGCTGTCTCTGGTCGTGGGAGAAATACACCGGTGGACCAATTAGTGTATCATTTGCGACGGATTCGTGATAAAAGTCGGAGTGTCTGCGCCACTGCTTAATTTTTATCTGCGGTCCTCATCTGAGGAACGCTTTGAGAAAGACAGTAATCTAGGCGGATCACAGTGTGGCCAGAAAGAGTACGGTATGAGAAGATGCGCGAGGAGCTCAGTGGTGATGAAGAGTCTCTTTGTTTTCCCCCGTTTACCCATAATCCTCAGCGGCTCACACTGTCCACTCTGTTCTGGCCCGTCATAGCTTTCTCTGCAGCCCTGCACACCACACAAAGCCGTGGATTGGTCCAGCACGGTACTGTGGGGCGGGCACTCTGGCGCTGGGCTGTTTACTCTGCTTTTCCCACACTGTCACGGGGTCAGAACAGTGTCTGTCCCCAGCTGACCTGCCTTTCACACACACACACACACACACACACACTCTGCCATGCCCAGGCTGCGCAGGCCCAGCTGCTACTGCTGAGGCACCACCCATCCTTGGGCATTCACACTCCTCCATCAGCCAAAACACTCCCTGCACTGCAGTGCTTTTATTTTACTGTCAAAAATTTGGATGAATGTCAAACACTGGATGCAGAATTCATTGTTTTGAATTATAGATATGATGCTGGTGCAGCACTTTTCACAGACAGCAATGGTCAGTACAACAGAAAGTCACATTTAATTAAACCTTAAAGAATGAACATAGTGCCAGTGACACACTTAGAACGTGTTTAAACTTCAATACCTTTACAATCGTTCAAATTCCTCCTCAACTAGAGAATCAGAGCTTTCCGACAATATGCTATGTATTCAGGCACTTTTTTAAAAATTTTTTTTTTTGTCATCACTTGGTAGCCAATCAGAGGATTAAATACAATATCCAGTAGATCCAAAGCAGGAAATCTGCCTTAGAGACCCTCCCATACCACATTTCAAAACGTGACTGCCCAAATAGAGTTAGCACGCTCCAGCATGCTAGCAGGTCCAGCCCAGCTTCCAAAAGACTTCAAAACATTTGACGAGATGTCAAGGTGGGTGCTGAAAATGTACAATTGTTTCTTGAGGTCAACAATAAGGAGGCTGGTGACAGTGGATAATGTCAGGAGTGTGAGGTATAGCCATGGCAATACACATCACAAGTAAGAGCATATATGGAAAACACCTTGTGACAATGTTGAGGAAAATGGTCGGAGATCTGTACATATACACAGTAGAGGCGCCAAGTGACCTTTAAATGTTCATACACAAGTTTACTGTGCGCATTACTCATTCAAATTGTTTTGTCCTATATGTTTTTTCCACTAAAAGGATGAAAAAAAAATCATTTTCTGGCCTAATTTTTCTTTTCCTTCGCAAACTATTTTTGTCTTTAACATTAACATTTGTATTCAATATTTGTTATTACTGAAAAGCTGAGTTTGCTGAATCAGAGTATAGAAAAGACTTGCAATACTACATTACAGTTAAAAATAGCAATACATGTGCAGGTGGGCACTTAAACTTTATTTCATTATTAAGTTTTGGTTGGAAACAAAACAATTAAAATTCATCATGTGCAATGGTATCAGCTAACAACTGACATAGGCAGACATATACAGACACAGGAGCCTAATCAATTTGGACAGCGCAGTATAAACAGGACAAAAAGGAGTAGTCTAGGGAAAATTGTTGCTTAAATGTTTAACCTTCTGTAAATCTAGAAATAACACTAACTGGCTATTGGTTGACAGTTTTCTTAGTGGTGCATTACCAGATCAAATCTTAAAAAAACGCCAAAAGGAAAATTATCCACTCTGGAATTTTTCCCCCATGGTGTCAAGCTAGATTCAGTCAAGCTAGCTCTCTCATTGGTTAGGATTTCAGGATGTCAAGGCCTTGCGTATCGGAATAACCACAAACAAAATTAGAAGATGACAGAGGGATCAACCAATGACATTTTGATTTTCAGGTAGTACAGGTGGATGCCCACTTTAAGTGGTTAGAAATCAAAAACGGCATCAGTTGTTTAATGTCAGAGCTCTTTACTGAAGGAGTCACTGCAAACACAAAGTAGTAAAATATATGCTGCTGGCATGTTTGTTACAAGCTTCAAATATCTGTGTTTAAGTGCTCCAAAGCTAGCTTGGCAATAACATCAAAGTTCAACAGGTGCAGAAACATTAACAAAAACTACTTATAATGTGAATTAAAATGTTTCAGCATTAAACACTGCTGTGTAATGACATGTGCACAGGTTTATGACTGTCTCTGTCTCCAAATGACTGGAATGCCCCACGCTTTATTTAACATTAGTAAAATTATTGCAGCTTGTTATTAGTCTCAGATGCCAGAATACTGACTACTGCCAAATCTTACCTGCTCCCATGTATAACTATGTCAGGAAGGAAATGCTTTTGTTCAGCTTTATGTCTCAATTTTGAAGTTTTCCTTGTGCCTTGTTTTGTAATAGCTTTGTATGTTTGACATACATCGTTTTCACTGCTGATATATGCATTCTTGGTTTTTGAATATCTGAGTTCTGATAATCACATTGCTTAGCTCTACTAGTCAGGGCTTGCCACTGCGTAATACCCATTTATCACAAAAGAAACACAATCAGTGCTTTTTTTTTTTACCAATATTAAAATAAACACACGGCATGTAGCAAACATACTTGTTTAATGAACTTGTCAATGTACAGTTTACAAACACTAAAGTTTTTGCTCATTGAAAAATGTGTTCCAAATACATTACTTTTTTGATGTACTGTAATGGAATGCTTTACCGAATACATTTAAGACAGTGTACTCACTACTCGGCCATCACCACTTTAAAGTATTTTGCCCAACTCTGCAACCATCCAAACACACCTCATCTGCCTTAAAAATTTCTCTCTCATGTGCCTCTAAAATTGAGCTATTTCTATTTTTGAGGAGATTAGATATAAGGTAATACACTTGCATAGAAAGGAAGAATAAACTGTGCAAAAAACTGTAACAACTGTGCAAAACCAGGAAGACCACTAAAACTGTCACCATCAGATACACAAACAATCTACATGCATTTCTGTCCATCCTTCCACTATATGAAGAAGTCAACAACATGAGTCTGAAAGGATTACTTGGATCATATGAAATGGAAAATGCAACCAGCTTCTAAGACTGAACTTTGGATGTCTGAAATAATATCCCTGCAGATTTCTTTGAAAAACTGAAAGCAAGTTTCCTGAAAAGAACGCAAGCTGTAATAAAGGCAAAGGTGGACACACTAACTACTGAAAAACATCATATTTAATTATTCATATTTAGTTATCTTTTGTATAATTGTCTGCTTGCTGTTTTTCAATGCAAAAAATTAATAACTTGTACTTAATGGCCATTTGACTGGAAATTAAATAAATGAAAGTGTGGTTTCTGACATTTGCACAGTACTGTATATGTTGTGATGTTATCCATCATGGCATGTCTTTTATCTAGGCTAACATCAAAAGGCCCTAGGAAGGGACAATAAAGATTTGTAAATAGTACCACTACTAGGACTGTTGACTCTTTTCTTACCACAAACATAGGAAGTACTGAATAGAAATCTCAGAGTCTTTAATAAAGAGAAATATGATAAAGAATTCATGTGAGATGAATGCCTGATATCAGCAAGAAAACAATAAAAGTTTGCCAAAACTGCTGATAGCCCACCCATCATTCCATTATTACAAAAACAACAACGTAGTTTCATTTTGCAGTTTCAAAGGGGTGGGTCCATCCCATTTGCATGTTTAAAATGAATAAACTGGGATGTTTAACCGCTCCTGCTAGAGTAAATAAAGAATGTGGAGGGGGACAGCATGCACACATCTTGTAGGGGTATATCCTTGTCATTTTTGACAAAATGCTTCATTTCTATTATCAGTGAATGACACTGTGTTTGGTCAAATTGCATTAATTAATCAAATTGTGTTGATGTCTTTCAGCTTTGTGCTTATCGCCTCAATTACCAGACCTTTTTTTGTATGTAATTATAGTAAAAACATCCCATATTAGTTACGATGTTTCTGACTGCAGTTAGCTTGGTACTGGGTTCAGACAATACTTTTACTAATTTGTTAAATGTCTGCTATGACAATATCAAGCACAAAAATCAGACTCATAGAGACATCTACATAACAGTATCACAATGCTTATAAAACAAAGACGAAGAGCAGAGATTAAAGGCAACATAATATAGGCCCATTTGATCATGGCATGAACAGAAAAGGATTATGATATTCTAGGAAACTGTATAGCTTAAATAGACATGCAGTAAGCAGTGACAGTGGTGAAAGTAGGCCAGCCTCAAATGTTATAAAAACAGAACATACAGGAACACCTTGGGCTACGAAAGCTGTACATTATTAAACAGTGGACACAATAAGTTGCTGCATAAAACTATAGCTGCTGTAAGATGCATTTTTTTTTTCTGAAAAATAAATGCTTTAGTTCTCAGTCTGCCATATGTAACAAACACATCTGCTCTCATAGCTATCCAAAGAATTTACACCTGAGCAGATCAAGCTAATTCTTGTGCTCCTTCCAAGTACGCTGCAAAGTGGTCAATGTTGAATTGAAATGTTGCATGTTCACGAGAAACCAGGGACATGGGAATCAGGGGAGCCCAGATTTCAGGACTGCAACTGCTTAAATTAATAATATAATAGTGATAATAATAATAATAATAATAATAAAGAATATAGCCACACACTGCAATCACAGGGGTACAAGCACCATCAGTCTTCATTAACATCATAAGTTTTTGATAACTGATTCATTTGAACTTCTGTGTCTTATGAAGTTCTAAGGATACAAACTTCACACTGCTTCAAGCTGCCCTTGCTTTGGTAAAGACAGCTCAGGTGGGAATCAAGCCGAGCACCTTCTTACTGGAAGGGAGATGTTTTCATGGAAAGCCCTAAGTGGTCCATTGCCACACAGCATTTTTTGAGACAAATTATTGGTAGGGAGCAACAAGGAATCAAGCACTATTTAGGAGGTAGTTACCAACTTTCAATTATTGTGATTATTGAGTAATATAATTGAAAATGAATCCACCCTCAGTTGGTATTTCTGTGTATATGTTTCAAATTTGAATGTAATCAGACGATTACTGTTGAATTGGTGGCCAATTAAGTCTATATAAGCGAGGTTATACTGATTTGATAAAATCCTGCAGCCATATTGTGCTTAAAAGCCATGATGTTTTTAAAAATCTTTAGACTCCGCAGACTGTTTTAAGACCAATTTTGAGGTAATTTCATAAAAACTCACGGAGTAGTGAGAAAACATCAATTTTCAAACCTATAACAACTGAGGTACGATTGTACTTTTTGGGAAAAAATAAAAAAACGCATGTACACAATCAGAGCATCGCTGACAGATTTATAGCCCACTGTGTCAGAAAAAGCCAGGCCTATCTGATTAATTCGTATCTTGCAGCCATACCTTACTTAAAAGGCAAGACTTTTAAAATATAGTTGAAAAATAGTTGTCTTAAGACCAAGTTTGAGAGGATACAATAAAATTCCAGGGACCAGTTTAAAAAACACTTCTTAAACAATAGTTTTTGTTTTTTTTAACTTTGCAAAATCGTCAGGCTCAGCACAAAACAAACCATTCAGAAAATTTCCGTGCAAGATAAATATAGCAAAGCTCATAACTTTGGATGTTTGAAGTTTGCAATTTGCAGTTACAAATGAAGCCCTCTCTTGTGACTGGAGAAATATACAGCCACACCTGATTCTGTTCAAAGATGGGTTTAAGTCAAATTGCCATATTTGCTGTGCAATTTTGAAACATACATATATTTGTAAACTCTTAGATCTTAATGAGATGTGCAATTTGAAACCTGTATTGTTTATTTCAATCAAAAGAAAGAAATAATGCCATTTTAGTAAATTTGTACTATATTAAGCATTGTAGGGGCCTGTGGATACCAATTTAAAGGAAAGTTTGCATACATCCTCAGATGATGGTTGTGTACATTGTTGAAAAACTAATGGATTTATAGCCAGAAAAAGCCAGGCCAAACAGATTTATTAATGTATTTTTTTAATCACTTACCTGCAGATTTACAGAATTTAAGACAATTTGATTACAATCAGACTACTCTGAAAAACTAATTTTTCAACATTTAAACTTTAAAGAATTGCAGAAAAACATTAAAGAATTTTAAGACTTGCATTTGAAAATACTACTGTACTATACCACAGTCTCAGTGTAAGGCATGATGTGATTTATTTTTATCCAAGATAAAAATGAATAGAACTTATTCTTGTTTTTGTTGAATAGCACCACCTCATGTCTGACTGGGGACAAACTTGGTAGGCTATTAGACAGTGCCTACATGGACACATCTTTAATTTTCATGATGACTGGCCAAAGCTAAGCCCTCCACATACAACCACATGCAGGTTGAGCTTAAAAGAGAGTATGTAAAACTGTAGGCCCTTTCTGTTTATTAACTGTCATATCTCCCGCTCAGTAAGTGTTCCAGCATTACATCTCAGCTTGTTATTGTGGGGGTGACACAATCGGGTACTGCGCCACGTAATCTGACTGGTCGCTCAGCTCATTTGCAAAACCTCTTGCCACATTAAAAATATATACTGCTTAAAATTTCAGCACTCACAACTTACAACGTCTTCCCATATCCCTGTGAGAAACAGAGCAAAGTGTAAAGTTCATTCATTAGCTTATCTTTTTCTGTTTTGCGTGCGATTAACACTTTACCAACAGTTGATAAGGTGTCTATACCAGGATTCAACGTTAAATTTTTTTCCCAACTTACCCAATCTCCCAATTCCAACAAAAAAGAAACACTTTTACCTGCCTTGTTAGGATATTCTCTGCAAAACCTTACAGAACATCAAAATTGACCCATAAAAACTGAGTTTTTCCATGAGGGAATGAAAGCGCAGTTTTGTTGTTTTGCTTCGAAGTCACACTTCGCTGACGTTTTCCTGTGCGTCTTGCTCTGACATCATTTGACAAGAAATAATACCATTCACATGATTTCACATCATTCACATAATTTTTGCATGGTGAGGTTTGAAATATTCAATTGAACTGAATTTGGCCTCAGTTACATTGTTCTGTTAACACAATGCGCATGCCCCACCACCACCAACATGAACGCGCCCAACTGGGCAAGTGATTTTTCATGCTGCTGTCCCGATCGTCGCATTTTACTTCTCTCAGGAATTCGGGCAATCGTTATTGTTGAGCCCTGTATACTACTTGCTAGTTGTGTACACAAGTTAGTTTTACTTTCATAGACGTGGTTTGCAGTTGTAGTGAATTATTAGTTTGTAGCCTGTTGTGACTAGCACTTGACTGTTAGCTTTTAGTTTATGTGTTTGAAGCCTTGTGTAGCACTGTAATGTAAACGAGTGCTGTATGTGATCTGTGGCACATTAGTGAACATTCTGCTATTCACATATAGTTTTACAGCCAGACTCACACACATGTGTATGTCCCTGGATACTGACTACTGATTTGCTTTAAAAATTATTTAAATTGCAGAAAGCTCCCTTCTCTGCCTCTCTTGGCTCTCACCAGCACCAGAGTGAACCACACCTATAATGAAGTTCTTAGGAGATCCCTCAGCATTACTTACGTATTTATTGTTTTTTAGTTTTTTTATTCATTTTTAGTTTTTAGTTGTTTTAAATTATTTTTCCTCATTTATTTATTCATTGTTACGGTAGGTTTAAAACAAATTTACTGAGCAAAAATGTACACATGGTGTTATTGTGTTATTGTTGTTATTGTATCATATTGTGACACTTGTAGGGTCATACGCATCACTGCTGTCAGTAGCCAGCCCTAGCAGCCATAAGGTGAGTTCAGCAAAAGTGGGACATGAGGGAAAACAGGACAAAAAATTTTCATTTTGCAGTATTGCTTTGAGCAACAGAAACCTATTAAGTGTTACCATCGTGAAACACTACATCATTCAGCATTTATTTTCTTGGCCTGGCACCAGAGTTTTGGGTGTGGTCATCATTTGAACTGCTGGTGCATCTACCAAAATAAATAAATAAATAAATAAATAAATAAAAATAACCGCTTTGTTCCCCCTACTTTCCTTCAACGACTGCAAACGTTCTAAAAACACTTTAGGAAAGTAGAAAGCTCCTAAAGATGCCAAAAGCCTTATGTTTTTGAGCATGATCAGATGGAATCTTGGCTTAAGCAGGCAGAAACGAAACGGAGATCTGGTTGCTGGCACAGCCAATCTCACTGATGGAAACTTAGCGAGCCCTCTCTTTCATCCCCACCAAATAAAGCAACGTCTTCCTTTCCAGACCCTTTGGTTGAGGCACACAACAAAAGACAAAGTGTTCACGCCAAAGGCCTTGTGTGGAAAAGGCATCAGAACACATTATAGACCCCCATCATCTCAGCTGAACTGTGCTTCGCTCAGCTTTCCTCTGGAGCCGTGGCTTTCCCACCCTCGCTCGCTCTCTCCCTGCTTTTCTTTTATCCAAATCACCGCACCGTCCTTTTCTGTCTAGCACCCTCCATACCTTCCCCTTTGGTTGTGGCCTTTGCTGTCCCTCTACCACCCACTCTCTTCTTTTTTCCTCTCTCTCTTCCTCTTTCTCCATCCTGAGCTTTTGCTCTCCCTTTAATTTACCAATCCTCCAGTGAAGGAGGGGCAGAGGCAGCTCCATGGTAACCTGGCACCCAGCCATCTCATTACACCGCCAATTGATTCTGGCCCGCTGCCACGCTGCTGTCCCCTGCCAGCCCACTTCCCATCATGCACCTGACATCCCCCAGCCTATCTGCGGCGCAAGAGAATTACAGAGCGCACCACAACCTGCAGCCTCTTATTCTCACTACAGTGCAAGCTCTTGCTTGAAAACACAATAAAACAGCAGCCGTTTTTCATTCAGAGATAATGGTATACAAAGGGAAGGGAGAGTAATGCTAAATATTGGCCGTATAACTTCATATAAATATTCAGACAAGACCATCTTCATTATGAGATTTACTATCCTCGAGACTACAATACAACACTAAATTATGCAGTATGTTTCAAAAAAGAATTAAGGTTCTACAAGTAAATACACTGAGCTACCACAAACATATAAAAACATAACTTGATTGAAACCGCTGTTTAAATCCAAAAGATGTCAAAATTGCCAGACTGCCAGAATCATATTCAAATTTGTCAGGGTTCCACTACGCTTCAAAACCTAGAGCAAAAAGCTTGTATGTGGCTTTGTTTAATGTTTATAAGGATGAATGAAGGAGGGATGAATGCTTCAGTTCAGCCGCACAAAAGACACAAAGAGCCCACCTCAATAATGCACAGAGGTTGGATGCAGTATCTGCTGTCCTGTAAATATCCCAGCCAGGCATATGTCCTGTCAAGTGCTTCTCCACTTGGCCTTGCCTCTCTTTAATCAAGTGCGGATACTCATATCTGTTTGAGGCTTTGCCAAGAACTTTCTCATCTGGATTTAAACTGCAACCGTTAGAAAGATGTGGTACAAAAACATGACGAAACAAGGTGGCCTTCAGGACCAGAAGTTAAAAATGAAGAGGAAGAAGTAACACATGGAAGATGTTTGGTATATGAAGTTCATACACTCTTGAGTTATTTCCTAGCATAGAGATTTGCAGCTGCAAATGCTAGGAAATCAACTTATTTTTGAGAATTGTAGCATATTGAAAAAGAACGGATGGAAGTGACAAACACTGGATAAAATCACCCAACTTCATAGTTCACAAAAGTTTGTATGCTTGCAAGATACTGGACAGTAAACACTGAAAACTGCCAACGTGTGTTGTTTTCTTGGTGTCATGACGAAAAATCTATACATAAAAAGCAATTTAATTTGACTGAAATCTCGGTCCATTACTCAGAAGTGTCTTTACAAATGTGATGAAGCATTTTATAAACCTGTGCTCTTCATTTACTGTTATGTGTATGTAACAAGTCACTACACTCTTGCCCTACAACTGATGACAGAGTAAAGTTAATTTAATTTGTTTATCATGTACTGTTGTGTGCATAAGTAAAATGAGAATAATTTGCGTCTTGTTAAGGCCTTTTTAGTTGTGAGCTCAGATAAATTTCACTTTCACAGATGTAGTTTAGCTGGCGGTAGTAATGGGTTATTATTTTGTAGCCTGCTGATAATAATGCTTAGCTACTAGCAAGTTGGTTATGTCTGAGTAACAGTGTTTCATGGTGTATGTGTTGCAGCACTGTTAAATTGTACATGGATGATGCTGCTGTGATGTATGTAACCTGTGGCACATGTTCACGAACATTTGTTCTCTGTTAATTTTACAGTCCCACACACACAGTTTTGAGGGTAACACAGAGCAGTGTTACAGTAATGTGATTACTTTCACCTGTAAGTTTAATGTCCAGTAATCTAGTGCAGCAATTATGCTTTGATTAGTATAATGAACTCTAGCCTTACAAAACTGTTAGCAAGATTTTTTTTAATTTTGTTAAACATAAAGTCTTATTAGTCAGAACTTAAGGTAGATTTTTTAAGTAGTTTCAGTTTTCATTGGATTTCACTGTTCAATATACTGCACATTTGGAATTAGGCACACGAAATTCACAAGATTTTGAAAACACATTTATCATCAGTGTAACAGACCCAAATAAAAAACCTAAACATTTCCAGTATTTACTGTTTGTATAGTGACCAGAAAAGGTTTCTGAATTCTTTGAATTACCTAATGTAGTGTTTCTTTTGGAAACCTTCTTGAACACCACTCTTGGAGACTTATAAGCATGTGATGCTTTGAGCTCCTTAGCTGGAATCCTATCCTAGTAAAAAGAGAAGGTAACCAAATTTTATTTATCCATCAGAAACCATTTTTTTTTATTTGAATAGCAGATTTTTGTTTTGGAGAGTAGTGTGTGGACCCAGAGAGTGTGAGGTTCACATTAGGCCTGGGTGATAGGGTGATGTAATCAGATATCATCAATGATGGACAAGTAACCTGATGACGATGTGTAGATGGCCATAATCACGTTTTGGTAAAAGAACTGAGAACGAATTAGAGAGGATCAATTTTACCATTAAACTGCCCGAAAAATATGTTGGGAAACTAGGGTTCACGTTTAGGAAGTGTGCCATCTTGCACACCAGTAGTCAGTTTCACAGAGAGAGAGAGAGAGAGAGAGAGGTTTGTTAGGAAACTGCCCTGTATTCTTTCTCTCTGCTACGCACTATAATGCTAGCTTTACTGCACAGATTCCCCTTAATTTACTTTACGTGAATGTAATCGAAAATTAATGCTGAATTCAAAAATCGAAAATTCGAATGCCAGTCCAAACATCTAGAATTATGGACACTTATATGCTTCTCGGTACAAACAAAAAAAATGCATTATGTTATTTAGTTGGTGTTCCATAACAAAATATTGTTTTTAAGGTGTACAGTCTCATGACAGGAGAACACAGATTATGCATGCCTGTCCTTCTACATAATCTGAACGTGCATGTGCAAACCGCAAAAGCTGACTGAGTGACTTTGTGGATATCAGCAGCACAGCACGAGTGCAGGAAGCCATGTAAACTCAGCAAACAATCTGTCAAAGCAACTAATCATGCTAATATGAAACTGATGGATAAAGATCCCCATGTGAAGGAAGACAGAGTCTCAACCTCACTTACGTAAGTCTGACTGATGACTTTTTCCAGAAAGCAATAAGTGATCCCATTTCAGTTTGAGAAAAGTAATAAGTAATTTGTATTGGATTAACGTTTTCGAGCAAGTACCCATCACTGCACATGCATATGTGCCCACACACTGACTAATACCTGTGCTGCTACCTTTTGTGTTTAAAACTTCTTTGCATCATCCCTGCACCCCAACCAGCTCCCTGGAATTTTGTGAGATTTTTATTATGACGCACAACATTTAGTTATTTCGTTACGTTGCTGATGGTACTCAATCCTAGCAGTGTACAGGGCAAACATGGAGCTAATGGGGTATGAGTGAGAATTCTCTGCTAGGTTAAGAATTAGCCAAGAAAAAGCTAAGAGCCAAAATCGTTGGATGAATGAATTCCTGTTAAATTGCAGACATGGAGTACTGATCTCTGAAACACAGAACACATAGTGGTAGAAACAAAGAAAGCTCCTAATTGTACTACTAAAATGTTTTCCAGCAATTTAAACTTCAACAAAGTTACTGCTCTGATTATCAGATTACTGATGGCCTCAGTACGTATAAGATCTTTCGCAGTGATACATCCGCTCAGTGGTTTGCAGTGGAGCCAATTAGCAGGATTTATTTCGGGGGATATGAGCGGAATTCGCTCGATGGGGAAAGCTGGTATATACAAATGATTTGAAACTACTCTGCCTGCTGCAGCTGGTAAAAGACTGTTGGCAGTGAGAGTTAAAGACCCTGCCAACATCAGGTCCCTGAGCAGCAGCACATGTCTAAATGTACATGGGTTGTTTGAGGACATGGTAATTTATGCCACTCGATACTGACACAAGACAGGCTAGAGGAGGCCTTGCCTGAGGGAAAAGCATGCCAGGAATCTGAAGAGTTGAGAGAGAGAGAGCGAGAGAGAGAGAGAGAGAAAGAAAGAAAGAAAAAGAAAGAAAGTAAAAGGAAGGAGAGTTCTTGGCTCAGATACAGTACTGAGACCAGATGTGAGAAGAGGTGCCTACCTGCAGGAGAGTGAAGGACAAGAACGCTGGCTTTGCTACTTAGAGTAGGGCCAAACCTGTACATTGTGCTGGTCGATAATACTGGCAAACATTAAGGTCATGTAGATTTTTCAAATGAATTGTTCACTTCATTGCAAAAGCTGAGCTGATCACTATTTGCTTATCTCTATCACTGCAGCACAGACATATCTGGAAAATTTGAAATTCAGATTAAACTGTAAAACAAAAACACGCCAAATGCATTCAAACATAACCTTTAGCATGTAGATGTTATAACACTTCAGACAATGTTCCTACAAAGAGAGCTGATGAACAATAAGAAAAATAAGAGCTAATTAACAGAAACCCAAAAAAAGGCTAAGAAGTCTCAGAAGCTCCAAAAGTATCCAGACATCTCTTTGTGAATTGAGCTACTACTGCTGATGACACAGGCATTCAAATGTGTATATACAACTTGTCCACAGAAAAGCACTGCCCATAATTTCAAAAACTATTAATACAATTATTTTAATCAACATTTCACATACTGTGCGGCACTAAACCCAATTAACCTTGACTAGCTATGCTTCCTTTTTCAATTGTGAAAGACATCATTAGTCAGTGTTCTTTAAGTGCTAGTGAAATCCAAAACACGCTCAGAAAAGGATACTGTGACTTAATATATCACAATAACACATTCTGACCATGTTAAATAACAGCAGACAATGTTATCAGTAACTGGAAATTTCAGTTGTGTTTTCATGTCAGTCAGGCCTCAATAAAGATTCATCAATCCTCTCTCTATTGAGTATGAATTCTGTGCAATAACACTGTATGCCTTCGTTCTATTCAGTGATATTAGTAAAACGTTTTACAGTAGATAACCGAGGCTACAGCTTTGCTGGTGGGCCATAGAAGCTGAACCTCCACCATCCTGACATTACTTATTACGCCACACGCCTTAATGACCATTAGACTGCTTACCGGACATGATTAAGTCATAACAATAGCTCATTACAGTGACTAAGTCTCCCGGGGGTATAATAAATACCCAGGAGCGCAGTAAAGACAGTAAAGCTATGAGTCGAGTAGGCCTTTCTCATGTGGTTTTGAAGTAGTGCGAGTGCGCTGCTCTTAAGGCAGTGGGCCATTTGTGAGTCAGAGGAGATTGATGAATAATGTGCAGCGTGGAGGTCTGCACCTGCTCTAGAGAGGCCCGATACTTCCTGTCGCTCCCTCTAATCTGCAATGAGTCCTCCTTTCTGATTCACTGCCTCTGATAGCTGCATAGCTAAAGCAGAGTTACTGTAGCAGGATCTCTGGTCTGGACAATACCTAATTAAAGTCATTTCTATAGTACAGGAACATACATTCCACAAAGAGAAAGGCATAGAAGGTTTTGGTTACTTCACTGACCTGGCCTAGAAAAAGTCTCCGTTAAACGTAAGTCATCGCAGTCACTGGTACAGTATGAAAATCTTTCTCCAAATGAAGCCTTTGCTGGTCCACAAACAGCACTGAACAGTGGTACTACCCCAGATTTGCCACCGTTTTCCCTGCATCTTTACAAACGTTCATAGTAAGTACTGTTGCCATGGCGAGCTGAGCTGCAGGGAAGATGTTGGCTAAGCTCACATATAAACACATGTTTCCCATTTATTGTTCGGGGCTGGAGGGAATCGTAAAATAGTTCGGAATTAAGCTAAAAAGACTTAGAAAAAATCCCTTCTGCATCTTTCCTTATTTATCCAAATAATCTCCTCCAGTGTGACTAATGGATTTGATGAGATAAAAACGACACAGTAAAAAATGTACAGCAGTTTCAAGTATACG
The DNA here is from genome assembly GCF_904425465.1 of Colossoma macropomum. Taxonomy (NCBI): domain Eukaryota; kingdom Metazoa; phylum Chordata; class Actinopteri; order Characiformes; family Serrasalmidae; genus Colossoma; species Colossoma macropomum. The sequence goes on along the minus strand of NW_023494786.1, from coordinate 10,734,533 downwards.
TGCAACAGAGAAGTGGACAAGAAATATTAACTGCCATTCCAAATCTGTACATCTGCATTATGAAATGGTGCAGTAAACCCAGACACACTGAGTAGGTAATCAACATCTGGAATGGCGCGGGAGTGTTAATAAAATGCTCACTCTGCTTTAGAACGCTGGGCTGAGGAGACAGCTCCAAAGGGACAATGACATATAGACATGAACTCAAATGCCCTTCTCTGCTCTTTTTCTCCACCTCCCTCCTCCCTCTCTCGCTCTCTCTCAGTGCAGTGCGCCAGGCCCCTGCTGGGCTGGCTTTGTTTATTAATAGGGGCTAATACTCGACCCTGGTTCCTTCCCGTGGGGACAGGGTCCATGAATGCCCCCACTGTGCGCCTCTCTCTCTCTCTCTCTGCACCCTACTCATTCTCTCAGGGAATGCCAATGCCGTGAGGTAAGGAGTCTTTGTACCTCTCCAACCAGCATTCACTCACACACACACTGGCACACACAATGTGCTATGTTCTGGTGGATCTATTGTGAACCTGTTCTCTCTCACACTCACAAATAAGGAAACATAATAATCTCCCGCGACTGACGTGCTAAAGGGCAATGCTTGCTCTGGCGCTGCTGTGGTCTATAGAGTACAGTGTGTGAGAGCCAGACCGCACACACGGCCAGCTCACATCAAGTAGACAGTTGGTTAGCCGAGGGCATTAGACAAGAAGGGGCGTGTCCTAGAGCACAGGTACCATGCTACAGGACATTACTGGCAGTGGGGAACATAATGATAATTAAGGCCTAAAGAGTTCTGTGAAATATGAACACATCTGTAATTTTTAGTTCATTTTTATTATAAACATCATGCGCGTTGCATTCAATGTTTGCAAGTATTGTAGTTTTGGTTGGAAACAAAAATTTTAAATTCTTGAAACAGAAAATTATGCAAACAGCATTTGTTTCCTCTATGGTATCTGGGGAGATACCATGAAGCAAGCTCTCCCAGCACTTCCGGAGCTGAACTGAAGGCCTAACATACATCCTGGACAGGTTAATGACAAGTGGCAGAAAACTCATAGGCTAACAAAGGCGAATGCTTAAGTGGAAGCTCTCCCAAGGTGGTGTCTGAGCATCTGAAAAATATGTAAGAAGTGACCTTCTGCCAAAAATGTGAGGCCTTGTGGTTTCAGTTACAGTAACAAATGAGCAAGAGTTCTGTTCTTTTCACTCAAGGCCTTGCTGTGTTGACAGTACCCATGCTCACCACACATCAAGCAAAAAAACATCTCAAACAACAAAAGGAGGACACCAAAAAATGTTTTTACCATCCACATACAGACACTTTTACCAAGCATATTAGCCTGCACTGTACCCTTAGGCTAGACCACATTCAGTATAGATTCTCTTTAGCTCTAAGCTAATGACAAGGAAGGGGGGGACACACAGAATGACCTGCATCTTCTCCTCAGTATTCAGCCCAGCAAACCTGAAGCCTGTAGGGTCTTCAGCACTGCCTGAAAACAAGTTCATTGAGAACTGCTGATAGAAGTACTCCAAAAAAAGTGTGAAATTTATATTGTGCTTTATACACAACACCAATTACATAACAGAAACAGAGTTGGCTTTCCTTTTCTTTGATACAACAAATTAAGTGGATGCTTAAAAAAAAAAAAAATGAACAACAGCCCACTTCTTTTTTTCCATCCATCCATCCATGCATCCATCCATCCATCCAAAATCCTGTCTCTTTTCAAATTCTTTGGTGTTATTGATACTGCATTTGATGGATGATACAGATTCCCCCAGTTTCAACGCTGGTTTAAAAAGCCACTTGGCCTCGTCAATCTCCAGCTCCATCTGAAGGGCTGTTCCATTCTTTTATAGGCAATTAGTGGCCGCAGGCGTAAAATAGGTGTGATGCACATCCAAGTGGTGAGTCAAAGTGGGTAAGGGCAAGTCAGAAAAAAAACTGAAATGGGGCTATTGTTTCACACTGGTCTGTTTGTGTTGTAGCACTTTGACAACCACCTGCCCTTTGGTGTTACAACAACCTGTGGTTTGCTGTTTTACATGTCAGACAAGTGTCCCCTTTTTGGCCAGGCTGAAAGATAAAATTCACCATACTATCTGGAAATAACTAGAAGTCAGAGACAAGGAAAGCAGCGTTGCAACACTGCTACACCATGAATTCATTTATAACCAACAGATTCAGAAAAGACGAGTGGTGACACATGCCAGGAATTTTTTCTTTTTAGTCTTATGTAATTCAAATAATTGTGAATTTCAAGCAAATATGTAGTTTCCAATTAGTGGTGCTTGGTTTAATTGATGACTTGTGCTCATCACTACTGAGAACATATACTTCATCTTCAGCTGATGAGTCAATCCACCACTACACTGCTTAGACTCTAGTCATGTTCAATCCTTGCACTGTCATTTTTACCCACTTCTTCCACAGTAAACCCATAAAGCGGCACAGTATTCAGATATGTGTGACTACCTGCCAGCCACCTTTCATAACACACTCAAATACAATTCTCTTACTCTCCATCAGAAAAAGACCTTCTACAAACCACTTACAGGCACTTAAAGACTGTTTACGTCTCTATGAGACACATCAGCAAAAAAACAAAGCCGAAGGTCAACCGGTCCCTTTCATTGGAAATGTACTCAAATTCACGCTTTCACTGACTGAAGTGTCATGTTGAAGGTGAGAGCAACATATTTCATCTGTGTGTTTTAACACACAGCACATTAAGAGATCAGGAATGGCGTACACACAAGTACGTAGGGTAAACACAAAGAGCGGAAAATCCTTTGACAAATCCCTCGTATGTATGGAAAGCATGTGCCAGCAGACCACTAACCCTCTGCGTAAGCCCCAATTGAGCTCTTTATAGCTGTGCATTGCAAAGACAGGACCTTACAACCATGCCAGCCCTCAATCTTCCTGCTCACCCAAAAGCCTCATTATCACCCTGTATTAAAGGAGTTAGCCAATACATACATCCCATTGATGCATCTACATCCTTTACATAACGATAAAGGATTAGGGCTGGTCAAAGACAGATGGTCTGTTGTTGTTTGCTATTAGGTCTAAAAGGATTGGCCCACTCCGGCTTCACATATTATGGCACAGCAATTATGGCTGCACATGCAACCACTTTTAGTATGCATGCAACATTAATATGGGATTTGTATAGAATTGGCCAACTGAAAACAGGATCTAAAACTTGTATTTAATGACCTCAGAGAGTGCGGGTGGTAATCAAACAGCTACACTGGAAAAGGAGACAGGCAGCCCCATCTAAATATTGTGTGGAATTCTCCTGAAGACAGGAGCACATACACAGGGGCACAATCGCTGGCCCTCAGACGGCAGATGTTGAATAATAACAGAAAAAACGGGTAGCAGAGTTCTCTGGAGAAATTTGGATCCTGCACAAAAGGAAATGGGAAATGTATAAAAATCCCATATTAAGTGAATAATAATAACATGGCCTTGGGTGCCAAAAGACCCAATGTAAATAAATTGTTGGCAATAACATTTGGCATCCAAGGGCTGGGGTATTGACACAAGGCGCAGGAGGGCACTGGAGGCCGTTCAAATCCTGCGGTTCTTTTCTAATGGCTGTTACACTTGAGTGAACATTTAGAATTACAAGCAGCTGCATAGCATTGATGGGGGTGAAGATATTTGGTGTTTTGCTTTATGCCCTGACTGCTCTATGTAATGGTTAGTGGTGTCTGCAGTGGAAGTGGTAGTAGTAGTCTTACTATGAAACAAAACTGAAGGACTAAAGCAAGGCAAAATAAAAACAAGTACAAATAATATCCTTCTTACACATAAGACAATATCTGACAGTTACAACAACGAAGAATACAACAACGATTTTTCAAATTTTCTGCAGAATTCATTCTTACATAAAAACATTATTCTGACGTAAAAACATTATTCAGAGTGGTTCCATGTGAAATGGAGAGAAACTTACTGACTTAGATTTCTTTATAATGGTTGCAACAAGAACCATGGTTGCAAGGTCTTTGCTGCAAATATAGCCATTCTGTAGCCTGTGAATCTACACTGACCAGTTTTTTGGGAATTTTAGGTAAGATTGATGGTAAAATAGTTGTAAATCTGAAAAATGGAGTGATGTTTGGGGACTATTTTTCCTTATAACATCATGCATGTACGTCTCCACCATAAATGGATTTCGAAAAATAAATCTGAAGCATATAACAATGTCTCAGGCATCAAGCAGTGTATTTTTAACAATTTCATGTAATAATTTTCTGTTAGGATAGCTTTTAGGGGTCTTTAAGGCTTCAGATGTCTGGTTCTGATCACCAGCGCTGTGCATGCTAATATTCTCTAGAACAGGACATTTGCACATCAAACTCTAAATGACTATTTACATCTTAATGATTTTGAAATTTTTAAGGAAAAAAAAGGTAGAACTACCTTTTAATAAGACGATTTATTTCAGTTCTTGTGATTTATATTTCGTCTGCATAGTTTCTCTTGTGAGCCCATTAAGATGGAACATCCATAACACGGATTACATAGTCAATTACAAGATAAAATTATGATACTGGATCATTTTTAATAAGAAAGTAGTGGAAATCCAGACAGCAATGTAGTTTATTGGGTTAGGGAACAATTTGACCTACATATCTACATAAACTCAGGTAAGTGTCGGTTGACGGATATCAAATTTATCCCTGAAAGTGTGTATTTAACAGTGTATCAGACTACAGACCAAGTCTTTATTTACTACAGTTTGTCACATACTGGAAGCCATATGTGCATTTTTTTTGTCATAAATAGGAGCAGCAATAATCATAAGCCTACTAATTTTCCTATTCATGTTACATTATGTTTCCACTGTAAGAGAAATTTGTACTTTCTTGCATGAATGCTGAAGGTCTCATTGTTGCCTTCATAAGTTGTGTGATTCATCTTGTCATAACTGCTTTCCAAGGAAATGGCCTCAGTTTACATTTTAATGCATTCAGTCTATGCATTTAAAGCAAAAGTGCTATCGTTTTTTTTTTCAGTAGAAGGACCTGGCTTCATCTTCAGGGCTCTATAGCAGGAGGCTGTGGATATTAGCACCTGAATACGGTAATGAATTAAAAACAACCAAGTGTCTTTTATTACTGTCATTTGCTCCGAGGTGCCAAAGCAATATTCAAAGTGTTATAGAGTGGTCAGTTCTCTAGTATCTTAGCAACTATGAGTCTTCTCACAATAAAATGCTCCAAATGCCAGGTGAACACACTTGATAATGACAGTGAAAAAACATGTGAGGTGCTTAAATACACAATGCAGAAGGACTCCTTTTCAGTTAGCGAAACTGAATTTGTGAACAAGGCGCTTCTTTAGGACAAGAGTTTGAATGGAATATGAAAATCCAAAGTTGAAATGGAGCCTCCAGAATGGAACATGAGGTTACAATTCATACACCACCTGACCGAGGGTGCAGGAGAGGTTGACCCTGGCACAAACACTGATCTCTCTGTCCGCTGCTGTTGTTGCTTACAGAGTGCCACGGAGACAAAGCCTTGTCTGCCTCGGTTTGGGAAAGTTGAAAAGTCACTGGGTTTTCTTGTTTTCTTTTTTTCTCTTTTCTACAACCCTCCCTATTTTTCATAGGACCTGAAGGAGTGGTCCGAGGCCAGATGGCTGCCCCGTAGCCCCGGACTCAATACCTTCCCCTCTGACAGAGCAAGCAGACCGTTACACTCTCCAAAAAGGGCCTGAAAGAAAATACAGGAAGAAAAGCCTTGCCTTTCCAAATCTTTAATTACCCAACTGTCTGCTGCCGTTGCTTTTCAATGGCGCTTTCTGAACAGCTCTCCCTTTCTGAAGGGAAAGGGGAAAAAAAAAAAAAACCTTCGTGCCCCAGGAGGAGCCCCAGTGCAGACCCTCTGCATGGAGAGCCCGAGAGAGTGTCTGTGAGAGACAGGAGAGAGACGAAAAGAGAATCTGGAGGAAAGAAAAAAAAAGAAGACAGCGGAGGAAAAAAAAACACATAAAAGATATGCAAATGCACGTGTCTAGGGACGCAATAGACATGGTGCCGTCTATTTTTATCTGTTGTCTCGTTGCAGTGAGGGGAAGGTGCGTGATGGCTTCCTTAAGCCTGGCTTTAAAGGCCCTCAGACAGCCTGGAATGAGCTCTTCCTGCTGAAATGTGCCACTTAATAGAGACACAAAGGAAGCAGAGCAGTCTAAAAAGAAAACAGGGAGAAAAACATGTTAAAGCATGGTGCATTGTAAAAATAAGCTTCTAGGAAATATCGTTGGTGTCATGTCTTAATAAAGAACGGCTGGATGTTTAAAACTAGAGACTCAAAAAAAAAGAAAAAAAAAGCCAACTCATATGAGCTAGGCCAGAGTGAAACTCTACCTAAATAGATTGGGCCGTTACGTGGATTCCAGTATAGCTCCACTCTCAGCTCACTGTAAGTAATATTCTACCATATGGCCCTGTATTATCTTTTCAGGGCGCTGATAAAAGTGGAGGGGAAAGTAATAGGCGCGCGGGGCGTGTGGCCAGGTTTAGAAAAGCGTCCTGAAACCGTAGCGCTGGCCGTCGTCTCCCCGCGCCCCAAATAAAAGTCCTGAAACAACACAGACGATGAAAGCGAATCTGCCGGAGGGGCCCTGAGCCGTTGCATGCCTGATGATGTGCACTGGGCGTAAGCTGATATCCGATACGGAAGAGCTCGCATTTGTTGTCTGTCGGGTGGTAAAAGACACTCTGCAGACGTGCACAGGTCAAGAAGGCGCTGGCGGAAGGGCTGGAGAAAATGGAAGAGATGAGAGAGGAGCAGAAGTGGGGTTTGTTATTGTTTGTGCTGAATGAGCCAATGCTTGCGAACAGCAGGCTTGCTGCAAAGCGTAACACTCCTTCTCACAGCTTAACATATGGCACTCTAAGTGAACAGGATGCAGCGCAAACAAACAAACAAGGCAACCCAAAGAAAGGCCCCAGTGTCGTGCGCAAGTGACAGTTTTTTCTGCTTCAGTTTTTGGGGTGTGTGTGTTGGGAGTAAAGCACTGAGAGTGGGTGACATGTCAAACTGACAGTGAACAGACAGAGTGCAGGTCTGGAGGACTGGAGAGAGAGAGAGAGAGAGAGAGAGAGAGAGAGAGAGAGAGAGAGAGAGAGAGAGAGACCAAGAGACCTACAGACCGAGATGGAGAGAAGGGGAGAGACAGCAAGGGAGAGAGAGAAAATGCTACACTGCTATATATACATACGTATACACAAACACACGTGTGTGTGTGTGTGTGTGTGTGTGTGTGTGTGTGTGTATGTACACACTTCAAACTTTATAGCTGTCTTTTAATTATCCTTATGAACTTTCTACTTATTTATATATAAATGATAACTGAACATGTATTACACAGCTTTGGCAACATAACCCTTATATACTGTCATGCCAATGACGCATATTTGACTTGATTTGAGAGAGAGCGCAATCGCACAAGAGAGAGCAAGCACGTGAAAGAGAAAGAGAGAGACAGTAAGAGAGAGAGATTTAGAGAGAAGGAGAAAGGGAGAGAGAAGAGGGTTTTCACAACCACCTCTTTTATGTGAACTCTGAAAACGTATTAAACCAAAACCTGGATGGAAAAGCCAGAAATTACATAAAAAAAAACAAAAAAAAAAAAAAAAAAACAAAAAAAAAGAAAATACCTAAACACTGGAAAAAATTATACTTGGAAAAGCTGGTTTATTGATAAAGGAGAACTGTGAAAATGGTGATGGAAACAGATTGTTAGAATAAGTGATGACATGGTAGAGACCAAAGTCACGTGTTTCACTCATTCTGACAAATGTAGCAGCAGACAAAAGTCATAAGCTGCCGCTCAAACTTCAAATACCATACTAAATAATATGTCAAATTAGTAAAACACCAATGGTGCTATTACTATTTTGAATAGATTATTTAATCCAGAACTACGTACAGCCATCAACTCTACATCTAGACTAGGGGTTCAGTGGGTGATAGCGAAATGGAACAGTGACGACAGGCCTCATTAAATGGGCCACTGAACGCTCCGCCAAGCAGGTCTGAACTGTTAAGACTACAGTAATGTACAGAAAGAAAGAAAGAAAGAAAGAAAGAAAGAAGGAGAGCAAAAGCTAAAGAGACAGAAAAAGTGTGACATTATATGCAAGATGCAAGACAGAGAAAGGGAGAGAGAGAAAGTTGAAATAAGGAGGAAGAAGAAAGAAAAAGAAAGATAACTGAAGAGACAAGAGACAAGAGGGAGAGAGTTGAAAGAAGGAGGAAGAAGAAAGAAGAGAAAAAATGAATGATGGAGAGCAACAACAAAAAGACAGACACTAAACAGAGAAAGAAATAGAGAGAAAGAGAAAGAGAGAGACAGAGAGAGAGAGAGTGAGAGTCAGTTTGTGTTAGAGAGAACAGAGTGGTTCACGATAAGGAACAATGATCAGCTTCATATGTTGAAGACATCTTGCAGCTCTGTGTTTCAGTGCCAGACGCGCTGCTCACAAAGGCACTCATTATGCATCTGTGCTCCGGACCGCAGCCTCAGTCCAGACTGTTCTGGACATGTCCAGGGGTCTGCTTCGGCTCCCCTGCTTCACCCCCTTCCGTCTCCACCACCAGCCCAATTTCAGCACCGCTGTCCTTTCACCCCTCCACCACCCCACACTGCTCCAGCTTATCGCTCTTCCAGCTTTTCCCGTCTGCCTTTTGCCGTAACGGTGGACGCGAGTTTTGACGCCACTGGAGCGCTTATGTTTCACGCCGAGGCAAACGCGCGGCTTGTCTTGAGTTTCGGCCGCCTTTACTTGCATGGCTGAGCTGCAATGAAGAGTTCAAGACAAAGATATGTGCGCACACACTCACACAAACACACACTCATACCCTAGTATACACACACACACACTTGCTCAGGACATAATGGAAAAATCCTTGAAAAGAAGTGCGGGTCACATCCTGAGAGGATCCAGCAGATTTACGGCTTATGTTGCTTTGCTGGGCTCCATGGAGAAGCGGAGGGGAAGCCAAGGACTAATTGAATAGATAAAATCAAAGGCTGGATGAGAGAAGAATTCTTTAGTGTAGTGGAGAGGCTGAGAGAGAGAGAGAGAGAGAATGTGTAATGGAAAGGCAGGACTTGTCCAACTCATCTGATTGCCCACATTAAATGAAATGAGAACGAAATAAACAGAGAATGCCATGAAGGTTTTGGTGAGATTGCGAAGATTCATACTGAGATAAAGCACCTACTGTACTGCTCATGAATGTAGACAGCTTTACTCAGCAGGCTCAGTATGATTGTGCTGAAACGAATCCAACTGTATTACAAGTCAAAGAGGGTCTCTCTACATCAGCGTTAATGGTGTTGTTGCGTCTCCTCGGACGCAGCATGGCAAATCATTTGTACAAGTTTCACAGGGCAACAATGCTCTCACTGTGTCTTTGAGTGGACACACGTTTCCTACCAAACCGACAGCACAACTGCCTCCTGTTTTAGGCAATAGATGCCAACCAGCTCTTCCTATTTTTACATTAGCGTGCTGACAGTTTATCTGATTCCCGGGAGCAACCAACTACAGCAACTACTGCACCCCTTCTCCACCACTGTAGACTTAAAAACACCAATCTAACACACCCACACTTGCATACACACATGTTGATATTACTATGTTAGTGAGTATATTGACTCAATGCCTATACCTGAACCTATCCCTGGCTTTAAAGGAATAGTTCTATAAAACGTTTGGTGTCCAAATTTTGCATCTTTAGATTTAAACTGGAACTATGAGGCTAACGCTGCTAACAAAACTTCTCTCAATACTTTCCAACCACATTCAGGTTAAGGTCTCACAGACTTGTTGATGTGGTTTAGGGCATAGTATGATGTACTGTGAAGAAATAGTGACCACAATCTAGCATCAACATGCCTGTGTGACATGGATGCACGCAAAGGGGAGTCTGATTCTGTGGGGGAAGAGGAATTTGGCACAACAGTGGAAAAGATTTGGGCATCTATCTAGAGTTTGTTAGCAATGTTAGCATCGTAGCTCCAGTTCCAAGCTGAAGAAGCAAAATTTGGACAACAAACACGTTTTGACTGACTGACATCTGACACCAATTACATTGTGTCAAATTCATTTTTTGCAGAACCATTTCTTTAACCTGAGTAACCAATATGTAATCTCTGAGTAGCTTTTAGTAGTTGTTTATATAGCAGTCTTTTAAAAAATAGCTTGATTTGTGGTGAAAAGAGCACTTTTTCTTAAGAGGACCAATAACATATCCTTACTTCTACAAAACCGTCATGTCTCCCTAACATGATAAACACAATAGTGGGGAGTAACTAGTTACAATTTACCCCTTTTCATGTACTCAGGTAAAACACATTCACTGCTCAACCCACAAAAAGCTATTTTCACCGCTATTTCATGACGTATTTATGGTGCTAATATATTTTACTGCACTTGCAACCCACAAATAAATGTTTACTTCTTTTATGCCAATCCAGGTATATGTAGTCCCAGTTTCTTCATTTTATAAACGTTTATGTATCAGCATCGGCAGAAATGTATATGAAAAATACTGGATATCTTCATCGGCCCACAATTCCCATATCTGTGCGTATCATCAAATTAGAAGAGTACATCTAATTCTGAAGAACAGAGCCTAACAAACTTCATGCTGAATGTACTAAGAAGTTCCACTGCAGTTGAACATTTTTTTTCTGAGCTGCTACTTTTTTACGTCTCTCTCAAGTTGTTTTAGGAAGGTACTTCTGCTTGCATTTACATCAAAATTTCAAAAAAGTAACAGTACTTTAACTTGAGTACCTGGTCCCCAAAAAGTGCTAATGATGCACACGCACTCTCATAAGGTTATTTCACACTTGCTATTAGTGTAATGTGGTCTCGCCAGCCAATTGGGCCTCAATTTGCAGTTTATAATCATCTTGTTTATTAGTTCACTGAATGAGGTCTGATGAGCACAGTGCAGGTCAACTACAGTACTCTGTTCTGTTCTGATCTTTTTTGTCCTTTCCTCATCACTCCATTATTTGCCCTATCGCTTTTACGTGACTTTCTCCTCTTTAATTTCTTCTCTCTCTCTCTCTCTCTCTCTCTCCCTTTCCCTCTCTCTCCCTAGTAGTCTAAATGCAGGCAGTAGTGAAGGTCAGGCAGAAAGAGGATGCTGTTTAACATGTAATCCTGGTGGGCTCTCTGCAGTCAGTCACTAATGCACTGATAGCGTTCTACCTCTTGCCTGCCTGTGGCCACGCTCTAGGGAGATGCTCAGGCTTGGGCCTTGCATACTAATGCCCGTAGCACGAGAGCAGTCTGGAGCCAGCTCAGTCTCATGCACCAGTAAGAAGAGAGTGTAGAACAGAAAAGCAGTTCCTCAAGCTAGCTAAGAATCGTGTCACTGTGTCTTTTTCCTATAATGAAGTAACACTGCAGATTAAACTACTGCAATCACATCAAACTTACCAACTCAAGATTTTCATTACTTGCGTTATATGTCTCCAACAGACCAATCTTAATTTTACAGAACGCATTTAAACACAAACCTTCTCGAAAGAGAGATTATTTATGTCTGTCCTTGTATGTAATTTGTTTGCACTTGCGCTATTTGCAACAGCTGTCTGCCCAACTTTGAGTACGAACGTAATCTGAACAAGCAATGTATTGAAGCATCTAATCAATCTAACAAATAAATACACAAACACGGGAGAACTGATTCCTTAAGAAATTCATTTAAACCAAGACTTAATAACTGTCACAGCTAATGGAATAAAAGATTAATGAAAGACCAAACTTCATTGATTCTGGTCAAAAATAAACTCACCAGTCCTTAACTACTTTATATAAAAGGTTCACTAATTTTCAGTGTCACAAGGTTTATTGCAGTTGCAACAGTACATAGCAATATAATCTCAAAATGATACTTTGACCATGCTGAGCAGGTCTAATCGGAATACTGAACTACTGCCTTAACTCCCCTATAATCACACCTCCATTACTAGAATGATGATAAGCTAATAATTAATTAGATAACTACATTTCAATTTGATACATCAAACTCAAAAATCTAAAATATCTGACTTCAGCATATTGTTCAAGCCTTCTGTAATATCAGAACTGCGATACCAATTAAGAAACAATTTATTGTGCAACCCTACTATGCTGCCATAAGAACTTCTCTTAACTGCCAAACTCTCTATCCGCAAACGTGTTCATTATTAGCTGTCTGTGATTTAACATCCTTTTTGTTGGTGCTTGAGGGCCTCAAAAGTGACCTGAAGTAAATGTGCCATTTCAGAAAACACACTGCACATCCCATTCAACTACATTTGCACGTCTAAATGCAGACACAGTCCAATTCTTTCTCTCCCTTTTTCCCCGCAAGTTCCGAACCCAACCACAGGTATTTCTTATTGGCTAATCTTGGGAAACTTTAGTGCACTTGGAGCTCTGGGCAGCCATTGGCTGAGACAGCCTCAACTAACCTCAGATGAGGCGCGACAATGCTATCTAATCAGCCTACAGTGAATGAAAGTAGCAGCAGACCCCTGGGCGCTGGTCGGCACCTTTGCTGATGAACGTGCTCATGCTTCACTTTTAAAAATAAAAGTGCCAAAAGGCTTCTTTGAAGCAATGCCATAGAAGAACCACTTTTGGCTACTTTGAGAATCTTTCAATCAATGGCTAAACCTTTTTAAAACCTACAAAAAAAACACAATGTAAAAGTTCTATACCAATTAGAGATTTTTTTTCTAGAGCCTTGTGTTCAAGCCAGGAACGCTTTAGGAACCTTTGTTTTAAGAGTGTGGGAGCAAACAGCACGTTAGCTCAAACTGCAATCATCGAACAGACATGGTCCAGGATCCCAAATTACAGATTCTTAGATGTAGAAAATGCTCTGGCATAAATAATGTAAGTAGGAGCCGAAGGTTTCATGTCAGATAGCCATGTCTGTTTAGTATGCTCTGTTACAGCACGCATCCTGTGGAACATTTGGTAAAGTAGCTCCATCTGGAATGAACTCAGTAACCTCTACCTCTCGCCCTTTTTCTCCCTCTGTCTGTCCTCTCTCTCTGGCTCTGCTTCTCTCTTTTGCTGCCCCTTTCTCTCCCCCTTTAGCTCTTCCTCTCCTGAGCTCACTCACTCGCTCTCTCTCATCAGTGATTTTTCTCCACACTGCAGTCCCTGGCCTGAGGGAGAAGAGATGCGTGTTGTCTCACCCCGTGTGGCTCTTTATGCTGCCCTCCTGACCCCAGCACAATTAAATCCAGCCACTACTCTGCAATCGTCCAAAAGAGGTCCTGAATACAGACCAGCTCCATCTCCTCTATTTCCTCACTGCAATTCTGCAATGAAAACGCAGGCAGCCTCCTTCTTTGATGCCAAACTGAGTAACAATATCTTGACAATAATCCTGGATTTTATTTACTTTCCTGGAAGCAAACTATGTCTAAATGGGACTTTTAAGGTCGAGAATATAGTTAGGTACTGTTAAAAATAGTTGTGACTGCAAACATGTGCATTTGTGAGATCATGCTGGTGTGGTTTTGTGGCTGTTTCTTCTCTTTAAATGATGCACACAAAAGCAACTTGTCACACTGATAGCTCCCTCTTGTGGAGAAACTTGTTCTTCTTAACATAAAGTTTTAATAAATATTTTCAAACCAATGCCTGGTACTGACCATGCTTGTTAATAGTACATCAATGTACGTATAATAAACATGCTTCTGTAATTCTGGCCACAATTTCTTAATTTTGGCCACAGGATTTACTGTCTTAGTGGCCCAAATGGCCAGTGCATTTTTTATACATCTGTCTACCCCTGCTCCATAGGCACCAAAATTTGTAACTGAATGACAATTTTTTCAATAACAGTTTCAATAATTCAGTCTGTATCACAAAAGTATTTAATTTCGATACCCAGCCAGTCAAGAAGCAACCTGTGCTGTTTAATAATGAGGAGCCATTATCGGAGAAAAGCACCAAAGCTGAAGAACAGTATTTACTTTGCATATTTGTCTGTGTTCATACATTTTCTTTCTTGATCACTAAAGTAGTCTTTGCCCAATTTCCCATGAGAGCTAACTTTAGTGAAACGTATGTACACATCTATTGTGTGTGTGTGTGTGTGTGTGGCAGCTGCTGGAGGTTCAGCTGCTGTATTTATAGGCCGATGAACACAGAGTGAAAACAGCTGCATACAAACCCAATGAGTTCCATGCAAGAGCTACTTCACTTACATTCATGTATAAGTTGACGTTAATTTAATCCAACTTGTAAAAAACTGTATCTACTCACTTCTGAACTGCAGTAGATGTTACATGGATTTCTGAGACGACGTGTTCTGTATCAGCCCTGTGGGGAAAAAAATAAGTAAATAAATCCAGCAAAAATCACCAAGAACAGTTCCAGCTGACTTGTTACTTTACTCATATCTAATAAGGTGAAAGCATGCTGTGACTACACCCAAACGAATGCACCTTTACATGCATCATTTCGTCACCAGCCCTTCTGCGAAATCAGCACTTAAAAAGTGTTCACTTTTTCCTCTCGCACAGCTAGATGGCCCATGCTTAAGCATGTCAATCAAGCTGCTTTTCTTGCAGGAGCCCGGCAGCCTACAGTCGAATGCGCTGGAAAACACGCGCTGAATGTTATTGTGATCATTATCTTTATTGTTATTTCTCCCTGCCAGAGATAGAACCCATTCCTCCCATTCCTGGCCCTGGCTCTGCTATTCGAAATCTGGAATCCTTCAAAGAGAAAATTCTCATTTACGATCAACTAATTTTTTTTTTCTGCACATTTTTCAGACAAGCGGCCTGATTCTGGGCACCCAGTCAACAGCATACCGAAAAAAAGGTACTCTCTGCATGAGCCAGTGTAGCATTATCACCCCCCTACTCATATTCTGACAAATCCCACCTCCTACACTAGAACTGGCTAGTCTATTGATTATAACTGACTCACAAGCAGATTCCATTAGCCAATCCCTGCACAGACGACAGGATACTACAAGGAATTTTACTAGCAAGTCCCAACGCAAGAGGCAGGACTCTATTAATATCCAATTCCTGCGCAGGATGCAGGATTCTATCAGGGATTGTACTAGTTAGCCGCAGCACTGGAGAGATTCTATTAGCCAATACCAACACAGGAGGCAGCACTCTACTAACCAATCCAAGTGTGTGACTGAAGACTTATTGGAATGATGAAGGAAAAAAAAAGGTATTATGTGCTATTACGTGCTAGGCATTTTTTTTATCATTAGAGCCTGACTGTCCTCTAAACCTAGCGGCTTTCATCGCTAACCAGGCTTAATAAGAGCCCTGCATTCCAATCCGAGCAAGGGTAAAGAAAGCAGAGGGCTGTTCCAGCTCCCCCTCTCTGCCCCCCGTAGTCTACCTGCTACCATGCAGATGTGGTCATTCCGCCCCATGTTGATGGTTTGACTGACTAGACGATTAGCATGCTGGAAAAGAGACACTGCAGAACTGCAAACAGTCCAAATGAGCAAGGCCACAGTTTAACAGCCGTTTAAAAGGACACAATCAATGACTGAGCGTGGAATGAACACAGCAAATAACACTCTGGTGTTTAAAAAGATCTTCATAAATGATGGCTTAATACAAAAGAGTGAACTATGTGCATACCATCCGCAAATGCATTACGCTGAGATTTGAAGCAGAGCCTGACTGATATGGGATTTTTAAGACCGATCCTGATTATATTATATATTTGAGGATTTAAAAATTCCATATATCGCCCATTTTCTTTTTTGTTCTTCTTCAGAAATACATAAAGATTTTCCCTAACATTTGTTATGTGTGGTTATTTAGAAGTCCTCACTAAGATAACATGATATAATGGAGTTTAAAAATAACCTTGCAACTTTAGAAATTCAGACTTTAGTGTTACTAACACAAATAAACATTGTATATCATTTCAAGAATTTAATAATTAACTGGAGACGTGAATAACTCTCACAGCATATCACTGCACACTAACAAAATAGTGCCATTACAACACACCCACTACACGTTTGGAAGTGAAGCTAGATAACTTTGTTTGGCTACCAAGCTATGATAGTTGCTCAGCTCATGTTTATTTACATGTCCCCTCTGGTTTATTCATTTCCAAAGCACTAACTGTAACTACAGACATGCAGGTTGCTGATACATTAACCATTGCTTCATTTAGGCATGAGGCCTTTAGTTGGCTTCCTATTCGCCAGCTTCTTGTTCGAATTTTCCTGTTCTACCTTAAATCATGCAGAAGTTACATTCTGGTGCCTGAGGCTACTGATGTAACTGCTGCACCATTTAAGGCGGAACGGGAAAATTCGAACAAGAAGCTGGCGAATGAGAAGCCGACTTCAGCCTCTTCATTTAGGCAGAATAAGTTAAATGCTATAGTTTAAATGCTCATTATCATTAGTTGTTTTGCACTGATAAACACAGCATTAGCTAGTGGGTAATCTAATTTACCCACAAAGCTCTAATATTACCAGAGAATGTTCAGAAGTGATGAGCTAGGGAAAAAAGATAGGATCATTGTTTGTTTACTCACTAAAACTGCCTCACTGTTCAATAAATAAATCTATAGTCAAATATGTCAACAGCTTAGCCTACACCACTCTACCAGAGTAATGTTAAACATAAGCTAATTCTGACGTTTGCCTGAACGTACCAGTTTTGACGTTACTGCAGTATTTCACATGACACTTATCAGCTTACCATGAACACTGATAACCTCAGCTAATTATTGTAATTTGTGGCGTTCCAAACACATTTGTGTTGCCAACAGTGAATTTGCAGAGTACCCTCTAATGGACAAACTACAACATGCTTGAAGGATGTCTTTCGTCTCTTCATTTCTTTTTTAATTGTGATTTATCGGCCAGTATAAATGCCAATACTGATTTATCTGCAACTAGTTCATATCGGCTGGTAATACCCGCAAGCCAATTTATCAGTCAGGCTCTAGTTTGAAGGACTTTTACACAGGAACTGCCCCAGCTACTAGAAAATATAGCCATGAATGCCGAAGCGGGGGCAACTAGGGCTTTAACTGTGTCTGACATTTTGGTTCAAACCTTAATATAAACCTGAACTCTTGATGTCCAACTTTAGCCGAGTCCATCCACATCCAGTTTTAAATCCAAACTCCGATCCTAAAGTTTTGTCCAAACACGATTTAACCCACATGACCCAAGCTCAACTGCCTGAAACTGACCAGAACCACGTCATCACCACCCAAAGTGCAGAAAAAAAACGGATAGGATTACACAGATTAAATTACTGCTTAGCGACAATAATAGCAGTTATTAGATCACAAAAAATAAAACAAAGAAATAAAATATGACATATTAAATTAATCAGTTGTGCAAAAAAAAGGTCTGTCAGGTGTGGACAAATATTTCAAACTCAATATGCAAATGACTGGATGCACTCTGTGATCAAGGTAAATATTAAGAGGCAGAACAAGTACTGAACACTGAAAAACTACTCTGACAATAATACAATGTGTTAAACACATGGCCTTAACCATTTTTAATCCAATTCATTTAGGTTCCATGTGGCCTTAATCCTTAATCTCGCAAATATTTCCGATCTTAAAAGAGTGGAGTTGGTTTTATTGCCCGACTGTAATATGGTGGGCACGTTCCACTATGCAATTATGGGTTACCTCAAGTCACCACAATGAAGCCAAGGATAAATTGTTTACATTCCTCTCCAGTAAGTTGGTATTATAGCACAAACTATTGAAGTCTGAAATCCCAAAAATCCTGTCAAGGTCAGTGTTTAACACAGCAATGCTCTGTATTTGAGCTTCAGTAGGAATCTTTTTGAAAGGATCTGTGTTATTTTCCAGCACGGCCGGTTTTACTTTACATATGTCGTTACTGCGGCTCCATATGTGAGATGCACCCATTTTTCACTGTGGATGCTGTTACACAAATAGCAGACTTTTTTTGATGCTCACTAATGTCACTTTGAAAAGTCCACAACCACATTGTAATTCTGCAAAATCTTTTTCAATCTAAACACACTTCAGTCAAACTGTAGTTCTCTCATACTGCTTTGCTGCTTTTATTGTGCTGATTAAAAATGATGCTTCCACATTTAGAAATTCTACACTTGAAATGTAGTAGGTATAAAATGGCCGTTCATGTATATGGATGTTACATACAGTACTGTGCAAAAGACCATGTTTCACTGAATTTATTTATTTTTCAAACAGCCATTAAGTATAAGTTCTTCAAGAAATTGTATGGGGAAGGTCAAAGGAAAATAAGTAAAAAATAAATGGAAAAAAAAATTAAATACTGTCACCATCAAATAAACAGTCCTCAGTTCTCAGAAAAACTGACTGGTCAGCCCAGTATCCAGACCTCAACATCACTGAATGTGTTTGGGATTATATGGATTCTGAGAAGCAGAAATTCAAACTTGTATGACTGGCTAACATTGGAGGTGTGGAAAAATATTTCTGCAGATTTCTCTGAAAAACTGAAAGCAAGCCTCCCAAACAGGATGGAAGCTGTAATAAAGGCAAAGAGTGGACACACTAGACACTGAAAAGGCTGATATCATTTATTTAGTTAAATAAATAAATGTGTGGTCTGACTTTTTGCACAGTACTGTACGTAGAGTTTAGCTGATATAGAAAGAATGTTTATGAACATAAAAACGATACACAGTTCAGCTGGTACAAAATGGATGCTTGTATACACAGAGGCGTGTGTGTGTGTGTGTGTATATACACACACACACACACACACACCCTACATTTCACCTTTCTCTCACACACGCGAAAGAGAAAGATTAGCAAGTAAAAAATTTGATGCTTGGGTATATAGAAGTTAAAAGTTACACATGCAGACAGTTTAGTTAGTATAAAGCTTGCAGTGTGATGTCGGTGTGTTGTGCAGGCAGTGATGGCTGCTGGAGTCCTTGTGTCTCTGCCTGCCTCTGTGCAGTCATCAGCCCGCCATTAGAGATGGCAGCAAGAGCCATGCTTTTTTTTTTCCCTGAGTGTGTGTCCTTGGATGAACCAGCGTCCCATTTGCCTTCATCCCTCCCTCTACTCTCTCTCTCTCGCTCTCTCTGCCCCATTATCTTCCATGCTCCTCTGCACACCCTCTCTCTTGGTTTCTAATGTTCTTGACTTGTTTTGGCACTCCCTCCCTAACTCTTCGCCCTCAGTCTCGCTTGTTCTTCCTATAATTCTCCCACTGCTTCAGTGCCAGTCTTTCTGTAGAGAGTAGTGCTGCATAATACAGCATTATTTTGACTAAATTAACGTACTTTTGTTAGAATAACTTCATCCAGACAGGCACAGAAACACTCACCTGAAACTGTGATTGGTCAGGATGCTCACAGCACTGTGATTAGCTGGAGGGCTCATTCTGCTTACTGCAGCTTTTTGCAGTATTACAAAGGTCAATATCGAGATGGTGATGAAAGAAATGGTTCATCGAAAAAAAAAAAAAATTACACAATTTCCTATTTCCTCCTAATGTAGTCAAGTGCACCAAGTCTGGTGGGCAACCAGCGGCCAGTCTGACGATCGCAGTCGATATTTATAATTTTTCGATCATCAAAATCGACAATTTAACCTGATCCCTTGCTGATGATAAGGTTTTTACATGAAGAATGCACATCTCTAATGCAGCCATAACAGAAAAATAAATTCTATGCCCCGCCCACAACTTTAGTGGATTCACTGAAATAAGTATTATGCATCAAGCACAACCAATCAACACATCTGCAGTATGCCTCAATGGACATATTCCATTTACCAGTGCTGCTTCCCTAAAAAGGTAAAAATTGAGTGCCAGCAGCACTTACACCCGCTCTTGTAGCCTTTACACAATTAAAATAATAAAAATAAAAAAGGCCCTAGAACCTGTTCTTTTTGAAGATGAACTATCAGTTCACTATCAGAAAGTACATTTCAATTGTACCATTCTTTGCCAGAGTTCGCCATCATTTCCCTCATAGCATTTGTTATGACATGATGCAACTCTGCCAACTGGGCCAGAGCTTTCAGGTGGCAAAAGCCGCACACGCCAGATCATATGCAGCTCATAAATAGAGTGAAAACCACACCAACATGACACAACCAACATCCGCACCAGGCAGATACTGGAGCACATCCACTGTCTCGCCTACAGTGTTGGGAATTGGTCAAAGGCTGGACCACTTGTCGAGTCTCTGTGTTTGTTTGCTTCACTGGCTTTTCTCTAGAGCCACTACCAATTAATGGAAGCCTGTGTCACCTAAAATCTTTTTGAGTGACATGAGCTGACATGAGATTCGTGCCGTATTATAGAACACTGCCACATAGCGTCAGTCATTTTGTTCTGTTGTTTGAATTGATAAATCTTTAAGTCATTTAATGGTCATTCTGTAGCCAGGTCACAGTGTAGAAATGCTATACTGTGTATATTGAAAGAGTTAACATATGACTGGCAAAGGGAAATAAGCTACTTTTATATTACCCTTGTAGCTCCAGTGCAAAACTAAAGAAGGTATAAAACATACACCGTGTAGCGGTAGTCATGTATTAACAGACCTAGCAGGATTCTCCCTCACTGTCTCTTCTATAAACCCTCTCAGTGTCACCATAGAAGCAAGGAAATTATAACACATTACCCTGTCCAAGACCCACCATAAATTCTAAATGAGAATATTAGTATGAATTTGACGACACACACATCCTCAGACCACCTCTGAAATACGCGCCCACCGCTCTCTGCCTCACTCGTTCTCCTGCTCTCATCCCTCTTTTGCTCTCTCCCTCCCTCCTCTTTCCCCTCTCCCTCTCAGGCGGATGGGAGAGGGTGGGGTAAATCTGCTCCGGTTGCCATGACACCAGACAGCCCTTGCTTGGTGAAGGCACGTAGTTTCCTCTGCTCTATTTCCCCAGAGCCTTACAGGGAGGGGAGTGTGCGTGTCTGTCACAGCTAGAGTGGGAAAGGGATATGGAGACAGAGAGAGTGTGCATCACGTGTCAGTTATGTTAAATTACAAATCATGCAAATTTAAGTCTGCAGGTAGAGTGCGTATTTGGGGGAGAACAAAAGTGCCAGTGCTGTGTTCTCTCTGCATGTCCATTCTATGCTGCCTGACGCCTCACATTCATTACCTTAAGACCGTCCACAAGTATTATATACAACTACACTACACACATACTACAAGTATAGAAAACAGTAATACCGGACCATTACATTGAGGTGAAAACATTACAGATTATTGTAGGAGTATCATGCACCATTATAGAAATCGTACAGTTAATTATTGTATTTCTACAGTTCTTTTTTTGCAAGATGAGCCAAATATGATACTATTTTGCAATGACCAAAGAGTCTTAGATTAATACTTTGACAATATTTCACATATTTTAACAATATTTCACTGCTGTAACAACGTTTCGGTGTGCATTCTTGCTGTGAATGCTTTTCAGCCATTTTCACTGCCCACTAACGAAAGAAGCCTGACTCTCTCATCAATCTCGGTAAACTCTATCGCTTCACCGTCTATCCGAAAGCTGGAGCACCGATGAATAATTTAGCAGTTGATATTTGCAGCCATCTGTTTCTCTTTGCCTTACCATCCGTCTTACTCACAAAGTTCCTTTATGCTGCGCACTGTCACCAAACAAGAAGGCAGAGCTAAATACTGCATTAGAGGGAGGTGGTGGGGGGGTGTGGGGTCCTTACACCACTGACCAGCCCTGGGTACAGTGCAGCACAGAGCAGCCATTTGTCTGTGATGCTTCCTTTGGACAGTCACTGCATCCATAAATCATTTCACACCTGTAATTGACCACAGGTATTTAAAGTTTACTTTTAATTAGCATTTAATTAATCCATTAATCATCCAGCCTATACCTGTTTTCTTAAGCAGTTATAGTACTGTGCAAAAGTCAGAGACCACATTTCATTTATTACGTTTCCAGTCAAAATGGCCATTAAATGTCATTAATTTTTCAGCAGATATTTCTGAGGATATTAAATGTTAGATAATCCACTTATATAAGGAAGCGGAAAGTGAGAAGTGAAAAAGCAGGAATTTTTTTTTAGAACTGTCACCATCAGATAAACAATATTTAAAGCTTTTATCTTTGAGAGAAGAAAGTCAAGCTCCACTTTTGCTTCAGATCTGAAAAAATCCACAGGCATTTCTGTCCATCCTTCCACTGTGGAAGACAACTCAGCACTATGGGTCTGAAAAGATGTGTAGCAGTCAAAAAGCTCTTACTGAGAAAAGGAGATAGACAAAAAGTCTGCAAATCAAACAAAGCTGCTGGTGTACTCAGAACTATGGACTGACCAAACCTCTAAATCTGGATGCGTCCAGATTTAAGCATCACTGAATGTGTTTGGGACTGCTTGAGAAAAAGAAAGTTCTGTTTTTCCACACCTCTAAAGGGAACTTGAGAGGTGCAGAAAAATATCTTTGCATATTTCTTTGAAAAACTAAAAGCAAGTCTCTCTAAAAGAAGGGAAGCCTTAATAAAGACAAAGACTGAACATACCATTTTGAATGGAATCTGAATCAAAGAATGGTCTGTCTTTTGCACAGTATTGTATGCACATGTCCGAGAAAATAGAGTTTAAGACCACTTTAGAACCTAATACAAATTTCCCACTGCAACTCAAATCATTTCACCTACTGTATATTATGATAACCTGATCTCCACAGGGAAACTGAATCGTTCTAAAGTAGTAGTGTAAATTTATGTAAAATCCCAGATGATGTAACAAAATTAAAATATCTAAATAGACAAAAAATGAATATATTTATATATAAATATATATTTATTTAATTATAAAAATGGAATGGTCTGTTATTGCACTTGTTAAGAAGTGCACTATATTTAAAGCCTTGCTTTCCATTCTACATGCTGCCCCATAATTGCTTTTATGCTTTTATCTGTAATATCACAATAGCTGCATTTCAGAAGACATTAATGCCTAGAGGTCTCCCGCAGTGCAGAACGTGAATCCCACGACCTTCATTCTTTGTACAACGGAGAGGTGTGAAATTGGCGTTACATACGACCTGTGTGCATTAACCAGCTAAATCTGTGCACTAGCACTTAGCGGCCAGTAGAGGGAGCTGCGGAGCTCGGCTGCCTTTGACCACCCTCTCGTGTGTGTCTCAAGGCTTTATTTAACAGTGTTTAATGAAAACCACTCCATACTGGTCCACTATTTGATTACACTAGATACTTGATGAAAATAATATGTCTTTTCAAGTCATAATTCCGCCGAGACAGGCCATAATTATGCACATTTCAATAACGACAACAGAGCGCAGAGGAACCAGAGCAAACAAACAGGGCTTGCATTAGTGTCTCCAGTGTGGTGTTTAGACAAAAGGGGGTAGAGTCAGAGCTGTTTTGCGGTGGAGAGGGTTCACGATGTGAATGATGAGAATGCTTGGGGTCTGAACAGTGCCCCCTTTTCTATCCGAAATTACAGCAGCGCACAGATCAAGCCCTTGGTGGAGGGCCAACACAAGCGGCGTCTTTGTTCAGGTGAAATTCCTCTGTTGTATGTGACCACCCCTCGGCCCCCCATCTCCACCAAAACTCTGCGGCTGCCTTTGCTTTAATTAGCGCTCCTGGAGCAAGCAGGCATCAACCCCCCCCCAATCTTATTCCCCACATAGGAGGGATTGGAAGAGCCAGACAAACATGAGCGCCAGTGAAGACAGAGGTGGAACCGCAGAGACCCCCCCCCTTTCTTAAACAGAAGAGTGTTGGGTTCAGGAATACATCAGTGAAAAAGCACTGATATACGGTTCCAGGTTAGTTATGATGTGCAGCTACGATGCTGATTGTGAATGCTGGGTACAGTACAGTGGGATACTGCACTACTGTGTGGAAAATTTGGGTACTGTCAAATTCATGCGTGATGGTAAAGAGTGACATGTCTCCCCACTGAGACAAACAGCGGCTCCAGCAACCAGAGACTGGGGAGTGTTTCTATGGGGGGGCATGATGCATGTGCGTATATGCCTGTGTCTGCTGTGTCTGCTAAAAATGGCAGAGCTCAGACTGGAGCGGGGAGGGAGGAGGTCAAACATTCATTTTACACAGCCTTTACACACACTGACAGATGCTGTCTGCTTTGATCTATCTTTAGCCGATCCACTCCTATCTGCGGGCCACTGTCCGGAAAGCTGCTTAGAGATTCTGCCTGTTCTACGCCCAGCCGCCCAGACCAGCGGCATCGCACGTACAGTACGCCTTCAGCACTGAGAGGTGATGGGGGAGGGGATTTAGTCCATTCAGCTCAAGTGACTCTGATTGCACTTAATGGCGGTAAACAGTAATAACGTACAGAATTAACAGTGTTCCTGCAAGAACTATAGGAGCTGCAGCTCGTATGACCAAGATGTGAGAGAGTGGGGGGGGGTCAGGGAAAGAGAAAGAGAGAAAGTGACAGAGAGAAAGAAAAGAGAGAGAGCAAGAGAGATGAGCGAGAAAGAGAAAAGAGATGAAAAAAGAAGAGTGAGAGAGAGACTGAGGACATAGAGAATGAGACAGAGAGCAACAGAGAGACTGAGAGCAACAGAGTGAGAGAGTCTGAGTGAGAGAGCGAGGGAGACAGAGACAAATAGAAAAGACAGACACAGAGTGATGGAGAGAGAGACACTGAGAGAGAGAAACAAAGAGGGAGAATGAGAGAGCAAGAGAGTGAGCGAGTGAGAGAGACAATGAGAGACACAGACAGACAGACCAGCCGAGAGAGGTGGCAGATAGTGAGATTGAGAAAGAGAGAGCAACAAAGTGGGAGAGAGTGAGAGAGACAGAGAGAGAGAGATTGAGAATGAAAATTGAGACCAAGAGAAAGAAAGAGGGAAAGAGACAGACAAACAGAGTACGAGAGAGACAGAGAGAGGGAGAGAGAGAAAGACAGAATGAGAGCGAGAAAGAGAGAGAGAGACAGACAGCAGCACAATGGCGGCGATAGCAGTGGCGGCAGAAAGAAATGTGGCAGAGCTGGATGCTCTCCCTCTCTCTCCCTCTCTCTCGGAGCACAGCGCGGCCAGGCTGAACCGAGTGAACTGCAGCCGAGTGTTTGCCGTGAGGTCAGAGAGTCCAACATTCCTCTGGAGCTGTGTGTTTACACTGCTCGGAGAAAGGGGGCTGGGCAGGGAGGCGCGCGAGGGGCTTACAGGAAGGGAAACAAATCAGCTCCCAGCTACACTGTATGAGTGCCGGCCGCTCGGGCTGCCCGCGACACCGCCGCTGGACCTCACCGCTTTACTCAATCACCGCAGGGCTCGCGCACTGTTAGCACACCAAGTACAGTATATCACAGCCCACCGGCCACTTGGATCAGCCCGCCACAGCTCTGTTTAGGCTGTGTGTTTTATACTAGCTCTGCACGTCCGTTAACAATTGTAGGCAAAAAAAAGCATGCAGTACAGCACTTAATCTGATATATACGTTATTTCCCTGTATTCTTCAGCATATATGAGAGTTCTGTATTACATGGTCTACATATTCTCTACATGTTCTAGTGAAAAAAGAAAAAAAATCATCTCTCTTCCTGACTCAAGTGCAGATTCATGAACCTGATCAAAGTCTCTTGATCAATCTGAATAATAAATGTTAATGAAATAAGAACACAAATAAAACACAAACAAAAATCAGCTTGGACAATTTTTTTCTACCTACCCAAAGTCTTGTTTGAGATTTCCATGCTCAGAGCAAAGAGTCAGTGCTGGAGATGTTTTCTTAGATTAGTCTGTTTATCTCTATTACATTAGCAATAGTGTGCAAACTTAATGTGATTTACGATACATGCTCTCTCTGTTGTGCTGAAAAAAAGGAGGGAAAAAAGGGCAGTCAATAAAGATACCGACTCTTGCCTCAGGCTCTGCGTTCTACAAGATAAGATAAACGAAGACACAAATAAATGCAGCAGAAAGCGCCTGATAAAATCCTAAATGCAGAAAAGCCCTTCTTATTTTTAGCAATTCTAATTCTTAAAATTCCTCCCCTAATTAATGAGTATTTTTGGTGTGAAAAAGACTGCAGATAACAAAATGATTAGTAGTGTAATAACAGTGATAACATTTGACTGCAGAATGAAAAATCTTTAGCATGTTCAATCACATTAAAGAAGACCAAAACAATCGTGAAGAAAATAAAAAGAATATGCATATAAAGAATATTATTATCATATCAAAAAGGAATAGAATTTCTAATAGTACGTCTAATTTTTACTTTAAAAATGATCAAAGGCTACAACTGACTTGGCAACATCATAAAGAGAAACCAGCAGCTTCTCTCCAAAAAAAAAATAATAAATCTGGGTATCACAATATCCAAAATTTAGAATTACATAACGATAAAGATCAAACAGTATCTTCACAATTCATATCTTAAGACTGCAACAAATGGATCATCGACAGAAGAGCTGAAGCACTGTTTGTGCAGCCGAGCCAAAGTGAGCGATTCATGATGTGAACAAAGACGTACAGTTTCCCCCCTCTCCTGGCCGAATACGAAAACTGCACAATGCCTTCATGAAACTGAGAGGACTTACATACTGTAAACTGAGCACAGTGTGCTCAACAGACATGAAGTCGCGATTCTAATTTAACACACAAACCATGGCAACACATACATTTCTTATAATGGTAATAAGGCATAAACATTCTCCAATTAATGCTATTATTTCTGCGCGTACACACACAACTGGTGTTTTTTACACTCATGACACAGAAGACAGGCATGACAGGTTCAAGTGTACTAGAATCTATAGTACAGGCTTTTACAGCTTCATGCTTTTAATTAGTGTCTTGGCAAAAAAGCATCTCAGTTATAAAGAGAAACAAAGTCTGAACTACAGTAAGGAGATCAATGAATTTATACAGAGAAATAAAAACGCAGATTTCTAAATGAAAAGTTAACATCCTCTACGATGCACAAACAAATATGAAAAATAATTTTCCTGCAAATGTTTAGTGCACAGTTTCTATTTATTTGCAGAGTTTAACATATTGGAAAACAAAGAAATCATACAACATGAAATGTGCCACAACTTTTGCCAAGCCACATTTTGACTTTTCTTTTCTCCAATATGCTCAAGTTTTGCAAATAAACAGTTACTTTGTGTTAAAATGTGCAGATGTGTGTTCTCTGCATATGATGTGTTGACTTATTTTTGTGTAAACAGCCAAACTTATCACTATACTAGATACTATACAACCTATGGTTATATAGTATCTAGTAAGATCAACGTGAACTAGGAATGACAATGAACCAGTTCTGGGTGGGGGCAGTGGTAGGGGCATGTGAAACATCTTACTGGTTAATTTTTTTTCCCCAGCTCCTGCTGCACAGTGATGTCATCAAAACTCAAAAGATATTTTCAAAGTAGGCAAAAGTCACTACACTTTGACCAAAGATAACAGGAAATGATATGGTATTTTGATTTCAGGTTGACTTAAGGTGTCGAAAACTTTCTTCAGAGCAATGCCTAGAAGAACCACAGTTGTTTCCCTGAAAAACTTTTCAATTTGAAGGTTCTATTAAAAAATAAACTCAGTTGAAAATGGTTCTTCCATGGCATTGCTCCAAAGAACCCTTTTTGGCATGTTTTGTGTGATTTATTCTGTCTGAGTTATTTATATGATTTATTTTATCTTAAAGCACCACTAAGCACCAAAATAAGAGTCTCACTCCTTCATCCACGTAAGTGAATGGCTCTGCCTAATGCATTGATCCTATTACCCAAAACCTTCACTTTCTCTGTCTACTCTTCAGAGCAGGGGAGATGAAGAGATATTGATTGCCGCAGTCTCTGCAATCCAAATAAACTAGAGACAAGAGATAAACGATTCTCCTTTTTTCTCCCACAGTCTTTCAAGATATGCAGGAAGACGCAGCCAGCGAGAGAAACAAATGTCCTTTTGGTCTAATGACGACAGTTCCCACACGTTCCAGCCAGAGCTCTTTAAAGGAGTCAATGGGTTCACCTCAGCTGCCCTAAGCCAGAGGTGTCTGTCATTGTGGGTCTGCTGTGTGTCTCTGAAGGTGCTCGACTGTACCGCTCTGAAGTCCAGCCACGGACAGGAAGTGGGGGGGCAGGGGAGGAGGAAGTCCACTCAGCCTTTATAGGTTGCACAGGATTTCTCTTACAGTTACCCTTTTTTCTGGCACTTCACCAACTTTTCAAAGAGAATGGGCTGGCAAACATTCAATTGTTTGCATCTTAACACTTCCATAAGAGCCTACGGCTTTCTTTTTCCACAAGTTTACAGTGTAAAAAGGGACTAGCATGCCTAGCTTTCTAATACTGTATATGGGCTAAAGTGCTTAGCATTCTTACATTGTATGCACACAGTAAAACTGTATCCTATTGTAATACTGATTTGGATATACATATTTTCACCTCTGTACTGAAACCTTGCATCTCCGAAATGGTAATTTTAAAGGAGAAGGTAATAACTTTCTTACTGTAAATCCTTAAACCCTAAGGCCCCGTGAATTGGTCCACATTTCCGTTCCTCATTCTCATAACTACATAACTTGCATATTAGTTAAACAGTAGCAACGTTGTGGTAATTCACAGCTACTGACTAGGTAAATAATATGAAATATTATTAAAAATCTTAAGATTATTAACATATAGACAATAAAACTTTGGCGATATAATTTAGTGTCCGACAAAATAATCCCATCACTCTTCACTTGAAAGCAGACCATCAAACTGAGGTGGAAAGCTAGGAACGACTAACGAATAAGACGCTCAGAAATATGAGCTAAAGCTAACCCACCCAGAGCCCACAGCACTGAATAAATCAGGAGCAGAGCGCGGGGAGAACTGTTAGCTGAGGATGGGATGGAGATGTATAAAGAAGACGAAGGAGGACGGAGACCGAAGCGAGGGACGGAGAGTGCGCCAGAGAGCCTCCGCGGGACAGCGTCTCTCTCAGGCTGGTTTGCCGCGACCAGACACAGGACGCGACATGTGGGACCTCCACTCTGCGGCTCTGAGGAGGCCCGGACAGGGGGCAAGCAGGCTGGACACACTGCACAATAGCTGGCCGTGGCTTTGACAATGCCTGTCCTGCTCTCTCCACCCGCCCCCCTGCCTTGAGACCTGGAGCGCGTTCACCGTGACACCCGCATTCAGCCAGCCAGACAGACGGACAAAGGCAAGTGCAGAGGGAGAGCAAGAGAAAAGAAGAAAGGGCGAGTGGGCGAGAGAACGATGGCGAAGAAAAAAAAAGAAGATAAATGGAAAAAATGGTGGGGGAGAGATCGACCGACCGCGTTCACCTTTTGTCCTGTCTAGTATTTTACTTTTTTTTCTTATGGTAATACATGAAGTTTGAATGAGAGACACAGAAACAGTGAAAGAGAGCAAGAGAGAGAGAGTGCAGGTACATTAAATACAGGGAAAAGTCCACAGTGCTCTTTTTACCGCGCTTTCTCTAGGTTGGTGTCTCAGTTTCGGACAGCTCCCTCACGCTTCTCCTGTGACGCTCTTCGCTCGTTCAGGTCCAGGCTGGCCACGCTGTTGGAGGGAAGCAGATTGGCGCAGAGGTAGCAGCAGCTGCGGCTGGGGCTTTTTTTTGTTGTTGTTGTTTCTGCTGGGCTTTATAAAAACCCTCCTGCTTCTGTACACAGTTGCAGCACAAGGACTTTCTAGGCAGCCCCCCTCCCTCTCGTAGCACTTGCAAGTGAAGGAGTAAGTATAAGAAGTGGTGATGGCTTTGTGTGTGCATGTGTGGATGTGGAGGGGATACTTGTGCACAACTGCAATTGTGTGCATATTTCATGCTTTCTAGTCCATTAATGAGTGTGCGCATATTCACATAGTGTACTCTACTTCCTCACATTCATACACTTCCTTCTGAGTGGGACTCTGCGTTTATGTGTGTGTGTGAACGGAGACAGCATGTACGCACATCACACCACAAAAATATGGATGTTTCCTGGCTTTTGTAGTGTTTTGTCAGAGATAGGGATGTAAACAATTATCTTTTCTGTTCAAACCATCTATTTATTTAATTTCTAATAAACAACAGTTGATCAGTTAAGATGAGGATCGCTTTTGAATTGTACACATAAAGGCACAACAGACAAACAGTTCTTACTAAAAAATTGACATGTGTGATGTCCCGCCCCCTCCTTTGTACGTACATGCACACTTAGCCAGCCTTCATACTTTCACCGTCGCAGCTGCCATTTCATATCCGGACGTCTCTGATGAACATGCAAATGTTAATGAATGATGTAATCACATATTACAAATAATAAATTTCGGTATGTGACTGATTCAGCACTCTTTTTGTTAACAGGCTCTCTGTGGTCTAACTGGACTCTATTCTGTCCTCACTGGGCAACATATAAGCTGGGCATACAACTAACAGGCTCCAGTAATGTTCAGAGACAGGCTTTAAGTTTCAGTCCTTACTAAACACTTTCATTTCTAATAAACAACCTTTGCTGCCTCAGTAGGTGGTGTTTATCATTCAAGTTGCGTCTTCAAAGTTCATGCATGATCGCGAAAAAATTTGTTCTGCTAGATAGATGAGAAAAACAAACTGCACATTATTTGAGGCCACTTTTTGAGAGGACAGCGCAAAAATGTAATATATTGAAGGCAAACATCCACAAGTGATAAAACTCAAACAGAAAGTGTGGTGCAAAGCAGAGAAATCACACACGGATGTGCAAAATTATAGAGAAGGACCTGGTGGACGGTGAATGCTTTCGAGAGCTACTAAGGTACGCAGAGCCCAAGCTAGCCCCAGTCTAGCTTGTTTATGTATTTATAAGTTATATTTGTGTATTTAACTTGGGCAAGTAAAGACCAGCAAATATGACTTTAGAATACAGAACTTTCAGTAGCTCCTAATCATTTCAATTTTAACTTTTGGTCATATAAACATGAACATACAGTATTTGACAACCTCTCAGTTTAAATATAAATGGGTACGTTTAATGTGGTTTCGAGACATTTACTTTATAAATACACTGGTGCCTGGTTCCACCTCTCTGCACTTTGTTACACTGTCTGAACAAGGAACATTTTTTTAATATCTCATGTACACTCATAAAACTGTATATATATCAAGTATTTTACAGTGGATAAGCCAGCCAGTTTTTAGATCTGGAGAACTGTTTTATAATTGATGTTTTGATGGGCCACATCCATGATTTTAACAATTAACTGTCAAAATTAATGTCAAAATTTGCATTCCTAGTCAGAGCTGTTGCTCATTAACAGTTCTCACAGAAATCAATCTGCGACAGCCAGAGTACAGCTGAGAGAGAGACCAACCAAAGCAAAAAACAAAGCTTTTCTAAAACAGTCACCGGTCCGTTATTAGTGTCTCACCCCTTCTATCCCTGTCTCATACCTCCGTGTGCCAGCAGAGAGAGGAGAAAAGGACAGCTGCCTGATTTTAACGGCTGAGGTGAGAGAGGAAGCCAGGAGGAAACACACTGTACAGCACCAGTTAGGACTGGGGGGTGGAAAAAAAAACTGCACAGTGACTAAAAGAAACACCATGTGGTGCAGAGCTGGGCAAAACTAGCTGTGTAACAAAGCTATTGTGTGGTGGAATAATATGATAGGACAATAAAATCAGCATAAGCCAAAAATTCTTCCAGCCTCAAGAAAAGGTAGCAGAGCAAAACTGCAGCTTAAAGACAATACTTTTGTTTTAGTAATAAGCAACCCCTACAAATGTATCATTATCAAGTAGCTCAGAGTTATGCAAATGATGATCATTTAGGAATGATTAATTATTTTTACAATGAGAATCTGTGTCTCAGCCTGCAGCATCAACAGAGCAATTGGATTAGCTCCTTTTTTTTTGAAGTCTCTGCCATCACAAACTGAGTGTGGGTTTTACAATATGTGCACTAAAAACCATAAAGCAAGAGGGAATGTTTGTAAAGAAAGTTCGAAATATAAATGGCAGATGCAGTAAAAAAAATGAGGCGTCTGGAGCATACCCCTGCAGGAACAGCGTGGCTCAAGCTTTTGCTTGTACTAGATGTATTATTTATATTTCCCTCAGCAACTGTCTCGCTGGCAAATTGAGATGTACTTCTGATTTAGGTCTTCTTCATGGCACTCGCAGAAGCAGTCTGGCTCAGCCTACTTATTATTGTGCAGCATCGTTAATTCAAAGCTCCAGCAGTACTGCTCTCAAATGATTCACCTACACTAGGGATCGACCGATATATTGTTATGTCAATAAAATTGGCTGATATCACGCTTCCATGGAATTATCAGCTAAAATGAAGCTAAAGCTAAAATATCAGCTAAATTATCGTCTAAAATCTCAACAATAAAAACTTCTTTGCTTATACCTACGAAACTCATTTTATATTACCATATACCAATTATATTACCATATACCAATTTATACCAATTAACATGAATTCAGTAAACAAAGCACTGCTTAGGTAAAACTATTGGAATGTGCGCTATTTTTGACTCTGTAAAATGATAATATTGGCACTTTATTGGCCAATATTATCAGTTACAGGGATGTAAATTTTGGCAAATTGTTTTGACCAATACCTGACCGTCATCAATCTGTGATTAACTGCCATTACTATAAAAATTAAAAGATTTAGAAACTATTTAAAAAACAGAAACTTACAGGTCAAAAACCTGTCTGACTGGCTGGCTGTGCAACATTCAAACCATTGTAAAATACTTGATACAAGCACAATTATGAGTGCACAAATCCATTGGATTTTACTTTAATGCACTGAGATATTAGAAAGTGTTCCTTATATGGACCATGGATCGTAGTACTGATCAGTAGGGACCAGGCATAAGCATCTATATAAAGTAGACAGCCTGTTATCTTCCTCAGTAGCTTCCGAAAGTTGTTAGCATTCACCAAGTCCTTAAAATTTTACACACCTATGTATGATTTCCTCATACCGACATGCATCACACATTCTCGCAGAAAACACAGACAAAATAGTTGTCGTATTGCTTGCGGATGTTTGCTTTCCTATGATCTATCGCTATAGTTGTGATACTGCGCTCACAAAAAGTGGTCCACAAAATTATTTTTAACTGCAGACCTATCTAGTGAGACGAATAGCCTGTTACCCTCAACGTTCCTCAACTTCAATGATAAACCTGCTTATTCACATAAACACTGTTTACGACAATTATTTGTCGGTCAATCATTTACATTCCTAACTGTTTATCAATTTTTATGCTGCTTACAAAAGTATCTGTGACCATTTTCTTATCAGTAAGCCCCTAATCCCCCACCCCTCCACTGCACACTCAAAACACACACACACACACACACTCCCTCCCTACATACAAGGTGCCTTCCTGTAATATCAGGTCCTCAACCACAAAGTCCAAAGTCAAATTTGTGCAAAATCTTCCCACACTCACTACACACACGTGCACAAACAAGTGAATATCAGCTGAATGTGCATGTACTGGCATTCCTGACTAATGGAGAAACCGGATCTTCATATTAATGCAGAATTCAGGCTCTCACACTTCAGCTATGGGGCAAACTGTCACTTTTGGTATGTAAAACATTGTGCTATGTACAGCTCTGGGCATCAGCCTTCTACTTTTGGACAAGACCTGTCAGCCATAATGACTGTGAGGGGGACAAAAATGTATTTTCTATCAGGACACGAAGACAGCCTTCATCTTGTCATGTCAACCAGACGATTTACAAAGAAAAGCACCCTTTCTTTGTTAATGACTTTACATGGGCTGATCAGTCAAGGGATTTAACAGCAAAGCAAGGATTCCCCACTTTGAAACATTACTATAAAATCCGAGTACTAGAGGCATGTAAGTCAATACAGGTAGGAGTGCACTGGGCAAGTAATGAGTGGCTGTCTGGAAGCCAGTGGGTCATTGTTTTTATCATGTCTCTACTGTCCCTGGCTAATAGTGTGAAAATAACTGCAGTAATTAGCATGACAACAATAGCTTGCCAGAGTAGAGTGACTACACGGGCTGGATCATAATGTCCTTCACCTGGCTATGGCAATTACTGAGACCTTTGTGGCTCTATAAGCACAGCTACAAGCTGCAAGCATCGTTCCAGTTGTTTTTAAAGAAATATCAGTACATTTTGCGCTAACTATGTAAGTGGACAAAATAAGCTTCATCAGAATGTATTTATTAGCTATAATTTAACTTGAACCTAGGGCTGTCACGATAACCGCAATATTGAAATACCGCGCTATTGACCACCGAACCGCAGGGAGTGGCAGGCAACCGCGACAACCGCAATGTTCACGTTTTTCTCTGTTTTCGTGACGCGAGGCCCTTCTTGTTTTACACTGCAGTGCATGGGTAACGAATGTTTAATAAATTAATAATGCAAACAAGAGTTAAGCGTGTATTTTTTCCCGCCAACTGTCTGTTCGCATCCGGTGCTGCTGTCAGTCTTCGTTTTTTTTTTGTTAAGATGGAAACAATGGCAGCTGCTCTGGTCGCCAAACCAAATGCAACTTCGCCAGTTTGGGAGTATTTCGGCTTTCAACCAAATGAAAAGGGAGAGCCAGCCAATTTAGACGAGGCAATATGCAAAGTCTGTGCCAGAAAGGTCGCTGAGAAACGGGGAAATACATCGAATTTTAGGTCTCACTTATCTACCTATCATCCAGCTATCAAGGCGCAATTGCCTCCACCAGCACCAAGTCGTGGAGCAGCCTCAAAAGGTACAGCTCAGCCTGGTTCAAGCCGACAGTTAGGAGTGGCTGAATCCTTCGCGCGAGTTGCCTAATACAGCTGTGAAAGTAAGAGGCATAAATGCCTTACAGCCGCTGTTACGCAGTATCTGGTTGAGGAGATGGTTCCATTTAGCATGGTGGAGAAATGTGCATTCAAGTCAATGCCTCAAAATTCGACAAGCAGTACGAGCTGCCCGGCAAGACCTACTTCTCAGAGACTGCTGTCCCAAAAATGTACAACACTGTAAAGGCACTGGTCAAAGGTGAGCTTGAAAATGTCGACTACTTTTCTGCCACAACTGATATGTGGTCAAGTGTCAAAATGACTCCTTACATGAGCCTAACCGTGCATTATCTGACCACGGACTGGGCTCTTAAATCACATTGCCTCGAAACAGTGTTTATGCCCCAAAACCACACGTCTGACAATATTTCGGAAGCTCTCCGCCTTGCATTTGATGAGTGGTCCCTGAATGAAAAGAAGCTGGTTTGTATCATGACAGACAACGGGGCAAACATTGTAGCAGCAGTGAACAAGCTAAACTAGCCGTGGCTGAACTGTATTGGTCACAATTTACATTAGGCAGTGACAAACGCAATGGCAAGCGCTAAGGACTGCACAGCCAGAGCAATGGGTCTGTGCCGCACCTTGGTCAGTACGTTCTCTCAAAGCTGGTTGAAGAAAAGAGATCTGGCGAAAGCCCAACTGGAGCTCCAAATCCCCCAGCATGGCCTCATACTGGTAAGCTAGGCAGGTTAGAATATCAGTGAATATCGAGTTCACACTCAATAAAACACTTGTCATTTAGGCTATATTCAAATTAATCCACATACGCCGGGCTTACTAAAACACTTAACATCAGTTAATATGGCATTGAAGCCTGAGAATATTCTGTTGCTGGCTTGCTAGGATGATTTAAATGTATTTTTTCGTTTAATAAAAATATATTGAAACAAATAAGAACTTACAATGTAGCCTATATCGTGATTATGTTAATGAGACCTACTAAATAGATGAGGACTAATTTCGGTCCTAATTTAATGGCCAATATTCTGTGCAGGACTGCGTTACAAGATAGGGCACCAAACAGAAAATGGTGGACAGGGTGTTGGAGCAAATCCCGGCTATCAAACGAGTTTTGGATGACCAGCGACACCAGCATCTAATTCCGACCTGGCAGGACATCGCTGTTCTTGAGTCCGTGAACGCAGCCTTGAAACCCGAGGCTGAGTTTACAGATCTGCTGTCTGACAAGAGCTATGTTGATGACATGGAGGAGAAAAAAATACGCGTTTGTCGAAGATGCTGGGAGTGAAGGACAGAGTGAGCAGTGCCAGTGTGTCAGCGTTTGGAGAGGAAGCGTCCTGCAGCATAAAAGAAGACTCCTGGAGACCTGTTGAAGTCACAGACAACCACCTCTGCGTTCATACCTCGGAGAGCAGATGCCGAGCTCACGTGCTATCTACAGGAGGAGCCCATAGATTCCAATGAAGATCCGCTCGGCTGGTGGCGCGACAACCAGGCTAGATTTCCTTTGCTCTCTGAAGTCGCCCGCAAGTATATGTGTATTTGTGCAACGAGCAACGAGTTTTAGTGCCGCCGGGAACATTGTTACCCCACTCAGGTCCTCTCTGAAACCACATAAGGTGAACATGTTGGTTTTCCTAGCACGCAACAAGGACATTAAAACGCAGGACTAAATCGTATATACTTTATTCTTTATGGTAAAGAAAAGGTTTCGTTTTCATTTCTTTTTACCATATCGCGTTTAGCTTTGCACTTAAAAGATTTAGCCTAAACAATCTGCTTTATTGATTTTCGTTTCATGATGTATATCTAGCGTAGGCTATAAGCTAGGCTCAATACTTTTTACTTAAAGGAGAAAAGGTGTGTGTTCTTATTGCACCTCATTCCTTATGTGTTCTGCATTTTACAATAAATGAGTATTTATTAGTATTAAACGAGTATTTACGAGTTTATTTGTCTTTAAACTGTGTTGTCGTTGTCATTTAAAATCCAACAAAATAACTAATAATAGCCTACCAATAAAACTTGTTTATATAGCACCAAAATCAAGATACGTTAAGTAATTTGCAAAAACATAAAATGGCGCTAATACCGCATATCGCGGTGTTGAGCCACCTTAAATCACCGCAGGGGAAATTCTTTCACCGCGACCGCCCTACTTGAACCTGAACATGAAAATCACATGCACACAGAGTGAACATGAATATATAGGTGAATGCAGTTTTCATTTTTTTATCCCCAACATACAGTGGCTCCTCCATGACTCAAGCCCTCTCGCTCACATACCGCTACATTACATCTTGTTTCGAGGGGAACTGGAGCTTTCCACTTTGCTGTAGCTATTTGCTGTTCTTTCAGGGGTTGTTTATTTATCTACAGTTCTCCTGTGAGTACTGTCCAGTGTAGTCAGCCCTCCAGTGCTAACGTTACTGGTATTACTGATATTGCCAGAATTAGTGCTGTGTTTTGCTTATAAATGATACTTTGGACTCAATGTACTTCAACGATAATCAAATTCTCAGCATTACAGTAGTTAGAAATAACTTCTCAAGAGAGCCATCAATAAAAGTTACCATTTAAAAGCTGTATTTGAATGAGAGAGCTGCAGGGGCAAAGTTAATAATCATGTTTATACTTGTATAACATAATAGTCTGACGGCACTAATTTCTCTGCAATGCTAATCCAGGAAAATAAAGTCTTATTTTCTTTATTTTCTAGATTTTATAAATGTATACGTATCAGCATCTGCAGATATGTACATAAATATCAGATATCGACATCAGCCTACAATTCCCATATCGGTGCATCCATAGTAAATTGCTGCGATAGAAAAAACATACTGCCAAAATCCAGATGCCTACAAATACACATGAAAACTGACAAACAACAAACCTTGACCACACAGCACAGACACACACCTCCACCAGTTCACAAACACACATATGTTTTCCTGCATAGAGAATTACAAGTTGCCGACCAATTTTTGTGCTGCCTTCAGCTCTCGACAAAACTCTGACTCTAATATTCGTTTAAGTTAACTGTAGGAGTATCTTCCTTCCTGTTAGCTTAAGTTTGGTAGAGACAGACATTTATAAGATATTTTTAATGCATGCTTTTTTAAAAAATGAAATCCAATCACTACCATCACAACCATCAACTGATTTAGTATATATAGGCTTCAGCATGTATTTTCAAATGAAAATAAAAGTGTAAAAAAATAGTAAAAAAAAATTAAACAGGGTAGCGACTTTATGGAACAGTAATAGCAGTTTATGTTATAGACTGGAGGGATGGGAGAAGAATAAATGAAGGAAAAAGTACATAATTATGAACAGCTAAAAAAGCAGCAATGATTTGGTTAGAAAATCTAAAGGAAAAACTGACAATTCGTGTAATACATATACCTGGCAGTTAGTTTAGTTCCTGTTTGACGTAGGTCACTAACATTTTTATCCTAATTACGTCCACTTTTATGAAAGGTTTACTCTATAGGTCACAAAAGACTAATACAAAATAGTCGTTTTAAAAATAACTACTTTGTTATTATATACATCATAAACTCCTGAAATACATTGCTGGTAAAAAGTGTTTGCTTGAGCCAGTCGAAGGCACAGTTTATGTGTGCACAGGATCAGGATGGTACCACCGCCACCTCACTTTAAGCATGCAAAAACCCTGACAGACACAAACACACACACACAGCACTACACACTCAAGAGTCACATTCTTAATGCCACCGCAATGAGATCAATAATAGTGAGAGTGGAGCGCCCTTTCCTTGCATTTCTGCTCTTTTTAATTAGCTGACTAGTCTAGGCTTGCACAAAAGGTTGGTGTGAATGTAGGCCCGGTTGTGTGTGCGCTTGTATGCACAGGGATGCATGGATGAACAGCCTGACACTGCTGTCAAAAACATTCTCAATCCATCAATGACAAATGTTTCACTCTTCTGAACTGACCCTGGCCAACACATGATTGCCAACAGCACCCGAAGAAATCATTTGAATACCTCTCTGTTTAGTGAGCACACTCAACGACAGATAATTTAGGGTAGTTTGAGAAGCGGAATGCAGAAACTAATATTCTATATCTACCTAAGTTTTCAAAAACCCAGACCACAAAGGCTGCCCTTGATGCTCAGCAGAAGAACCGGCAAGCCACTGTTCATATTGTTGAGCGCTCTCTCTCCTTCTTATGTCCTTTCTTCCCTGGCAGCTTATTGTACTCAGAGGCTA
Organism: Colossoma macropomum; assembly: GCF_904425465.1. Lineage (NCBI taxonomy): Eukaryota > Metazoa > Chordata > Actinopteri > Characiformes > Serrasalmidae > Colossoma > Colossoma macropomum. The sequence continues at coordinate 10,695,509 of NW_023494786.1, read as the reverse complement.
GCCATTTAAGATGTGCTCTCTTCAATTTAGAGTCCCTGACAAGTCAAAATGGTGGTAAATGTGCTTTGTGATAAGCTCAGTGTAATTTACTGAACTTAGATCTTGAAAAAGACATCCTGCTTTGGGAGCAAAGAAACTCATGTTATAAAGTGTCAGGACCCATCTAATGATATTCAGCTCCTCCGGATTTGAGTGAGGGAAGAGGAATCAGGGAAACAAAAAAAATCACGAAGGATTTATAAACAGGCATAGCCTGCCTTGCCACCATCCACTTCAGTTAGCATCTTTTTAAACAGGCAGCGACAGGGACGGAGCAGCCTTTCTTCAGCCTTGGGTGAAGCGTCATTTTTGCTGAAGGGTCCAGCCTGACACGTTTTAATCTGGGCAGGTGCCGCTGTATCCCGGCACCAGTATGGACTCGCCGCACACCTGCTTTCCGCACTAATCTTTGGCTGACAGCCGATAGCTGCAGAAACTGCCCCATGTAAGCTGTCCTCCAGTGCCTCTGAGAGGGAGCGAGAGAGAGACAGTGCAGTCTCCTCTGCCTGGGCAGCTCTTTCCGCCCTGCGAGATCTGACAAGCGTGTCCTTCCTGATGCACCAGGATCTGGAGCAGTGCCATGTTTGAAGGTGGTGGATGTGGGGGTGGGTTGGTTGGCTTGGAGGGAAGTGCCAAGCTCAAAACAAAAACACAAGTGGCAGGAGTCAGAAAAGGGTGAGTGTAGCCTGCAGTAGCCTGCAATAAGCCACCAGCCTAGACAGGCTTCTACCTCAATGAAGCTGGTGCCTGTGTCCTTGGTGGTCAGAACACATCTGCACAGTGCACCTGTCCCCACTTAAGCGCTGAGAACTGGGCTTTGCGGTGCACAAGGAAACTAGATCCGCAAAACACGAGGAGGCTCTCAGATCTGAGGGCGCAGCTCTGTCCTCAGTAAATACAGGCCTGTTGATTCAGCTTTTAGAGCTCATCACTCAGTGGCAGGACTAAGCTTCAGGGGGGCGGGACTCAGCCCATGCTCCCTGCTGCATGTCTCTAGAACAAAGCAACCACCAGTACGAAGCATCTCACAAACGTTCACAGTATTGTTAGAAGCCTGTCTTGATACAATCTGAAAGATCATTATTAAATGCATTTAATGAATCGTTATTGGCTATATACAGCCCAGTCAAATTCCGGTTCTTTCTTAAAGACATTCTATCCCAGTGTCCATTTATGTCACTGTTGTAAAGATAAAATAAACAGACATTATTCACATAATTTGCAGCTGTGAGGCTTCAGTGAGTTTTTCAAGGTTGAAAATATTAAGTTTTCCAGGGAGTCCCAGGGTGTAAAACATTAAGAATGTTTGTATTTTACTCAAATAGTGTGTGTGCGTATTAAACATTCAGAAAATTTTGGATTAAAAAAAAAAAAACAAGATAAAAATAAGATTAAACACTGCCTACAAAACGCTTATCCGTTAATCATGGTCCTAAGAGTCTACTGAGCCTGCTCAATTGATAGCCCTCTGTCTAACTTTTCCAGTTTAATAAGCCACTGAAGCAGAACTAAAGACAACAGCATGCACAAGTAGAAATGAGTGACATGGGCGCTAAGTTACATATAGTCATTGTTCAAAGAAAAACATATATTTCAAAAATAGCATCAGAAGAAAGCAAAAACGTTCTTAATTTTTTTTTAGAGTTTTACTCCAAGTAATTTTAGAGCATTTCTATTGGTTCATTCATCATGAAATTTTTACACATGTAAAGGACAGCTGCTTTGTTCAAACAACGTTAAAATGAACAAAAATAGAAATCCATGCTTTTCTTGTTTGTTTGTTTTTGAACAGCGATGATATGCAGGTGGCTTTGTAGACCCCACTGTGTTCACTCACTAAACATTAAACAGTGTTTATGTTGTCACGCCTTGTAGAAGGTAAAGTTCTTATTCACTTCACAGCTAAATGCACATCCAGGGAATGAACACAAAGGATGCTAGCATGGCTGACTGGACAAATGCACAAACAAACAAACAAGCTTTCAGTCATGCTTGCTAGGTTAGTTTTAGCTTGCCAAGTTTCGCTGACTTAAAAATAGTGTGGAATGCAGTTTTCTTAAAGCTATGAGGCAGAACAAGCAATATCAGACTTGTTACTGGTGAGGTTGATGCTTATGCAAGCTTTACCCAAAACAGGTACAGCCCAGTTTAGACAAAAAGTATATACAGCAAGATATATCAGTCATTTATATGTCATCATAAAATTCACAGGTCATACTTTGGACATAGAACATTATTAGCATACAAGAGCAAAATTAACCTAATTAGAACAAAAACACAGATTTATGTTCCCTGGGGCTTTAAATATTTAAAGTAGAACTATTGTAAAGTGGAAAAAAAAACTACCCAACAGTCACTAATATCCGCAGTGCATCAACTGTGATTAAGCTGGCCATATTATCAAACCAGGTTAAATTAGTTGCATGTAAAAATGCTGCAGCTATTACACTATTAGCTGTAAGAGTAACTGTTGATTTCACAAAAAGAGTACTTTTGCTCATATTACATCAACCAAAAGGCAGACAAAAGCCACATCAAGTTAAACAATTCAAACAATTGTGCAAAAAAAATGAAATATATGACCCTTTAAAGAAACAGATTCAGTTCAGAGTGTGCACCCTTTGCAAACACTAAAACCGATGGGTTTATAACATAGAATTTTAAACTTCTTGGGAGCCTAGCATCTGGTTTCAACTTTGAAAACTGAATTTAGTGTGTGCACTGTGCAAATATATAATCTATGAAAACACAAATATAGACAGTGAGCAAAAAAAAAAAACAGGAACAGGACATATCTAACCGTTTAGCAGATTATCAGTCCTGTCTTCTTAGGTTGACACTGTGCAGGCTATGAGTGAGCAGCAGTCTAAATCACCCTTCCGGATACAAGGAGCATGGAGGGCAGGAGCTGGATGCAGTGTAAACTCGTCCCTTGATTTACTGTCTTCCCTCCCACCACCCAGAAAAAAAACCACACCCAGACTGTCTAGAGCATGTCATAATACACCTGATACAAGCGTTCGCAACCCTGGACAGGCAGTGGAGCATTGAGGGCGTGAGGAAGGAGGAGAGGGAGGAGTGAGAAAGGCACACAGACGGCCCAGCGGCTAAAAGCGCTGGCCCACATTCCTCTCACTTATCTGGGACGGCTGAGCAGAAATTCATTTGGCAATAGGGTCCTGAGAGAGATGCACATTGGGAGAGGCAGAGAGAGAGAGACATGGGGGGTGAGAGAAAGAGAGAAAAGAAGGAAGGGAGGGGGAGAACAGGTTGGCAGAGAAAGGGTACTAGCACTCAGACTAAAATAATTACCTGTCACACTGGCGATATTACGAGTATTGCCCAGTGAAATAAAATAGCGCAAAAAGATTAATGGCTCCCTCTCTGCCGCTCTGTCTTCCTCTGCTCCTTCACTCTCCCTGCCTGACGCTGTCAAACTGCCCGCATTGGAAGACCACTGCACATGCTGATAATGAGATCGACAGGACAAGAGACAGAGAAACATCAAACCCCACCCTGATACAGACTGACAGCTTCAGACCCTTTCACTCTTCAATACATATTACAGAGAGTATACTTTACTAGTAGCAGCAGCAGCAGCAGCAGCAGCATGTGGCTTAATACAGTACATTCATTTGCTACAGAGATGGTCACGTGTATTTAAAAAATGCAGATATTCGAACTCGTCAGTATTCATTTCCTTAACTGGGTATTTGAATAAGATATGCGCAGTTGAAATAAACTGTGTATTACATTGTAGGTTTTTGGGACAAGCAGCTGATACTACGTCTCACATTAAGCAAAATGGCAGTATCTAAGCAGATCTATATCTGTAAACAGTTATGTGCAATAGTGCAAAACAGTTATGGTCCTACTGATCAATTTATGCATGTTAACCCTTTAATGCCTACATTGACAAACTTCCATTTCTGCATACTTTTGCATTTTGCACTTTCATTTTTTTTTTTTGACAGAACCATAAAGTGTTATACATTCACAGATTTAGCATAACCTCAGCTAAGATACTATGCCATTTATTAAATATTTCTACGCACTACATTCTTGAACTAGCCCATAATATCACAGCACCACTAAAAAGGGAGCCTACTGTTTTGCAGTTTTTTTTTAAAGAAAAAAAAAAGTTGACATGACATTGAAAGAAAATGGCACAATCTGACCAAAGAAAATCTGCCCAATTTCCGGTGCTGTGCATGAATTTGCCCACCGCAACATTCAAATCTCCAAATCACATACTCTGATTTGGCTTTGGTTAGTGAGCCACAGCCAATCAAATGCGTACACCTTGCATGACATCACAGTGAATGGAAACGGATCTGTGTACAAAACAGTTAAAAGAGCACACTGAAGGCATTATAAAAAGGTTCACATTTTTTATGAATTTACACTATAGGTTATGTAGAAAGTAAACTAGCCACAATGACAACCTGGGCTTGTGTTTTAATGATATTTCTCTAGTTTCAAGGGAAAAAAATGCATCTCTCTAGCTCACCCTACTGAGGAGCAGTACCCTTTAAAGATAGCATGGTTTTTCGGTGACAGACGGCTGGTTCTAAAGAGTGAAATTACATAATTCGTTAAATTATGGCACCATGATTTTCATGACATCGAGAACATGAGCAAGATCACAGAAATGAAATATATTAAAAAATTCAGATAAACACTGAACCTGCACATTTGATGTGGACAATTACAAAATTTCACAGCATGTCAGAAAGGCAAGTAGGTTAGATAAGCGATTACGGGAATTAACCGATGATATTAATTAGGGGTGCGGGAAAAAAACGATTCTTAGATGCATCGCGATGCGGACGTGAACGATTCTGAATCGATTCACAAATGTCAAAAATCAATTTTCTAAATATTTAATTTATAAAGTAACGTTGACGGAACGCAAAAGGCGGAACTCGGAAGTGCGGAAGTGCAGCACCCGGACAGTCTGTGGTGGCACATAACAAAAACACAACTGGATGAGCGAGAAATCCGACCAGCTCCCTCTGAATTAAAGCCAGGTTAGGTCAGGAGTCACAACACAAATGATAAGAAGAGCCATTTTGACCTTTCAACAGAAATCAAACCACCTTGGCATTTAATGTCCAGTATGTGTCAGTATGTGATGATGTCCTAATATAGGCTAAACAATATAAACGAAAACGCAGATTTACTTCGCTCTGCTTTAAGCTTCGCCTATAGCTGCTTTCCTCCCATCTCCGCCAGAAAACTTTTCCTCAGAAGTAGATCAGTTAAATGTCTCTCAATGTTCGACTGTTTTTCAAGGCTGAAGTCGCTTCTTAGTCTCCAGCTTCTTGTTCGAATTTACCCGTTCCACCTTAAATTCCAACTGAGGCGCCGAATGTAAATGCGGCACCATTTAAGGTGGAACGGGAGAATTCGAAAGAGAAGCTGACTTCAGCTTCGCCACTTTTTAGTGTTTGACAGTCTCTCGTTGCAGATTTAACGTACCAGGAAACCAACTGCACTGCTTATAAATGCGAATAATGCATCGCTGCTATGTGACCTGCAGTCTGCATGCCGTTACTCAGTTGCGAAACAGGGCTTTCGCGCTATGTTTCACACGTTCCGTCTCAAAGATACTTTACTGACACAGCGATCCCCCCCGTCTCTACAACGAGACCAAAACCGAAGTTATAAAATCGCTAAAGAAAACGGGTAGAATAGCTGTAACATGTGCTGCGTGGACATCCACTGACACTGGATCTTATTTCACCGTAACTGCGCATTTTATCGCAGATCAGTAGCAGCAGCTTCTCGTGCTCCAAGCAAGAGCACTGAATGAGAGCCTTCGAGTTCACTTGCCACATCACTTCCATTTGTTTTATTAAAAAAGATATTGGATATTTCATATTGGATATAAAGATATTTCAAGTCATGAGGAAAAAAAAACAAAAGCGAACAAATTAAACCATACACATTAAAATATGTTGTGTGCTGCAGTCAGTCAGACACATTGGGTCAGATTTCACATTAACTTTACGTCATACGTATTTACATATTTAGATTCAATGCTTGAAGATTAGATCGCAAATGAAAAAAACAATATTACTGTAATGAATTGTCTGGCTTGGCAGATGAGGATATGGGGTACAAGTGTGAGGGTTTATTCAAGTTCTTACATGGAACATCCAAATAACATGCAGGCAGGTAAAGCCTACGGGGTTCCATGACATCACATACATGAAAACTCTAAGAACTGAGATAAACAAAGACAGACTAAGAAAACCAGAAAACACTAACACTAGAACAAAAACAAAGAAAACATGAGCAGAAAAAACACCATGAAAGTGAATATGAACACAGACATCCATGTTGAACAATGCTGGCTGGGAAACAAAGAGGTATGTATACCAGCACAGAAGACAGGGAACACCTGAGGACACTCAATGAAGGCGGGGCTAGAAACGAGGAACAAGAAGGGGCTGAAGACAGGGCAGGACAGGGGAGGAGAAAACACCAAAACAACAACAAAAGCACATGGCTGACAAAAACAAAAGCACAAAGAACAAGAAAACAAACTAGACAGAGGCAGCAAACCAACAAAGGGGTAGACACACCAGGAAATCCCTGACAATTATACTGATGAAGATATGATGACAATAGTAGATCATTCACTTACATTCTCAGCAGACACATCCTTCACCACGTTTTGACTGACTTCTCTTTGAAAACCCTTTCAATGTGCCTGCAATTAGCAGATTCATTCGCTTGGGGAAGGTGTCCAAAGCACGAACCACGTTACATAGTGTTCTTCTGCACGTTACACATTTCCACCAGAGAGGTCTCCAAATTTGACACATTAGTGTTCTGAAAACGGTATTCTTTTGTAAAAGTGTACTAACGGAGGCTGTGTTAGGCCGGTGTGAGAAGAGGTGAGGTGTGGTTTGGTGTGGTATGGAGAGCAGCTGTAGAGGGGCCTGGCCTCAGGGAGGGCTGCAGTCATTCCTCAACTCCCTTCGAGACACATTCAGCCATCACGCCCCGTGACAAAATAAACAACACTGGTGATGATTGGAGCATGGCCAGGTTTTAGGGGGTTTTGGGGGGAGGGAGAGAAAGAATAAATAAATCTTCCTCCATCAGGCCCAGTCATCCTGCCCAGAAGCTATTAGCGCTCCGAGAGCTGTACACCCTCCTGGCCCGCCTCGCACAGCGCACTGGCAAATTAAATTTCTGTCTCAAATGGAGCAGCCATGGCCCTCTGACCCATCACACTGTATGAGGATAGGAGAGGGAGGTTCTACTGAAGCCTGGTGTATACTTGTCCTTTCGGCACACACAGTATGTGCTGCTATATAATGACTTCCATATTTATCCCGTGGGTGCAGGCCAGTCGCTGCAACCCAGCATCCACACTCTCTCCAAGCGCAGAAGAGAGCTATTAAGGACTTGTCAAGTGTGTCACATCTGTCTGTGAATCTGGGGAGTGCAAGTAGGAAGATAATTCAGTGGGGGATGGATCTTAGTCATACTCGGAGCTTATGGCTTTACAGTTATTTTGCCACACAAGTGCAGATAAAATTAGCGTTGTTAGACAAATAAAAGCATAAATAAAACAGTTTACAAAAGACCAAATGACTTATAATATTATAGGCCCTATTCGTGGTTTTCAAGACACATATCACATACATACCTACAAATGACCTGAAGCCATTTTGTGTTAGTTTTATTCTGAGTAAAGAAATGTTGTTCTAGATATGCTTAGAACAAATGAGGCATGACAAACCATAGTGATGTCAGACCATATCCTCAACCAATACATCAGAGATCACCAACCCTGCTCCCTGAGAACTACCTTCCTGCAGCTGCAACACTAGTTTACCCCACTTGATCCAATAATTATTTACCTTTATTAGTCGAATGAGGTGTGTTAGATTTGGGATGGGGATAAAATGTTCATGGAGGTAGATCTCCAGGAGCAGGCTTGGTGACTACCCCAATATATTATATGTTTTTCAATGTTTTGGCTCTGTAACTCCGGCATACTGGACTGCAGGAACGCATAAAGATATCAGAATCTTTGCGGCATTGGCAGATATTTGCATTAAAAAAATATATCAGCATCAGATAGATGATATTTGTATCTATACAACATTCAGAAGCATTTAAAAATGTAATTGTAGAAAGTACCTCCTGTAAGACAAAACCATTTGTTCACTTTTAAGTTGTTCTTTTAAGCTCCATCTTAAATTGGTTCCTCCCTAAACCAGAGATCAGTGGAGTGAACATACACCTGCGGTTTTGGACTTCCAGTGATTCATCTGTGCTATAACAATACCACAAAGGCTTTACATTAAGGGCTTTCAGGCATGCTTTAAGACTGGGAGCTGATATCTGAGAAGGATTTTGCACAGCATTCTAGGGTTCTGGAGGTGACGATTAACAAGAAAACAACATTCAGTCTTCCGTACCATAGGCCAACAATTTACTTACAGTTTGGAAAGTATTTCTTAAATCGCTTCATTTTTCAAAAACTAAAGCTACACGAATGTCAGCTGCCCATGCCACAGATGGAATCAACACTACTCGAACAGCTAAGACCACCAACAAGACAAGATGAGGATGGGGAAAAAAAGACTGATGCACACTGCCCTACGAGGAAATCTGCACTAGCTCAAGGTAAAGAGAAAAGCGGATCATATGCCAAATTCTTGCAGTATATAAAACGTTCCCTTCTTCATCCTGCTCCATTGACCGGAAGGAGAACTGTTATCCTTAACCTATAATTTGTCTACTTCAGCAACAGGAGAAAGGAATAATAAACATGCATGTGCACTTTGCAATTATGACACATTTGCTCTAAATTGCCTATAATTGTCAGCCAGTATGGTACAGACCTAAACACACTGCTGTGTTTTTGTAAACCAGGTCTTTTGGTTTACACACAGATGTGAATTTTACAGCTGTGTAGTAATCAGCTGCCACAAGAGATTAACAGTGCTGATAAATCACTGAAAAAACTGCATAGGTTTGAAAAGACAATGCTAATGCTAACTAATGTTTCTCTAGCTCATCTCATCTACGTTTTATATATTTATGTTGTAATCCATACAAGCAAACACATCACATTATCACAACTGAAGGCACTGCATTATGCTGACACAAAAGGTTGTCAGTTGGGCTCTCACCATGAACACCATGAAGTCGCCTCATGGGGAGCACAAAGAAAAATGAGGGAACCACTAAGTTTCAAGGTAATTAAATTAAACCATTGAAATGTGGGCTGCGAAAAACAGGCCAAGCTATGTGGTAAATGAGGGTGTACAGAAGAGGCCTATGCAGCACTGCATTGACCGTTAATGGAGGAATGGGCTTGTATTAAGATGAAAGGGGTGACTGAGCAATGCCTCATTTGGCTGGTCCCTCAGGAGGGCATGGAATGCCACAGTGGGCATCTCACATTTATCCAACATCAGCAGCTGCGCGCCCTCCCCGCACCTCTCCTCCACCTCTTCTCCCCTTCTTCTCCCCTCCCCGCTGGGGCATTCAGCAGATTTTAATTTCACTTCTGGCTTCAGTGCTGCAGCCTGGGCTCCAGCCACACAAAGGCCAGGGTTTCAAGTTGAACGTGAGAACCACCTCATCTCCTGACCCCCATCTCCATATGAATAGCCATGAAAAAACGATGGAACGGAAGGAGGGATGGGCGCAAATGAGAGAATGATAGAACACGAAGCAAAGCGTGCCTGCCACCTACTTCTAATCTCAGACAGGATTTCCCACTTCTGATTGAAATTTGTTCAGCCTTTTTAAAAAGGAAATAAGCTGGGGAATTATTCATAGAGAGACAATATTGTTGTGTTTGAAGTTTAGCTGCATTCAAGTCCTCAGTGCATTTTAATTGAACAATGCTTACAACTTTAATTCCTTTGTCACGGTCCAGCTAACTGACAATATCAAAGTTTCAAACAAGATTTTGGAACAAAACAGCAAAATATAGAGACATAAATAAACTTAGTAACAGTATTCCAAACTGATGAAAAGCCTTCTTTCAAGAGCAACTTCAAGCACAATTTCCCAAATACCTGAACTTGGTCTCACTTGATGGCTATATGACAGTTGAAAATCATCTTCAGGAGAAAACAGTCAATTGGACGTGGGCTCTAGCCACGGTAGTGCTCAGTTCTCCAAATGTGTTTCAGTCTGATGCCTGTATCAGATCATTTATTGCCCGACTCACCGGCTAATCTACAGGCAGCCCCCCAGATTGACCCCATTCATCAGGGTTCGATGTGCAGGGCCGGCTGGCCTGTTGATGGGAACTGGGGGGAGTGCGGGGTTTGGTTGGGGTTGGGGTAGAGAAATGAATACAGTTGCACTGACCTGACTCCTCTCTCTCTCGGCGCAGTCAAAAGGGCCTCTGATCACGCCGCTCAGCTCCAGCTGTGCACAGAGGGATAGTGCTTGTCATTAATTCAGAACATGAGAAACAGTACATGTAACAAATTGACCTGGCAGCAACATGAAAACTGGAATAGTGTAAAAAAAGGGGAAAAAAAGATAATTTTGTAGCATGTTGGATAAACTGTACTTGTTCATAATCAGCTACATTAGTTCATTAGAACATTTGGTACGACTTTACTTGAACACATAGCGTTGACATAAGCCATAAACATGTCATGAAAGACGTCATATGCCATCATGACAGATCATGTTCAGTAATAACAGGGTCACGTTTTCATTACCGCTGACTGCCATCACGTTATGTGTGAGGTCATGACAGTTAACTAAAGGACACTTAGCAAAAATTAGCATGTAACATAAACTGTCAAACATTCTGACAAATGTCAATAACCAGTAATGGTAACATGACACTGTTATATTACTAACAAAACCTGTCATTACATCATATGACAGCATGTAACGACTGACTTTACATGTTTATGGTACGGTTATGTTACTGTTTCGTAGTAGGGTTCAAGTAGTGTTACCAACTTACAGTTACAAACCTACAGTAGGTCATATTCAATAATAAATAATGCGGGTAATATCCACACTGATGGTTCAAAAGCTATGCTGCACTTTCCGGTATGATGAGTGTACATTCTGGTAATGGCAACCACGACTCTTCCAGGCAAACAGGTCTATGACCACAGAAGAAAATAAAAAGTGGAGATATATGGTATGATTTTTATCACTGTTAGTCTGTTAGGACATAGCACAAAAAGCTGCATCAATCTCCACTCCGTCAGGCCATTATTGTGCTCTCCTGCTATTACCCTCTCCTTCTTCTCCTCCAGCTTGTCAGGCCAGAATTACAGCTGGTTTCACTCCCTTATACTACAGTGATGAATGGCTGATGTTATCAGTGGCTCAGAGAGAAGAGAATGGCCCTTACAGGCAGAGGACATCACTGTGACGGACCAAAACAAGCTTATGTGATTGTATATGTCTTTCGTAATCACTTAGAAAATGGTCATCTGTGACACTGCCATGGAGGAGCACTACATGTGAAGGAAAACTACAGACCATAATTTAAGGATCCTCCTTTCTGTCCCCGTTCCTTTATCTCTCTCTCTCTCTCTCTCTCTGCAGTACACTGGGGAGGCAGCACTGTGAGATGAGAGTGTGGCTCAGAGCATCCACCTCCACCATTATTGCCCTGCACAGCTTTTATCATTGCCATAAATCTCCTCCTCCAGCAGTGTTACCCCATAAAGAGGCAACCTGCGAATATCAGAAGCTCTCTCCACCCCACAGAGAGACGTCGAGGACGGCCACAGGCGCTATTACACAGACTAATAGCAATTCCGCCCATATGTCTGAGCTAAAGCCTGGTGGGAACCCGAGTCGGCAATGATTACTGCGGCACCCATCAAATTTAACCGGTCATCAAGATATAATTGAAAGGCAACTAACTGCCTGCTGAGTGCATTCTGTTGAAAAGGCATTCAGACACCAGCAAGGTGAAACTTAATTAGACGTAATGTGTTCAAAGGCGCTACTCTAAACATAAGATGAGCGAAGGCTTAAGCACTTCACTTTGCTAAGTAAATGCACCCTGCCTATAGGTGCTGTGTAGAGTGAATCTGGCCTCATCAACTGGTCAAAGAGAAGGAAGACTTCTAATTAGGTTTCACTTTTAAGCTTTTCAGTGGAACATCACTACCTTTTCAACAGACTGTTCAGTAAGATTTTAATTAAAGAGGAGCAAAAAGGGAAAGAATGAATATTAGTAGAATTTAAAAACAACTTGGTCGGTCCAGTTTCTACACCAGCTAAAGAAAATACAGGTGCTGTTAATGTACAAAAGTTTAGCGGCCACAGTGAAACCTAAAATACCAGAAACGCATGTTTTCTCTCACAGCGTAACATCTTAACCTGTACAACAGCAAGACCACAACACTATATGGCTCATTAACCGATGAAAGATGTGAAGGAGCAAGACGACAGGTAATTACTCTTCACTTTTCACTGGATTTTCACTACTTTTCAACACACTGTTCAGTTAGGTGAATGTCAAAGAAAGTTCAATAGATTTTAATTGAACACTAACAAAAAGGAAAAATATTACCACTTGTAGAGTCAGAAAAAATCCAGTAGTCATTCAATCAATTTGTAAAGCAATAGATGAGAATCCAGACACGATTACAGTGCAAAAGCTTAAGGAGCAGAGTGACATCTAAAGCACCCCAAGGGCACGTTTTCTTTCATAGTTTCTTCACTTGGCCCCATAGGAGATGAGCATATGGGCATGATAAAGAACACCTGAAGGCAAGAAATTACATAGTATATAATAACAAACATTTTTTAACAGACACAAGATTAGGCAACATAGGTGATCTTTGAAAATAGTGAAAACGGCTGAATTTCTTCAAGATCACAGCAGTCACACAGCAGCTTCTTGTCTCACAAGTATGAGTGTGTTAAGCTTCATTAGCAAAATGGAAACCTCCATACAGCAAGACTAAGAGGAGTCAGATAACACATCTGCCCTACACACAGAAGACTGGGGCTTGATTCCCGTTCAGTCAGGAATATAAGCAAGACTCCCAACACTTATGTACTCTGTTAAGCCTTTGGATAAGAGTTTCTTCTAGATAAGAGAGAAAGAAAGGATGAAGAACAACCTCCAACAGCAGTCCTTGCAGTATAAAAGGACTGTAAATCATTCTTCTTTGTTTTCATTTAAAGGAAACAAAACAGCGGAAAACACACTTGGATTATTTCAAGGAAGATTTTTTCATTTTGTCCTTACAGTAGTAAACATTTTGAACGTAGCTAGCAATGGTTTGTTTTAATTCTCTCAGTGCATTCGAAAAAGGTTAATTAGCCCAAATTATGGTTCTTCCATAGAACTCTTTTACAGAGAGAGTGCATGAATAGATGAGATACATATCATTTATCACCAGAAAGCTGAAAAATGTTGCGATATAAATTTACACACATTTCACCCAGCCCTGGCATTACGTATCTGTTAATCGCTGAAAAGCATTTGACCCCCCAGCACTTTGAACATGAATAGAACAATAACAGAACTTCCATGTTACGCTCATTTTTTATCGATTCTATGCTTAGCCTTCAAATCAATCATCGGGACAGGTGGAAGCGACGAGGGAACAAAGAGGTAAAAACTAATATTGCTTTCCAGTTTAAGCACATCATTCTGCTAGTGTGAGAAAGGAAGCTCCTTGCGGGGCCTAATACCAGCCACATTCTTCACTGCCTTCCTACAGGGCTCCGTGCCCTAACATTGTATGCTTTTAGCGTCAGGCTAACAACAACTGAACTCGGTCACCTCATATTCAAAACACGGGGCTGATGTCAGTGAGATAACCGTGTGTAAGCAGTGACGCTGGTCTGCTAGACCAAACAAAAGGCCTGACCCACTTGACATATTTTGCCCAAAATGGAATGAACTGACATCACTGCAACATACTTGGGTCAATACAGCATCCCCAGGGTGAACTAATGATCATGTCTTAAACTCATTGCAGCCTGAAGACTTCCCTGTACCACTTACACCATGAAATAGTGTGTTCTTCTCAAGAAATCGTAAACAAAATATTAGGGAACCTTTTCTGAAAATATAGGCATTTGGTTAAACTAGCATCAGACCTTCACAGTGTGTGGGTAAGCTAGTGTTTCAATGTCCAGACAGGAGACTGCAAAAGTCAACTGAACTGAACTTTGTAGAAGCCACTGAATGTGTCCCAATAAACAAGAAAAACAAAAATTTTTACTGACAATCTATGCAATAAATAAATATAAGAAACAACTACAAAATACTTATTTTATTTTAAATAAATCCACTTGCTATTGTTCAAACACAGTTGTCAGCCTTGTCTCCAGGGTTGGACCAAAAACTTTGAAAAAGTAGTGATGGCTGAATACTGAATATACTGTCCTAAATGTACTCAGTAATGTATTCCATTACAATACATGAGAAAGTAACATACTCAGAATAGAATCTGGAATACACTTAGAATATATACTGATAAGACAGACGGGAAAACTAGGTAATTTCTACCTAGTTCACTATTCCTCATTGTTACTATTTGGCAGTTTTCTTCATCTGATTCCTTTGTTAATATGTTTCATGAAAAAGCTGCTTATCATTTAAATTAAGTTCTGAAATTCTTGAATTTTCTTTTCTCTGTCATCACCTGCTTAAGTCCACAGCTGCTCCCACAATCCCTCAATCAGAGGTCCAGTACAACACAGATACTAAACTTATCACTCACAAAACATGTCTAATACTGGGGAGATCATTAGTTTGATCCTCCCCTTAAAGGGGTTTACTAACACTGAGATTAATAACTGTCTCAGCACAATGATTTATCAGTCTACTCAAGCTTTAGTAGGAACTTCAGTGTTTGCAAAAAAGCTGTTAACTGAGGTCCTCTTTAGAGTTCATCTAATGGGCATGTTTGCTACAAGTGCAGATTTTAAAATATTTCAACAAACTCTGAGGATGTTTCTTTTGACAATTTCTATTCATTTAGTGGGTAATGACTCAAAGTGTTGTCCTTAAAATGTAAAAGTAACTGTATTCTGAATACTGCCTTTACAAACTGTAACTTGGACGGAATGAAGATACTTCATTTTTGTATTCTGAATACGTATTCCAAATACATCCCAACCCTGCTGTAGGTACTGTCACTGTGAGATCGGTGTAGAGGTACGAGGCTCTAGTTGCATCACTGATCACAGATCTAGTCCTTGATGCTCTTTGTGTTTCCCTCTGGGGAACATGGCAAAAACAAGGAGCTATGAGATTGATGCGTCTATTGCAACCATTGTAGAGAATGCTGCTTTATTCAGAGGAGGCCATAGCAATTATTTGGGAGGCTGAATGCTCCTTGCCCCGGGACACAATGTGAAAATGTGTTTGTCTTTGACACTCTGACAGGGGAGCCCGAGGGAGTTGACAAGTTCATGGCTCTTAGGAAACATGGCCGCATACAGCGTGATGTATGCTCTGTCAATGGGGGGTAAGGACTGTGGTGCAAAGCCAAAAGAAGCTAACCTCACCGAACCCCTCACATCTATTATCTACTCAAGAATGGGCAGAAAATATGCAGGGAGCTTCAATACATTACTGTATTTTCAAAATGCCCCATGCAGCTGGTTAGTGGGGCTCTCTCATGCCTCAGTAGACAGATCCATTAATTTAACACTGAGCTTTTGAATTGGATGATTGTCGCCCAATGGAACTGTAGATAATTTCAACAGCTTTCTCATACCTACCTCAGACATTACCCATCAGGCCATACAGAAGATAGACAGTTTAGCAGCCTTTCAGCAAATCATACTGAGAATGGAATAAAGTTTAAAATGCATCACAGCTATATTCAAACTTTTATCACATCATTTATGGCACAATATGGTGAAACAAAGACAGAAATAGAGACTGTTCATGAGATTTTTCACATCAAGTGCAGACCCTCAGCTGTTTTACTCAGTATAAATACATGAAAGCAGAAGGGAGTGTGAGGTATGTTCGGTATGTTGTAGTGACCAAACAAAAAGCAGTCAAATCGAATTGAAAACAGAGTCCAAACATGTAGTCACTGCTGGAGAGAAAACCAGCCAAACCACACAAACGTTACCAAATTCAAGCACTAGAGTATGATTTACGCTGCACTCCCAGGAATCAAAGTCTTAGCTTAGCATACAATACCATCGCATATAATTCATAACACAGATGTTGGTCCTACATCACCTTCATGACTTTAGAATTCCGCCATATTGTTTCTCAGGTCACCTGAGGTCTCAGTGGTCTTTGAAAGTCAAGGTCTCATTATAGACCCAGTTGACTCAAACATTGAAATAAAAATTAAAAATTAGCCTAAAAAATAAAATTAGCCTGTTGCACAAGTTATCTTAACTGAAGAAATTACAAAACACAGCTTCTAGTTAAAACCTGTACATCACAGCTTTACTGTTTCATTTAATGGAAATGGTAAAAATTGTGTTTTTTTTAACACTTAAATGGCCCTTTCTTCCTCTTTCTTTCTGGTATGATAAAATCCAGTTACAGTACTATATACTATGCAGTTATTGTACTATATATCACTGTTCACTATTTTTCAAATGACAAAAATGCTATACTAAAAATTACTGTTAATTATTTCCTCTGTTCACTGTATCTTCTAATGTATCTTACAATGATGGCCATTATGTTTCAGATGTTTTTTATAAAGTAATATGTCTGATTTCTACTGTCATTAATGTTAATCTTGTTGATATTAATCTTCTCAGATTTGTTTCACTGACAAATTACAAATGGCAGTGTTATGTTGCTAAAATCCAAAAAAGCAATAATTCAATAACAATACAAACGCCAATAATAATAACAATAAGGATAATAATTATAATAATAACGGAACTGTTCTACCACATGCAGAACACAGCGCTTTGGAAATCTGCCTTTTTGTCACACCCACGTGGCCAGACTCAAGTCAAATCTCTATAGCCTTCTTCTTTACATTGCATAAAGCTATTTCTCCTCACTTCCACATCCAAAGGTTATATGTGATCCAGGGCAACAGAACAGCCAGAGTACTTAAGTGAAATACAGAATCCTGTCTCAGTGCAAGTGTTCTCAGCCTCTCCACGTGTCCGCCCACCCCTTTAGACAATTCCAACCTATTAACCCCTCACACCAGCATGTAAAGAGCAGCATAACATCTCTACAAAATTTCACGTGTCTGTTGACAAACTCAAACGAGCAACAAGTGACCTTTTTCCTTTAAGCCCCACTACCCAAAAATACTGACCAAAACTGCAGACTATGGGTTCGCCTTCTTCCTCAAATTTCACACCTTCTGGTCTGAAGTTTCTCTCTCCCGACTCTCAGAGGCTGTGTAAGGGGAAGGAAAAAAAGATCTTCAGATACTTGTTTTGTTTTTCCTCATTTTTGTTCCTTTTTTTAAAAAGATTAATTCACTGTTCATCCCTCCTCCCACAGCAGGATGTAAAAGAGGAGGCATACAGAGAGAGAGCACATGAGAAACAAAAAAAAGGAAAAAGAAAAAGTCTGCAGGAGAAACTTCACCTCCCTCCGGTTCAAAATTAGAGGCTGGGTTTTTGGGGGAGCCGAGCAAGCCTCAGCGAGCATGCTCTGAAGTGAAAGACACACTTTTCATACGCACATGACTTCCTTTTCCAGCCTCTGGGTCCCACCTCTCTTCCGCCCCCCTCCGTCTCTCCGTCCCTCCCTTGCTCCCTCCCTTCAGCCTTCCTCGTGCTTCTCAGTCAAACAGGAGTCAGGAATGTGGCTCAGGCTAAAGTCCAGCCTCTGCACGCCTCAGTCAAGCAGAGAGTGCCCATTCAATCAATAACCATTCAACTGCTTCAGGCAAGCAGTCAACACACCACCACTTCTCTCAGGTGCTCCCATTACATCATATAATCCACTAGGACTTGTTCGCATGTCAACTGGACCCTAAACAAAACAATAGGCACCATGGAGAGCTTAATGTTGCCCTCA
The DNA here is from genome assembly GCF_904425465.1 of Colossoma macropomum. Classification (NCBI taxonomy): domain Eukaryota; kingdom Metazoa; phylum Chordata; class Actinopteri; order Characiformes; family Serrasalmidae; genus Colossoma; species Colossoma macropomum. The sequence goes on along the minus strand of NW_023494786.1, from coordinate 10,677,502 downwards.
ATTGTAATGACTGGTGGAATGACTGATGTCTCTTAAATCATTAAAAACAAAAGAGGGAAAAAACATGATAACGCTACATTTTGAGAGTAGATGCAGATGAAAAAGAAACCAACAGACTTCATATCTACTATAAAGTTAAACAGCTCAGTTTCAACATTGAAAACTCAGGTTTCAGTCAGTAATCAAGACATCAACCAATGAATTGCCGCCAATAATGAATCAGCCACCTAACAACACACTGACAACTGAAATTTTAAAAACTAAACACTTCAACAATCAGGGCAGAAATAAGTCACTCTTACATAGGGCACTGTCAAAACTGTTTTAATCTTGGGCTAAAACTGAAGTATTTGCTTCTACGCTATTGCTTAAATTCTATTTATTTGTTTTCTTATTTCTACTTTTTAACTAAACTTATTTAAAATAATACAAGGTAATGAAAAAACATCACTGCTAAAAAATGATTTTCATAGCATTATTTCATAAAAATGTCAATTTGGGGGATCCTGCCCAATCTGGCAACACAAAGAGATTGCTGATGCTGTTTGAGCATGTTGGTGAGGAGCGGTGCAGAGGAGCAGAGGAAACAGCATCTTTTTAAACACAGTCTTAAACATGAAAACAACTTCTGTGGCCAGATCTCATCAGTGAACATGCGAACAATTAAGTTTTCTTTTAAGTGGCTGAAAAACCCTTTCTCTGAAACTTGTCCTAAACTACATTTCCTACTACTCCGGACTGCTAGTCAGCCAGCGCACTCTCACTTGTTCTTGGAAATAAATACAACTGAGAACATGCTAGCTACCAATCTGCTTTGGTTATCTGAACGTCTTTGTCGTTTTCATATTTTATTATTCACATTTATCCAAATTATTGGATATTTATCGCAGCCCTATTTTTTCTTTATTTACAGTTTTCTCTTTTGTTACTTTAGATTTTTACCATTTTTTATGAAAATATGTGTGAAAAAACAATAACAAACAAAGAAATGGCATTCTCCTTTTGAATTATTTTTATTGAAACTGCTGAAATAACTAAAAATGAGAATTATAAGTGAATTTATTTCTAAGTCATTCATTTACTTCCTCACTCATGTGCAGCTGCTATCAGCAGTCAAATATTTTTGTATCACTGAAAGGGAGGAAACTGAAACCCACAACAGTAGCAGCTCAGGGCTGCACAAGTTTTCAGTCAGTTCCAGCGTGGAAGAGTATGGAGCAAAGGACTTCAAAGTACACAAACACAGGGCATATTCAAAGTGGCTGCCTTTGCAGTATGACATCACCTGTTTACCAATATAATGAACAATCAGAGGTTAAAGAAAGGCATAAAAGCAGCAGTGCTGTTCGGCATAAGTAACATTTCAGCTTGTTTCAACATTACAGGTTAATTCTCAGTCAACTAGATAAGCCATGAAACTTTACTGTGATGTAGCCTTTGCTTAAAATATATATATATATATATATATATATATATATATATATATATATATATATTTATAACATAAATTACATACTCCACACTATTCTGCATCTCTAAGTCTCAAATGATTTTATCTGTGTTCTCAGCATACTGAGTCAAGACGTAATTAGTTGCTTATCTAATTAGTTGCTCAAGGAACATAAAGCATAAGATGTTGCCATAATTTCTCCCAACACTCCACTCAGTTAACCACCACTCCCCACGATATTTGCAATAACACATCAATACAAAATCAACCCAATAGTAACTCTGCTATTTATGTATGTTGTGTATGTCCACGCGTGTGTGTGTGTGTCTATGTTACAGCCTGCTCTGCTTTCTGTCCTCAATCTGTGAGCCCCTGTCTGGACTCCTCTGATAAGCGCCTTGTCTTGGCGTAAACGTGGCTCTATTTGCCATTTGACTTATCTTCCAGATGAGACTTCAGCTTGCCAAGTATAGTGTTACAGACACACATGCTCATGTGTGTATACACACTTGCACATCCAAACACAAACACAGACACACATACACAAAAAACACAGTCCTCATATACCTCATATCCCCTTGACTTCTCTACCAAACGCAGCCTGGGTTGACAAAAAACTGCTGGCAAAAAGAACCATTCTACAAATGTGATTAAACGGGCAGATATAAGCTTTTATTGAGTGGACAGCAAAATCTTGCTGAGGATTCCTGAGGGAAGGAACTGGCTCAGTCCAAACTGGGGACAGCAAAGTCCCTCTCTCTCCCAGAGCTGCAACACGCACATTGTGGAGTGCTTAGTGTTCTCCTCTGTGTGCACCGAGGCACTTGCCAGTGGGTATTCTTGCATTGTGGGTAGTCTGAAATAATGCTTTGACAGGCTTCATGCACACTGGAGGAGGCATATAGAGCCTGTCGCTTTCCAGACTGATGGAACTGTCTGACACTAAGGGGAGATCCACTGCATAGGAAAAAGTAAAAACTAAATTAGGAAGAAAAAAAACGTTCAGCTTTGAGGAAGCCTGAAGGTCTCAGGGATGGCCTAGTTTAATAACTCACAGAAAAACACTACTCATAGCAAGAGATCTTGACCAAAACTTATGTACTAATTTCAGAAAGCAGACGTCAGTGTGAAATTCTGAGCAAGACAAGCATTCCCTATGCTAACCAGGAAGCGTGCCGAAGACTAACTATACAGAGCCAATGAATAAAGATGTAGCCGTGTTTTTTTGTTTCTTGTTTTCTTTGGCTGGAATGACACTTTTGTTCGTTTTTGATGCACAATTAATCTAATCTAACGCATCCACATTGTGAGATACTGGGTTGCATATGCTAATTGGTATCACAATACTGGTCTTTGCTATATTATTTCAGAGGGCTGATATATGCAAATAAGCCCTCTAAGCAATCATTAGATCATCAATCATCGTGTGCTGTGAGCACCTCAGATGCTCCAGATGAGTGTTTCTGTGGATGTTTTGATGAATCAAGGCATTTACACTCCCTGATGAATTTATGTGATCTGGGAAACAGTTTTTCCCTTTTGTTTATAATATTGTGCAAACACTTACCATAATCACAATATTCATCCAGTAAAACAAATTAACGGCAGTATAATAAATACTGACCTACGCTACAGTGCTTCAACTAGGTATGCAGCTGTTAGCAATAAAAAAAAAAAAGAGCTAGGCTCTTCCAAGGTACTTACTAGGGATGCACGATGATATCAAAAACATCAGCAGATAAAAACACATTTTAGATTTGACATTTGGATTTCACCTACTGACCCTATATTTTAAACTGACAGTTGATGTACTCTGTAAAAAGAGAATGTTCAGGCAACACTGGGCTACTGCATGTAAATATGTTTTCTATTCATTTTCCTGCATTTGTAAACCTACAGAAACAAACGCTGTATTTCTCTGTGATATTAATCCAGACATGTTTATGTATTGGCAATGGTATCAGCATTGGCAGATATGTACATGAAAAATATCGATTCCGCAGTTCCCGTATTTGGTGCATGCTTCATGGCATCCCCATGACAGACAGCTGAGGGCTCATGTTTACGTACACTTGATTGACACCAAATAACATCTCTGAATAAACAATGAAATGCTATGTTTTGCATACAAGCTCCATATGGCGTTTCTTTTAAAAACCTGAGAAGACAGAATGCAAGTGGACTGAGTTTCACAAAAAACATTTACAGAGGAAAATGTCTTCATAATTCAACCTCTGATATGTAAACAAAGTCATTCAGAGTGGTATGCTGTGAAATGGTGGATTGCAGAATTTTTTTTCCAAAAAACAGTGGTGACGGGAACCAGGGGTCGCAATGTCTAAAACACAAATATAATTAATTTACTATACAAAATGACCAGTGAGCCTACACGTCTTCTGAGGTTTTATGAGTATGGGAAAATATGAAAAACTAAAAAATAATATAAAAATAAGTTCTTTGGAAACCATTTTTCCCCAGAGAACCTGCATGTAGCTCTCCAACCATGAATTAATTTTTAAAAATACATTTCAGTCCAAAGGTTTGTCAAAACCATTACAAAACAATGTCTCAGGCAACACATTCTTAACCTTATTTAATGTAATAGCTTTATGTGAGGCAATCTGTAGAGGCATTAAACGCTTCAAACTTCTAGTTCCTTATATCTGAAAAATTCTGACTTGGTAAGTTTCTCTAGAACAGAGCACTTTACATCAAACCATTTCAAATTTGAGTTTGATTACAATTTAACCATTTTATTGTGCAAATATTTTGAAAAATCAATGTGATTATCCATAAGACTAATTCAAATGTAGGAATAATAACTTCTGGCTTTACTGGTGGTAAGCTTTTCAAGTAATGCTTAATTGACTGGGTGAATATGTTCCACAATTTTTGATTTGTTCATTCCAAATAGATATTCAACCGAATATGCAGAAGTACTGATAAGAAATAATGATAAGTACTGTATAAGTGGAGACTGGCATCAGTCAGTAATGGAACATAACTCTAAAAGATATCATGCACATTTATGGAGTTTCTAGTTTCATATTTTATTTCCAATTTATGTTTCCATTACTACTTCTATTTTTTTTGCATTTGACCATCAGTTTTCATAGGCATCCTCTATTTCAGATGAGGTTATGAAGGCACTCCCACAGCAAACAGCAGAATAAAACACCATTAGGCCCTGAGGCATTACAAAGACATACTAAAGCATTTAAAACCACAAGCAGGGACTGTAAAGCTGTTTACGCTGACCCTGAATTTGTAGTATATAACCAGCATTGATTCTTTAAGATAGATTTGCCAAATACGACTACTGCACCACACAGTCAGCAAAACAAGGACGTTTTTACTATTTACAAACAATAAAAATAAAAAAAGAGCTTTTGGAGCTATAAAATGCTGTTCTTTATGTTACAGACAGTTGCACCGTGAGTTCACAGCTCAGCTTTTAAATTGTCTAGGGAGGCAGATTGCAAGCAATCATGACATCAGTGTTTTAGAGCAACTCAATATCAGAGCTGGAATGCCTAATTATGACCTTTAAGGCCTTTTAATCTATTCTTTTCATCTAATAACATTAATTTCTCAATGATTAAGGTTAAAAAAATCATTTGGTTGAGTCACAAATCACCTTTCTGAGCAAGAAGAACACGCATAGGAATATACTTTATAGTTTAGTCATTGTTACTCTGACTAAACAAATCTACAATAAGCAACAAAAACAAAAGCCCCTAGTGATTTAAAGTCTGTTCTGACTATGCGTGCATGCTCATTCAGAAAATATCACAGTGCATCCAAAAATAAAGACAGCACAGGACTTTTATATATTAACAGCAGACAAAGCTCCAATTTCAGAATAGATACATTTTACCATGACCAACATAGACAAGAACACATTCTTGTCTATGTTGGTCATAGTAAAATGCATCTTGTAGCCGATTTCAACGAGTTAAATGGGAAAAGACAAGGACTCTGAATGTATTGCTAGTGAGACATTAGATAAGACAGGATTAACACATGCAAAGTGTAATATTTGCTGTGCTGTATCTTTTGGAATCACCAATTTTGAAACCAATAATACATGAGCGGACACACGTGTACAATGATTTTAACATAATGCTAATATTCTACAGGTTTTAATTTGCAGGAAGCTGTAGAAATTTTTGACAATGAGCAGAGCTGTAGATGATCCCATAATAACTGAAAAGGCTATACAACACTGAGAAACTTGCAATAAAATTAATATGCAGAACAACTAAATTTCACCGCTCAAATAGCTATTCATGGTAATTTCTTGACAAGATCATCATTTTATCTAATAAAATTTACAAATTTTTATTAAATAAACCTTTGGTTTATATTTTGGTGTTAATTTTCAACATTTCATTCTACACCGTATAAGATATTACTGAATAACCATTAACAATCTGACAAGTGATTCTAAATCTCTGAATGTTAGTGTACATAAAAACATCTACTTCAAGGGATCATTCTGCACCTGCATTAATGACATTCAATAGTTTTTTTATCATTTCATATATTAACTTGCATGTAGATTTGTTGGAAATACCCAAACCTGATCAGTGTGAGCGCAGTAGTGCATGTTGTTGTCTCTGTGGTCTTACAATTCTTTCTGTTGACCTACTTTTTCAGGGAAACCATCTGCATTCAAACCAGGTTGTACAATGAGGACAACAGTCTTTAGAGAAATGTGTGCTCTTTCAGCCTACTCCTCTCTCTATCCATGATTGACCTCAGTTTGTCAGTTCACAGCTGCTCATTAGTGACACCACTCTCACTGTACACAGCCTCTAATGACGTCCCCATAATATGCAGCTCTTGCCAATCACACTGGTTCTTTTTCTTGTGGAACACATATTTGTGCCCACATAAAGACTGAAATTCTTTGTGAAATATGAGGAATGTCTATCAGGGGGTCTTATCTAGGGCAAGACAATATTTTTTTACAGCCAAATTGGCCAATGATTGATTTTTATTAGCCTTTTTTTATTTACATATTTTATCTAAAACTTGCAGTTTGCAGGGTAAACAAACGCACTGATATGAAACATATAGTCCTAACAGATGCCAGAACGTTAGGAGGAGTATAACTTTTCACAAAAATCTTGCCGTATTAGTATGTTTCTTATAACCTATAATAATATATCCGAGTCCCAGCTCCTTTATCTCAAGGATCAGATATTGACTGAGCATGCAAAGTAGACAAGGAGAGAATGCATAATTGTTTGCAGTCAGAAACTACATGGATAAAGCCATAGTGAACATACCTCACAAACAACCAGCTCAGCTGAGAGCTAACAGGCAACCAGGCTCCACTACTAGTTTATCATACAAAGGAAATTATGGCACATGCATGTCTTGAAAGCTTCAAATGTCAATACTGTCATACATAATACTAAACCAGTGTGGGTACATCACTATTAGCTCTGCGTTACATAGAAAAACATATCAATGCACTAGTAAAAAATGAGCAGTATTCTAGCAGTCAAAAAGGCTATTTACAAAACGAATGTTTCTATATTATTAATATTAAATATTTAAAGAAATGAAAAATAAAAAATCATGACTTACTAAAATATAATATGCTTTCTTTTTTGATGCTACAAGCTATGCTAGGTTGGGGAGATAAAAAGGGCTGCTATGGAAGAGTGGCACTTCATATAAATCGTACAACATTAAACAGTTTCTTGTTGGTATAATGTTGAACTATAATATTGTTTAAACACTAAAATATCTGAACAGAATAGAAGTGGTTTAACTGCCATTCCTAATTTCAAGCTCAAAGCAGTAACGCAGTAGCTGGCAAATAGATATAGATAAATGCAGCACCTGTGTGCTGGCATTATTCGGGTCATAAACTTCGAAAAAAAATAAATCATTTGAATGAAATGACTGATCACGTTGGGACAGATTACAATTCTGGCCTATCGTGCATTCTTAGTTATCACAAGACCTGCTTTACTTTGTCTACATTATGCTGCACTACAAGCAATTCTGTAGTGGATCAGATACATTTTTTTTCCTCCGATATGCTTATCGAGCCTTTTCTGCTGGCATTGACCAGATACCAATACTGGGTTGGTGCTGACTGCGATACTATCTAAAGAACCATTTCTGAAAGAATGTTACAGGGAGTGAGCTGTGCAGTCTCATCGCTCTTCACAAACCCTACAAGGAGTCTGGCAGACTTCTGAGACTCAGCCCAAGCAGGACAGATATGAGCTTAAGTGCATCCTGGAGATTAGATCCATTCAGAAAATATGAGGGATGGCTAAAGAAAAAAAGCATTGGGCGCAGCAGTATGGTGCAAACTGAAAACTCTACACTAGCACAAAAAATTGATGAGAGAGTTTAAGACCTTTATGGGCTCAGTTCTCAACCGTAAACATGCAACTTAAAAAGTTTAAGCAGAAATCACTGCCTGTCAGTCACAGCCTATTCTGACCAGCGTGAGTGACTGAAGGCAAGAGGAATTAAAGAGTGGAGGGGCCACGCTTGGTCTGAAGATCTGTCCGAAAGGTCAAAGGCCATGGGAAACAAAGGCAGACGAGAGCACTTTCACTGAAGAGAAGGTGGTGCTCTGACTGCACAAGAACAAAACAACCTATAGAGGTGAAGTGGGGGGAGGAGGCTTGTCAACAAGGTGACCAAAATAAAAGCACTAAGCTCAAGACACTTCAAAGCCTAAATATAAAGCCTATTAAAAGCCTTAAGAGACCCCAGCATGAGAGCAACGAGCGCTCTTAGACCCCTGCCCTATTAGCCACTTTTAATGACTACTCCAGGCAGACAAACAGCCGGCATTGTCTGTACTCAAGAACTACAAGCAGAACAAAGCTGGGAAATTTACTGCCTTACACAGGTCAGGCCTTACTCTAGCACACCAGTGTTGTTCAACAAAGCACAACGATATTCAGTGACCCTGGTCTTTCTTCTAAAGAAAACCAAAAATGACTCAAAGGTTGAAGTAAAAGCCTGATGTTTAAGACGGACACTACTGCTAGACAATATATTATTTATACTAGCATAGTGGTAATACTGTCAAATAAAAATACTGATTTTTTTATACTGATAGACAAAAACTTGTTAACTGCTATGTCATCTACTGGGTGGTTCAGACTGGTTTGACTGTTCAAAATACAAAGTATGTTGTATCTGGTTACCATTTACAGTACTGTATAAGGTCGTCTTTGGAGTGCTTTCACACCTCCCTTCTTTGGTCCAGACCTTCAGACTTCTTAGTTCGGTCCGAACCAAAATAGCAGGTGTGAAAGGCGGTCCAGACAAAAAGACAAAAATTTGGTCCAACCAAAACAGGTAGTCTCGGTCTGAATCAAACTGAACCATGGTTTGTTCTATATGCAGTGTGTAAACGCGTTTTTGATGGTTCAGACTTTTGGACCAATTACAGGAAGTTGAGGCAAGCTATTGTCACCAATTAAAAACAGAGGAAGAAAAAAGAACTGGAATATAAGTAAAATGAGCCACAGTAGCACATGGGGAGAGGAGGTGACTAAATATATAATTATAGTAGTAACAAAAAAGTCAAAAGTCAACTTGAAAAAAAAATGCATAAAAATGCCGAAACTTGACCCTATTTTCTGAGAGAATGAGAGAGAGGGGATATTTCTTTTCCTCCATTCAATTGGAAATGGCTACCTGCCGAACTGACAACACACTGTCATCAGAAGCATGCCCCTCTACGAACCAATCAAGATGAAGTACGGAAAGATGCAGCCTACATAGCTGATGACAACAGGATGTAGGAATGTCATGCCAAGTTCTTTGGTGCGTTCACTAATTTGCAATGTGAAACCAAAACTAACCAGATCAAAGGCATACAACACAACAAAAACACAAACCTTGGTCTGGACTTTCAAGTGTGAAAATGCCCTAAAAGAACCAGAATAAAACAGTCCAATCAAAATAAGCTTTGTCAGGTTTGTAGGTATATGGTATATGCTAGTATATGCTGTCAACACATAGGAAGCACAGGTGTATTAACATTAATGCTAACAAATATCACCTGTTAACTGCGATACCTTGATATATTTGATAAATATCATTACAATTAATTTTACTAATAGTCCTGAACTAGCTGAAACAAATTTACATTATTCAAACTGCTCTTTATATAAGAATAAGAATTGTGATCATTTGGGTATCAAGACATATCTGACAAATGTCATGCACTTTTCTCTTACAAACAATATTTTACTTTATAACATAGGTAAACATAACTGATTCCAATGAGAATCTAAATATTAGGAACGCACAATGATATCGACATCATGCTCAAAAGAACAGCCAAAAAAATAAATAAATAAAAATAAAAATAATTTTATTTTGATTTGACCGATATCTGTTGACATGTTAATTGTACTCCTGTAGAGCTGAATGTTTGGGCAATGTTGGGATACTGAGCTAAAATATCTGCATTTTATTCATTTTAATGCATTTGTAACACTACAGACATACAGTTATGTTTTGTTCTGTAATGCTAAACTAGGTGGATCTAGCCCTAATTTTTACATTTTATAAATGTTTATGTATTGGTGTCAGCATGTACATGAACAATAGTGAATATTAGCATTGGCATACACTTCCCTTGTTGGTTCATCCCTGGTAAATATTTTGATTTAAATGTACTTTGTGTATACATATTTTATCATCAGATTATTATTTTTTAATTACCTACTGAAATGAATGAACCAACATTTGCACTAGCTTGCAGAAACTACTGATGCTCTAGTTGTTACCAACCCTGGTCCTGGAGATCTACATTCCTGCTAAGTCTAGTTCCAACTGCAGTCTGCCACACCTGCTCCAGCTGATTAACTTCTTCAGAAGTCCTGGAAGGCCGATGTCCAGCACAGTGTAGTGATTTACCCGCTCAAACACACCTATTACACTCATATGTTAATTGCTAGGTTGAGTGGGTGTGTTTGAGTAGGGAAACCTTCAAGCTGTATTGGACACTGGTCCTCCAGGAGCAGAGCTGTGCACCTTCTACCTTAGTGTTACATAAGGGGCAGGACAGCTTGTTAGATGCAAATTGGAACTAAACTCTACAGTAAAGTAGATCTCCAGTAGGAGAGCTGGTGACCACTGTTCTAGTAGCTTCAGCGTCAGGTAGATGGCAGTATTACAGCACTGAAAATGAACCATGATGGGAAAGGTTCCTGACCCAGCAATAAAAACGTCAAATATAAAGCAAATGAAGCAGCTTGAACATATTACCACATATTACCATTTAGTGAGTGAACAAAGACTGACAATTAAAAAATATAACTCTCTAAAAACACAAGTTTCACAGAATCGTTACTACAGTCAAATTTCGTTGGCACAATTCTGCCAAAGATCTATGTACTGTGTGAAGAAACACCACCATTTGAACCACTCTCTTTATCACACCAAGAGACAAACGTTTATAAAGCATATCAGACTACTAAACCAATGAGTGGTTAAGTGCAGGAAACGCATTATTTTTGCTCCGTCTCAGTGCAGGAGCAGAAAACAAAGTGGTCATGTCTTGCTAATATAAAGTTCTACTGCCTCCTACTGGCACTGACTAGAACAAATGTTTGTCAAGCATCTTCCTAGTTGGGTTGTAAAGGTATAGCTTTAAAAAAGAGGAAATATACAGACAAAAATTGAATTTTCAGGTGTACTTTTGCATGTTTTATTGTCATCTAGTTTGAGAAACCACATAAGCAAGTCTATACGAGGTTACTCAACAACATGAAGTGTTTTGAAGGAAGTGAGTGATGATTCAGGCATGCAGTTTGCCTAATGCTGACTGGTGGGATATAAGATTCTAATACTTGTTAGCTACATTAGCCTCATAGCTTAAAACTAAAGAAGCAAATTTCAGACAACTAATGTTCTTGACTATCAACTTGGAAACTGGGTTATTAGGTATATTTTTCAATTCTAAAATTAAAACTTAAAGAGAGCAGTAGAGTTTTAAGTTCTTCATTTATAATCTGAAATCACAAAAAACAATCATCTATTTGAAAGTAGAAAGTAATGTTAGGAGTAATAAAAAGGAGCAGGATGCATTAAGTAATTGAAATGCACTTTTCAGGTCACATTCTAGACATGTCAACTACAACTCAAAACTATAAATGTAGACTAAAGATTAAAAAAAAATCTACAAACATAGTGTGCAAGATTTATATGTGCTATTCATGCTTTGGTCACATTTACTACCAGTTATTAAATTTATTTAACATTTATATAAAAAATAACAAAATATAATCAGATCACTCACCTGGAAAAGTGCTTCTGCCGAGAGCAAGATAACGTCAGCTAACAGCTTCATCAACTCCTCAGGCATAGTTTCCGCTTGGGACGGCACTGCAAACCACAAACATGAAAACAGGCTGCTTAACTCAGCGTTTAAGTCTCTGAACAGTCAATACTGATCATGCATTATGGAAAAAAAAACAATATATTGTTAACATAGAGAAAGCAGATATTATAACTGCAGGAAGAGCTGCTGGGTGCCTCCTTGCGAGAGACCTAGCGGTCCAGTCCCTTTTAACTCACTGTGTGTTGCTTTTGTTGCTCTAATAAGACTAATATATGTCCAGTCTTTAAGTGGGCATTTTCTCTCCCCCTTTCTCTCTCCTTCTTTGACTGGAACTGAAATCAATGGTCACGCAATTAAGGAATGTGGATTTGTCAACCAAAGTGCATGGAGGGGAGGTATTAAACAAATACCCAATAAGAGGTTCAATAACAGCAATAACCATGTTGAGTGGCGACTACAGTACTATCAAAACCAGGCTAGACATTTACGTGCCAGGTGGTTTATTTCTGTTGAGAAGCAATCTGCAGTATTGGCAAAGGACATCAATGATCACTCAAATGTCTGGCGGCTGCCTATTGACTCTCCACCGGGGGGAGCCGAGTCGACCGTTTGAAAGTTATAGCTCCTTTCAAACAGTTTAAAGATAGGAACGAACGCCCAGGATGGGAAAGTGCTGTCTCGAGAGGCTCCGTCACCGATAATTAGCGATCAATCACGAATTAGTTTAAAAGCTCGAAAAGAACACTGAGAGCATTATTAGATTGCTGGGATTCAGAGCTCTCCAATAACGACTCAGATTTTTAGAGGAATGAAAGGCTGCTGCCGTTTATCAGCCTCTTCTTCATCACCCCCATAAATCAAGGGAAAATCCAACTGGCCCGAGACTGAAAGATTACAGGTGTCGGGTGGGAGGCAGGGGGAAAAAAGGCTGCTTACAGCTTGTGTAATTAGCCTGTAAGGACTTTAACAACATGCACTGGGTTCATTACATCGTGATTATTGCAGTTCAAGAACTATGGATATTTCAAACCATTACGACTTTAGAACACGGCCTCTGCTTACACGCCTAATAAGTGACTTCTGTTGCTTACAGAGCTGAAATGAAAATGAAAAAGTGATCGACTGTCCGCTCCTAGCTGTCCAACATGACTTAAATGTCCAGCTGTCTAAACACAAACAGGCCAGCTACATCATACATGGAACATCATATATGCAGCCACTTCCCTAGAACATGTAGTGGTCTGTCCACTGCTGCTGAAAAAAGTCCTAGAGGAAACACTGCAGGTGTATAAAATCAAGCACACAGCCATGCAATCAACATACACAAACACTGCCAGTAGAATCAGTTGTACTGATAAGCTCAGTGACTGAACATGTTACTCATGATACTGTCATTGGATGCCACCTTTATTGCAAGTTAGCTCGCAAAATTTCTGCCCTGCTGATGGATTAATCTAGGATTGGTGGATGCCAGAAGAACACAACCTGTAGGAACATACAGTGCCAACAGTAAAGTTCAGAGGAAGGGCCTGGGGCTGTTTTTCAGGGTCTGGGCTCGGCCCCTCTGTTCTAGTGAAGAGTAACGTTAATGCTACAGCATACAAAGACATTTTAGACAATTTTATGCTTCCAACTAATTCCATTAAAAATGCCCATGATTTTGGAACGGGATGTTCAACAAGCTTATATAGGTGTGATGGTCAAGTCTCCATGTATGCTTGGCTATACAGTGTATAATGATTATGCTAAATATATTCTAACTCCACAGTCTATAACATATATTCTATATATATATATCTATATATATATATCTATATATATATATCTATATATATATAGGTCCACAGTACAGCCTAAATTCACCCTGAACAAAAGACCAAGGCACTTGTGCATGTCTACAACCTATTTCATAGCAAATGGCACATTAAGTGATAAAGCTGTGTAGAGTACACAGATAATGGATAAATCAATATTAACTCATGTGGAACATCATTAAAACATACAATAACTGACAACACCAATGACATATGCAAACACCATCTGGCAACGTACTGATGCACACTAAACCCCACAATCATCAAGATTTAGTCCAGTTACCTGCCTCACTTTATCTATTCATTTACTCATTAACTTTGCTAATGGACAGTAAAACTGACAATAGCCTCACTGATGGAGGCTGACCTTAACTGGCCGCCCTCACGTACCCAGGCGGATGCACGAATGCTTCTTTCCACCAATCTAATTTGAGGATGCTACAAAGCGGGCAACATTAAACAGGAAAACAAATATCTCCAAATGATGAAATCAGACCACAAATCACATACCTAATAGGTAGGAGGGAGCCAGAGGGAGAAAGAGATCTGGGGTTAGATGAGGACATTAGGTCTGAAACGAGATACCCCTGGCCTTGAAAAACCTGCTGGTCCGGCCTTACCGCTGCTCATTAGGCCTTTATTTTGCTGAGACTGCCTGAAACTGCAGCTCCAAAAACCACAGAAGTGGAGAGCTAGAGCCAACTGAATCCCTCACAGCCAGAATTTACAATGCACTGAAGTAGGTGACAGTTTTCCCCATCACTGGCCCTTGTGCCATAGTGAAGGCCATTACCCAATCCAAGCTCTGCTGCTCCTCTACACTGCATATTTTACTGCCCTCCCTGCTCTACCTAGTGGTGGGTATAATCAGGAAGCATCTAAAACATTTTGAAACATTTGCAGCACCACAGTGCTTCAAGGTGCGTATTAAAGAGGCAAAGTCTTCATTACCTCATACTGCTTGGAACATGGTTTTAAAACGTATTGAAGTTCTGTCAGGCAACTCCACAGTGGACCCATGTCAAATCAATATAGAATCAGGTGTTAAACAATTAGGCACAAATGAACCGATCCAAGCTATTTAGGCTGATCAGTAGTCAGTATTGCAGATCTCCTGATGAGCCTTCCCAGTAATATTTACTAATGTATTTACTAATCACTGAGTTAATGTAAACTGATTAAGAATAAGTTCATTTTATTTAACTCAAAATATAAATATTGTATTCAACCCGTACTTCCATCACCACACACTTTGTTTTTTATAAACAAACAACAATGATCATGATCAAAATAAAACTACATATTAGTAACCATGGCGTTCACTGTACATGAAAACCTGCATATTGTAAACAAATTCAGGCTTCAGGATACTGTACACTGCGAGGGGTGTAACAATGCAAAGTGACATTATGACATCGCAGTGCAAAACTGTGAACATGTGACTGTTTATTCTGTTCACTGTGTCTTCTAATGCAGGCAGAATGTTTGTAAAACATCAGCATCAATCAGCAACTCAGCCCAGCACTCCTCCTGCCTCCCAGCTCCAGTGTTGTTAGTAAGCTGTACAAAAAGACCATACACCTATAGTGTATAACGTATAGCATAGTCTGGTATGTGCCATGGGAGGGTGATATGTCAAAATAATTACATCATAATACTTCAAGACATTTTCACAGTATACGATATGCATGATATATTTATTTTTTCTGAGATTTAATAAGTTGCAACAGACAAAATAGAACCTGTAGTGCCACATATTAAAAGGTTATAATAATAATAATAACAATAATAATGTGTTTTTTATTTTATGTTTTACAAACTGCACTAAATCCAAATAAACAGGTGAAATTATGCTCACTTTGTGAAGAAATATGCAGTTGGTCAGTATTTTTGAAGTACTGACAATATCCTTGACATGCTCAGAAAAGCACACTGTGAGATAATTTATCGACACAGCAATAAAATTTCGTCATTCTGCCCATCCCTAGTCTGTGGTTTTGGACGCTGGGCTCAGTTCTCTCATCACTCATTTTAACCCCACGAACAGCTTGTTGATTAAGCAGCTTTTCCATCCACGATTTTTTTACGAATTTTGAAAATGCGCAAAAAGAAAACCTGAATGGACAAACACAGAAATAAAAAAACACCCAAATATAGCAAAAAGACTTGTACGCTAGGACGAGGTGGAAAAGTCAGAATATCACTAAAGCCTGAATACGAAAAAGAGTGATAGAAAAGGGCTTTTAAATAAACTATGATGCATCAAGCCATAAGTGAGAAATGATTAGCCGATCATGGCGCATAGTTTCAAAGGTCACTTTCGACATTCTGAAATGGTTAATCCAAAGCGCGTTTGAAAAACTGCTCTGCACAACGTGCTCCAGAACTATCTGGTGCATTTGCGTTCCCAGATGTCAGGTGGACTTTGTCGGCATGGCATGGAGTTCAGCCCTCATTAGGTGGGCCACTGCTCATCCTGCCTGGCGTCTCTGAGCCGCAAACAACAAGGCCATAGGAAGACAGCAAATGGCTGGAAAGATAATTCTACTTGCAGCAAAAACAGAGTTAAATCTTTCCACCATGCTCATTTCAATGCAGCCTCTAATCATGGTAACCTACGTCTTCTAAAGTTTCTTCGCAAAACTCCACCGATTTATCAATAATTCTACATAATTAAATGGGATGTAAACAGAGTCACTCAGAGTGGTTTGGTGCGAAACACTCCGCTCTAGAGAATTCTGCCAAATCACAATTGCTCACAATGATGGTTATAGGAACCAGATGTCTGAAGAGTTTAATGTCTCTTAAAGCTCCCTCAAAGAAAGTTATTACATGAAATAGTTAGATATATGCTGCCTGACACATTCTTTTATGATGGTTTTGTGATGTTTTGGCTTAAAATGTACTTTAATCTATTCATGGCGGATGGATACATGCAAGTCATGTAAATCAAAATAGTCCCCAAGAAAAACTTATTTGCTCAGATCTATGACATGACATATAAAATTCAGAAGACACCTGTAGGTTCATGTGGGTTTTTTCATGGTAAATAAAATGGTTATATTTGTGTTGTGTGTAGAAATCATGAGCCCTGGTTCCTATCACCACCACTGTAAAGAAATCTTCTGTAAGCTTCTCTGCAGTGAGCCATTTCTCATCAAACCACTCTGAATGACTGTTTACAACATCTCAAGGACTGAATTATTCAGATTTTTTTTTTTAATTATGTAATTCCCCTTTATTTTGTTTGCCGAAACTTGGTAAATGCGCCTAACATTTGCGAAAGGTCTGAACGGAAACCCGGAGCGAGGCGCATCACTGAGGTTTCTAACGCAGTCTTGGTGACCCTCATTTCTGGGGAAGCGAAGAACATCATAATAAGCAGTCGGGTGGTAGAGCAGGACCGAGAAACCCTGGTCTAACGGTAGCTTTGTTGATGATGTTACTTCTGAGTGTGAGTAAAGTAAAGCCCGCTGTTTTGATAGCAGTCTGGGCCTGCAGACAGTGAAGAGTCGTTTGGTGCAGAAGTTGATAAATGATAAAATGGCCACCGAGCGTGAAAGTCAGTCAGGGCGGCGAATCAATCTTTTAAACGACTGGTCTTTAAACTTGAAGGTTTTTTTCAAACCAAATCTCGGCTTTTGGCCGGCAGATTGTCTATTCGCGAGTTTAGATACAGGATAGGAATTATGTAACTTATAGGTTACAAACACATGAATTTAAACTGAAATGCTTACAAATTTCCAGTTTATCAGACCAGTGACCTAGCGTTAGCTAGGTTAACTGGCTAGCTAGCTAGCTAACGTTAACTCTACGGTTAGCGTTAACCGTTAAACGTGAACTGGGCAGTTTAACAAGTTTTTTGTCTTGTAAACGCCAAAAACGCACTGCATACTTACACTGAACACTTTCAAGACCTCAGCTGGGCCACACGGCATAACAGTTAGTCATTCTGCTTGTTTATTTGTGTCAGCAGAGAAACTCCTGAGCGGAGCTCCGCTCTCCTCTCCACAGCTCCTCTGAGGCGGTGACGTCACAACGACTTCTTGATGTGTTTTTGATCGCGAGAGTTTCAGAGTTGGGCCCTCGCGACTTTTAGCATATTAGCACTTACTTTCTTCACACAAACTCTGTCATATTTTTTATCTTCCTAAATACATTGCTATGGATACCCATTCCTAACAGAGAGATGAGAAAAAGTCAGCAAGGGGCTTCATTCACCAAATGTTCATAAGAAATTTCCGCTTGAACCAACTTACACAGTCTTCAGGAAGATTCTGACATTCACCAGTGTTTTCTTATTTGGGATTTCAGTCTAAGTTACCCACACTTACAGCACAAAGGTGTGAGCAATTCTGCGGTTAAAGAACACATCAAGAATCTGACAGACTTTTTCTTAGCACCTTTTTCAAGAACAATTTTAAGATAATACTTAGGAAGATGAGGGTAAATGAATCCCAATATTTTTTTAGTATCTCAATATGACCCATTTTCTCTAAACATTGACTTACCATGTCATAGTAATGAATACTGACTTACTATGTAAAAATAAGAACACTGTAATTACTGTGTAGTAATAATGATTATCCCAAAATAATGGGCCTTATACACCAAGTGAGTGTCTCAAGAAAATAAGTCTTTCGAGATATTAATTAAATATTTCAATATTGCCAATACTTTAATTTCATTATTTTGAGGTTCTAAGTCATTTCAAAACAAAACAAACATTTTTTCTCCCTCACTTGGCGGGAATGTTTAGAGGAGAAATAATCACCTGTTTTTTAATTCTCTGCTTATGCACAGTACTGCATAATAATAACCTATTTTCTCAAAATATTTACTTATTTTCTCAAAATATTGTCTATCAGATCAATGACTTATTTTCTCTAAACATGACTTAATATCTCAAATGAATGACTATTTCCTAAAAAATACTGACATAATATCTTGAGATTACGATTTTGATACACCATGTACAAATAATGTGTTATTCAATTTCAAGAAGGTATGTAATTGTTTCAGGATAATGAGCCATTACAGGATAGCCATTATTTCAACATATTAATTCAATATTTAGAGGAAATAAGTCATTATTTCAAGATAAAAAATATTGACATACTGCTGCCAGAAACAGAGAAGTAGACAGAATAGGTTATAGAAACTCAGGAATGGCTTAAAATGGCTTATGTGTTTATCCTCTCTTTAGGCAATATACTGTATGTCTTTTTGCAATTACAGAGTTTGTGACCAATGACAGTCATAAAATTAGACAATGAAATACCACTACATCTACAAAACATAGCTATTTTGCCCTGCTAGTATTTCTAGAAATAGCTCTCTACAAACCACTATGATTTAAAATAGCATATTGCTGCTGTAGGAAGAAAACCGCGTCTCTACATTTTTGTCATTTTTCAGTTTTTGACATAATTTGAAAATACTTGTTACTCTTTACATTGCATGTAAATTTCATGAAGCATGGACCAAAAGAAACGGCCTAAAATTAATTGAAAAAAGTCTGGTTCCATTGACTTACATTAAAAGTAATGTTGTTTTTTTTCCTTTTCCTGTAAAGTTATCATTTTGGAGATACGAGGTTTTCTTTCGACAACAGCGATATCCTTATTGATGTAAAGACGTCCTATATCATGGTGCTGCATGAACTGAAATGTTAGTATCTTACTGACCTACAATCCACACAGGATGAATCTGCTGTAGTCATTTATTTAGTGATACAATTCCAGAATTTAACAATATGGAGGAATATAGCCTACACAATAATTGCATGTTCTATTAAGTTGAAGCAGCTGTCACTTAAAGTGAATCCCTGCGGTTTGGGTTAATTAAGACTGAATGTATAGATTTTCGTTGATGCAACTGGCGTGCTCAAAGCTTTGCCATTACAGTGAGAGCAAATGGACAATATTGGATACAATTATTCCTGCATAAAAAGACTCTAAACTTGGTGCAATAACCCCCATGCCTCAAATACCAAAATAAAAGCTAGAAAAAATTATAAAATGAGCCCAGCAGTGTGGGTTTGAACCCAGCAGTGTTGTATGTCATCCATGCTCATGGTCCTGAGAATACAACTGATAGCATCTGCATAGGGAAAAACAATAAGGGTCTTTCTTCAGATGCAGAAGCAACATTTCATACAGCAAGTTTATCGTGAAATGTTCACATATCCAACAGCCTGCTGCCACCGTCTCCTGTCATTCAGTCTTAAGTTCTTAGAAGCTATTATTATTTATCATCCAGCCTTTAAAGGGAGTGGAGTGATTTTATTTGCTTACAGAAATTCTGAGTAAATATTAAAGCAGTCTCTCAAGAACAATATAGTAGTCTGACAAAGTTAATAATCATGGCAACTGGAAGTACATCTGCTGCTATGTTGGTTATAGATATTACCCTGTCAGCATTGTTTTCAAGAGTAGATGAAGGAACAATTTGTGCACAAAACTGCTTAAGCTCTTTTATATGTTGCTATCTGTAAAGTTCCTGCCTTTAGGGAGAGAGTATAGAAACAAGTTATTCATAGTGATTGTGCCATTAGACCTGTGCTTCACCTGTTAAGAGTGATTGCCAATGCCCTGAGATTACCCTGCAGTCTACTCAACCACATCACTCATCTAAATGAGGTCCATTCGTCAAAACTCTGTCCCCTTTCCACATGTAAACATAAAATGTGGCTTTAAACACTGTTTAAACAGTCCAGGATCAGTGTTTAAGCCCCTAAACTTAAAGGAGGTGGGGACAGCTCGGGTCCGTTCCTCAAAACGGCCAACACGTGAGCTGTGTGCTTCCAGTGCATATCAGATGGCCGTCATCCAGAGCCGCTGACGGACAGTGCAGTGAAGGTCATTCCTGCTGTAGGGTCTCTCTCCAGTTGAAGCTGTGATTGGGTCCGTGTGTGAGGGGGAGGATAGGTGGGTCCACCAGCTGCCAAACACCCGAGTCCTGCTCCTCACACGCACACATGCCCAGATACGGAATCTGGAAGGACAAAACACTTTGATGTTAGTGTCATATTACCAGAAAAAGGCAGAAACAATGAAAAAAGAAAGAAAAAAACCAAAAAGAAGTGAAAGATGGCATCAGAAAGAAAGCAAAAGAACGAAACAAACAAAAAGCAATAGGATGAAAGAAAGTAAAAGAAAAAATAGAGAAATAAAAAATATGAAAAAAAGCAAAATAAAGAAAGCAAAACAAAGAAAAAGAAGGCAAAGTTAACAAGAAAGAAAGAAAAGCGAGCTTTAAAAAGAACTTTAAAAAGGTTCAAATCAGAAGAAAAGCAAAACAAATTAACTAAAGGAATGAAAAAGAAATGAAAGTGAGAGAAAGAGAAAGAAAAAAGCAATGAAGACAAAATAAAATAAGATAGAAAGTGAAAGAAAGAAAAAAGAATGAAAGACAGAATAAAAGAAAAATGGGAAAAACACACCTTCCTAACTATTTGGACGAACTCTTTGGAGTTGCGCAGGGTTTGGCCCTGGAGTTGCCGTGTGCAGGCTTCCAGAGAGGAAGCATGACCCACCATCAGAACGTTTCCTCCTAGCCAGAGGAACACAAACACAGTGAACACTTCCACTCAGGGTAATCCAGAGCTGTTCTGATAAACAGGCTCACATGTGTAGCCCTCACCTTTGTTTTTGCAGTCTGCCAGGACTTCTTTGGTCACTTTGTAGCTTCGGCTCATGTAGGTCTCATAGGACTCCGCCACGTTTAATTTACTAATGGACATGTGAGGTCTGTGGAGTAGAAAAATCATATCACCACTATTGTGTTTGTACTATATGTACATAAAATATATATTTTAAATCTATACTAATCATTCCCAATCAATACGCTGTTCAAAAATGGTAAAAGGTCTAGCAGTAATGTTGCCAGCAGACAGCTGTTAAATAACGGTTTACTTCTGTAAATGCAATTACAGTGAAAGTCCTTTGTTGTTTTTTCCCCAGGTTTCCCACCTGTTAGCTAGAACTCCCTAGATAACGTGATGCTAAAGGTGCCACTTGAGAGCATAAATGCTGTTATAAGGAGCTGTTGCTTTATTTCTTTCAACTTCAAACACTAAAATATGCATTTATTCATGTAAGTGATCAGTTATTATCTGTTTTCTAACAATAAATGTGCATTTATTATTAATAATTTTATAAACAAATGAACATTGATTTATAAGTACAACAATTTGCTGTAATAGCAGCTGACTGGCAAATAAGTTGCCAAGTGATTCATCCAATGAAAGATCAAATGTATAGTAGCAGTATTAAAATGGTAGCATTATGTGTCTTCTGAGGATGTGAGTGAATTATCTACTGTCATCATCTCTTCATCAGTATCATGCTGAGACCTAAACATCGAGTCAGACCTTCTTTTTGAGTCTCTGTGTGTGATGTTAACACATAAAGACATATGAAGTGTTCTGAAACTCTCCTGTGAAATCTGACCCAACACCTCTTATGTTTAAATTATTATTTCAGGCTTTACATGGCGACTTACAGCGGTGCACGCACATCATATTTCAGCATGTTTTTCCTCCTGACTCAGTAATGCCATGTATGTAAAAATCTTACATGGTACAGATTTAAATATCCTTTTTTAGTATTTAACCATGGTGATATATTGGGGATAAAATCAAATTTTTTAAGCTACACATTTACATTTTTATTACATTTTATTGCTGTTATTTTACAGGACAGACCATATTATCACTTATATTTTCTCATGGTTTTAAGAAACAGGAAATATCATGCAAAATGTACAGCACTTTGACTGTGCATCTTTTATTTATCTTATAGTGTGCCTGCATGTCTGTACCTGTACGTTGTGTCAACACTGAGGTTGGCTGCAGCGAGGTCTGTGGGAGGTATCCATGCAGGTAGAGAAGATCCAGACACCCATTTGGTCCATTCAAACAGGGCTGGCTCCACTCTTATCCTTAACTTTCCATCCAGCTGCATGCCTGCAACAACAGAAAGAGACAAAGAGGGTGAAAAATTAATAGATAGGTGTGTAGTTGTGGAGTGGCTACGGCTAGAGGCTCAGATGGAAGCTGAGAAAATGTTTCATTTGTTTTACTGCCTTTGCAGATTTGAGTGTAAGTAAATCCATTTCTCCTCAGTCCACTACCCTTTACCCTGTCTATCAGTGGTCCCATTCTATTATGGATAGAGAAGGTGACTGACTGATGATGGACTGAGTAGAGGGTGAATGATAAATTGTGCAGCAACAGAGCTGCATTCAGTAGTCGTTGTACCTCAATGACTACAAACAATAAAAAGTACATGCCTTTGAGAATCTCGTGTGCGGTCTGGACGCAGCGAAGGCTCGGCGAGGAGTAGATAAAGTCGATGGTGGTATTAGTCTCCAGTAATGCTTCACCTGTAACACACAGCCAGGCACTCACTGTTGAAGCTCTTCTCACATGATGAGCTCATTCAGTAATAAAGAGTGTAGAGGAAAGCTCACATACCCACAGTCCTGGCCTGCATGGCTCCAAACACAGTGATGGGAGCGTCCATATCATAATCTCTGTGTCCTCCACCCCAGGCAGGCAGGAAAGGAGGCATGTTCAGGTTTGTCCGCACATATCTGCCTGCAGAAAGAACAGTGACAAATCAATTCTTTTTCATTACTGATTTTAAGGCCAGGATTAGGTTTAGGGTTGAAAAATTATATTTACATATACACTGTGAAAAATTCAGAGACCACCCTTCATTTATTCCATTTTCAGTCAAAGGGCCATTAAGTACAAGTTTCTTCAGTGTCAAGGAAAAAAGCAGAAAACATATATTTAACAGAAAATGACAAAGAAGCCTCAACAACTAACTACACTCATTGTCAAAAAATAGTTGCTAACAGAAGGAATTGTTGGATTGCAGTGCTATTCGAAAGGAAGATAAAGGTTACAGGGAACAATAAATTATTAAAAAGTGTAGACTGATATGGGCAATATTTACTGAGCTACACGTACAGAAGTAGTGTCTCTCAGTATGGTGTCAGGCCGCCATCTTTGCTAACACAACATGCCAGACGTCTCGGAATGAAGTTGTAGAGGTTCCTAATGGTGTCCTGCGATAATCCATCCCATGCAGCTTGAATATTCTCACACAGTTCCTGCAGATTTTGCGGTAGGGGTGGAGTGTTGATAGCACATCCAATAGCATCCCACACATTTTCAATTGGGGATAGGTCTGGCAATGTGGCTGGCCATGGCATAGTACACTGTTAGAAATAAAGGTGCTGTGTAGGTGCATGTTTCATCATTAAGGTACAAACAATGTAAATGTTCCCTCAAAAGGTACAACAGTGGTACAACAGATCCAATTGTTGTACCTTAAATAAGTTTTTCCCAGGTGAAAAATATGCGTTTGTACCTTTTCATAATCTTATGTTTTAAAACAGAACAATGAAATAAAAGGTCTGGAGACAAGACGGGGTGTGTGGTGACAATACAACGTGAAAAATATCATTTCAGTGGATTGGGGTACAATTATGTTCCCTGACTAAAGGTACTGAGATGTACCCTTGAGGGTACCTGTAAGGGTGGAGGCAAGAGGTGGGATGCAAATGCGAGTTGCTTTTATTGAAATTGGACTTAACAGAGTCCAGAGGAGCAGAGGTTTGAAGAACAGACAAATACATGACAAAAACAAAACCAAACTTCAAGATGAAAGAAAACAAGAGACAAGGTTACATCCACAAGTACAAGTGCGTTCAGAAAAGGTAGAGACACTGGCAGCATGACCTCATTAACATAACATTGGGCTGTGAAAGTGCCTGTGATGAAGACCAAAGGTGATCTGGCATCATAGGAAACTGCACCCCACACAATGACACCAGGCCTTCTGGATGTGTGACGCGTAACAACAAATGGTTGTCAAATGGTCATCTCCACCAAGACAAAAGCGAGACTCATCAATGAAGATCACCTGCTGCCATTCTAAGGCACTCCATGACAATCTGGCACAACACCACTGCAGTCATTAGACGACACTGACATGGTGTTAAGGGCAGTTGTCGAGTGCATGTAGTTCTGCGTCATGCAGCCGTCTGCCAATGGTGCTGGCACGAACAGGATGACTCATGCAAGGGCATCACTGCTCGGTGAATGTCCGCAATCATTGTTGTTGGTCACTCTGTGCACGTCGGACAATCTGTAGTTCTCCCTCTCCATGGTTTGTGTTGGTCTCCTAGGTCCTTCAGGTTGCTGGTGCATGGCTTCTTCAATCCACTGCCGCCAACAGTGCACTATGGTGACATCCGCATGACTGGTATGGTGCGCAATACGTTGATAAGACCATTCTGCTTCCCGGAGCCCTGCAATGCGACCCCTCTTGAACTCTTCCAACTGCTCAAATTGCTTTCGACTCTTCTCCAAGGCATACTTCGCTTGCAAAGGATGCTACCAACACAACAGCACGAGTCAGAATGGAAAGCACTTATATAGTCAGTCAGGTACAACGATAAGGCCCGTACTTGCTCATGTCACATGCTCGGCTGAGCGTGAAACTTGAATCATTCGCATGTCTCACGATGTCAAACCTACCCACCAAGTTTCATTCTGGTCAGTTGATTCCTTCTGGGTGCAACTATTTTTTGATGATGAGTGTATAATATCAATTTTTCCAGAATTTAGTGTCCACTCTTTGCCTTTATTACAGCTTCCATTCTTTTTGGGGGACTTGCTTTCAGTTTTTCAAAGAAATCTGCAGGGATATTTTTTTCCACACCTCCAAAGTTTAGTCTTAGAAGTTGGTTACATTTTCTGATTTTCCTTTTATGTTTATTTCCTTACCAGATCCGATCTAAAGCAAGAGTGGAGATTGATTTTTTCCTTTATTTCAAAGATAAGTGTATATCTTATAATATTTGTTTGAACTCCAGTCTTGATAAAACCCCTATATCTTTTATTTCCTTTGACTTTTCCTGTCCTCATGCAAGTGGATTATCATTATCATCTGCTCAGAAATATGTCCTGAAAAATGAATGACTTGTACTCAATGGTGCCTGACATTGTATAAAAACAAGCATGTGTGTGGTTGAGTGAGTGTTATGAGGATTTTAAGTCAATCTATTCAGGACAAATTTGCCTGAATTGGCTGAGGGTACCTTTAGCATCAGAGCACTGTGAGAGCCAGTGTTTCCCGAACACCACATCCATCCTCTCTCCGTGGCGACACACAAAGAGGGTTCTTTTAGGAGGCCGACAGTGACTGTTGATTCTGAGTACCTGCACCAGCACAAAACATTTATGAATAAAGCTTCATATCTTCAGTTCTAGAGCTTACATTCACAAAGTAGCTCAGTCTAAGAAGAATGCAGACTCCGATCCTCCAACAGCACTCTTAATCTAAAATGCTTTTGAGAATACACTTCCTGGCTATTAAAGAAATTCTTTAATTATAAATGAGCAATAATAGCTCACAACACTCATTTTGATATACACTCATTGACCATCTGTTATCATGCACAATTTGCTGTTAGCCATCCTCTAGCCTTCATCAATGGATGTGTTTACGTGCACTTAATAGTCCGATAACTACAGAAAATCAGATTTTGTCAGTAATCCGATCAACACATTTACATGCACTTGGGTAATCAGATAATGGGAAACTCAGGTCTACATGCATCAGGCAGTAATCAGATTACTGCTTTCCAACCAGCCAATAAACTCACAGAATAAGATGTAGCGAAACATAATGTAAAACTCACTTCACCTGAAAATATGAACATACATAATGTGGTAGATGAACAACATTTAAATCATTTACTTTGTTAAGCATGTATTTAGTTTCAGTGTTGCTCCAAAAGTGTTTTGTTGCCATCTCACGGGTGATATGTTTTTGCCCATGTGCAGACTGAGAAATCCGAAAGAAATCAGAGTAAGAGTATACATATGCTGAGAAATCCGATTACTGAGCTGAAATGCAGCTCTCTTTATCGGATTTCTAGACCTTACTCCGGATTTGGACTATACTGTTTACATGACCATTTGAATAATCAGATAACGGCAGAAATCCGATTATGATTGGATTATTGAGTGCATGTAAACACACCCAGTTTTAGTCGACGACCATCAGCTCTTGGATGGATATTTTTGGGTGGCGGACCCCTCTCAACATATTAGTGATACTGATGTGTAAAAGCCCCAACATTCTGACAGGTGGGCTACATTCAGTGATTGTTGTCTTTTGTAGTGTATTTTAAGGTAGCTGGCCAATGAGTGGAAGAACAAGATAATAATAAACTGTTCTAAAAAAGTGGATAGTAAGCATTAGTGTTGTAGTACTCCAGTCCGGTCTTGGTCTCGAGACCAGTCTTGAGACCATAAACTAGCGGTCTCTGACTCGTCTTGGTCTCAACCTCATATGGACTTGGTCTAGTCGAGGTCTCAGGGTTAGGTGGACTATTGGTGGCAATTGTTGTCAAGACCAGCTAGTCCGATGCCTTCATCTGAGGTAACTGGAAACTGAATTATTACTGAATGTTAACAAAACCAGAATAAACACAATGAAACAGTGCTTTCCCTGTGTAGTAAACTCTCTTCAGCTGCATCACTGATACGCACGCGCAGACATGTTGCTAGAATACAGACAGAAGCAGCCGGAGCTGGAAGACAACACTAAAAGTTTCAATCTCTGTCTACATGAAGTAACAACAAAGACAACTTTCTTTATTCTGTTACTTGTTGTGCGCACACTGTAAGTAATTGTTTATTTCAGCTTTCATATTTATGATTATTAACTTAGTAGCTAATCACTTGGCTGTATAAGAGTCAGCACTAACTGGTGTTCTGACGAATTGTGCTTCCTTGTGCTACCAAAATGTCAGAAGTCCTTATCAGAAAATATTACCAGCATTAATAAAATAATAATGTTACTGAGAGCTAAAATTCACTGCTCATTACATTGTTTACAAATCTGTTGATAGAACATCATTAACTGTAATTCATCTTAAGCTATTATATATATAAAAATCTTAATCTGATCCCAGTCTCGGTCTCAGCAACTCCTGGTCTCGGTCTTGACTCAGATTTGACAACTAGTAGTCTTGGTCTTTACTCGGACTCGGTGTGTCCTCGTCTCAGTCCTGACTCGGACTCGACTCTAGCAGTCTTGACTACAACACTAGTAAGTGTATTATCCAGCAGCGTGTAATATGCATCCTACAAATTGCATTATGTCAGACAAAGGCACCTGCATAGGTTGGCACACCACACTCAGGATGGACGAATCCCCTGGTCTCGAGTTATCCAGGCACTGAATGCTGAGCAGCCCATCCAGTGTTCTGCTCTCTTTGTTGCTTTTTTCTGAAGGTGAGGCACTGAAGAACGAGTGTGACCTGCGTACGATGAATAAGAGCAGTCCTACCCTTAGCTTTAGCTTCTGATCACACTCAGGTTACCACCAAAAGCTTTCATAACTGCAGCATGCTCTTTGTTTATTTAACAAAGAACTTTCTTTCTGAAATGTTTCTCTCAGACATTTTAAGACAGGACTGCACAATATATATTTTGTTCATTGTTATAGCAATTCTGGCTTTGGCAATACTGATATAGTTAATATTATTGCAATATTGACTGATTGATTGATGAGGCCTTTAACAAGTCATAACGTTATTTACTCTGTGCTGAGAGAATCTCGACCAATCACAGTTACAGATGAAAGGTTCCGTGGGTGTTTTGATGAATCAAGGTATTTAAGTAATTCACCAAAAGTAAATGCTTTGGTCAAAATATTGCAGGTGATTCTTGGCTATGTCACCAGTGTTTTAATATACTGAAAGTCATGTAGCTACGACTACATATAGCAATATAACTGCAATACTAGCCTTTTAACTAAAATCATGCAGCCATCGATGAAAAGTGTGTTTACAAGGAGTTTGTATGTATTGGAGAAATTCAACTGATTTTTTTTAAAAAGTTTCTTTGAGATGTAAACAAAGTCTTTCAGAGTGTTTTGATATGAAAAGGTTAATCATACAGAATCTTACGGATTTCCTTACAGGGGTGGGGATAGAAACTCGGGGTCACAATATCTATAAGCAAACCATTTTATTACTATCCAAAATGACCAGTAAACCTATATTGTTTTATATGTAATGTTGATAATGGCAAACTAGTGGTAAATCCAATATTTTTTTTTTCTTTGGCAACTTTTTTGCCCTAATACCTTGTAAGTACCTCTCCACCTTAAAATCTTAAAAAATACATTTTATACACAAACTTTAGCACCAAATTATTGTCAAACAATGTCTCAGGCATCATGCAATTAGTTCCTGTGAGGCAGCTTTTAGAAGCATTAAACACTTCACAAGTCTGGTTTCCAAGACGACTGTTGTAAACAGATTTCCCTAGAATAGTGTGGTTTTACATCAGTCCACTCGGAACTTTGTTTACATCATAACAATTTAATTGAGCAGAAACTTTGAAAACTCAGTGGAGTTCCCCTTTAAGCAAAGTATTAAAGGACTGAGCCTCACCCATGGCAGACCCATGTGTCGCATTCATCAGCCCGACTAACATAATTTTCGGGCAGCAGTCCCGAAACCCCCGTGCTCAGAGAGGTGCCGTACACCCAGCCCTCGCTGGTGCTCATCTGCTCCACTGAAGATGTGAAGACAAAGTCACCCGGCACCAGCTCCAGCTCATCCTCATTCTGAGGAATGTAGGGGTACATCACCCTCAGAGTCTGGGGGATCAGACAGAGAGAGCAGAGTGATCACACATAAAGTTTTCCTGGATGTGGATTTAATCTAGTCTTGGACTACATGTCAATTGTGATTCACTACTCCAAGTCCTTTTAGTCTAGACTTAGGCTTAAGTCTGGTCTAGGAGACCAGCCCACAGTAGACTAGACAATCCTTGTTGCTGAAAAGAACAGACTTTTAAATTCAGAAACTACAACACAGTAATGGCAGCGCACTCTCAGATCAAACACTTACCTCATGATTTGCAAATCTAATGTCCCGAGAGAAGAGAACAGCGAGCCAGTCACAGCCGAGCTTGACCTCAATTCCTCTTGCCAGCTTTTCCAAGGACGCCAAATGACTGCTTGGAAAGTGGTAGGCTAGAGTCACATGCAGCTGCTTCTTATGGGGCTCTACATGGACATCTGTGAAACAACAGGGAGAAGTTTCTTGCTTATGAGGTTTCTGACATTGCTCACAGCTCCTTCAGTCGTGTGCAAAAGTTTGCATGCCCCTGGCCAAAGCACTGATGATTTTCTGAATGTAAATAAGTTAACACATCCTCTACAGAACACACACTGCAAATGTTGGTTATTTGCTCAATTTAACATACTGAAAACTAATAAAACATAAAATGTGGCCTGTGAAAACATGACATTTTATATTTTATGTTTTAATTTTTTTCTAATATGTTAAATAAACAGAAATTCTGCACTAAAATTTGCAGACGTTTGTGCACAGAGGATGTGTCAACCTATGTTCACTTAGAAAATCGACAAAACATTGACTGAGGTGTTCAAACTTTTGCATACAACTGACTAAAACAAACAGACAAAACGTTACAACGTCTGCTAGTCCTGTATTTAACTATGCAGTGTACCTTTGTCCATTTTCATAGATGTACATTATGTCAGAAACCACATAAACAAGTCTATTTGAGATTACTTTACAGCTCAGCGTGGTTTCAGGCGTGTGTGATGATTTAGGTATGCAGTTTGCACAATGCTAACAGGTGGGTATAAGCTTACATTACTAGCTGCATTAGCCTCACAGCTCTATACAAAACTAAAGAAGCAAACTTTAGACACTCTGGTTGATCAGCTACATTTGATAGAAAGAGAAATTATGCAAATTTCCTTCATGGTGTTCGACCTGCTTTAGTGGCAGCTTCTGCAGAGAAGTCAGCTGCAAATTTCTTCAACGTCTCAGCCACCTGTTCCTCGACGAAGAGGCCAATGAAGTTGGCAGATGTGTAGAGCTCGAGGGGCAAAGGGCTGGGGAAGCGACCTCTCCACTGACTTACTGTGGACTGCAGAGCCCCACACAGAGCCTCCACCTTACTGTCTGCACACTGGACAAAAGGAAAAGAAGACAAAGTCACCTACATACACTATCATTCAAAAGTTTAGATTTACTTGTCATAAAGTCGTGTGCAGAAGTTTGAACACTGGTCAAATTACATGTTTTTTGATTTTCTAAGTGAAAATAGTGTCTTCTACAGGGAAGTTTACTGAGAACACCAAATTATCATGATTAGTAACTTATGACCTTAAATAAGTTATATATATTTCTATCGAGTTATCTGCCACAAATTTCATCACCATTTTTAAAAACAAGACTTTTAAAAAGCTAATTTTATTAGAACTCCATTCATGAAGTTATAATTCCATTAAGGAATCATCTACAGTTCCGATC
Source organism: Colossoma macropomum (assembly GCF_904425465.1). NCBI lineage: Eukaryota > Metazoa > Chordata > Actinopteri > Characiformes > Serrasalmidae > Colossoma > Colossoma macropomum. The sequence goes on along the minus strand of NW_023494786.1, from coordinate 10,646,505 downwards.
ATTATTCTGGACACAGCTAACACTTCTTCATGCCATTCCCTACTGCATATTTGAAATCTTTATGAAGTACTACAACAGTAGTATCACATTAGAATTATTTTATACATATGCCTGAAACAAACAATGTTTTTATATTTTTGAAAATACTGATGTAGGTCACATATATGAAAATATTGATGTATGCAATATATTCTGAGACTTCTGGACAGTTGTGTATGAATGGCTTCCATTAATAAAACAAGATACTTAAAAAAATACATGTCCTGGGTAATTATCACTCCTAAAACCAACAGCAGAATATAACCGAGAACCATAACATACGAAACTCTGAGGCATATAATAAGTTGTAATTCTACTGAGAAACACTTGGATGAGTGATGCTTTAATTAACACTAGATGGTATACGGAACACGCAGCACAGTCCAGATGTTCCCTCAATAAAATCCATGAAAAAAACTGCTCCACAGCTCACCATGAAGAATTGGCAGAGTGTGATGTGGGGGAATATGTTGTGAGCTTTGTTCTTGCCGCAGGTCAGCCGGGACTGCTGCCAAAAGTGGTTGAGCTGGTTCTGAAGGGGGCCGCTGGGCCGCAAGTACAGCACATATTCTCTGGGTAAGGAGTCGTCCAGGAAGGGGTCATCTACATGGGAGAAAAGCCTGAGGAGAAGAGGACAACAGACCACATCTTTCACAAGTTACTGTCTTAATTACTGCAATATTGCTGACACCAAGAGTGATGTAACACCAGGCATTTGTGCTTATGGGAACACAAAAGAACATAAAGCAGTGGCTTTAACTGCATTTGTGGAAGAACAGGGCTCTAGTACAGCAGATACAATGCGTGAAGTAAGTGATAAATGGATTTAGGTGTGTTAGTCCCAAAAAGGCAAGCCAGAGTACATGAGTAAAAACTTAAATTCATTAAATAAAATCTCCATGATGTAAACAATAGTTTCAGAGTATTTACAGAATAATTCAAAGTGGCTTCTAAGTTTGAAAATGCATAATAATAACAAGAAGAAGAAGAAGTTGAGCACCTTTTAAGTATGCTTTACAACACAAGTAATAATATTTAATATAAATTATAAACACAAAAAAGACAACAGGAGGAAAACAGTAATTTTGCATATAAGGCATATAATAAAAAAAAACAAGTAATAAAATAGAATCAATAATAGTCGGAGAAAAAAAATATTCCTTTTGATACATCATGATATTATTATATTCAATTGAATAACATTCAATGAATTCAACGAAATACATTCATTTTTTGGCCAAAATAAAAACAGTCTCAGGCCATTTTCAAAGCATTGCTTATTGTTTTACTGTATATATTCCACTACTTTGTAAACAGGCTCCTTTGCTTGTGTACTTTAGTGTAATTTGAAGTTTGAACACCCCTGGTCAAATTACATCTTCTGTTGATTTGAAGTGAAAATAAGTGAAGACACTCTCTACAGACAACAAACTTAAATATGGCAGTTTTTCTGCAAATTTTAACACGCAAATTTCTATTTATTTGCATTTTTTGTTTGACTTCTTTCCACTATACTAAATTCAGTAAATAAACAGCAATTGTACATTAAATGTGCAGACGTGTCTAACTTATTTTCACTCAATCAACAACACATAATTAAAAGGGCACCCAAACTTTTGCAAATGGCTGTATAATTATGAATCATTCCGAACTAACCAAACTGAAACAAAACTGAGATACACTGAAACATGTTTCCTAAAGAACTTGCAATCAGACTGAATTGTTGCAAAATCAGAGGTTTTCGCTCTGACTAATTACTGACTAATAAGCCTGCAGTTTAAGAGGTTACAGCAGCCTTGCTGTGGCCCTCCAGGACAGCAGTTTGACATGTGACATACAGCACATTCTAGCCAGTGGGAGGCAGCAGAACACTGCAGGAAGGGAGCAGTCACTTTGAGGAAGTATGTAGTTGTGTTTGACTATGACTGCTTGCAGTATTGATGAAACATTATAAAAAGAGACTCACCAGTCACATGCGAGCTGCACACTCCTGCCTCCTGTAGAGACCAGTGCCTTCAGCCTGCAATCAGACGGAGATTAGGATCTCATTATGATTTATTATCTCTCACTTTTCCAGCTTAATCTAAGGGGGAATGTCACTCTTCACCTTATTTAATTGAAAAATAGGGCTGTCACGATTTATCAGCTAAAGTCAATTATTTGATTTAAAAAAACATTGATTGAAATTTATTTTCTCATGCAGTCTGCATGATGATAAAGCATATTTTACTTACTTTACTGGTCTGTATCACAGTAAGTAACAGAGCCTGATGGACCCATTTAGATGCACTTTTTTGCCACATTGTGTTTTGTATATAAGAGGTCATTTGAAGTCTAAGACTTCTTAGTTTATCTTTTCTTCTAAAAAAGTCTTCTGGAGTCTTTAAAACACTATGCACAGAGTGTTCAGACTAATTTTAGTGTGTGGTCTCTTTTACAGTCTCTGAGTACTCCATTAATCATTAAAATAACCAGTAGATTACTCAATTACTTATACAGTCGGTAGTGGCAGCTCTGGTGTGAAGTACACAGAGATGTTCTGTGGCTATACTGTATATACAGTTTTATGTTGCACATGGTTTATCATGGGAAGGGTTCCTGCTTGAGCTGACTAAAAGCGAGTGGGCGGACATGAAGCTACAGAGCCAAGAAGTGATACTGCGTGTTCCACGATGCACCTCAAAATCAAAGAAATGACTTATTGGCGCCCATGCACGGTGCCTCACCGTGGCCGCTGACAAAATGGAGAAGATTTGACAGAGAGGGCCGCATGATTGATATAACAACTCCCCGACGCTTTCACAAGAGCCTGTGGAGACGGTTAAGCTGTGTGGGAGCTGAGTTCATCACACCGTTCTCTCACATCATCTATTATTATTTGAGAGGTTTAAAAAAAGAGCAGAATCACAGGGGGGCTCTTCCTCCTTCGTTCAATCACTCTCTCATCTCACTTAATCCACATCAATCTGCATGGTAAATAAAAATGACATTTTTAAATTTTGGACGTTGAATTTTTTAAGGTTCACTGATGTTAAAAAGAGCTTACATAATGTTACAGTGCTGACACAGAAGCCCAAGCTTTTCATAGAAGCAATGAAAAAATAATAGGTTATTCTATCACATCTTTGCCCTAGTGTTCACTTCTTCAGCTGAATGGTGAAAGTGAAGTGGATATTAGGAGTTGGTGATGGCAAAAATATGGAATAATACTGTGCACTGAGCTTTAGGTACTTGTTACTTATTTTTCAGAGTCAGAACAAAAGCTGAAAAAAAGCTGAGAAAAATATAAAAAAATCAGTATTTAACCCTTCTGTTATCCTCAAATCTACTATTTATCTTTTATCCTTGGGGTTAATTTGAGCCCAGCAATTTAAACCTGCAGAAAATATTAAAGTTCTGGTGGGAATTATGTTTTCCCCTTATCATGACGTGTGAACTATCAGTGGTTCTCGCACTACGGCTGAAATGTTAGGTTAGGGCCCTAAAGCAGATGGAAGTTTTTAGAAGATTATAAAATTGCACCTCAATATCAACCAAAACAAGCAAAACAAATGCATGTAAGATGTTGATATTTCTTCTGTTTTATACAGCAAAAAAAAGCCTGGGGTCAAATTGACCCCAAAGAGCACCAACATGTACAAAATGTGTCCAGTACATTGAAAACATATCACGTAAATATCATGTTTACTCAGTTTTCCCGCATTAAATTAGTAAAAGTCATTACATATAATGCAAAAATTCTGATGTCAATCATTTATTTAGAGACGTTAAACACTGAATAGGGTCAAACTGACCCCAAAGATAATAGGAGGGTTAATCTGCCCGACTCTTTACTTTTGTGCTACCTACTGCCACTTTAACCCCTCCATCTTTCTACTCTGTTATGTTCCCCTTTAAAGTGATACTTTCACTTAAGCAACTACCCAAACACACCTTAGCTGTCTTGCAAATTTCTTTCACATGTGCATCTAAAATAGAAGTCTAAGTCTTAAGGAGAAAATTCTAGGAAGATTAGATAGAAGATAATTCACTTGCTTAATAAAAGGGAAAGTAAAAAAAAAATCATAAAAACATAAAAATATATATTTAGTTTTTGTGTAATTTTCTGTTAAGTATGTTTTCTGTTGTTTTCCAATCATTTGACTGTAAATCAAATAAATTAAACAGTGGTCTCTGACTTTTGCACTGCACTGTATCTGCATGAATCATGATATTTAGTTTTTCTAAAGTGTGCGAACAAAATATACCAGCAAAACAGTAGTGATATTTAAAAATGCGATTAAAACTGAGTTTTAATTCAATGATTGAACATAAACCTTTTCAGAAGGAACAGGAGAACAAATCAAACATTAATATATATTTAATATAGAATTAATAAAACAAGATGACCTCAAAATGGGCGATGACGTCCAATCAGCTTAGCGTTACTATGCAGTTTATGCAGTTACACTGGTTGCTGTTGTTGTTTACAGGCTCTTCTAATAGTACTTGTTGTTAAGTGCTGTAGAAGTACTGACGATAGCCGTGATTCACTCGGAAAAGCATATCATGACATCATTTATCACGACAACGACATATCGTCATACTGCCCACCTCTAGTTTATATCCATGCAAAAATGAAGCTTAACTGAAGCACTCTACTCCACCGCAGATAACATGAGCTGCGCGTTCCATGTGAGGACAAAAGCTTTGTGCGCGTTCCTCTCCCGCCTCTACTCCATCTGCCTGAACTGCCTGGTGTCCCAGAGGGGCTTGTTTAGCGTAAGGGAGAACTCACAGATTAAAAAAAAAGCAGATTGCTGCCATGTACCAGGAGAACCTTGGTCAACAGAGACTTCCAAATGTTTCTTTGCTTTAATCTAAACAGCATCCTCCTCTCCACCCTTAATCACCTGCTCCTTAATTAGTGCTCCAGTGTTCCTGCTTGAAGAACTCTGGTGGTGGATGCTGTGGAGCTGGGCTGGTTCATGGCCTCTGGCCTGGTGCACGCTCAATAAAGAGATAATTAGCAAGGAATGATTAGAGGCATGAGAAAGCGCATCATGTCCACAGCCTCAGTAAATAAACAGGGGGATGAGCTTCATAGTATGTTCATTTATAAACCTTCTTCATATTTAAAAGAACAGTACTATGAATTACACAGTTTTCACCTTTGATTTCTGTCTAGAGTTTATTTCTTGAGCTACAAGACTAATCTGGCTAACAAGTAAGGGGAAGAAAATGGACAAAAGTACAGATGAAATTCAGGCTTCAAGTGGCTGCTACTACTGTTTTTGCTGATTTTTATAGATAACAGTGTGATGCAGTGTCAGAAACCACTAAGTCTATTTCACATCAGTTACACGATGCAGTTTGCAAAGGTAGACAAACTTCTGTACTTGAGTAAAAGTAAAAAACTAGGGGTAAAATATTATTAATTACAAGTACAACTACTCTATTTCTATTTCTGTGCAGACGTACTTGCTTGTGAATGTACTTCAGTATCAAACGTAAAAAAGGACTAAACTTGTCTTGGCCTTCAGCTAAATTTAGCCTCTGGTCTCAATTACAGTTTAAAAAATGACATTTTTGTATTTTCTTTCTATTGATTGTGACAAATGACTGTGTCTGTTTAGTCTGGTATACTGACTGAAATTCTTTATTAGGTTTTGTCATAACTGGTACACCGATATGCCACAAACAGTGCAGATAACACAGAGCATAAACAGTGCAAACCTTGTGACTAAGCCAGGGGTGTTTCACTCACATTTCAAATAAAAATGAAAAAGGAGGAGACCCTCGATCACAGCCACTCTCTAGTCCATGTCATCTTGAATCATTTACTTTGTTTTTGAGGAAGAAGACAGGAAAAGAATGAAGAAAGGAATAGCCAGACTTTTGGGGTTAGCCTTAGCCTAACATGGACGTTACTGCGCTTCACTCATACCGCACAGTCAGCTGCATCAGACAAGGCCTTGTGCGCGAAACAAGGCGCGAACTGACTGGTGCTGAAGCACTGTAATATTTTCCAAATTCAAGCAGTATCTGACGACCAGAGGCATGAGTGTATGGTGCACGCGTATCAGACACGTAACTTGAGAAATCTGGTGAATCTGCTGACGTTGCCTCCTATTTGAATTTTCCATTCTACCTTAAATGTGCCTGAATATGGAACGGAAAATTCTAATACCAAGCAGGCGAATAAGAAGCAAACTTCAACCTTCAAACATGAAATAACATTTAGCATTTAACATTTAACTATATATATATATATATATATATATATATATATATATATATATATAGACACACACAAAAACTGTCAGAAATTTGAATCATACTGTGATGTAAAAACATTTGCTCAAACTGAATACTACTACGTCTGTTTGTTTCATTTAGCTAATTAGTAGAAGAGGAGATATTTACAAATGTAATTTTTACAAAACTATGTAATTAATTATGTAATTACATCATTTCACTAAAACAGTAAAGCAAAATGAAAATTATCACTCTAAAATACTTAGCATCAATTCAGATGTCCCAAGTCAATCTGCAGGAGTACAGCCCACTTTTAAATAGCAGTAGAGACTTGACTAGTGAAGGCTTGGTCTCGAAGAGGTCTCAGCTAGTCATAGTCTTGTCATGGACTTGAGAAAGGTGATCTGGACTACAGCTCTAAGTTTGTTCACCCTGCATCATTTGAGGCAAGTGTGAGATGATTTTGCTAATTGTTAGCTTCATGGCTCCAGTGCAAAAGCAAACTTCAGGCACCAGATATATCTTCACTTTGGTTTAAGGTTTGTGTGGCTGTTATTGCGCACACAACGCTATTCTAAGTATAACTAAGTTACTAAGTATAGTTAACTGCAAATAATTCTCTACAAATCACACAAGCAGCAGACCTCATCATACTTTTAGCCTTCTTGTGCTAACCACAGTATCTGTGCGTCAAGGCTCCAGTTTTCACAGGTGTCAAAAGGTCTCATTCACAGCGCCCTTATTAACCAGTGCTGTTGAAGTGAAACTCCAGAGTTTACTAGGACTTCCCCTTTTGGGCCTACCAATGTCTCTTAACACGAAGGCCTAAACCAAAGTTCGTGGTTTCTCTACAAGCAACGGTCAGTCCACAGACATCGCTGTTGCCGAAAAATAGAGCGTCATAGTGTTCTTCAATTAACTGATGCAACAGTTTTAGAAAAAAACTTCCATATAGCGAGCAGTGATGTGTCATATGAACGCAACAGCAAAATCAGCGGTGCTCCGCTCATGGTGACCTGGATTAACTTAGTGAAACAGACAAAACCGCCGCAATGATTAACTGTGAATCATAAGTTCTCCAATGTTAAATGTGGAGGTCAAAGTCTGTCAAAGGTAACACAGTCTGTTCGAAATGCAACATTTTTTCCATAACCAAAAAAAAAATCTGCAAGTCGAGCTTTTTCCTTTGGTCAAGATGTTCATTTTGATCATATAACAATCTTGCACACTTTACCTGAGTTATTTGCTATGTCTTTAAATATAAACCACAGTGGTGAGCTGACCATAAGGCTATGTTGCAGAGGCCACATTTCCTGTTAACTCCTGAGAACTGAGAACCCTCCATAAGGCTTGTGCTAAAAACAGAAACATGAAATGAATGTGACGTGAAACCAATTAAACCAAATTTAAACTTGTACACTGAAAGTTCAAGTGTTTGGAATCACTGTGTTCAATAATAAACCAATTAATACAAGATGATTTTAATATAATACCAATAATATGAAGTAATAAATGTCAGATGTGTCTAGAATAATGAACAGAGCTGTAGATGATTTTGTAATGACAGAAAAAGCTGTAAAACACAACTACACAATAATTTTAATATATTAAGTTATACTTATATTTACATCCAGAATGCCTCATATTTACAAAGTGGTGAGGCCAGTAACAAATCAATTACCAAAAAGATAATTATAGTGTGTTATTTATCATTTAAGTTCTTGCTGTTCCGAGAAAAAATATTAATAATATGCTGTTGCCGGAAGAAAACCTCGTATCTCCAAAATGGTAACTTTACAGGAGAAGGAAAAAATCATACTTTACTTTTAATGTAAGTCAATGGAACCAGCGTTTTTTCCAAGTCATTTTGGGCCATTTCTTTTGGTCCCTTCTTCATGAAGTTTACAAACAATGTAAAGGACAACAGGTATTTTCAAATTATGTCAAAAACTGAAAAACGACAAAAATGGAGATACAAGGTTTTCTTCCAACAGCAGCGAATATTAAATACAATATTCAATAAAACATCTTAAAATATCTGCTGGTGTATATCTTACAGTATTCACAGTCTACAGTATGCAAAAGTTTGGGCGCCAGTGGTCAAATGACATGTTTAGTTCATTTGATTCTGCAGATTTTCATGCACAATTACTGTTTATTTGCTGAACTGAACACATTGGGAAAAAATAAAACATAAAATGTGTCCTGCAGAAAAGTTACAGCACATTTTATTAAATAGGAACTGTGCACTAAAATCGGCAGACAAATGCCATATTTAAGTTCCCTGTAGAGGATGAGTAACCTGTTTTTACCTAGAAAATCAACAGAACATGTCACTTGACCAGGGGTGTTCAAACTAAGTTCAAACTTAGTCATTAAGTTATTAGTAAACAAAATAGGAGAATGCGTCAATCATGAATTTTTAGGAGTAATTTTGGTTTCTTTACAGTTAAACTGGCATATTTTCTATTAGCCAAAGTCAGAATATAAGTAAGATTACTTGCTCTTTAATGGGCCAAACTCACGTTACATGCCAGATGCCTATTTAAATAGCATGAATCAAAAAAAGTGCTACATTGAAAGCAAGAGGCTGCTGGCTGTTGAGTCATGCATAATTACACTACAACCTTTTGGTTATAGGTGTAGCAGCAGCATTCAAATACGGTGTGAGTGCACTTAACTGGCTCACATTATTTACATCATAAAACTGCAACGCAGATCAGCCAAAAGCAAAATAAGTTGGCCGATTGCTGATCACGTGTTTGGAACAAAGGCCGATTCCAATCTTGGCCGACTGCAAACACACGCTCACAAACTAGATAACTGCCATTATTAATAAGTAGATCCAAACTTTTGAACAGTAGCTTATGTTGAATCGTAGTTGACCCTGTGAGCAGTGTCCATATGTGTCCCTTTCAAACAGATGAGAAATTTCAACCCTACAAAATAATATAAACGGCACCCAAGCCTCAGGATTTACTTCACACACACATGTAACAAACAAAAAGAGCTCACTCCTAAACACAGGGGCTCCTAACTGGCTCTGGAATCTGATGTACAGTTGTTTTGGAACCTTCACAGTATGTGGAGGTTCTTTAAACTTTAAGAAGGTTCTTCACACTCACACAACAATTTACAAAAATGGTTCTTTAATGAACCGTCAACTAAAGGTGCTTTGTTTTACAGCACTGCTCTGTACTGTAACTCTTCTTTATGAAGAGTGTGACTGGGCAAGCTCACAAAGCTTGACGTTTCTCACGTAGGCTGTAGAAATACTGAGAACATACAGTCTTTAATTTAACCGCTCATGATCCTCAGGGGAGAAACCTTTCAACCAGCTGTAGAGTCTAGATAAGAAAAAGGAAATAAGGGTCTTCTCTAGTGAGCTAGCATTGACTACCATGTATGTTTATCACTACAGAAGAACGGTCATGGTTACTGAAACAAGTTGCACCCTTAAGTTCAACTTAACAAAGTGACATTTTCCACAAATGTGGGCTTCTGAGATTAAGGCGATCGGAAAGGTGAAGCCACAAACAACTTACTTAATTATTACGAATTTCCCATCTAATAGTGACATTAAGAAAAGCTTTGATCAGCAAAAGCTCTCCTAAAAATAAACATTCTGTCTACCAATATGGAATAAAACATGACTTAGCACTGATGAGTCACATGGCACATTTCTATATACATACAAAAGACGAAACTTCATGTTATGAATAATAACCTGACCACTTAAAAAAAGAGAGAGAAATGCTTTCAGTTATCTAATCAACCACTGGAAAAAACTAATGTAATTTATACACTCATCTTCAACCAACAAACCAACTTCAGCAGTTTAAATATCAGTCACTCAGGGTTTGGCGTAACACACACATCACTAGTTTGAATGAAGACCCTTCAATATAGAGAAAAAATGAACTGGTATTTAAAGGAAGAGCTCGTCCTCAAAAAAAAACAAAACATTTTTCCATTTTCACTTTTCAGAGTATTTAAAAACACTGCTTTTTTAATTTGTGAGTAAAAGAAAGTTCTGTTGCATCTTTCTACGACTGCATCCAGTTTCAAGTTTGTACAACTTCAAGCATAAACAGTTCCATAAGATCACGTCTGAGTTGCGGTATGAATTAGGAATGACTAACGTATATGAATACATCAGTAATGTATAGAAATACATCACTACCCACAACATTCAAACAAGTACAGTTGCATGCAAATGTTTGGGTGCCAAAGTTTGTTGGTTTTCTAAGTGAAAAGAAGTGATCACATCCTCTGTGTAAAACACGTCTGCACATTTTAATATAGAACTATTGTTTGTTTACTGAATTTAACATATTGGGGAAAATATAAAACATAAAATGTGGCCTGTGCAAATGTTATGTGGCACATTTTCATATTTTATGTTTTACTTTTTTCCCATTATGTTAAACTTGTTAGAAAAATCTATCGTATTTGAGTGTGTTCTCTGTAGAGGATGTGTTCAATTATTTTCACTTAGAAAATCAAGAAAACATGTAATTTGACTAGGGATGTTCAGCTTTTGCAACAGAAAACTTACATAGCAGTAAACAAGTGTCTTCATTAGTGGTATATTCGACTCTCTAAAAGCAATTTTACTGATTTTGTTTATGGGCCTTAAAGGGAAATGGGAAATGACAGTTTCACTGTTTCCTATTTATGAAAAACAAAGTATGTTGGACAGCTCATTTAAGCTACCAGACTGCTATTCTATTGTTTTTTCTTTGTTTATCTTATTTGTTTTACTTATAAATATGGTTTTAGGTCCCAGTTTGAGGTGCCTTTTAAGGATTTGCCAAAGCTTAAATGCCTCTCCAGAGAGGTACAACAGCCAAACTTCCCAAAAAAGAGGCTCCTGCAAGTCTTTTCTCACACATGGAAGCTTGAAAGTGACTAAAAACCTGCACCCTGAAGTGTATTTAAAGCACCAAGACTTCTTGAACATCATTCAGTTGGCCTAAATCCATTTCAGCAGGATATTCAGATGCTTCTGAACATCTAGCTTAGCTGGATCTAGTAAGCCAAAAGGAACACAGAAGTAGAACTAAACTCTCCAGGGTAAACGTATGAAAAGGACATGGGCGGGCCTGGTTTCTCTGGGGTGCCATGTTTACCTGGTGTTTTTAGGAAGACTATAATTAGCCTACACAGCACACATGCATCTGATTATACCTTATACCATTTGTGTGACTGCAAACAGTGCATTGTATTGCAATTAGTACTGTCTCTGGTAGCGTACTGGACATCTGCTAAGTACGGGGAAAGGTGGGATTATGCCACCCCACCTAGCAAGTAGGCCTCGCATCTTACAGCAAGCTCCACTGTTACTTCAGATCAGAAAAAACCCACAGGTGTTTCTGTCCATCCTTCCATTGTGAGAAGACAACTCAACACTGTGAGTCTGAAAGGATGTGTAGAAGCTGGTAAGAAGCTCTTACCAAGCAAAGGAAATAAATAAAAAACAATACAACAACAAGAAGCTGCTGGTGTTCTCAGAACAATGCATTGTCCACCCAAGAGTCCAGACGTCAACATTACTGAATGTGTTTGGGATTGTATTATGAGAAGCAGAAAATCCAACCAGCTTCTAAGACTGAACTTCGGGGGTGTGGAAAAATATCCCTGCAGATTTCTTTGAAAAATTGAAAGGTCTCCTGAAAAGAACAGAAGCTGTAATAAAGGGTGGACACACTAAATACTAAGACGCTATTATATTTAGTTGTTGAGCCTTGTGTGTAATTTTTGGTTCAGTATGTTTTCTTTTTTTTCCTGATGCTGAAATATGAACAACTTTTACTTAATGGCCAATCTGACTGTAAATTAAATACATGAAGTGTGGTCTCTGACATGTTTACAGTACTGTAGATACATGTAAAACTATCAAACAGCTACAAAAACTGCCTCCACTTCAAATACCAACAACAATGTTAATGGCTGTCCAGTAGTGGATGATTTGCAAAGGCTTGAGAAGTGAAGTAAGTTCTTTTTAGCCTCTCTGCATAGGGTGTGCTGTGCTGTGCTGCGCATCCCATTCATTTCTAATACCCGCTCAGTAGTTTTGCTCTGGATATGGACCTGCAGATGGAGACCTTGGTCCTTATGCATGCACCAAAACAACTGACCTTCACATGCAACTGTCCTTAAAGTGATAGCTTTGGGATTATGCATATGAGCAGTTGAAGCAATGAGATTGAAAAGGGGGTCCTCCAGGATTGCCAGAGGCCAGCTGTACAGATGGAGACTCACTGTGTGTCCATCAAGATGATTTGCCTCCACATGCAAGCCTCATTACAACCTCACTGTACAGATGGAGATCATGCTGTTCTTGCATGCACCAAGACAATTTGTCTCCATATGCAAACGTCCTTTGAACCATAAATTGCTCGTAAAGAAGTGGTTAAGTTAATGTAATTACTGTCTGTATCTCTGGGTCTAAGTCTTTAAAAGGGCTACACAGTGATGTTGGAATCATATCAGTATCAGCAGATATTTGCTCAAGAAATATCGGCATTGGACAAATATTTGACCCATATTTGATGACATGTTTATTGTACCCTGGAAAAATAGGAAATGTAGGCGACACTGGGCTACAGTGCTAAAAAAAGGTGCCTACCTTTTATTTAATTTACTGTATTTGTAATTTGTAAACAGAAATAAACATTATATATCTCCATAATGATAATCCACTAATATACTTTATAGCCGTTTATATACAAGCACTGGCAGATATGTACATGATAAAAGTCAAATATCAGCATTAACTCTTAGTCTATTGTTGTTACTGTTGTTGTGCTACATAGATGGTTCACATTGCATCACCACTTATAATTAATCACATAGTTAAACAATAATTATATTTACGTTCAATTTACATTCTGTCTAGACAGGATCTAATCTGCACCTCTGACGTTTTCCTAGTTTTGTCGATTGTATACTACGTTGATTTTTCATTCAATTCAAATCAGAATAAAATATCTCCTCTTCCACTTACAAACACAAATATGGTGTCGACTGAAAGTTTAGAATCCGCACCTTTGACAGCTGTTTCAATGAGCTATGAGTGAGAAAAAATGAAAACAAATGTAAGAAGATGCATTCACGCCATATACGCTGTCTGCTAGCATCTGCCTGAACTACCCCTTTAAGGCGATGCACTGCTAATCCATTGTTTAGTGAATGCACGTCACTGTACATGACCAGTGTCCCACTAGAGATGACTGACCGTCACCCTCCGTTCCTGTCTTCCCACCCCCTCACAGCTGTCTACACACACGCCGGCACACCTTCTCCCTGCTGCTCATCGGGGAAATCCCTTGGCTTCGGCCCCTGCATCCTCATGCTTCCTGTTTACAGACCTAGCCTATGTGTTGCTCTGCGATAAATGAAAGAGCAACAGCAACGATATTTATAACCACATCGAGACCACATTGCTCCTATTTTCTATATCAGATTTACATATACGAAAATAATACGCATATCAAAACATTTGTCATGCTTTAATATACATAATATTTCATGTGCATAGAGGAGACACTCTTCTATTGAAAGATATAATCTTGCTTTCCTCAAGCTTTTTTCAAGCTCTTTGAGCCAAGAAAAAAGAAGGAAAGTCGCTGCCTTCCAGTAGAGATATACTGCTGACTTCAGAGGATTTTTATATAGCCTGTACTTTGATGAAGCTTGATGTAGTTTAAAAGAATAGCTGTGTGCAGTCTGGTGAGACATCACAAGTCATTTCACTTGGAGTTCTGGAACCGCATTCTGCTGCAGCCTGTCCACCAAAAACTCAGAAGACCAAAGAAGTAGGGAAGAGATGGATTTTGCATGTAGTTAAAATAACAACACGTACAGTTTGGTGTATTTACATTTTCTGTAGTATAGCTATTAGGGCTGGATACTGCAGTATCCAAAATGATGACGGTATTTCAATCTCATGATGTGTCAACTTTTTATTCCATGTCTGAACAGACAAAGAAACACTTTCCACCCATTTATTATTGAGAAGGGCTCATTGATTGCTGGTGCAGGAGCTGACCAATAGGTAGCACTGATAGAAAAATGAAAGAAAAAAAAATTCTGAAAAACTAAGCACAAGAGTGGCTCAGCAACGGCTAAGAGCTACATACACCACAACACATCTGATTTTGGCTTTCTGTCACTCCAACACCAGTAACTCGATTTTTCATTCTCAGATATCCTGTAAATGGGTGTCATTTTAGCTTCGGTAAGTTAGCTACCGTCCCAAACAGGACCCAGAACAAGTTCCATTTCAGCCTTCTGTCACTCCAACAACAGTAACTCAGCAAATTAAATCTGTACTATGGTGTGTAGCACTGTTTGGGTCTGCTAAGCTAACATCAAGTTAGACAATCAGGCTACAGATCCAAGCACCACTGAACAAGTTTAATTTCACCTTTCTGTCCCTTGCTTGATTTCACTCCCTCAAATTTTAATCATCTAAACTTGTGTTGGTGCTTTGGTCAGCCAGAATCAAAAATGTTCTGTGGTGAGCAGAGCTGCTGTGTAAGCTAACGCTAACCAGCTCCTCTCTCCTGGTTAGCATCACAGTTTAGCATTTAGCAATAGTTAGATAGCTGGTTTGACATTTATTAAATGATGGCTTATTAATGCTGAACGGTATTGATAAAACTCTGTATCACCATGTTTTAAATACAGTACTGTGCAAAATCTTATTTAAAAAGCTATTTCTGGTCAGAAAGCATTTAATTGCTTGAAAACACTAATATTACAATACACTATGAAGGGTGTTCATGCGGTACCTCCTGGTGGGAAATTCATTTTTCTGATAAAGCCTAGACCACCTGAAAGCAGCATAACTTGCATCCTGATCTGATGATCTAATTGTAAGTGGACAGTGTTAGGTATAGGTGTGAAGAGGGTCTAACGTCTTTTGGAGACACACTGTGATATGATCGCTCAAACCACCTTCGGAAGCACACGACCGTACAACATTTGTAGTGTGAACACTAAAGCACCTTGACACATTCCTCGACAGCAACAAAAGACCGCCCTCCTCAGCTGTGTCACCACCACGGAGGCAAAAGCAAATGCACAGCTTGTTCTTTAATCTCCTCTCCTGTTTCTTTACAAGTTGGACACAGAAAGACTCACAATACACTTTTGTCTGACAACAACTGCAGTAAGAGACTGACATAGTCCGCACTGAAATGGCCATACATTTCACTGTCCTCTTGTGATCAGACTGCTCTAGGCGGACGTGAATACAAAGTGTGGACAGGGCCAATGTTGTTTGACAATTTCCAAACCTCTCCTCATGGCAGCCTGGCGTTAACTGTAGTTATCATGCAATACCTGGTTTGGCTAATCAACACTTCATTGCTTCATTATTTTAAATCATGTTTGCTAGTGGATTTATGTGGTGACTGGGGGCTTTGAGGAAAAATATGGAAGCAAACTCTGTTCTTCAAACTAGCTCACAGGATTTCAATTACTTTTTTGAAAACAAGAACTTAATTTTTTGCTGTATTTATGTTTATAAATTTATGTTTATAAAGCACAAAATCACTTTTGCCAAGACAAATAGGTTTAAAACAGTGTGCTTAGTTGACTTTTGCACAGTACTGCACATCATGGTATCAGATGATTTTATTTTTCTTGTTATATTTTGTTCTGTTACCTTCTCTTAAAATGACCCCAAATAGGTCCCCCTCATTGCAATATATAATTTTTTTTAACATGCCCTTGCCAACTTTAACGCACCAATCAGAAGTGCGTCATTCTTATGTTACAAAAGTGGCCACTCACAGCACAAGGACAGGAAGGGACAGTGATAACAGGATCTTTGAAACAGAACAGACTCAATCTCGGCTGGGTCTGCACAGAGATATATATATAGATATAGATATATATATATATAACAGGAGGAGGAGGCAACCTACTGGTTTAAAGTAAATGAGATTGCTCGTAATGCTCAATATGGTGAGTGTTTACAGGGAAAATCTCGTGCTGCAAATAAAAGAACCCATTAGCATAAACAGGAAAAACCCTAAATCATTGTGGAGATATGCACATGCGTAGTGGCCAGAACAACCTAAAAAATACAATTTTATGAGTTAATTGAGCTAAACTATGCTAGTTTTGTCTAATTGTGTGAAGTCTGTTTCTGAATTAATGTGGCTTTCAATTTCAGGTTTAAGTTTCCTTCCAATCAAAGAGACAGGAGTGTGTTCTTGCGTGACTAGAAATAATGGACTGGGGGTGTTCCCAAGATGGCTCCTGAGTGAAGAGTCTTTTCTTAGGACTCAGGTTAGCCTCACCGAGCTAATTAGCTAGCCATGCAAACTTTGTAATGTAAAACATTTTTTAAGACGTCCAAACTCAATGTACACTTGGCCTGGGCAGCAGGGCGATGTAACTGGAAATCATTGATGATCGACAAGTAACCTAATGATGATGTGTAAAAGACAAGAAAATTATTGCAGTTTTGCCGTTTTGTGAAAGGAACTAAAGAGGGCTAATTTACCATTAAACAGCTTGCTAAATATGTTGGGAAATTGGGGTTCGTGTTCCTTTAAAAACGAGTGATAGTTGTTTTTATTTTCTGTTTGAGAGACAAGTTGTTAGTTCTCTCTGATGCACACTGTGATACTAGCTTTACTGCACGGCTCTTCAACTGCTACTTATTTTACCTTACGTTAAAGGAGCAGTGTGTAATATTTAGTAGCATCCAGTGGTGAGATTGCAGATTGCAACCAACTGAATATCCCTCCCTCACCCCTCACTTTCCAAGCGTGTAGTAGAACCTACAGCAGCCGTCTGATTTTTTGCTGTCGCCTGTTCCGATTTCATTTTGCTCCTTTATGTTTTCTGTTCTTTGACAACGAGAACTGACCCTTCCTTGATTTTTCTCGTGCTAAATAATAAGTTTAATCCTCCATTTGTCAAAATTTGGGTTCTCACAACACAAAATGGTCAGTATGGTTTGTCCATTCTGGGCTACTGTAGAAACATAGTGACTATGAAACTGTGAAATATTTTAAAGCAGGCCTATTTTGTTGCTGTCTTATAAACAACTTTGTCTACCATTTTGGGGAGGTTTGAGAGGGAAATGTCTCAGATCACAATGATTTCTGGGCATGTTCTGCTAAAGTCAACGCATGTGTTCACTCAATCCCTCACCCCAAAGTCTCATCTAATAAACTTCACTTGAGCTGATAAAGTAATGGGACGTCCAACAATATTATGTATATCTAATATGATGGAGTTTTAAACATGGTCTACTTCAAGTTATTGTATGTCTTCATTTTAGAGACAAATCCTTTACTGTGCTTTGAAAAGGGCACCAAAGCGATCCTCTCAGTATTCACTAAGGCGAGCATGATGGTAGATATTCTGCTAAATTAACTGTGCATCCTGAATGGCGAAGTGCGAACAAAAGTGTCTCTCTGCACTAATTACATTTGGCCATTAGTGCCAAGTACGTTGTTCAAAACCAAACAGGGAGCTTCCCCTCTTCCATCCCTGAACACAGCATTTATTATACTGAAGACTCTGTGGCAGTACAGTTTCATAAAGAGCAAACAAAAGCCAAATTGTGCCATGGGGCTTCCCGTAAGACTGGATCAGCTTCACATTCACTTCTATCACATTTGTGTGCGTTTTAGATCCAAACGGTAAACAAACCAAGGATGTGTTGGGATAATTAGAAGAGTTCTACAGAAACTGCACATGAGAATTTTTTAAAATAATAATTAACAGTTAACAATTAGAAATCAACAATCTATGTTTTAACTATAAGTTCAATTATTATTGTATTATAATTTCAATTTAAATATGTTAATTGAGTAGCCTGATGTCACTCTTCAAGGGCATCATCTATTCTGTATCTTTTTGTGGCACAGATTAGGGCCTGACCGATACGACGATTGTGTGGCTGATACAATATTTTAAGGGGCTAAAATTCCCGATTCTAGCTGATATGATTTTTATTTATATATTTTTTTTTATTTAACTGTTATTTTCAATTCAATACTTCAGTAGTCTTGGTTAAACACTGTCAGTTATGTTTTCTGTTACCTTTTATTCTTTTTATTTTCCATCGATTTTGTTCTTAGAAAAGGTTTTCAGTGTTATGGCATGTTATTCTCATGCTAACGGTTAGATTTAGATACATTTCACACATTTTAACTGTGATGGTATTTTGTGTTCCTGTTCAGTCTATATTTTTGTGATGTAGTTAAACAGGGGGGGATTCACACTGAGTACCCCATGGCCCAAACATCTAAGGTTGTAGCCAATCATCAGGAGGTTGTGGGTGATGCTGTGACCAAAAAATGTATGTGTATTATTGTGTATTATTGATATTATTATTAACTATTGGTATGTTATCAGCAAGGGTTTTACAGATATTGATAAAACCACAAATTGTTAACATCAGCTGATATTACTGGTCAATTCATCCATCATTTGGGCTCTAGCGTAGACATGCATAAAACAACTGCCAGCAACAAATGTGAATACTTGTGTTTAAAAATTCCAGCAACACTGCGGTGCCTGAAAGCAGTGCACCACAGTACTATGCTACCACCATGTCAGTGTCACTGCAGTGCTGAGAATGATCCACCACTCAAATACTTCCACTGATGGCTGGGGCAGAGGGTGGCTAACAAATGCTGCAGCAACAGATGGGCTCCAGTCATATCTGTAAACATACAAAGTAGAAGATTTGGACAGAAAACAACGGATGGGACATGATTTCAGCATGAAAGACTACTTTATAGTAGATCTTAAGGTAAGTGCTTCAATTAAAAATAGCTCATTTTAAGGCGCCGCAGTCACTAACGAAGAAATATTGGAACAGTTTCAACGTATTCTTAAGGTTTCAGTATCAGCATTGAAAAAGAAAAAGCAAAATCATGCCATCAACACAAAGTGCACCTGTGTGGTAAGTGTATTTGATAAAATGACCAGTGAGTGTAGTTACAAGGTAGGTGTTTAAGATAACTGGCAACTTAGTGTATGTTAGTGTACGAGCATAAATTTTTAGCAATGTTAGATAATCGTGAAAAGCTAAAAGCACTTACAAAGAAGGAGAAAAAGAAGGAGATGAAGAAAATAAATAGGCCCCACAACTTCCTACGGAATGCACAAAACACCACTGTTGATGATAGTAACATGGCAATGATCTACTCTGCTGCCTGGCAGTATTACGAGCCACTCAGTTTAAAATCAACATTCTCTCTAATATGTTGTCAAAATAAAACCGCATAAGGACCATAATTAAAAGTCCACAAGTCCTAATGCTTTTCCAAAACATTGTCCAGCAGGTTGGCTGGAGCGCAGAGCTGCGTCCCGCTGCGTCTCCCACAGCTCCAGTCTGAGGCAATGCAGCAGCAGCGGGCTGGAAGGACACTCGCTTTTGGATGAGTCGCCCGCAATCTGGCAAGGGCACAATAGACACAGATGGTGGACTCACTACTGAGAGAATGCACACACAAACTCTATGATGCACACACCGCCACACACTGATAGGAGCTCCACGCTGATGGTGGAGGAGCTCAGTGAAGAAAGGCCAGGCTCAATGCTTTTAGCAGAGCGGAGGCTTGACGATGCATCTTGAGTGTGTTGTTCATCATTAGAGAAGAGGCTCAGCTAGCAATATGTCTGGCAAAACTCTAGCACAATCCAAGTGCATAGTTTGAATGAGGGACCTTCAAAAATTACAGAAATTGCATTTTATGGCTCTAAAGCATGGTGCTGCCCCCACGATATAATCAGTCTACATTTTTTAAAGATGCATTATATCGTGGGGGCAGCACCATGCTTTAGAGATGTTTCCTAAGAGTGGTGGATGGTGCTAAGCACAGAAAAACACTGTAGGTAAATGTGCCATAGTGTCACCTGAAGAGACCCATAGCTGCCAAAATAATAAAACTACTGTAATTACTGAAAAAAAGGGCCAACCAACATAGTAAATAACGGTTTTGCAACAAAGCAAAAATATAACATCACAACACTTTCCAATGACATGATATTTTGCAGTTTTACCGATGCAATGACACATTTAGTTCTACATTTAAAAATCTTATCAAAACATAAGAGTATAATTATTTGGGTTCAATGTTTCATTGTGCATCATTACATTCAGTTAAATCAAAACCAATTATGGTCAGTGTTTTCCACACATAGGTTATAGTATAACAGTGTGGCCAGGTATATGGATGGCCGTCTAAGTACATGTTGACCCATTTAAAAAATGTTTAGCGTTTTAGTATTCAGAGAGAGGGAAGGCGAGGCAGAGTGTGCACTAATGTTAGCTATCAGCTCAGCGCTGAGAAATGTTTAAGAAGCAACCACAAATTTCAAGTACCCTGATGTGCAACTTCAGGGTGCTCATTTTTTGCACACATTTCCTCCACACTTCGTGGTTCACTGGGCTATCTTAAACCTCAGTTAAACGCAGTCTGAAGAAACGGTTATAGGGTAGTGTATATTGGTCACTTCAGTAGATGATATCTGAGTAAAAGACATTAACTGAGTCTCCTTTTTCGGTACGTGTTTAATTATGAGTTTGTACACTGTGTTAGTTGCTGTGTTAGAACCAAACTAATTTGCTCCTGTCAGTCATTAAACATTTCATTTCACTGAGCCCTTAAAAAACAGCTGAGGCTTTCACACTTCTAAATAAGATCTCTGATAGGTTGTAGAATGTCTGCAATCATTGTAAAAAAAATGTGTTACTTATAAAAATGTGTTATTTATTCAGCTGGTTTTACAGCTGGTATCTTACCAGTGTGTTTCTGGCAGCCTCTCCCCTCCAACACCCTGTACCCCATCCCATCAGGCTACGCCTCAGCACCAAAGTATTTTTCAAATCTGTGGGAAACACTGGCTCTCATGGACTCCTGGCATCGTTGGGATTTGAACTCAAAATCCCCCAACAACAGGGCTAAACCACAGACAGCTACCCCCCCCTGGGTTTTAATGAAACATGCATCATGTTGAATCATATCAAAAGTGGACTGCACAGCAATAAGAGCCTCTCTTATTGCTTCTCCTCTAAAAGAGTCATGTTTGCTTGATTAACTGTTCTTGAAGTACTGACAATGTCCACAACATGCACGGAAAAGGGCATCATAGCACAAAGCTATCCAGAAAATGATATCAAACCCTTACAATAACTCCGTCTTAAACACATCATGGTATACAAGAAAATGTAGAATAAGCTTAAGGAGCTAGTGCAGAGGGCTGCATCTGATCCTGTGGCTTTCTAGTAGTAAATATTATTGAGGAGAGGCAATGGCTCTCGATGGTCCCCAGAGGGAGTAGCATAAGTGTACTCACAATGTCTTCATGTCTCCACGGGCTCAAGTGCAGCCCTCAAAACAACAGCTGCTACGTCTGACACACATGGGACTGAGTCAGGGATTGACCAAGGGGACATGAGGTGCACAGCTGTCCATCCCGAAACCACGCACTGCAACACCTGCAAGCACAACAGCAACTGTAGGCAAGCCTATGAGCGTGTGCAAGCAAGGAGCAATGAACTTTCATAGGGGCAATGAATTTTCCAATGGACACTGAAGCCCTGAAAGAGACATCAATAGAGTGGTCTCTCTGTGAAATAAAAGCCAAGCATACAGCAGGCCTTCCAAAGTGGTGTGAGTGTCTTATTTCATGAAGGAAGCCAACAGCATTTACAGAACATCCTGATGCGATACCACAATGACACAGCATTATTGCAATGCTGGTCCATTTTCAAGCGTAGAATATTGTATCTTATGACAGTGAACCATTGAGGCATAATATATAAGAAACAGTCACCAGGTTTGTATTGATACTGTATTGATCCAGGTAAAACTAAAACTAAAACAGAAACAGTCCCATGTGGA
This sequence comes from Colossoma macropomum, assembly GCF_904425465.1. NCBI lineage: Eukaryota > Metazoa > Chordata > Actinopteri > Characiformes > Serrasalmidae > Colossoma > Colossoma macropomum. The sequence goes on along the minus strand of NW_023494786.1, from coordinate 10,624,339 downwards.
GGCCAACGTAATGAATTTTGTATGCAACGCTACACTTACTCAGTGCAGTATCTCTACAAAGAGTCATCTGAGTCATGTAAAAGAAAGAGACCCAGGCAGAAAAGTAAATGTTAACTGACTTCCAGAAAACCCCCCAAAAAAATCAATGACAGCTATCCGTGTGACTGAATCTTTCAATTACTGGGTGCTAGGGCAGTACAGTATATTGTCCCTTAATTGTTCAACACTGCCCTTTGCAATACTGATATTTCAGAAGTGTGTAAAATTTAAATAAGCTTTAACCCAGAGGTGTCAAACTGGAGTCCTTTCAGGCCCCAGCTCTGCAGAGATTAGTGTTTCCCCTCTTCTAACACTGTGAACTTTAACGTTCCTGATGTATTTACATCTAATGGTGTAGCGACTCCAAAATATTATTATTTGTTTCAATATGATATGGTGAAGTCGTGATTGGATAAATTTTTTCAACACAGTAAAATTAAAGGGTGGTTGAAAATGTGCCTAATTTGTTAAAGCTTCCATTTTCAGTTTCGAAATAATAAAGGTGCAATGTTTGAAACAAAAGCTGCGCATTATAGTGTCCCAATCCAATATTTTAGCCCCAAGGAAATACACAAGCCACATGCTAACATGCTAGTCACGATATAATATGACACACTGAAATACAGTTTAATAAAATAGCATATGTTGTGTTGTTAGATCTCTAGTATTTGCCTTCTAAAAAACAACACATTTTAAGGACAATGTTATAGATTTAACCAACGACTGAGCCTGTATGTTGATTGATCTAAATACCACTACAGTGGTACCCTATTACTGTTGATGGTGTGAACACAGCCAAGCTGATAAGACCTCCTACGCTGTCATATTCTGACTATGCGTTTGTGGTTTGAGGAGGCCTTTTCTTTGGTTTTTCCAAAGAAGCTTTAGCCAAACGCAGCAACAACTAGGCCTTGCTAACTACGTGATGAGTTAAATCAGCTGTGTTTATTGAGGCAGAGCACTAAACTCTGCCGAGGTATGGCCTGGAAGGAACATAGCTTGACACTCCTGATCTAAAAATGATTGAACATTTCATGGTGTGGTATGGTATGCCTTTTTTTGATGATGTTTTGTTGATAAGAAAGCCCTGTCAAGCACAGAAACGATATACAACAAAGCCCAAGATTTACCCACTACATCAGTAATAGAAGTAGTAGGGTAATACTAGTAAAGCTACTACTAAGAATAATAATCATAGCAAACCACTGCCTTAATTTCTATCTGAATGAACTCTTTGAACTGCTAGAGTGCTAAACTGCATAGTTTGGGAGTAGCTGAACTGGCTATATTTTGGCTTATTTTTGGTTTTTAATATCACAATGTCTATCACAAACACCTAAAATATGGTAATGTCACTTTTCCATCTATATCGTTCAGCCTTACTGTGCACTGACTCTAGCACAATGCATATCTGGGATGCACAGAACCTCTCCATCCCAAGGAAAGCACTGCAACACATACTTTCTGCATCAGCAGAAAAAACTGTCTTCATACAATTTTACCAAACCATCACTGAAAGTATCCTGGCAATTATTCTACTGAACTACAGCAGGTACAAAGCAAAAACACCACCAAAGCAAAAACTGCCCATGACTGAATCATAAAGGCGGTCTCGTGTCTTCTTTTTAACACTGAACTTCCGCTGTCAGGTTCAACCGCAAAAGTGCTGTAAGAAAAAAAGAAGAGAAGGAGTGTCTTCCCCCTCAAGGCGAAGGTTTGGAGAAGACAGGGAGGTCCCTCCTGTCTAAAACAAAGAGAACGTGGACGTGATGCATCTTTAAACCAGCTGCACGGCCTTAGGTTCGTTCCCACAGCAAGGCCTCTCGAGCCAAAAGGAGAATGAGAGACAGCACCTTGTGACTTGCAGATCAGTCACGCTGTGATGAGCACAGATGCTCTCTGTCTCCGTCTCTGCTTCAGCCTCTACTGTGGGTGTGTTTACTTGGTACAGCGTGGATCCCAGATTAAACAGAGTCAGGGTTGTTCCTCAGGGTCTCTTTCATTAGGGTGGGGAGTTATCTCATTTGTCTCAGATCTAGGTGGGCGACACAGCTCAGAAAAGGACCCTTAGAGGAAAATCGGGGCATTTCCCTTTCAATCGGCGTAAAACTAAAATAGGTCAATACTTCCGAGACGCAGACTGTGTAAAGAAGTATTAATAACTCCCTGTGTTGAAGCTCGGACGCCACAGGCCGTCTCACACAAAAGAGTTTGTAGCTTCTCCCAAAGCAATCAGGGCATGTTCCATTTCTTTGGAGTAGCAGCCTAAGGGCACTCTGAGGTCAGTCTGAGTCAGACTAGGCTAGACTACCAATTCCGCAGGTAAAAACCTTCTGTCTGCAGCACTTAACAGCAGGGTAGTATAGAACTGATGAGGGGAATACATTTTCTATTAAATTCAACTTTTTAGGTGTAAACAAAGTCATTCGGAGTGGTTTTATATGGAATATTTACTATCCAAAACCACCAGTGAACCTAAAAGTATTTTCAGAGTTTGGAAAAACGGTGCTAAATCTGACAAAAAATGTTTTATTGGGAGACTACTGCCTAACCCCCTCCACCATGCATGTATTTCAGAAAAAACACATTGTAGGCCAAAATCTTATTTATAAAACCATCATCAAGCATCAAACAGCACTTTCCAAAACATTTAATGTAACAGCATTTTGAGAGGCATTAAACTCTTCAGACGTCTGGTTCCTTTCACCACGGCTGAGAGCAATTCTGGCTCGGTTGCATTTGTCTAGAACGGTGCGTTGTTGCAATTTTGTTCACATCCTAAAGACTGAATTCTGCAGAAATTTGAAAAATCTGAATAATTCCCCTTTAAGTTCACTGAAAAAGCGAAGCGAGGAGTGGAACAGTGAATGAGAGCTCTTGTGCCCCAACACAACACAGTCACACAGTTTATCCCATTACTGTATTTCAGCTCCTGTAATGAAAATATAATGAAAATATAATATAATTTGGTATTTCATATTGATAATTAATCTTTATGTATATATCACTTCTAATTTTAGTTACTAAATCTCTTTGTAACAGTAAGATGAGTAAAATATTAGATAAATGCCATGGTCTCAATGAAATAACAGTACAATTACAAACAGCAGGAGAAAGATGTAACCCAGTACATGAGGCTGATGCTAGTTTAAAGAATTGTTAACTCTGTCAAACTAAGCAGCTTCCTAACTTTACTTCAAAACTCCTTCAATGACCGAACAGACTTTTAAAAGTTGAAAAATGGTGAAAAAGCTACTAAAGATGCCCCCTAAGTGCAGTTTAGTGACTATATGAAGGGAAATGAACTGTCGACAGGACATGAAGCTGAAGTAACTGTTTACATCTAACGAGCTATTTTTGTTAGCATGTTTTCCAGTCATTCCCAGTTCTCCGCACTCTGTTCCTCAGACACGAGAAGTTAACGGTCCCTCAGGATATTTTGACCGACTATCCTGCAGCACTGGCGAAAAGACCCCCTTTACCGACCACCACAGGTGAATTACAGCGCCTCGTTCCTCTCCTTCTCCGCCTCAGTGTACTTACGCTCGGCTCTGAGGGAAGCCCATCGACAGCAGCACGTCCAAATGAGAGCCCTGCTTGACGGCGTTGCTGGCTCGGTTCTGCCGGAGCCTGCGGGGAATGATTTTGGAGTAAAGCTCTTCCTTCGCTGCCATACTTCAGCCTCCCGTACACAGTCGGCCTCTTGGAGAGCGGAGCGGAGCGAGAGTGAGACATGAGAAATATCGGATTGTTTCAGCTCCATGTGACCGCGCACACATCCCCTCCCTCCCCACCCCACCGCTACAATGACAGCGTGCGTCACCCACCCTGGGTTTACACACACAGAGGAGAGGATTCAGACAGAAAGCGGACTCACACACACACTGACTCTGACAACACACACACACAGACACACACACACAGGAGAAACAAACCAGCTCTCACAACAGCACTGACAACTGCCGCAGACACAGAGACTTGAGCATATGTGTGTGTGTGTGTATTTCAGATTCAGACTGTATCCATCTGTTTCTCTGCATCTCCCTTCTCCCTTTTCCTGGGTCAGAATCCCCCATAGGACCACCACTGAGCAGCGCATCATTCTCAGCACTGACACTGACATGTTTGTGAGTGCTGCACTGGTACAAGTGAACCACACACACAGCAGTGCTGCTGGGGTGAGAACCAAAAATATCCTGCCAACAGCATCCTGTGGCCAGAAACAGACCACTGATGAAGGACTAGACAGTGACCAGTACAAACTGTGCAGCAACAGATGAGCTATCGTCTCTGACTTTACATCTACAAGGACCAACAAGGTAGGAGTGTCTAATAGAGTGGGCAGTGAGTGGACACAGTGTGTGAAAAACTCCAGCAGCACTGCTGTGTCTGATCCACTCATACCAGCGCAACACACACTAACATGCCACCATATATATCAAAAAGTCCAAAAGTATCCAGACAGCCCTTCTAATTAATATTACATTGTTATATATTATTATATAACATACAATGTTATGTTATGTTATTAATATATAAAAACAGTGAATTGCACTACTTTAACCTCTTTCTACATGCCCCCTAGTGGACCTACCGCTGACGGAATACAAATACTTAAAGACTCAGATATTTTTAATTAATAAAAGTGAAATAAAACATTTTTCCCCATAACAGTTATCAGATTAAGTAGGACTCTGTTGGCTCTCTGAGAGTGAAATGTTGTGTTGAGCTGCTAGCGAGCAAACAAGCAGAAATCACATTTCAGAGGTACTGTGAAAAGGGGTTATGGTTCACACACAGCTTGCATAATCTTCATATAGCCTCTCTCCTCTACATTAGCACTGCTAATAGAATGGGACACTTCGGACAGAGCCGCTCTTGAACCTAAAGTCTCCATGCCCAATGCCAAGCGTCAGCTAAAGGAGTGCACTGTGGAGCAGTGGAACTGTGTTCAGAGCTCCATCTAATATCTCTGGGATGAGCTGGAGTGATCCAGAATTAATTATCCAGCATCAGTAGCTGAGCTCACTGATGCTCTTGTGGCTGAACGCAATAACAATCTCACAGCAAGTTCCAACATTTAGTGTAAAGCCTTCTCAGAAGAGTAGAGGCTGTTACTGCAGCAAAGATAACCTACTGATACCCTCGATTTTAGAAGAAGTTTTGGATGAGCAAGTGTCCACAAACTTTGGGACATGATATGCAAACATATATGAAGAAAATGTATTCAATATTTCTAATCAGCTAATGCAGCCAATGTTGCAACCAGTGTATACATGTATATACTCCATATATGGTTAACTGCCCATGCAGGCTAAAAAGAAATATATTAAACACAATATTTCTCATCATTTTCTAAGAATTTCTGTTTATTTATTTAAAATAGATTTATCAAGATGGCTTCACTCGTTGTAATTACAATTAAAGATAAAATCAATTACAGTTGGCATTATATGACACTATATAAAATCAGTGAGGTACGTAATGCACATAGTGTACACTGATCTGATGTACTAACACACAGTTTAGTAGATTCAATTGAATTTGATCTATATAAAGCTACACTGTCTTACATTGTAGTAGTTTCTGCAAAAACACTATCTGAAATGCACAAGTCTATTTTAGAATAAATCACACCCATTCTAATAAACATTTTGGTTCTCAGTCTTGTGCTATTATTGTCTTGAAACCCAGGGACAGGAAGGGTGTACAATGCTGGCATTGATAGCACTTTAACAAGTCAATTGTTTCTGCTGCTTGAGACACGCAGCAGCAGAGCTTCAATGATTCACATCTGCATCCACTGCTACAAATACACTGTAGCACATACCAGGGTCAACACAGAGGGCAGTAACAATGACCTCTTGTAGACCATAACAAAAAAAAAAAAAGGTTGAGAAATGTCAAGCTTTGGCAGCATCACTTTCCCTAAGAGCAGAAGATGTCACCCTATTAATTATGCACGCCCAATGAAAAAGTTATTTTGAACTCTCCACCGCAGAGTTGGATGGTCTGTGAGGCACAATAAGGCAGAAAACACAGCCGGCCTCCTGAAACGCTCTCTTCATCTCCATCTGGTGGAACAAAAAAGCAAACATACTGATACCATATTCTTGTACATATTTTCACATGTATTTTCAACATTAAATGCATCTATTTAATATCACTAGATCTAATCAATTGTTAGCTTTATTGCATTTATACTGACTAGCTTAAAGCACCAGACTAGGCCTCAAAAATGTGTAACATCAAAAATGGCATGAGCAAAAAAAATCTTCAATAATAATTTAGGTGACAGATTTTACATCAGCAAAGTACAGTCAGCTCCATCATTATTGGCCCCCTGGGTAAAGATGGGCAAAACAGGTGATGAAAAAATGTATTTGTGGTCATTTATGTCCATCTCGTTAAAAATATGGGGAAAACATCAGAACTGAAGTAAATTTAGTTTAAGCAAACAAAAACACACACACCTGAAAATGCCCACACCCAATGCTAGGACAATAATTAAGAAGTTTAAACAACCAGAGCTGTAGTGAATCTGCATGGAAGAGGATGCATGTTTATTTTACCCCTACACAGTGAGGATGATGGTTTAAAAATTCTTAAAAGGATCATTATTAGAGATTTGCATAAGATGGTATCATTCTGGAGGCACCAAGAGCCAATTTAGAACCTAATAGACATACCAGGATTTTAAACATAAAGCTGGCTGCCTCTGTCAAGCTAAAACTGGCTTGTAGTTGGATCTTTCAGCAGGACAATGATCTAAATCCAAACAAAAATGGTTCAGTGACCACAGAATCAAGCTTCTGAAATGGTCATCCCAGTCCCCTGACCTGTGGGTTGAGATTAAGATGACAGTACAGAAGAGGGCACCTAAGACCCCTGAGGATTTAGAGAGATTCTATATTGAGCTGTGGTCTCAGATTTCTTGCTATGTATGCTCCATTCTCTTCCATCAACTTAGAAGAAGACTTACTGCTGTTATGATGGCAAAGGGAGGTAGCACAAAGTATTAAACACACGGGTGCCAATAATTGTGACAAATAGTAAAAAGAAAATAGAGGTTTTCATTTTTTATTTATTTCAATTAAAGTTTAGAACTTGTCCCTACAAGTGTTGGATCTAAGAGCTAGTTAACCACAAAGACATATTTCCATGACAAATATTATCTTTACCAAGGGTGCACTAATAATGGAGTTGACCTTTATGCTGTACCCTATTACTATTATAGCAAGTAAAGTGTTCATCCAATGAATAAAGTCAGTTTTACCAGTCGGTCAGGATTCCTACACAAGCCCACAACAGCCCCACCACTACCAGGCAATTTCACAGCAGAGCCAAACTGTGGCAGGCACAAACAAGAAGAACATTCTTTAGAGACTTTCCTGGAGTTTAAACTTCAAAACCCATAAAATCACCCTGTGACTACTCTCTCTCTCTCTCCATGCTTTACCTGTCTTGCCAATTGTACCATTTTGAGATTTCCTGGACCCAAACAGTCGTCAGTGTAAACAGACCTGCAGGGCAAAGGACAGTTTGATAGACTTTGAAGTTCATGACAGACATCACACTACATCATGAGTCAGAAAGAGTAGATCTTACCGCCTCAGCTCAAAGTTTTCATCCATTAGCTGAGCTAGTTTGGGCCAGTCCTTAGAGTGGAAGGCTGCCCTACATGAACGAAACAAGGTGTCATGAAACATAGCAGGTAGTTCCCACACTGTAAGTAAGTATAACAAAACAAAGATTTAATAATATCTTATATAAAGAATTTTATGATCATCATTATCTTAAATGTTTTCAACACCGCACAACAGGGATATGGGAAGTTGGGGGTGCGGGAGGGCTATAGAACTCCTAGATTACAGAATTGCTTAACCAAAGCCCTATTTGAGCTGGATTAGTTTCACCTCAGGAGGTGCTGTAATTTGAGTGATTACTGATGAGATCTGAGATTTTAATCCAGTATGAATCTGCCATGTCTGTAGGTTTTACAGGTCCACTGTACTAAATCTAGAGTGAATTATCTTCTATAACTCACCAAACTCTGAGCTCCCTTAGTAATAGCTGTTTGAATCAATATCACAGTAATAGCAAAGTAATAGCACAACCAGGTAATAGAAGACAGCACATCCTTTTTTCTTTTTTTCTAGAATCTGAAGTCAAGGTTAACAGCTAAAATGGAGCTTCATTTGACCCAATTCATTAATCCTCAGGTTCATGACATGACTACTAAAACCCATTTTTGGTGGAAACTGAATGATGAGAAGAGGGAAGATTAAATCTCTCAAAAGTACCGCTCGCAAGGCAATGTATTTTCTGTCTTGTTGGGAGGCATTTTCAAAGTTTCACTTTCATGGCACTTCAACCAGTCACCAAAATCTTATGCTGTGATTATGCACCATCATTTCGGATTGCTGTTGAAAACAGGCGTCCAGTGTCGCATTTTGGGGTTTATTTTAAATTCTGCCGTAATTTGTGGTAATTTGAGGAAATTACACAGATCCTTTATCCTGTATGTGTTGGCCAGTCAAATCATGCACAAATTACATTACAGGGCCTCCTCTGGTAAAACTAATCCAGTTTAAAAATGTCTTAATACTGATAAAATAACAATTAAAAAAAAGAATATTAAAATAATAGTCTCGTAAAGATCTGCGTGTGCTTGTTTTAGGTTGGAGTTTGAATTATATTATACAGTTGTATGCCGAAGTTTGAGCACCCCTCGTCAAAAGACATGTTTTGTTGATTTTCTAAGTGAAAATAAGTTACACATCCTCTAGAACACTCTTAAATATGGCATTTTTCTGCAAATTTTATTGCATCATTTCTATTTGTGTGCCCAGTTAAACATACTGAAAAATACAAAGCATAAAATATTTAACATGCCATAACTTTTGCACAGGCCACTTTTATGTTTTATTTTTTCTCAAAATTGTTAAATTCAGCAAATGAACAGAAATTGAGTATTAAAATGTCTAGAAGTGTGTTCTTTGCAGAGGATGTGTTCACTTATTTTCACTTAAAAAAGTCAACATAACATGGTATTTGACCAGGGGTGCAGAAACGTTTGCATACAAATGTAAATTACATTAATAAAGGCTGTTTTCAGAATCTGCAGCAGCCGCACACTGTTTAATTTAATGCTGTATTTTCACTGCAGCAGTGACTGTGTCGATAAAAAAACGCGAGCAAATTTAGGCGTCCAGAGTGAAAGTGGAAGCAGAGTTGTAGACTAGTTCTCTGCAGCAAAGCAGCCTAATGTGGACTTAACATATTCAACTAATGTTATAATGTCCCACATTTTGACCACAGTTATTTTTTCAGCAATTACATCTCCCGTTCGGGATTGAGCAGCGTGAGCACAGAGTGAGTATTGTATGTTATCGTCTAATCACATTACAGCATGTGATGACGCATTCTGTTATCCAAAAATTATCCAAAAAATTTAAAGCAAAAAAGCCATTGTTTATAAGCTGCTTAAAATTTCAGCACCTCCAACTTTAACACCTTCCCACGTACCTGCTTTACAACAGAAAACACACTGTTGATTTAGCACATGCCCATTGACTTCCATTGTAACTGTGTATTGTTTTTCTAAGTTTAATAATTCAACTACTCCCTTAATTAATGGTCCACATGTAGATAGGAAACGTGTCATGTCTTTAACAAACCTGGCCTCGTCTGTGAGTTGAGCGAAACGTTTCATGGCTTCAACAACATCAGTTTCACCTGGTCAAGAACGACATGGCATAAGAAATTAGATGAAGAGCTGGTTAAATAGACAGAGGCTCATGTTCACTGCATTCTTAACGCTTACCATTTAGCCAGCGCTGTCTCACGTTGCTGTGAATGCGGCCAGAGTCACTCGGATCCCCCAGGTAAGCCAACCAAAATGTGGGGAGGCTGCTCATATCCAGGGGGATGTACTCCCCTAAACAAACAGATAGAGAGCACTAAGCTACAGAAAACACACTGAGTGCTTGTGGGGACCAGGATCAAGCAGAATACACACACTGCTTCATTGTATGACCCAGCATCAGAAATAACCTTAAGCAAAATTCATAAAGCCCCATGAAACCTAAACCCATGTCCTCTAAGTAGGATAATCTTGCTCTTGTGGGTGAACAATATATATGTGCAAACTGTAGTGATGTGTCATTCACGAACAGGCCAGCTCTTGGAAACACAGCTAAGAATTATAGGAAAGCCGGCAAGAACAAAACCAGAGCTAAACTAACACAACAAGCAACAGATTTGGGGATAATGAGGGGGCATATGCTCCAAGGAGATCCAGGAGGGATGTGAGCTACGACAGTGTAACAGGATCTACCCATTTATTCTGTCTTAACTTCCACACAAAAAAGGCTCTTCAATGAGAGTCGGCTTCCAACGCAAAGATCTTAAAGCCAGTACCGTAACCTCGCTCGTCCATCAGCTGCTTGCTGAAGTCCATGTATACCAAACCCTCATAGACCTGCAAAAAACAGCACTGGTGTAAGAAATGTGCATGTCCAGGATAGAAAGAATCTGCCAAGTCATGCAGAACTGACCTCCACTCATGCAGGACTGACCTGCACCACCCTGTCCTGCAAACCAGCCGTGATGAAGAGCTCATCCGTCTCCACGTTCAGTATGAAGTTTGCTCTGATTGGTTTAGGAAGGTCCTGGCAAAAAAAACACCATTAATTTCATTATTCTGTCAAAATTCAACATTTTGAATGTTAAATCTTAAAAAAAACATTAAACATACATCTTCTGTGAGGTTGTAAAACTTCTTCAGGCACTTCAGGGTAGCAGACACGATTGCACTTGACAAAAAAAAAAAGAAACATAAAAATGTCAGCAAAAATATGATCCAGTTATGTAAATATCACATATTATCACTGTCATAACAAAACCTCATTTCTCTAAAATGGTAACGTTATAGTAGAAGACATTTTTAAGTTAAAGGGGCACTCTGGCCAAAATGAGAAATGTAAGCATCGCTACATCTGATGTGAACATGCCTATTCGCCTCTTACAGCGGTGATCTAGAGTGTCTGGAGCAAGACTTTAGAGTATATAAACTAAGAAAAATACCTTCTGATGACATAATTTGAAGGTAGAAAGAACCTTTGCAAAAATACAAGCATTTATTTAGACGTAAGCCAAATAGCTAGACTTACTGCTAAGTAACTAATTATCACTATGGCTGTATTTATTAGCCTCTACATCAATACGTTTCTCAAAATCGATGAGTCCAAGGGGAGCAGTGCTGTTCTACACAATATTACATAGCAAAAGCTAGTTTTAGGCCTCATATACACTTTTTGGCATTTTCAAATGTATAAAATAATAATAATAATAAAAAGTAGTTATGGTTTTCTTATTAGAGCCACAATATATAAATTATGCACTTTATAATTTATTATGAAACACTGAATATTTATGGGCAGGATTTCTTCATCATTACAGTTTTTCTATTTTGCTGTATACAGGTTACTTATTTCACAGGAATGCTTTTACCTTAAGAGCAATCTGAGTTTTATTAGAACTGAAATTGATTTTGTATGGTCTAAAATAACTAAAACCATGAATTCCTGATATCTTTACTTAAGAAAACTTAACTTACCTACTTCCAGCTAGTCCCTAGAAATGACCAGAGAAGTACACTGAATGAATTCTGAAGCATCTTAAGACATTATTTCTCCATTTTGAAGCCTAATATTAGTGTCGACATAACAACAGAGAACCATACAGGGCCAATTAGACTTACCACCTGCCGTGGGATGTTAGTGTCGTACTTTAGAGTGAAGTTCTGCTTGGTGAGAGCAATGCTGTCAACACAAAGGTAAAAACACAACACACTGCATTCAGCACAGCACACTGATACAGAAAGAAACCAAGCTATCAGTGTTCTGTGCTTTTTATCTCTCCAGTGGCTCATATGGTCAGGAAAAGGATACTTAAAGGTGACAGTTTAATTACAAATCGAATTTATACAGTTTTACTTTATGTCAAATGTAGTTGTTGTTATGTCAAACTGGAGCTATGAGGCTAATATAGCTAACAAATAACAGATGGTTATGTACATCAGTTAGCATTATGTAAACTGCATGCCTAAATCATCACACGCTCGTCTCTAACCCTGCTGAGTTGTTTAATGATCTCACACAGACTCATTTATGTGGGATCTGATACTGTATGACATACTGGTCTCTATAAAAAGGTACAAAATTACTTCACATAGCAATTTTTTTCAGTACTGTTGTCCAAATATGTCTTGGCTGATCAACTAAATCTATGGTAAGGGGAACTGTGTAACACTGACTTCACTTTAAAGGGAAATTACACTTATTTTTCAAAATTTTCTGCTTAATTCAATACTTGAGATGTAGTTGATTAAGAGCTGTTTAATGTGAAATAGTTAAGTGTAGAGAAACGTACTAAGTCTGATGTCTTTAGAGTAGTGGTGATAGGAACCAGGGGTCATGATGTCCACAACACAAACATGGCCATTTTGTGGAAAAACAGCGATAAAGCTGTTTTCTCTGGAGACTATTTTCACCCTGCACATACCTCTCCACCACAAATTTTCATCTCAAAACTATTGTAAGACAATATGTAAGACAATATTATATTATTTATTGTAAATAAGTAATCTTATATTATATAATATTATATTATTATATTGTAAGACAATCATGTTACGCATTAGGCAACATATTTGTATAATTTATTGTAATGACTCTGTTTACTCTCTGAATGTCTTCATTCATATCTTAACAATTTATTTATGCTGAAAAAAAGAGTGAATGCTGTTATGACCTACTGTGGTATAACTAGGATTCGGATTGTATCACGAGGCTCACCCTTGCTTTGAGCAGAACTGGTAAAACTTCTTACAGGTGGCCTGTAGCAGCCTTAGACCTCCTAAATATCTGGGCAGAAAGAACATAAGGTGTTATTCTTTAAGTGTAATTTCATACAGGACATATTGTCTGCGCACTCAACTAACACGGCAGGAAGTATTACTGAAAAAAAGAACAAACCCCTCTTTGCGGCTGATACGAAACAGATCCTGCAGACTGCCAAACTCAGTGGGGTCATTGAGAGGATGAGGCAGGAGGACCTAAACACAAACAGTGAAGATAAGAAAACTTTAGCTATTTTGGCTTTTTTTATTTTAAAAACCTCAGTGTTGGAGTAGTAAGTAAGTTAGCTAACTCGCTAACCAAAAATGTGAACATAATTATGTTTTATAGTTCTATACTTGTCACAACATAGTGCTGCACACTGATCTGTAGCAAGAAAGTATAGATTTGGTTTGCAGCAGTGAAGTGTGCGTGCAGCTGCTGTTAGCCAAGAAACTCACCTACCAGAAACAGTAAACAAAAGTAACGCTAATGCAGTCTCTCGACTGACTGTGTATCATGCAGACACGCTTTCACGTGATTTGATAGCCTGTGGGGGGGGTGTTAAATAGAGATAAACACAGCCACAGCGGAAGTGCTATTTGTCGAAGAAAAACAGCACTACTGGTGGAAATGTGTAATTGAATGCAATAGGCAGAAGAACATTTCGTAACGTTGGTTGTGTTTTGGACACATATCGGACGCATCTGATGACTGCGAGTGCACTGAAAGAGCATTCCAAGAAAACTCATCATATTTTCATCAGCATTAGGTCTGGGTAATTGAATATCGTCAATATTTGAGGCATGTCAGCATAGCTTTGAAAAAATTCCTCATTTAGAAATGTGTTGTAGTCTCAAGTTTCTCCAGCAAAGGGGCACTATTACAAGCAAGTCATCACAAACCTACACCAGAGGGAGTTCATGAAAGCACGTCTGTAGCAACGTACAAAAAACTACAAGTGGTATTCAAACGAAGTTGGATTACTCAGTATTTTATTATTTAATATGTGATTTTTATTAAATATTTTCATTAAAAACTAAACAATGGAATAGAAAATAGGTCCAAGCTGCAGCAGACTGTGAATCGGTGGGCAGTGAAGTATGGCGAATGAGTATAATGTTGATTTTGCATTTAAGAACTAAACATCAAGTCGGGCCTTCTTTCTGAGCCTGTGCGTGTGACATTAATATGTAAAGATGTATGACATGGACTTGAAAACTCAAACGAAATCCAACCTCATGCCTCTGCCTTTTTTTTTATTATATTATTATTATTTATTTTTATATAATTTATTTATTATTTACTATTTTAGGCATTACAGGGCAGCAAGCAATGCACGGCCAACATATTTTTCCTCCTGACCCTTAAAGATGTAATGCTACTTCTTTCAATTCTAACAAAAGAACTTTCATAGTGCAGCTTTAAACATCACCAAAGTTCAACACAATGTGAAGTTTTGCACACAAAATGTATTCGCCATGGAAGAAATCGAAAAGAAATTAATAGAAAATAAATTTATTTGCAAAAATTCTTTTGCTAGTGTGACTGGGCCTTTACAATGTATTCTGCTTTCATCTACCAGAGTCTGGCTCTCCACCAGTGTGACTTCGGCCCAGAAGTTAGAAATGGTCATAGCGATGGTTTTCCCGTTGAAGCCGTCCGAGGGATTCCCCATCAGGCCGACTCTGTAAACAGTGAGAAACACAGAGAGAAAGAGAGACAGAGAGAGAGAGAGCACAATGAAGAGTGAATACTGCTGAATGTCAATCATGGAGGTGGGTGTGTTATGCTTTGTGACTCACCTGGCGTAGGAACGACATGTGATAGGCTTGGCGGGAGACTCTTGCTGCTTAGCTGAGTAATGCGCAAGCCATTTTGTGTAGTCAGATAGGCCCTGTATTAACACAGACATTAAAGAGACAGGACAGAATTCAGGCTACAAGATGGCTGCTTCTGTTTCTAAGCTATGTAACTTTGTTGTGTATTCTTTGAAGATAACAGTGCCAAACAATATCAGAAACCACATAAGCAGGTCCGAGATTTGAGGTTTGAGATTACTTAACAAACTCAGTGTGGTTTGAGGGAAGTGTCTGAAGCTGTTACACAATGCTAACTAGTGGGGTACATGCTTCCATCACTTGTCAGCTTCATTAGCCTCGTAGCTCCAGTGCAGAACTAAATAAGCAAACTTCAGACACCAGACACGTCTATGATCCACAACATCCAGGGTAAGGGGAAAAATCTGGCAAATTTGTTTTTTCACCAAAATATAGCTTTAAACTGACTCAAACTGCCTTCCAGTTGGGTGTCAGGATAAACTGATGTCATGGCAATGCATGTCATCCAGGTACCCACCACTTGTCCAATTAGTTGGAACCCTGTTGGTAGCTTCATGCCAAATACTGGCAATTTTTCTTCATTTATGAGCCATTCCTAGGAAACAGTACATCAAAAGAGCAACAAAAGTCAGCTAACAAAACTCTGAAGTGACCATTCCACTTTTGCAGAAGTCAGATTACTCTTGTTCACAGTGCTGTTTGTTAAGAACGAACAGAAGCAGACAGAGCACTGACCCAGAATCTGCCAAACGTCTTGTCTTCCACATTTGGCTGCTGGAGCAGGAAGTCTGAAAGGTAAGATAGCGTTTCCTTGCGGAGGCAGTAGAAAACCACACTGGCCAGACGAGATGCAGTGACGCCCTCCTGTGGCTTCTCAAGGAAACGGGTGATCCTGAAATGCACACCAGCCAACTTTTGTCCATTTGAGCAAGCAGCACATACAGTACTGTTAATGCATCTTGGTGGTCAAAACGTTATATAACATTAGAATAAATGCAATAAGAACACGCTTGGTTACAGATTTCTCCTTGACGCCCTAAATTCACTACATATTACAGTAATGTTATTGGCATTTATTCTAACATGTGTTTCTGAGCAAATAAATGATTACTGCCCTGATCAATAGCTTAAAGCAGTACTGTACCTGATGTATATCTGTAAACACTGACGCAGCATTACAGTACAATTAAATATTTGAACACACCTCGCTTAATGTATGTTTTGTATATTTTTCATCATGGTAAACACATGAAAGACTTAAGGGTTTATGCTTAAATGCTTGAAATGTGTTTCTAAGAAAAATCTAAACAGAGGAACCTATGTATGAGTTTATTTCCAAAACATTCAGTTATAATTAGTATTTTTTTAATGCTCACACACCCCCTGGCCTCCAACCAGCCCCCACCCTCACAATAGCTACTTTTCAGCAGCTTATCATGTGCTCAGCACATGTGTATAGTACAAAAAATACTTTTTTCACATTTTAGAATGATTTTAGAGTGAAATATGGAGAATAACAACACAGTAACATGAAGAAAAGAGTAAAAATGAAGGAAACCCTTTTATGAGTATGTGTGTCCAAACGTCTGGATGGCACTATATATTCCCCAAACTCTTTAAACTGAAGGGATGTAGATTATCACCCGTGGCTATTTGGTTAACCTTCAAGGCCTTGGGCCTGACTGAGAGCGACTCTTACTGACATTATTGGTGTTTAGTTTTCCTCTAACAACAGAAAAAATGTGTTGAAACACAAAGGCTGCTCAGATGGTTCCAAAACAGTCCTTACCTATGAGACTCTGGACACACTTCCACAATTCCTCTGGAGCAGCACTTCTCCCCTTCCTCCAGCTCGTAATATATAGCCAGCTCTCCAGACTGAAGGATGAAACACACAGCTATGATTTACCTCTACATGTAAATAATTGAATTTACATGGAAATTAATATATAAGCAAATAAATAAATGTGGGACAGGAAAAATACTGATGCTTTTATAGGTGAATACTTTTAAAATGACTTTGGACAGCAACAAAAAAGAGCACATGGATTCTTGACCAAATCAGGCCTCACCTCTCACACAAAGCTCAGATAATCAAACTAAAGCTATCTTATTTCAGACATATGAGACAAATCAATTCATTGGAAAAGACAATTACACTTGAAGGTAAAAGAGGAAGAGGATGGTCAGCTACAAAACGGAGGATGGATACAATCAGAAATAAGAGATATCTTGAACAAGACATCTTATAAAATAAGATCAAATAAGGTAAAAGAGGAAGATATCTTACAAAATATCTACAAATAAGAAATATCTTAAACAAGCCATTAAGAAACCTAAAGACCCAAACAGAAGACAGAATATGTGGGAGAAACTCCTATACACTGCTACACTCTATAGTCTAAATGAGTTGGAACCGACTTGATGGAGCTTAATAATAATATATAAAAAGCTGTAATAACAGTGCAGTTATAACACTGTCATTAACTGATTAAAGTATATACTTCATCCAAATCAGTGGTTTTAATATTGATATTGTGCAATGCTTATGGAAAAGCTGCATGTGAACGAGATGAATCTATGAACTATGAACTGTGTTATGTCAGCATGTATACCATTCAACATACTCACGGGTTGTTCTTACCATGGACCTGAAGAAGCGGATAACTTGCGCAATGTCAAAGTTCTGGTCGGCACAAAGCATGTCTCCTGCAATCTACACACCGAGACATCATTTCTAAGATATTAATTGCAAACACTGTTTCACAGATGTCATCAAAATTACAACAAGCCAAGCCATGAGGGACCTGCAGTCGGGGCCATAATGTATTCATATTGTGCCTCACCACCATGATGTCATCTTGAAGTTGACGACTTCGGATGGCCAGCTCCAGGTCAGCCACGGCCCCAAGTCGGTCATCTAGAGTAGTGCTGCCATCATTCACCACGTTCTCCACCGGGAAGTCATTAGCGGTTGCCCAGCGCTCATAATGTTTGTACCTAGAATGACGGTGACAGACAGACAGAGACCAAAACTCAAGAAAACTTTACTCAAAGATCTGAGTAATATGTTTGACAACCCAAACTCTTGTGAAAATAACTTTAATATTGAACATAAAAAAACAAGTGAATCTATTCAAATAACAGGTTAAAAGAAAGTAAGATAGATTGTTTCTACTATTAGAGGCTCAAATATGTCATTTTTGGCAGCTAGTTCACATACAGGTTTACTCACTTATCTGCATTGGTGACTAGATAGACTTCACTGAAGAGCTGCCGTCTATGGAGGACAAAATGCAAGATGAATGAAGTAGATCTGGCCAGACATCTTTCTTCCGATGACAAATGAAAGTTAAACTGAATGCAACTCACGTGTTGACCGTTTCCCACCAGAAATCAAGTATTTTCTTCCCCCCAACTCCAGGGAGCAGGGCTTTGGGCACCCCAGCCAGATGGCCATACAAACCTGTAACATCATTCTTCCAGAAAGAAGAGGAAAAGTGCTAAATAAGCAAAGCTCGTCCTCATCCTATGAGCATGTTCAGTTTGTGCATGTGAGCATCCAGTGTAAAAACCTAGAAAACCTGAAGTGTGTTAAATTCATGCCCTTAAAGTTGCTGTCCATGCACTCTGCTCTACTGCTAACTGTATTCTGGAGATTGCATTCACACACACCACCTCAGGAACTGGAGTCTTTGTGACAATGACAATCATAAATAGATTTTAAATCTGATCTGAGATCAGTTCACTGACTCATGATTGCTTCATGAATTGCAGCCCTGTATGTCCCAGTTTTCCCAACCCTGGTCTTGGGGAACAAGTGTTTTCCTGCTCTAAAAACACACCTGTCAGCTGAGGATGGGCTTGTAAACAAGCTGATAATCTGGATCAGGTGTGTTTGTAGCAAAGAAAAACCTAAACCTAAACCTAAACCTAAAGGTGGTTTTATATTGGACTCATATTTGCTGGATATTCGACTTTCTCTCTTCAATTTCTCATGAAATAAACATGCAATAATAATCACACCTACACTTTATCCCTCTAAGAACACGGATAACAAACTACAACCAAATATATTTCTAAAGTATCCTTTGGTAAATTTTTCTGAATGTTAAGGCTCCCAAAAGCAAAACTAAGAAGGCGTTTACTTTAACACATTAAATGTTATTTTTAAAATTAAAACTAAAAATCAACAAACAATGAAACTCTTTGAAGGTTGTTGTAGGCATCTAAGGGGATCACTGACTTACTATAGATAAAATACTGGATGTAAGTCATATAGTATGAATACAGTAATACATTTACATGTAAAATTATTGCTAAAAAAGTAAGATTTGTTGTAGCAGATATTTGTTGTAGGTCTCTAGAGGAATGACTACAGATAAACTAAATTAAGTCATTCTGCATGGATACATGTACATTAAAATTTAAAATTATTACACAAATTTAAAGTGCTTCAGTGTTACTTTGTTGAGCTATGGTAGTAATTTTAAATTATAAACGTGTTACTCTATCCATGCTATACGACGTTATGTTTAGTTTTATCTGTAGTAAATCAGTCACTTCTTGTAAAATGTCATGTATACTAAGAAAAACATGACGGCCACTGCAATCTTTAACGTGTTAAAATGTAAACCTGCACAGTTTTACAGGTTGTGCACTTTTTAGATGTTCCCTTACACAGTAACGCGTCAGCGTTGTGCTGCTGGGAGCCTTTACACCCTTAGGTAAAATTTTCTAAATACTTTAGAAATATATTTGGTTGTATTTCGTCCTTCATGTTTTCAGAACAACTTAGATACGTACTACAAATATCTACTGCAACCGTTAAAAACGTTAACATGTTACTTTACTGACTTTTAACAACAACTTCATATTTTAAATTTATTACTGTATTCATGCTATATGATTGACATTCAGTGTTTTACCTGTAGTAAGTCAGTGATCCCCTTAAATACCTACTACAACCTTTAACTATTTTAAGTGTTGTTTTGTTGATTTTAAGTTATATTTTTGACCTTTACATTAAAATTGAATGTGTGCACTTTCAGACGCTCCCTTAAACAGTAACGCGTCAGTGTCTGGCTGTTGGGAGCCTTTACACTCAGACAAATGTACCGAAGGATACTTTAGAAATATGTTTAGTTCATTTTTGTTCTCTGTGTTCTCAAGAGCGAGAGAACGTAGGTGTGGTTAGTTCTGCAGCTTTCTTCATGAGGAATCAAAGAGAGAAAGTCGAATATGCAGCGAATATCCGAGATTAACTTTCCGCGCTGCTGCAGCTGAACGCGAACATCACCAGTGTGGGTGAGAAAGTCTCTGTATGAAGCTCAGAGCAGAGTCCAGCTTTAAAACACAGCAGCTTTATACCTTAATCTGCGTCTCCAAAACCGTCCCGTGACCTGCGACTAGAAGAATACAGATCATCGCTGAAAGGCCGTATCACTGTCCAGCCACTCCGCTGAGCTGCTTTCAAACAGGGTCCACAGTTCAGCACCAACAGGGAAGTGGGCGTGTCTTCAGCCCTTAAAGCTACAGCGGCCACACAAAACCACTCATTAACCCTTTAATGATCAACAACTAAACTCAGGATTAAGAAAACAACGTGCATGTTTGTTGAGACTTACTTGATAAAAATACTACACGCTTTAAAAAAAGTGGTTATTCGAGGGTTCTTTAGTAAAGGAAATGGTTCTAAATACATAATAATAGAACCATTTCATGCTTAAATGGCTCTTTGCAGGGTGAAATGGTTCCTCAGATTAATGAAGAATGTGTTGTATATAACACCAAAAAGGGTTCTGCTATTGTTACGATGTCAAGCTTGTAATAGCAGCAGAACCCTTTTTTTTCGTGCTATTTAGAGCCATTTTTCAAAAGGTTCTATATAGAAACATATACAGCACATTCCTCATCAATCTGAAGAACCATTTCACCTGCAAAGAACCATTTAAACATGGAAATTCTAAATAGAACCATTCGCCCTACTAAAGATCCCTTGAGGAACCATCTTTCTGAGAGTGTAGATTTTATATGATAAAGGAAGTGATAAACATTTTTAGCCAGATGGTTCTTCAAGGGTTCTTTAGTAAAGAAAATGGTTCTATATAGAACCATGAATGCTCAAAGAACGCTTTGCCTGATTAAAAGGTTCTATGCATCGTGAAAGCATTCTTTAGACTGATGGAGAATGTGCTATAGATGGTTCTATATAGAACCCTTTTGAAAAGGGTTCTTTTCTTATTAGGATGTCAAGCTTGTAATAATAGAAGGGCCCTTTTTTCTGACCCAGTTTAGTCTGTCCCTGAACAGGTCTTGTGCCCACATTTTCCATTTCCATGGACCTAAACGACACGGTGTATGTGTTTATTTGTAACAGCTCTCTTATTGTGTTCACTGTGTTGTCTGAGGAGTTTTTAAGTGGCTCAAACACCAACCGACTCTACACAGGTCGAGTTGATATGAGTTTTCGTGGGGGCAGCACCGCCTACTGGCCAGAGCGTAGACTGCTTTAAAACAGACACGAAAGAAAAGAATAAAACGTGAGAAGAATAAAGCGTCTAATGTTTCTCTTCAGGCTGGTGACACGGTGAGATTATGGGGAAACTGATTTAGCTCAGCTGCTTTCCTAAAACGTTCTTTGGTTCAGTTTTACTGTTGCTGTATTACTGGGTTAAGTTCAGTGACTCTGGCAGAGCTCCGTCTGTGAGTGAACTGTGCGGTGAAGGGATCCTGTATAAATCCTCCACAGACATTTTAGCCCACTTATTCTGTGACCGTCACTCCGTTCATGCCCTGAAACGCGTTGCTCTGAGAAGAAAGAAAACACTGGACAGTGCCCGAGGTTCGATCCCAATCGGGAAAGAAGCGAAGTTCAGTTTCGATACGGAAGTAACCTCTGAGCTAAACCAGTGCGGAGGCCACTCTCTTCAAAGACTGTTTTAGCTCTGAGTGAACAGCGGAGGCGGAGACTAGGCTTCCGCCTTCACTGAGTGCCCCCAGCAGAGGACTGAATATTAGGGGATTCAAACCATCCTTACTTTATCACTGCAGTGTCCGTATCCGCAGTGCTTCTGTTATTTTAGCAGCGCAGTGTCTGTAATGTTACTTTATCAGTGTTGCGCCAACAGTGTAGTCTATCAGTGCAGTGTCAGTAGTGTTATTCTATTAATGTAGTGTCAGTGTCAGTAGTGTTATTCTATTAATGTAGTGTCAGTGTCAGTAGTGTTATTTCATTAATGTATTGTCAGTGTCAGTGGTGTTAATTTACTAATGTAACGTCAGTGTTAGTAGTGTTATTCTATCAGTGTAGTGTCAGTGTCAGTAGTGTTTATTAATGTAATGTCAGTGTCAGTAGTGTTGTTCTATCAGTGTAGTGTCAGTATCAGTAGTGTTATTCTATTAATGTAGTGTCAGTGTCAGTAGTGTTTATTAATGTAATGTCAGTGTCAGTAGTGTTGTTCTATCAGTGTAGTGTCAGTATCAGTAGTGTTATTCTTTTAATGTAGTGTCAGTGTCAGTAGTGTTACTGTATTAATGCAGTGTCAGTGCTGTTTATTAATGTAACGTCAGTGTCAGTAGTGTTATTCTATCAGTGTAGTGTAAGTAGTGTAAATTTATTAATGTAACGTCAGTGTCAGTAGTGTTGTTCTTTTAATGTAGCGTCAGTGTTAGTAGTGTTATTCTATTAATGTTGTGTCAGTTTCAGTAGTGTTATTCTATCATTGTAGTATCAGTGTTAGTAGTTATTCTAATAATGTAGTGTCAGTAGTGTTATTCTATTAATGTAACATCAGTGTCAGTAGTGTTATTCTATTAACGTAGTGTCAGTGTCAGCAGTGTTATTCTATTAATGCAGTATCAGTAATGTTATTTCATTAATTTATTGTCAGTAGTGTTATTCTTTTAGTGCAGTGTCAGTAGTGTTATTCTAATAACATAGTGTCAGTGTCAGTAGTGTTATTCTATCAGTGTAATGTCAGTGTCAGTAGTGTTATTCTAATAACGTAGTGTCAGTGTCAGTAGTGTTATTCTATCAGTGTAATGTCAGTGTCAGTAGTGTTATTCTAATAACGTAGTGTCAGCAGTGTTATTCTATTAATGTAACATCAGTTTCAAATAAACTCAAATAACATTTGGACCAAAAGAAATGTAAAAATTCATGTGTCACATGGACATTAATGGGTTACGTGTTAATTAAATGAAAAAATAAAATTTGGCTCTCTTTGTCTTAAAATGCAACGTTCTCGAAGTCCTAATGTATTACTAGCATCTGTTCGGCTCTAGATCTTTACTGTTTGTTTTAGTAGCAATGTTAAGTTCTAAATCTGTCTTTTCTGGGGAAGAAACCTTTCAAATGCTAAAATTACATACAAGGGTGCAGATCTTCTAAATGTGAGTTACTGCCAGATGGACATATGGGGTAAGCAAGAGTAATGAAGCACACTTTCATTCAAATTCAAGCAATATGCTTTAATATCAAAACAGTTACTGTAAGCTGGAATGTTATAATTCCCACATCTCTGTTGATTATTAAAATAACTCCTCAAAAAGTAAGCTATTGTCCAGCAAGGTTTGGGAAAAATGCAAGAGAAAAAAAGGGTACCAATGACAAAGCATATTCCTCTCAAGAAAATCAATGCATGTCAGAAGAGGGCATCTATTATGATGGTACTCTCAAATCAAGCTGAGCAAAGTACTTTTAATATTTGTGAATGCTTGTGCCTATTATTACAAAATAGAACCATTTAGGCAGGATTTACAGCTGCTTGAATTAAACTTCAGC
This sequence comes from Colossoma macropomum, assembly GCF_904425465.1. NCBI lineage: Eukaryota > Metazoa > Chordata > Actinopteri > Characiformes > Serrasalmidae > Colossoma > Colossoma macropomum. The sequence goes on along the minus strand of NW_023494786.1, from coordinate 10,600,772 downwards.
ACAGCCATGAAAGCCGATGACAACATTAGCTATGAGCCTCATGAGTTTATGATTCCACACAGGGAAAACACACTGCACGCAGTACAGTGTGATCCAGTGGCTTCAAGGGTTTAGATTTCAACGGCCCTACTTGATGTTCATGACTGAGAACGCAACTGGACTTTAATTAGGAAGGCTATTAGGGTCACTCTTATGGCTCCATTATCATGTGGTTGAGTTGATTAGTGTTCTTCTCTGAGCATGTTGTAGGCCCTGACAGTGATATAGGACCAATAGTTATAAAAGGTGCAGTGGCAGGAATCAGAGTGAAAGCAGACAGGTGAAAGCCTCTAGAGACGTGCACACCACCATCAGACTGATATGAACTGTTGCAGACTAACGCTACTGATGTTCTACTGTGGATAAAACTGCTGCACTTACAAATGGCCTTGAATACACTTCAGAGAAAATGGTTCAACGATATTACCACTTTGTGCTTTTACTAGTCATTTTGTACTGGAGCACCCCGTTACCAACACCAGGCAGTGCACCCATATTAACAAACTGTCAACCCATTATTATAGAACAAAATCACACATTGCTGGTTAAACAACAAGCAACAGCTACATACAGCCATAGAATTAGTTTCTTCAGGATTTAAAGCAAAACTCAAATTCCAAACATTACTTTCTGGTATTATTTCATTAATTTCAAGTAAACATATCCATTGTACTTGATACGTGAGAATTACTGGCTCTCTTACATTACAAATTCTGGAAATGGAAAACATTACACTCAGCAATGGTCAAACTCCTCCTCTAATTTATTTCAAGGGTTGTGAAGACCGCCAGTCCAGGTTAATGGTACGCTGCAAGATGTTGTGGTATGATGACTTCTCAGTTGCCTCGGCCTCAAATCACAACACTCCAGGCTCATCTGCCTTCATGGTAGATGCTGCTTATTTTCATATAAACGTATATAATTTCTGTTGCCATACAAACATATAAATACACCAATACTGCACGCCACTGGATTGAATTTTGAGAGTCTGGTGTACTGTCTCCAAACTGTTACACAGGTAGGCAGGCAGGCTAGAAAAATATTTCTTTAAGAAAGTCTTTAGAGTATCTCATACTTGTCAACGACAAACGAAGTCTCGATGGAATATTTCACTGGGCTGTCTCCTTCTACATGGGTCACTTTGGCCACCTGTAGTAACAAGGCAGAGATAAAGCAGTTTTCAAATGATTATTTTGCATACATGTATTTCCAGCTTTTTCATCAACATAAAATAATTGGCTAGCTCAGTAGAATAAATTTCCATATGAGAATGGGGTTTTACAAAACTTTAAAAGGGGGTATATAAAAGTACATAACTAAAATAATGTACATTGAATGTGTTATCACAGTATTACTTTACCCCTCACACATTTTTTCTCACAATCAACTCTTCTCCATTCTCTTAGCTTTATATGATGATCAACTGCGACCACATCACAACCGTGATGTTCTTGGTGGTAACATGCTCCGCCTTCGCCTCCACAACTGCTTAATTATTTTTTAGTCACACATATGTATTTCTGAATACATTGATCATCAGATATAAAAGGCTTATTAAAAAAGTGCAAGGTTTTGGTATTAAACATTGCTATTTAATTACGTGGAAAAAACAAGCCCTTTGTTTCTGAACAGCTAGCAAGAAGACACATGAGCAAGTAGGTCTTAACAGCTTATGTTTTCTTAATTCATTATTTAACAATAAATATACGTTTTAGGTGGTGGTCAAGAGGCAATTCTGGGGGGCCCTCAATAAAAACAGAGATAAAACTGTATTATGCCCCTGGATTGGTCCTGAAAACTACAAAACTGATTTAACTCACCTGAATGTCGCAGTAGTTGCGTCTAGACACAAAGGAGACACTGACTGGGAAGAAGTCATTTGGTTTGCCAGCTATGCTGAATTCCAGACTTCCACTCTTGTTATTTTCATCTATGACAGGTAGGCACCATTCAAGGATGTTTTTCCTGCTGTCATGACGATACTCCCCATCAATATCTCCAATGACAGGGGCACCTACTCCAGACCTGCAAAAGAAGAATGCATGATTAAACCAACAGCATTCAATTCTACGCCCTTTTCTGACTAGACATCATTTATTAAGTACTTACGGCACAGGGATGCTAACAATCACATCATTGAGTTCAAGGCTTTCGTCCTGGAGCTCGTATTCAATGTTGACATCGCAGTTACTACCACTTTCTGAGGGCCAGCAGTTTACTATAGAAAAAAAAACAAACAAACGTTACATTAGAGAAAGGGCACACCACAACTGAATACACTTAACAGTCACCAAATAATAGACAACCACTAAACATACATTTAGGAACTTTTTTTCAGGCAGAAGCCGTAACTCAGATCGTGCTTACTAGTTAAAGGGATGAGGGACTCATCTGTGCTCTGTAGCCTCCACTTCAGTACACCCACATCACTGTTGAGGGGGAAAGACTTCTCTGGGTTTTTCAGACCAATCAATGACTCTGCGGTGAACAGCTTCTTATCTACATTGGGGTGGGTCTGAATAAAAAGAAAAAAATGATTTTCTCTTATAGTATAGTAGCTCAGTATTGTGGGTGGGGCATAGACATAATATTGAGTCACTTCCAAATGTTATTTCAAACAGGCACAGATTTGCTAGACATCTTAATAAATGTTACAAGAGTCAAGAATCCTTAAGTGTTCAGTGTTTTTTCTAATTTTAACATATATAAAGTTATCTGTCAGGGCAGTATCAGTATCAGTTACACCAATTTCAGCAAAATCTGCATACAGCCTTGTTTGACCATGTAGCGTTTTCTCTCAGGATGTACACTCTACAGATCATGCAATCTCAAAACACTAGAACTCAAAAGCACCTGTAGCTGCACTCCTTTCTTGTCGTTGTTGTTAACGTGCAAACGGATACGGCCGTTTTTGTCATCCGACACCCTCAGGGTTATCATGCCCAAGATCTCCATGTTTTGCAGTCCACCATCCCGTCCACAGGTGAGAGATATCTTCTCCTCTATCTTCAGATGTACACTGAGCCATAGGAAAAACAGATGAGCACATGTTACATTTGGATGGACTGTAACTGCAGGTTTTAGTGTGTGAATGTATACGTTCACTACACAGCATTACTGATTAAATGAATTGAGGAAAGGCTGCTGATAAATGACTGCTACAGTACCTTTCAGTGTTCACCAGAGGTTGAAGGACTTTAGATGCTTCAGATGCTTTCTTTCCCCCACTGGGTATGATGATATTTTCACCCTCAGACTTTAGTTTGTCTACAAAGTTATCAACCTCCTTTCCTTTGGCACCCAGCTTTAGGGCTTTACTAGGACCACTTGGCCTGCATAACACACAGCTTTGTATCAATTTCCGCTTATACTCATGTATGAGCAGTTAGAAATTAACTGTAATGTACTCAGGTGAAGTCTAAGTTCTCAGTGCACATACCTAACTGGGGCTGGCGCCATTTTCGGCTTCTCTGGTTCCACAATTGAGTCTGTGATGATGGTGGCTGGGCTGATACCACTCATTCCTGAACTTCCAAAGCCTCCAAAGCCTGGCGCTTTTTTGCCGGCACGCTCAGCATCCCGTCTTGCCTGCTGCAACTCTTTAGCCTTCCGTCTCATCTCCGCATTTGCTTCTCGTTCTTGTGTCTGGCATAGGAAACAGAGATAAATCATTTATAACGATGCATCAGAACAGCAGTTTCAGAGAAGATACTCCTCACTGAAACATTGCAGCCAACCAACCTCTCTGACTGCACGGAAGACCTTCTCCTCATGTGAGTCCATCTCGGTGAAGGTACGGATCTGGGCTAGATTGACATTCTCCCTGTAGCCCAACGCAACAATCTCATCAAAAGCAAATATGAGATCAAAACAGTGCTCTGAGATCTCTCCCTCCTCCAGCACGCGGCAGTATTCAGGAATCTGTGAAGAGACACAAGCATGTAAAATACTAAGACAGCTGTACACACAATCAATGTAATGAGATGTATGAAAGTACACGGGGCAGAGAAAAGCAAAACATAACTACCACGCGGGAGAAGAGCCGTAACGTCTCCAAGTCCTCCAGAATGTTGCTGTTCTTTGTAGTGACAAGAACCATGTAGAGCTTCTCTAAGGGCTGGTAGACATAGCGCACGCTGTCTGTCTCCACAAAGGTGTGCTGCTTTCCTGTGCTCATCAGTTTAGGGAAAGCAGCCAAAAGACCCTCAATGCGAGTGCGCGTCATCTCTACAAACTGCCGTGACACTATGGCTTTTCCAGCCTTGGTGCACACTGCTGCTGCCAAGAGCACCTAAAACAGATTTTGAAAATGACATAAATAAATATGCAAAATCCTCCTGCTTCTTCCTGCTGACACAGAACCAAGTTCAAATCTTTAAAATACATATTTGTAATTTAAACAGCATTTTTATTTGGTGTCATGGTTATTAACTTTTCAAAATGACTGCTGCTAATCCACACGTCTAGTCAGGATCCCTTCTGAAATCTAGACCCGGTTGCCAATGCAATGCCATTGCAACAGTGTCCATCCGTTGACATATGATTTACTTGATCCTGTAGGTCACTTATTTAATCTTTCAGGCGTAGTATTGAATTAAAGCTCGTAGATGAACAGGGTGCCCAAAACTGGGACCAAAACCACGCAATAAAACCTTTACTACTAACGTATGAAGTCACAAATGATCTGTGTGACACTAACAAATGAATCGACAAGGCTTTAGCGTTTTCATACAAATTCTATTCACCGCAAATGAGTTTTAGCTGTAGTCTGCCAAGCATTGTGAAAGTATCAGCTAACTCATTATGTTACCTGGCCAGCTAAATGAGTTACTAAGGGTCATAAACAAATGATAACTTAGCGGTACAAGTTCGGGGACACAAATAACCCAGCTAGCTACCTAACACATCTAGACCAAATCGACTATTTAGATGGGAAATTATAAACTTTACACCTGCTTATACTGGCTTGCTAGGGATCTACCTGGCTGTACTTTTAGGGACTTACAGCTAAGCTAGTTAGCTAGGTTAGCTGACTAGCTACCTAACGTTAACATATGGCTAACTAGCTAACTTAGCTAGTTATAGTAAAACTCCAGTTTCCGTAATGCTTATTAACATGCATTGTTGTGGGAAACGGTTACACAAAATTATTGTTTTATAATGTTAAACTGGCTACGTGTCAAACTAATGTTAAACGCCGCGTCTACCGCCATTCAACCTACTTCGCTCCTTAGCTAGCCAGCTAACTTGAAGCTAGCTAGCAAGGCGGCTAACTAAGTAACTCCAGCTCGATTTATAGCTTATATAAATTGAACCCTACCATTTTCGCTCCGTCTCAAGGTGCTTAAATCCACAGTCGCACTAAGTATGGTGTTTACAAAACCAACAAACGTCAATATCGATGTGTCCTTTCCTGAAGGTGTCATGCAGTCCGAGTTGTAGCAGTGTGGAAAAGCAGAGCCACGTCTCCAACCGGAAAAAGTTCAGTCTCGCAGCCACGCAGCCCCGCCGCATCCGAGACGGCGCTTCAGTTCCCTGAACTCTCCTCAACAGAGCCAGAGTCTCTAACACCAACACCAACACCAACACACACCACACCACACCACACCACACCCCACCCCAAACACTCTGAGAGCGACATTAACCTCAGCAGAAACAGTTCCCCGGGAAAGGAAAGTGTTCAGTAAAGTTTAAATTTTGTTGCACTGATTATAATCAGAATCTTTATTGCCTACGAGATGTACACAGAGTTTCTCTTAGTGCAGGTGTCAACAAAGATGCTGATTATCTAAGTAAAACTAAGCGAACACATCCTCTACAGAGCTGTTACTGTTTATTTACTGAATCTGCTGGATATAGACATATATACTGGACATAAACACACACACATTATATGTACTCTCAACAAATATAGAAGAACTGAGCACAAAAGCAGAAAAAATGGCATTTCAATTTGTTCCCTATTGAATATCACTAAAAAAAATACTTTTACAAATGTATGTGTGTGTAAGCTGCCCACATCTACAGCTGTACATAAACATGTACTTCTGGTAAACGTCTCTGGACACTAAACATTTCCATATCCCGCATTTGTTTTGATCTGTTTCTGATTTTTGTCACTACTTTTAGTTCTTCTGATGGTTTCACACGTGACAGCACACAGCACCCACACGCTGAAGCAGAACTGCAGTGTGCTGATGCAGATGCACTGTTCCTCACACCAGTGAAAACCTCACAGTCTTACACTCCTGACAGTGCAGCACTGATTTTGACACGTAGATTTGACAAGTTTTTAAGGGTTTGTAGTTGTTTTTGCCCCAAGTTCCTGCCTACATTTGACCCCTGCTGAAAAAATAAAACAGCACAGCTGGTCACTCAGTATGCTCATGCAGGTTGACCAGCATACCAGCCTCCAAAACACAACCTATGCTGGTTTTGGTGGTGATTAGCATATTAACTTTCAGTGCTGCTGACCAGCATCCAAAACACAACATAGGCTTGTTTTGCTGTTGACCAGCAATGCTGGTTTGTCTAGCAGGGGCCTCTCCAGGTCTAGGGAATGTGGTGAAGTGAGCAGACTTAAGTGGCCCTCTAGTGGTGGAGAGTATGTATTGCCTCCAATCTATGTTTTTCTTCTCAGACTGGCCCTACTGACACCATACATATGAAATGGTAATGAATTTGAGTCTTGATACCCAATTTGACATTTCTGTGGAGTCTGGCATTCTCAGCTGGGGCTAAAATCACCAATGTTAGCTATTTAACGTTAATGTTATAAGAATTAACCTGGTGTTTCTAAAGGACACACTTCCTTTTACCTGTCTTGTAAGTGTTCTGATAATGTTTGCACACCATGAAAGATAATAAATATCTATAAAAGGGCGTAGCAGTCAAGCAAAAACAGACATTTTCAGGTTTCAGTTCCTTTAATAAGTCATTCTATGGTTAGCCACTGCCACTGATGCCAGTGACAGTTACACAGAAGTTCTAACGTCACATTTGGAGGTAAGGAAAATAAAGAATAAGGATTGTGTGACAGCAGAGAAAAAAGGGATGAACAGTCACACCCCTGCCCCCCAGTAGCCCAAATCCATCAAAACCCTAACATTCTGGTGTCTAATGACCTACTGTTTAGCCTCTTCTAAAGACCTAACTTGTTTTTGAGTTATTTGGCCAACTTTCTAGCCCTGACCATAGTTTATCTGGGTTAGTCTTAGAACGTAGACTTATAGAAAGTGTCTGAATGCCATCTTCCAACATTATCGCTGATAGACATACAATGTCACATGCATACAAAGATCCCCACACCATTTCTGACACATATAGTAATTCACAGTGTGTAACATATATTGGGTCCCAGTTACCACTCAGTATTGAGGTGGTACAATGATGTCAAACATGTCTTGTACAAGCAAATAGGACAGTGAACTGGCCAAAGATGACATTTCTCTCACTACACAATATCAACATCATGGCATCATTATAGGCTTCTTCAAATGCTCTGTGGTTTCCTCTTTTCATCTACAGCCTGTTCTCAGGGCTATGGTCATAACCATTTACCACCACCGCATGATTAAATAAGCAGTCTCAGACTGAAGGCTATCAATATAAAAGGCTGGCTACAAAGCTGCGAGACATTACATTGCTCTAAAGTGCACGTTTTTTCACTGATGACCTGTGGTTTAGTTCTAGCTCAACCATATTTTAGATTTAAAGACTGTTACACTGAAACTGTGGTCAGTTCACAGGTGCTGTACTTGAAAATGTACAGGCTATGTTTGCTTCTATAAGTCATGTTCTCAGAGGCAGTAGAAGAGCCGGATCTTGTGGGGCAATGGGAGGAGGTCTGAGCACGGAGGCAGGGGAGGGGTGCAGCTTCCACATGGGCCAAGTTACTTTGGTGCAGCGGCCTTTTCCTCGCAGGTGATGGGGATGCTGCGCTCAGGGATGTCCTGCAGGTTCCGGGCAGCAGAGATGCACAGCACGCCGTCGTAAGACAGACAGGAGGTGAAGGCCCCAGGGTCCACTCCCGATGGCACCTTATACTTCCTAAAGAACTCCCTCGCCACATAGCCATGCTCATCCTGCGAATGAATGGCAATGAAACTTCTCACAAATAGATGTTTAGCGCAGCAGACAATATTCATTCAGTGAAATATTTGTCCTCCATGTTGTAAGGATTTACCCCCAAACTCTAAGGAAATATAAATATCCAGACTTTCGTTCCACACTTTCATAACTGTGTATCATGCAGAGTACTTTCATAGAGGTTACTGAATAAGTCATAGCAGTTACTGGAGAACAGGATAATATAACTTAAGATAATTAACTGAATAATATGAGTTTACAGGGTCAATACTTTTCAAAAATGCTGCCTTCTTTTAGGTGTTCTGCTTATGTTTAATCACCATGGAAGAGAATAAGTGGTTGAGAGAAGGACTAAATGAGCTAAACCAGCCGTTCAGATTGCAGGTCCTTTACAGAGCTATTTTCCGCTTGAGGTCCACCTATAACATTTGTGTGGATTCATAAACCAAAAAAGTCATCATTCATTTTTACATAGCCATTTTTCAACCTTTCTTTACTGTGCCTTTAAGACTGATATATGTAAATGAGCTTTGGTCTACCCTCAATTATAGCTCATTCAAAAAGTAGTCCAGGCCAAATCACTCATTATAAAATCATTGTAAATAGGCAGGGCTAAACTGCTTTGGGCTGCATGAACAGATGTTTAGCCTCTTCTGAAAATCTAACTTGTAACTTTGTTCAACTTGTAGCCCTGACAATAGTTTATCTGGGTTTATCTGATGGACCCCTTTCTGGCATTTCTGACACTACAGTAAATCACACTGTAACATTTATTGGGTACCAAATATTCTGGTCAGCACCAATGACCAAAATCTATTCTATGTTATATAGGTATGTTTTAGTCGGCATCTAAATACTTAGAACATACACTTTATTCATGTAAGGACACACGTATTGTGTGAAGTGTTAGATCATCTCATGTGTGTTTTATTACCTGTCGCTCCTCATGTTTGCCATGAATCTCGACATACTCGTCGTTGACCTTGACTGACAGCTCTTCAGGAGAGAAGTGCTTCACATCCAGGTTGATTATAAAGCGGTCCTTATCCATTCTAACCTGCATATCAGAGAGTAAAATGCCTGGCATATCATACAGGAAAACATCTCACAATCAAGACTGAAATAGTAAATATCTTGCCCTCGCTGTTGTCATTAACGTGAGTTATTTTCCAAGTAATTTGTACTAAGATTGAAAAGACTGTCATTTTAAATACATTGCATGGTTCTCAGATAGATGCTACCAGGTAGACCTCTCTTACCTCGGACATGCCACCATCCCACCAGTTTGGATAGCGCCAGAAATAAGGCCGATAGTAGAACATGGCATAGAATGGTGCGAAAAATTCACTGTCCCACTGCTCCCCGAAGTGCTGATCAAAGATCCGGAAAGGGAAGAAACCTGGAAAGTAAGGCCGACGGAACCAGGGTTTCTGGATTGCTATGTCCATTATATCTCCTCCAAGTGGACTTTGGTTGATGGCTCTTGTGGATGTGCAGCTCATGCCCCTGCCCAGGCCCATATTTATGCTCCGATCTCCAAGCTCATGCCAACTACACACCCACCCGCTGATCTGCATCCAATAATGAGGTAAAGTGTTTGTGCAGCTCTCTTCCCCTCTACCCTCTGACATGCCCTGATGCAAAGCTCACCCCATGAGGACATAGCCACCCTGAGGTCATTCACATACAGAACCCTGGATTACTCTCAGGGATTTGAATAATGCTGATGCCCCTCCACTCACAAGCTCGGAATGATTTTTGTTTGGCTAGGTTAGACCGCTTTCGCCTGAAGCCTTCCGTGAATTTGGCTGGAGCCCCAGCGGAGGAAAGTGCCAAGGGATTCCGGATCGAGTGGCCTGGCCCAGGACACAGCCGGATGCAGTCTGCTTCCACTCAGCCCTGCATCAATGGAGAACTCAGGCAGAAAGATAATTTGAAGCCCCCCAAAAACGAGTGGGATTGCAGCCCTCAGCAAGATGGGTGATCCGCTGTGAATCAGCCAGGATAAAAGGACCTTCCAGCCTAGCAGTAGCACACTCACCCACCTGCAAGCTGTGGAAAGTCTCATACCACTCCATGTACAGTACTGTGCAAAAGTCAGAGACCAGCCTTCACTTATTTAATTTCCAGTCAAAATGGCAACTGGGTACAAGTTATTAATTTTTCAGCAGATATATCAAAGTTTTCGTCTTTTAGAGATCCACTTCCGCTCTAGCTTCTGAAAACAATCGACAGGTGTTTTTGTCCATCCTTCTCCTGTGAAAAGACAATGCAATGCTGTGAGCCTGAAAGGATGTGTAGCTTCCAAGAAGCTGTTACTGAGAAAAAGAACACTGGCAAAAAAAAAGAAAGAGTCTAGACTTCAACATCTTTGAATGTGTTTAGGATTATTTGGATCATAAGAAGCAGAAAACACAACCAACTTGTAAGACTGAACTTTGGAGGTGTGGAAAAATATCCCTGCAGATTTCTTGGAAAAGCTGAAAGCAGGACACTCGAAAAGAATGGGGGCTGTAATAAAGGCAAAGAGTGAACACACTAAATACTGAAAAGTGAAATTATATTGAGCTGTTCTGTATAATTTTCTGTTATATATGTTTTGTATTACTTTTCCCTGATGCTGAAAAATGGATAAATTAATGGCTGTTTTGACTCAAATTAATGAAAAGGCTCTGATTTTTGCACACTACTATGTGTGGAGGTATGGAAAGGCTAGAAATGGACAGAAATGCTGCCGTTCCCGCATAATATCAGCAGACCTCTTGTCTTCCAAGTTACCATGGAAACAAACCTGACATTGTACCAGTTCTTGGTAAAAATGACTTATGTGTAAAATGAAAAAGGAGTCAAGAGAGCAGGATGATTCCCTTTTTACAATAAGAGAAGACTCCCTCCAACATTATTTTTAGCTCTTGTTCTTGGTTGAAGCACTTTATGAGGACAATTTCATGCTGTCTCAGCACAAAATGCCATTCGTTCACTTGCTTTTATCAGGAAAATTGAATGGGAATAATGCTGCAGTCGCATATCTACAACAAATCAACTGTAACACCAAAATGTTTGACTGGAATGAAATACACACACACACACACACACACACACACACACACACACACACACACACACACACTTTCTAAGCCGCTTATCTTTCTGGGTCATGGGGAGAATTAAACATAGACTTGGCAGCAAGTAAAACACTATGTAACATTAAATGATAAATGAACAAATTATATATCAACTATAACAGATTAACAAACATATTAAAACATAACAAGAATATTTTGTTGTTTATCACATTTAGAATAATACAGACGAAGAACAAAGACTGGAAGAATACATTTAGAAAAGCATTTGGTGTTTCACTCCTCTGTGAACTCCAGCCACTGTATCACTTTGTTCAATATCGTCAGCAGCACCTGATTTAATTTAATGAAGCACTGATTAGCTGAAGCAGGTATTGGATGTTAACTGTAAATACTGGTCTTCCTCAAAGAGAGCTTTGGAAATAGTGAAGCTAACATGCTGATATATATAAACTCACAATTGTTTATTTGTTTGTCATTTCTTCTAATGTTGTTTTTTTGGGCTAATAAACATGAATTGCCCAAATTATTGTAAGTTTGCAGTTACTAACCAAATATTATTTGGATTATTCTGAAACATTTCTGAATTCTTTTTTTTATTGTTTTTCAGTTCTATTTAATATTGTGGGAGTTGTATATGATCTGATTATATGAAGAAAGCTGCAGTTAAGCTGTCTATTTTATCTCAGCATGGACATCTTTGCAGAGAGGTGTGAATTGTTTTCACAGCAGGGAGTTCTCATCCGTCCTCTTCCACCCCTCATTGCTTGCTAGCAACTCAACACAGAGTCACACTCCAGTTAGTCTGTTAACAAAGATACGGGGAAAAAATATTTAATTATTTAATTACATAAATAAAAAATATGGATTGATTTCCATTCTGCCCAGCAGAATGGCTACAAGGGGCCTGCAAAAAGAGGCTTTATAACTATCTTAGCATCATTACTGGGTCGAAGTACTTTCTCTAGATATTTCTTCACACATGTGACTTAAATCAATACATTTTAGTTTGACAAAAGGCACCTGTTAGTGCTTGTTATATCCACACAATGGTTGCCTGAGAGCTCAGGACATGATTTAATGACATACAGGCATTGCTTATGACTGTTTTTGGTGCCTAGTCTAGTGCTGTTTTAAAGCTGGCTAGGAACTGATGCAGTACAACTTGCTTCTTGGTGGAATTTCCTGAATGAATGAAACGAATAGAGGTACCACTGTAGTAATTCTCTAAGCTCTTATTCAGACAGTTCAAAATGTATTCGTTGATTTTAACAAATAGAAGATGCTCAGTGCTCACACCCAGCCCTCCAGCCTGGTGGAAGCTTTTGCCACTACATCCCCCCACAGCCCCCCTTCCCAGACCCTCGGTGGGAGCTGCTTGGTGGGTGAGGGAGGGGTGAGAAGGAGGAGACGGAGGCGGAGGGGGAGGGTAAACACACCAGGGCTGAGCCGTCTGTGCTCAAACAGGAACAAGGGAGGGGGATGACCAAGGAGGGAGAGAGAGAGAGACATGGGGAGGTTGTGGGAGAAAAAAATCTCTCTGACTAACCCCAGAGAACAACAAATCTGCTAAAAGGAGAGGACTTGCACGATTTTGTAAGCAGTGTGCTTGAAGAAACAGGCAGGATTCGGCAGACGGATGGGATGGCATACCACTCCGTTCCTCTCTTCTGTCTTGTTATGGCTTGGAAATGAAAATGGGAATGCCTCATACTTCTTATCCCGGGAGACAAGCAAATGCTGACCGGGGTTTTGGATTTTATCTCTGACTGAACATGCTGGAAAGGATTTAGTCGGGGTCTTTACTCCACTGGGCCATCCCATTCTGGGGATCTTGCCAAACAAGCAGAGATTTGGATTTGTGCTGAAGCTGATTGAGATACTGAAGCTGGGGGCTGCTCCCCATCGCCGCTGGACTAGAGTTGATTGCCCCATGCAGGCTGCTTTTGTTGTGTGCACACCCTTTTTAACGTGGCCACTCTATTTGCTATGGTCCTGCCCCTTCGCTCCAGTACACGCCACAAATTGAGAAGGAGGACCAGCATGGGAGGTTAAGAGAACAGCTTGCAGCATGGGAGCCAAACCGATGAAATGGTATGAATGAAATTCCTCGCTTTCAGTTCATGACTTGTAAACCCTTCTTCTTCTCTTTCCCTCTCTGTATCTTTCTCTCTCTGTCTCCTGTCCTCTCGCCGCATACTCCATTCCAGACAATACAGCAAACAGACACAGTCTCCATTGTGTAGTGCCCATTTTTCATCTGCTAACCTTATGCTGTAGTGTTGTTCTCCATCAGTTTTGCTGCATTGTGTTAATCTAATGGGCATGCTAGGCTTTGTCAGGTGTGAAACAGGCTTAAGATTCTTCATTCTTCTCTTAAGGATGAGCTGTGTGCTTCAGTCTGAGCCTCCATGAGTGTGATGGGTGTTTCTGCCCAAGTAATATTGCCTAGCAACCGCTAACCATTGCATGTAGAATGGTCAGTGCTGTCCATCCTTCTGTTCTTATTAGAATTCTATGCCGAATTTTACCCTTGATTTGTGTAGATGCAGTAAGTATGATAGGATAATGACACTTAAGAGTGGTGGGGGTACTACACAGGGCTCCATGCCAGCAGCTCATAATCGGTAAAGAGTAGACTGCATTGACAGGTCATGTGATTCATTTTCATTCAGTGTTCATGAAGTGCGGAGGCAGTACATTCCTTTTAACATCTCTGACAGCAGATTCTTCATATGCCTGATAAAATAGGCCACTGGCTGCTGGTTACTTGGACCGGCCTCAAAACATAGAATTAGTTTACTAATGTGGGGATGACATGCTTTAACAGAGCTCAGCACTGGAATATGGAGCATGGATGAAACATTTTTTTCTTTTCGTTTATTAATTTCAAGGCAAAACAAAAAAGGTTGAAGCTTGTTTTACACTGAAATAGCATATAGTTGCTCCAAAAATATTGGGACATTTTATGCTATACTTAAAATCTATTAAGTTTGTTGTTTTAAGAAAAATAAAATGTCAAATCAAGTGGCATTTATTTTAAACAGATCATTCCAAGACTGTTATTTCCTTTTTTCAAAGTATTCTTTCAACAGAAAGATCGTTATCATTCAAGTTGAGCAGTTTCTTTGCAGACTTTTGCAGGTTTGCATCCAAAATGCCTGTGTATATTTCATGATCTCACCAATAAACACAAGCTCATCCACACCATTGTAAGAAATACAGCCCCAGTCTTTAACTTTCCACCTCTGTGCTTTACAGTACCACACACAGAGTCTACCATCAGCTTGCTGTTGTGCTAAAAGTGTTTTCTTCTGAAACAAATATAATTTTAAATTGTGTCTAAATACTTTTTGGGGCCACTGTAACCTTAACTTAGTTAAGACTGTTAATAAAAGAGGGTAATCACTGTCAGTTGACAAGAAGTGAGCATGCAGTGTCTGCTGCTTGCCTTCTTCTGTGGTCTTGTGATGTCAGTCTGTCACCCATCAGCCACTGCATGTCTCTTAAAGATGCGTGTTTGATTATGATGCTGTAGGACGTTCCAAAAGCAGCTCTCTTAACCGACACCCTGTGCTAAAGTGTGTAGGTAATATAACAGTACTGCTTTGGGACTCTGTGGAATGGAATGCAGCTCAAGTCTTTCAGTCAAAAGTTGTTTATCTCTGAATTAGTTTGCCATTAACTGACATGTCTTTCTTGTTATTTCCACGCTGATGAGAAGAGATGCAGTGATAAAATACTGTGCTTCATGAAGTGACTGTATATAGGTGTGGAAATGTAAGATCAGTGTTTTTTTCTGTTATTCAACCCATTTTAAGCTCAAAAATAGTGCCCTTAGCTACTGATTATTAGAATTCTGTTTTCAGACAAGATTTGTAGATTTTATGTATCTAAATCGACCAACTCTCCAGGATCCAACTCTCCAACTTTCAACCTTGTTTTGAATGTAAAAGTCAGTTTGACAATGTGGTCTCATGAGATCACATTACCAAGTCTTAACTATGGCTTGAGGTGTTTTAGGGGTATTTGAAGGGCCCTCCCATTTCACGTCTATTGAAAGCTTGTGGTTGCATATTTCTGTGGAATGCTTTGGCAGCACATATCACTGTGGTTTGGAAGACAAAACCCACATGGGAGTGGAGTTCATGTTTTGTAAGAGCACTGGTGAAAGACTGATTAGCCGTGTGAAAGCATAGAGCCATCGTATAAAATTCAGTACATGTTAACACAGAAGGGCTACCATCTCATACCATCTCTCTAGACTCATTATTAGACTAGCGATGGTTGAGTCACGTCTAAACAATTCAATGAGAACTGATGAAAAAATGACATTCTTTGTTAACAGATAAATTTGTGACGTAATCTTCAACTGGGTCAGTTATTGGTTCTCACTGCTCACTTGATTCACCTTCACAGTCTCAGCTCATCCAGCCCTACACACACCCCCAAAGAGGAGTACATCATCGCCCAGTCTGAAGAGCAGGCTGAGACTGTGGGGAACCACACAGAGCAACCACAGAGCATCAAAGGTAAGATGAGTATCAGGGTAAATCATAAATCACCTTCGTTCTGCAGCTCGCCTTTCTCAGCCATTTCCCTCTCCATGGCCCATTTCTCTCTCTCATTCCAGAGGATGCAGTGAAGTCCTCGGTAAATGAGCCGACTCCAGGCCCAGAGCATGCTGGGACAGGGGATGCAAGCTCCTGGGAGGAGCAGCTGTGTGCCCAGCAGGAGCAGCTGGAGAAGGAGATGCAGGAGACCAGGAAGATGGTGTCAAGGCTTCAGGTGAGCTCGATATTCAGAGGCCAGATTCACAAAAATCAGATGAAAAGACTTATGAAGGATCATAATACATACACTGAGATCTTCATAACAGGGCCTCATTCACCAATATGTTCAAGTGGGTTTTAAGAAGAACTTTCTTCTTATGAACATTTGGTGAATGAGGCCCATTGCTCTTAAATGCACTTCTCAAATTAGGTGCATATAAAGTCTCAAGCTAGTGACCTTTAAGGCTTTAACCTTTAGTCTATTTACTCAGCGTCATATCATATATACAGTATATGGTAGAAGAGTAAAGTGTGTGGTTATGTGAGTACATTACCTACAAAGTCAGAGAACGTACTTTGCTAACTGGCTAGCTAACTTACCTACTTCAGCAGCCTTGAGTGAACGCTGTCAGGCATTGACTGATGTCAGACATTGACCGCAGTGTCAAAGCTGCAGTTTTACAACGTTTTCTGTCAAGAAGTTAAGAAAATTCTGAAGTAATTTTTGAAGTATAACAATTTCTTAACACATTTCTTAAGTGTCAAACTAAGATAAAAACTGATTTTATTTCTGAAGACACCTGAAATACAAATAGGCCTGCTGGAGATATTTGATACCATCAAATTTGTCACATACTCTCTCACTAGAACACCGTATTCAAGGCCTTTTTGCCTAGGACAGATATTTCAAACTGGGTTTGATATATTCTGGTGTATAATACACCGTGATACACAATAGATACATTCCAGAGTTCAATTTTTTAACCATATTGTTCCCTGAACTTACTGTCTCAACCCAGATGTTACATAGAAAATATGAAATATAAAATATTAAATATTAAATTTCACCTGTTCTAGATATTTTGGGTTTTGGAATCCAGATATTGTGAGTGTGGTGTGTGAAATACACAAGCATAGCCTATTACCTGTTACCATATGAAAAAGAAATCGTAATAAGTCATTTGTAGGCTTCTCCTAGCAGCTCTGAGCCAGTCAGTTTTTTTTTTTACATTTTACACAGATTTATTGGGCCTAATTTTAAAAACACATTAATTACTTGGCCAAATCTATAATACTGGTGAACAGAAATGTTTTAATTGAACTGTACAGCAAGAGAGAATGTGGGAAGTTGATGTTAATGAAGGAGATTATGGGTGAAAAGGGGAGATGCGGCTTTAAGAAAGGAAGCAGATTAGCCTAATCGCTAAATCGCGTCCAAGGATGATCACATGATAGCTGTTGTTTGGACATCCTTGTTGGACCAACAGCATATGTGCACTGCATGACTTCTACACTCAGCCTGCCATTATGAGATGATTTAGAAACTGAGTTTGTCCCTCCTCGTTTCTTCATCCAGGCTTTGCTGCTTCATGGGTCACTGCCTGAAGATGAGCAAGCAGCACCTCTGTTTGGAGACAATGTCTCCAACGCAGAGCAGCAGCTGGTAATTCACCTGTTTGTCATATGGTTGGAATAATTATGATTTTACTGTGATAAATTTAGTGGAATCTTTAGCCGTTGGAGAGATACACATGATGGTTCATCTTCCTTCTTCTAGATATTAATCCGTAGTCGTCTTGATCAGAGCATGGAGGAGTCACTGGATCTAAAGGTGAGTGTAAATGAAGAGGATCTGAGCTTTTAGTAGCAGCTGAATGACTGAGCAGATGCTAAGGACAAGGGATTTAACATGTGTCTTTCAGAGAGAGCTGCTGAGGTACAAGCAAGAAGCACGCAACCTTCAGGCTGTTAAGGTAAGCCAGGCCAGATTACGCCTAAATCTTCTTGATTGATATTTAATGAATGCTTATTGCAAAAGCAATGCCTCCATGAATTGCATGCATTATTAATTAAATTATTAATATATTATTATCATGTGTTAAGAAAGTATGCTACTACTTTGTGGACTAGTGAAGTCTTTACAACCCACTGTATTTACATTTATTACATTTATGCATATTTTACGGACATGCTTTTCCAGAGTGACTTACAACTGAATTATATTACAGAGGTAGACAAATGTAACGTTAGGAGTCCTCCCCAAGGACTCTCATTGGTATAGTGTGTTGTGTTTGCCAAAGTGGGACAGTTTTACCCGCTATGCAACACCAACTGATCAGTAGCTCTTCAGTAGTTTTGCAGAACTGCAGGTGTATAGCCTAATCGAATTAACCCCCTTGTTTGATCCAACTGCCTGCCTCCCCAGGATGCTCTGCAGCAGCGCATGTCAGTACAGGAGGACTCAGTGCTGCAGCTCAAACAGGAGCTGCTTCGGTCCAGCATGGCCAGAGAGGAGCTAGCAGGGCAGAATGTAAGTATAACTGCACCTTAAACATCACTCACTCAGAGAATGATTTGCATTAATGAAAGTACATTGATATCTGTTCGGATGTTCTAACAGAAAAATGAGTGCATGGAAAAGATGCAGGTTTATGTACAGTTTATATAAGCAGCCTTTGTTTCCAGGTGGAACTGCAAAGAAAGCTGAGCGATCGAGACAAACTGCTGAGCGACTGCAAAGTAAGTCTTATTTTTGTCATTTAAAGAATTTTAAAGCTAGATTCATGCTTTGATTAAACGGAGCACCTTGTCAAGACTGATTAAAATGGAAGAATGTTTTTTTTCCTCTCGTAGAAAGAAATCGCACAGAAAGACAGACAACTTCAACAGCAGCAGGCTAAACTGGATGAGTCACTGCGCAAACTCAGTGAAAACAGTCACCATACGGTAAAGTGCAGAACCAATGTAAAAAGTATTAAAGTTTACTGTATATTACACTATTTTTCCAGTATTGTACGTCCCACCAGTTCTGTTATGTCAGCTAACAGATGCCTGCACTGGCCGGCATTGTGCTGAGTGATGGGGAGAGGGGAAGGGCTATCCAACCCCCCCAAAAAGAGCAAGCCTTGTCTTGTCTTTAGCTAAATTATTTGGTGGTAAATGTGATCATCTCTGCGTTGTCCATGGCTTTCTGGCATGGTGGGCAAAAGATGTATGCTTACAATAATTGTAGCAGCAATTATATGTTTAACACAAATTATGCAGTGATGGGACACAATTGGGAGTCTTTGCAAATATTGCGAGGGTTGGTTGAATTTAGTTAAATTTGTGATTGCAGATGCCTGGAGGGACTGGCTGTAGTTCACAGAGGTTCAGAGATTTACTGCACTCAGTTACCGCTAGAGGGAGCAATTACTCTGAAGCTTCATGTCAATCACAGCACAATAGGGTGGTGATTTGTGCTCTGTGTCCTAATAAGTCACATTTTGATGCCTCTTTTGTTCCAGTTGTCTGGTTGTGAGAACAATGGCTACAGTCACATGATGGAGACATCTTCTTTACCCTTTTCACATGGAATGGTGAGTCACCAGTGGTTTCTGACTGTTAGTTTTCACAGTTAGCTGAGAGTGAATGTTTGGAATTTTTGCCCCTGTACAGTGGTGGAATTTTTACCTCTAATGTTCATGTATATGTGTGCGTCAGGGTGATGAACTGCAGCTGGTGCGAGACGCTCTGCGCAGTCTGAGGAACAGCTTCAGTGGTCATGACCCCCAGCATCACACGCTGGACACGCTGGAGCAGGGTGTGGCCAGCCTGATGGACCGTCTCCATGCCAATGACTCAAAGAAGAGGCAGGACGGGAAGGTATGTGAAAAAAACTCCACCTGATCTACAGCCATTGTTTATAATCAGTTTAAGCAGGAATAACGTTTACATGTGTACAACAAATCTCAAATCTTGTTTGACCACAGGGCCCAACCAAATCTCCAGGACGACGAGCCAATCACACAGATCGAGAATCATGGCCACCTACTTCCAGTGAGCCGTTTTAAACCAGTTAAATTATGAAATTTGTTCTAACAGAAGAGTGTACTGAAGTGTTTTTGTATGTGCTTCTTTCAGAGATAGCCCATTCTCACAGCAGCCCTGTGCTCAGCGCATCAGCCTCCACCAAAGTACTTTATTTCACAGACCGCTCTCTCACGCCCTTCCTAGTCAACATCCCTAAAAGGTACCAATATGAGTAACGGTAACAAGATACATTATAACCTCATCTGTATTTTGTCTATCATTCTGAATACCTTTTATTATTTGGCAGACTTGGTGAGGTCACACTTCAGGATTTCAAAGCCGCCGTGGACAGACGTGGCAGTTTCAGATATCACTTCAAGTCTCTTGATCCAGAGTTTGGAACAGTGAAGGAAGAGGTTAGTAGACTTTTACATACAGGCCACTTTATTAGAAACAACCAGGGCTCAATTTGAGGTGGGATGCAAGGGGTTTCCCTCAGAAAAAATAATAATTATAAACATATTCTGCCTTTAACAACATCCCTCCATTCCACCCCTTTGGATTTAAGTGATTTAATGGTGATATAATCATTATGTGATATACCCTGAGATGTCTGCTGTTAGGGGTGCGGGAAAAACTTGATTCTTCGATGCATCGCGATGTGGACGTGAACGATTCTGAATCGATTCATAAATGTCAAAAATCGATTTTCTAAATATTTAATTTATAACGTAATGTTGACGGAACGTAAAAGGCGGAACTTGGAAGTGGGTAAGTGCAGTGCCCGGACAGTCTGTGGCGGCACATAACAAAAACACAACAGGATGAGCGAGAAATCCGACCGACTCCCTCTGCATTAAAAGCCAGGTTAGATCAGGAGTCACAACACAAATGATAAGAAGAGCCATTTTGTCCTTTCAACAAAAATCAAACCACCTTGGGAGCCACAACAATTTAATGTCCAGTATGTCTCAGTATGTGATAATGTCCTAATATAGGCTAAACAATATAAACGAGAGCGCAGATTTACTTTAACGTTAGCTGCAGCCACTTTCCTCCCATTTCCACCAGAAAACCTTTCTTCAAAAGTAGTTCAGCTTATTGTAAAATGTCTCTCAGTGTTCGACTGTTTTACGAGGCTGAAGTCGCTTCTCATTCTCCAGCTTCTGGTTCTAATTTTCCCGTTCCACCTTAAATTCTGCCTGAGGCGCCGAATGTAAATGCGACACCATTTAAGGTGGAACGGAAAAATTCGAAAGAGAAGCGACTTCATCTTCGCAACGTTTTAGTGTTTGACAGTCTCTCGTTGCAGATTTAACATACCAGGAAACCAACTGCGCTGCTTATAAATGCGATTAAGTCCACTCATCTGTCTTTTTGTAGCTACTAGCTAGGCGAGACTTCGTTGCTGTGTGACCTGCAGTCTGCACGCCAGTTCTCAGTCGTTGAGAACCAGGGATTTCGCGCTTTGTTGCACATTTTGGAGCCGAGATTAAGCGTCCAGTTTCGAAGATATTTTACTGACACAGCGATCGAAGATATTTTACTGACACCCACCCACTCTCTACAACGAGACCAAAACCAAAGTTATAAAATCACTAAAGAAAACGGGCAGGATGACTATAATGTGCTGCTTGGACACCCATTGCCACTGGATCTTATGTCACCCTAACAGCGCATTTTATCACAGATGAGTGGCTTCAGTGTCTTATGTGCTCCAAACAAAAGCAGTGAATGAGAGCCTTCCAGTTCACTTGCCACATCACTTCCATTTGATTTATTAATAAAAGATATTGGAAGTAAAAGCATTATGGATCATTATAAATACTTTGCTTTAAAAGTACCAAGTCGTCACACAGTAAGAAAAAAGAAATCCTGTATAGAAAAAAAAGTTGCATCAAGATGCATCGATAATCATTTTGTAATCACATCACAGCCCGCTGAATTGTAATTGAATCGAATCGTGAGTCTTCAGACAGTAAGTCTTCAGACATTTGGAAAATAGAAGTCCTATATAGAAAAAAAAGATGCGTCAAGATGCATCGATAATCGTTTTATAATCGCATCGCAGCCGTCTGAATCGTAATCGAATCGTGAGGTGCCTAAAGATTCCCACCCCTATCTGCTATCAATATTTTAATACCATACTTCTCAGAGATTTACAGAAATTGTGTTGGATGTACTGGGATGTTCTGCATGCAGTTTTTTGCACTTTTGTTTTTTACTTTGCACTAAAAATTTAAACATAGCAACATCCTTCCTTTGAGTTAACTCAAGTTGAGGACACTAGAGATCAGCTCAGACTTCTTAGTTTAGTCAAAAGTTCCCCTAAGTCACATTCATCGCACCAGGTAAACAATACAGAAATATATAATACACTACTAGAATACTAGTGATGTGTCATTTTTGCACTTTTCCTGTCTGCTTGTCTTGTGAGTCCTGCCTCTCGAAATGTATCGAGTCAAACTACGTATTAACATGTAACTTTTTTTGTTTTATGACAAATGATGCATTTTTGTTCATTAAAAAGTAGACAGAGGTTTTATTGAAAAACAAATAATAGATAATATTGTTAACTTGTCTAATCAAAAAACGGACAATGCTGTTGAATTAGAGCCATTTGGGAGCAAAAGAGATGACTCTTATTGGTGAGCTGAGCCGACTGATCTGACTTACTGAAAAGAGCCACAATGCCCATCGCATTTTTTATTCATTTTTTCATCACACAGGGCTACCAGGCATTTCATCTTCTTGGGGCCCTAGTCATGGTTGGCTGAGGGTTGGGGTTTTACCTTACAATCTCCTGATGTTGACGTGAATTTTTTGTCCGCTGTGCCACTCAGGAGCCCCTTAAAGTTGCTTCAGTATAGCACCTTTTTGTTAACAGAATAAAAACTTAGTTCACAATCTGCCTCAGTATTACGAACACATAAAATACTCAGTCAGAAACACATCAATATCCAACTTTTTAATATCCAACGATTTAATTTACATTGAGATTTAAATAATTTGTGGCTGACCTAAATATTTTGAACTTCAAATAGTTTGTTAACAACAATCTGTATCCTATATTGTTATGTAAAGTTGTTCTCTGATGCTCAATGAAATTCAAATTTAAAATTAACCATGTTTCTTGCTTACTGATGCAATTGGGCTCCTGAGTGCTGCAACAGTCTAAGTATTCACCCCAACATCAGGAGACTATGAGCTCCAACCCCATTAATGGTACAGCCATCCATAACAGGGAGCCCAAGAAAAAACCTGGCGGCACTGTGTGATGGAAAGAGTCCAATCTATCTAGGAGGTAAATCTGCTTCTAGCTGGAACCCCCATCAACAGCACTGTGCCTGATACCTGTACTGATAAGTCTCACTGGTACGGTGAGAATGCTCCACTGCTGGATGATAAATGAGGATGGCTGAGAAGTTGTGAATGACAGCAGATGGGTTACAGTCTGTAACTGTTCATATAGTGGGCCTATATGACCTATATGGCCTCACCAAGTGGTGCCCCGCCCTGTTTATCTTCTATTTATCAGGTGTTCCAGGATGATGCTATAATACCTGGATGGGAGGGGAAGATAGTTGCCTGGGTAGAGGAAGACCATGGTGAGGGCAGGTAACTGAAGACTGAAGTGCAGCCAAAGTGATCTGGGGACTGTAATCGCTTCAGTATGTTCATTTGGTACATGTATATATACCTCAGCACCTCTCAGCTTTGAAGAATCTGCACCACGTCATTTCACATCATGCCAAGGCAAGTTTGTAGTCTGTTCACTTTTTGTGTGAGAACTGATTCTGAGAATGTTTTCAACAAAATAATTCTTGACATTGCTTTGACTGTATTGGTACTATGATCTGTATTTCATTTCTCTGTAAAAAAAAAGCTTTATAAGTTTAAAAAAAAGTGTTTTAATAAAGAACACAATTACACTGTATATGAAAAAGAAAATCAAGGAGGAAAATCAAGGAAGGAGTTTATTAGTTGCCAAACGACTTGTAATGAACATAGAATGTTGCCATGTGTGTTTCAGGTCACAGTTCACAATGTCTTGCTGGATTATCTTGTCGACTCTATTCATGGTAATAGAATATTCATTTAAAACTGTTGCAAGTGATTCCATAGACAGACTTGTTGGCTGTCATTTGAAACCAGAAGCTGGGAGAGATGGGACCACCTTATTTGTAAAATTTGTATTATTTGAATATAAAAATGTGCTTTTTGAAAATATTGCTCTTTTCTGTGCAGTCTGCATGTCTGTTCAGTGTTGAAATCAAATGCATCCAGTATTTGTTCACTTTTTTAGTAAATGTGTTCCATGAACAACTTGAGTCCACCAAGTTTTATGTTTTTGTTCATTTGTCTACTAAAAACCATGTCTGACAATGTGCAAAATGCAATGTTCAGTTTGTATAATGTTACAAAAACTGTAACGTAATTCGGTTTTTCTATATAGTACATTCTTAGCTCAAGTAACACGTCAGGAGACACTCTTGATGATATGCACAGTGAGGTTACCATGGAGCTGAAGAGGAGTACATGCAGTTGAAGGGGGTTTTGAGAATCTTCTTGTTGAGTTTACAGTACAGATGCTGTAACAGTCAACACATGTTTCTTTTTGTTGTATGATGCATGACAAGTCTCGTCATTGACACGCTCAGGAAACCGAAGATGGAGATGATACAGTTCCTCCACCTCCAGCAGAACGTCATCCTTTAAACAGAGAAATATATTGCATTAGAGTCTAAATATCTCACTAAATCAACAGTATTGCGCAAAAGAAAAAGACCACCGTTTTGTTTATTTAATGTCCAGTACAAGTCGATCATTTTTTATTTTCATAAAAACAGCAAAAGGTATATTCTTACACAAAGGCCTCCAACACTAAGTATAATATCAAATCTAGCAGTATTTAATTTGTCCACTCTTTACTTTTGTGCATCTACTGCCACTTTAACTCTTCCATCCTTCCAATCTTAAAGCCCATGTGTTTCAGCTGTGTCCTGCCAACAAAAGGAGTCACTGACATTATGTTCCACTTAAAAGAAGCACATTCACACAAGAACTAACCCAAACACAGCTTACCTTCTTTCTCATGTGCATCTAAAATGGTGAAAGGAGAATAGATATGACATAATCCACTTGCATAAGGAAGAATGAAGTCAAAGAAAAATAAGTGAAATAACAGGAGTCTCCAAAACTGGAGTTCAAAAAATTATTAAAAGTTACAGACAAAATGGAAACTGTACAAGATAGGGAAGACCTCCAAAACTCCATCAGATAAACAGTACTTAAAACTTTTATCTTTGAGCATGTGTAGCTGTCAAGCAGCTGTTAATGAGAAAAGGGAATTGACGAAAATGTAAAGTTGCACTAGAACACTGAAACCGGACATGAGTCTAAATCTGTAATGGGGATTGTTTGGATCATAAGACTCAGAAAATGCAACTAACTTCTTAGACTGTACTTGGGAAGTGTTTACAAGTATGGGAAAGGATGGGGAAAACAGATTTCTTTGAAAAACTGAAAGCAAGAAACAGAAAAGATTGGAAGCTTTAATAAAGGCAAACTGTGGACACATACTTAAATACTGAAAAATGAGACATTTTATTTAGTTGTTGTGGCTTCTGGTTAATTTTCTGTTAAATATATTTTTCTGCTTTTTTTCCTGATACTGAAAAATGAATAACTTGTACTCAATGGCTGTTTTGACAGCTTTTAAAATGAGGGTAGTCCCTGATATTTGCACAGTACTGTACATCTGTACTGTGTTATTACTCTTTTAAGTCAAGCCACAAGAATACACCATACCTCTAACACAGACTGCATATGACTATGTTAAAATCTCGACACACTGGCCATGTAACGTGTTAGATGTGTTAAAAGTAAGAGGAAATGTGTTGAACTGAACTAGACACAAAGATGTTTAAAAAAAATTGCATATTGTTTTTACTACATCTGTTGTATTTATCTGAGCTCCATAGTATATAAATATATAATATACAGCTCAATGACTGGAAACACTGACTAGAAGCACTGTACTAATATCCTATGAAAGAATGCACTATTGGATAGAAAGAACCTATGAATGATAACGGCTATGCATTTTACGTATGTACAATTTGAAAGAGCTCCTCCAGTATCACTAAGAGTTTAGTGATCATTTTGAATCACTTCTCTCCAACGTTTATTTTAAACTGTAAAATAAGCATCCCCCCAGATGCAGTGAAGCAGATGTAGTGGCATTACCTGGGTGATGCTGAGTTGGCACTGGGAGACGGAGTGTACTCCAGGCAGCTCCACACGCAGCTTTAAGCTCCTGCTTGAACCGCCTCTCTCTGCGCACACCGTGACCTGGTGCTTGGGCAGCTGCGGCTGGGCTGACTCTGTGCTGGAGATCACCTCAATCAGGCCTGGCCGTGCTCTGCCTTCCTCCTGCCCCACACTCAGATGAATGGTCGAGTCTTCTTTAGTCTCTTCCATTCGCAGTGAAGAGATCTGCTGAATAAGTGAGGCGGCTGAGGAAAGAGATAACAGCTTTCAATATTACTGCCCATTGAGGAGCTTTCTCTTGGAAGTAAATGCAACACTTCTGTTTTCATCTAAATAAAACTGTAATTGGTGGCAACATCTCACTCAGCAAAACAACTGGAACTGCATACAACTGTCACTTACCAGACTCTGTTTGTGGGTTAGGGCTGCTGAATTTGGACTGAGGTGGTGCCATAAACCGACGCTTTCACATCCTGTACGCTGCCCTTTAGTTTGGCTTTAGTGACAGTGAAGTGTTGAGACAGATTCAGGTTGTGCTGCTG
Organism: Colossoma macropomum; assembly: GCF_904425465.1. Lineage (NCBI taxonomy): Eukaryota > Metazoa > Chordata > Actinopteri > Characiformes > Serrasalmidae > Colossoma > Colossoma macropomum. Next base: position 10,574,183 of record NW_023494786.1, on the reverse strand, counting down.
CTGAATGAAGCTCAGAGCCAGTAGGTGTATCTGCTCCTTCTCCTGTGTGTCTCCCTCTGCCCTCTGAAGAACCGCAGGGTTGACGGCCACATCCACTATAGAGTAATTTTCTGGAAAAAAAGGCATGTACACTGCTAGATATAAAGGTACTTTGAATGTAAGTGTACACTCAAATTGTGTACCATAAATATGTTTTTCACAGGTGAAAAAAACATATTTGTATGTTTTCATAAGCTAATGTTTTAAAACAGGACAATAAAATAAAATGCCTGGAGACTAGATGGGGTGTGTGGAGTCAGTACACCTTAGAAAATATAATTTCAATGGATTATAATACAATTATGTTCCCTGACTAAAGGAACTGAGATGTACCTTTGAAGGTACCACCCCAGTGACAAGAGGAGTACTGCCCCAGTGACAGTTTAGTGCCTTTTTTCTGAGAGTGTAGATGAAAACATGTTTTGATTTCCCGATCAGAAAGAGTTTTAATAGGCGTTCGGGAAGAAGCATTCAGAGTGTTTATAAATAAAAATACATTATATATTAAAAGTCCATGCATGTCTCCAGAATGCTTGTTCACAGCAGGAAGTCCAACAGTCACTACAATTTCACTCTGCTTATAGCTGCTGACGTAATGCAGCAATGACATCATTAGTCTTTTTCCTGGATAATGCTAATCATCTTTAAGCAATGCCCGCCACAGCACAGTCCTAGAGGATTTCACACACGTGGATGATTTGGCTTTAGGATCTTGGATTAAGAAATGATGAAAGGTGAGGTGTACCATTCTCTTCAGCAACCGTTTCCAGTCTTCCACCACACACAGGAACAGGCTGTGTAGAAGAAGTGGGTGCTGGCACTCGTTTCCATCCACACATGTTCACATACAGTATTCCTTCTTCTGGCTTCTGGAAACAATCACACAAACCTTAACCCTTATTATGTGGTTACTAACCTAAAGCCTTGTTATGCTGTAGCTACAAAACATACTTTCTGGTAAAATCTATCAAACGAATATGTAAGTTATGTAGTTTTAAAGGTAAGGAACTGAAGTGTAGGCCCACATATGGACCACTAGGGTATGAAGTAGTTACATTTACTCAAGTAAAAGTTGTTGTTTGTTGTCCTTTCCAGAGTATTTTCAAACGATAATAGTTATATATCTGCTCAAGTGCTTTTGAGAGGAATGAAATCTACTCAGTTATATTTTAGTCACTAACATTAGTTACTAATTTATACTGCTTTGCTGGTTCAGCTCCTGGACTGCTTTGCAATTGTCTTTGACTTTAAAGCCTGACTTTAGACTAAGCATTTTATTTTAGAATAAACTGCAGTTCTAAATTGCTCTAATTTACTTCTATTAATTCTACCAATGTTTCAAAATGTGTGCATAATTCAGTCATTGAGATGTAAGTGGTTTAATGAGAAACAAATGTAAAAAAAAAAAGTATCTATAGTAAAAAGTATCAAATTTTTCTACGCAAAAAATGAAATAATACATTTTATGCCTAACTATATCATAAAACTATCTTAAAACAACATCTGCAGCATATCTGTAATTTCATATAGTAATATTTCCCCATATCTTTTAAAAGAAATGTATTTTAAAATATATTAGGTTAATATGGCAACATATTCTGAAATACATTTTAGTGTTGGAATGTATTTCAGCATGGACTGCAATGCATTTAAAGTGTATTTCAAACATATAAAAAATTTTGAACAAATCTTTATACAATTTTTCATATGAGAACAGAGGTTGGAAAATGGTCATGTAAAAATGAATTATGACTGTTTTTGGTACACAAATCTATGTAAGTGCTGCAGGTGGACCTGGAAAAATGTAAGAAACTTTTATTGTAATATTTTTACAACGAGCAAAAGATTAGGAATATTAGAGACAACTCCACTTGCCAAAATAACACTTTTGCACGGTTGGACCTGCTTCACTCTTTAACATGAAGCCCCAGAATCTCTAAGGGAGCTTTTACAGCTTTTTAAGCACGTCTGGTTCCTATCACCACCACTGTGGACAACTCTGACTTAGTTTCTCTGGAACGGAGCATTTCACGTTAAACCACTCTGAACGATTTTGTTTAACGTTATATCTTAACAGTTTACCTGTACAATTTAACCTTTACAAAACTAAAAGGTGAAACTCCATTTTAGGAAAAGTACATTTTCCTGTGCTTTGGTCGTACTGTACCTGTACAGATGTGCGGAGGCAGCAGTGCGGCTCAGGCGGTGAGAAATACTCAGCTCCCTCACTCAGCTGGCGGTCGATAAACGTTTTATAAGCTCCGGGATCATTCAGTGACATTTCGTCCAAAATAGACCAAAACTGGTTGACCTGCTGTAAGACAGCAGCACTCTGACCTCCCGGAACCCCGTCCATGGTCCAGAGCCTGTCTGGGCTTTAAACAGGAGGGTGGACGCCAAGCTAAAAGCTAAGCTAGCCAAGTACGGCTCCTTTAGTTTAACTAGACTTAACGTTAACTAATGTAGCGTTAACTTATGTAGGGTTCACAACCAAAAGTCTAATGTATGTTTACCTGTTTTAGTCGCAAATACTTTGTTTACAAATACTAAAGAGTCACGCAAATTAAGTGTTTCTCACCAGCACCTGTCTGTGACCCGACTATTTCTCATGAACAACATGTGTTGCCATAGAAACAAGGCCCATAAACTAATGTAATGTGTGATTCCCTCCGCTAGATGGAGGCAGCTCCCCAAATTTCGACTTGCACGCATTGGAAAGTGCAAACCTATGCCGTCTGCTGGTTGCGTTTAAAACATTTCATTTGCTTTATATTTGGCCACATTTTTGATAACAGATTAAAAATCACTCAAGGCAGGATCTGCTGCTGCGAAACCGACATTTTTTGGCATATAAGCACCTAAGCGCCTAAAATACAGTATAATAGCAGAACATTTTACAGAGCAATATAACTGTAGCGCTTAAACTACAATAGAACTACAAATCCCATGGCTGACTGTCGACGACGCGTCGTGGAATGTGTGAAAGTGACGTTATCCGCAGGACAGACTTTGTAGTCCGTTACAGGAAAACTCTCGCAAAATCTGTACTTTTTGCTGTTAATTGACAAATAACGTTTTTAATCGATAGTATAGTGTAAAATATATCTGAATATGGACATATGTTTCATTGTATAACCCCAAACATATTGTACAGCACCTTCATTTAATTTTGAGTGCAAACAGCAGGGGTGACTTGGACACTTTTCTTTCAGTTTAACTGAGTCATTTATTCAGTTATTGTTTTTAACAAGCACAGCTAAACTTTGTTTTTTGAGAGGTTGGTCACTGTAGCCAGCTATTTAAATGTGTGGTAGCCAGCTAACAAATCCAAGGCTTTGCTATGAGTACTTCCACGCTTAGCAAATGCTAACTTATTGATTTTTACTGTGTTTGAAAAAAAACTTGCACAGATTTCTCTGAATTAAAAAAAATGCAGGGTGAAAAAGCGTTCCTAAGTTCATAAGAGTTTTGGTCAGTCAGCATTGCTCATTCTCAGTTTTTCTTGGGGGCGTTTAGTGTGGGGAAAATCAACACGCTAATTACTATTAGGGATTACTAATTACTAAGGGAACAAAGTGTTGATAGTTGAAACACTTTAGTTAGATGATCTTACCACTAAAAGCAGATTTATTAAATAAACTATGATTTAAAAAGTAATTCACCACATTCAGACTGTTATCTATTAGTACCATGAGCTAGGGGTGGGCATTATGGCAAAAATATCACAATACTTAATTTTCTCGATACACAACATGCATAATGATACTTAGTTTTGGATAAGATAATACCAAAATATTACCTAATCTAACTTATAACATTATAATGACAATACCCAAAGTGATTTTCTGATACACAGTATGCAGGTTGATGCATGTTTAGAACAAGTGGTGCCACATTTAAAAAACAAACTAAAAAACTAAAAACACAGTGATTTTTAATTAACGTTTCACATATTGCACTGCACTAAGGTATCTGTAGATTATGGAATCAAGGGGACATCTGTCTGGGTTTTAGCTTAACCATATGCAAACCTCTTTTTGAGGATGTCCAGTATTTACAGTTACCATCCAATACCTGCTTCATCTAATCAATCCTTCTTTGAATTCACATTAAGGTGTGCTACTAATGGAATTAAACAAATTGCACTGCACTAAATTCAGTTAAACAGGGCTAATTATACTCTCATGCAATATTGCATGCAGTTGATCAGTGCTCTTTAAGTATAATTTCCACACTATGCTCAGAAAATATTTTGTGACATAATGTGAAATAACTATCATGGTATGTATTGCCCACCTCTAGTATAAACATATAGAATGTCTCACATTTAGGTTCATAGGTATCCCATTATTAAGCATCTAATTGAAAATGTAAAAATCTTTAAATAATAAACAAAAAAAGTGCCATGTTATTATATTCAATTAGTATTGATCAAATCCATTTTATCACCAGACTAATCAAGTCACTTGGGTTTTGCTTCAATAATTGTTGTTATCTTTTTTAGCGCCAGAACCCAGACATCGTTTCAGAAACCTTTTGAGAAAAGCATAAAAGTGCTAATCATTTATGAGCAAAGAAAAAAAATCTGTTAAACACCACACTCAATCTGTTACACAACACAGTTTATTACAAACATCTAAATGGAATATTAAACTGGAGCAGTTGAGGTTTTACAATATAAAAATAAAGCTTGAGATAAATGTCCACAATATCCAGCAAAAAGAACTTAGGTTATGAGGTTATGGTCCTTGACTGCAGTATTTCACTCGGTCTCTCAGTAGCTCTGCATGGAGGGAAAGAAGTCATGTTTATTTGATCCCCAAGAATAAACTAGTAGTGTAGTATATCTGCAGGGCATTATTGCAACCTACCTCTATCATCTCATAAATCCAGCCTAAAAACTCAGCCACTTTGGTGTATACACCTGGGTGATTGGGCTCTGCGCAGCCTGTTCCCCAGCTAACAACTCCAACCAGCCTCCATACATTATCATCCTGGCAAACAAGAGGGCCTCCACTGTCTCCCTGCATGAGAAGCAAGATTCTTACTCTTTTCACTGTTGTTATTTAGTAGGGTTACATTTTCCAGAGCATTTTTGAGGATATCTTTAAGGCCTTCTGACTGGAACATTACCTGACAGGCGTCCACTCTGCCCTCTGTATAACCAGCACAGATCATTCGTGGAGTGATCTCCCCATTGTACATACAGGAGCTGTTGCATTTTTTTGTGCTTATCAAGGGCACTGGAGCCTCTTTAAGAGTGTCAGGAATATGTACTGTGCAAAGGAATAAAAACATATGTTAATATACTAATGAACTTGTTTCTCATTTCCTTATGATGCTTGTTAGCCATTCATTACTAGTTAACACTTTACAGCGGGGTTGGGAAAGTCCGGTCCTGGAGGGCCAGATTCCTGCATAGTTTGGTGATTTTTCTAAGCAAGCACATCTCATTCATCTCATCAGTTAATTACCAAACTAGGTTGGGCAATATCTTATATTTATCGTGATAAATTCTGTCCCGAATATACTTTTCTTGCTGTGTAATGGATATTGTCAGTACTTAAAGAATGCTGAACTAACTATGTTCCTTGTAAAGTAAGCATAATTAGGCCTGTTTAATTGGATTCAGTGCAGTGCAGTTTGAATATTAATCACTGTAGTTGTAGGTTTATTATTATTATTATTATTATTATTATTATTATTGCTAATATAGAAATTGTAATATGTGATACTACAGGTTCCATTTTATCTGTTTTAACATATTAAATATCAGAAAAACTAAATATTCTGATGCATATTGTGTATCATAAAAACACCTTGAAGTATTATGATATAATATTTTTTCCATTTCGTTCATCCCTACATCAAAGTGTGCTGGACTCAGGCCCTCAGTTCCCCACCCCTGCTTTAAATCTATTACTAAAGCCTAATTATATTTAGGGATGCACAATGGTATTATCAGCATAGAGTTGGATGTAGTCCCTATTTCTGTATTTTACAAATGTTTAACATGTGTAAATGTGTATTGTCATCAGCCCACAATTCCCAAATTGCCTCCCTAAATATATTTGTGGATAGAGATTTATCATAGACTACATTTACATGTGTTTTATTTACATGTATTTTCCTTACCATCATCAGGTTGTGTATATCCCCAGCCAGAAATCCAGCACTGCGTTCCTCCTGGAAGATCATGGTCATACTGCGGTAGACACACTGGCCTGATGGTGTCTAGAGTTGGAATCATACAGAACACAAAGATACAGAACACAATATACAATATAATGGACATTAATGTGATTTTTGTTCAGCTGTTTTCACCTGAAAAATTCAAAGGTGTCCTTAGTTTCATCAGTGCAATATCATTGTCGTGGCTTCTGTGATTGTAGTTCTTATTGTAGATGATTTTCTCTACAGCATAGCCTGTATACTGAGCCAGTTTGGCTGAATTGCGAGTAACAATCCCAGCATAGACCACCCAGCTGGAAACTTGAGGTAGCCTGTAGCTTAAATGACAAAAATAATCAGAAATATGGTTGGTTTATCTGAAAGCATACTAGTGAGTTACTGCGGGCTTTAGTAAATGGTAGAATAGTTTTTAATAAGGGATCTTACTTGTGGACACAGTGAGCAGCTGTAATGATCCACTGGCTGTTGATGATGGATCCTCCACAGGTGTGACGGTTGCTGTAGTAGAGACTCACTTGCCAGGGCCACCTGCCTAGTGTGGCCTCTACCCCTCCTATTATCCTGGATAACTTTGCTCTCGTCCCACACTCTACACAGGGAAACATCCCAGACTCAAATTCATGACAGTTTTATTGCTTGAGTAAGTTGAGAAAATGTAATATTATAGTATTTTGTCCAGCAGGTAGAAAATGTAATTTATGCCTCACCAAAACATTTCAGAGCTATAACCTTTCCTGTGCTGCAGCTTCCCCTAGAGTCATAGAAAAAGATAGAGTGAACTCAGTACATTCTTTCATTAATGTCATATACCAGGCACAGAACTGCATAAAGAGTTACCTGAACTGCCATAAACTTTCCAGATTGCTTTGATGTTCTGAGGTAATTTGAACAAATCCAACGTTGTACTTTGGCCCGATGTCAGTCAGATTGACCCCCTTGTGCTTGGTTAATCTAGAAACAGAGGTCAGACCAAACAGCTGGATTTACAACTCTGAATGACATGTTCATCATGACACTTTCAGAATGAGCACACACTATAAACGTCATTCTTTGATGCAGGAATGAACATGACTGAAGCGAGTATCAGCACTGCCATCACCGTAGGAAAGGTCGACTAACAGAAAGCAGCCACAGCTGTTCTCCAAGTAAAAGGTGCTGAGAGCTGGAAATGTGTGTGCACGTGTGTGATTGAGCTGTCAGCATCGCTCACCTCAAATAGCCCAGCTGTCGACACACAAGGGTCCCCAGTGAGGAGTTCCAGCGCTCGTAGCACACGGGCAGCCAGGTCTGCAGCTTCTCCAGCTGAATCTCTAGCAAAGAGTTCTCTGCACTTATCCTGTAAAACACTGAGCCCCTTTCAGTCAAAATCCCTCCAAACACTAACCAGATTGCAAAGACAGGTGTCATTTCGGGCTGTCATTATTAATGCATTAGAAATTAAATAATCTAATGATTATTTTGGTAATTAATCAGATAAGATGGTTTTTTAAAAAGACAGACAATAAAATGGATTTAACTGAACAATAAAAACCATGCATAATTTTTCAAAGATGTCATTTATTTCCAGTCAAATCAGTACAAGTTATTTGTTTTTTTAAGGAGATTTTGGACATTAGAAAGGAGGCCTAAGGAAAGTGAAAATCAAAGGAAAACAATAGAAAAAACAGGAGTTTCCAAAACTAGAGTGAAAACAATTATTAAAATATATAGAAAAATGGAAGTCTTAACAACCATGCAAGACCCAGTAGACCAACAGCCACCATCAGATAAACAGTACTTTAAGTAATAGTTTGGTGAAAAATTTTGACTGCATTTAAAGTAAGTAGAAAATCATGTACATTTTTTACTGAACTATTTCTTTTAAGATTTTATCTTAGACAGATAAGAGAACATCAGGTTTCACTCTTGCTTCAGATCTGAAAAAATCCATCACACTTGTAAGAGAGACCAATAGACATTTTAAAAGCTCCTGAAAAAAATGCATCATCATACATGTTGCCTATTGTAGAAGAGAGAGAAGGATAAATGTGAAAATATCGCAGAATCACAATTCATATGCTCATTTAAAGCTGCTGTTTTTTTATTTTCAAACTGTAACTGTTGTTGTGAATATCTTTACTGACTGTTTATTTACGTCCTGCCGCATGCCATGCCTCCCTGTGTTCTGTAATTGTTACGGGTCTTTGGCTTTCCCGTCATCTGTCACGCAGGCTCTTCTCATTGTTCTTTTCATTTAGAGTGTAGCACTGTCACTCATAGGGGATTGTCTATGCTGTTGTGTTTACCAGCTGGCCCTGTATTGTTTTCACAGAGGCTGGTCTGGAGGGCAGTACATTGAGCTGCATGCCCCAGGCACATACCTTTCCTGGGGTCAGTAACAGAGGTGTCTTCTGATACGTTGCAGAAGGAGGTTTCTTTGGTATCCCCCAACCCTGTAGGACTCTGAGTTGAGGTAGGTCTTAAAAGAAGTTTGACTAGAGAGAGAGAGAGTGAGAAAGGAAAGCATATGTGTACTCTAATACTTACGGGAATTATATGTGCACTTTGTGAATGTTGGGAATGATACTGAAAAACATCTTACCAATGAACCACACACCAACAACAACACCTCCAAGTAGCCCAAGAGCGCACAGAGCGGCCAACACTCTAATCACTCGTTGAGTGGACACGTTTATGGATACTGAATGAAAGACTGATCAAATTTAAGAAGAGTGTAGAAAGACAAAAAGCACAAAAGTGCACATTTTTGTTAATAAATACAAATGTTTTCTAGCATACTGCTTGTAGTACAACTACAACTATTAGTACTACTACAACAGCTAATAAAATAGTAATAATAATAATAATTTAGTATCATTAGGCAGTTAGAGCACACTTATTTTCAAAGGTTTGGCCTGGGGCGGTCAAAATAAAATCTGACATTCAAATATTCAGCAAAGCCTATAAGAAATTGCACAGTCTAATGCAGAAAACATGCATCTAAATGTTTAAACTACCTCTTTAGTAGCTTTACCTAGTTACCTAGTTAGTAATATTACAACACAATGGCTACTAAATCATGGGAACTAAAGTAAGAACATGCAATTGCCCACCATAAGCAAAGAAAACAAAAACAATAAGTGTTGCCATTATTAGAATTTTAAATCATTTGGAAATTTCTGCAAACATCACACTGTAGCTTTTTTGCTATTTGATCATTATGAAAGAAGCAATATGTTGTGGAAATTTCTAAATGCATAAATCCTTTGCAATGATAAATCAGAAAAGTTTGTGGTACATGATTGTTGGTAAAAAAAATGGAACTGAAAATGTGTGAAAATATTAGACAAACAAACAAGGGTAAAATTCTAATTTTATTTCTAATCCCACATGACAGCCCTTGTTCAGTCTGTATCCTCACTTATCTGCGGTGCACTGATCTAAAGTGTGTCATTGATGCATGCTGTCTGTACCTGTGTGTGGGGCCTCGATCTCTCTGAGCCAGGAGCCAGGACTGTCCTGGCCTCCTTTCCCCTGAGCCACTCTCATCGTCTCATCCTGGAGAGAGTGCCTGACTGCCACAGGGTTTTCAATCACAGCCAGAGCACCTTCACCAAGACTCTGTGACGCAAACATTGACCATATTGATCAAACTGAACTTATTATGAGGTAGGTATTATTTATGATGGACTGTAGAGTGTTGACAGCTGTAATCATGTCATCATTTCTGTTGGCCAGATCTGTTGCCAAGCCACCTGTGCACACCTTGCTTTGCTCAGTAGCTCACCGTGATTCCCTGCCCACCCATACGTGCACTCATACAATCGCTTAACAGCGCAGTTACATGAAATGTCTTTTCCATTATACTGTGACCATTGTGTGTATGTATGTAAATAATAGCTACCAGTTAAAATGAACAAAAAAACTCTGCTGCATGAATTTATAGGAAGACATCATAAATGAGATTAGAAATATTCTAGAGCCCTATATGTTGAAAGATTATTTAAACACATGTCTATACTTAAAATCTAACATTTTATTACAAGAAATTAAAGTTTAACAATATTCCATCAATGTCTGGTCTAATTAACAGCAAACAATGACTGCAGGCAAGTAAAATATGTGGTGATATTAGTAAATATAAGCTTATGTTTTAGGTAATTTCACACACAATGTTACTTATACAACCCGTGTTGAATAGGCTAATAACTTCTTTACAGGTACGAGTATAGCACTGTGGTGTACATCACATATTCTTGAAAGCAATTCCACAGAAATTTCATAGCCTGTTAAAAACCTTACATGAATAGGTTAATAAAAACTAACTTCTATACAATAAACATAAGTCTCACCATGGTTTTTCCTGGTTGTGAGGGTCAAGGCTAGCGTGGCTTTGGCAACTCCTGCTCTCGCTCACCCTCTCTGCTCCATCACAAGCTAGGTCTGCTGTGCGCTCCTGCTGCTCAGTGCTCAACCATTTAGCAGAATGCAACTCAGGATTTTCGTTTCACAAAGAGACAATGAGGTCAGCAGTGGAGCAAAGAATGAGCCCGTTGTTTTACCAAGGGGGTCATGGGGCCTGGGCTGGCTGGCTGAACCAGTTCTTTGTAGGGCTAAACATCTCCAAAGATATCCCCCTGTCACTGATAGGATGCAGGTTGCTTAGTAACACCCCCTTACCTGTGCCAACAGTGTGTCCACTTTGCAGAAGAGCTTATTACCTGATGATTCGCAGCTTTGGAGAGAAGCTTCTAATTGCAAAATGTTGAAAAGAAGAGTGTTGTCATTTCATGTCAGCATAAAGATGTTAACATGGTTCATACTACCATCATTTAGCAGCGCTAACCAAGAACAGAATATACATTATTCAGTAAATTCAACATTAGGGGACAGAGGTCTTTTTGTGAAGGACTGTATGATGAAGTCAGTTCTTCCTCGGCCAAGTTGTAATGTTAATGTAGCTCATCTGAGCATTCCAGACAGTCTGTTTTGTGTTTCATGTGGTTACATCAGCACTGAAAATATTACAGATAATGATGGAATTGCTGATCAATTTTTACTTTAAAACATGAATGTCCCACTGAGAAGAAGTTGAGATACACTGAGACATGGGTGTCTCTTCATGTGTCTTTGATATATTAGCAAATGGGCTTGGAGCAGGTGGGGAGGGAGTATCACTGCAGTAGTATTCTCAAAAGCTGAAGTTATAGCTCAGGCACTTCTTTATAAATTATGCACTAAGTAAAGACCTGCAAGTGTGAACCTAATAACACTTGGTTTTTTCAATGGTAGTCCATAACCACAGGATATTATTAAACTCTAAGACAAGTAAGATTCAACATTTCACAACATTTTAAGACATCTGTTGTTAAACATGATGTGGTAAAACATATTTACACAAACACTGATTTGATTCCTGTTGTGTGAAAAAAAACACACTGGGAAACTTATACAACAAGTTAATTAAAGATATCACACTTCTAAAGTGCTTTAGTTTGGATCGGTCTTATTTTCCACTGATTGAATTTGAACAATGTTGAGAAAAATCTGTCAAGACCACACAAAGCATGATGTTTTAAAGCATGAAAAAACTTTTCATCCCTGAGTCCATAAATTAATGGACTTAAGCAACGCGGTGCAATAATGAAGATAACAAAATCAGCATATCTCAAATGACCATATACTGACACATTTATCTTTAGAAATACCATTTCTATATATGGGCTTAAAAACTGCATTATACAGAGAAACAGCTGAAAAGCATGAAGGATCACAGTTCTAAGACTCTTGTTGGTTGATTTCTTATTGTCAGAGGAGGCGGCTCTGGCTGCGGTCATTATCTTGATGTAGGTGAAGACAATTATAATGATCATGAGGAGAAAAAGAAGCTGCAAAATTGTAACCCGCGTCTGTGCCTGCCACTCTTCTCCTAACATTAATTCCACACTGCACACATCATAGGAGAACAGACTGCTTGGAGGAACCACAGACAAATATGCTACCAAAGTGAACAGTGGAACTATGGAGCTGATACCCCATATAATAAGAAGTCCAAAGAATCTGTTTCTGCTGGTAGAGATGTCAGCATGTCTTAAAGGCATGCATATAGCAACATAGCGCTCCAGACACATTGCCACAAGAGTCAGTGGAGTACAAATGGTGAAAGCAGTTACAATTGTACAGATGATAATACAAGGAATCATGTGAATAAGATACATGTAGTTATTCCAAATCAACATTACATCACTAATTACCATAAGAACAGAGTCTACCAATAAGGTTTGTGCAAACAAAATGTAGCGAGTGTCCTCCCTGAACATGTTTTTTTTCAGAAAGGTGAAAATCATCAGACAGTTCACATAGAAGAAAATCCCCACCAGGATCTGCACCATCATAACCTTCTGCATAAAAATTCTTGAAAAGTTCATCAACTGATTAATGTCCAAGCTACTGTTCACTGAGTTCTGCATTTCTGAAAAAATGTTAGTATAATAGATCTAGAATAGGTAGATTTCACAAATCAATCACACTGAATAATTAATACTCAAATACGTCTATGATGGTCTACTGAAAATAAAGTGTAAGCAGTAAAACAACCAGCAGTTGCAGTGGGCATGATCCTATGGCTGGTGTACTTATACTGTTCTCAAAGACCCTTGGTGATGAGGCAGGGCCTATGGTACTTCAGTTTGCTTACAGAAATTGCATAGCAACTGTATTTGTGTTGACAGCATTACTATTTAATTGCAGTCTTTGAAAGATATGTAATGTCTTACAGATTCACAATTGGAACACACCGTGGTGTTTGGGATATACTGTTGAAAGATACTGAACATAAAATTTACATATGTTATTTATTAAGGGTCAAAGTGCTGGAACCCTATTATTTTGTTTTTGATTCTTTCCCCCCCCAAAAAATGTGAAAAACAAACTGTAAGTCATACAGATATAAAACCTGGTAGACAAGTAGTACTGCTTCATTTACCATTATTTTTAGAGACAAAATAATTTTTGTCAGATTCTTTAGCTTCAAATGAACTCAAAAAAACAACTCATTATTTACTGGGTTAATTTACTGAGTCATGTATCTTCAGAAGGCTCTGTGTTAAAATGCACCTGTGTTTTTTTTCTGTGAGACAAATACACACGTTCCTAGGGTTTTCATGAAAGCTGTGCAAATCTGGCCTCAAAATAATCACTGAACTTCAGTTATTTACGGAGCCCCTAAGGTGACATGCTGATTAATAAGGCGTGGCCACAAATTTATACATTGCAGCAACAGTTTACTATATTGAGGCCACAATTTACTATATGGGGGCCACAAATTAATATATCGAAGCCACGAGTTCTGAGAAACTTAAAATAGTAATTTGTGCCAAATAACTGTTTAATTAAAGTGATAATGGACCAACTAATTGATTATGAAAATAGATGTTAGTTTTAGCTTTACATGCCATTGTTACCTTAAAACCACTTTTGTACCATTGATGGGTCATTTACATTATTTGTACCATGATGAACGAAAAATGTACCTGCACAGAACCTTTATTTCTAACAGTGTAAGCATTTCTGCAAAAAAAGAAATGCGTACAATGAGAAGCACCTGATATGCACTGTCAAATATACAGGTGGATCACTGATGTTTTATTTTAAAATATCAGATTTTAGCCCAAAATCTGTCTGACTCTGCCAGAAGGCGAAAACTTGGATGTGGGTGGACCTTTTCACAAGATAATGACCCCAAAGACACCAAAATCTACACAGAAATGGTTGCGGAAACACAAAATCAAAGTTTTGCAATGGACCTTTCAGTCTCCGGATTTGAACCCAATTGAAAACATGTGGTGTGTATTAAAGAAGGCAGTCCACAATCAGTCCACAATTGTTCCAAAACACACTGTAATCATAAAATATGCAGTTTACAAATCTGTTTAAGCCTTAAATATCACTCATTGCATCAGTGGTGTTTATAACATATTGATTTTAGCTCATTTCCATTAAGTTTGCCAAATGTTCTGGAGCTGACTATGAATAATTAAGAGAAATGTTGGCTTTTTATTACATTATTGGAACAATCAAACAAAGTGGCTAGTATTTTTTAAACTCTGTTTAGACATTGCCTGATTTTGAACAAGTTTGACATTGACATGATAACAGTGGGGCATGCCAGTTTGACTTGCCCTGCAGGGGGTGCAACAGTCTTACATTTTGTGCCAGTGATCTATGAATAAAATGAAAATGAAAATATCTGTTTAAAACAGAGTAGAATAACTGCTGTCAAACAGAAATCTTTATTCTGAGCAACATTTTCTTTAGATGCGTTTTGCTAAATTATTTACACTGTTAGAAATAAAGGTTCTGTGCAGCTACACTTTTTGTACCTCATGGTACAAACAATGTAAATGTCCCATCAAAGGTACAAAAGTGGTTTTAAGGTCCAGTTGTGTACCCTAAATCTGTTTTTCCTAGTGGAAAAGTACATATTTGTACCTTTTCATAACCTAATGTTTTAAAACAGAACAATAAAATAAAAAGCCTGGAGATGAGACGGGGTGTGTGGAGTCAGTACATCTTAGAAAATATAATTTTAGTGGATTATGGTACAATACCTTTCATACCTTTTTTTCTGAGAGTGTATGATATTGGATATGTACATCTTACACTTTTAATGTGAAATTTTGATAATAGGTGTAATTAAAATGAAGTATTATTAAAATATCATAGAATAAACACACCTCTTCTATGTCTATCATTACAAGTTTTGAGTCAATATAATAAATTGTATTTTCAAATATTTGTGTGAATGTGGAGGGACAGTCCGAAGCACATGGCAAAGTCACCATAAAACATTTTTAGGCATTAAGGTAAAGATATTGTATTGTATATAGTATTCATAAAATCTAGAGATTTATGAGGAAGTTAATTACCTATATGGCAGTGCTGCTCAAGATTTATTTCTGTATTTATTGAATCATCATCTACAAACTGTTATGTCTGTGTGTGTTTTTTTTTATATCAATTATTTTGGTGGTGGGCTTAAATGTTACAATTCTGTGGTTAAAACTTATAGACATGCTGATTCTACTTCAGGCAAAAATGTTAATTAGTGAGGGTAGGGTAAGAGGCAGTCTTAGCAATGACTGACAGGTTCCTTAGCTGCTCACAAAGAGATTGGCAAAAGTTGTGCTCTGTGATCAAGTTCCTCACAGGTGACAGAATAATTTGGTACACTTTGCCACCCTTGCTCAAGTGCTGCTCTAGGCGATTGCCTAGTTTGTGTATATTGACACACTGGCCCTGTACAAGTGTTCTATTTTTGTACGACTTTGTGTTTTTCTCAGTCTTATTTTACCACTGGCAGAGACAACTGTGTATCCAAAGTACCGAACAACTATCATACGACCACTGAACTCAGGACATCTGCTGCTGGACATCTTGAAGAGCACATCTCTCATGAACTCTCTGACAAAGGAGCTCCTCAGCCTCGGATTGCTACACAAGTAAGGCCAGAGAACCGCCTCAGGCTTGCCTACTACAGTGACCCAGGTGAGGATGCACTGCAGGCAGCATGAGCGCAAGCAGAAGCGTGGAAAGTGGGGCAGTTTGAGTTAAAAGCCAACCCGGTGAGACCGGCTGTCCCAATCATCCTGTTTGCGAATGTTTACTCAGTGGGCATTACACTGGACAATATCAACATACAACAGACTCAGTGTGAGATGAAGGACTACTGCAGTTTTATTTTCATAAAAACGTGGATGAACAGACTTATTTCTGATGTGGCCATTCAACTAAACAGGCTAACCACTTTTCATGTGGACACAGAAGTTAACACTTGGTTTGTGCATTTATGTCAACACAGGATGGTGCACAAAACACCGCTTAGCGATGTTGGAGTTCGTGGCAGTTAAATGTAGACCTGCCGCTGGAATTTACCATTATTATTATTGTGGCTGTTTATATTTATCCCTCAGTGCTAATTATAAGGAAGTACAACCTAAGCTGTACGGAGCCATCAGTGAGAGCCGTCCTCTAATCCCGATGCTTTTTTCATTGTCGCCAGGGATTTCAATCATGCCAGTCCAAAGACAATACTACTGGATTTATACCAACACATTCAGTTTGCAACCAGTGGTGCAAACACCCTGGATCAACAACATAAAGGACTAGAAGCCTCCCTCCATCCCCCACCTCACACTCTCCGAACAGCTCATAGACATCAGTGAGTATACTGAATCAGTAGTGGGATACATCAACAAATGCATTGAGGATGTTAGTCACCAAAGCCGTCACAAGGCGTACCAACCAGAAGCCATGGTAGAAATTCAAAAACTGCTGAGAGCCCAAGATGCTGCTTTTAGATCAAGTGATGAGGTAGCATTCTGGGAAGCCAGAGCCAACCCCATGTCCCATGGAATCAAGCTAGCAAACTGTAAGTAAAAATCAGTGACCAGTAACACAAAATGGCAAATGTGGCCAAATGGCAGGGCAGACACACCATCACACCCCACCAGATGCCTGAGACACAGATAACTCTCTCCTGAATAGACTGAACACCTTCTATGCAAGGTTTGAGGCCAAAAACACTGACTTGGCAAGGAAATCCACCCCCCTCCAAATGACCAGATACCCTATCTGCCTGCAGCAAGCATGAGGAGGACCCTGTCTGGAGTTCATCCATGCAAGGCAGCAGGACCCAACAGCGCTCCAGATCAAGTGCTCAGCGACTGCGCAGGCAGCTGGCTCATGTACTGATGGATATCTTTAACATGTCAAGAGTCAAACTTCAAGATGACAACCATCTGACCAGTGCTGAAGAAGACTGTGGTGCCCAAACTCAATGACTACCTCCCTGTAGCACTGACGTCCATTACCATTGTTTCAAGCAGTTCATCTCATGTCACACTCCTCACCACACAAGATCCAATGCAGTTTGTGGACCACCAAAACAGAGCCACAGAAGATGCAGTCTCATATGCCCTTCACCTAAACTTGACAAAGTGAGCTATATTGTCATTCCTTCTCATCACAGATGTGTTGAAACAGGAACAGAATATTTTTGTTATTTTTGTAAGTAGTTATTTCGTGCCAACAAAACTAGACTTCACAAGTTCTAACTAAATTTCAGTGTTATAGTGCATTGTATTAGGCTTGGTGACCTGTTTCTGAGCATCCATTTTTGCCTGCATACCTTTTAAGACCTTGAGCAATGTACATGAAAATTACTGCCTCAGCTAGTTTAGAATAAAGACCTGCAGTCACATCGGCCCTACTGGAACTAGACTAAAGTATGCTGATTTACCAGCAATGTTATGATGCTATGATATGATCCAAATAAAATTACTTATGGAGTTAAGCTCCATAAGCTGTTATCTGTCTTCATAAACTGTCACATTTATTTCACAGCTATGTTGTATGCTAGCCTATTATATCACAGCTATGTTGTCTTTTAGCCTAGTATGTGTATTGCATACCTGTACATCTTAAGAAGTCAAAGTTACTCTGGGTAGTGTAGCGTCTCATAGTGTAGCATTTCCACATTGTCTCTCAGAAAACCCTTCCAAAACAAGGTCCAGACTTTTGTGTCTTCATGCTAGTTATGATCATGAATGTACTGTGCACCCATATACTTATACTAGTATTATCCAGAATACGTGACTAATTAGTGAAAACTGAAAGCAGATTGACTTCTGACCAGACATAAGCCAATAGAGGCTATAGCCATACATTGTACACTGAGGTCCTCATCATTACAGCCTGGTCCAGGGCAGGTTTTAAGTTATACCAGATATGTTTCTTTACATTCATGAGTATCTCAGCAAAGGTCTGAGTATACTTTCCAAAAGGCCATTATTCCATGGACACCTCCTTGTTTCTGCATGCATTGTCCGTTTTGTTAGCTCCACTCACCATATAGGTGCACTTTGTAGTTCTACAACTAAAAACTGTAGTCTATGTGTTTTTCTGAATACTTCGCAAGCCCCCTTTACCATGTCCTTCTTTGATCAGGACCCCTAAAAGACCACCACAGCGCGCATTTTATTTGGGTGGTGGATTATTCTCAGCACTGCAGTCACACTGATGAAGCTGTGGCGTGTTACTGTGTGTTGTGCTGGTTTGAGCTGAGAATAGTCCACCAACCGAAAATATCCAGCCAGCACTGTGGGCAGCATCCTGTGACCACTGATGAAGGAATAGTGGATGACTAACAAACTGTGTAACAACAGATGAGTTATTGTCTCTAAATTTACATTTATAAGGTGGACCAACAAGTTAGGTGCATCGAATAGAGTGGAAAGTGAGTGGACACAGTGGCCATGTCAGTGTCACTGCAGTCCTGATAATGATTGACCACCCAAATAATACCTGCTTTGCCGTGGTCCTGTAGGGGTCCTGACTTATAAAAAACCAGGGTGAAAGGGGGCTAACAAATTAAGCAGAGAAACAGATGGACTACAAAGTGCACTTTTACATTGTAAGTGGACCCATTAAAATGGACAAAGAGTATAGATACAGGGCCAGTGTACTTAATGTAGTGGCCGGTAGGGGTATAAGCTGCAGTAGTGGTCTTGGCTGTAGTTCATGAGCATTCTTTGCCACTGTTTCATTGTAACTTGAGGCCAAAGTCAGCCTGTTGGGCTGTGAGTCTGCTATCACTAATACATGTATCAACGTTGTTAAAGTTTCCTTTGAGAATTGAAATGTATTCATAATTGTCAGTACCAAAGCAGGCCAGCAGGTTTTAGTCTATTCACATAAAATATCCAAACTGCTTATGTAACTTTAGTAGGATTTTGTTTTTCTTTGGCTGTCATGTTCTCTGTCATATATTGCTCCGCATGACCTCTAAAATCACCTCAAATAGTTTATTGTCTTTATAAATCTTTCATGAATCTAGTTGCACATGGACATTCAAGTATGTTGCATTATGTATTACCAACTTGCTCTACCATCCTCATCCAGTTTAAAGTCTGTAGAGTATTGCTCTTTATGTTAATCCAATCACAATGATAAATGTACATTTATTGAAACATATTTACTGACCATACTGTACAACAGCCATAACTGCTTACAACTGCACATCACTTTCACAAAAGTAACCCAGATTCCCGTTCACATTTCTATGGCTGACTTTGGCAGGTCCTGTGCTTGTCCCTGATTCTGGTTCAGTCTCTATCCCTGACTCGAATGCATTCCAGTTCAGTTTACAACTTAACTTCTCAATTCAGTTTCAGATTTAGCTCCACTCACTACTGCAGAATCAGTTCTTGGTTCAGCTTCCTGCATATTTGCCCATTTGGATTTGGCTCTCTGCTTTTGCAGCTGATTTGGTGCAGCTCCCTGAAAGCACACTGAAAACTAACAATAAAATGATACATTTCTAACAATCTTTTGTTTGAATTTGTGTTGTGATGAAGCTGTCAAGACCACTGCATGATGTTTTAAGTGAGGGAAATCTTTTAATCCATAAAACAGTGGGCCTAAACTACATGGTGCAAAAATAAAGATACATTTTGAACATGTTAAATTTAAACATTACTTTAGAAAACGCCACAATTATTCTGATATAAATGAAAATGATCATGAAGAGAAAAAGGAGCTGCAAGATTGTAGTATATGTTTGTGTCTGGCACTCTTAGCGTTATCTGTGTCGACAGAGCATCAGAACTGACCACAGTGATACGTTACTAAAGTGAATAGTAGAACTGTGGAGCCGATACCCCATATTATAAGGAATCCAAAGACTCTGATCCTGCTGATAGAGATGTCAGCATGTCTTAAATGCAAGCATATACCAAAATATTGCTCCAACCATATTGATAAACTATATAGTAGCAATATGCTACAGGTAATTATTCCACATCGACTGTGCCGTGGTCAATACCATGAAAGGATGGTCTCTAATTGGTTATAAATTGTCTGTGCAAACAAAATGTAATGAGTGCTCTTATTTTTAGGTAGGTGAAAGCCATCAGACAGTTTGCACAGAGAAAAATCTCCACTAGAATGCACCAACATAACCTTCTGCTTTAAAACAAAAAAAAAATCAACAGGTTATTGTTTAAGCTACTGTTATGCACCGCTGTATATTTAGTGGCTGTTGTATGTGTGAGTATCTCTCTTTCTCTCTCTCTCTCCCTTTTTCCAGCCACTGCAGCTCTAGAAGAGTGAGTTCCTGTCTGAATCCTGCTCCTCTGCTAAGCGTTCGCTCAGTGGTGCAGTTGTCCTGGCATCCAGTGTCTCATCCATATTACATCACGACTTTTGTGCACCACGTCCCAGGGATGTATATTGAATATGGTCTCATCAGTTATAGAGTAGGTAGTCATTTATTTTGGAAGTGGGTTTTTATGTCTGTTTTGTGGTTAGTTAGAGAGTTTAGGTAAGCGGACTATTTTTTTTTCTTCATTTGGTTAAGTTAGTTTGTGAAATAGAGCTACCTTAGGGTTTTGTTTAGTATTTTCAGCATTGGCCAACCTGGTCAGTGCTGTTGTTTGTACAGAGTTTGTACAATTTACTTGCACTTATTTAACCCATCTTTGCCCATTATTAGCTGTATTATATACAAAGTAATCCACCACTCAGTCATTCTATTATGGCCCAACCCTAGAATGTGTCATAACAATATATAGTATAATAGATGTAAAAGATGTATAATAGGTGAGGAAATCCACGCCACACTGAAGAAACATAAATTCTAAAAACAAAGAACAGTTACACTTGGCCTGTTTCTTTATGATACGTAATTTATGCTGCTCTTAAAGAATCTTGGTGACATGTTAAGAGGTGAAATCTGCAGTATTCGAGCTTGCTTACAGGAAAAGAACAGCAGCAATTTTGGGGTTGGTAAAATTAATATTTTATAGTGATCCATGAAAAAAGTAAATGTAACAAATTCAGAATCTGAATAAAATGTTTTAGGTATACTTTTCTAAAGCACTGAACATGGAGTTTAACAGCGAAAGTAAGTGTTTGTAATCTAATCAAAATATAGTTTCTGTTTGAGACTAATTTTAAATTTAAATTTAATTGTAATTTTGTTTGATTTTTACTTAATAGCAACCTTAAGGAGCCTTTATCACTAGAGACCAACAAATTACTGCACATTACATACATTCAGGTGTTAAACTATACATCAAGCTGAACATTTTCTTATTTTTCTTCTCTCTGTTTTTTTCTTCTTCTTTTGAATTTTGTACACGATTTTGTGAAAATTGATCATAGTTGCACGTGGTGACCAAGAAAAACAGTCATCTATGATCCTCCACATGACAAATTTATTTTAAAGGAACTCACAAAATACACTCTTGGAACAAAATGCTTTTAGTAAACTTAAACTGTCATTAAATCTATATGCTGGACAGTTACATATACATTATTTTCAATCCAAATAGTCATAATAGTTAAAATCAACTAGCTGGGTGGGTCTCATTTTTGTTTTAAATGCACACACTAGACTGCAAGTTAAAGAAAAAAGGTTTAACTTGAAGTCTAGTAAATTAATTCAGAGTCCCATTTCTTTAACCTGTGCAGGGTCCGAGAACAACTTAAAATAAACAGAAGGAAAAAACACTTGATGTTTGAGGCAAGTGATCAGTTTATCCTTTTTCTGATTCACATATACTGATTCAATAATTCTCATAAATTAGTTATAAAGCACAGTGAATAAACTGTGATACTGAGCTCTTGATAAAAGCTGTTATATTTTTTGTTAGCCTGGTCTTATTTTCCATTCACTGAATAATGCTGAGAAAAGGCTGTCAAACCACACATAGCATTATGTCTTAAAGCAAGGAAAAACTTTTCATCTCTGAGACCATAAATCAATGGACTAAGACAACGTGGTGCAATAACAAACACGATTAAATTTGAATATCTTATATTATTAAACGTTATGATGTCGATGTTCCAAAATGCCATTTCTATATATGGGATTGAAAACTGAACTATACACAGAAACAGCTGAAAGGCATGAAGTATCACAGTTCTGAGACTCTTGCTGGTTGATTTCTTATTCTCAGAGGAGGCGGCTCTGGCTGCAATCATTATCTTGATATAAGTGAAGACAATGATGAAGATCATAAATAAGAAAATGAGCTGCAAAATTGTACCACGTGTGTGTGCCTGCCACTCTTCTTTGAACATTAATTCTGCATTACACACAGTATAGGAGAACAGAGCACCAGGAGGAACCACAGATAAATATGCTATGAAAGTGATCAGTGGAACTATGGAGCTCATACCCCATATAATCAGAAACCCAAAGAATCTGTTTCTGCTGGTGGAGATGTCAGCATGTCTTAAAGGCATGCATATAGCAACATAGCGCTCCAGACACATTGCCACAAGAGTCAGTGGAGTACAAACTGTAAAAATAGTCCCAACTGACAGCACAATCATGCAAGGAATCATGTGCATGTGGTACTGGTAAGCATTCCCAACCATCAGCATATCAGATAAAACCAAGAGTGTAGAGTCAACAAATAGGGTTTGTGCAAACAAAATGTAGCGAGTGTCCTCCCTGAACACCTCCTTTTTCAGAAAGGTGAATATCATCAGACAGTTTACACAGAGGAAAATCCCCACCAGAACCTGCACCAACGTCAGCTTCAGAAATAAAGAACTTGACGATTCTGTTAAAAGATTATTGCTTGAGCTACTGTTAACAACAAAACTCTGCATTTTTGGAAAAAAGTATTAAGATTATACAAGTCAACCACTGTAGAACAAAAACTGTAAAAAATAAAATCACACAACAGATGCAGGGAGCACAAGGCTTAGTATCACATTCATCATGTATTTATTGTCTTTGTAAAAACGTAGTTCTAAGGGATAGAGGTGGAGCCTGTGGTAGTTCATTTTGGATAGTGACAATTTTAATTTTAATAATTAAGTGTTGATTCACATTTAAATGATGTTCTTTTTGTGTCTTTTCTTTCTCACAACATTTTAAATATTATTTTTTATTTTTATAATTTTTTTTATCTACACAAGTGAATACATCTAAAAAGTAGCATGAATCGTATAGTCATAATCCTGCTTCCACGTCAGTCATGAGTTTAAAAAAAAAGGTAATATCTAATAGTTAATCTATTTTTGATTAATTTTAATGAATTACATTGCCAAGATTTTCTTTTGACTTGCCATGGTTAAAGTCACAATGATGTTTGAGTCGTGTTTTTTGGACAGAATTACTTGCAAACAGTCTATGTTATGTTCTTGTCACTTCAAAGTATTTATAGCTATATAATGTTAACTAGTTATCTGAGAGTAATCTACTTACACTAAAGCTTTAGTTAATGTTCCAATCATCTGTGTCTACTAAACTGATTATCTTGTCCTACAGGTTACACTGTTTATATTTGTCTGTAAATGCTGCTTGGCCAGTTGACATCCTCCCTTTACAAATTCATTCTTTTGTGGCAGGTGGTGGAGCAAGCTTTACAGAATGTTGGCAAAAATCCTCATGAGGAATTATGGCACATTTTAGAGTCAGTATATAACACAAAGTTTTCAGTTTATATTGATTTTTGCATTACAGTTCTCCCTTAGGTTAAGTGAGATTTGTGCCACTATCCCTGTCCAACCCTGCACCATTTGCAAAACAACTCATTTATGGGTGGAACCTGAATAAACCTTTTTTTTACTAGTGTTGCTTGGTGTAATCATGATCATATACATCTACCCTTTTGAATTCTAACTATTCTACCTTTTAAATTTAATTGTTTTAAATTATTATCATTTTGTTGTTTAATATAGAGTAAAACAACAATTATTTCTGTTGCAGTTTTACTTGTTTTAATCATTGTCAAATATTCTGGAGCAATATTTAATTAATTAGCTCCATCTTCCATTATGGACACATCGTACTAAAATTTCTACATTTTTTTGAGGAAGGCCTGAGTAACAACCATGGCTTAATCTTTTCTGTGAGTCTGGAACAGCTCCTCCAGCCATGGCAACTCAAGGTAAGACAGTGAGAGAGAAACAAAAAGAAGAAATAAAAGGACTCTCTTGTCTACCTTGAGATCTTCAGAGCAGCAGCCTTTAAAAAGATGGCATAATTTCCCACAATGGCTGCCCGATTTTTGTCCCACTGTGAAGGACACTATCTGTCCCACCGGCCTAGACATAGACAGTTGGCCTCATTGGATGGAGAGGTAGGACAGGCGACAAATGCAAGGATGGCATAGGAGCTTTTCAGGTATCCTCCAATTGAGAGGCAATACAGCAGCACGTAAAGTGGACTGGAGAAACAGCAATCATACATGCAACACTAATCCTAACCTCTGGAGTCTCTTCTCCCCATTTGACCAGCCCTGGGACTCAGTCCACTCCTATAGTTGCATGCTGTTTGCTGGCTGACAGAGCTGGCTCTTTAGAATCCAACGAAAGTGGACCAGTGGATCCTCTGTAGGGGTGTGGGTTGCCTTTTTTACTACGCCTCAGCAAGATTTTTTAAAAAACAATATTTGGCCAAATAAAAAGACTAAAGTTTTAAATAGTCACACACATTGGCAATCAGGGAATGCTTCCAAATCCTGCCCAGATCCACATTCCCTACCAATGTGGCAATGAGCCTATGGCACTCTAACTATGGACCCAAGTGGGAACTCACACAGAGCATGAAGGAATGACAGAACTTTAAAAACTCCTCCAACTTGCTATGTGACTTCAAATGGCTTGTGCTACTTGTCAAGCAATTGGAGCTTGATGTGCTGAGTAAAAAGTTCCAGTGTAAGCTGAGTGCACCTATTCTTTCAGAAATAGGGCAATTCTGAGATTTTTCTATGGACTTTAAGTTCCCTGTTATACTCACTACATCATGGGACAATCAGCCATACAACAATACAACAATTGGACATTCAGATGACAGACGCAAAAACAAAACAAAAAGGAAGGGAGAACATGGCGGGAGAGAGAATAGACGGCATGGTGAATGAGTGAGTGTGGGCAGTTTCTCCCTTGGATCTATTTTCTCTGCTTTTTTTGTTCACTGTTTGCAGTTGTGCGCACGACTTTTGCTGTTGGTGACTTTTTTTCAACGGACACTAAACAGAGTTGGACAAAGAAGCAACCACGGACTTAGACAGTTATTAATGCCTACAAGGTGGTGAGCAACCTGGCTTGGAACTTGAGACCGCCATGTCTCCGCGCATTTATTACTCGCCAAACTCTCTCTCCCATACATACTTCACACTTGTGGAACTGTTTATGACAAATACGGGATTGCTGAATCCCGATATTGACGTTGTTGCCAATATGCGAACTGTATATATTTTATGGGTTTATGTACATGTGTATATACATTACTAGCTTTGCACTGACTTTTTGGGTGTTTGGAGGAGGAAATGCACTTGCAAATACAACAATAAATGCTGCAGTTGCCGTGGTAAAGGGTTGTATGCGTGGTGAGCTCAATTGAGAGTGATATATTACGCCACCCCGACCTTAAAAGGTGTTTGTAAAAGCATTCCCTGTGGAACCCCCTATAAGCTAAGCTATCTGTATCACAGTTCCATTTATTAAACGGTGAAATACCCCGGGGTGCATATCAAACATGTTTATGATTTCTTGTTATTTTCTCTGAGTTTGGTTGTTTTGTGAGGCTGGTCTCATACAGCACTTGGGGTAACACTTTGTTTAGCTCATACTAGGCTATCATACGTTGCTAGTTTTGTTCCTAGCTTTATTTACATTAGCTTTATCTAATACATCAGTAACATCTACACTTGTAATTTACACATAATCTCAATCATATACACGTACATATCTTCATAGTTTGGTACACCTAGGATATCCAAGGCCCTCCTTTTCACAAAATGGAGGTGGCTGAAGAGCAAAACAGACCCCCTCAGCATGTAACACAGAGGCAGCCAAGTGGGGATATCACTGAGGTTTCTAGCCTGCTTGAACAATTATATTTGGATAATCTGAAACCATCTGTTTCCCAACATGAAGATGACAATGTTAGCAATGAACTTGGCTTGTTGGGAGAGAGACTTCACAAACTCGCTGAGAGAGTAGAAGCATTAGAAGGACAACTTAAAGATGTGGTTGATTCCTCCCTCAGTAGGGAAGAAGGGCTAAGAGAAATGATCGACAAACTGTCCATCAACATGAAGGAGTATATAGATGAAAGTTTTAGCTATCTTGCCCACACAATTGTTGACTGTCCCCATCGTTGTGATCGTGTGTGGGAGGAAAAATTAAGAGAAACCTCACGCAGAAGCTCTTGGAAGCTTTTAAAGCCCCTCGCAACATCCACACCTGCTGTGAAATCATTTCCCAGTGAAGCCAGCTCTATGAGTCCACTGTCTGTACCACCTTTCGTATGGATTTTCCAAAGTTTGGTGAATCCACAAGCTCATCGGATATCACTCAACTTCACTGAGCAGTGTGAGAACTTCCTGAGTCTTTGGCCGCTGAGTGATCAGGAGCTGCTGGGAAACACTCAATGCTGTATTACAGGGTCCAGCTTTTTGGAAGCTTTTCTGTCAGAAGATTATACTGCAGAAATCAAGGAGCAGCTCCATGCCATGGTGCAAGCCCCAAACCAGCGGCTAAGAGATTTTGCTTGTGACCACAGGGCACTTTGCTTGAAGTGGCGCCCAGGAATGCCAGAGGAGGAGATTGAGGATTCTCAATGCCTGTAATCTTCAGCTGGCTGGATTAAGGGATATAGTATCAACAGTTGATCAGCTTGTCAAGACTGGATCAATGATAGAAAAGGATTGGGCTTCTTCAAAAGGCTACGGGAGCAGAGTGCAAAACGTCAGCTCAGGAGAACACCAAGTCAAGAAACCACCAAAAAAGGGTGGGGAAAAGCATTTTGGTGACGCCGATCTTGCTACAGTGCAGGCAGTGCCCTCTCTTCTCATTGTCTCCATACAGATCCGTGGAGCAAATGGTAATGCTGTGTTGGACACTGGCAGTACATACACACTTATGCAGGAAAGCTTGTGGAAACAAAATGCCAGAAAAAATGAAGATTTGTTGTGCTGTGAAAATCAGGCATGTATCTTATGGCAGATGGGCAAGAGAGCAAAGCAGTGGGCAAATTTCCTCTAGTTCTCAAGCTCTATGATGTGTCCTACAAACTTGATGTGTATGTCCTGAAAGATGACAGCCTGTACATGCCGCTCTTGCTTGGTCTAGACTTTCTAATCAGCAGCAAAATGTCCCTTCAGCCACACCTGGGCAAATATGCCATGCCGAATGGGAAATCCCATCCGCTCCTTGCAAAATCTAGAACAGCGCTGACATAGGGGGTAGAATTAACTTTTATATGGCCACGGAGAGGACAGAACCACAAGCTAACATTTTTATCAACTCTCAACCAGACATGGTACAACCATTGCTGCAGAAGTGGCCGACAGTCTGGACTGACAGGTTGGGATCCACTTTGGTGGGAAAACACAGTATTGTAACCACAGGTGAGGTTCCTGTGAGGAGAAGAGCCTACCGAACGTCCATCAAAAAGCAAAGAACACAAAGAACCCTCTTCCTCCTCCTGCGCTGCTCCTGTGGTTTTAGTCCCAAAGCCGGATGGTTCATTCCGCTTTTGTGTGGACCACCGTGGTCTAAATTCCAAGACATTTCATGATGCCTACCCTATGCCCCTGGTGCATGAGATCCTAGAGTCAGTGCAGGATGCTGCCTACTTTAGCACACTGGATTTGCAGAGTGGCTACTGGCAGGTGGCTATGGATGAAGAGAGTAAGGTGAAGACAGCAGTCATCACCCCACAAGGGTTATACCATATTAAAGATATGCCCTTTGGCCTCAAGAATGCTGGCGCCACATTCCAGAGGTTGATGGAACAAGTGTTGGGAGAGCTGAAAGGGAAAATATGTTTTGTCTACATCTATGACATTATTGTATTCTCACAGACTCCGGATCAACACCTCCAACACTTGGATGCGGTCTTCAGCAAATTACATCAGGCCCGACTAACTCTCAACATAAAAAAACAACATTGGATCTCAACATTGGATTGGGGGATGTCCTTACCCCGAAATTTAAGGGCGAGGAGAAGGTCATCGTGTATGCTTCTTGGGCACTGCGAGGAGCGGAGCTGAGATATTCCACCACCAAGAAAAAATGCTTGGCCGTAGTGTCGGCGGTAGAAAAGTGGCGGCATTGTCTGGAGGGCTCTGTGTTTGACATCTTCACAGATCATAGCGCCCTTACTTGGGCATTCAACTCCCCCAAGACTGTGTGTCTAGACTCACTTGGTGGACTCCAAGCTTTTGACTTCAGAGTGCGTTACAGGAGAGGCTGTTGCAACATTGTGCCAGAGGCACTATCAAGAGCTCCGTCAACTCTAGAAGGAAACATCTGTGTAGCAGTGGCTAAAACCTATTGGTGCAATTTACCAACCTCGCTGCAAGACATTGGAGTTGCTCAGAAAAGCAGTCAGATCTGTGAGCAAGTAAAAGAATCATGTCAGAATACCAAGATGGGACGAGTGCACTATCAAGAACAGCAAGGGGTTTTATACCGTGGTGTGCCTTCCAGATTTGGAGGTTTCAATTGCCAGTTAGTGGTCCCTGAGGAAATGATGGGGCAGTTTCTACAGTACTTCCATAGTAGCCCTTTTGGGCGTCACCTTGGCCGAATGGAAACCCTCAGGAAGATTCTGGAGGTGGCTTGGTGGCCAAGTATAAGAGGAGATGTCTGGAAGTATGTAAAAGAGTGTGTGACCTGCCAACAGTACAAGAGCCCGAGGAACACTATGCTGATGGTTGTAGTGGATTATTATTCCAAATGGAGTACACCACACACGGCTGCATACAACACTTTACATAATCACATGGCTCTATTAAGAGAGGTTAAAAGTCACGTGGGTGTGGCCAAGTCCAAACAAGCCAGATATTATAATTTCTGCCGCAGATGTGTACAGTTTGCGGTTGGGGATCTGTGTTGGACAAAGGAGTAACCACGGACTCGGAGAGCTATTAAAGCAGACAAGGTGGTGAGCAACCTGGCTTGGAACTTGAGACCGCCGTGTCTCCGTGTGTTTATTACTCGCCATACTCTCTCTCCCTTGCATACTTTGTGCTCGTGGAACTGTTTATGACAAATACTGTAAGGGTTGGCTCCAGGGCTAGGCCACCGCCGGCCACCAGGGGAGTCAACGACCCAAATGAGCCACACCTGCTCAGGGGGCTTTATAAGAGCTGAGAAGAAGACACACTTTGCTGAGTCTTTGTTTCAGCGTTCTGGCAAACAGACCGGCCAGTAATCTCGGGTAGAAGCTCTAGAGAATTTCTATCGAGCTTCTTTTATCCTTGTCACTACTCGATTCTATCCCCTTTTCTCGAGTTGTGTCTTTCTTCCTTTAAAAAAAACAAACAAACAAACAAACAAAAAAAAAACTAAAGAACTAAATCTAAAGCTAGAGAAGGGACAAGTTTGCCCCTTTCTCCTTTTCATTCTCCTTTGTGCATTCTTTTCTTTTGGGAAAGTTATCATTTCCTCAGTGTTTGAGAGAGCCAGTCTTTCCCCTGGAATCCTTTGTTTTGTTCCCGCCTAAGCCTTAGCAGGTGGGCTTTCATACGGCCTTTTGTTTTTCACCCGTTTCTGGCATTCCCTTTTAAGGTGAACCCTCCCTGCACCACATGACACGGCCTCCATAGTGCAGTGGTAGAGCGCTGGTTTATTAATGCGGCGGCGTGGGTTTGCGCCCCGGCATCCGCGGTTATATATATTATTTTAATAATACCTTCCAATCGCATAGAAGCTCAGCGTTTGGGTCCTGCCTGCCAAAACCCTGTGGTGGCTCACCCGGTTGGCCTCTGAAATACCACCCAGATGGCCTGGGTTCTAACCCCACCTCTGGCAAGCTGCCACATTACAGAAAGACTCAGCCAAAACTATGGACCCAGCTGAGCTCCCTGACCTGGATCAGGTTAAAATTGCCCTGGTTAACCAAGGGGCTGTGATTAGAAGGCATGAGCAGGCTTTGCAGCAAATACTAACTCAGCTGCAGAGCCTCACTGCAACTCTACAGCAGGCTGCCCCTCTAGTGGTGGTTCCTGAGGCTTCTCCAGCTCCTGCTCCCCAGGTTGCTGAGGAAGCTGCTGCACGTTCTGAGCCCCACCTACCGCCACCAGAGCATTACTCTGGGGATCCTGGAGGATGTCGGGGTTTCCTCCTTCAGTGTTCCCTGGCTTTCGAGCAGCAGCCCTCCAGATTCCCCTCAGAAAGGGCTAAAGTAGCCTATATAATCTCCCTCCTTTTGAGTAGGGCCCTTGCTTGGGCCACTCCTGTGTGGGAGAATCAAACTGATTTATGCGCCTCCTCTGAGCAGTTTATAGCGGCTCTGCGCCATACATTCCACCACCCAGTTTCCGGAGGTGAGGCTAGCTCCCGCCTCCTACGCATACGTCAGGGAAAGCGGCCATTAGCCGATTATTCCATAGAGTTCTGCACCCTGGCTGCAGAGAGTGGCTGGAACTCAGAAGCGCTCATGGCCGCTTTTCAGCAAGGCTTGAGTGACGAGCTCAAGGATGAGCTGGCACCGCGTGACTCCCCCTCCACTCTCGATGACCTGATAGAGCTAGCACTAAAGCTGGACAACAGGCTTCGGGAGCGCCGTAGAGATTGGGAATCGGGGGGAGCACCATCGGCTCGCAGACTCCTACCCTCCTCTGTGGCTAACTCCGCTCCAGCGGAGCACTCTTAGGAGGCTCAGCCCATGCAGTTAGGGCCGATGCCTCTATTGCGGCCACACAGGTCATCTGCGCCCTGCATGCCCTGAGTTAATGGGAAACAGCCACGTTCGTCACGGGCAGGGGGGGCCCCTGACGGACCTATCCATATGCCCCAGAGCCACTGGAGTGCTCCTCAATGTCACCATCTCATGGGGGAACAACAAAGAGGAACGCCTCCAGGCCTTTGTGGACTCAGGGGCCGCAGGGAAATTTATTGACGCTGGGCTAGCCAAAGCCCTTGGGCTGCCCCTGGTCTCATTGGACAAGCCCCTTCCTGTGTCTGCCATCGATGGCCGGTCCCTTGAGTCAGGGGCAGTCTCCCAGCAGACTAAACTACTCTGCCTGCGCAT
Source organism: Colossoma macropomum (assembly GCF_904425465.1). Classification (NCBI taxonomy): domain Eukaryota; kingdom Metazoa; phylum Chordata; class Actinopteri; order Characiformes; family Serrasalmidae; genus Colossoma; species Colossoma macropomum. The sequence continues at coordinate 10,542,907 of NW_023494786.1, read as the reverse complement.
AGGACAGCACTGTGAGAAAGTGTCCTTATACCTCATCAGTGCCCCCAGTGTGCAGTTGGTGCTGGGCTTTCCCTGGCTCCAGCGTCATAATCCCTGTCTGGACTGGCTGAACCGCTCCATCCGTTTCTGGGGTCCCCTCTGCCAGAACACCTGCTTGCAGAACCCCAGGCCTAGTGGCACGGCTTCCCTGTCTCCCAGTCCAGAAACCCCTGACCTCTCTCGAGTCCCCCCTGAGTACTGGGACCCTCCAGGAGGTCTTCAGTAAGAAAAAAGCCCAGTTCCTGCCTCTCCATCGGCCTTACGATATTGCCATTGATTTACTGCCTGGCACTAGTCCCCCTCAGGGCCAGCTATTTTCTCTGTCCGCCCCCGAACGTAAGGCCATGGAGGTCTACATCCAAGAGTCCTTGGCCACAGGCGTCATTAGGCCATCCACCTCCCTGGCTGGGGCAGGATTCTTCTTTGTGGGAAAGAAGGATGGGGGCCTGCGCCCCTGCATCGACTATAGAGGGCTCAACAAGATCACGGTCAAGGACCGCTACCCTCTGCCTCTGATGTCATCTGCCTTTGAGGCACACATCCTGATGAACATTACAAATACGGGATTGCTGAATCCCAAAATTGACGTTGTAGCCAACGTGCAAAGTGTGTATATACATCACTAGCTTTGAACTGACTTTTTGGGTGTTTGGGGGAGGAAACGCACTTGTAAATACAACAATAAATGCTGCAGCTGCCGTGGTAAAGGGTTGTATGCATGGTGAGCACAATTGAGGGTGATATATTACACCGCACTGACCTTAAAAGGTGTTTGTAAAAGCATTCTCTGTGGAACCCCTATAAGCTAAGCTATCTGTATCACGGTTCCATTTATTAAACGGTGAAATGACCCGGGGTGCTTGTTACAAACTGACATCTAAAACCATTTTTGAGGTTTTGGTGTAAACCTTAATTAATGGCAGTAAGCACAATGGGGACTTTTGGAACTATTCTAAATGCCCAGCCATGTGATTATTGTAAGCTGCATGAAAAAAACACTTCCCTGCAGCTCTTTGGCACCAGCAACTGGGTATTACCTGATTTTGAGTGCCTGGTGTCACTTATACAACCTCTCTTTAGTAAGTGAAAAATACAGATGTGACACTGTGACCCCCAGCTGCTAATCATCTATTGATTATTCTGACCTGTCAAATTTGTGAATTTGCTAAAGCAACAGTTATGGCAGAAAATCCTGAAGTATGGCATGGTATGGCAAAGGGGTGTTCAGTATTCTCTCTTTCGAAGTCTGTAATTTGGAGTTTTGCTCCAATTGGTCCATAGGATTAGTGGATGCCTCAAGCTTGTTTTTTATGACCCATGTTGAGGATTCCATGTTGTGGCTTTCCCACTCCACAGCTGGACATGCCCCAAAATGCCTGCAATCCGGCACACTCTTACCAGAGAGTGAGAGGGAGACAACAGGAGGATTTTGAAAGAGAGAAGGGGCTCTTGCCTCCAGATTCATTGTGAAATTAACTTAAAATACCTTAACTACAGAGCTCACCTTCAACCTTCTTTTTTACAAATCAATAGTAGCATTTAGTGTACTACTTACAAATGTGCCCCCCACTACAAACTCCCGATAAGTTTGTGTAAAGCTGTGAGATCAATTATATAAAAAGTTTAGTCTATAATACATTGGCAAAGAGTGAATAAGGGGACTCGGCAATCCCGTGAATAATGACACTGTGACAATGAGCCTATGGCTCTCCGACTAGGGACCCGAGTAAGAATTCACAAAGAGCATGAGTGCATGACAACTTTAAAAACCCCTCCTACTCACCGTGAGATCAGTTATATACAAAATTCTGTCCATAATACGTCAATACTGAGATGTTTACCAACTTCCTTCTTTACCAAGTTCCACAATTTCAGACTACAATTCTCTGGGTGAGAAAAGAGAGTATGTAGAGTCTCACGTTCAAGAACCCAGTTGCTCCCCATCCGACAGCTTGTACAGCAGTGCAAATTTGTTGTTTACTTCCAACACTGAGCTCTGTTGAAAGTAAGTCCATAAAGTTATTCGAAGCTGCAGGAAAAAGTCACACGCACAATTACAAATGACAAAAAAAATGAGAGAAACAGCTCCAAGCAGAAGTTACCAGTGCTCTCAACATACCGGTTCTCTCTCTTTCCTCCTCATATGTTGTCCCTTTTGTGTCTTTTCATTGACTGATTGTCCTATGATGTAATCAATCAAGTGCTAAAGGGTTGCAGAATCTCTTGTCCTTGGCCTGCACTTTTGCCAGCATCCCAAACTGCTGTTCCTGTTCCCACTGAAGGTCAAGGAGGCCCTGGTGTTGGGTCTGGTCTAAGCTGGCTACTTCTCCAAACAGGGATGACTCCATTGCAGCTTATTAGCATTTTTTTAGGTTTGGACACCAGTGTAACATCCTTGGCTGGGCAGAGGAAGGGCACAGGAGACAAGTGTGGTTAAAAATAGAACTATTGCACTTTTACTTAGAATAGTGACTTAGAAAGTTTCACACTCAAACTTTCTTGATCATCTTTTGTCTCTGAGGTCTGTGGTTAACGGATCCTCTCTCTATCATCTCTAACAGCCTACTAAAAGAAAAACATGCAGATATGGAAGGCTGTCAGTCACAAAACACAAGTGCAGTCACTGACTCATTTTCCATACACTGCCACTGTTTCATTATAACTTGAGGCCAAAGGCAGCCCACTGGGCTATGAGTCTGCTGTAACTGATATATGTGTCAATGTTGCTTACTATTTCATTGAGAACTGAAATGAATTCATGGTTGTCAGTAGCAGAGCAGGCCAGCAGATTTTAGTCTATCCACGTAAAATATGTGCAAATTGTTTATGTAGCTTTAGTATATCTTTGTTCTTATGCTGTCATGATGTCCTCTGAAATCACCTCAAATAACTTGTTGTCTTCATAAATCTTTCATGAATCTAGATGCACATGGACATTGAAGTATGTTGGATTGTGGATTACCAACTTGATCTACCATCCTCATCCTGTTTAAAGTCCGTAGAGTATAGCTCTGTATGTTAACTCAATCACAACAATAATAAATATATATTTTACTGAACCATATTTACTGACTATACTGTACAACAGCCATAACTGCTTACAACTGCATGTCACTTTCACAAAAGTAACCTAGATCCGTTCACATCTGTATGGCTGACTTTGGCAGGTCCTGTGCTTGTCCCTGATTTTGGTTTAGTCTCTATCACTGATTCAAATGCTTTCCACTTCCGTTTACGACTTAACTTCTCAATTCAGTTTCAGATTTAGCTCCGCTCACTACTGCAGAATCAGTTCTTGGTTCAGCTTCCTGCATATTTGCCCATTTGGATTTGGCTCTCTGCTTTTGCAGCTGATTTGGTGCAGCTCCCCGAAAGCACACTGAAAACTAACAATAAAATGATACATTTCTAACAATCTTCTACTTCAGTACATTGCATCCTCCTTTGTTTGATTTTGTGTTGTGATGAAGCTGTCAAGACCACTGCATGGAGTGAGGGAAATCTTTTAATCTATAAAACAGTGGGCCTAAACTACATGGTGCAAAAACAAATACATTTTGAACATGTTAAATTTAAACATTACTTTAGAAAATGCAGAAATTCTCCTGATATAAATGAAAATGATCATGAAGAGAAAAAGATTGTAGCATATGTTTGTGCCTGGCACTCTTCTCCTAATGTTATCTATATCCTATGAAGCAAAGGACAACAGAGCATCAGAACTGACCACAGTGATACGTTACTAAAGTGAATAGTAGAACTGTGGAGCCGATACCCCATATGATAAGGAATCCAAAGACTCTGATCCTGCTGACAGAGATGTCAGCATGTCTTAAATGCAAGCATATACCAAAATATTGCTCCAACCGTATTGATAAACTATATAGTAGCAATATGCTACAGGTAATTATTCCACATCGACTGTGCCGTGGTCAACACCATGAAAGGATGATCTAATTTGTTATAAATTGTCTGTGCAAACAAAATGTAATGAGTGCTCTTATTTTTAGGTAGGTGAAAGCCATCAGACAGTTTGCACAGAGAAAAATCTCCACTAGAATGCACCAACATAACCTTCTGCTGTAAAACAAAAAAAAATCAACAGGTTGTTGTTTAAGCTACTGTTATGCACCACTGTATATTCAGTGGCTGGTGTGTGTGTGTGTGTGTGTGTGTGTGTGTGTGTGTGTGTGTGTGTGTCTCTTTCTCTTTCTCTCTCTCTCCCTTTTCCAGCCACAGCAGCTCTAGGAGAGTTAGTTCCTGTCTGAATCCTGCTCCTCTGCTAAGCTTTCGCTCAGTGGTGCAGTTGTCCTGGCATCCAGTGTTTCATCCGTATCACGACTTTTGTGCACCACGTCCCAGGGATGTATATTGAATATAGTCTCATCAGTTGTAGAGTAGGTAGTCATTTATTTTGGAAGTGGGTTTTTATGTCTGTTTTGTGGTTAGTTAGAGAGTTTAGGTAAGCGGACTATTTTTTTTTTTTTCTTCATTTGGTTATTAAGTTAGTTTGTGAAATAGAGCTATCTTAGGGTTTTGTTTAGTATTTTCAGCATTGGCCAACCTGGTCAGTGCTGTTGTTTGTACAGAGTTCGTACAATTTACTTGCACTTATTTAACCCATCTTTGCCCATTATTAGCTGTATTATATACAAAGTAATTCACCACTCAGTCATTCTATTATGGCCCAACCCTAGAATGTGGCATAACAATATATAGTATAATAGATGTAAAAGATGTATAATAGGTGAGGAAATCCACGCCACACTGAAGAAACATAAATTCTAAAAACAAAGAACAGTTACAGTTGGCCTGTTTCTTTATGATACGTAATTTATGCTGCTCTTAAAGAATCTTGGTGAAACCTGCAGTATTCGAGCTTGCTTACAGGAAAAGAACAGCAGCAATTTTGGGGTTGGTAAAATTAATATTTTATAGTGATCCATGAAAAAAGTAAATGTAACAAATTCAGAATCTGAATAAAATGTTTTAGGTATACTTTTCCAAAGCACTGAACATGGAGTTTAACAGTGAAAGTAAGTGTTTGTAATCTAATCAAAATATAGTTTCTGTTTGAGACTAATTTTAAATTTAATTTTAATTGTAATTTTGTTTGATTTTTACTTAATAGCAACCTTAAGGAGCCTTTATCACTAGAGACCAACAAATTACTGCACATTACATACATTCAGGTGTTAAACTATACATCAAGCTGAACATTTTCTTATTTTTCTTCTCTCTGTTTTTTTTCTTCTTCTTTTGAATTTTGTACACGATTTTGTGAAATTTATTATAGTTGCACGTGGTGACCAAGAAAAACAGTCATCTATGATCCTCCACATGACAAATTTATTTTAAAGGAACTCACAAAATACACTCTTGGAACAAAATGCTTTTAGTAAACTTAAACTGTCATTAAATCTATATGCTGGACAGTTATATATATACATTATTTTCAATCCAAATAGTCATAATAGTTAAAATCAACTAGCTGGGTGGGTCTCATTTTTGTTTTAAATGCACACACTAGACTGCAAGTTAAAGAAAAAAGGTTTAACTTGAAGTCTAGTAAATTAATTCAGAGTCCCATTTCTTTAACCTGTGCAGGGTCCGAGAACAACTTAAAATAAACAGAAGGAAAAAACACTTGATGTTTGAGGCAAGTGATCAGTTTATCCTTTTTCTGATTCACATATACTGATTCAATAATTCTCATAAATTAGTTATAACGCACAGTGAATAAACTGTGATACTGAGCTGCTGATAAAAGCTGTTATATTTTTTGTTAGCCTGGTCTTATTTTCCATTCACTGAATAATGCTGAGAAAAGGCTGTCAAACCACACATAGCATTATGTCTTAAAGCAAGGAAAAACTTTTCATCTCTGAGACCATAAATCAATGGACTAATACAACGTGGTGCAATAACAAACACTATTAAATTTGAATATCTTATATTATTATACGTTATGATGTCGATGTTCCAAAATACCATTTCTATATATGGGATTGAAAACTGAACTGTACACAGAAACAGCTGAAAGGCATGAAGGATCACAGTTCTGAGACTCTTGCTGGTTGATTTCTTATTCTCAGAGGAGGCGGCTCTGGCTGCAATCATTATCTTGATATAAGTGAAGACAATGATGAAGATCATAAATAAGAAAATGAGCTGCAAAATTGTACCACGTGTGTGTGCCTGCCACTCTTCTTTCAACAATAATTCTGGATTACACACAGTATAGGAGAACAGAGCACCAGGAGGAACCACAGATAAATACGCTATCAAAGTGATCAGTGGAACTATGGAGCTCATACCCCATATAATCAGAAATCCAAAGAATCTGTTTCTGCGGGTGGAGATGTCAGCATGTCTTAAAGGCATGCATATAGCAACATAGCGCTCCAGACACATTGCCGCAAGAGTCATTGAAGTACAAATGGCAAACATGGTTCCAACTGACTGCACAATTATGCAAGCAATCATGTGCATGTGGTACTGGTAAGCAGTCCCAAGCATCAGCATATCAGATAAAACCAAGAGTGTAGAGTCAACAAATAGGGTTTGTGCAAACAAAATGTAGCGAGTGTCCTCCCTGAACACCTCCTTTTTCAGAAAGGTGAATATCATCAGACAGTTTACACAGAGGAAAATCCCCACCAGAACCTGCACCAACGTCAGCTTCAGAAATAAAGAACTTGACGATTCTGTTAAAAGATTATTGCTTGAGCTACTGTTAACAACAAAACTCTGCATTTTTGGAAAAAAGTATTAAGATTATACAAGTCAACCACTGTAGAACAAAACCTGTAAAAAATAAAATCACACAACAGATGCAGGGAGCACAAGGCTTAGTATCACATTCATCATGTATTTATAGTCTTTGTAAAAACGTAGTTCTAAGGGATAGAGGTGGAGCCTGTGGTAGTTCATTTTGCATAGTGACAATTTTAATAATTAAGAGTTGATTCATATTTAAATGATGTTGTTTTTGTGTCCTTTTCTTTCTCATCAACATTTTAAATATTATTTTTTATTTTTATAATTTTTTTTATCTACACAAGTGAATACATCTAAAAAGTAGCATGAATCGTATAGTAATAATCCTGCTTCCATGTCAGTCATGAGTTTAAAAAAAAGTTAATATCTTCTTAATCTATTTTTGATTAATTTTAATGAATTACACTGCCAGGATTTTCTTTTGACTTGCCATGGTTAAAGTCACAATGATGTTTGAGTCATGTTTTTTGGGACAGAATGACTTGCAAACAGTGTGTTATGTTCTTGTCACTTCAAAGTATTTATAGCTATATAATGTTAACTAGTTATCTGAGAGTAATCTACTTACACTAAAGCTTTAGTTAATGTTCCAATCATCTGTGTCTACTAAACTGATTATCTTGTCCTATAGGCTACACTGCTTGTCCAGTTGACATCCTCCCTTTACAAATTCATTCTTTTGTGGCAGGTGGTGGAGCAAGCTTTACAGAATGTTGGCCAAAAATCCTCATGAGGAATTATGGCACATTTTAGAGTCAGTATATAACACAAAGTTTTCAGTTTATATTGATTTTTGCATTACAGTTCTCCCTTAGGTTAAGTGAGATTTGTGCCACTATCCCTGTCCAACCCTGCACCATTTGCAAAACAACTCATTTATGGGTGGAACCTGAATAAACCTTTTTTTTACTAGTGTTGCTTGGTGTAATCATGATCATATACATCTACCTTTTTAAATTCTACCTATTCTACCTTTTAAATGTAATTGTTTTAAATTATTATCATTTTGTTGTTTAATATAGAGTAAAACAACAATTATTTCTGTTGCAGTTTTACTTGTTTCAATCAATGTCAAATATTCTGGAGCAATATTTAATTAATTAGCTCCATCTTCCATTATGGACACATCTTACTAAAATTTCTACATTTTTTTTGAGGAAGGCCTGAGTAACAACCATGGCTTAATCTTTTCTGTGAGTCTGGAACAGCTCCTCCAGCCATGGCAACTCAAGGTAAGATAGTGAGAGAGAAACAAAAAGAAGAAATAAAAGGACTCTCTTGTCTACCTTGAGATCTTCAGAGCAGCAGCCTTTAAAAAGATGGCATAATTTCCCACAATGGCTGCCCGTTTTTTGTCCCACTGTGAAGGACACTATCTGTCCCACCGGCCTAGATATAGACAGTTGGCCTCATTGGATGGAGAGGTAGGACAGGCGACAAATGCAAGGATGGCATAGGAGCTTTTCAGGTATCCTCCAATTGAGAGTCCTCTGTGGCAATACAGCAGCACGTAAAGTGGACTGCAATCATAACACTAATCCTCAGCTCTGGAGTCTCTTCTCCCCACTTGACCAGCCCTGGGACTCAGTCCACTCCTATAGCTGCATGCTGTTTGCTGGCTGACAGAGCTTGCTCTTTAGAATCCAACGAAAGTGGACCAGTGGATCCTCTGTAGGGCTGTGAGTTGCCTTTTTTACTACTCCTCAGCAAGATTTTTTAAAAAACAATATTTGGCCATATAAAAAGACTAAAGTTTTAAATAGTCACACACATTGGCAATCAGGGAATGCTTGCAAATCCTGCCCAGATTCACATTCCCTACCAATGTGGCAATGAGCCTATAGCACTCTAACTATGGACCCAAGTGGGAACTCACAAAGAGCATGAAGGAATGACAGAACTTTAAAAACTCCTCCAACTTGCTATGTGACTTCAAATGGCTTGTGCTACTTGTCAAGCAATTGGAGCTTGATGTGCTGAGTAAAAAGTTCCAGTGTAAGCTGAGTGCACCTATTCTTTCAGAAAAGAGGGCAATTCTGAGATTTTTCTATGAACTTTAAGTTCCCTGTGATACTCACTATATCATGGGACAATCAGCCATACAACAATTGGACATTCAGATGACAGACGCAAAAACAAAACAAAAAGGAAGAGAGAACATGGCGGGTGAGAGAGAATACCGGCATGGTGAATGAGTGAGTGTGGGCAGTTTCCCCATTGGATCTATTTTCTCTGCTTTTTTTGTTCACTGTTTGCAGTTGTGCGCACGACTTTTGCTGTTGGTGACTTTTTTTCAACGGACACTTAACAGAGTTGGACAAAGAAGCAACCACGGACTCGGACAACTATTAATGCCTACAAGGTGGTGAGCAGCCTGGCTTGGAACTTGAGACCGCCATGTCTCTGCACATTTATTACTCGCCAAACTCTCTCTCCCTTACATACTTCACACTCGTGGAACTGTTTATGACAAATACGGGATTGCTGAATCCCGATATTGATGTTGTTGCCAACATGCGAACTGTATATATTTTATGGGTTTATGTACATGTGTGATCAGGAGCTGCTGGGAACACTCAATGCTGTATTACAGGGTCCAGCTCGAAGTTGGTGTCAGGCCACAAAAAGCAAAATTAAAAACTGGCCCATGTTCAAAACTGTCGTTTTGGAAGCTTTTCTGTCAGAAGATTATACTGCAGAAATCAAGGAGCAGCTCCATGCCATGGTGCAAGCCCCAAACTAGCAGCTAAGAGATTTTGCTTGTGACCACAGGGCACTTTGCTTGAAGTGGCGCCCAGGAATGCCAGAGGAGAAGATGGTGCGGAGGATTCTCAATGCCTGTAATCTTCGGCTGGCTGGATTAAGGGATATAGTATCAGTTGATCAGCTTGTCAAGACTAGATCAATGATAGAGAAGGATTGGGCTTCTTCAAAAGGCTACGGGAGTAGAGTGCAAAACGTCAGCTCAGGAGAATACCAAGTCAAGAAACCACCAAAAAAGGGTGGGGAAAAGCATTTTGGTGACGGTGATCTTGCTACAGTGAAGGCAGTGCCCTCTCTTCTCATTGTCTCCATACAGATCCGTGGAGCAAATGGTAATGCTGTGTTGGACACTGGCAGTACGTACACACTTATGCAGTGGAAACAAATTGCCAGAAAAAATGAAGATTTGTTGTGCTGTGAAAATCAGGCATTTATTATGGCAGATGGGCAAGAGAGCAAAGCAGTGGGCAAATTTCCTCTAGTTCTCAAGCTCTATGATTTGTCCTACAAACTTGATGTGTATGTCCTGAAAGATGACAGCCTGTACATGCCGCTCTTGCTTGGTCTAGACTTTCTAATCAGCAGCAAAATGTCCCTTCAGCCACACCTGGGCAAATACGCCATGCCGAATGGGAAATCCCATCCAGTTGCAACTTAGCAACTCTCAACCAGACGTGGTACAACCATTGCTGCAGAAGTGGCCGACAGTCTGGACTGACAGGTTGGGATCCACTTTGGTGGGAAAACACAGTATTATCACCACAGGTGAGGTTCCTGTGAGGAGAAGAGCCTACCGATTGTCCATCAAAAAGCAAAGAACACATCCAAAAGATGTTAAAAAAGACATAATTGAACCCTCTTCCTCCTCCTGCGCTGCTCCTGTGGTTTTAGTCCCAAAGCCGGATGGTTCATTCCGCTTTTGTGTGGACTACCGTGGTCTAAATTCCAAGACATTTCATGATGCCTACCCTATGCCCCTGGTGCATGAGATCCTAGAGTCAGTGCAGGATGCTGCCTACTTTAGCACACTGGATTTGCAGAGTGGCTACTGGCAGGTGGCTATGGATGAAGAGAGTAAGGTGAAGACAGCAGTCATCACCCCACAAGGGTTAGACCATTTTAAAGTTATGCACTTTGGCCTCAAGAATGCTGGCGCCACATTCCAGAGGTTGATGGAACAAGTGTTGGGAGAGCTGAAAGGGAAAATATGTTTTGTCTACATCTATGACATTATTATATTCTCACAGACTCCGGATCAACACCTCCAACACTTGGATGCGGTCTTCAGCAAATTACATCAGGCCCGACTAACTCTCAACATAAAAAAACAACATTGGATCTCAACATTGGATTGGGGGATGTCCTTACCCCAAAATTTAAGGGCGAGGAGAAGGTCATCGTGTATGCTTCTTGGGCACTGCGAGGAGCGGAGCTGAGATATTCCACCACCAAGAAAAAATGCTTGGCCGTAGTGTCGGCGGTAGAAAAGTGGCGGCATTGTCTGGAGGGCTCTGTGTTTGACATCTTCACAGATCATAGCGCCCTTACTTGGGCATTCAACTCCCCCAAGACTGTGTGTCTAGACTCACTTGGTGGACTCCAAGCTTTTGACTTCAGAGTGCGTTACAGGAGAGGCTGTTGCAACATTGTGCCAGAGGCACTATCAAGAGCTCCGTCAACTCTAGAAGGAAACATCTGTGTAGCAGTGGCTAAAACCTATTGGTGCAATTTACCAACCTCGCTGCAAGACATTGGAGTTGCTCAGAAAAGCAGTCAGATCTGTGAGCAAGTAAAAGAATCATGCCAGAATACCAAGATGGGACGAGTGCACTATCAAGAACAGCAAGGGGTTTTATACCGTGGTGTGCCTTCCAGATTTGGAGGTTTCAATTACCAGTTAGTGGTCCCTGAGGAAATGACGGGGCAGTTTCTACAGTACTTCCATAGTAGCCCTTTTGGGGGTCACCTTGGCCGAATGGAAACCCTCAGGAAGATTCTGGAGGTGGCTTGGTGGCCAAGTATAAGAGGAGATGTCTGGAAGTATGTAAAAGAGTGTGTGACCTGCCAACAGTACAAGAGCCTGAGGAACACTATGCTGATGGTTGTAGTGGATTATTATTCCAAATGGGTGGAATTTTTCCCTTTAAAAGATGCCAAGGCTCCAAGGGTTTGCCATATACTCCATGATGACGTCTTTACACGCTGAGGGGTGTCTGCTCACATCGTATCAGATCGTGGGCCACAGTGGACAAGGGATGTGATGGCCAAGTTATGTGAGACCTGGGGGGTGACTCAGAAATTAACAACGGCTTACCATCCCCAGACCAATCTCCCCGAGAGAGTGAACCATACTATGAAGGCCATGATTGCTTTTTTTGTGGGTAAGCACCACCAAGACTGGGACCGCTGGTTATCGGAATTCCATCTGGCCATCAGTACAGCTGTTCATAAAGCCACTGGGGTGTCGTCGGCCGTGTTAGCTTTGGTGCGCTCTATTAATGGCCCACTTGAGTGCCTCATTCATCATGCGCCTACACCACACATGGCTGCATACAACACTTTACATAATCACATGGCTCTATTAAGAGAGGTTAAAAGACACATGGGTGTGGCCAAGTCCAAACAAGCCAGATATTATAATGTCTGCCGCAGATGTGTACAGTTTGCAGTTGGGGATCTGGTTTGGATTCAGACACATCCACTGTCCGATGCCACTAAACAGAGTTGGACAAAGGAGTAACCACGGACTCGGAGAGCTATTAAAGCAGACAAGGTGGTCAGCAACCTGGATTGGAACTTGAGACCACCGTGTCTCTGTGTGTTTATTACTCGCCATACTCTCTCTCCCTTACATACTTTGTGCTCGTGGAACTGTTTATGACAAATACGGGATTGCTCAATCCCAAAATTGACGTTGTAGCCAACGTGCAAAGTGTGTATATACATTATTAGCTTTGCAGTGACTTTTTGGGTGTTTGGGGGAGGACACGCACTTGTAAATACAACAATAAATGCTGCAGCTGCCGTGGTAAAGGGTTGTATGCGTGGTGAGCTCAATTGAGGGTGATATATTACGCCGCACTGACCTTAAAAGGTGTTTGTAAAAGCATTCTCTGTGGAACCCCTATAAGCTAAGCTATCTGTATCACGGTTCCATTTATTAAACGGTGAAATGACCCGGGGTGCTTGTTACAAACTGACATCTAAAACCATTTTTGAGGTTTTGGTGTAAACCTTAATTAATGGCAGTAAGCACAATGGGGACTTCTGGAACTATTCTAAATGCCCAGCCATGTGATTATTGTAAGCTGCATGAAAAAAAACACTTCCCTGCAGCTCTTTGGCACCAGCAACTGGGTATTACCTGATTTTGAGTGCCTGGTGTCACATTATACAACCTCTCTTTAGTAAGTGAAAAATACAGATGTGACACTGTGACCCCCAGCTGCTAATCATCTATTGATTATTCTGACCTGACAAATTTGTGAATTTGCTAAAGCAACAGCTATGGCAGAAAATCCTGAAGGATGGCATGGTATGGCAAAGGGGTGTTCAGTATTCTCTCTTTCGAAGTCTGTAATTTGGAGTTTTGCTCCAATTGGTCCCTAGGATTAGTGGATGCCTCAAGCTTGTTTTTTATGACCCATGTTGAGGATTCCATGTTGTGGCTTTCCCATTTCACAGCTGGACATGCACCCAAAATGCCTGCAATCTGGCACACTCTTACCAGAGAGTGAGATGGAGACAACAGGAGGATTTTGAAAGAGAGAAGGGGCTCTTGCCTCCAGATTCATTGTGAAATTAACTTAAAATACCTTAACTACAGAGCTCACCTTCAACCTTCTTTTTTACAAATCAATAGTAGCATTTAGTGTACTACTTACAAATGTGCCCCCCACTACAAACTCCCGATAAGTTTGTGTAAAGCTGTGAGATCAATTATATAAAAAGTTTAGCCTATAATACATTGGCAAAGAGTGAATAAGGGGACTCGGCAATCCCGTGAATAATGTCACTGTGACAATGAGCCTATGGCTCTCCGACTAGGGACTCGAGTAAGAATTCACAAAGAGCATGAGTGCATGACAACTTTAAAAACCCCTCCTACTCACCGTGAGATCAGTTATATACAAAATTCTGTCCATAATACGTCAATACTGAGATGTTTACCAACTTCCTTCTTTACCAAGTTCCACAAGTTCAGACTACAATTCTCTGGGTGAGAAAAGAGAGTATGTAGAGTCTCACGTTCAAGAACCCAGTTGCTCCCCATCCGACAGCTTGTACAGCAGTGCAAATTTGTTGTTTACTTCCAACGCTGAGCTCTGTTGAAAGTAAGTCCATAAAGTTATTCGAAGCTGCAGGAAAAAGTCACACACACAATTACAAATGACAAAAAAATGAGAGAAACAGCTCCAAGCAGAAGTTACCAGTGCTCTCACCATACCGGTTCTCTCTCTTTCCTCCTCATATGTTGTCCCTTTTGTGTCTTTTCATTGACTGATTGTCCTATGATGTAATCAATCAAGTGCTCAAGGGTTGCAGAATCTCTTGTCCTTGGCCTGCACTTTTGCCAGCATCCCAAACTGCTGTTCCTGTTCCCACTGAAGGTCAAGGAGGCCCTGGTGTTGGGTCTGGTCTAAGCTGGCTATTTCTCCAAACAGGGGTGACTCCATTGCAGCTTATTAGCATATTTTTTAGGTTTGGACACCAGTGTAACATCCTTGGCTGGGCAGAGGAAGGGCACAGGAGACAAGTGTGGTTAAAAATAGAACTATTGCACTTTTACTTAGAATAGTGACTTAGAAAGTTTCACACTCAAACTTTCTTGATCATCTTTTGTCTCTGAGGTCTGTGGTTAATGGATCCTCTCTCTATCATCTCTAACAGCCTACTAAAAGAAAAACATGCAGATATGGAAGGCTGTCAGTCACAAAACACAAGTGCAGTCACTAACTCATTTTCTATACACTGCCACTGTTTCATTATAACTTGAGGCCAAAGGCAGCCCACTGGGCTATGAGTCTGCTGTAACTGATATATGTGTCAATGTTGCTTACTATTTCATTGAGAACTGAAATGAATTCATGGTTGTCAGTAGCAGAGCAGGCCAGCAGATTTTAGTCTATCCACATAAAACATGTCCAAACTGTTTATGTAGCTTTAGTAGATCTTTGTTTTTATGCTGTCACGATGTCCTCTAAAATCACCTCAAATAATCTATTGTCTTCATAAATCTTTCATGAATCTAGATGCACATGGACAATGAAGTATGTTGCATTGTGTGTTACCAACTTGATCTACCATCCTCATCCTGTTTAAAGTCCGTAGAGTATAGCTCTTTATGTAAATTCAATCACAACAATGATAGATGTATATTTTACTGAAACATATATACTGACTATACTGTATGTAGCCCAGCTGAAAAGTAATGTATAATACAATAGTCTACTGTATTAGTGAGACTAGAGGACAGAAATTGTGGAAAGTCTAAAAGGCCCTGCCTTGGAAATAATTAAAGCTGTTAGACTTTCTAGTCTGGAAGCTAGTGCACTTGAGTCTGTTGCAGCTTTGGAAAATGCGTTCGGAACCTCTGAGTCTGGCGAGGACCTGTATTTTGCATTCAGATTGCTTCATCAGAATTCTGGAGAGACGCTGTCTGATTTCCTTTGTAGGTTGGAATGGTCTCTGACCAGAGTGGTACAGAGAGGTGGTTTGTCACCTCAGTTGAGAGACCGAGCACGTGTGGAACAACTAATAAGAGGAGCTGTAGAAGCTGACATGATGCTGCTGAAGCTGAGACTAAGAGAGAGAAAAGGCAATCCTCCTTCTTTTCTGAACCTCCTTACTAAAATTCGTGAGAAGGAAGAGAATGAAGCAGCAAGACTTAAGCTGGATGTTACAGTGAAACCAGTGCATCTTCGGAATGATCCAAAGTCTGAGATTCAAGAACTGAAAACTGAGATTAAAGAGTTAAATAGCAGAGTCAGAGACGTGTTACATCAGAAAGAACAAGTGCCACTGAAAGTTACTGACGTAAAAGAGAAGCCAACCAAGAACAGTTCAGACGCTCACAAAGATTCCGAAGTACGAGCCTTGAAGAACCAAGTACAACAATTGCAACATCAGATAACAGTCATGTCGGTGGAACACCCCTTTTCTGTAAGGGAGGACCATCCACTGAATACCACCACCAGTGCCCTGGGGCTGGCTGGGCCACCTAAGAGTAAAGATGATTACTTCTGTTATCGGTGTGGCGAGGATGGACATATCGCCACTCATTGTAAAGCTCCAGAAAACTCGGCTCAGGTGATACAGAAGCTAATCCGCTCGTTACGGAAGGCCAAAGGAGTCAAAAGTGAATCAAGCCATCGTGCATCAGATGGGAGTGGAAAGCAGTGCTTTTCCAAATGAAGTCAGGTTGAAGTAGCTGGAGCTGACCATCTCCCTAAAGGATTAGTGGGTCCCTCCTTGACGATTTCTGTGAAAATTGATGGACGTCCCAGTCATGCATTACTAGACAGTGGATCACAAGTAACAATAATTTTTGAGAAATGGTATTTGCAACACCTTTCTCATGTGTCCATTCAGCCTATCACTGGTCTGTCCGTTTGGGGTCTCAGCTCTTCTGATTATCCATACAAAGGTTATATTGTGGTGGATATAGCATTTCCGGCTGCTCTAACAGGAGTTGAAGAATCCATCTCAGTGCTTGCGCTGTTCTGTCCTGAACCCCGGGGCCAAGATCATGTACCCATTATTATTGGAACAAATGCAAGCCTATTCCAACGCTTGAACACAATTTGTAAAGAGAATGGTGGTCATAATCTAGCACTCACCCTGAGAGTCCTGTCTGTACACTCCAAGGGTAACTCCCCAAAGAGGCAGTCAGAAGAAAAACTGCCTGATGAGCTGGTAGGAGAGATCAAATGTGCTGGCCCAGGTTCTTTTATTCTCCCACCTGAAGGTGAGAAATATGTTGTATGTAAAGTTAAATATAGAATATATTTGAATGAATAATGATATCTTACTGGTAGAAACCCCACCAATGTCCACTCTTCCTGCTGGAGTGCTTGTTACACCCTTTGTGCTGCCATCCTCAGCCATTAAAGAGGATAACATCAGAATCCTGATTCGAAATGAAACTCTCATAGATACCTTTGTCCCTGTTGGGACTGTAGTGGCCCATGCATATTCCACTGACACTGTCACTGTGGCACAGAAAGTTCAATGCCCAACAAAGGTTGACCCAGCTCTGTTTGACTTTGGGGAGTCACCCTTTCCAGAGACATGGAAGAGTAGACTGCGGCAAAAGCTGTCAGAGAGGAGTTGTATGTTCTCAGTGGATGAATGGGATGTGGGGCTAGCCAAAGGAGTTGAACACCACATAAGGCTTAGTGACACCACGCCATTCAGGGAACGATCACGTCGCCTTGCTCCTGCTGACATCAAGGATGTACGCCGTCATCTAAAGGATCTCCTGGCAGCAGGAATTATTAAGGAATCCAGGAGTCAGTATGCGTCACCTATCGTCATCGCAAGAAAAAAGGATGGGAAAGTGCATATGTGCGTTGACTATCGCACTCTCAACAAAAGGACTGTACCAGATCAATACACCTCTCTCCGGATTGATGATGCCCTTGACTGTCTTGCTGGGAGTAAATGGTTCTCTGTACTCGATCTACGGAGTGGGTATTACCAGATTGCGATGGCTGAAGAGGACAAGGAAAAGACCGCTTTCATATGCTCACTTGGATTTTTTCAGTTTGAGCGTATGCCTCAAGGCATTACTGGAGCCCCTGCTACTTTTCAGAGGCTGATGGAGAAAGCAGTAGGAGATATGCATCTCCTCCAAGTCATTGTGTACCTCGATGACATTATCGTATTTGGTCGCACTTTGGAAAAACATGAAGCAAGACTACTTGAAGTCCTTGACAGATTGGAAGAATATGGTCTGAAAGTCTCCCTTGACAAATGTCAGTTTTGTCAATCTCAAGTCAAATATGTAGGGCATATTGTATCTTCAACTGGAGTAGCCACAGATCCAGAAAAGGTGGACATAGTGAACCGCTGGAGAATGCCCACTGATCTAAAGTCATTAAGATCTTTTTTGGGGTTCTGCGGCTACTATCGCCTTTTCATAGAGAATTATTCAGCCATTGTCAGACCTCTAACTGACCTTTCCAAAGGTTACCTTCCTGCCAAGGGAAAGCACCAGAAGGTGAGGGGCGAAAGGAAGCCATACTTCAAGGAGTCAGATCCTTTTGGGGAGCGATGGGACCAGGCGTGCACAGAGGCCTTTCATAAGATCATCTATTGTCTTACTCATGCACCGGTGCTTGCATTTGCTGACCCAGGAAAACCGTATATACTTCATGTGGATGCAAGCTTAAATGGCCTAGGTGCTGTCCCCTATCAGGAACATCCTGAGGGGCCTGAGGCCAGTTGCCTTTGCAAGCCGCAAGCTGACTACAGCCGAACAATGGTACCCCATCCACCAGTTAGAGTTTCTTGCACTTAAATGGGCCGTTGTGGATAAATTTCATGACTATCTCTATGGTGCAAAGTTTACGGTAAGGACTGACAATAATCCACTCACCTACATACTGACAAGCGCCAAGCTGAATGCGACAGGTCACCGTTGGCTTTCTGCCTTAGCCACCTATGACTTCACTGTTCAGTACAGACCAGGGCAAAGTAATATTGATGCTGACTTGTTGTCACGTAATCCACCAGCTGCATACTGTTCAGATGGATGGAAAGAGATCTCACCTGCAGGTGTGAAAGCTATTTGCCAACTAACTGTTGTCAGTGAAGCCACAGCATCCCCTGTCAGGCTGATAGATCAATTAGGTGCTGCTCCTCAAAGTGTTCCAAAGGTTTACTGTTTTCCTGTGCAGATGGAGTTGGGTCCTTTAAAGCAGCTTAGCAACACCGACCTGAGGAAGGCTCAGGAGCAAGATGTGGTAATTGGACCTGTAAAAAGGATGGTGGAAACAGAGCAAACAACGATGGATGACACAAGTTCTGACCCAGCCATCACTCTGCTGTACCGACAGGGCTCAAAGCTAGTCATCAAGAATAACCTTCTTTACAGAGTCATCAAAACTCAGTCTGGGAAAGAGCTGCGACAGCTAGTCTTACCTAAAGAGTACAGAGAGATGGTCCTGAAGGCTTTACATGATGAATCTGGTCGCCTTGGAGTGGAACGGACCTCTGAGCTCCTCAGGAATAGGTTTTATTGGCCTAGAATGACAAAAGAAATTGAAGAGTATATTAAGAATTGTGGTAGGTGCATCACAAAGAAAACCCTTCCTAAAAGGTCAACTCTGTTAAACCAGATCACGAGCAGTGGGCCGTTAGACTTAGTCTGTATTGATTTCTTGTCTTTAGAGGCTGACTCTAAAGGAACTGCAGATGTCTTGGTCGTAACTGACCATTTCACTTGCTATGCACAAGCCTTTCCCAGCCGAGACCAGAAAGCCATAACGGTGGCCAAGATCCTTGTTGAGAAATTTTTTGTACATTACGGCTTACCAGCTCGGATACATTCGGATCAGGGACGAGATTTTGAGAGCCGTCTAACGGTTTAACCGCACACTTCTCTCAACGTTGGAAACCCTGAATCCTGCCAAAAAGCAGAGCTGGAGTCAATATATAAGTCATTTGGCACATTCATACAATTGCACAAAGAATGAAGCAACAGGGTACTCTCTCTACTTTTTAATGTTTGGGAGAGAAGCTCGCCTACCAGTGGACATTTGTTTTGGGACATTCCAACATTCCAGATGGAGAGGAGAAGGTAAAGCACCATCAATACGTGGAGAAAATAAAGGCTGATCTTCATAATGCCTATAAGCTTGCATCAGAGGCTGCAAACAAGAACCACCAGAGGAATAAGAGACGATATGATGAGAGAGTGAAGTACCAATGTCTTGAAAAGGGAGATCGGGTATTAATCCAGAATTTTGGTCTCACTGGAAAACACAAACTGCAGGATAGGTGGAATTCATTGCCTTACCTTGTGATCAACAAATTGCCAGACATACCTGTGTATTAGTTGAAGCCAGAGAGGGGAATGGGAAGCATGAAAACCATGCATAGAGATCACCTGTTACCTACAGGAGAGTTGGTGAGGTTGTCCACTTCACAAGACGAACGAGAGTCACTCCATAAACCTGTGACTAGGGCTCAAACTGCCCAGAGACGACAATGGGAGGAACTGGACAATAAGAGGTCTGCTGACCAGTATGACGTAAGTGAATCAGATGAATCTTCTTCTGAATGTGAAGATCAGGAACCATATTTAGATTACCAGACTGCTGTTACAGAGTTATCAAGACACGTTTCGAATGAACAGCCTGGGAGTGACATATTGGAGGAGGTTGTAGTTGTCCCCATTGATAGTAATCCGGGCCAGTTGCTTGCAGAGGAAACGGTGGTCAATGTTAATGTAGAGGGTGAGACTGGAGATGCTCTGCAGCAGTTTTCTGAATCAGAAGGAGACCTAGAACTAGAAGGGGGAGACCAACCTGTAGATTCTGGCACTGGGGATGAGGAGATGGGTGAAGCTGTTGGTGAATGAAGATCACAACGGAGAGGAAAGCCTACCCTCCGTCTCAGCTATGACCATCTAGGAGAACCTACTGACAGGCCATTGGCCATAGTGTACAGAGGAATGGTCATACAGATAAGTGCATCTGGAGAGTCAGAGAGGGAAGCTGATTGCACGCTCTCTTGTCCTGTGATGATGTGTTGTAAATGTGCTGTCTACAGGCCCACATCAGAAAGAGAAATCAAGATACATGATGTAAGAAAGGTTCCATGGGGACATGCAGCCCTTCAGAAGAGGGAGGGTGTAGCCCAGCTGAAAAGTAATGTATAATACAATAGTCTACTGTATTAGTGAGACTAGAGGACAGAAATATGTCATAATATATTTTGGTGACTGTCCCTTTAAGAGAATTTTCTCTTTGTGGTGGTGGGTGGGGGGCGTAGAGAAAGGAGAGAGACGAAAAAAAACGGGGGGGTTGATGACTGAACTGGGAAGCTCTCACGGTTAATTTAAAAGTCAATCTTCTGCTGAAGTTAGACAAAGTTTAGCTGGTCAGTGTACTTTTACATGTTAGCTGTAGAATTGAGCTCATGTGAACTAATCCAGTTCACGTTTGGTTTGAGTAAGTTCTTGTCGTTTACCAGCCTTACCATTTGGTTTACCTTAACAGTTAGCTCTGTATATGGACTATTGCTAAGCTAATCGCTACGCACAGGCTTGGACGGGCCACAGGGGAATTAGTTGCAGCTGCAGAGAAACGGATGTTTCACTTTGACTGTTGTGGAGACAGAACTGAGTCTGCTAGCCTGCTTGAATGACTGCGCCAGCGCACAGCTTGTTCCAGAGGGGTAAAGGTAGCAAGGGTTGAGTTCTTGGGGTCAATCTAGACAGACAGCTGACTGATATCGTTCACAGAGGTAACATTTAATTTTGTTTGCTTTACGAAGCGAAGGGACCATTTTCTGTTTTCTCGGCCACCACATACTCAAGCTACGTAACAGGCCTGCAACATAACATAACATAACATAAGTTGAGTGTGTAAGTCTACACAGGGGTATAAGTTGTTTTACATTCAGTCACGGACTAAGAGTTCAATATCTAGCCATATTTCTGCAAGTATTTTCTTTAGGAGCGATGATAATGCTTATTAACCATTGATTTTTCCACATGAAATGTGTTTATATGGCAACAAAAGTGTGGTAAAGAAAAAAAAACACAAGTGTTTCTTTTAATTCAGCAAATTGCTCTTCCTTTGCTTCGTTTCTGGTGATATGTTGTTATCATAATTGGAGTGAATGCTTCACTGTTGGAGTCGGTCTTGGTAGCGTAACCTTCGCAATAGTACTGGACTTTGTTTTTTTTTCATGTGAAGGCAAGCAAAGCGCACATATAGAATCGTAACAGCAGAGGGAAAAATTGCTAGACTCAGAAGTCTTATCAGAACTTATCAGTTAAGAGATTTCCAAACCTAGGACCTCCCCCTAATAAAGTTATACCTCAGGGCAGGTATAAAGGGTAAGGGTGCTACATATACAACAGCCATAACTGCTTACAACTGCACATCACTTTCACAAAAGTAACCCAGATCCCGTTCACATTTCTGTGGCTGACTTTGGTAGGTCCTGTGCTTGTCCCTGATTCTGGTTCAGTCTCTATCACTGATTCAAATGCTTTCCACTTCAATTTACAACTTAACTTCTCGATTAAGTTTCAGATTTAGCTCCACTCACTACTGCAGAATCAGTTCTTGGTTCAGCTTCCTGCATATTTGCCCATTTGGATTTGGATTATGCTCTCTGCTCTGTTGCTGATTTGGTGTAGCTCCCTGAAAACACACTGAAAAACTAACAATAAATTATACATTTCATACATTTCAATAATACATATCAATGAAAATGATCATAAAGATAAAAAGGAGCTGCAAGATTGTAGAATATGTTTGTGCTTGACACTCTTCTCCTAGCGTTATCTATATCCTATGCAGCAGAGCATCAGAAATGACTACAGTGATGCATTACTGAAGTGAATAGCAGAACTGTGGAGCTGATATCCCCCTATAATAAGGAATCTGATCCTGCTGGTAGAGAGGTCAGGATGTCTTAAATGCATGTACACCTATCAGGCATAACATTATGACCATCTCCTTGTTTCTACACTCATTGTCCATTTTATCAGCTCCACTTACTATATAAGAGCACTTTGTAATTCTACAATTACAGACTGTAGTCTATCTTTTTCTTTGTTAGCCCCCTTTTACCCTGTTCTTCAGTGGTCAGGACCCCCATGGACCCTTACAGAGTAGGACACAGCAGTGCTGCTGGAGATTTTAAACACCTCAGTGTCATTGCTGGACTGAGAATAGACCACCAACCAAAAATATCCAGCCAAAAGCATCTCGTGGGCAGTGTCCTGTGACCACTGATGAAGGACTAGAGGATGACCAACACAAACTGTGCAGCAGCAGATGAGCTATCATCTCTGACTTTACATCTACAAGGTGGACTGACAAGGTAGGAGTGTCTAATAGAGTGGACAGTGAGTGGACACAGTGTTTAAAAACTCCACTCAGACCAACACAACACACACTAACACACCACCACCACATCAGTGTTACTGCAGTGCTGAGAATGACCCACCACCCCAATAGTACCTGCTCTGTGAGGGTCCATGGGGGTCCTGACCACTGAAGAACAGGGTAATAGGGGGTTAACAAAGTATGCAGAGAAATAGATGGACTACAGTCTGTAATTGTATAAGTACAAAGTGCTCCTATATAGTAAGTGGAGCTGATAAAATGGACAATGAGCGTAAAAATAAGGAGGTGGTCATAATGTTATGCCTATGCTCCAAATATATTGATAAAGTATATAGTAGTAATATGCTAAAGACTATGCCGTGGTCAACACCATGAAAGGATGGTCACTAATTGGATATAAATTGTCTGTGCAAAGAAAATGTAATGAGTGCTCTTATTTTTTAGGTAGGTGAAAGCAATCAGACAGATTACACAGAGAAAAATCACCACTAGAATGCACCAACATAACCTTCTGCTTTAAATCAACAGGATTTTCTTTAAGCTACTGTTATGCACCGCTGTATATTTAGTGGCTGTTGTGGTGTGTGTGAGTATCTCTCTCTCACTCTCTATTTTTCTCTTTCCCTTCTGAAAGCACTGCAGCTCCAGTACAGTTAGTTCCTATCTTAGTGTTTTGTTTAGTATTTTAGGCACAAGCCAACCTGGTCAGTGCTGTTGCTGGTACATAGTTCTTACAATTTACTTTCACGTATTCAGCCCATCTTTGCCCATTATACAAAGTAACCCACCACTCAGTCATTCTATTATGGCCCAACCCTAGACTGGGTCATAACAATATATAGTATAATAGATATAAAAGATGTATAATAGGTGAGGAAATCCACGCCACACTGAAGAAACATAAATTCTAAAAACGAAGAACAGTTACAGTTGGCCTGTTTCTTTATGATACGTAATTTATGCTGCTCTTAAAGAATCTTGGTGACATGTAAAGAGGTGAAACCTGCAGTATTTGAGCTTGCTTACAGGAATAGCACAACAGCAATTTTGGGGTTGGTAAAATAAATATTTTATAGTGATCCATGAAAAAAGTAAATGTAACAAATTCAGAATCTGAATAAAATGTTTTAGGTATACTTTTCCAAAGTAGGGAAAATAAGTGTTTGTAATCTAATCAAAATATAGTTTCTGTTTGAGACTAATTTTAAGTTTAATTTTAATTGTAATTTTGTTTGATTTTTACTTAATGGCAACCATATTTTGCTTATTTGTCATCTTTCTGTTTTTTTCTTCTTCTTTTGAATTTTGTACACAATTTTGTGAAATTGATTGTAGTTACACCTGTTAACCAAGAAAAAAATCATCTATGATACAAATTTATTTTAAAGGAACTCACAAAATGCAGAAAATCCAGCAAACATGTACATGTTCAGTAAATTACACTCTTGGAACAAAATGCTTTTAGTAAACTAGTAAACTGTCATTAAATCTATATGCTGGACAGTTACATATACATTATTTTCAATTCAAATAGTCATACTAGTCAAAATCAACTAGCTGGGTGGGTCTCATTTTAGTTTTAAATGCACACACTAGACTGCAAGTTACACAAAAAAGGTTTAACTTGAAGTCTAGTAAATTAATTCAGAGTCCCATTTCTTTAACCTGTGCAGGGTCTGAGAACAACTTAAAATAAACAGAAATCCAAAGAATCTGTTTCTGCTGGTGGAGATGTCAGCATGTCTTAAAGGCATGCATATAGCAACATAGCGCTCCAGACACATTGCCACAAGAGTCAGTGGAGTACAAACTGTAAAAATAGTTCCAACTGACAGCACAATCATGCAAGCAATCATGTGCATGTGGTACTGGTAAGCATTCCCAACCATCAGCATATCAGATAAAATCAAGAGTGTAGAGTCAACAAATAGGGTTTGTGCAAACAAAATGTAGCGAGTGTCCTCCCTGAACACCTCCTTTTTCAGAAAGGTGAATATCATCAGACAGTTTACACAGAGGAAAATCCCCACCAGAACCTGCATCACCGTCATCTTTACAAATAAAGATCTTGACAATTCTATTAAAAGATTATTGCTTGAGCTACTGTTAACAACAAAACTCTGCATTTTTGGAAAAAAGTATTAAGATTATACAAGTCAACCACTGTAGGACAAAACCTGTAAAAAATAAAATCACACAACAGATGCAGGGAGCACAAGGCTTAGTATCACATTCATCATGTATTTATAGTCTTTGTAAAAACGTAGTTCTAAGGGATAGAGGTGGAGCCTGTGGTAGTTCATTTTGCATAGTGACAATTTTAATAATTAAGTGTTGATACATATTTAAATGATGTTTTTTTTGTGTCCTTTTCTTTCTCACAACATTTTAATTTTTTTATTTTTATTATTTTTTTTCATCTACACAAGTGAATACATCTAAAAAGTAGCATGAATCGTATAGTAATAATCCTGCTTCCATGTCAGTCATGAGTTTAAAAAAAAGTTAATATCTTCTTAATCTATTTTTGATTAATTTTAATGAATTACACTGCCAGGATTTTCTTTTGACTTGCCATGGTTAAAGTCACAATGATGTTTGAGTCATGTTTTTTGGACAGAATGACTTGCAAACAGTCTATGTTATGTTCTTGTCACTTCAAAGTATTTATAGCTATATAATGTTAACTAGTTATCTGAGAGTAATCTACTTACACTAAAGCTTTAGTTAATGTTCCAATCATCTGTGTCTACTAAACTGATTATCTTATCCTATAGGCTACACTGTTTATATTTGTCTGTAAATGCTGCTTGGCCAGTTGACATCCTCCCTTTGCAAATTCATTCTTTTGTGGCAGGTGGTGGAGCAAGCTTTACAGAATGTTGGCAAAAATGCTATTCAACCTTATGAGGAATTATGGAACATTTTAGAGTCAGTATATAACACAAAGTTTTCAGTTTAAATTGATTTTTGCAGTATAGTTCTCCCTTAGGTTAAGTGAGATTTGTGCCACTATCCCTGTCCAACCCTGCACCATTTGCAAAACTGATTCATGGATGGAGCCTGAATAAGCCTGCATTTTTACTAGTGTTGCTTGGTGTAATGATGATGATATATATTTTTTTTAATCAATTGTATTAAATTATTATCATTTTGTTGTTTAATATAGAGTAACAGAACATTGACTTCTATTGCAGTTTTACTTGTTTTAATCAATTTCAAATATTCTGTTGCAATATTTAATTAATAAATAATATACTGTAAATATCTATCACAGTTGCAATTTTTTTTTTTCAAAGTATTTGGAGACTTGATCATTACTTTTGAAATACAAGGTAATCTGGATATTAATTTTATTATAATATTCTTATTGATGCTGTACAGCTTTCTCAGACATTTTGAAATCACATACGTATAGCTCAGTCTTCCATTATGGACACATCTTACTAAAATTTCTACAATTTTTTGAGGAAGTAAGCCTGAGTAACAGCCATGGCTTAACCTCTTCTGCAAGTCTGGAACAGCTCCTCCAGCCATGGCAACTCACTCAAGGTAAGATAGTGAGGGAGAAATAAAAGGACTCTCTACCTTGAGATCTTCAGAGCAGCAGTCTTTAAAAGATGGTATATTTTTCCCACAATGGCTGCCTGTTTTTGTCCCACTACGAAGGACACTATACATCTAGGCTGGTGGGACAGAGACAGTTGGCCTCATTGGATGGAGAGGTAGCACAGGACTAAAATTCAAGGATGGCACAGGAGCTTTTCATGTATCTTCCAATTGAGAATCCTCTGTGGCAATACAGCAGCACGTAAAGTGGACTGGAGAAACAGCAATCATACATGTAATGCCAAGGCTTTGCACACTAATCCTCAGCTCTGGAGTCTCTTCTCCCCATTTGACCAGCCCTGAGACTCAGTCCACTCTTATAGCTGCATGCTGTTTGCTGGCTGACAGAGCTGGCTCTTTAGCACCCAAAGAAAGTGGACCAGTGGATCCTCTGCAGGGCTGTGGGTTGCATTTTTAGCGACCCCCTCAGCAAGATTTTTTAAAAAACAATATTTGGCCAAATAAAAAGACTAAAGTTTTAAACAGTCACCCACACTGGCAATCAGGGAATGCTTCCAAATCCTGCCCAGATCCACATTCCTTACCAATGTGGCAATGAGCCTATGGCACTCTGACTAGGGACCCAAGTGGGAACTCACAAAGAGCATGAGTGAATGACAGAACTTGGTAACACTTTATAATAAGGGTACATGAACTGACAGTAATTAAGGCATTACTAAGGATAAACTCATCAGAAAGTAATGAACCATTAAGCAGGAAGAAATGAAGAAGACATATATTAATAACTGTGAGTTTAAGTTATTCAACATGAACTAATGTGTGAAGATGAAGGTAATTAAGGCTTTCTTCAATGTATGAATATATCAGGAATTAATGTCTTACATAAGCATATTGTTTTCACACGACCCCCCCCATGTTCACAGCATTCCAAAACATTCAGCCCTCTTATCCCTGTCACCTGTATTTTGCTTATAAATCTTCCTTTCCAAAGTGTTATCATTTTTATTCATATGATTATAAGATATACCTTATACAACTGAAATGTTTGAAGTTGTTGCAGAATGCACAACATACACATACCTGTAATTGAATTTCATATTGAAGTGGTAATTCCCATTACATTGCTTGGCAGCTGTAACAAACTGTAGTGCTTGGCAGGACAATTGAATGCCCTTAATAAAATAATTTTTAACATTGGTGTATATTTTCAGTTTGTATTTAGCTATTTTTTCATTAAAACAGTCCACAATTTCAGGCTGTGTGTTACACTGATTTTAACACAAAGGGTTATTGTAGCAGGACACATGGTACACTGCTTTATTTCAATAACCTCATTTCCTAAGAGGATATATATATATCTTAACTTTACCAGTGTTTTTGTAGAAATTAAAATCTGATATGAACATGGGTCATGGGTCAACTGTTAATGCATCAGATATTAAGCACTGATTACTGATTATTCATGATGAATGTATAATGTTTGTGCCCCCTGAAGTAAAGTGAAGAACAATTCACACATTTATTACTGATTAAGTACTGATTATTCATGATGAATGCAAGTCTGTGGCCCCTAAAGTGAAGAACAATTCACACGTTATTACTGATCAAATACTGACAAATTTATAAACGTTAATCATTTTTTACCAATATAAGGGACAGAAGGACACTTCACACAGTTCAAAGGAAAGAACACTATTTTTTACTTACGAATTTCTAAACAATTTAATCAATTGAATAAAACCAGTGGATGTCACCATTAATCCAACTAGTTCCACCACATGGAAAAAAACCTCAAAATCAGTTCAATTAGCCATCAACTCCACCAACTTAAGATCAGCTGTTGGTTTAACACACTGTAGTGAATTATCAGTGAGCTCCATAAACTCAAAATCAGCTGCTGGATAAACATATTGTGAGTTAGAATCATTGCCAAATCCAAGTGCATTGGCCTTTTACAAACGATAAAATGCATTCATTAAAAAAAAATAATAGTAAAAGGTTTTCATTAATGTATGTATATCAAGGTGCAGGAATGTATAAAAGTGGCTTCCTAAACAGTACTGTGGCATTAACAATTGCATCAATTAGCATACGAGTTAAGCAACAGCAAGAACAATTTTGTTGCCACTCACTCATTTCATTACAAAACCTACACAGTAAATTGGTTCCTGATATACTTAATTAAACGGCCAAGCGGACCCTTCTTGTGCTTGTTCCCAAGCCAGTAAGTCCACTCTATGACTGCAAGGTGTTCCTTAAGCATTTTCTCAGTTCTGTTTCCTCTCAGGCGCCAAATATTGGATTTGTACGTGAGCCATGCCCTCTCAAGGTTCTGGGTGTGAGCTCCATTAATGAGATCCACAAACCAATGGGTGTGATTTACAGTAAAGTGAGTATAACCCATGTTTGAAAGAGCCCCCCGATAAGCTCTCCATTCATCACTAATGACAGTGGTGCCAGGCCGAACATGCTTTACCACTAATGGTACTAAATGTTGGCGGAATCTCTTTTTAACAAGTTGAAGGATTGGGCGTCGTTGCCTATGCACTACCCCAAGCATACCAAACACCCGCTTTTTCCGATTCCAGGTAGCGGCTGCTCTTCCACGGCCATACTGTCAAAAAAAAAACACACACACTTAACTACATTATATAATATAGACGTTTTTGACATAGTGCTTTAATCCCTTAACAAACCATAACCATCTATTGGCTGGATTTGTTACATGATGTTCAGTGCGTAATAACATTCTAACTGTACGAGTCACATTTAATAGTCACAGCTGAGTTGTTTGTCTTTTAACTAACAGAACTATCTCTCTGTGTTTTCTTTGCTGAGCTGAACAACTGCCCATCCTGTGCGTCTGATGCTGTTGCTTCATCTGCCTTGATCAGGCGCCCACCGCTAGCCAGGCTTCTGGACTGGTTTGACCACTATGGAGCTTCCTGCTGTACAACGATGTGCAAACCTCACCTGCATGAACTGACCTTTCTGATGATGCTGCACAGACTCGAACTAATTAATCATAGCCATTGCTTCGCCTGCCTTTCCCCTTTTCTGTATTTTAATATTTTATACTAATAGTAAAACCTTATTCTCTTTATATATTGCTCTTTTGTTATTGTTTGCTATCCAGTGTGGACCTGGATTTTTGTGTGAAGCTACTTTGTGACAATGCCTGTTGTAAAAAGCGCTGGATAAACTTTGACTTGACTCGACATTATCTGTTACAAATAACATAATTCTGTCTGTTTACTGAGCAACTTGTAATATTCCCCAATAAAACCATGCTTTGACAATTTGTATATGTCTTGGCTGTGCTTCATGTCAACAAAATAACATTCTGTGCTTGTGCTAAGAGTAAATCGGGGGAAGGGGTAGCACAATTTTGGAACAAAATGGGTTTGAAAATACCTCTATTGTATTTTAAATGCCTCCTGTTGTATGAATATATCTATGCAGACACATTTATTTCTGATTACCAAAAAAGCAACTGTGTGCAAATTAGCAGAAATGTGCTTACACCTAAACAAAATGGAAAGATGGAGGATGAAAGGTATACTGTTCTTGCACCTGAAAAATAGGATCTTTAGGGCTGTATTTATTCCTAGTTAATATTTATGCTCAATTCAGTCATTTTGTTAGCAGTTAATCTTAACAACCTACGTAAGCTGGTGTGGAATGATCCATTATGAATGATGTGCAAATGCTACAAAAAATACCTACTTTTCGTTTATGGTGAAAGTGGCTTTCATCAATGACCACAAATTCTCTTTCTCCTCCAATTTTAAGTCCTACACTTCTTGCATGTCGCTTCATTGCACATTTGCATATGTTTCTAATTTTTGAAGTCATGGCTGAAAGAGTTCTTGAACTCTTCGCAATGCCATCTTTCATCATGTCTAGCTGCCTCAAACGTAGGCCTTGTGAGAACCTGAAAGAATATAGAGATCACATGGCTATTATTATCGGGTACATTAAAATAATTACTGTACATTGAGTAAATCTTAGAATTTTCAACTATTTAAATGTGGTTGGAAAAAATGTGTCACACATACACAATTCATTTCAAAGCATGTAAACGTTTCTAAACATGTAGATGTTATTATTTACTGTATGCACAAGCTAAAATATTGGTTAATGACTAAATTATGGCAGTCAATCGCACACAAATAACATCAACATGATTTCAATGTTTAAATTACTGTGTTTTGTCATAAGCTGTGTGTCTGTAATACATTTTACTCATTTGAAAACACGAATGCGCTCTTATACCTGTAAATAAACTTCATCCAGCATGGTAAGCTGGGCCGCGAGTTCTCAAAAAAAAAAGATCCTGATCTGATGGTCTTTGTGACTTTCTTCCCTTTGTGGCTCTTATGACGACATATCCTTGGAAAACAGAAGCAAGACATGACAGACAAATGACACCAATTAGGCCGATAGCTAACTGTTTATGTTAAGCTGAACCCCAGGTGTCGGCACCCAAAATGTTAAGAGCCATTTTGTCATTTAAATAAACATTTTATGTCCATGTTACCATCATGGCTGTAAATATGTCTCAGTATGCGCTGATGTCCTAGTATAGACTAAATACAATATAAACGAAAACACAAACTCACTTTGTCTGCTTTAGGCTTTAGTTCAGCTATAGCCGCTTTTCTTGTATCACCGGCAGGAAACTTTTCCTCAAAAGTAGAATGGATTCTTTAAAATATCTTTAAATGATCGATTTCATTTACGAGGCTTAAGTCAGCTTCTCATTCACCAGCTTCTTGTTCAAATTTTCCCGTTCCACCTTAAATGCTGCCTGTAGCGCCAGAATGTAATTGCGGCACCCTTTAAGGTGGGACGGGAAAATTCGAATGAGAAGCGACTTCGGCTTGTTCGTAGTTGCAGTTATGTATTATAAAACTGGTTAAAACCTGTTAACCTAGTAGCATTAACGTTACCAAAAATTAGGAAAAATAAGGGCAACCCACCACACGAACCCGTCTTTTGTGTTACTTTTAGGTTTCAGCTTCATTTTATGGTGGCAGGTTCTGCATTTTACTTTTCTTCTCAGCAGCTCCTTTTTCTGTAGTTATGTAATTAACCTGGATATCTTCTTTTTTGTAGGTTCCCCCTCTATCAAAGGCAAAAGCTTTCTTTCCAGTTTCATCTTCAGTCTGCATCACACGACTCTCGCGGACCGCATTTCGTTTCGTATGTATCAAGTTAACGTTAGTTACTGAACTGTCGCAAAACTATTCGTGCGTTTGCATTTCCAAGCGCTTTTTCATACTTTATTTTTATTCAGTTTGTGTTTTCTAACTTTCAACTTCAAATGACACAAGTACACCATGAGTCGAAATAAAAACATAATACAAGTCCTGAATGATGTTAAGATCTATGGAGTACCTTTAGAAATGGTGACATTTACAAGTTGGGACAACAGTAAAGAAATACAGGATCCACCGGAGCTTCATGTTGAGTTTCCAGGGAAGAGCTTAACTTGCCTTAACCAGAGAGCAGGTTGCACACAAACTAAAATGCTAAAGAAGACCTCGACAGTACTTAAAATCAGACCACAGCATGAGGAGGAGGAAATCGAGGGGAAGGAACTGAGGGCGTGTGCACGCAGAGTTAGTTGGAGACGTAAGTAGCTAGAGTACGTTAACGAGCATGGAGGGGAAGACGATAGCATTACGAAAAAGCACAAGAAAACATATGCCAGTTC
This sequence comes from Colossoma macropomum, assembly GCF_904425465.1. NCBI lineage: Eukaryota > Metazoa > Chordata > Actinopteri > Characiformes > Serrasalmidae > Colossoma > Colossoma macropomum. The sequence continues at coordinate 10,510,945 of NW_023494786.1, read as the reverse complement.
CTCACAGATATCGAGTAGAAGAGACAATTGGTGAGCACCCCAGAAATGACGTTGCATAAAAACACGGTAGTTCGTGAACTTTCTGGTATTTTGACTGTAACGCTAATTATATGTTTGCCAGCCTTAGCCAGCTTAAGTGGCGTGCAGTGCTCATCCAGTCTAGCTGTCCTTAGAGGCATTCTGACATGTATAAAATACACTGACCAGCGAGCTAGCTAGGATAGTATTCTATGAATGTAGTAAAAACAATGAAAATCAAGTTCTAACTGTCTAACTTAGCTTCTAGAAATGGGAGATATTTGTATTCTCTGTGTAGCTAGCAAGGTGCTTCATGTCTCATTAAGTTTCATTAGGTTATATTCTCATTTATTACCATGAGAGGACTGATGTCTGTTCTCTTTTTCACACTTTTTATTTTATTCACACAGTGCCTAAACAGTCCACTAGAAAACCAACAAGTCAACGTCAACGAGATACTGAATCTCAGGCACCAGCAGAGAAAAAGACTGAAGAACAAGGTGTGTACAAATATCTATATAGTTGCATGTATTTGTAGAATGTGCAAAATAGATAAATAAACATAAATAATACATATTTGTTCCTTGTTAATTATGTCAAAACAAGGACAATTGTGAACTGAGTACCTGAAATTACAATGTAAATGTAAAGTAGACTAATTACATTGTAAAATGCATTGTTAAGAGTATTCACCATAACAGAACTTAACAACCACAGTACTCTCTGAGTAGTTAATGTGAGTATATCTTATTGAATTCATACTTTTTGGATATATGGACAAATATTTATTATAGTTACATATTATATTTGGAAATACAGCAGAAGCACAAACCACACGCATGCTCATGCAGTCCAGAAGGGTTCTCTAGTCTGAGGCCAGAGGACAGGTTTAGCATGCATGATTTGAGCCCTGGTGATCTATATTTGTTCCCTGATGGCTTTTTTGGAGTTAATTCAGATGTAGTCTCAGGTGCTCTGCCCACCTGTAGATGAACAAATGATTCTTACATTTTCAAGTAATCTTATATCTAATAGTTTTTTTTTCTAAGCTACAATTTCTCTTTTGCACAGATGCACCAACCTTAAAAGTAGCTCTACAAAGGGCCAGACAAACAATTGAATGACAGAAAAAAGAAATTGAGAGTTTGAAGGATAAAATAGTCTTCCTTGATGAGGACAGAAGTTACCTCCAGGAGAGACTCAGAGATGGTAAGAGGGGTTCGTTCTAAAAGCAGGATTTCTCTGTATGCTGGATAACTTAAGGATTGTCCAATATGACTCTTTTCCTACTGGACAGTCTTGTGTTTTTTGGCTACGTTTTCAGGCTAACCAGGAAGTCCTGCTTTGAGGAATATTCTGTTATTTTGTGGATATTATTCTGTTAGTTGTATAAGTTCTGATTTTGAGTATTCAAATAATAAGTTAATTATGGTTATTTCAACATTTATACAACTACAACCCTGTTTCCAAAAAAGACAATGTAAATAGAAACAGAATGCATTGATGTGCAAATCATTTAAACCCTATTTTTAATGGAAAATAGTACAAAGACAGCATATAAAATGTTGGACATGAGAAATATTGTTGTTTTTAAAAAATATATGCCCATTTTGAATATGATGTCAGCAACACATTTCAGTTATTTGTTGTTTACCATGTTTACCACTGTGTTTCATCACCTCTTTCTTTAACAACACTCTGTAAGCCTTTGGGAACTGAGAAGCACAGTTACTGTAGATTTGAAGGTGAAATGTTTTACCATTTTTGCTTTATGTAGAATTTCAGCTGCTCAACAGTTTTTCAGTGGTGACAGGTCTGGACTGAAGGCCAGGCCAGTTTAGCACCCAGACTCCTTTATGAAGGAGCCATGCTGTTGTTATACGTTGTAATATCTCAGATGATGGCCCCTCTCCTCTTTAGTTAGGAGGACATGGCGTCCATGATTTCCAAAAAGAATTTGAAATTTTGATTCAGATGACAGGACACGTTTCCACTTGCCTCAGTCCATCTTCAATTAATTCAGGTCCAGAGAAGGGTTTTTCTGTGCATGGAGTTTTAAGTTGCATTTGTGGATGCAGTGATGAACTGTTTTCACCGACAGTGGTTTTTGGAAGTGTTTCTGAGTCCATGCAGTGACTTCCACTACAGAATCATGTCTGTTTTTAATACAGTGCCATCTGAGGGCCCGAGGATCACAGTCAGCCAGTGTTGTTTTTTGGCCTTATTCTTTGCATACAGAGATTTCTCTGGATTCTCTGCATGTTATTAATGACTTATTATGTACTGTAGATGATAAAATCCCCAAGTTTTTTGCTATTTTACATCGAGAAACATTACTCTTGAATTTATGCACTATTTCTATATTTTTAGTTCTTGCACTAGTTTTTTTTTTCTTCTAAAAGAATCAACCTATTTGGGATACACTTTTTATACCCAAGCATGTTACTGACCTGTTGCCAATTAGCCTAATTAGTCATGAGATGTTCTGCCCAGTGTTTTTTTTTAATGTTACACAAATGTATCAGTCTTTTGTTACCCTGTCCCAACACAGAAATGTGTTGCTGGCATCACATTCAAAATGGGCATATGATTTGCACATCATTTCATGATGTTTTTATTTACATTTTGAACAGCATCCCAACTTTTTTGGAAATGGGGCTGTACAACTAGAATCTTTAAGGCCACAGTAATCATACATTACAGGGACCTTGGGGTTTAATCAAATACAACTTAGATGTACATTTATTTTATTTTGTTTGTTACAGCTCTTGCACCAAAGGGTGACACTACAAGATCATCTATGCTAGATGAACAGATGCCAGTGGCAAGGTCTTCAGCACATTTGAGAGACAAGAGGAGTACAGAGGACTCTGAAGATTCAGATTCTTCATCTGAAGAGTCTTCGTCCCAATCAAATTCCTCACCTGCAAGGAAAAATAAGAAGCAAACTAAGAAGATGATGAAGAAGTCCAAGAAAGCCAAGAAAATGGGAAGAAACAAAAGAGGTATGTTATGAACACTGAACAAGCACTGTCAGAAAAAGGTACTGTAGAGGTACATTTTTGTCCCCCAAAGTGCAAATACTGTAATTGTAGCCTCAAAGGTACAAGTTGGTCTTATTTAAAGACTTAAAGTCTTATTTTATACCTTAGTAGAGTTTCTACATTACATTCAGTTTCTTACAATGAAAGGTGAATTTTTTTTTTTTAATTTAAAAGCCTAGGTTTAGGACAGGCTGTGTGGAGTGCATCTTTAAAAAAATAATTGCAACAGAATATACATTATCAGAAATAAAGGTATGAAACAAAATTATATGATAAACCATTGAAATTATATTTTCTAAGCTGTATTGACTCCACACACCCCATCTCGTCTCCAGCCTTTTTATTTTATTGCTCTGTTTTAAAACATTAGGTTATGTAAAGGTACAAATATGTACCTTACAGCTCGACTTTTGTACAATTGGACCTTAAAACTACTTGTTGTACATTTGAGGGAACATTTACAGTATTTGTACCTTGATGAACAAAAAATGTACCTGCACAGAACCTTTATTTCTAACACTGTAGAACAATTACAGTCCCTAACTAAAGGTACTGAAGATATAACCTAAAGGGGAGGGTGACAGTGTGGTACATTTTCAGAGAGGATAGCTTTGTCAATTGTGTGTTATTACACATTGTCGGCATTTAAATAGCTAACCAAACATAATACTGACAACATATTAACACTGAGTGATTAGCTAGTAGTAGTGGGCAGTATGGGCAAAAATTTATATCATGGTACAATTACGATTACTGACTGTTTCAGTGTATATCATGATACATTGAATTTATGTATATATATTTTTTTCAAATGAAACCATTTTGGATGCTTTAAGTAAACCTGTTTTGTAGATTAACATTGACATATTATTCTGGATGTCCCTTCACATTTAAAAAGAACCGTATTTTAAAACTGAAGTAAAACTAAAAGGTTCTTCCGCTGACATAGTAAAAACACGCATTGTTCGCGTGCAATAGTTTAAAAAGCTGAGTAGTTGGCTTTGTGTGGAATAGAGATTAAACCAAGTCACTTTCAAAAGTAAAAAAAAAATTTAAGACTTCACTCAGACCATTTAAAGCCATACTCCAACTGACTTTGCTTCAATTTCATTACATGAAAGTAATCATGCAGTCCATAAAAGAGTTTTTTAAAATACATTAACTATTATCTGAATACAGATACAGATAAGAGACAATATTGCATTACATACACAGATAAAAATGAAACCCTAAATGCAGATACTAACCTGTTTTGTTGTTGTGTTTGTACTTACAGTGAAAACTCCAGAGGACTCCATTGAGCGCTGTGACATGGTCCTGCAGCTTGTCAGCACACAAAAAATGTCAAAATCGGAGGCCTATGCAAGACTTAATGTTGATCGAAACACAATAGTCAACCAGGCCCCGATTTCAGAATTAGCCAAAGCAAACCCTGAAGTTTACTCAGCCCTTTGGGCAACATTCAAACGAAAGGGCAACATTAAAAGGTTTGCTGATGAGTGTAGGGCATTTTGTGAAAAGGAGCCCACCGCAAGTTTAATTGCAAAGAAAAAAGATGAGGGGGCACTTCTGGACATTTGCAAAATTTAATCTCACTCTTAGTCAGTATAGCTGACTATAGCTATGTACAACTACAACTTTTGTTCTTTGTAGTTTAATTTCCTTGCTAATGGGTTAGCTGTTGAAGTACGGTGTTTATTCTGAGATTATAACAGATATAACAAAAGTCAGCTTTTTGCTCATTGCAGTGTTTAGCTAAATGATGACTGTAAGTTTGTGAAGCTCGTAGCTAATTCATCTCAATGTTTATCCAGCAGCTGATTTGAATTTTGTGGAGCTCATTGATAATTAACCTCAATATGTTTATCCAGCAGCTGATTTGAATTTTGTGGAGCTCACTGATAATTTACCTCAATATGTTTATCCAGCAGCTGATTTGAATTTTGTGGAGCTCACTGATAATTTACCTCAATATGTTTATCCAGCAGCTGATTTGAATTTTGTGGAGCTCACTGATAATTTACCTCAATATGTTTATCCAGCAGCTGATTTGGAGTTTATGGAGCTCACTGATAATTCACTACGGTGTGTTAAACCAACAGCTGATCTTAAGTTAGTGGAGTTGATGGCTAATTGAACTGATTTTGAGGTTTTTTTCCATGTGGTGGAACTAGTTGGATTAATGGTGACATCCACTGGTTTTATTCAATTCATTAAATTGTTTAGAAATTTGTAAGTAAAAAATAGTGTTCTTTCCTTTGAACTGTGTGAAGTGTCCTTCTGTCCTTTATATTGGTAAAAAATGTTTAACGTTTATAAATTTGTCAGTATTTGATCAGTAATAACGTGTGAATTGTTCTTCACTTTAGGGGCCACAGACTTGCATTCATCATGAATAATCAGTATTTAATCAGTAATAAAGTGTGAATTGTTCTTCACTTTACTTCAGGGGGCACAAACATTATACATTCATCATGAATAATCAGTAATCAGTGCTTAATATCTGATGCATTAACAGTTGACCCATGACCCATGTTCATATCAGATTTTAATTTCTACAAAAACACTGGTAAAGTTAAGATATATATATATCCTCTTAGGAAATGAGGTTATTGAAATAAAGCAGTGTACCATGTGTCCTGCTACAGTAACCCTTTGTGTTAAAATCAGTGTAACACACAGCCTGAAATTGTGGACTGTTTTAATGAAAAAATAGCTAAATACAAACTGAAAATATACACCAATGTTAAAAATTATTTTATTAAGGGCATTCAATTGTCCTGCCAAGCACTACAGTTTGTTACAGCTGCCAAGCAATGTAATGGGAATTACCACTTCAATATGAAATTCAATTACAGGTATGTGTATGTTGTGCATTCTGCAACAACTTCAAACATTTCAGTTGTATAAGGTATATCTTATAATCATATGAATAAAAATGATAACACTTTGGAAAGGAAGATTTATAAGCAAAATACAGGTGACAGGGATAAGAGGGCTGAATGTTTTGGAATGCTGTGAACATGGGGGGGATCGTGTGAAAACAATATGCTTATGTAAGACATTAATTCCTGATATATTCATACATTGAAGAAAGCCTTAATTACCTTCATCTTCACACATGAGTTCATGTTGAATAACTTAAACTCACAGTTATTAATATATGTCTTATTCATTTCTTCCTGCTTAATGGTTCATTACTTTCTGATGAGTTTATCCTTAGTAATGCCTTAATTACTGTCAGTTCATGTACCCTTATTATAAAGTGTTACCCAGAACTTTAAAAACTCCTCCAACTTGCTATGTGACTTCAAATGGCTCGTGCTACTTGTCAAGCAATTTGGAGCTTGATGTGCTGAGTATAAAGTTCCAGTGTAAGTTGAGTGTAAATGACCATTCACTCGGTATAGCTGCATAATTGTTACTGCTCCTTTAAGAAAGGAGCGGACGTGTCCCACAGCAGCGCGGGGAAACTATAGTTCTTACTTTGGTTTTCATTTTAATAGAAAACGTTTTTCCTTATGTTCATTCAAGTAGATGTCGAAGCTCTTAGGGTTTAGACTCACCGTTTGTGTTTGCGTGTGCTAGTTCTGCGAATGCTTTCTCTGTAGAGAAGTTTGGTGAGTCGCCTTGCCAATTTTCACAGCCTGCATTCACGTCATTGTTAGCTTAAGGAAAGAGCTAAACGAAAACCAAAGGAGGAAAAATACTCAAAGCCTCGTCAAATATTGCAGCCTTGGCATGCGGAGCGAGGTATGCAACACTGAACTGATGTAATAAGAAAGGTACCAAGTTGTGTTTATATGTATTATAGCTTCTGTGAAGTTTCGTTCTTTCTTTTTGGTTTGTTATACTTATGTTTTGGTGATGCTAAACCCACCCGTTTTCGGGCGTTAAACGCTATCTCTGTGTATGTAAGCTAAAGTCATTAAGCCTTTGTTATTTACATTACTTCTTTGTACTGACAAAACTATAAGCATTTTGTTTGTATCTTTCATTCATCTTTCAGTTTTCACGGTGCTCGTGAAGGAACTATGGGTACTTGAAGTCTATCAAGCTGAATAAAATTAAGCACCCGTTTTAGAAACTCTGCATCTTATTCGTCGAAGCCAAGGGCCACTACATTGAGTGCACCAATTCTTTCAGGGCTGATGTTCCTGGGTAAGGAGTTTTGATTTCAGGTCCAGAAAGTACTGAATTTCATTGCTGCTTCTCCTAAATCCCTCCTTCTGGTACTCACAAATGGATGTTCTGGGCCTTCTGCCCTTACAGTTATTCAAATGGAGAAAACCTAGTGGAAGCTTGCAGGACTTTTTGTAAAGGAAATAGAGGTTCTGTTTATGCCACTTTACATGTAGTGTCCTCTTGAACAGACATCTAAAACATCTTTGAGGTTTTGGTGTAAACCTTAATTAATGGCAGTAAGCACAATGGGGACTTTTGGAACTATTCTAAATGCCCAGCCATGTGATTATTGTAAGCTGCATGAAAAAATACTTCCCTGCAGCTCTTTGGCACCAGCAACTGGGTATAACCTGATTTTGAGTGCCCGGTGTCACATTATACAACCTCTCTTTAGTAAGTGAAAAATACAGCTGCTAACTGTCAACTGTGTGAATTTGCTAAAGCAACAGCTATGGCAGAAAATCCTGAAGTATGGCATGGTATGGCAGAGGGGTGTTTAGTGTTCTCTCTTTCGAAGTCTATAATTTCGGAGTTTTGCTTCAATTGGTCCCTAGGTTTAGTGGATGCCTCAAGCTTGTTTTTTATGACCCATGTTGAGGATTCCATGTTGTGGCTTTCCCACTCCACAGCTGGACATGCCCCAAAATGCCTGCAATCCCCTCAAGTACACCTGACCAAGCCTTCCGCAAATTGCGAAAACAAAAATGAGAAAAATAGCTCCAAGCAGAAGTTACCAGTGCTTTCCACCATACCGGTTCTCTCTCTTTCCTCCCCGAATGTTCTCCCTTTTGTGTCTTCCCATTGACCGACTGTCCTATGATGTAATCAATCAAGTGCTCAAGGGTTGCAGAATCTCTTGTCCTTGGCCTGCACTTTTGCCAGCATCCCAAACTGCTTTTCCTGTTCCCACTGAAGGTCAAGGAGGGCCCAGTGTTGGGTCTGGTCTAAGCTGGCTACTTCTCCAAATAGGGATGACTCCATTGTAGCTTATTAGCATCTTTTTTAGGTTTGGGCAAGAGTGTAACATCCTTGGCTGGGCAGAGGAAGGGCACAGGAGACAAGTGTGGTTAAAAATGGAACTATTGCACTTTTACTTAGAATAGTGACTTAGAAAGTTTCACACTCAAACTTTCTTGATCTTTTGTCTCTGAGGTCTTTGGTTAATGGATCCTCTCTCTATCATCTCTAACAGCCTACTAAAAGAAAAACATGCAGATATGGAAGGCTGTCAGTCACAAAACACAAGTGCAGTCACTGACTCATTTTCCATACACTGCCACTGTTTCATTATAACTTGAGGCCAAAGGCAGCCCACTGGGCTATGAGTCTGCTGTAACTGATATGTGTCAACGTGGTTTACTATTTCATTGAGAACTGAAATGAATTCATGGTTGTCAGTAGTAGAGCAGGCCAGCAGATTTTAGTCTATCCACGTAAAACATGTGGATGACAAAATTGTTTATGTAGCTTTAGTAGATCGTTGTTCTTATGCTGTCATGATGTCCTCTAAAATCTCCTCAAATAATCTATTGTCTTCATAAATATTTCATGAATCTAGATGCACATGGACATTGAAGTATGTTAGATTATGGATTACCAACTTGATGTACCATCCTCATCCTGTTTAAAGTCCGTAGAGTATAGCTCTGTATGTTAACTCAATCACAACAATGATAAATATATATTTTACTGAACCATATTTACTGACTATACTGTACAACAGCCATAACTGCTTACAACTGCACATCACTTTCACAAAAGTAACCCAGATCCTGTTCACATCTGTATGGCTGACTTTGGCAGGTCCTGTGCTTGTCCCTGATTTTGATTTAGTCTCTATCACTGATTCAAATGCTTTCCACTTCCGTTTACGACTTAACTTCTCAATTCATTTTCAGATTTAGCTCCGCTCACTACTGCAGAATCAGTTCTTGGTTCAGCTTCCTGCATATTTGCCCATTTGGATTTGGCTCTCTGTTTTGCAGCTGATTTGGTGCAGCTCCCTGAAAGCACACTGAAAACTAACAATAAAATGATACATTATAACAATCTTCTGCTGTCAAGACCACTGCATGGAGTGATGGAAAATCTTTTAATCCATAAAACAGTGGGCCTAAACTACATGGTGCAAAAACAAAGATACATTTTGAACATGTTAAATTTAAACATTACTTTAGAAAATGCAGAAATTCTCCTGATATCAGTGAAAATGATCATGAAGAGAAAAAGATTGTAGCATATGTTTGTGCCTGGCACTCTTCTCCTAATGTTATCTATATCCTATGCAGCAAAGGACGACGGAGCATCAGAACTGACCACAGTGATATGTTACTAAAGTGAATAGTAGAACTGTGGAGCCGATACCCCATGTGATAAGGAATCCAAAGACTCTGATCCTGCTGATAGAGATGTCAGCATGTCTTAAATGCAAGCATATACCAAAATATTGCTCCAACCATATTGATAAACTATATAGTAGCAATATGCTACAGGTAATTATTCCACATCGACTGTGCCGTGGTCAACACCATGAAAGGATGATCTAATTGGTTATAAATTGTCTGTGCAAACAAAGTGTAATGAGTGCTCTTATTTTTAGGTAGGTGAAAGCCATCAGACAGTTTGCACAGAGAAAAATCTCCACTAGAATGCACCAACATAACCTTCTGCTGTAAAACAAAAAAAAAATCAACAGGTTATTGTTTAAGCTACTGTTATGCACCACTGTATATTCAGTGGCTGTTGTGTGTGTGAGTATCTCTCTTTCTCTTTCTCTCTCTCTCCCTTTTCCAGCCACAGCAGCTCTAGGAGAGTTAGTTCCTGTCTGAATCCTGCTCCTCTGCTAAGCGTTCGCTCAGTGGTGCAGTTGTCCTGGCATCCAGTGTCTCATCTGTATTACATCACGACTTTTGTGCACCACGTCCCAGGGATGTATATTGAATATAGTCTCATCAGTTGTAGAGTAGGTAGTCATTTATTTTGGAAGTGGGTTTTTATGTCTGTTTTGTGGTTAGTTAGAGAGTTTAGGTAAGCGGACTATTTTTTTTTTTTCTTCATTTGGTTATTAAGTTAGTTTGTGAAATAGAGCTATCTTAGGGTTTTGTTTAGTATTTTCAGCATTGGCCAACCCGGTCAGTGCTGTTGTTTGTACAGAGTTCGTACAATTTACTTGCACTTATTTAACCCATCTTTGCCCATTATTAGCTGTATTATATACAAAGTAATTCACCACTCAGTCATTCTATTATGGCCCAACCCTAGAATGTGGCATAACAATATATAGTATAATAGATGTAAAAGATGTATAATAGGTGAGGAAATCCACGCCACACTGAAGAAACATAAATTCTAAAAACAAAGAACAGTTACACTTGGCCTGCTTCTTTATGATACGTAATTTATGCTGCTCTTAAAGAATCTTGGTGACATGTTAAGAGGTGAAACCTGCAGTATTTGAGCTTGCTTACAGGAAAAGAACAGCAGCAATTTTGGGGTTGGTAAAATTAATATTTTATAGTGATCCATGAAAAAAGTAAATGTAACAAATTCAGAATCTGAATAAAATGTTTTAGGTATACTTTTCTAAAGCACTGAACATGGAGTTTAACAGTGAAAATAAGTGTTTGTAATCTAATCAAAATATAGTTTCTGTTTGAGACTAATTTTAAATTTAATTTTAATTGTAATTTTGTTTGATTTTTACTTAATAGCAACCTTAAGGAGCCTTTATCACTAGAGACCAACAAATTACTGCACATTACATACATTCAGGTGTTAAACTATACATCAAGCTGAACATTTTCTTATTTTTCTTCTCTCTGTTTTTTTTCTTCTTCTTTGGAATTTTGTACACGATTTTGTGAAATTGATCATAGTTACACGTGGTGACCAAGAAAAACAGTCATCTATGATCCTCCACATGACAAATTTATTTTAAAGGAACTCACAAAACACTCTTACACTCTTGGAACAAAATGCTTTTAGTAAACTTAAACTGTCATTAAATCTATATGCTGGACAGTTATATATACATTATTTTCAATCCAAATAGTCATAATAGTTAAAATCAACTAGCTGGGTGGGTCTCATTTTTGTTTTAAATGCACACACTAGACTGCAAGTTAAAGAAAAAAGGTTTAACTTGAAGTCTAGTAAATTAATTCAGAGTCCCATTTCTTTACCCTGTGCAGGGTCTGAGAACAACTTAAAATAAACAGAAGGAAAAAACATGATGTTTAAGGCAAGTGATCAGTTTATCCTTTTTCTGATTCACATACACTGATTCAATAATTCTCATAAATTAGTTATAAAGCACAGTGAATAAACTGTGATACTGAGCTCTTGATAAAAGCTGTTATATTTTTTGTTAGCCTGGTCTTATTTTCCATTCACTGAATAATGCTGAGAAAAGGCTGTCAAACCACACATAGCATTATGTCTTAAAGCAAGGAAAAACTTTTCATCTCTGAGACCATAAATCAATGGACTAAGACAACGTGGTGCAATAACAAACACTATTAAATTTGAATATCTTATATTATTAAACGTTATGATATCAATGTTCCAAAATACCATTTCTATATATGGGATTAAAAACTGAACTATACACAGAAACAGCTGAAAGGCATGAAGTATCACAGTTCTGAGACTCTTGCTGGTTGATTTCTTATTCTCAGAGGAGGCGGCTCTGGCTGCAATCATTATCTTGATATAAGTGAAGACAATGATGAAGATCATAAATAAGAAAATGAGCTGCAAAATTGTACCACGTGTGTGTGCCTGCCACTCTTCTTTGAACATTAATTCTGCATTACACACAGTATAGGAGAACAGAGCACCAGGAGGAACCACAGATAAATACGCTATCAAAGTGATCAGTGGAACTATGCAGCTCATACCCCATATAATCAGAAATCCAAAGAATCTGTTTCTGCTGGTGGAGATGTCAGCATGTCTTAAAGGCATGCATATAGCAACATAGCGCTCCAGACACATTGCCACAAGAGTCAGTGGAGTACAAACTGTAAAAATAGTTCCAACTGACTGCACAATCATGCAAGCAATCATGTGCATGTGGTACTGGTAAGCAGTCCCAACCATCAGCATATCAGATAAAACCAAGAGTGTAGAGTCAACAAATAGGGTTTGTGCAAACAAAATGTAGCGAGTGTCCTCCCTGAACACCTCCTTTTTCAGAAAGGTGAATATCATCAGACAGTTTACACAGAGGAAAATCCCCACCAGAACCTGCATCACCGTCATCTTTACAAATAAAGATCTTGACAATTCTATTAAAAGATTATTGCTTGAGCTACTGTTAACAACAAAACTCTGCATTTTTGGAAAAAAAAACTATTAAGATTATACAAGTCAACCACTGTAGAACAAAACCTGTAAAAAATAAAATCACACAACAGATGCAGGGAGCACAAGGCTTAGTATCACATTCATCATGTATTTATGGTCTTTGTAAAAACATAGTTCTAAGGGATAGAGGTGGAGCCTGTGACAATGATGTTTGAGTTATGTTTTTTGGATAGAATGACTTGCAAACAGTGTCTTACGTTCTTGTCACTTCAAAGTATTTATAGCTATATAATTTTAACTAGTTATCTGAGAGTAATCTACTTACACTAAAGCTTTAGTTAATGTTCCAATCATCTGTGTCTACTAAACTGATTATCTTGTCCTATAGGTTACACTGTTTATATTTGTCTGTAAATGCTGCTTATCCAGTTGACATCCTCCCTTTACAAATTCATTCTTTTGTGGCAGGTGGTGGAGCAAGCTTTACAGAATGTTGGCAAAAATCCTCATGAGGAATTATAGCACATTTTAGAGTCAGTATATAACACAAAGTTTTCAGTTTAAATTGATTTTTGCAGTATAGTTCTCCCTTAGGTTAAGTGAGATTTGTGCCACCATTCCTTGTCCAACACTGCACCATTTGCAAAACAACTAATTTGTTGGTGGAGCCTGAATAAGCCATTTATTTTCAATCGTGTTGCATTTTTACTAGTGTTGCTTGGTGTAATCATGATCATATATATTCTTTTCAATCACTTGTTTTAAATTATTATCATTTTGTTGTTTAATATAGAGTAACACAACATTGACTTCTATTGCAGTTTTACTTGTTTTAATCAATTTCAAATATTCTGGAGCAATATTTAATTAATAAGTAATAAACAATATACTGTAAATATCTATCACAGTTGCAATATTTTTTGTCAAAGTATTTGAAAACTTGATCATTACTTTTGAAATACAAGGTAATCTGGATATTAATTTTATTATAATATTCTTATTGATGCTGTACAGCTTTCTCAGACATTTTGAAATCACATACGTATAGCTCAGTCTTCCATTATGGACACATCTTACTAAAATTTCTACATTTTTTTGAGGAAGGCCTGAGTAACAGCCATGGCTTAATCTTTTCTGTGAGTCAGTTCTGTGGCAACTCACTCAAGGTAAGATAGTGAGGGAGAAATAAAAGGACTCTCTACCTTGAGATCTTCAGAGCAGCAGTCTTTAAAAAGATGGTATATTTTCCCACAATGGCTGCCTGTTTTTGTCCCACTACGAAGGACACTATACATCTAGGCTGGTGGGACAGAGACAGTTGGCCTCATTAGATGGAGAGGTAGCACAGGAGGGAAATGCAAGGATGGCATAGGAGCTTTTCATGTATCTTCCAATTGAAAGTCCTCTGTGGCAATACAGCAGCACGTAAAGTGGACTGGAGAAACAGCAATCATACATGTAATGCCAAGGCTTCGGACACTAATCCTCAGCTCTGGAGTCTCTTCTCCCCATTTGACCAGCCCTGGGACTCAGTCCACTCCTATAGCTGCATGCTGTTTGCTGGCTGACAGAGCTTGCTCTTTAGCATCCAAAGAAAGTGGACCAGTGGATCCTCTGCAGGGCTGTGGGTTGCATTTTTTGCGACCCCCTCAGCAAGATTTTTTAATGCTTAATGATTTTTTGATGCTTCCAAATCCTGCCCAGATCCACATTCCTTACCAATGTGGCAATGAGCCTATGGTACTCTAACTATGGACCCAAGTGGGAACTCACAAAGAGCATGAAGGAATGACAGAACTTTAAAAACCCCTCCAACTTGCTATGTGACTTCAAATGGCTTGTGCTACTTGTCAAGCAATTTGGAGCCTGATGTGCTGAGTAAAAATTTCCAATGTAAGTTGGATTCTTTCAGGGCTGATGTTCCTGGGCCAGGAGCAAGTGCTAGTAGTTATTAACCCCGGTAAATGTCAAAATGATTTATGAGTTATGCGTGACGTCACATGTGAAATATGTAAAGTATTTTCCCAGGGGGTTGATGTGTATAAAATGTAAACATCAGTGGTATGACATCACATGTGAAATATGTAAAAAAATTTCCCAGGGGTTGGTGTGTGTAAAATGTAAACATCAGTTATATGACGTCACATGTCAAAATTGCAACTAATTTTCCCAGGAGGTGATGTGTGTAAAAACTGTGAACAACTATTGTAGGTTGTAAAGAATTTTTTTTTCCGGTGATAAAATGTTCAATTTTCCCCAGGGTGCGTGTTGGGAGGGGTGGCAAGCGTGAGCAAATTTTCCCCCTCTTGAGAAGTGTTAATGAAAAAAATGATGTGAATTTTGTGTAAAAGTTTAAAGGGGTGTGAAAAATTAAGAGTAAGGATGAAAAAAAAAGATGCGAGGACTTACCGTCGGTGGGGTGGGGTGGGGTGGGGTGGTTGGGTCGGGGTATGGTGTGTGTGTGTGTGTGTGTGTGTGTGTGTGTGAATGCTTTTTGATAACTACCCGAGGTTTGCCCGGTATGATGCGTGGGAATAATTTTCAAAAGATTCCCAGGATGTGTTTTGGAAAAAAAGATTCCCAGGATGTGTTTTGGGAAAAAAAGATTCCCATGATGTAATGGTATGACGTAGTTGTTGTTGTTGTGTTTTTGAGTGACAGTAGCAAGTGGGGGGCCCCCGTTCTGCTAAGCGTGACTAATAATTGAATTTTTCTCCTCACAATACTATAAAAACTGGCCGTAAAAGAGACAGATTGGTGCGGAGAGTGACTTTTCTGCAAAACCATCGTCATGGATTCTCCAGACAGATCGTCTAAGGCTCAAGCCGGATCTCCGATCTTGAATTCCTTGAGCAAATGGCGCTATCGCACATTCATTCGGGACAACTTACAAAAGCGTGGAATACCTTATTTCGTGTGGCCAAACAGCCTAAAACGACTGAAACTGAAGGAGCAACCCCTGAGGACCAGTCAAATTTTGAGCGCGAGGAAGGCCTTCGTTCGCAATGACATACCTAAACACTGCTGGCCCCGTTCGATTCGGGAAGAAAACGATGTTACACCTTCGCAGAAGAAAAAGCAGGAAATCGACAGATTCAGAGCGGACGACAGTCTGTTTAAACCGAGCATAAAGAGGAGATGTCTTTCGATGACGTATTTGACAATTTTGCCGAAAGAAACCCGGCTGAACAATCGCTACATCGTTTTCCGTCAGAGCAGACTGTTTCACAGTGACAAGCCGACTGAAGTCTCCATTTCTGAAAAGGAGTTGTACCTGTTAAACCAGACCGTCCCGAAAACGAATGAAGTGGGGGAATTGCATGCTATGATCTTACAGGCCAGAAACAGGTCATGCATGGTTCGCGACACAAAACACAAGACCGAACTGTCCAGGTCAGCCACAATCACACTGAAGGTCAGATCCGCGCATTATTTGCGTCAAATCACCCTGACCATCACAGGGCTCAAGACCCCTGAGTTTACCTACAGAGTTCGACTGGAAGTGTGCACGTCACCTGTGATAAGGCACGAAAACGTGTGCTCCAGCGATGACGACCAGTGGATTTTTTATTTTGCCCCTACTGAAAAAGAAGAGCACGTCCAGCTGATTGAAATAACTTTGCGGGAGAGCGAACTACTGGATATTTATCACGCGGTCAAACATGTTCTGACAGGTAAGAAAAACGCTTTTTTTCTTAAAAATTCATTTTGACCGTTTGAGGTACCGTAGTTTGTGAATATAAGCCGTGAAAAGGGTTATACCGTTTCAAGTTGCAGCGTGTGGCCGAAGAGTAAGCATGTACGAGCCCGTTAAACCTTTTAACGATTTTCTCTCTCTATCACCAGCCAGCGTAATATGCGGTTGCGACAGCTGTCATATTCCACGCCCGACGAGTCTGATGTCTAAATACCAAGATGACAAAACAGCGATGCGCATGTGCGAGGACATGCCCAGCGGGAGAGATTGGGGGTGTTCCCCCACTCACCAGCCAGAGCACGATGAAGAGAGTTCTGATCTAGACCTCGTGGAACGTAAAAAAAGCGGTGAAAATGACATTTCAGATTCGACCAGCGCCAGCGAGGTAGAAGAAGAGGAAGAGGAAGTCTCCGGCGTGACCGATCTGGACAGCGATGAATTTATCGTGGTGGACGAGGACGGCTTACAAAGCCGACCTTCTTCGCCGGCTGACATCGAGCAGCGTGAGAGAGAGAACGCGAGCGCTTTCTCAGGAACGGGGTCAAAAGGTCAATGCGAGGAACCTCTTGACGCCGGCGCCAGCTCGGAAAGTCAGAGCGAGAAGCCTTCGGACCTCAGTCTGAAGGGCCGAGCCACGAAAATTGTGGAATTTATCTGGGCAAGAGCGATCATCCTGGCTGTTCGTCAATGGGTTACGAGAGATTGCGCTGGGTGTCAAATTGAACACCCATCACAGAGACAGCACAGTTGCGTGGAAGGCGTCCCCGTAAGATTTCTGGACAACGAGTTAAAGCAGAAGTGGCTGAATCTCATTCCCGCTTGTGAATTGGAAATAAAAGAGTCTCTAAAGCAACACTTTGAATTAAAAGAACCTCATGATGGTTTTGTAATAAACATTTTGCGTAGAATTTACACGCTGACGCAGGAAAAATTGAGTGAATATAACCCGCTGTCCGAGTACCTGAGCAGAGATCCGTCCGAAATTCTGAGCCGGTTTTACATGCGGCCGGATGAACCTCTGAACAGCGCTGCGGAATCAACGGCCGCCGACGTGTGTAAAATTCTGATGGGGTCTGAGGATGACAGATCGGTGTAGTGATTCGCGAGAGAGAGAGAGATTGTGTATTTGTACATAAGACATTTATGACACCGATGTTTTTTTGCTGCTAGTAAGTTTATACATTGTATATATTTTTTTTATTAGACAAACCATAAACATTATTATTATTAGAAAAAACTGGGACCTTTTTGTTTTATTAAAAAACACCACATGTTTTTCGTTTAATATTTTAGTCGTTTGAGTTTGTGTAATTGTTTATAGCACCTTTATGACATCTTTTGATCGCTGCTAGTAGTTTACATATTTTTTGAACCCCTTTTGTGCATGTTTATTAGACAAACTGTATAGTCTTTTCATTTTAATATTTTAAACCATGTAATCATTTTCATTTAATATTTTAATCATGTAATCATTTTAATTTTTTAATATTTTAAATCATGTAACCATTTTTCATTTTCATATATTTAATAGTGTAACATTTTCATTTTAATATTTTTAACAGTGTAATCATTTTAATATTTTTTTAATATTTTAAATCATGTAACCATTTTTCTTTTCATATTTTAAGTGTAATCATTTTAATATTTTTTTAATATTTTAAATCATGTAACCATTTTTCTTTTCATATTTTAAGTGTAATCATTTTTCATTTTCATATATTTAATAGTGTAATCATTTTTAGTTTCATATTTTATACTTCAGTGTTCATCACATTTAGTTTGAAACTAATTTACCTATATCTCAAACTAACGGTTTGTCAGTAGATTAGATACTAACAACCAAAAAAAATATAAAAGAAATAAACAGTTTTTAACAAAAAAATAAAAAAACACATAAAAACCTTTAAACACCATAAAAACCTTTTGAAGTCGTTTTCTGTCATCAGTTTGTTTTCTCCACATTTTATTTTAGACCGTGTTTTACCCAGAAGAAAATATAAAAACCCTAACGTGTTTCACACCTCGACCATTTGGACATGTCTCAGACGGCGCTGCAAGAGTTGTACCATAAACCCGGGTCGGAAGGCGGTCTGTGTGGTAGGGAGCCCTTTATCAAAAGCGTAAGGGAGGTGGGGTTGGCTAATAAAAATAAAGATGAAATTGATAGGTTTTTACAAAGTTCAGACACTTACACGCTACACAAACCCCGAAGAATAAACTTTAAAAGGAGTTTCGTACTAGCGTGCGAAAAAGATTCACAATGGCAGTTAGACTTGGCAGATTTATCCTCTCTATCGGAACACAACGATGGGAAAAAGTTTATTTTAACCTGCATAGATGTGTTTTCAAAATACGCGTGGGTGGAGGCGTTGGAAAATAAGAACGCCAAGAGCGTAACGAAGGCCTTTGAACAAATACTTTTACGAGGTAGAAAACCCGTCACCCTTCAAAGTGACAAGGGGCGAGAATTTTGTAATCAATCATTCATGAAACTTTTAAACAAATATAAAATAAGACATTTTACTACGGCTAGCGAATTGAAAGCCTCTGTGGTGGAGCGATTTAACAAAACCCTCAAAACGCGGATGTTCAGATATTTTACAGGTTTTAACACCTTGAGATATTTAGATGTGCTTCAGGAACTAGTGAGCGCTTACAATCGCGCTTTTCACAGATCTATTCAAATGCGTCCCGAAGAAGTGAACGAGTGCAATCAGATACAGGTGTTTCATCATCTGTACGGGAAAAGAATGAGAGGGGAATTACCCCGACCCAAGTTTAAAATAGGTGACGCGGTTCGGATTTCGAAAGAGCGCAGGGTCTTCGCGAAAGGTTACGAACAGTCTTTCACGGATGAATATTTTTTTGTGGATAAAATTATTAAACGAGACCCGCCGATGTATAAACTAAAAGACCTCGATAATGAAATAATAGAAGGTTCTTTTTATGAAGAAGAAATGCAGAAAATTATTGTACCTGAAAATAAAGTCTATCGTGTAGAAAAAATACTGGCTAGGAAAAAAACTAAATCCGAGGTTCTCGTTAAGGTGAGATGGAAAGGTTGGGATAAAAAATTTGACTCCTGGGTAAACGAAAATTCTATCCAGGACGCTCGATAAAAACCCCGTGAGAGAGCGGCGCGAGCCCCTATTCGGAAGCGCGGACCACCCCACCATGGAAGAAACCAGAGATTTTTTCATCACTCTGCCGAGTAACGCTAGCGACAAATTATACCCTCAAAACGATATATCCAGCTACAGGGTGAAGTTAGCCAAAACCGTTCACCTCAGGGGCGGTTGGGAGGTCGGCTTAGCAGAAATTTCATTTCCCCAGAGTTGGTACACGCTGGCGGACGGCGGGCGACAGGAAACGGACTTTTGGGTGTGCGAAGGGCCGGATCTCAGTAAACAGGTGGCTTTTAAAGTAAAATGCGGTTATTATACTTACATCGCTGACATTTTGACCGAAATGAACAAATATTTTAGAACCACCAAAACCCACGTCGAATTATATTTGGATAAGGTCACGAGACGGGTAAAATTAGGGGTCACACCGGAGGAGATTATACGACTGACCTCGCTGAACAGATGGCCTATTCGGATTCGAACGCACGGACAGTTGGCGCACATTCTGGGCTTCGAGGAACAGAAGTGGACTGACCCGACCGAAACTAAATTCCCTGCCCATATTAAAGGCGGAACGTTTTATTTGTTTCTTTATTCAGATATTTCTTCACATCAGATCGTGGCCGATACCTTAGCACCTCTTTTGCGAACCGTTCAAATACCCAAAGCGCATCTGGATTTCGTCACGCTAAACTTTGACAAGGTGCACTACAACCCGGTCAGCAAACACGTGTTTGATGAAATTTTAATAGAGTTGAAGACGGATCAAAACCGAAACGTCAAATTCGAATTTGGAAAAGTGATCGTGAAGCTACATTTTAGACCGATCCGATAAAAAATGTCTGCTTATCACGCCGACCCTAGCCCCTACGTCCTCTATTATACGCGACAGGCGGGGTCCGGTTTAGAAGGTTTCAGCGGAGCGCCCGTGCAGTACGGAAGAGGGATCGGCAACGTTTTTCGGGGTTTGTTTAGACTGGCGGTGCCTCTGCTAAAATCGGGCTTCAACTTAGTCAGACCACACCTCAAGACCGCTGCTAAAAATATCGCGAAAGACGTGGTTTCCGCAGCGGCGGGGAAATTACTGGGAAACGCGTCGGAAAGGCGGCAGGAGGGGGAAGGCCTGGTGGTTTTGAGCCGCGCGAATCGACGCATGCGCCCACCGGGGCGTCGCGGTTCCGTACCTTTTAAAAATAAAAGCGTTTTTTCAAAAGGTCTCAGTCTGAACAGGAAGCTGGCGGGTGCGCTCGTCCGCGCCTCTCGTTTAAGGAATAGGAAGAAAAAAAAGAGCGAGCGGAAAACCGGTGCGGGTCCCGACATATTTTAAAAGATGTCTCTCATACACAGCGCCTCGGCGGAATGCATGAAGTCCGAGCTGGACCTATTTACGATCCCTATGACGCAACACAGTATAGAATCCTACAAATACGTAGAAACGCCTCCCATCACGGCCATTACCGAAAACGGCCCCCTGGAATTTTTTATAGCGGGGTCGGGGGACACCTACGTCGATCTGAACCGTTCGCTTTTGTACCTCACGTGCAAAGTTACCAACGCGGACGGAACCGATCTGGCGGCCGGTGCGACCGTAGGTTTGATCAATTACCCCGCGGCCACTCTTTTTAGCCAAGTCGACCTGTCCCTCGGCGATAAGCTCATTTCTCAAAGCGGTTCCACGTACACCTACAGGGCCGTTCTGGAGTGTTTGCTTAACTATTCCGAACCTACTCTGAATTCGCAATTCGCAGCGGGGCTGTTTCGCAAAGACACGGCGGGGCGCATGGACGAAGCTGACCCGAACAGAGACAATGAGGGGTTAACGTGGCGAAGCGCTTATTGCGAAAGGAGCCGAACGTTCGAATTAATGGGACATTTGCATAACGACTTTGCATTTCAGGAAAAGCTTCTTTTAAATTCCGTCGACGTGAGAATCAAGTTAGTTCGTAATAAAAACGAGTTTGTTTTAATGTCGTCGGATCCGAACCCGGGCTATAAACTTCACATTTTAACGGCCCTTTTGTACGTGAAAAGAATACACGTGTCACCCAGTGTGAAACTGGGGCACGCGTCAGCTTTGCTTCAGTCTAACGCGAGGTACCCATTAGAACGAGTTAACGTGAAAGTGTTAAGCGTGCCGGCGGGGGGTCGCGTGTCAAACCAGGATAATCTATTTTTGGGCCAAGTGCCAAAATTCATCGCTATAGGTTTTGTTCATAACGAAGCTTTCAGCGGATCATACGCGCGAAATCCTTTTAATTTTCATCATTACGACGTGGAATCTTTAAATCTCAGCGTGGACGGTGTGTCCTACCCGTCCACGCCTTTTCGACCCCTTCTTCCCAGACAGCGCTGCCTGCGAGAATACTTCAGCCTGGTCGAGGCTACGGACAGAGGGTTGAGGGACCAGCCTTTGGCCATCTCTCGTGAAGATTTTTCTCAGGGCTACTGTTTATTCGCGTTCAACTTGACCCCCGACGAAAGCTCGGGCGAACACGTTTCCTTAATACAGTCGGGGCACGTTAGACTGGACCTCCGGTTTCGAGCGCCTTTGCCCAACACCATAAACATCATCGTGTTTGCGGTTTTTGACAACGTGTTAGAAATTAATCACAAACGTGAAGTGCTTATGGACTATTTTTTAAAAAAAATGGACACCAGACAGATCGCTAAAGCCATGCGATGCACCCTCGGTTTCAGAGGCGTATTCGCCCTGCGATCAACTACCTCGGGTGTTAAAACACACACCTCCGTCCTGTTTTATTGTGAATACACATCCTCAATCACGACCTGGACAGCATTGGTTGGCTGTTTTAATACTGTCAGATGGAAATGCAGAGTTTTTTGATTCCTACGGGTTTCCGCCGGACTCTGAATTTTTCCCCAGTTACATCATGCTTTTTCTAAAAAATAATTCACGACGAGTTTTGTGTAACGCTAGACAAGTTCAAGACCATAGGTCGGACGCCTGCGGGCATCATTGCGTGTATTTTCTAAAACAGCGTATGAAGGGTCTTACGTTTTCTCAGGTTCTAAATTCTTATACCACCGATTTACGAGAAAATGATCGCTCTGTTAAAAAATTTGTAAAAAGTTTGCTGCGGATAGATTCTTACTGTCATATTGTACACGGAGTACAAAGTTGTGTTTACCGTTGTGATTTTATCAATAAATGATTACAAAATGATCTTTTAACGTCTGTGTGATTATATATTTCAATAAAATCGCTACGCTTTAAAAAATGTTTACTTTATTCAAACACACACACACAAGAAAAAACATATTAAAAGAGTTGAAAAATATGAGACTATGTTTTAATGAAAAAAACAAAAGCATAAAATGTACTTTGAATCAGATATAAATGATGTGGTTATTTAAACATACGAATGAAAGCATTTTGGTTTTAATAAAAATGTGAAAAGATTCAAACATACACATTACCCGTTGGTTTAAAAATGACACGATTATAAAAAGCATAAAATGTACTTTGATTCAGATATAAATGATGTGGTTATTTAAGCATACGAATGAAAACATTTCTTAATACGACATCCACCCCGGAGGTTCAAAGTGTGTTTTTCTATTTCTTTTTTTTTTAACCCGCGAGGGCGTACTCGCAGGCGTGCTAAACGTTAAAGAATTATCAACGGACCCTTTGATGTGTTTGTATTTTTCCATCTCTCGCCTTACAGAAGAATTACCCAAGGCCCCCGAAGGAACGTTGGCGTCCGCCAAGCTGCGAAGGAAACTGCTCCACCCGACGGGCTTGTAATTCAGCTTCTGATAAGAGGTTGCCGTTTTTAACAAATCAAATATATGACTCCCTTCCACGACATCCCCTCTGTACACGAATTCGCCGCGAGTCGTCCACGCGTTTTCCAGCGCGTCCATAATCAGTCGGGCTTTGTTTCTCGAACGAGCGGGCAAGTGTTCCAGAACCTTTGTGGAGAAGCCGTCAGGTGTTTTACTTTCTCGTTTTTCTCCTTCTTCTTCTTCTTTAGGTGGAGGTAAACTTAAAGTCAGTTCTTTTTTTTCCAAAGATTTTTGTTTGACCAGAGTCAGATATTTCCGCAAAAGTTGAGAATACAAATCCAGTTTGGTGTCCGCGGATAAATCCTTTCTCTCCAACAGGGATTTAATCTCCCGCTCCAGTTCATTCTCGCTGTTTTCCCTAATGTCTCCTTTAGAGGAGGAGGGGTGTGAGTTTTTGCAATTGGTCGGCAGAGACTAGGTACAGTTTTCGCGCGTGGTTCATTGCTGCCTGGGGGTTAGCATTTGTAACACAAAAGGCAGGGCCGCGGCTATTAACGGGCCGATAAACCCCCCCTTCTGAATGAGTTTACGCTTGCGCCCAAACGGATAACTTTTGTCAGCCAGATGTCTTAAACAGCGTCGCCTTTTCTTAAACTGTTTATACTGAGAGTCAGTCAGCGGGACGTTGCCTTTTAAAACGTTTAAAACGATTTCGCATATGGCCAAAATCACGTATTTGGGTAAATTTTTTTTGTCGGCTTTATTGTTTCTCTTGGCGTTTATCCAAGCGCTTAGAAAAGGGAGAGCTTTTCTTAAACGGGCTGACGTCATTTTTAAAAAAATCTATGTTTTAGGTACGTACACCACAGATTCTTGTCCGGGTAACAGCCCGCTCCGCAACCTAAATGTTTCTGGCGTTTCGGCTTTAAGATCCACAATTAAATAACCGAAAGGTTTACTCGTAGCGTCCTGGAACGATTCCAGGAAATATTTCGATTGTCCGGGATACATTTGTTTAGCCAAAATTGAAATGTGTAACTTGTCTCTAGGATTTTTAAAAAGTATCAGGTAGGAGGCGTTTAAACTAAGTGTGCGAGAATTCTTTCCTTTATAAAATAGATTCTGCGTCAAATATATCACGCTAAGATTATTGTGGTGAGAATATCTCGTGAAAGCCCTTTCTAATTCTACCGACTGACTCATAACGTCCATCATATCGTCCAGAACGATCAGAGGACCCCCTCTCCCTCCTCCTCCTCCTCCTCCTCCTCCTTCTCCTGATCGTCGTCCTTGTAGTTCATCGTCGTGCAGGCTGCTCGGTGCTCCTTGAACGAAAACCACGTCGGGCATAAGCTCCAGTAGTTCGTCGTAACTTTTTTGCCAGTTTTCATAAAACCACATGATTTTGCCAGGCTTCCCGTTGAGAGTTTTGGAAGAACATTCCAAAAGTCTTTGCACAAAGCACGTCTTCCCCGAACGGCTCGGTCCGGCCAAAATACATGTAAACGGCAACTTTAATCTGACGTCAAAATCCATAAGGCACCGTGGTAAAGTCGGGTCTCAGTATTCTCTTGTTATAAATTAATGAAAATTTTTTCAGAGCTCTGACGTTCTGCAGAGCCAAGCGTTTTTTGTTTCTTTGAATTAAAAGGGTCTCGGTCAGCAGAGTGTCGGATCGCCCCGTGCTAACGTGCTGCTCCACCAGCCGTTTAAAGGAATCAAAATGAAGAATTTTAGAAGTCTCCGGATTAACTGTAAACCCCTTGACCTTCAGAGAAACTTGCCCGCCGGCTGTGACGAAACAATAGCTTTTGGGTCCTGTAGACACAAATTCCTTGATATAATCTCCATCCGTTAGCTGATTCGACAGATCACCGAGATAAAACCCCGTGGGAGGAGTGTATTCCCCCGGTTTCGCCGTGAACATGACAGAATCCGTATCAAAATATAACACCCGCTTTTGTAATTTTTCTAGCACATCGTACAGTTTTAATCGTCCGTAAGCCGCCGTGAAAACGGCCACAAATACATTAGAAACCACGGGTTTTTGCAAATAATCCTTTTCGTACTGCCACTGGACCAAAGCAACGTCGTCGTTAATAAAAGTAAAATAAGAAATGCGTTTATGTTTGCAAAACATCAGTTCTAAAAAGTCACGAGGCTCCGTTATTAATTCCGTGTTCATCCGATCCGTTCTCTGTCCAAATTTCCCCCAGAGAGCGTTCAGAAACAGTTTGCTAATACTCCTCTGAGCGGGGTTAAATCCGATTTTTGACACATCCAGTTGGACACCTTCGTGTCGCTTAAACTTAAACAAATAGTCATTTTTCTCAGCGTCGGTGTTCACGCCCGGGGGGAAACCGCTGGCTTCCACTTTGTTTTTCAAATGTAAATCGATGTATCCTGCGAACAAATCGCAGGAGTTTTGCTCAAAGTGCCAAACCTCGTACACTTTCCCGATCGTGTAGCCGTGGTTTAAACTCCTTTTGATCTCCTCCGTGCAATAAACACCCGTTATGGCTCTCTCTTCTTCCGAATGTCGACACGCGTCCCCGGCCTCCTCCTTCGCGCAGGTTCTACGAAGGGTGAAAACTAATTTGTTTAGTTTATCACATCTAAAAGGCAACACGGGGTGGAAAAGATTTCTTGGGGGGTAGATTTTGACTCTGGCGATGCCAAAGTACTCTCTGATGTCTTTAAAATCGGTCACAATCACCGTCGGGTGTCCAATGGGGTAGGTCATACGCTTGTTGCAGTAAGGATATAAACTCGTAAAGTCCAAGTAATGGATTTTTTCGTCCGGGGCGGTTTTGTGCAGCAAACGGATGGCGTTGGTCCGTCCGCCGTACAGAGCGTCTCTCGGGTTCATTTTCTCCGGAAAATCACAGCTTTTCAAAAATGTCTTTAGCTCCCCGTTGTCCGCTTTCAGCTTAATCCACGTATGTTCCCACATGATCCTAACGTTATATCCCAAGGATTTCAGATATTCCAACCGTTCCGTGGTGCGTTGATAAAGTTCACCTTGTAACTCACCGGTCAGAGGGTTTTCGGCGTTAGGGTCCGAACATTTCGGACACCCGTGAAACACGCAGCCCAGAAATTCAAACACGGTGTTGGTCCGTTCGCAAAACCCGTCCACAAAAATAGATCCGACTTTCTTTTCCCCCATGTTCAGCGCGTGTTGGACAAAAACGTTCTCCTTGAACTTGACAAACTCTAACCACTGTATACTGCAATTTGAAAAACTTTTGTTTTTTTTCATAAAATAACGCGGCCCCGTTAAGGCCAGACCCCTATCCGGCAAAAAGTTTGTTCTGTACAGGCTTAGCGCGGCGCTGGCTATGGTGACGTGTTGAAACGGGTCCACGTTGGCCATGGACAGCACTCGTTCTCTGAATATCATGCAGGCTTTTGTTAAAATAACCACATCATTCTTACAATATTGGTACAGCTCCTTTTTTAAATTAAACAGACCGTTTTTTACAGAATCGTACAAGTTTATAAATTCAGTCCGCTCCGTAGGAGCCATTTGTGAATATCCGTACATATCAGGTTTCGGGTAACGTCCAACATAACACAAATTATCTTTTGTGTGAAAATAATGAGGAAAATAACCCTTTTTCTCATTTTCAAAACCAAAACTTTTGGGTAAATCAGCCAGTTTTGTTTGGAAGAAGCTCAGGCTGTCTATGTAACGTTGTTTGAAAAAAATATCGGTCATGCATAAGATTTTATTTCCTTGAGTAATGAGATGCGGTACTATTTTGTTCTTTGTTAGGTAATTTAGCATAAAATACGAATCGTAACCGCTGCTGTTGTGAGCGATAAATGTATACTTTTTGTATCTGTTTTTTCTAAAACGTTTAAAAAACTTTGCTATGCAGTCGTGACCCGTGGCGCACCAATGTCGACCTTCGTACGTGACGGTGTGTATATGTATCGCCGCGTGCTCGTTTTGTTCCGTAAAACGGGACTCTATGTCAAAAAATACATATTTCTGCGTTTGCGGCCTCGGCAAAGTGGGTCTGATAAAACATTGGTGTTTAGAGGGATCCTCTTTCTCGGCTAAAGGCGACTTGCAAATGTTACACGTGGTCCGGGGGCACTTGTGGTGTTTGGTCGTCACTATGTATGAGCGATTACAGTTTTCACACCATTTAACTTTCTCACAATAACCCATTCGTTTGTGGTGTGAAAAACAATCCTGTGACCTGCAGAATCTAAGACACTCCGCGCACCTCAAAACGTTCTCGGTTTTTAAACAAACCCTCTGACACACGTTACACATAAAATCGCAGCGGTGCGTGTATTTACTGTGCGAATACGGCTTGTGACAGGCTTTGCACACATGTTTAACACCGAGAAAACCTTTTAAATTTAAAATACCATAATAATGATTGTTTAGCAAAAGAAGGTAATAGGTCTTCTCGTGCGGCTGTTCATGCGTTTGGAAAGTCTGAAACGAACCACCGTTGTTTACTCTGTAAAGAATCACAATTTTGACGTTTAAAAACTGTTCGAATAAAGTCACGTCGTTAAATGAAACTAAATGTTCCGGTGAAATATTTAACCGATTTAAAAGTAATAGAGCTTCCTTTTGACATTCGCTTTGGGTCAAACCCGGTTTCATCACACCCGTCAAACTACACGCGAAGCAGGAATTTTGGTAAGCGTTTAAAAATATAACTAAATGCCTACTTTTTTTTGTAAGTATTTCCGATGACAAAATACTGTTTATCATTCTGGAATAACCTATTCCGCCTCGAAAGTTTCTCACTATCTGAACGTTCAGTGTGAGTGATTTGTCGCTTAACAGTTTTTTATTTGATTGAACAACCGATTCTACGTAATTCAGAAAATGTTCAGCGTTCAGCTCCTCTGCGTTAGTTTGAAATATCACGGGCGAGAACAGGCTTTCACCTTTCAAACTTATTTGTATAATGTCATCCCCTTGTGAAACCTGTCTGGCTTTTTGTAACAAACGATCTACTCGATTGTGTAGAGCCTGCGTGAACTGAATTAAATTCAAACCTGTACCTAGATCCGATAAATTTATTTGATAATTGTATTCACTGTGATTAAACATGGGTCTGTGTCTCTCCCTCACCCCATCCCCCTCCCCGCTTGTGGAGGGCCTGCTGATCGAAAGGTCTTCTGCGTGAATTTCAGGGTCTGCCGCCTGACACCTCCGTTCACACCCCGTCGAAGCGCTCCCATTTGCTCCATCGTTAACGTGTGACGCGTGTCCTTCGCTCTGCGGTGGTAACTCCCCCAAAGTCGATGCGTTGATATGCTGCATAAAAACATCCTGATTCGCTCCATCGTCAGCGTGTGAGGTAAAATCCGATAAATCCCATTCGTTCTGCGACGGTAATCCATCCTCAGCTTCGGTCAATATTCCTGTATCGTTTTGCTGAGCGACACTCATTCTATTGAATGAAGTCGCAGCGAAAAGTTCTGTCCACTAAAGTTTCAAGTTCAAACAAATCGACCGGATCTTCGACGTTTAGAAAGTTTACACCTCCGTTTGTCGCAACATGTTCAAATTCGTCGTTCTGTATCCTGTCATCAAAAAGAGATACAGCGTTGTCGTTAAATAAAACAGATCTCATCGTTGATGTCAAATTAGCAGAAACTCTCGACTCATCAACTCGCTCCTCATAATCGGAGACCGGGCTGTAATCTGCGATCGACGGTCCGTCACCTGTGTTGGCACCGACTTTCGGCGTGTTGCAAACACGGTCGCCGGGTCGTGGCTGACAAACCCCCGGAATCTCTTCCTCCTTCTCCTCCTCCTCCTCCTCCTCCTCCTCCTGGTCCGGTCGCGGCGGCGAGCGGACCGTGGCGGTGATACAGTTGACACAGTTGGTGACGTTGCAAACGATCACGCTGGGTCTTTCTTGAACCGCCGCCGAGTTTGTCACATCTTTTTCAGGGGTGATACAAATAACTTCATCCACCGCCCCCGCTCTGAGTGATTCGTCTGAACCTGTGCCGCTGAAAGATCGCCACACGATCACGCTGGGTCTTTCCTGAACGACAGCTGAGTTTGGCGCGTCCTTTTCTGGGGTGTTGCGAACAACACCATCCTCCGCTGTGGATGATTCGTCAGAATCTGTGAGAACCATCGTACTTCTCGCAGATTCGGTGTCAGACTCGTACTCGGAGTCGGTCGATAAGTTTATCACCTCAGCTTCACCCCCAGCAGGGGTATTGTAATTGCTCGCAAACTGGTCCATAATGAGTAACTTTTACAACTATTATGGCTCTCGGCCAGTTTTTATAGTATTGTGAGGAGAAAAACACCACGACACCTGTTCAATTATTAGTCACGCTTAGCAGAACGGGGGCCCCCCCACTTGCTGCTGTCACTCAAAAACACAACAACAACAACTACGTCATACCATTACATCATGGGAATCTTTTTTTTCCAAAACACATCTTTTTTTCCAAAACACATCCTGGGAATCTTTT
Organism: Colossoma macropomum; assembly: GCF_904425465.1. NCBI lineage: Eukaryota > Metazoa > Chordata > Actinopteri > Characiformes > Serrasalmidae > Colossoma > Colossoma macropomum. The sequence goes on along the minus strand of NW_023494786.1, from coordinate 10,481,345 downwards.
GAAAATTATTCCCACGCATCATACCGGGCAAACCTCGGATAGTTATCAAAAAGCATTCACACACACACACACACACACACACACACACACACCATACCCCGACCCCACCACCCCACCCCGCCCCACCCCACCACACCCCACCGACGGTAAGTCCTTGCATCTTCATCCTTACTCTTAATTTTTCACACCCCTTTAAACTTTTACACAAAATTCACATCTTTTTTTTCATTAACACTTCTCAAGAGGGGGAAAATTTGCTCACGCTTGCCACCCCACCCAACACACACCCTGGGGAAAATTGAACATTTTATCACCGGAAAAAAAAAAAAAATTCTTTACAACCTACATTAGTTGTTCACAGTTTTTACACACATCACCTCCTGGGAAAATTAGTTGCAATTTTGACATGTGACGTCATATAACTAGTGTTTACATTTTACACACACCAACCCCCTGGGAAAATACTTTACATATTTCACATGTGATGTCACGCATAACTCATAAATCATTTTGACATTTACCGGGGTTAATAACTACTAGTGCTTCTGCACTTTCTTACTCAGTACATGGAGTTTTGATTTCAGGTCCAGAAAGTACTGAATTTCATTGCTGCTTCTCCAAAATCCCTCCTTCCAGTACTCACAAATGGATGTTCTGGGCCTTTTGCCCATACAGTTATTCAAATGGAAAAAACCTAGTGGAGGCTTGAAGGACTTTTTGTAAAGGAAACAGAGGTTCTGTGGGGGTGACGCGCTTAAAAAAAAAAAAGAAGAAGAAGAATCTGTTAAAAGAAGGAAAGAAAGAAAAAGTATGTTTCTAACTGTTTTGATACTGTTAAAAAATACTGTGTTTCTCTATATGAACCATTACTGTGTAATCGATTGGTCGAGCCTGTGATCGATGTGCGATTAGTTCGGACTGAGCGCGGGAACCTAGAGAATGCATGTTTAGCTTGCATCACTTATAAAGTGATGCAGCTGTGAGCAGCGCGCATCGTGTCCTGTGTTTGTTTGAAACTAAAATTCTCTATCATTCCCCCTCTCAGGGACGTAACACAT